>NC_141875.1:177734328-178984328 GCF_056163025.1 Triticum urartu
CAATGAAGATGGCGGAAAGTAACTCTTGAAATGAAACTTAGAAAATTTCAAGAGGAAAGCAAGAAGGTACAAATAAGGAGTTTCAAGCGGCCAGGCAATCATTCGATGCCTACTCAGAAGGTGAAAGGGTTTCAGGGAAACAAGAATAAGTATTGCGTGTGATACCAGAATAGATCTGTAGGAAGGTGGTTCGTGAATTACGTACGAGGCCATGCACGAGGAATTAACTTTGGAAACCAGGGGTGTATAGGAGAGTCAGGTTTCGATCCTATGGAACTGTGGGTTATGGGCCCACCATGTGGGTTAAAAGCAGGAAGGGCGGTGATGTCTTACACGATCATGAAAGCAAGGCATGTCAGAGGATAGTCTATCGGTTAGGTCGGCAATAACATTGGTTCCAAGGGCGAGGGACAAAGAGAACCATTTTCCTGCTCGTTGAACGAGGCAGACCAATAGGCAAAGTTCTCGTCCATCAGTGGTTACCGGAATGCTATCAACAAAAGCAACAGGGTCTTACTGACACGGTTGTACACCAAGGTGTTTTACATAAGTAGAAGAATACTACTGCTTATATAATATAGATCAGAAGAAGGGTTAAGCAAACCAATGGAAAGGAAAGTATGATTATCAGAGTAAACAGAACAATGGAAAGGAAAATGTGTTTAAACACATATTTCAGGGATATATCCTTCCCAAGGACAAGCAGAGCATGATATCCGTGACAAGATATAATGTAGAAAACTCTTTAGGTAAGGGGAGATAAATTTCATGACATTACCCATACGACGGTGTTTGGATAATTGAGCAAGAAAACATTTAGCATTGGGCTCCAAATTTTCTTATTGAAGATCGGAGTACCACAGACAGGCTTCGAGATAGCATTGACAGGGTCTTCAAGCAAAGGGACCTTGGATACACAAAGGATCCATCAGGAATAACTTGTAGAATAAGTCTTACGATTTCCTCATGGAAGAATGGCTAACCTTGCTAAAAAGGAATATATAACAATAGGTCCTCCGGCCAGGTGTGCTAGGCATGACATCACCTTACCGGGTCATATAAAGACCAATGTTATAATTTTTGGATATATGTTCCAACCATCATATCTGGCCGAGATTCAGATCTGATTGGGATCAAGATGCCTCAGACTCAGGATGCCTAAGAATAAAAAGGTGCGACACAAATTGACGAGAAGACATCGCAAGATTCTCGAGAAATGAACTATGGAAGTGAGTTCCAAAACAAGAGTTCATCAGTAATCCAAGGAGAGGATGAGGAGGTGGCTGATGGACCTAGCGACCATTCATTAAGATTTCCAAAAAGATGGATTTCCACAATAATGAGAACAAGGAGATAACATTTGTCAGATCAAATGATATAATGAGGTATGCTCGAGGAAAACATACACAATTAAACATTGGTTAAAAGGTGCACCCGAAATATGGGTTGGGTTGCACGACCAATGTCAGAATTGTGATTCAATAATCAATAGTTTAGGAATGAACGGCCGACCATTAACTTCAAAGCAATAGGGTTGCTAGAAGGGCGGAATCCAAATAGCACCGTTCACTTGTTGGTACACCGGTTGGAATCAACAAGAGGACCAAGAAAGAATGGTGATGGTGAGAAGCATCACTATACCAAGAATTCTTAAGAGGAGGAGCAATCGTCACAACATCCTTGTCATAAAGGACATTAATACTTCAAGGTGGAACATCATACAAGCTGGATAGCAAGTTGCATTGATAACATGAATAAGTTTGTGTTGTGGGAAGGCAAGAATGTTGTCGATGATAACACACATCATCGAGGGGCAAGGATGGTATTGCTCATCATGAATTCGATGGGTATCTTGAAAGAGCTTAATATGTTGATGATGATCACGACACATTTGTCGAGAGATTACCTGAAGATGTAATCGATCGGCGATGACATCAAGTCAAAGGAATGATGAAGCGAAAGGTTATTGGAACCACGGGTACGACACAAACTCGAAATCAAGCTTGTTGTTCAAGGCGAATTGGTATGACGAGGAAGATCGGCGTAATCTTAGCTCATCATCGAAAGTTGTGCTCCGAACTTAAGGACCAGGTAGCACAGTTAAAATCGGCACGATAATGATATAGCCGAGCAAGCTAGGACTTATGTGACCGAGTTCAAATTCGTAAGTAATGAAGGTTACCCAGAGTTGTTTAACCGCGGTGTGAGCTCGATTCAGTTATCAGTGTCTCTGAGTGTTTAAATACTCAGAGCCCGTGAAAAATTGGAATCAGTGAGAATGTAGTACTTGAAGAAGAACTCATAAGAGGTTATGCAGTTCCATGATAATCTCGAGATACCAGGGGGTAATACTCGACGACAGATCAAAGTAGAGGTTGGACTAGGGTATTTCTCTACAGAAGAAAAGTGCTTAAACTTGCACGAGAAATGGTATTTAAAGGAGAACATGGTCGGAACCACGATTACAAAAGACCAGATCCCAGATATAAGATGAACTTATACCAAAGGAATAATTAATTTAAGAGTAGCTTCTATGATAAGATCTACATCTTGTCCATGGGCATGAACACAAAGTTCAAGGTCGACTCCCACTTCTTCAATGCATAACATTTCATTGACTGCTCACTTTCGATGAAGTTGTAGTGTTGAAATTTTACTTGGCAAAATACCAGAGAAGTATGACTCGTGAAAACTTTCGAGTTCATGCATATTAAGGAAGGCATAGGTTCAACCCATCGGGGTATCTTAGAAACATATACCACAAGCTTCAAGAGTAACTAACACAAGCTCGAAAATAGAGCATGGTTGACAAAAGGAGAGGATACAATTTACCAAAGGCATTATGTATCGGAGAAAGAACTCACAAGGTGATTAATTATGAAGGACACCGTTGGATAATAATCCAACAGTGGATATGGTGATCCACGATGGAGCTAATGTGAGTATCGATACCCAATCATAGGAAGAAAGAATGCAAATGCATCGGTTTATACAACATCTGAATAATTCAACGTTTTAAATAACAAAGTAATTATCATTTTCAAATCAAGGGATTAGGAGAAAACGCTCTGATCAAGGATGGATAAGTTGAATAGACTTAGGGGTACAATCAATGGCAATCTGATTGGCCGAGAACCAGCTCATGTTCGAGAGACGGCTTAGACGGAAAGATAATTTATAAGGATCAACTGATGATTGCGTGCATTCGCACACATATAGAATCAACGGAGTCAAAATGATAGTGTCAAAGGATGCCAATAAGATTACTATACTTATGGGATTAACCATAATGCAAGCAAGAAAGAATTTCAAGAGCAATAAGCTGCTAAGAATTTTTGGAAGATCAAATAGTATTTCGAAGACTTTGGTGAAACACATGAACAACTGGGGAGAAACAAATCCTCGGTGTGTGTGAAGATTAATTTGTAGGTGTAATCAGGTGACAATGGAACTACAAGGCAGTAGGCATAAGGATTCTCGGAACAACAACGAGTATTTCGGGGTATCTTGTAATAACAAGAGCAACTGGGGACTAAGGTAAGAATGGAAAGTGCAAGTAGTTATCTATAGGGGTTGATGGTGGAAGGGAATTACAAAGGCAGAGGGCACAAGGGTCTCGGGAATGATCGAAGAGTATCTTCAAAATCTTGTGGTGCAGTAGTGATCATCTGTGATAAGGGGCTCTCCGAAAGGAAGTAATTATGAGAACCTAGAGTTAGAGTTAGCAAAATATTTTAAACCAAATAGAAGAGAGTTCAGAGTCCCAGAGTAAGGATACAGGAGTAAAACATCCTAATACCACCCAAATGGCGACG
Source organism: Triticum urartu (assembly GCF_056163025.1). Taxonomy (NCBI): domain Eukaryota; kingdom Viridiplantae; phylum Streptophyta; class Magnoliopsida; order Poales; family Poaceae; genus Triticum; species Triticum urartu. Next base: position 177,738,144 of record NC_141875.1, read on the forward strand.
TGGGCCCGTAAGACACACAACCATGCTAGTAAAAAGTTTTGTAATGTCTAGACTCGACTTCGGCCAAGGAGTGTGGAAGGGGGATTCCTACAGGAAGTTGGCTCTGATACCAACTTGTGACGCCCCCAATTCAATCATACACTAATCATAAACGCAAACGTGTACGATCAAGATCAGGGACTCATGGGAAGATATCACAACACAACTCTACAAATAAAATAAGTCATACAAGCATCATATTACAAGCCAGGGGCCTCGAGGGCTCGAATACAAGAGCTCTATCATAGAAGAGTCAGCAGAAGCAACAATATCTGAGTACAAACATAAGTTAAACAAGTTTGCTTTAAGAAGGCTAGCACACACTGGGATATAGATCGAAAGAGGCGTAGGCCTCCTGCCTGGGATCCTCCTAAACTACTCCTGGTCGTCGTCACCGGGCTGCACGTAGTAGTAGGCACCTCCCGAGTAGTAGTAGTCGTCATCGACAGTGGCGTATGGCTCTTAGACTCCAACGTCTAATCGCAGAAATTGAGTATAAGAAAGGGGAAAAGGGGGAGCAAAGCAACCATGAGTACTCATCCAAAGTACTCACAAGCAAGGAGCTACACTACATATGTATGCATTGGTATCAAATGGAAAAGGGGTAACATATGTGGACTGAACTACAGGATGCCAGAATAAGAGGGGGATAGCTAGTCCTATCGAAGACTATGCTTCTGGTAACCTCCATCTTGCAGCAGAAGAAGAGAGTAGATGGTAAGTTCACCAAGTAACATCGCATAGCATAATCCTAACCGATGATCCTCCCGTCTCGCCCTGTGAGAGAGAGATCACCGGTTATATATGGCACTTGGAAGAGTGTGTTTTATTAAGTAACCGGTTCTAGTTGTCATAAGATCAAGGTACAACTCCAAGTTGTCTTGTTACCGAAGATCACAGCTATTCGAATAGATTAACTTCCCTGCAGGGGCGCACCACATTTCCCAACACGCTCGATCCCCTTTGTCCGGACACACTTTCCTGGGTCATGCCTGGCCTCGGAAGATCAACACGTCGCAGCCCTACCTAGGCACAACAGAGAGGTCAGCACGCCGGTCTAAATCCTATGACGCACGGGCCTGGGCCCATCGCCCATTGCACACCTACACGTTGCGTGGGCGGCCGAAGAGCAGACCTAGCAACCTCCATTACAAAGGAAGTTGCATTACGCGGTCCAAACCGGCGCGCGCCGCTCAGTCGCTGACGCCACGAAGGCTTCGGCCGATACCACGACGTCGAGTGCCCATAACTGTTCCCGCGTAGTTGGTTAGTGCGTATAGGCCAGTGGCCAGACTCAGATCAAATACCAAGATCTCGTTAAGCATGTTATCTCGAAGTAACCGTGAACGCCGACCAGGGCCAGGCCCACCTCTCACCTGGGTGGTCTCAACCTGCCCTGTCGCTCCGCCACAAAGATCCACACAGAGGGCTGTCAGGAAAGTATGTCCTTCCAGCCCCCAATTCGTGAATCAACCGCGGGTACTCAATAAGCCGACCCGACTTTAGTCACAACATATATCATGTGTAGTAGGTATAGTATATACCCATGATCAACACCCTAGTGATCACGGCCCGGTAGTATAGCACAACAGACAGACAAGAATGTAGAGCCACTAATGATAAACTAGCATCCTACACTAAGGATTTAGGATTGCAGGTAAAGTATCAACAGTGTAGCAACAATGACACGCTATGCATCAGAATAGGATTAACGGAAAGCAGTAACATGCTACACTACTCTAATGCAAGCAATAGAGGGAAGAGTAGGCGATATATGGTGATCTTAAGGGGGGAGCTTGCCTGGTTGCTCTAGCAAGGAGGAGGGGTCGTCAACTCCGTAGTCGAACGGGGTAGCAGCAGCGTCGGTCTCGTAGTCTTCCGGAGATAAGAGGTGGAAGAAACAATAAATACAGTGCAAACATAAGCATGACAGTGCAAGACCTGACAATGAGCGGTGCTAGGTGTGCCCTAACGTGGTAGGAGGTCATACCGACGAAGGGGGGAAACATCCGGGAAAGTATCCCCGGTGTTCCGCGTTTTCAGACAGATGTACTGGAGGGGGAAAGTTGCGTGTTTGCTATGCTAGGGATGTGTAGAGGACGAACGGGCTGCGTAACCGGATTCGTCTTGTCGTTCTGAGCAACTTTCATGTACAAAGTTTTTCCATCCGAGCTACGGTTTATTTTATATTGATTTTAAAAGATTTAATTCATATTTAGGATTTATTTAATTATTTTAAATCAGCATTATCGAGAACAGTGCCTCGTGACGTCAACATGACGTAGAGGTGACGTCAGCGGTCAACGGTCCGTTGACCAGAGTCAAACCTGACCGGTGGGACCCACCTGTCATAGTCTGAGACTAACTAATCAGGTTTACTTAGTTTAGTTAATTGATTAGGTTAATTACTGATTAGATTAATCTAAATATGATTATTTAACTTAATTAATTAATTAATTATTGTAATTATTAATTAATTATTTACTTTGTAATACTTTTTTTCTTTAAACGTTCTGGGGCCGGGCCCCTCGGTCATAGGCCCCAGGGGGGCTAGCGGGCAAAAGGGCAGCAGGCGGAGCCCCGTTAGCGCGCGGGCGCTGGTGGGCACCACGCCCGGACAAGCAAAATCGGGGCATTGGTGAGTGGCCTGCCGGAGCGTGGCCACGACGAGCCGGCCGTGGACGACACCGGCGAAGGGCGGCGGGTCGGCGATGCTGGGCAGCGGCGAGGCCACGAAGTGCAGCGGGTGTTCGTGTGGGGAGGCATGCACGGGCGCGTGTGCAGTGAGGCGCAGAGGGCAGCAGCAGGGGAACCGGGACGTGGCGGCAGAGCAATAGTGGGGCAGCCACGCGTGCAAGCAAGGGATGGCGTGGGGCGAGCGGGATGGGCCGGCGTGTGCAGTGGAGGGCAGCTATGACAGCCTGGTTTTTGCCCTCTTTCATTTGTTTGAGTTTTCATTTGAATTTTTTTGAAACTTGGAGTTTTTGAATCTTTTCATCTGGACTTAAACACTTGGGCATCCTAACTTTTATGGCTTAGAAAATTCTAAGAAATTCACAAATATTCTAGGGACCCTAGGGCACCTCCCTGAGCAAAAAAATTTCATCACTTTTTGGAATATTTTTGCTACAGAAAATCTTTTCTGTTCTGGACAGAAATGGGGGTTTCTACAGCAACTACCATTTTACTTGCTCCATTTGACCTGATCTTTCTTGTGCTTATTTACCATAGTAACTCCAAGCTAGCCTCCAAAGCACATCTTCATACTCCCAGCCATTTGACCATAGTAACATCAAAAAGTTACTGTCCAGAAACTTACCAAACTTGTAAAACTTTCTCTACTGCACCTGGATTCAAACCAAACCGTGGTAAACTTCAAAACCACCACGAACAACATGCCAGACATGAATTTTGGACGAAGGCTGGCCTGTGGAGAGAGTTCGTGCGGTGACCACGCGTGGCCACGATGCCAGGCATGCGTGTCCACGCGCTCTGGGAGACGCCGAGCACTCTGTTCGCGCGTGCTCGCTTCCCCCGACTGCCAAACCTAGCCAAAACTCTCCATCATCGTCTCGACACCCTTAACTCCACCCTGGCACTCGCCGACGCTGGAGCTCGCCGCAGCGAGCACGGGCAAGGTCCGGCCAGCCCAACAGTGCGTACGCACTGTGCTCGTCGTCACCCCCCTTGATCCTGTGCTCGTCTCCATTCGCCCACAGTGGCCGCGTGATCTCCGTCACCTTCTCCCCCTCTCACTGATGCCGCTCGTCGCCGGGTGCCGTGGACAGGTGTCCACCGGCGGAGCCCGAAGCACCCTCGTCGCTCGCCTATATATAGAGCCCCTCCCCAACCTTTCCAAGCATCCTCCAGCACTCACACACACTCCGTGGTCGAGTAGGAATCCGTAGCCCGGCCGGGCAGGCCTCGGGCTGCCGCCCCCGAGCTCGAGCTCGCCGGCGATCCCCTCTGGTAGCCGCGGCAGCCCCAGCCCCTCCCAGGCCTGGGCGACCCCTCCAGGGCCTCCGCCCCTCTCCGGTGAGGCCGTCTCGCCCGCTTGGAGCCCTTGAAGCGGCCTCTGCTCGCCGTCTTCTTCAACTCCGGTGACCTCCTTGTTCTGCCTCCGCTCGCGAGCTCGATTCTGACGCTGTCCGACCACCCCTAGCCACGCTACGGGTACGGGCAGGTGCGCCTGGACCTCCTCTTGCCATCCCTCCCTCTCGTTTTGGCCAAAGAGCCCTCGTCGCCGGTGAGAGCTCCGGCGAAGCCGCGGCCATTTCTGTTTCTCTCTCCCTCTTCCCCCACCTAACTAGCGGGGCTCGCTAGTCAGTCACTCAGTACGCGCACGAAGCGGTACGAGTGGTGGCGCCCCTGGGATTTACGCCTTCGACGTCACCCCCAGTCTTTCTCTTTTATTCAAATTCATTTGAATTTATAGAACACTTCAAACTGTTATAACTTTTTAACCATAAGTCCGAATGAATTGATTCTCTTTGCATTGTGTTCCTTGTAAGGAAATCTAACAGCTCACCAAAGATGAGATTTTTCTGAGCTGTTTAGAATTTCTGGTGAATTTCAGAAGTGTTCTTGATATTATTTTTTTGTGTTTAAAATTATTTTTAGAAGGTGAGGCTTGTCTTGAGGATCACCAGGAGGCTTGTGAACCTCATCTGCACTAAGGCAAGCCACAACAATATTTTTATGATGCCATTGCAATATTTGTGATTTTGCCACTTGACTGAAATGATTAATCCATGCATTTAAATAATTATTGAGTTATTTGTATTCTGTTAAATGTTGAATAGTTGTTATGCTTGATTTACAGAATAGTTGAAACTAGTTTAGTGGATAAAGCAAGTTAAGATTTATTTGAGGTGATGTTAGGAATAATTTTGTTATGCATGATAGTTATTTTAGCTATACTTTTGCCTTCCTGAAATTGGTAAAAATTTGTTAGAAAGTATTCTGTTAAATCATATTACTTGTTTTACAGAAAGTTTGAACTTAATTTAGTGATAAAGAAAGTAAGAATTGTTGATAGAAAAATCTTTTGCTATGCATATGAAAAAGTTATCGGGATTGCTTTCTTGCGTGAGAAATTAATGAAACTTGTTACAACAATATTTTGGTTAAGTTATGAGTCATTTGAGCTAGTAAAGTAATGCGAGCTGTTGACGGTTATGATGACATTAGTCTTTTTATGATGCATGTGTTGTTTTGCATTTGATGGCATGCTATGACACCGGTCATTGTTAGTTTAAAGTTAAAACTAAAAATAACTCAACTTGAATACACCATTTACTGGGTCATGGTGCCGCTGAATCGAGTTCTTACGAGTGCAACCACATTTTCTTTTATGGGGGGCCTTGATTCGGTCCATTGACACGGCCTCTGGTCGGTGCCTCCATCTAGGGAAGGTTGTGTCATGTTTGCCCTGGCCCGGGAAGCAGGCATAATCTTGTGTGCTCGTTAATGAGAATATGGTACCGACTTCCCCAAGTGGGAGTTTCCCCAAGTGGGAGTTTCCCCGAGTGGGAGTTTGACCACGACGGTGGTCGGGTGTCTTTGGTAGACACGGGGCCACCCAGGACCAGCCCGTTGGGGATTTGGGTTGGAGTGGCCGGGAGAGTGTTGTGGCAATGGAGGGGTTTCGTCAGAATGCCGTTGGTCCACCCGAATGGGAGTGCGAGGCCATGGGTTCGGTGGTGTGGGTCCAGTGTGCTACCTCTGCAGAGTGTATAACCTATCGATAGTCTCGTCCACAGTTAAAGACACCTCGTAGTAGGTCCCACCATAAGTCAACGAATAATAAAAATTGCACACTAAGCTGTAAACTTTGCATTGTCAAGGATGGCAGAAAGGCCATCGAGGAATTTGGGACCAGATATTGGTCGTGGTTGTGATCGCCGTAAGGATCATGAGTCATTGTGTTTTACCAAGTTGGTGGTGTGTTTTACCACGTTGGTGGTGTGTTTTACCACGTTGGTGGTGGTTGTGATCTGAGGATGATCATGGTTGGTAAGTTTTCCTGAGGAACATTCGAGCATGATCACAACATGTTGACATATAGTGTTGCATCATTAATAATTGGCTAAATATCATGATATTGTTTGTCATTATGATGATGCTTGTTGTGAGCTTGCAAGTACATTTGATGTACTGACCTGGCGTGTCATGCCAGATTTCAGGAAAGTCTCGTTGGAAAGGAGCGATGTTCGAGTCTAGATCGTGTCCACATCGGTGTCCTTGTGAGATGGAGCTTCCACTATGACGTTATTCCACTGCCACATAGTTGTTCGGGTCGAGGCCCCTTTGTGTTCACTAAATAATGTACATATTGGTCAGCCGCACCGAGTGTGTCGCTGGCCTCAACCGCTGTTGTAATATGAACTCTGTTCCGCTAGCATCAATAAAGCGGTTGTTTTCTGTACCAATATGTTGTGTGTTGCCAGAAGACATGTCTCTGGGCTGGCAATGCAGGGTAAACCGGTCGCTCTGAGCCGGGGTGCCACAACAATTGGTATCAGAGCCACGCTGACTGTAGGCCACGCTAGACTATGATGTGTTAACTGGACGGTAGGCGCGAGTAAATTTGAGTGCCGGTAGCAGTTATAGCTGGTTGTTGCATTCTAGTAATTTGATTATTATTGTTATGCTAACCTACTAATGGTTGTGAGTGTAGATGGCTCCGGTGTCGTATCCGTGCCAGTTGCAGCTGATGACGTACACGTCACCGGACCTTCTCCGCAACATGAGGCGTCGGCTGTACCCTCTAGGAGACGAACCAGTCTACCGTGTGTACCAGGAGCGTCTAGCAGACTCAGTGTATGAGTATCACGCATTGGTTACTCTGCGCACCAGTTCCGATTCCGGCTCTTACACTCGCACTTCTCGGAGCGGTTACGCCTCCACTGCTTCTCAGGCTGTCCAGTTTGCCGCATTTGAGGTCCTTGTCGAGCTTCATTACACCGAAGTTCAAATCCAGCACCACCCAGGTTTCTATCACTACCCATCTCTGCACGACAACGGTCGTGTCCGTTTTCCTCTCATTGACCCGGAGTCTGATAATGTTGCTAGCCATCTTGCTCATTATATCACTGCTAGCTATCTGATGATCCATGAGCTGGCTCGAGAGCTGACTCGTGCCTGTACTGCTTTAGCCGCTACCTTGGTAACTACTAGATCCACCACTACTCCGTCCTCACTGGGATTTACCCCGTATGTCCCAGTTAGTTCTAGCTCTCCTATTTTGCCGGTTACTCTCCCGAGTAGCACAGGCGTCTCCGCCGTGAACCCTCTCAGTGCTCCTGTCGAGTGGGTCTCACTTCTTGCTACCCATGCAGCCCCGATGCTTCATCCTACCCCTGCCCCTGAGGGGGAGCCCTCAAGGCAGCGTCGTCGCATTACCTTTAACCCAGAGGTTTCCGTTAACCACGTCAGTTCGGGATCTGAGACCGCTTCAGGGGAGGACACCACAGCACCAGCAGAGCAGTAGTGTCTTTGAGTATTCGCAGTCATCTAGATGGTGTACGGATGTAGTTGTATGAGTCATGATGCTTCATGTATGAGAGTAGTGGAACCCGTCATGTTGTTTAATTTTCATGTATGAGTCTATGTATAATTATGTTGGGACTTTAATCGCCGTATTTTCTTCGCTCTTTTTGGTATTTTCCAAGAGTTGTTGCTGGCTTTTCCACAATTTTATTCTTGGATGTCTCTCATCTCAATTGCGTTGCCTTGGGAAAAATACTCAATAGGATGACGCGGGGAGGCAGCAGTAGCAACGTTCGCGAGAGAACTCCTGTTCGTCATTCCGCACGACAGGCAGGATATTCTCCCGAGCCAGACGTTCAGCCACCACCTCCACTGCCTGATCCTCCCTCCACCGAGCAAGTTCTGCGTATGTTTGAAGAGAAAAGGAACAATGGTCTGATTGAAATATTGAGAAGTGTGCAAGCTATGGTTGGACAGAATGGAAATCACAATGGTCACCACTCAAAGCTGTCAAATTTTCAAAGGACCAATCCACCCTGTTTCAGTCAGGTTGTTGACCCATTGGATGCAGACGATTGGTTGCGGACCATGGAGAAGAAACTTGAGATCGCCCATACTGAAGGAAATGATAAAGTCCCATTTGCGACCCATTACCTGGAAGGCGCAGCTGCCATATGGTGGGACAATACAAAATCCATGTGGCCGATTGATGAGGAAGTCACTTGGGAAAAATTCAAGGATAAGTTCCGCAAGTATCACATCCCTACTGGAGTTATGAAGGCCAAGCAGCGTGAATTTCTCGCGCTCGTCCAAGGAAATCAGTCTGTGGCTGAGTATCTGCAAAAATTCAATCATGTGTAGTTACTCTCTGTATGACGTGGCCACTGAAGAAAGGAAGATTGACAGATTTCTTGGAGGTTTAAATCCACAACTTCGGTGTGCTCTCAGTATGTTTGATTTCACCGATTTCCAAACTCTGGTGGACAAGGCGTTCATTGCTGAATGGGAGCACAAGCTTATATCGGATAATAGGCCTGCTAACAACGACAACAAGCGCAAGTTTGAGCCAAAGAAGGATGGACAACCTATGAAAAAGGCTCATACTTGGCAGCCGACTTAGGTGGAATACATGCCAAATTGGCAGGAGAATGTTAACAGGACCACCACTCAAGTCAAGAATATTATAACCAGTCCAACACATGGGGAGCGCCAGCGCAATAATACTTGTTTCATTTGCGGGCAGCCCGCGCATTATGCCAAACAGTTCCCCAAGAACAACAAGGTGAATGCTTTGAGCAGGCCACAAGTCAACTTTATGGAGTCAGGGCCAACCCAGCAAAACTTCATTGGGCACGTAAATCATATCTCCGCCGATGAAGCCCAAGAGAAGCCAGAAGTCGTCATTGGTATGTTTTCTGTTAATGACATACCTGCAGTAATTTTATTTGACTCTGGGGCTTCCCATTCGTTTATTTCTTGGAGTATTGCTGCTCAAAACAATTTTCCTTGCACCATTTTGGGCAAAAATATGCTGGTACAAACCCCGGGATCTATAATCAAGAGCAATCTAGTCTGCTATGATCTGGAGATCAATATGAACGGGATCCACTTTCCAACATCTCTGATAATCATTGAGTCTGAACAGTTGGATGTTATATTTGGGATGAATTGGCTGACCAAATATCAAGTTTGTATAAACTGTGCAACCCGAGAAGTCAGTTTGACCAGTCTAGATGGGCAGCTCATCAAATTCTATGCTCGCAAGCATGTACCCAAGCCAGAACTAGTTTGCACCGCTGTGGTTGAGTTGGAATTTATTCTTGTGGTCAGTGAGTACCCTGATGTGTTTCCGGAAGAACTGCCAGGCATGCCACCAGATCAGGAACTGGATTTTGCCATAGATCTTGTGCCCGGAACTGCACCAATATACAAGAAGTATTACCGGATGCCCTCATCAGAATTAGTGGAACTAAAGAAACAGCTTGACGAATTACTCTAGAAAGGTTATATTCGTCCCAGCTCTTCACCGTGGGGGTCACCTGCAATTTTCGTGGGCAAAAAGGATGGCGGTCTCCGTATGTGCATAGATTACCGTCAGCTGAATGAGGTCACCATCAAAAATAAATACCCACTGCCAAGGATTGATGGTCTGTTTGATCAGCTTAGTGGGGCTAAAGTATTCTGAAAAATCGATTTACGGACCGGATATCATCAGCTCAAGATTAAAAAGGAAGATATTCCTAAGACCGCATTCACTACACGATACGGTCTTTATGAATATGTTGGGATGTCCTTTGGACTCACCAATGCCCCTGCCTTCTTCATGCATATGATGAACAAAGTATTCATGGACTTCCTCGACAAATTCGTGGTAGTCTTTATCGACGACATCCTCATTTACTCCAAGAGTGAAGAGGAGCATAAGGATCACCTCCGAGCAGTGCTACAACGACTCCAGAACCATCAGTTATACACCAAGTTCAGTAAGTGCGAATTTTGGCTCAAGCAAGTCGGGTTTCTCGGACATGTACTATCCACCGAAGGTATAGCTGAGGACCCGAGCAAAGTAAAAGATGTGCTCGATTGGGCACCGCCCATGACTGTAACATAGATCCGGAGTTTCCTCAAATTAGCTGGGTACTATCATCGTTTCATTGAAGGGTTTTCCAAAATTGCTACACCTATGACGGAACTGCTCAAAAAGGATACAAAGTTTGAGTGGACAAAAGACTGTGAGAAGAGTTTTAATGTGCTAAAGACACGACTGACAACCGCACTGGTATTGACTCTTCCAGACATTTATCGCAGCTTTGATGTGTACTACGATGCCTCCAGACAAGGTATTGGTTGCGTGCTGATGCAAGACGGCAAGGTAGTGGCATATGCATCACGCCAGCTACGACCACATGAGGGAAATTATCCTACTCGTGATTTGGAATTGGCTGCAGTGGTTCATGGATTAGAAATTTGGAGACACTATCTCATTGGAAAAAGGTGCCAAATTTTTACCGACCACAAAAGCCTCAAGTACATCTTCACTCAGCCAGATTTAAATCTCCATCAGCGAAGATGGTTAGAGTTGGTCAAGGATTATGACCTTGGAATAAATTACGATCCAGGCAAGGCCAACGTCATTGCCGATGTGCTCAGTCGAAAGCCCGTCAGCTTAAATGTCGTGTTAACATCATTGCCTACCGAACTTCAAGAGGAGATTGCTCAGCTCAACTTGGTCATTGTGGACGCTGGCCTCACTAATATTTTGGAAGTTACCCCCACACTTGAGGTGTAAATCTGCAAGGCCCAGCCAGATCACGCCGAGCTACAATAACATGCAAGGCAGCTCCCAGATTTCTTCAAGGACAAATTCGGTACCCTCCGATTCCGTGGACGAATTTGTGTACCAGATCAACCAGACTTGAAAAAGGAAATCTTGTCAGAAGCACACGAATCCTCATATTCCATTCATCCGGGAGGTACGAAAATGTATGAGGACCTTAAACAAATATTCTGGTGGGATGGGATGAAGAAATACATTGCCTATTTTGTAGCCTGTTGCGACATATGCAACAAGGTGAAAGCAGGTCATCAGAAGCCAGCTAGACTTCTCCAACCACTGCCAGTTTCAAAATGGAAATGGGATGATGTTTGCATGGATTTCATCACCGGATTACCTAGGACTCAGTGAGGCAAAGACGCAATCTGGGTTATAGTGGACACCCTCACCAAGGTTACTCACCTCATCCCGATCAGCACTAGGTACAGAGCAAATGAACTTGCACAACTGTATGTATCCAGAATCGTCAGTCTGCATGGAGTACCACGGACTATCACTACAGACCGAGGTTCTTTGTTTTCCTCCGCTTTCTGGTCCCGGCTCCATCAAGCCTTGGGGACAGCACCGAAATATAGTACTGCTTATCACCCTCAGTCGGATGGTCAGATAGAGCGAGTAAATCAAATACTCGAAGATATGTTGCGAGCCTGTGTGCTAGCCAACGGGGCAAAATGGGAAGATTGCTGGCCATATGCCGAGTTCTCATATAACAACAGTTTCCAGACCAGTCTAAAGATGTCACCATATGAAGCTCTATATGGTCGTAACTGCCGCACTCCTCTAAATTGGTCTCAAGCTGGAGATAGCCATATCTTCAGAACCGATCTCATGATGGAAGCTGAGAGAGAAGTCAGGGAAATTAGAGACCGACTGCAATTGGCCAAATCCTGTCAAAAGAGTTATTATGAGGCAAAGCACCGGTAGGTCAGTTTTGAACCCAGAGAACACGTGTACCTCCGAGTGACTCCTATGAAAGGCATTAAGCGATTTCAGACTCGTGGAAAGCTGGCACCGAGATTCATTGGTCCATTCCGAATTATGTCTCGAGTGGGTACGGTTGCATACCAACTGGAACTACCCCCGGAGTTGTCAGATATACACAATGTATTGCATGTCTCGCAATTGAGACGATGCATATCACTGCCTGAGAAAAAGACTATAGTGACTGAGATAGAATTGGCAAAGGATTTAACTTATGAAGAAATACCGTTCAAAATTTTGGATCAATTGGAAAGGGTCACGCGCAGCAAAGTCAGAAATTTTTTCAAAGTTCAGTGGGAGCATCACACCGAGGCAGAAGCCACTTGGGAGCAGGAAGAGTTCCTTAAGAGTCAGTATCCAGAGTGGTTTTCCCAAGCAACCGAATCTCGAGGACGAGATTCATTCTAAGTGGGGGAGGTTTGTGACAGCCTGGTTTTTGCCCTCTTTCATTTGTTTGAGTTTTCATTTGAAATTTTTTGAAACTTGGAGTTTTTGAATCTTTTCATTTGGATATAAACACTTGGGCATCCTTGGCTTTCACCCAAGTGTTCACTTCTCTCCCAAACCATCATTTCACTTCTGATCCACCACAAAATAATCCTTGGAATATTTTTCTTAAATGAAAAATATTCATTTTCTCTCTAAAACCCTAAGCCAAATCTGTTTTCTCCAAAGCAACCCTAATTTTTGTGGCTCAGAAAATTCTACAAAAATTCATAAATATTCTAGGGACCCTAGGGCACCTCCCTGAGCAAAAATATTTCATCACTTTTTGGAATATTTTTACTACAGAAAATCTTTTCTGTTCTGGACAGAAATGGGGGTTTCTACAGCAACTACCATTTTACTTGCTCCATTTGACCTGATCTTTCTTGTGCTTATTTACCTTAGTAACTCCAAGCTAGCCTCCAAAGCACAGCTTCAAACACCCAGCCATTTGACCACAGTAACATCACAAAGTTACTGTCCAAAAACTTACCAGACTTGTAAAACTTTCTCTACTGCACCTAGATCCAAACCAAACCGTGGTAAACTTCAAAACCACCGTGAACAAAATTCCAGACATGTATTTTGGACGAAGGCTGGCCTGTGGGGAGAGTTCGCGCGGTGACCACGCATGGCCATGATGCCAGGCATGCGTGTCGACGCGCTCTGGGAGCCGCCGAGCGCTCTGTTCGCGCGTGCTCGCTTCCCCCGACTGCCAAACCTAGCCAAAACTCGCCACCATCATCGTCTCGACACCCTTAACTCCACCCTGGCACTCACTGACGCCGGAGCTCGCTGCAGTGAGAACGGGCAAGGTCCGGCCAGCCCAACAGTGCGGGCGCACTGTGCTCGTCGTCACCCCCCTTGATCATGTGCTCGTCTCCGTTCTCCCACAGTGGCCGCGTGATCTCCATCGCCTTCTCCCCCTCTCACTGACGCCGCTCGTCGCCGGGCGCCGTGGACAGGTGTCCACCGGCGGAGCCCGAAGCACCCTCGCCGCTCGCCTATATATAGAGCCCCTCCCCACCCTTTCCGAGCATCCTCCAGCACTCACACACACTCCACGGTCGAGTAGGAAGCCGTAGCCCGGCCGGGCAGGCCTCGGGCCGCTGCCCCCAAGCTCGAGCTCGTCGGCGATCCCCTCTGGTAGCCGCAGCAGCCTCCGCCCCTCTCCGGTGAGGCCGTCTCGCCCGCTTGGAGCCCCTGGAGCGGCCTCTGCTCGCCATCTTCTTCAACTCCGGCGACCTCCTCGTTCTGCTTCCGCTCGCGAGCTCGATTCCGACGCCGTCCGACTTCCCCTAGCCACGCTACGGGTACGGGCAGGTGCGTCTCGACCTCCTCTTGCCATCCCTCGCTCTTGTTTTGTCCAAAGACCACTCGTCGTACGGGCAGGTGTTTCTCTCTCCCTCTTCCCCCACTTGACTAGCGGGGCCCGCTAGTCAGTCACTCAGTACGCGCGCGAAGCGGTACGAGTCGTGGCGCCCCTGGGCTTTATGCCTTCGACGTCACCCCCCCAGTCTTTCTCTTTTATTCAAATTCATTTGAATTTACAGAACACTTCAAGCTGTTATAACTTTTTAACCATAAGTCCAAATGAATTGATTCTTTTTGCATTGTGTTCCTTGTAAGGAAATCTAACAGCTCACGAAATATGAGATTTTTATGAGTTGTTTAGAATTTCTGGTGAATTTCAGAAGTGTTCTTGATATTTTCTTTTTGTGTTTAAAATTATTTTCAGAAGGTGAGTCTTGTCTTGAGGATCACCAGGAGGCTTGTGAACCTCATCTGCACGAAGGAAGCCACAACAACATTTTTATGATGCCATTGCAATATTTGTGATTTTCCAACTTGACTGAAATGATTAATCCATGCATTTAAATAATTATTGAGTTATTTTTATTCTGTTAAATGTTGAATAGTTGTTATGCTTGATTTACACAATAGTTGAAACTAGTTTAGTGGATAAAGCAAGTTAAGATTTATTTGAGGTGATGTTAGGAATAATTTTGTTATGCATGATAGTTATTTTAGCTATACTTTTGCCATCCTGAAATTGGTAAAAAATTGTTAGAAAGTATTCTGTGAAATCATATTACTTGTTTTACAGAAAGTTTGAACTTAATTTAGTGATTAAGAAAGTAAGGATTGTTGATAGAAAAATCTTTTGCTATGCATATGAAAAATTATCGGGATTGCTTTCTTGCGTGAGAAATTGATGAAACTTGTTACAAAAATATTTTGGTTAAGTTATGAGTCATTTGAGCTAGTAAAGTAACGTGAGCTGTTAACAGTTATGAGGACATCAGTCATTTTATGATGCATGTGTTGTTTTGCATTTCATGGCATGCTATGACACCCATCATTGTTAGTTTAAAGTTGAAACTGAAAATAACTCAACTTGAATACACCGCTGACTGGGTCATGGTGCCGCTGAATCGAGTTCTTTCCAGTGCAACCACATTTGCCTTTATGGGGGGCCTTGATTCGGTCCATTGACACGGGCTCTGGTCGGTGCCTCCATCTAGGGAAGGTTATGTCGTGTTTTCCCTGGCCCGGCAAGCAAGCATAATCTTGTGTGCTTGTTAATGAGATTATGGTACCGATTTCCCCAAGTGGGAGTTTCCCCAAGTGGGTGTTTCCCCGAGTGGGAGTTTGGCCACGACGGTGGTCGGGTGTCTTTGGTAGACACGGGGCCACCCAGGACCAGCCCGTTGGGGATTTGGGTCTGAGTGGTCGGGAGAGTGCTGTTGCAATGGAGGGGTTTCGTCGGAATGTCATTAGTCCACCCGAATAGGAGTGCGAGGCCATGGGTTCCGTGGTGTGGGTCCAGTGTGCTACCTCTACAGAGTGTATAATCTATCGATAGCCACGTCCACGGTTAAGGACACCTTGTAGTAGGTCCCACCATGAGTCAATGAATAATAAAAATTGCACACTAAGCTGTAAACTTTGCATTGTCAAGGATGGCAGAAAGGCCATCGAGGAATTTGGGACCGGATATTGGTCGTGGTTGTGATCGCCGCAAGGATCACGAGTCATTGTGTTTTACCACGTTGGTGGTGTGTTTTACCACGTGGTGGTGTGTTTTACCACGTTGGTGGTGGTTGTGATCTGAGGATGATCACGGTTGGTAAGTTGTCCTGAGGGACGTTCGAGCATGATCATAGCATGTTGACATATAGTGTTGCATCATTAATAATTGGCTAAATATCATGATATTGTTTGTCATTATGATTATGCTTGTTGTAAGCTTGAAAGTACATTCGAGGTACTGACCTGGCGTGTCATGCCAGATTTCAGGAAAGTCTCGTTGGAAAGGAGCGCTGTTCGAGTCTAGATCGTGTCCACATCGGTGTCCCTGTGAGATGGAGCTTTCGCTATGACATTATTCCGCTGCCATGTAGTTGTTTGGGTCGAGGCCCCTTTATGTTCACTAAATAATGTGCATATTGATCAGCCGCACCGAGTGTGCCGCTTGGCCTCGATCGCTGTTGTAATATGAACTTTGTTCCGCTAGCATCAATAAAGCGGTTGTGTTCTGTACCAATATGTTGTGTGTTGCCAGAAGACATGGTCTCTGGGCTGGCAATGCAGGGTAAATCGGTTGCTCTGAGCCGGGGTGCCACAGTAGCAGCGACAGTTGCAGGCCGCGGGCGCGTGAGCGGCTGCCGGCGGACGAGGCCAGGTAGAGCGGGAGCGGGCTGGGGTACGTCGTCCGGGCGTGAGCGGGCGCCAGTGCACATGCCGGGGTGCGGTGCGTGCAGCCCCGAGGCCAGAAGGGGAGGGGCATAAGGAGGAGGCGGTGGCGAGCATGTGGATAGCGGGTGCAGGGGCGGTGGCCGCGAGGTGCGGCCGGGCGTGGCGAGTGCAGGGGGCGCGACGGGGAGCAGTAGCAGGCAGAGCACCATCGGCGGGCGTGGGTGCACAAGTCGGCGTGGCGCGGCACGGGCCATGAGTGGGGGAAGCGCGCGGGGCGCTGTGGTGCGTGCCAGCGCACGCGCACGTGACGCGAAGGAGTGGTGAACGGTGGCCGTACGGGAGGAGGGAAAGGAGGATAGGAGGGGGGTTTCCTCACAAGGGAGCTGCAGGGGGAAGGCAATGGGCTCGTGGAGGTGGCGGCAGTGTCGCTGGTGATAGGGGGGGCAGTTCAAGGGAGGTGCCAGCGTCAGGGTCGAGCAACACCGGGCTCGGGGTAGTTCCGGCAAGGAGGAGGACGAGGAGGCGATCCAGTCGGCGGCGGCTCGCGGGAAGGACTGGCGGCGCGGCCGGCGCGAGGTGAGCACCCCCGATTCAGATCGGGTCATGGGGGGGGGAGGAGTGAGGGGAGAATGGGGATCGGGCTAGGGTTCGGTGCCCCTAGGGGGTTATAGGCTAGGGGAGGAAGTGGGCCGGCTTGACAGGCCACTGGTTGGGCCGAGGCCCAGTTGGCCTAGGGGGTTTTCTTTTTATTTCATTTCATTTTCCCATTCTTTTCTATTTCTTTTCTGTTTTAATTTTAGTTCCACATTATTTTTTGTTAGTATAATATGATAATATTTCCTAAAATGACGTTTCAAAATAACCCTCTGCCACAAAAGGTCTTAACCCAAATTAAATTAGTTTAGTATTTTATAAAATACCAAAGGCATTTAAGTAATGTTTTAGTTACCGCTTAAATCATTTTAGAGCATTCAAACCTTTTATAAAAGTGTGGTTTCTGCACCATAATTACCTATGCATTATTTGGCACATCCCGAACATTTTAGTTTTAATAATTGAAAACCTTTATCGTTTGACATGATTTTTGAATTTGAATTTGGAACGGTTTCGAATCAACGCGGGTTTATCAACAGTAACCGAGGTGACATGGCACCATTAGTATAGGTTTACTGTAGCTTGATTATCCGGGCGTCACACTCGAGGACGATATTCATCTTAAGGGGGGTAGGTTTGTAACATCCCAAATTTTCAATTTGGAATGTTGTACATAGGTCATTCATGCATATCATATTTTATTGCATTTTTGCTTCGCGATCCTCGAAATTCTAAGCAACACAAGGACCCACGGAGAGAGTTGGGAATTTCGATATTTTCATATTTGAGTTTTTCTCAATTTTTGAAAATAGGATCATTTGGATTTAATTATTTTTCTCTCCGAAAATAATTGATAATAAAAATATACGAGAGGAGATAATATGACTTCTCCAAAATAAATAAAATATTGGAGGAAAAATATTAAAATCAAATAAATATTTTATTTTGGATTTTATCGTTATTTTATTTGAATTAGGAAAATATGCATTTTTTCAAAATTGCATTTTAGGTACAAGAAAATGTTCATCATGTTCTAAATATTTTATTTAGACGGTGAAAATTTGTTTTATTTTTTTAGATTTTTATTCTATTTATTAGGATTTTTCTGGCGAAATCTTAAAAAAAAACTTCTTCGGACCGCGCCGGGCCGCAGCCCAGCCGGCCCATCCCGCTCGCGCCGCCTCGCCCTCCCGTGCGGACGCCGGACTCCGGCGAGGAGGAGTCCGAGTCGGCCTCGCCGCCCGTCACGCAAGCCGAGGCCCCGCCCCCCCTTTTTAAGCCACGCCCCCCCCTTGCCTCCTCACCCCGCGCCGCCAGCCCCGCGCCGCCGCCCGCTGCTCCCGCCGCTCGTCGCTGCCCGCACCGCCGCCTACCGAGCCACAACACCGCGCCGTGTTTCGCTACCCCGCGCTGCACCCAGTCTCGCCGCGCCGCTACGTAAGCCCGCCGGAGCCGCCGCCAACGGATCTCGTCGTTTCGGGTTTTTTTGGTTTTAGGTAAAAACCCCGGTTTTTTAAAACCCTAGATGTGTTTTTTTATTTTTTTATCGGTTCGGTTTTCTCGGTATAGTTAGTTAGCAAACATACGTTCGTTCGACTTAACGAACGCTGTTCATCCGTTAGCCATAGACAGCGAACGTTCGTTCATTAGCCTGTTCGTCTCCTTTCTTTTTCCTAGGTTTTTCCGTGATTATTTTCGAACGTGATTTCTGCCCTAATCTTCATTCTAGTTTTTCTTTTCACTCGTTTATCCGAATCAGGTGAAACAAGTGCCTAGATCTTCGTCTCGAAGCCCTCTTTCCATTTAACCAACTTGAACAAGATTTTTTTACTGTAAAATTTGACTTTAGTCTAGATTAGTATTCGGATTTTGTTTCTTCTGTAGTATGAGTTTCGTTGCTCCGTTTGATTTGATTCTTTTTGCAAACCGCAGTTCTTCAGTTGAACTTTTTGGTTAGATCTTCTTATTTGAGTTTTCCCCGTGCATCTTTGCTTAATTTCATATGTATGCTATTGTTTGTTTGCGATAGAACACTCCGAGTGCGAAGCGTGCTACTACGAGTCTCTAGGATTTACAGATCATCAGCAAGGCAAGTAACACTTTGATCATACCCCTTTATCGCCCATTTTTTATGCCTTAGTTTCATCCCTCACAGATTGCATGAGTAAGATCTCTTAACATGTGGGTCTGGGAAGTAGATGATGAGGTAGAACCTGTTTTACTATCAAACCCTTGGGAGTTACTTCTATGTTATGCTTATATTGCTATGCTATGCTCGTAGACGTGGATTGGGTTTGAGTGTAACCATGACAGATGTGAGTTGTTAATTAATGGTTTAACATAAGGTGGCAACTTTAATACACATCTGGGTGGATTGCTTGTGGGCACCTGGAGAATCCAGTGTTGTCGTAGGATATCCCGGAGTACCCGTGTGATCATCTTACGGTCCGCCACCCAGGATCAAAGGGATCATAATATTATTCATGGTAGAAACTTTCATGTGCAGCCACAAGCCATTATGGGCTCTGGCATAGTTGAGTATGTTGCGTGACCTCTTTCAGTGGTGGGCTAGCAGATGTAGGGGAAAGTAGGTGTAACGGTCCACCCAGAGTAAAGAGTTAATGCTTCTAAAAGACTGTGTCTCGGTCATCCATTTCTCAAACACCCTGTTGTGCGAGAAATCCAACGGAGATCGAGTCTTGTGCAGAAAAGTGCGCAAACCTCTGCAAAGTGTATAAACTAATCATGGTTAGCCGTGTCCCCGGTTATGGACATCTTGAGTATCTTGTACTTGAATTATTGATTTGATCTCATCACCCTAAAGTTAATCTGTTGGGATGTTAATGACTACTTTAATTGGGATTGAGTTGGAGGAGCCTTCTCAATGATGTTTCAACTACCATGATAGTTAAATAAAATAAATTCCTTGGTTGTAGGGAAAAATTGGCTTTTTGCAAAACAATATAACCATAGAGCCTCCACCAGCCATATATGCATGTATTGATAGCTTTTATATGTTCATTGCTCTTGTGTTACTTTGCCAGCATATTCCATGTGCTGACCCATTTCGGGCTGCAACATATCATGTTGCAGACTTTTCAGACAAAGAGAACTTAGCTATGCCGTTGGACTTGATGGACTCACTTTATCCTCCAAGTCTTCCGCTGTTATCTTATTTAGATGGCCTTAAGCCATATTTATTGTAATAAGTTCTCTTTTGGGACATTCGATGTAATAAGTGTGTGATTGCTACTCTATTATAAATCCTTCGAGTATTGTGTGTGTCAGCATTACCGATCCAGGGATGACACTAAAGCACAGGGACTTGACCGTCTGAGGTCGGGTCGCTACACTATGTCCCATGTAGGCCCAATCTCCCCCCCCCCCCCGAGGGGGGGTCCGGTAACCCTCCGGTTTTTCCCAAATCAGCCGGAACACTTTCGGTGTCCGAATATAGTCATCCAGTATATCAATCTTTATGTCTCGACCATTTCGAGACTCCTCGTCATGTTTGTGATCATATTCGGGACTCCAAACTACCTTCGGTACATCAAAACACATAAACTCATAATACCGATCGACACCGAACGTTAAGCGTGCGGACCCTACAGGTTCGAGAACTATGTAGACATGACTGAGACACGTCTCCGATAAATAACCAATAGCGGAACCAGGATGTTCATATTGGCTCCCACATATTCTTCGAAGATCTTTATCGGTCAAACCACATAACAACATATGTTGTTCCCTTTGTCATCGGTATGTTGCTTGCCCGAGATTCGATCATCGGTATCTCAATACCTAGTTGAATATCGTTATCGGAAAGTCTATTTACTCGTTCTATAATGCATCATCCCGCAACTAACTCATTAGTCACATTGCTTGCAAGGCTTATAATGATGTGCATTGCTGAGAGGGCCCAGAGATACCTCTCCGATATTCGGAGTGACAAATCCTAATCTCGATCTACGCCAACTCAACAAACACCACCGGAGACACATGTGGAGCATATTTATAGTCACCCAGTTACATTGTGACATTTGAGAGCACACTAAGTGTTCCTCCGGTATTTGGGAGTTTCATGATCTCATAGTCATAGGAACATGTATAAGTTATGGAGAAAGTAGTAGCAACAAACTAAACGATCATCGTGCTATGCTAATGAATGGGTCAAGTCAATCACATCATTTTCTAATGATGTGATCCTGTTAATCAAGTGACAGCTCTTGTCTATGGTTAGGAATCATAACCATCATTGATTCAACGAGCTAGTCAAGTAGAGGCATACTAGTGACGCTCTGTTTGTCTATATATTCACACATGTACCAAGTTTTCGGTCAATACAATTCTAGCATGAATAATAAACATTTATCATTATATAAGGAAATATAAATAACAACTTTATTATTGCCTCTAGGGCATATTTCCTTCAGTCTCCCACTTGCACTAGAGTCAATAATCTAGATTACATTGTAATGATTCTCACACCCATGGAGTCTTGGTGCTGATGATGTTTTGCTCTTGAGAGAGGCTTATTCAACGGGTCTGCAACATTTAGAACCGTATGTATCTTGCAAATCTCTATGTCTCCCTCCTTGACTTGATCGCAGATGGAATTGAAGCGTCTCTTGATGTTCTTGGTTCTCTTGTGAAATCTGGATTCATTTGCCAAGGCAATTGCACCAGTATTGTCACAAAAGATTTTCATTGGACCCGATGCACTAGGTATGACACCTAGATCGGATATGAACTCCTTCATCCAGACTCCTTCATTTGCTGCTTCCGAAGCAGCTATGTACTCCGCTTCACACGTAGATCCCGCCACGACGCTCTGCTTGGAACTGCACCAACTGACAGCTCCACCATTTAATAAAAATACGTATCCGGTTTGTGACTTAGAGTCATCCGGATCAATGTCAAAGCTTGCATCAACGTAACCGTTTACGACGATCTCTTTGTCACCTCCATAAACGAGAAACATATGCTTAGTCCTTTTCAAGTATTTCAGGATGTTCTTGACTGTTGTCCAGTGATCCGCTCCTGGATTACTTTGGTACCTCCCTGCTAAACTAATAGCAAGGCACACATCAGGTCTGGTACACAACATTGCATATATGATAGAACCTATGGCTGAAGCATAGGGAATGACTTTCATTTTCTCTCTATCTTCTGTAGTGGTCAGGCATTGAGTCTGACTCAATTTCACACCTTCTAACATAGGCAAGAACCCTTTCTTTACTTGATCCATTTTGAACTTCTTCAAAACTTTATCAAGGTATGTGCTTTGTGAAAGTCCAATCAAGCGTCTTGATCTATCTCTATAGATCTTGATGCACAATATATAAGCAGCTTCACCGAGGTCTTTCATTGAAAAATTCTTATTCAAGTATCTTTTATGCTATTCAGAAATTTAGTATCATTTCCGATCAACAATATGTCATCTAGATATAATATCAGAAATGCTACAGAGCTCCCATTCACTTTCTTGTAAATACAGGCTTCTCCAAAAGTCTGTATAAAACCATATGCTTCGATCACACTATCAAAGCGTATATTCCATCTCCGAGAGGCTTGCACGAGTCCATAAATGGATCGCTGGAGCTTCCACACTTTGTTAGCTCCTTTTGGATCGACCAAACCTTCTGGTTGCATCATATACAACTCTTCTTTAAGATATCCATTAAGGAATGCAGTTTTGACCTCCATTTGCCAAATTTCATAATCATAAAATGCGGCAATTGCTAACATGATACGGACGGACTTAAGCATCGCTACGGGTGAGAAGGTCTCGTCGTAGTCAACTTCCTTGCACTTGTCAAAAACCTTTCGCAACAAGTCGAGCTTTGTAGACATTAATATTACCATCAGCGTCAGTCTTCTTCTTGAAGATCCATTTATTCTCTATGGCTTGCCGATCAACGGGCAAGTCAACCAAAGTCCACACTTTGTTTTCATACATGGATCCCATCTCAGATTTCATGGCCTCAAGCCATTTTGCGGAATCTGGGCTCATCATCGCTTCCTCATAGTTCGTAGGTTCGTCATGGTCAAGTAACATGACCTCCAGAACAGGATTATCGTACCACTCTGGAGTGGATCTTACTCTGGTTGACCTATGAGGTTCGATAGTAACTTGATTAGAAGTTTCATGATCATCATCATTAGTTTCCTCACTTATTGGTGTAGGAATCACTGAACTGATTTCAGTGATGAACTACTTTCCAATAAGGGAGCAGGTACAATTACCTCATCAAGTTCTACTTTCCTCCCACTCACTTCTTTCAAGAGAAACTCCTTCTCTAGAAAGGATCTATTCTTAACAACGAATATCTTGCCTTCGGATTTGTGATAGAAGGTGTACCCAACAGTCTCTTTTGGGTATCCTATGAAGACACATTTCTCCGATTTGGGTTCGAGCTTATCAGTTTGAAGCTATTTCACATAAGCATCGCAGCCCAAACTTTAAGAAACAACAACTTGGGTTTCTTGCCAAACCACAGTTCATAAGGTGTCGTCTCAACGGATTTTGATGGTGCCCTATTTAATGTGAATGCAGCCGCCTCTAAAGCATAACCCCGAAATGATAGCGGTAAATCAGTGAGCGGCATCATAGATCGCACCATATCTAATAAAGTGCGGTTACGATGTTCGGACATGCCATTACGTTGTGGTGTTCCAGGTGGCGTGAGTTGCAAAAATATTCCGCATTGTTTCAAATGAAGACCAAACTCATAACTCAAATATTCACCTCCACGATCAGATCGTAGAAACATAATTTTCTTGTTACGATGATTTTCCACTTCACTCTGAAATTCTTTGAACTTTTCAAATGTTTCAGACTTATGTTTCATCAAGTAGATACACCCATATCTGCTCAAATCATCTGTGAAGGTAAGCAAATAATGATATTCGCCGCGAGCCTCGATGTTCATTGGACCACATACATCAGTATGTATGATTTCCAATAACTCTGTTGCTCGCTCCATTGTTCCGGAGAACGGAGTTTTAGTCATATTGCCCATGAGGCATGGTTCACAAGTACCAAGTGATTCACAATCAAGTGATTCTTGAAGTCCATCTGAATGGAGTTTCTTCATGCGCTTTACACTAATATGACCCAAACGGCAGTGCCACAAATAAGTTGCACTATCATTATCAACTCTACATCTTTTGGCTTCAATACAATGAACATGTGTATCACTACTATCAAGATTTAGTAAAAATAGACCACTCGTGAAGGGTGCATGACCATAAAAGATATTACTCATATAAATAGGACAACCATTATTCTCTGATTTAAATGAAGAAACGTCTAGCATCAAACAAGATCCAGATATAATGTTCATGCTCAATGCTGGCACCAAATAACAATTATTTAGGTCTAAATTAATCCCGAAGGTAGATGTAGAGGTAGCATGCCGACAGCGATCACACCGACTTTGGAACCATTTCCCACGCGCATTGTCACCTCGCCCTTAGCCAATCTTCGCTTAATCCATAGCCCCTGTTTCGAGTTGCAAATATTACCAACAGAACCAGTATCAAATACCCAGGTGCTACTGTGAGCATTAATAAGGTACACATCAATAACATGTATATCAAATATACCTTTCACTTTGCCATCCTTCTTCTCCGCAAAATACTTGGGGCAGTTCTGCTTCCAGTGACCAGTCCCTTTGCAATAGAAGCACTCAGTTTCAGGCTTAGGTCTAGACTTGGGTTTCTTCACTTGAACAGCAACTGGCTTGTTGTTCCTCTTTAAGTTCCCCTTCTTCCATTTACCCTTTTTCTTGAAACTAATGGTCTTGTTGACCATCAACACTTGATGCTCCTTCTTGATTTCTACCTTTGTAGCCTTTAGCATTGCGAATAGTCTTATCCATCCCCTGCATATTATAGTTCATCACGAAGCTCTTGTAGCTTGGTGGCAGTGATTAAAGAACTCTATCAATGACACTATCATCAGGAAGATTAACTCCCAGCTGAGTCAAGTGGTTGTGGTACCCAGACATTCTGAGTGTATGTTCACTAACAGAACTATTCTCCTCCATTTTGCAGCTGTAGAACTTATTGGAGACTTCATATCGCTTAATCCGGGCATTTGCTTGAAATATTAACTTCAAATCAAGGAATATCTCATATGCTCCATGACGTTCAAAGCGTCATTGGAGTCCCGGTTCTAAGCCGTAAAGCATGGAACAGTAAACTATCGAGTAGTCATCAGCTTTGCTCTGCTAGGTGTTCACAACATTTGGCATTGCTCCTGCAGCGGGTTTGTCACCTAGCTGTGCTTCCAGGACGTAATTCTTATGTGCAACAATGAGGATAATCCTCAAGTTACAGACCCAGTCCGTGTAGTTGCTACCATCATCTTTCAACCTAGCTTTCTCTAGGAACACATTAAAATTCAACGAAACAACAGCACGGGCCATCTATCTATAACAACATAGACATGCAAAATACTATCAGGTACTAAGTTCATGATAAATTAAAGTTCAATTAATCAAATTACTTAAGAACACCCACTTAGATAGACATCCCTCTAATCATCTAAGTGATCACGTGATCCATATCAACTAAACCATGTCCGATCATCACGTGAGATGGGGTAGTTTTCAATGGTGAAGATCACTATGTTGATCATATCTACTATATGATTCACGCTCGACCTTTCGGTCTCAATGTTCTGAGGCCATATCTACATATGCTAGGCTCATCAAGTTTAACCCAACTATTCTGCATGTGCAAAACTGGCTTGCACCTGTTGTATGTGAACGTAGAGCTTATCACACCCAATCATCACGTGGTATCTTAGCACAACGAACTGTAGCAACGGTGCATACTCAGGGAGAACACTTATACCTTGAAATTTAGTGAGAGATCATCTTATAATGCTACCGCCGAACTAAGAAAAATAAGATGCATAAAGGATAAACATCACATGCAATCAATATAAGTGATATGATATGGCCATCATCATCTTGTGCTTTTGATCTCCATCTCCAAAGCACCATCATGTTCACCATCAACACCGGCTTGACACCTTGATCTCCATCGAAGCATCGTTGTCGTCTCGCCAACTATTGCTGCTACGACTATCGCTACCGCTTAGTGATAAAGTGAAGCAATTACATGGCGATTGCATTTCATACAATAAAGCGACAACCATATGGCTCCTGCCAGTTGCTGATAACTGTGTTACAAAAGATGATCATCGCATGAAATAAAATTTAGCATCATCTCTTGACCATATCACATCACAACATGCCCTGCAAAAACAAGTTAGACGTCCTCTACTTTGTTGTTGCAAGTTTTACGTGGCTGCTACGGGATGAGCAAGAACTGTTCTTACCTACGCATCAAAAACCACAGCGCGGTATAGTGATTGCTTTTTGATCTTCAGGAAGAACCATGTTCATTGAATCCGATTCAACTAAAGTTGGAGAAACTGACACCCACCAGCCACCTGTGTGCGAAGCACGTCGGTAGAACCAGTCTCGCGTAAGCGTACGCGTAATGTCGGTCTGAGCCGCTTCATCCAACAATACCGCTGAATAAAGAATCAACTAGTGACGGTAAGCAATATGTATATACCCACGCCTACAACTCCTTTGTGTTCTACTCATGCATATAACATCTACGCATAGACTTGGCTCGGATGGCACTGTTGGGGAACGCGGTAATTTCAAAAAAATTCCTACGCGCACACAAGATCTATTATGGTGATGCATAGCAATGAGAGGGAAGAGTGTTGTCCATGTACCCTGGTAGGCCATAAGAGGAAGTGTTATGACGACGCGGTTGATGTAGTCGTACGTCTTCACGATCTGACCGATCCTAGTACCGAAAGTACGGCACCTTCGCGATCTGCACACGTTCAGCTCAGTGACGTCCCACGAACTCTCGATCCAGCTGAGTGTCGAGGGAGAGCTTCGTCAGCATGACGGCGTGATGACGGTGATGATGAAGCTACTGGCGCAGGGCTTCGCCTAAGCATTACGACAATATGACCGAGGTGGATTATGGTGGAGGGGGGCACCGCACATGGCTAAAACCAATCAACTTATGTTTCCTAGGGTTCCCCCTGCCCCATATATAAAGGAGCAAGGGGGAGGCCGGCCAGCCCTAGGGGCGCGCCAAGGGAGGAGGAATCCTCCTCCTAGTATGAGTGGGATTCCTCCTTTCCTAGTCCTACTAGGAGGAGAAGGGGAAAGAGGGAAAGTGGAGGAAGAGGAGAAGGAAAGGGGGCGCGCCCCCCTCCCTAGTCCAATTCGGACTCCCTATAGGGGGGGGTGTGGCTTCCCCTTGTGGGCTGCCTCCCCTCTTCCCTATGGCCCATGTAGGCCCAATCTTTCCCCGGGGGGGTTCCAGTAACCCTCCGGCACTCCGGTTTTCTTCGAAATCAGCCGGAAGACTTCCGTTGTCTGAATATAGTCATCCAATATATCAACCTTTAAGTCTTGACCACTTCGGGACTCCTCGTCATGTCCGTGATCATATCCGGGACTCTGAACTACCTTCGGTACATCAAAACATATAAACTCATAATACCGATCGTCATTGAATGTTAAGCGTGCGGACCCTACGGGTTTGAGAACTATTTAGACATGACCGAGACATGTATCTGGTCAATAACCAATAGCGTAACCTGGATGTTCATATTAGCTCCCACATATTCTTCGAAGATCTTTATCGGTCAAACCGCATAACAACATACATTGTTCCCTTTGTCATCGGTATGTTACTTGCCCGAGATTCGATCGTCGGTATCTCAATACCTAGTTCAATCTCGTTACCGAGAAGTCTCTTTACTCATTCCGTAATGCATCATCCCGCAACTAACTCTTTAGTCACATTGCTTGCAAGGCTTATAGTGATGTGCATTACTGAGAGGGCCCAGAGATACCTCTCTGATATTCGGAGTGACAAATCCTAATCTCGATCTATGCCAACTCAAGAAACACCATCGGAGACACCTGTAGAGCATCTTTATAGTCACCCAGTTACGTTGTGACATTTGATAGCACACTAAGTATTCCTACGGTATTCGGGAGTTGCATGATCTCATAGTCATAGGAACATGTATAAGTTATGGAGAAAGCAATAGCAACAAACTAAACAATCATCGTGCTAAGCCAACAGATGGGTCAAGTCAATCACATCATTCTCTAATGATGTGATCCTGTTAATCAAGTGACAACTCTTGTCTATGGTTAGGAAACATAACCATCATTGATTCAATGAGCTAGTCAAGTAGAGGCATACTAGTGACGCTCTGTTTGTCTATATGTTCATACATGTACCAAGTTTCTGGTTAATACAATTCTAGTATGAATAATAAACATTTATCATGATATAAGGAAATATAAATAACAACTTTATTATTGCCTCTAGGGCATATTTCCTTCAATCATTACATAGGCATCACGTCCAAGATTAGTAGACCGACTCCTGCCAGCATCTACTACCATTACTCCACAAACCGACCGCTATACAGCATGCATCTAGTGTACTAAGTTCATGGAGAAACTGAATAATGAAATAAGAACGATGACATGATGTAGACAAGATCTATCTATGTAGAGATAGACCCCATCGTTTTGTCCTTAGTTGCAACGATACATATATGTCGTTTCCCTTTCTGTCACTGGGATCAAGCACCGTAAGATCGAACCCACTACAAAGCACCTCTTCAGATTGTAAGATAAATAGATCAAGTTGGCCAAACAAAACCCAAATATCAGAGAATAAATACGAGTCTATAAGCAATCATGCATATAAGAGATCAAAGAAACGCAAATAACTTTCATGGATATAAAAAGATAGATCTAATCATAAACTCAAAGTTCATCGATCCCAACAAACACACCGTAAAAGAGTTTGTCATATGGATCTCTAAGAGACTATTGTATTGAGAATCAAGAGAGAGAGAGAGAAAGAGAGAGAGAGAAGAAGCCATCTAGCTACTAACTACAGACCCGAATGTCTACAAAGAACTACTGACGCATCATCGGAGAGGCACCATTGGAGTTGGTGAACCCCATATGAGATGGTGTCTAGATTGGATCTGGTGGTTCTAGATTTTGCTGTGGTTGGATGAGTATTTCGTCGACTCCCCCAGGGTTCTAGAAATATTGGGGTATTTATTGAGCAAAAGAGGCGGTCCAGGGGCACCCGAGGTGGGCACAACCCACTAGGGCACGCCTGGGCCTCCTAGCGCACCCTGGTGAGTTGTGCCCCCCTCAGGTCACCCCCCTAGGCGCAACCAGGGCCTATTGTGTTCCTTATGGCCCATAAAAATTCTCTGTAAAGTCTCGTGGCATTTGGACTCCGTCTGATATTGATTTTCTGCGATGTAGAAAACATGGAACAAAACAGGAACTGGCACTTGGCACTATGTCAATAGGTTAGTACCAAAAAATGACTATAAAATAATTATAAAACATCCAATATTGATAATATAAAAGTATGGGACAAGCAAAAATTATAGATATGTTGGAGACGTATCAATGGTGCGTTGATGATAAACTCATTGCCCTTGTGCTTCAAATGATAGTCTCCCCAACACTCAACTCTCTCTCAGAGATTTGGATTTGGTGGAAAGATGATTTGAGTGGAAAGCAACTTAGGGAAGGATAGAGATCAAGATTCTTGTGGTTGGATTGTTATATCTTGGTCTCAACACATGAGTAGGTGGTTCTCTCTCAGAAAATGAATGGTGGAAGTGTAGGCACGTTCTGATGGCTTTCTCCATGAATGGAGGATGGGTGGAGGGGCATATATAGCCTCCGCACAAAATCTAACCGTTACACAAAATTTACCAAACTCGATGGGACCGAATTGTTAAACTCGGTCAGACCGATTTAGTTCAAAATGTGAATGTTAGGATTTTCGGTGGGACCGACATGTCAAGTCAGTGGGACCAATTTCATTAGGGTTAGGGCATAACATAATCTTGGTGAGACCAATCACATGAACTCGGTGAAACCGATTTCTGTAATAGGCAAAAAGAGAGTTGGTCAGGCAAACTCGGTGGGACTAATCGCTCATTTCGGTGAGACAAAAACATTACGAAAAGGAAATAGAGAGTTTGAATTGTGAACTCACTGGGACCGATCGCTCATCTCGGTTCGACCGAAATGTTACGAAGGGAAACATAGAGTTTGCAATCCCATCTCGGTGAGACCGAGATCCCTATCGGTGAGACCAAACTTATTAGGGTTTCTGGCTATGGCTATGTCAAATGAACTCGGTGGCTCTGGATAGATCAAACCGGTGGGGCCGAGATTGACTTTTGGTTTGGGACATATGTGAATATGAGAAAGTGGTTGAGGGCTTTTGGAGCATATCACTAAGGATTTTGAGCAAGCAAGCCATTAAGCAACACCTCATCCCCTTTTAATATTATTGGCTTTTCCTATGGACTAAATGTGATCTTGGATCACTAAAATGAAAATGTAGAGTCTTGATCTAGAGTCAATATGTGTCCTTAGCATTTTGAGGGGTCCACATCTCTAGTCCATGCCATGCCAATCATTAAACTTTCTCAAATGATCATCTTGAAATAGTATTAGTTCAATGAGCTATATGTTGTTAAGAATTACCAAAAGCACCCAGGGATTAGTTGCACTTTCAATCTCCCCTTTTTGGTAATTGATGACAACATGTAGATCAAAGCTTCGATGAATGATAATAAGATTGAAATATATCCTTGCTTTGAGAAGTATGTGATAAGCAAGAGCTCCCGCTAAATTTGTGCATTATTTAAAATGTGCTTTTGAATGCAAATGCACAATCGGTTAGGATCCTGGGTTACTCTTCCATGTCACATACATCTTGGTGGAGCGCTCAAAATGATTGATTGTGAAAATATGCACTCATCACCTAGGCAAAGTGAATGATGATTGATGTCTACTACACAACCTTCTTCTTATAGATGTTGTTGGGCCTCCAAGTGTAGAGGTTTGCAGGACAGTAGCAAATTTCCCTCAAGTGGATGACCTAAGGTTTATCAATCCGTAGGAGGCGTAGGATGAAGATGATCTCTCTCAAGCAACCCTACAACCAAATAACAAAGAGTCTCTTGTGTCCCCAACACACCCAATACAATGGTAAATTGTATAGGTGCACCAGTTCGGCGAAGAGATGGTGATACAAGTGCAATATGGATGATAGATAAAGGTTTTTGTAATCTGAAAAAAATATAAAAACAGCAAGTTAACTAATGATAAAAGTGAGCGTAAACAGTATTGCAATGCTCTGAAACAAGGCCTAGGGTTCATACTTTCACTAGTGCAAGTCCTATCAACAATAATAACATAATTGGATCACATAACTATCCCTCAACATGCAACAAAGAGTCACTCCAAAGTCACTAATAGCGGAGAACAAACGAAGAGAGTTTGGTAGGGTACGAAACCACCTCAAAGTTATTCTTTCCAATCAATCCGTTGGGCTATTCCTATAAGTGTCACAAACAGCCCTAGAGTTCGTACTAGAATAACACCATAAGACACAAATCAACGAAAACCCTAATGTCACCTAGATACTCCAATGTCACCTCAAGTATCCGTTGGCATGATTATACGATATGCATCACACAATCTCACATTCATCTATTCAACCAACACATAGGACTTCAAAGAGTGCCCCAAAGTTTCTACCGAAGAATCACGACGAAAACGTGTGCCAACCCCTATGCATAGGTTCATGGGCGGAACCCGCAAGTTGATCACCAAAACATACATCAAGTGAATCATGTGATATCCCATTGTCACCACAGATACGCACGGCAAGACATACATCAAGTGTTCTCAAATCTTTAAAGACTCAATCCGATAAGATAACTTCAAAGGGGAAACTCAATCCATTACAAGAGAGTAGAGAGGGGGAGAAAACATCATAAGATCCAACTATAATAGCAAAGCTCGCGATACATCAAGATCGTACCACCTCAAGAACACGAGAGAGAGAGAGATCAAACACATAGCTACTGGTACATACCCTCAGCCCTTAGGGAGAACTACTCCATCCTCGTCATGGAGAGCACCGGGATGATGAAGATGGCCACCGGAGAGGAATTGCCCCCTCCGGCAGGGTGCCGGAACGGGTCTAGATTGGTTTTCGGTAGCTACGGAGGCTTCTGGCGGCGGAACTCCTAAACTATTATGCTCCCCGATCGTTTTAGGATATATGGAGATATATAGGAGGAAGAAGTGCGTCAGGGGGGCCACCAGGGGCCCACGAGGGTGGAGGGCGCACCCAGGGGGTGGGCGCGCCCCCCTGCCTCGTGGCTTCCTCATTGATCCCCTGACGTGCACTCCAAGTCTTCTGGGCTTCTTCTGATCCAAAAATAAGTTCCATGAAGTTTTAGGTCAATTGGACTCCGTTTGATTTTCCTTTTCTGCGATATTCTAAAACAAGGAAAAAACAGAAACTGGCACTGGGCTCTAGGTTAATAGGTTAGTCCCAAAAATCATATAAAATAGCATATAAATGCATATAAAACATCCAAGGTTGATAATATAATAGCATGGAACAATCAAAAATTATAGATACGTTGGAGACGTATCAGCATCCCCAAGCTTAATTCCTGCTCGTCCTCGAGTAGGTAAATGATAAAAACAGAATTTTTGATGTGGAATGCTACCTAACATATTCATCATGTATTTCTCTTTATTGTAGCAAGAATATCCAGATCCATAAGATTCAAGACAAAAGTTTAATATTGACATAGATATAATAATACTTCAAGCATACTAACAAAGCAATCATGTCTTCTCAAAATAACATGGCCAAAGAAAGCTATCCCTACAAAATCATATAGTCTAGCTATGCTCTATCTTCATCACACAAAATATTTAAATCATGCACAACCCCGATGACAAGCCAAGCAATTGTTTCATACTTTTGATGTTCTCAAACTTTTTCAATCTTCACGCAATACATGAGCGTGAGCCATGGACATAGCACTATAGGTGGAATAGAATGGTGGTTGTGGAAAAGACAAAAAGGAGAAGATAGTCTCACATCAACTAGGCGTATCAACGGGCTATGGAGATGCCCATCAATAGATACCAATGTGAGTGAGTAGGGATTGCCATGCAACGGATGCACTAGAGCTATAAGTGTATGAAAGCTCAACAAAAGAAACTAGTGGGTGTGCATCCAACTCGCTTGCTCACGAAGACCTGAGGCATTTTGAGGAAGCCCATCATTGGAATATACAAGCCAAGTTCTATAATGAAAGATTCCCACTAGTATATGAAAGTGACAACATAGGAGACTCTCTATCATGAAGATCATGGTGCTACTTTGAAGCACAAGTGTGGTAAAAGGATAGTAGCATTGCCCCTTCTCTCTTTTTCTCTCATTTTTTTATTTTTTATTTGGGCCTTCTCTTTTTTATGGCCTCTTTTTTTATTTGGGCATCTTTGGCCTTTTTTTTCGTCCGGAGTCTCATCCCGACTTGTGGGGGAATCATAGTCTCCATCATCCTTTCCTCACTTGGACAATGCTCTAATAATGATGATCATCACACTTTTATTTACTTACAACTCAAGAATTACAACTCGATACTTAGAACAAGATATGACTCTATATGAATGCCTCTGGCGGTGTACCGGGATGTGTAATGACTCATGAGTGACATGTATGAAAGAATTATGAATGGTGGCTTTGCCACAAATACGATGTCAACTACATGATCATGCAAAGCAATATGACAATGATGGAGCATGTCATAGTAAACGGAACAGTGAAAAGTTACATGTTAATATATCTCAGAATGGCTATGGAAATGCCATAATAGGTAGATATGGTGGCTGTTTTAAGGGAGGTATATGCTGGGTTTATGGTACCGGTGAAAGTTGCGCGGTACTAGAGAGGCTAGCAATGGTGGAAGGGTGAGAGTGCGTATAATCCATGGACTCAACATTAGTCATAAAGAACTCACATACTTATTGCAAAAATTTATTAGTTATCGAAACAAAGTACTACGCACATGCTCCTAGGGGGATAGATTGGTAGGAAAAGACCATCGCTCGTCCCCGACCGCCACTCATAAGGATGACAATCAATAAATAAGTCATGCTCCGACTTCGTCACATAACGGTTCACCATACGTGCATGCTATGGGAATCACAAACTTCAACACAAGTATTTCTAAAATTCACAACTACTCAACTAGCATGACTCTCATATCACCATCTCCATATCTAAAAACAATCATCAAGTATCAAACTTCTCATAGTATTCAATGCACTTTATATGAAAGTTTTTATTGTATCCCTCTTGGATGCCCATCATATTAGGACTAGTTTCATAACCAAAGCAAACTACCATGCTGTTCTAAAGACTCTCAAAATAATATAAGTGAAGCACGAGAGTTCATCTATTTCTTCAAAATAAAACCACCACCATGCTCTAAAAGGATATAAGTGAAGCACTAGAGCAAATGACAAACTACTCCAAAAGATATAAGTTAAGCTCAATGAGTAGTCGAATAATTATGAAACTATTTGAAGACTCTATAACATTTAATAATTTCAGATCTTGGTATTTTATTCAAACAGAAAGCAAAGCAAAAGAAAATAAAATGAAGCTCCAAGCAAAACACATATCATGTGGCAAATAAAAATATAGCTCCAAGTAAAGTTACCGATGAATGAAGACGAAAGAGGGGATGCCTTCCGGGGCACCCCCAAGCTTAGGCTCTTGGTTGTACTTGAATATTACCTTGGGGTTCCTTGGGCATCCCCAAGCTTAGGCTCTTGCCACTCCTTATTCCATAGTCCATCGAATCTTTACCCAAAACTTGAAAACTTCACAACACAAAACTTAACAGAGAACTCGTAAGCTCCGCCAGTATAAGAAAATAAATCACCACTTAGGTACTGTTGTGAACTCATTCTAAATTCATATTGGTGTAATATCTACTGTATTCCAACTTATCTATGGTTCATACCCTCCGATACTACTCATAGATTCATCAAAATAAGCAAACAACATATCGAAAACAGAATCTGTCAAAAACAGAACAGTCTGTAGTAATCTGTATCAAACGTATACTTCTGAAACTCTTAAAATTCTCAAATAAATTTCACGCGAGGAATTTATCTATTAATCATCTGCAAAAATAATTAACTAAATAGCACTCTCCAGTAAAAAAATGGCAGCAATTCTCGTGAGCGCTAAAGTTTCTGTTTTTTACAGCAAGATCAACAAGACTTTCCCCAAGACTTCCCAACGGTTCTACTTGGCACAAACACTAATTAAACATAAAAACTTATTCATAGCAGAGGCTACATAAATTATTTATTACTAAACAGGAACAAAAATAAAGTTGGGTTGCCTCCCAACAAACTCTATCGTTTAACGCCCCTAGCTAGGCATGATGATTTCAATGATGCTCATATAGAAGATAATAATTGTAACATAAAGAGAGCATCTTGAAGAATATGACTAGCACATTTAAGTCTAACCCACTTCCTATGTATTGGGATTTTTTGAGAAAACAACTTGTGGGAACAAGGATCAACTAGCATAGGAAAGCAAAACAAGCATAACTTCAAAACTTTAAGCACATAGAGAGGAAACTTGATATTATTGCAATTACTACAAGAATATATTCCTCCCTCATAATAATTTTCAGTAGCATCATGAATGAATTAAACAATATAACCAGCACCTAAATCATTATTTTCATGATCTACAAGCATAGAAATTTTACTACTCTCCACATAAGCAAAATTCTTCTCATTCGGAATAGTGGGTGTATCATAAGAGACTCGAATACTATAAATTGTTTCCACATTCAAAGAGTAATGTTCAGAAAAGGGGTAATCATAATCATGACAAGTTTTATAAATATAATCACTACTTTTTATAGCATAAGTATCATCACAATAATCATCATAGGTAGGAGGCATGCTATCATCATTATAAATTTGCATATCAAAACTGGGGAGACTAAAAATATCATCTTCATTAAGCGTAGCATCCCCAAGCTTCGGACAAACATTAATTGCAGCAAATATATTATCAAAAACATCATCTTCATCAAACATAGCATCCCCAAGCTTGGGCCTTTTCATATCATAAGCATAACCACTCTCATCATTAATAGTATAGATAGCACCAATAGTATAGCAATTATCATATTCTTCCAAGAAAGTGCCAAAAAGATTTTCAAGATCATAAGAAGTATCATTATCTTCCACAATTATATTTTCATGAGGCACAATAGTAATAGGAGCATAATTATTTGGAGATATCTTTTTACCTCTCTTCCTTTTTCTTTTCTACTTCTTCACCACATCATGTGTGGGTTCAATCCTCTTTTTGGAGCTCCTTATTAATGCGATTGGTTGAATAGGAGGCTCCTCGTTACCTGATTTATCATAAGAAATAATAGGAGGGTATTGGGAAGTCTCTTCCCTTTAATTAGTATTCTCTTCATCTTCTATTTGTTTTCTTTTCTTTATGTAATTGGCAATATAAGGATTTTCAATACAATTCACCGCACAATACATATAAATTTTCTCTAGATCAAAATCAAGAAATCTATCAAGATTAAACTTTGGAATACCCTCAGTTATATGTTTCACTTCCTCATACCCCAAAATAAGACTAAGCTCTTTATGATGCTCAAGGGTAATCAAATTATCACAATTTTTGGATACGATTCGGTCATGAAACAATTTGCATTGGAGATTTAAATGACCATGTTCATTGCAAAGTTCACAAGGGGTGCGAAAAATATTTAATTTTTTAGCACAATCATCAAGACTTTCTTGCAACAATTTAGTTTCTAAATACTTATGCCTCTTGCAATATCTATCTTCCCTATTTGGTGTATACTTGCAAACCCAATGCACTCCACAAAAATTGACATGTTTATAGGAGACATTTTCATCATAACTAGTGCAATCATCATTAGTACCATGGATATTCAAGGAGTTCATACTAACAACATTGCAATCATGCTCATCATTCAAAGATTCAGTGCCAAACATTTTAATGCATTCTTCTTCTAACACTTTGGCACAATTTTCCTTTCCATCATACTCACGAAAGATATTAAAAAGATGAAGCGTATGAGATAGACTCAATTCCATTTTTTATAGTTTTCTTTTATAAATTAGACTAGAGATAAAACAAGAAACTAAAAGACTCGATTGCAAGAACTAAAGATATACCTTCAAGAACTAACCTCCCGGCAATGGCGCCAGAAAAGAGCTTGATGTCTACTACACAACCTTCTTCTTGTAGACGTTGTTGGGCCTCCAAGTGCAGAGGTTTGTAGGACAATAGCAAATTTCCCTCAAGTGGATGACCTAAGGTTTATCAATTCGTAGGAGGCGTAGGATGAAGATGGTCTCTCTCAAGCAACCCTGCAACCAAATAACAAAGAGTCTCTTGTGTCCCCAACACACCCAATACAATGGTAAATTGTATAGGTGCACTAGTTCGGCGAAGAGATGGTGATACAAGTGCAATATGGATGATAGATAAAGGTTTTTGTTATCTGAAAATATAAAAACAGCAAGGTAAATAATGATAAAAGTGAGCATAAACAGTATTGCAATGCTTTGAAACAAGGCCTAGGGTTCATACTTTCACTAGTGCAAGTCCTCTCAACAATAATAACATAATTGGATCACATAACGATCCCTCAACATGCAACAAAGATTCACTCCAAAGTCACTAATAGCGGAGAACAAACGAAGAGATTATGGTAGGGTACGAAACCACCTCAAAGTTATTCTTTCCAATCAATCCGTTGGGCTATTCCTATAAGTGTCACAAACAGCCTTAGAGTTCGTACTAGAATAACACCTTAAGACACAAATCAACCAAAACCCTAATGTCACCTAGATACTCCAATGTCACCTCAAGTATCCGTGGGCATGATTATACGATATGCATCACACAATCTCAGATTCATCTATTCAACCAACACATAGGACCTCAAAGAGTGCCCCAAAGTTTCTACCGGAGAATCACGACGAAAACGTGTGCCAACACCTATGCATAGGTTCATGGGCGGAACCTGCAAGTTGATCACCAAAACATACATCAAGTGAATCACGTGATATCCCATTGTCACCATAGATACGCACGGCAAGACATACATCAAGTGTTCTCAAATCTTTAAAGACTCAATCCGATAAGATAACTTCAAAGGGGAAACTCAATCCATTACAAGAGAGTAGAGAGGAGGAGAAAACATCATAAGATCCAACTATAATAGCAAAGCTCGCAATACATCAAGATCGTACCACCTCAAGAACACGAGAGAGAGAGAGAGAGAGATCAAACACATAGCTACTGGTACATATCCTCAGCCCAGAGGGAGAACTACTCCCTCCTCATCATGGAGAGCACCGGGATGATGAAGATGGCCACCGGAGAGGGATTGCCCCCTCCGGCAGGGTGCCGGAACGGGTCTAGATTGGTTTTCGGTGGCTATGGAGGGTTCTCGCGGCAGAACTCCCGATCTATTGTGCTCCCCGACCATTTTAGGGTATATGGAGATATATAGGAGGAAGAAGTGCGTCAGGGGGGCCACCAGGGGCCCATGAGGGTGGAGGGCGCGCCCAGGGGGTGGGCGCGCCCCCCTGCCTCGTGGCTTCCTCATTGATCCCCTGACGTGCACTCCAAGTCTTCTGGGCTTCTTCTAATCCAAAAATAAGTTCCGTGAAGTTTTAGGTCAATTGGACTCCGTTTGATTTTCCTTTTCTGCGATATTCTAAAACAAGGAAAAAACAGAAACTGGCACTGGGCTCTAGGTTAATAGGTTAGTCCCAAAAATCATATAAAATAGCATATAAATGCATATAAAACATCCAAGGTTGATAATATAATAGCATGGAACAATCAAAAATTATAGATACGTTGGAGACGTATCAGCATCCCCAATCTTAATTCCTGCTCATCCTCGAGTAGGTAAATGATAAAAATAGAATTTTTGATGTGGAATGCTACCTAACATATTCATCATGTATTTCTCTTTATTGTAGCAAGAATATTCAGATCCATAAGATTCAAGACAAAAGTTTAATATTGACATAGAAATAATAATACTTCAAGCATACTAACAAAGCAATCATGTCTTCTCAAAATAACATGGCCAAAGAAAGCTACCCCTACAAAATCATATAGTCTGGCTATGCTCTATCTTCATCACACAAAATATTTAAATCATGCACAACCCCGATGACAAGCCAAGCAATTGTTTCATACTTTTGATGTTCTCAAACTTTTTCAATCTTCACGCAATACATGAGCGTGAGCCATGGACATTGCACTATAGATGGAATAGAATGGTGGTTGTCGAAAAGACAAAAAGGAGAAGATAGTCTCACATCAACTAGGCGTATCAACGGGCTATGGAGATGCCAATCAATAGATATCAATGTGAGTGAGTAGGGATTGCCATGCAACGGATGCACTAGAGCTATAAGTGTATGAAAGCTCAACAAAATAAGTGGATGTGCATCCAACTCGCTTGCTCACGAAGACCTGAGGCATTTTGAGGAAGCCCATCATTGGAATATACAAGCCAAGTTCTATAATGAAAGATTCTGACTAGTATATGAAAGTGACAACATAGGAGACTCTCAATCATGAAGATCATGGTGCTACTTTGAAGCACAAGTGTGGTAAAAGGATAGTAGCATTGCCCCTTCTCTCTTTTTATCTCATTTTTTTTATTTTTTTATTTGGGCCTTCTCTTTTTTTATAGCCTCTTTTTTTATTTGGGCATCTTTGGCCTCTTTTTTTTGTCTGGAGTCTCATCCCGACTTGTGGGGGAATCATAGTCTCCATCATCCTTTCCTCACTAGGACAATGCTCTAATAATGATGATCATCACACTTTTATTTACTTACAACTCAAGAATTACAACTCGATACTTAGAACAAGATATGACTCTATATGAATGCCTCCGACGGGGTACCGGGATGTGCAATGACTCATGAGTGACATGTATGAAAGAATTATGAACGGATGATCATCATTGTTAGAGGCGCACCCCCTGCCTCGTGGCTTCCTCGTTGATCCCCTGACGTGCACTCCAAGTCTTCTGGGCTTCTTCTGATCCAAACATAAGTTCCATGAAGTTTCAGGTCAATTGGACTCTGTTTGATTTTCGTTTTCCGCGATATTCTAAAACAAGGAAAAAACAGAAACTAGCACTGGGCTTTAGGTTAATAGGTTAGTACCAAAAATCATATAAAATAGCATATAAATGCATATAAAACATCCAAGGTTGATAATATAATAGCATGGAACAAACAAAAATTATAGATACATTGGAGACGTATCAATCATATAAGAGAGATAGATAATATCATCATTCAAGCATAAGCATTAAAGTATTATATGATCAAACACATGACCATAAAAGCATGTCATGCACACATAAAGTATCATCCAGGCAAGCAAACAAATAAGTATCAAACAAGTAGCAAATGAGACAAAAGAAGCAAAACTCTCTCTCTCTCTCTAAGCCTATGATCTATACACTTTCTCCCCCTTTGGCAACAAGTTACCAAAAAGCTTAAAAATGCATAGTGTTATGCATCTCTCTAGGCTTGATCTTCGGGAGGAGGTGTGGAGAGGACTCTAAGGATGAATGCATCTGTTGAGGTTGTTGGAGCTGGTGGAGTGGCAACTAGAGGGGCTACTGAAGCTGTAGCTGTAGGTGCTGACGTAGTAGCTCTTGTGTCTGTCACAGGCACTACTGCAGATCTTTGTGCTCTAGGCACTCTTTGAAAAACGTCAGTAGTAGCTTTCCCTTTCCTCTCTTCAGTTTCTTCCTGGAGCCATTGAACAACTGTTTGCATTTCTGTCACCTTCAAGTCAAGATCATAGAACTTTGTCTCAATGATCCTCTCCAGGCTCTCTTGATTCTGAGTCAAGGTGGCCAATCCTTTCTCAATCCTCATGGTGGCTTGAATAAGATATCCAAGTTGATCTTGCTTTCACATGAGGAAAACTTGTGAAGCCTCTTTAACACTTGACATCTTTCCTGCGTTCTCTGCTTTTGCTTTCTCCCTCTTCTCCTGAGCCTCTACTGATGTGGAATCTTCATCATTCATGACAACTATTTTGTCCTCAAAGTCAGGCCTCAAGGGAAGATGTTCTTTATCCAAAAAGTATATGCATGTGCCCATCTTGGAGTTGATGAGCATCTAGATGTGTGGAGCATACACACATGATCTCTTCTGGTCTACAGTTGTCCTCTTGATTGTTTCAACAATCAAACTCATCACTTTGAACTTCTGGGGCACATCAAACAACTGAAGAAAATTGATGGAGTGGCCTCTGATCATACTGTTATCTCCTTATTTTGGCAACAAGGTGTGCCTCAAGATGGTGTTAATAGTGGCCAGTCCAGACAACAGATAATATACAGAGCCTAGCTTGTGATTCTCCAAGGCTTTGTCAGGAATCTCCTTATACATGTTGGCCATGGAGTTGTGATCTTTCTTTCTCTTGGCATAGACATCTATGTCATCCTCAAGCTCTGCAGGGGCATTGCTCAGCTTAGCCCACTCAGCAACTGTTGATTGGTACCTTGTACCTTTAGACATCCATACAATCCTTCCATCAGGATAGAAATGAGTTGTAGAGTAGAATTGCATAATGAGCTCATCATTTCACTTGGTCAGTTTCTGACCCACAAAAGTGTCTACTCCATTGAGTCTGAAACTTTCATGCATTCCTGGGAAGTGGTCTTTATTGTTGCCGATGTACTTCCAGTCAATCCACTTCATGTCACACACTATGGGCTCCTTATCCAATAGAATTGTCTCATAGAAGTCTTGCAGGTCCTTGGTGTGAAACCTATAGTCCACAACAGTCCTTCTCCTCACATCATATGGATCTGATTCTCTCCACAATCTGAGACCTGCATCTTTTCTGACTTTCATGTTCTCTGCCACTGGATGATTGTCATCATGGCCAGGGATCTTTGACTTTAGCTTCCTGAGCACTTGGGCTTCAGCATCTTCTTCTTCTTCAATTTTGGGCACTAGGGCCTTGTTCTTCTTAGTAGCTGGTTCGTTCCTTGTGCTCCTCTTGGGTGCAGTCTTGGGGGCTGGAGCAGTAGCTTTGGGGGCAGTCTTGGGCTTTGAAGGAGCAGCCCCAGACTTGATGGCATCCTCGATCAGACTGAATCATCCTCTTCTTCCTCTTCTTCCTCATCAGACTGAATCATCATTGAGGGTTTTCCAATAACTCTGGCCATAGTTTTCTTAGACCTTTCCTTCCGCTTCTTGCCCTCACCAGCAGCCTCTCCAATAGGTGATTTGGAGGTTTCAAGAGTTGAGGCTCTGGCTTTTGAAGTGGGCACTCTCTTGGCAGGAGCCTTCTTGTGCATACTAGGCTTTTTTGACACAACAGTGCTAGATTCCTTCTTGACAACCTT
This sequence comes from Triticum urartu, assembly GCF_056163025.1. NCBI lineage: Eukaryota > Viridiplantae > Streptophyta > Magnoliopsida > Poales > Poaceae > Triticum > Triticum urartu. The sequence continues at coordinate 177,780,203 of NC_141875.1, forward strand.
CTTCTTGGAGGTTACCTCCTCCTCAGCAGCAACATAGTCTTCATCCTCTGAATTAGAATTTCTCTTCCTCCTATGCCTAGTAGCAGCCTTAGGCAGGTTGCTAGGAGTACTTCTATTGACTTCATCATAACTGCCAGAGGGACTAGTGCCCTCACTCAGATTTACCCGCTCCTCAGATTTGTTCTGGCTATCACTCTGATCTGACATGTCTCAGATTGCCAACTGATAGCTGACCCTGTGAATAGTTATAGATGAGGCAGAGTGGATGAGCATCACAAAGTGCAAAGGTTTTGCAAAACAAATGAGTCAAAAACTTAGTTTTAGTTTTCCACAAAAAGCATTTCTGAACTACCGATTTGTTAAACTTGGTGACACCGAAGCTACTTTGGAGTCTAAACTAGTGGAATCGGTCAGACCGAGACACAGTTCAGTGACTCCGAGATTTCTAGGGTTTCACTAAGAGTTGAACTCGGTCACACCGATTTGCAAGTTTCGGTCAAACTGAAAGTTACAAGTGCAATGCCCTAAGCCAAATCGGTGAGACCGATTTCCACAACTCGGTTGGTCCGAGATGAGTTTGGCGGAAACCTAACCCTAAATTTTCGAATCAAAACTAATCTGAAGGAAGTTTTTGCTGGATAGGATGATCTCATACGTGGTAAGAATCATGGTATTGACTTTGTGCTAAGAATTGGAGGAAAGAATTGCACAAAGGATCGAACTCATACCCTAACTTGGTGATGAGCTCCATACGGCGGCAATGGCGGTGAAGATTTCCGTTGACAGCGATGGAGACCAGCGCAGGAGGTCGCTGGCAATGAGAGGACTATCCAGAGACCTGAGTCGGTAGAGCAGGACACGCACAGGCGAAGAGGTTTTGGAGAAATTTCCAAAATTTGACCCGTCAGTATATATATCCTAACCCTGGCGGTGTAAACGAGTGGAACAACTCGGTGGCACCGAGATGCAGAATCGCTAGTGGTTACTGCAACTCGGTGTGACTGAATGGTTCTAATCGGTTGCACCGAGATTGAAAACCTAGATCAACTCAGTGAACTCGATATGACTGAAAGGGATGAATCGGTCAGACCAAAATGCATAGAGAGGTTTTGGAAGTTTAAGTCTATGATGAATTGGTGACTCCGAGTGCTCCTCACCCAGAGGGTTCGAATCTAACTTGATCAAACTTTGTGATGTAGCATGAATAGAGTTTGAGACGAGAAAAGCATAGATAGCTAGGGGAAGTTCTTAGGCATTCTTATCCATCCATTTGGCAAAAGAAGAAGAGCCAAACAATCAAAGCAACAAATGGATGTCCTTGAATGAGAAAAATATGCAATCAACATGCTCACACAATAAAATGGCAAAAGAAATATATGGCAAAGCATGCACAAACACTCTAGCATCTATCAAGCAATTGGCGATGACTAGGTCATCTATATATGAGTATATTGACTTAGGAGTCAAACGAGAACATTTGATCATAGGTCATACTCATCGTTGAAGCGCAAGTGGGGTTACCACTTTTACATAAAGCATTGTTGTGTTCACACCATTAGAGTTGCATTAGCTCCATTCTTAGAGTAAAGCTCCCCATAGATGTGATATCCCCCCTAAGAGGTATGAACTAACCTTGGGTTTTGTCGATGATGACTTCATGTAGATGTAGAAGATGTGGATGCTCAATGTTGATGTAGATCATTCGCAGAAATCCATTGGAGTGAGTTGCACTTTCAATACCTACACGTGTTTGTCCCACAAGGAACAAACAAGGATATCCATACACATAGAGTGAAGTTCACACAAGATGATGTCCATGAAAGCATTAGGTTACCTTGTCCCTTGTCTTACCTACAAGAGGGTTTGTCACTCCTAGAACTAGTGCAAGATGTGGAAGTTGTTTGCACTTGTTCTCGCCAAAATGATATGAGTGAAGTATGTTGGTGGAGTCACCCTCAAGAACTCTCCAGTTCTTCTTCTTTGGGATCCACATCAATTTGATGGGAATCCTTGGAGTTGTAGTCATACTTGATGAAGTAGAACTTGATGTAGTCTTGGGAACCCACTCGACCAAGGCCTTGGGAGCTTCTTCAAATGCATCAATCTCCTCTTGAAGCTTGTCCTTGCCTTTTTTGCTTGTGGTCTTGTGGAGGAAGATCATCTTGAGCTTGTGTTCCCTTGAAAGAAGTAGGATCATACTTCTCTTGTTGAGGAACAAACTTCATCTTGGGGTATTGATCTTCTTCCCACTCAACTCAATTGGCATTGAACTTTTGTTTAAACCAACACCTTGATTCTTCCAGTGCCTTCCTTACTTCCATACAATTTCCTCAAATTGCTTACTTCTGGCAAGGCTCTTGTAAACACCTTTATCTATAATTCCTTTCAATAAGATATTTTCTTGCTCAATTGTAACTTGGCTAAGAGAATCATTAGTGGAATCAAGAGAACAACTAGAAGCAACAATATTGGATTTAACATGACAATTATTACTACTAGAACAAGAATCTTTCTTGCTCTTGTTGATAGATTTTACTTGTGGCATGTAAGTAGACAAGAGTAAATGCTTGGCAATGTAAGAAGAACTTTTCTTATGAAGATCATCATTGATTCCTTTTAAGAACCCATGCTCTTGCTCTAGATTGAGATTTTCAAAGCATAGCTTCTCATGAGTCTTTAAAAGCTCTCAATGATCTTCTAAGGTAGTTTAATGAGCTAACTTAAGAGTGTTTAGTTCTTTAGTTAGATTCTCAATCTCCTTCTTATCATCGTCATTCGTTTTATCTTGATTAGCATGATTAATAGCAAGTTCATTATAGTTTTCATCACTAGAGTTGTCAACAACTAAATCATCATCACCTAGCAAATCATCTTCATCACTATTGAAATCAACATACTCGGGGTGTGATACCTTTGGGCCTTTGACCATGAAGCATCTTCCAATTCCTTAATTTGGTGAGTTAAATATGTCATAGGAGTTGATTGACAAAAGTGCTAGACCGGCAACACCTTCATCTTGAGTATATTCTGAGTCGGAGTGATAACTTCTCTCGAAGTGATGGTCGGAGTCGGAGCCGTATACATTCACCAATGTGAGCTTGATGTCTTCGTTTTGTGTAGCTCCTTGATGACTTGTCCTTCCTTTCCAAATCCTTGCTTCTGTAAGAGGTTCTTCGTTCATAATGATCATCTCTACTCCTTCTCTCTCTTGGAGGTGATTCTTCTCTTCTACTTCTCCTTTTAGGTGAGTCTTCTCTTCTTTTGTAGGGAGTCGTACACTCATTGGAGTAGTGTCTGGGTCTTCCACAATTGTAGCAATTATGCTCAAGACTAGAAGATCTTTTGTCATTGTAGGACCTTCACTTCGAACTTCTTTCCTTGCTTCTACTCTTGTAGAAGTTGTTGAAGTTCTTCACCATTAGGCTCAATTCCTCATTGAAGGCTTGTTTCTCACTTGATGATGTAGGAGCATCACATGAGGGTTTGTAAGCACCAGTTGACTTGTTGTGAAGCTCTTCTTTATCCTTGAGTGACATCTCATGAGCAACAATTCTACCAATGACTTCCGTTGGCTTGAGATATTTGTAGTTGGGCATCATTTGGATCAATGTGCACATGGTATCATATTTTCCATCCAAGGCTCTTAGGATCTTCTTGATGATGAATCTGTCGGTCATCTCTTCACTTCCTAGGCCGTCAATCTCATTTGTGATGAGAGCAAGCCTAGAGTACATTTCAGCGACACCTTCACCATCCTTCATTTTGAACTTGTCAAGCTGACTTTGAAGCACATCCAATTTGGATTACTTGACGGAGTCGGTACCTTCGTGCATACCAATCAAAGTATCCCAAATTTCCTTTGCATTCTCAAGATGACTGATTTTGTTGAACTATTCGGGGCACAATCCGTTGAAGAGGATATCACAAGCTTGAGCATTGTATTGCAACATCTTCAATTCTTCCACGGTAGCTTCACGATTCGGTTCTCTCCCATTGAAGAATTCACCTTGCAAGCCAATACACACAATAGCCCAAACAACGGGGTTATGTCAAGAATATGCATTTTCTTCTTATGCTTCCAACTAGCAAAATTAGTACCATCAAAGTAAGGACCTCTACGGTGGTAATTTCCCTCGCTAGACGCCATACTCTCCTAGGTTGTGAAACCAAGGCTATATATGATCACCAAAGCTATGGAAATCAAGGGAAATGGAGACCAGATCTCTGATACCACTTGTAGGATCGAAAGTATGTCTAGAGGGGGGTATTAGACTACTTGACCAAATAAAATTCTAGCCTTTTCCCAATTTTGAGTCTTGGCAGATTTTAGCAACTTATCACAAGTCAAGCAATCAACCTACACATGCAATTCTAAGAGTATAGCAGCGGAATGTAAATCATTGCATATGAAGGTAAAGGGGAGGAGTTTGGAGGGAGAAAACACAATGTAGACACAGAGATTTTTGGCGTGGATCCAGTAGGTGGTGCTATCATACATCCACATTGATGGAGACTTCAACCCACGGAGGGTAACAGTTGAGCGAGTCCACGGAGGGCTCCACCCACGAAGGGTCCACGAAGAAGCAACCTTGTCTATCCCACCATGGCCATCACCCACGAAGGACCTGCCTCACTTGGGTAGATCTTCACGAAGTAGGCAATCTCCTTTCCCTTACAAACTCCTTGGTTCAACTCCATAATCTTGACGGAGGCTCCCAAGTGACACCTAACCAATCTAGGAGACACCACTTTCCAAAAGGTAATAGATAGTGTGTTGATGATGAACTCCTTGCTCTTGTGCTTCAAATGATAGTCTCCCCAACACTCAACTCTCTCTCACAGATTTGGATTTGTTGGAAAGATGATTTGAGTGGAAAGCAACTTGGGGAAGGCTAGAGATCAAGATTCTTGTGGTTGGATTGGTATATCTTGGTCTCAACACATGAGTAGGTGGTTCTCTCTCAGAAAATGAATGGTGGAAGTGTAGGCACGTTCTGATGGCTTTCTCCATGAATGGAGGATGGGTGGAGGGGTATATATAGCCTGCACACAAAATCTAACCGTTACACACAATTTACCAAACTCGGTGGGATAGAATAGTTAAACTCGGTCAGACCGATTTAGTTCAAAATGTGAATGTTAGGATTTTTGGTGGGACCGACATGTCAACTCAGTGGGACCGATTTCATTAGGGTTAGGGCATAACGTAATCTCGGTGAGACCGATCACATGAACTCGGTGAGACCGATTTCTATAATAGGAAAACAGAGAGTTGGTCAGGCAAACTCGGTGGGACCAATCGCTCATTCCGGTGAGACCGAAACGTTACGAAGAGGAAACCGAGAATTTGCATTGGGAACTCGGTGGGACCGATCGCTCATCTCGGTTAGACCGAAACGTTACGAAGGGAAACAGAGAATTTGCAATCCCATCTCGGTGAGACCGAGATCCCTATCGATGAGACCGAACTGATTAGGGTTTCTGGCTATGGCTATGTCAAATGAACTCGGTGGAGCCGAATAGATCAAATCGACGGGACCAAGTTTGACTTTTGGTTTGGGACATATGTGAATATGAGAAAGTGGATGAGGGCTTTTGGAGCATATCACTAAGCATTTTGAGAAAGCAAGCCATTAAGCAACACATCATCCCCTTTTAATAGTATTGGCTTTTCCTATGGACTCAATGTGATCTTGGTCACTAAAATGAAAATGTAGAGTCTTGAGCTTGAGCCAATATGTGTCCTTAGCATTTTGAGGGGTCCACATCTCTAGTCCATGCCATGCCAATCATTGAACTTTCTGAAATGATCATCTTGAAATAGTATTAGTTCAATGAGCTATATGTTGTTAAGAATTACCAAAACCACCAAGGGATTAGTTGCATTTTCAGTCATCGAAACAAAGTACTACGTGCATGCTCCTAGGGGGGTATATTGGTAGGAAAAGACCATCGCTCGTCCCTGGCCGCCACTCATAAGGAAGACAATCAAAAAACATCCCATGCTCCAACTTCGTTACATAACGGTTCACCATACATGCATCCTACGAGACTCACAAACCTTAACACAAATATTTCTCAAATTCACAACTACTTACTAGCATGACTCTAATATCACCATCTTATTATCTCCAAACAATCATAAGGAATCAAACTTCTCATAGTATTGAATGCACTTTATATGAACGTTTTTATCATATCCGTCTTGGATGCTTATCATATTAGGACTAGTTTTATAACCAAAGAAAATTACCATGCTGTTCTAAAGACTCTCAAAATAATATAAGTGGAGTACAAGAGTTCATAAATTTGTATAAAATAAAACCACTACCGTGCTCTAAAAAGATATAAGTGAAGCACTAGAGCAAAATTGCCTAGCTCAAAAGATATAAGTGAAGTACATAGAGTATTCTAATAAATCACAATTCATGCGTGTCTCTCCCAAAAGGTGTGTATAGCAAGGATGATTGTGGCAAACTAAAAAGCAAAGACTCAAATCATACAAGACGCTCCAAGCAAAACACATATCATGTGGTGAATAAAAATATAGCCTCAACTAAAATTACCGATAGACGAAGACGAAAGAGGGGATGCCTTCTCGTGGCATCCCAAGCTTAGGCTTTTTGACATCCTTGAATATTATCTTCGGGTGCCTTGGGCATCCCCAAGCTTAGGCTCTTGCCACTCCTTATTCCATGGTCCATCAAATCCTTACCCAAATCTTGAAAACTTCACAACACAGAACTCCAACAGAAAATCTCGTAAGCTCCGTTAGTATAAGAAAATAAATCACCACTTTTGGTACTATTCTTAACTCATTCTTTCTTTATATTGGTGTAATATCTACTGTATTCCAATTCATACCCCCGATACTAGCCATAGATGCATCAAAATAAGCAAACAACATGCGAAAAATATAATTTGTCGAAAACAGAACAATCTGTAGCAATCTGGATATTTTGAATACTTTTGTAACTGCAAAAATCCTGATAAATCAGGAAGTCCTAGAAAAGTTGTTTATAAATCCGCTTCAAAAAGAATCTGGATTTTATCGTGCTTCTGTTAAAAAGTAAAACTAATATTCTGGGCGCAAAAGTTTCTGTTTTTCAGCAGGATCAAATCAACTATCACCGTAGGCTATCCCAAAGGTATTACTTGGCACAAACACTAACTAAAACACAAACCACGCCTAACCAGAGATTAGATGAAAAATTTATTGCAAAACAGGACCTAAAAAGCAAGAACAAAAATAAAATTGGGTTGCCTCCCAACAAACGGTATTGTTTAACGCCCCTAGCTAGGCATAAAACACGAATAGATCTAAGTGTTATCATCTTTGGCATGCAATCCATAAGTGGCTCTCATAATAGATTCATAACGAAATTTAATTTTTTCTAGGGAAGTGTTCCATGCCTTTCCTTAACGGAAATTGAAATCTAATGTTTCCTTCTTTCACCAATCGTTCTAAGGAAAGGTCTACCAAGAATAATAGGACATGTAGGATTACAATCTATACCAAGAACAATGAAATCCACGGGCACACAATTCCTATTTGCAATGATAAGAACAACATTAGTCCTTTCCATAGGTTTCTTAATAGTGGAATCCGTAAGATGCAAATTTAAGGAACAATTTCTGTTTTGGATCCATTGTGTTGATTGTTCCATGCTATTATATTATCTATTTTGGATGTTTAATGGGCTTTAATATGCTCTTTTATATTATTTTTGGGACTAACCTATTAACCAGAGGCCCAGTGCCAATTTCTGTTTTTTTTGCCTATTTCGGTGTTTCGCATAAAAGGAATACCAAACGGAATGAAACCTTCATGATGATCTTTCTTGGACTGAAAGCAAACCAGGAGACTAGGAGTGGAAATCTGGAACTCCATGAGGCATCCACGAGATAGGAGGGCGCGCCCAGGGGGGTAGGCGCACCCCCCACCCTCGTGGGCCCCACAAAGCTCCACCGACGTACTTCTTTCGCCTATATATACTTTTATACCCTAAAAACATCAGGGGGAGCCACAAAACCACTTTTCCACCACTGCAACCTTCTGTACCCGTGAGATCCCATCATGGGGCCTTTTCTGGCAATCTGCCGGAGGGGGAATCGATCACAGAGGGCTTCTACATCAACACCATAGCCTCTCTGATGAAGCGTGAGTTGTTTAGCACAGACCTTCGGGTCCATAGTTATTAGCTAGATGGCTTCTTCTCTCTCTTTGATCTTCAATACAAAGTTCTCATCGATGTTCTTGGAGATCTATTCGATGTAATACTCTTTTGCAGTGTGTTTGCCGAGATCCGATGAATTGTGGGTTTATGAACTTGATTATCTATGAATATTATTTGGCTGTTCTCTGAATTCTTATATGCATGATTTGATGTCTTTCCAAGTCTCTTCGAATTATCGGTTTAGTTTGGCCTACTAGATTGATATTTCTTGCAATGGGAGAAGTGCTTAGCTTTGGGTTCAATATTGCGATGTCCTTTCCCGTGACAGTAGGGGCAGCAAGGCACGTATTGTGTTGTTGCCATCGAGGATAAAAAGATGGGGTTTATATCATATTGCTTGTGTTTATCCCTCTACATCATGTCATCTTGCTTAATGCGTTACTCTGTTCTTATGAACTTAATACTCTAGATGCATGTTGGATAGCAGTCAATGTGTGGAGTAATAGCAGTAGATGCAGAATCGTTTCGATCTACTTGACACGGACGTGATGCCTATGTTCATGATCATTGCCTTAGATATCTTCATAACTATGCACTTTTCTATCAATTGCTCGGCAGTAATTTGTTCACCCACCATAATACATGCTATCATGAGAGAAGCCACTAGTGAAACCTATGGCCCCCGGGTCACTTTCTTATTATATTGCATATCTTTTATTATCGCATCTCGTTTACTATTTTGCAGTCTTTACTTTCCAATCTATACAACAAAATACCAAAAATATTTATCTTATTATCTCTATCAGATCTCACTTTCGCAAGTGACCGTGAAGGGATTGACAACCCCTTTATCGCGTTGGTTGCGAGGTTCTTGATTGTTCGTGCAGGTACTAGGTGACTTGTGCGTTGTCCCCTACTGGATTGATACCTTGGTTCTCAAAAACTGAGGGAAATAATTACTCTACTATGCTGCATCACCCTTTCCTCTTCAAGGGAAAACCAACGCATGCTCAATAGGTAGCAGAGTCCTAATGGGCCTCAAGTGTTGAGCCCACCACAAGCATTTATATAAGTGGAGTGGTCAGACCCTAGAAACGGTGCGACAAGTCCCAAAACCTTGTTGTCGCCACTTCCGCACACGTAGTGCGATTGGACCTAGCAGTCCACCACTCAAAGTCCCTCCCTACACATGATAACTTATAGGCATGATGCTCTGACGAAACGTTTGTGAGAACCACAAGGGACTTTTTGAAGGATCTGTGACAAGGAAACTGGTATGCTCATCATCAACTCTCCTTCCACTATCGTGAGTGTGCGTCTATTGGTAAAACCCAATCATGTGATCTATCTCCACAACATGTTCCATGCGCGGTCGATTTTGTTTTTGTTTTGTTCTACCGTAGTGTACTGATACATATCCAATGTATCTATAATTTTCGATTGTTCGATGCTATTATAGTATTAACCTTGGATGTTTTATATGCTATTTTATATCATTTTGGGACTAACCTATTAACCCATCGCTTAGTGTCAGTTGTTGTTTTTTGCTTATTTTTGGTTTCCAGAAAATCAGTACCAAACAGAGTCCAAACGCTACAAATTTTTTTCATGAGTTTTTTTTTCTGGACAAGAGAGACCCTGGTAGCATCAGGAGGAGACCAGACGACAATCAAGGAGACAAAAAGGCAACAGGGCGCACCCTGTTACCTTGTGGGCCCCACAAGGCTCCGTCTGACCAAATTCCACTTCTATAAATTCTGAAATATTGGGAAACCAATAGAGAGCCACATGAAAACCTTTTTGTTTCGCCGTAAGTTTCTGTTCTTCCGTGATCCCATCTAAAGGCTTTTTTCGGTACTCTGCCAGCGGGGGAATCGATCACGGAGGGCTTCTACATCATCCTTCCTTCCGATGATGCCCGAGTAGTTCACCATAGACCTAAGGGTCCATAGCTAGTGGCTAGATGGCTTCTTCTCTCTCTTTGACATTCAATACAATGTTCTCCTCGATGTTCTTGGAGTTCTATTCGATGTAATCTTCTTTTGCGGTGTGTTTGTTGTGTGATACGTCCATTCTGCATCATGTTTTTATGTTGATATTTATTGCATTATGGGCTATTATTTCACATTATGGTACAATACTTATGTCATTCCTCTCTTATTTTACAAGATTTACATGAAGAGGGAGAATGCCGTCAGGTGGAATTCTGGACCAGAAAAATGCAAATCTGAGATACCTATTCTGCACAACTCCAAATGTCCTAAAACTTTACGGAGAATTGTTTTGGAATATATAAAAAATATTGGAAAAGAAACAACAGAAGGAGACCCACAAGGTGGCCACAAGCCTGGGGCGCGCCTCCCGAGCTTTGTGGGCCCCAATGTCCATCGTCTGCTATATGAAGGGTTTTAACCTATAGAAAATCATAAGGAGGCTTTCAGGACAAAATGCTGCCATCTCAAGGCGGAACCTGGGCAGAAGCAATCTAGGGCTCGGGTAGAGCGATTCTGCCGGGGACACTTCCCTCCGGGAGGCGAAAATCATAACCATCGTCATCACCAACGATCCTCTCATTGTGGGAGGGTCAATCTTCATCAACATCTTCACCAGCACCATCTCCTATCAAACCCTAGTTCAATTCTTGTATTCAATCTTTGCCTCAAAACCTAAGATTGGTACCTGTGGGTTGCTAGTTGTTGATTACTCCTTGTAGTTGATGCTAGTTGGTTTATTTGGTGGAAGATCATATATTTAGATCCTTAAAGGTATTTATTACCTCTCTGATCTTGAACATGAACATGCTTTGTTAGTAGTTACATTTGTTCTTGAGGACATGGGAGAAGTCTTGTTATAAGTAATCATGTGAATTTGGTAATCGTTTGATATTTTGATGAGATGTATGTTGTCTTTTCTCTAGTGGTGTTATGTGAACGTCGACTACATGAAACTTCACCATGATTTGGACCTATGGGAATGCATTGGGAAGTAATAAGTAGATGATGGGTTGCTAGAGTGATAGAATCTTAAACCCTAGTTTATGTGTTGATTCTTAAGGGGCGGTTTTGGATCCATATGTTTAATGCTATGGTTAGATTTATCTTAATTATTCTTTCGTAGTTGTGCATGCTTGCGAGAGGGGTTAACCATAAGTGGGAGTTTTGTCCAAGCAAGGACAACACCCAAGCACCGGTCCACCCCAAAATGAAATTATCAAAGTAATGAACGTGAATCATATGAGCATGATGAAAACTAACTCGACGATAACTCCCATGTGTCATTAGGAGCGCTTTGTTTTATATAAGAGTTCATCTAGGCTTATCCTTTGCAATAAAAAGGATTGGGCCACCTCGCTACACCTTTTCTACACTTATTACTTGTTACCTATTGTCGGTGTCAAAACCGGCGGATCTCGGGTAGGGGTCCCGAACTGTGTGTCTAGGCAGATGGTAACAAGAGGCAGGGGACACGAAGTTTTACCCAGGTTCGGGCCCTCTTGATGGAGGTAAAACCCTACCCGAGATCCGCTGGTTTTGACACTGACATTGGTGCTTTCATTGAGAGTTCCTCTGTGTCGTCACCAGAAGGAAGGATGTCTCATCTCGTCTTTAAGGACGGTACTACTGTCGGGGGAGCTTTGGCTGTCGGCCAAACTCTCCGGCTAGGCGGTTTCATCATGACCGCCCGTTCGGCCGCCGCGTCGACGATGACTTCTCAGGTCATCGAAAACAGCCTCCATGTCAAATCGGCACTCGCCGAATAGATGGATCCAATGGAGCTCGCCTCCTTAAACGAGCTCTTAGATCGCATTGCCGCCTTGGGAGTCGCTACGGACTATGATCGGATTGGGCTTAAACCTGATCAAAGGGAGATTAACTCTCCACCGGTCACCCATCATATTGCAGTGGTGGAGGAACAATGCAGCGACCTTTCCTCCATCTTGAGGACCAACTATGTCTGGATTCCCGAGCTCTCTGAGCCGGACGCCCGTTCACGGGAGGACAACATCCAATCCCTGAACTTAGAGTCAGGCAGTGGGCCAAGATTATCGGGTCACACCCCGGAACCGGAACTTCCAAAATTGGAAATTCCTCGGCCCCTGGATCCCAGATCAGGTGAGGGTTCAGATTCAATTCCACTCACCCACCCAAACATAAGCGATCTTTCCCACATCAGGCAAGAGCCCCAAGAAACAGTACATCACTATTGGGCCAGATTCCTCCTTGCGATGAACAAGGTTAAGGACTGTCGCGAGGAAGACGCAATCCTATTTTTCTGCGATAATTGCATGGACAAGGGAATCCTTAACGCCATAAATAGCCATGAGATAACACGCTTCGGTGACTTGGCGTCCATAGTACGAAAGTACTGTGCGACGGAAAGTGCCTGGAAAACCGAAATAAACTTTTGGGATAATCTGGACCTAAATACAAACCCAGTCCGAAATAAAAGGGTGCATTATCACAATACACCTGGGTCAACTACCAAAAAGCAAAAACCCTCTACAGGGTATGGAACCATACTGGAGGGATGGCTCAACGAACCCTGCAAATTTCATAGTACAGCGGATACAATACCAATGCACAGCATTAGAGCATGTTGGATACTCCGGTAGGTGGCCAAAAGTGGTGAGGATCTTCTTCTCCCAAATACCACAGAGCACCATCCCGTGGATAACAATACAGTGTTAACGGTCTTTGAGACCTTCGCGTTAAATAATAGACGCAAGAGAACACTCCGCAGCATGGCCGAAACCAGCCACGTAGCAGCAATAAATCCATGGAGTGACACGGCTATTACCGTCAATCCCAGTGACGAACCTAAATTCCGAACAGCCCGAGCACCAGCCGCACTGGTCCTTAGTCCAATCGTGGACGGCTTTCGACTCACCAAAGTACTCATGGACGGCGGCAGCGGATTAAACCTCATCTATGAGGAAACTCTTCAAAAGATGGAAATAGACTGGAACCGCATTGAGCAAAGTAGCACAATCTTTAGAGGAATCATCCCCAGTTGGGAAGCATGCTGTGCTGGGAAAATCACACTAGATGTGGTATTCGGCACGCCGGATAATTACAGGTCCGAAGAAATTACATTCCAAGTGGCCCCGTTCAGCAGTGGTTATCACGCTCTTTTAGGACGGGAGGCATTCACAATCTTCCAAGCCGTACCCCATTACGGGTACATGAAGCTCAAAATGCCCGGGCCCAATGGAATCATCACTCTCGCCAGCAATCCGGACACAACACTCCGCACCGAAAACAAAATAGCTGCATTGGCCCTCGACGCATTATCAGAAGCCCTCTCGGCCGAGGAATTAACCACGCTACACTCCACAGTGGACAGGGACGATGTGATACTCGACAAGAGATCCAAGTCCACCCCTTTTAAACCAGCTGATGAAATAGTCAAATCCCAAGTCCACCCAACGGACCCTACAAAATCAGCCTCCATCGGGGCATAGTTAAGCCCCGCTGTGGACGCCACACTACGAGAGTTCCTGCGCGAGAACTGGGACATATTCAACTAGCATCCCTCAGACATGCCAGGAATCCCACGCAGGCTGGCCGAGCATAGCCTCAATATCCTAAAGGGATTCAAGCCGGTCAATCAAGCTCTTCGGCGTTTCTCTGAACCTAAGAGACAGGCCATGGGAGAGGAACTAGCCAAGTTATTGGAGGCCGGATACATCAAAGAAATAAAACACCTGGACTGGCTAGCAAACCTGGTGATGGTGCCAAAGAAGGACAAATCGTGGCGCCTTTGTGTCGATTTCAAAGACCTCAATAAAGCTTTCCCAAAGGATCCCTTCCCCCTCCCACGCATCGATCACATCTTGATGCTACCGTAGGACACAAGTCATTGTGTTTCCTCGACGCATACTCCGGTTATCACCAAATAAAGATGGCGGAGTCTGACCAAGCCGCAACGGCATTCATCACACCATACGGTCCCTTCTATTTTAACACAATGCCTTTTGGGCTCAAGAACGCCGGCACAACATATCAGCGCATGATTCAGACATGTCTGGAGAAACAAATCGGCAAAACAGTAGAGGCATACGTGGACGATGTGGTTGTCAAAACCAAACACGTCGACTCTTTGATAGACGACTTGAGGATCACATTCGACAACCTCCGAACATACGACATCAAGCTCATTCCAGAAAAATGCGTTTTCGCCATACCAGCCGGAAAGCTCCTGGGTTTCATTATCTCCAGTAGAGGTATTGAAGCTAATCCGGCCAAAATCCAAGCTTTGTCACAGTTGGCTACACCAACAGACCTCAAACAAATCCAGAAGTTAACTGGATGCGTGGCGGCTCTAAGCCGCTTTATCTCCCACTTAGGAGAAAAGGATTTACCCCTTTAAGACGAACACTTCAAGTGGACGGACACTGCCACAGCCGGATTGGAAGAAATAAAGGCCATTTTGGCAACCAACCCAATCCTGGCCGCGCCAAACATTGGCGAACCAATGCTGTTGTACATTGCGGCAACTCATCAAGCTGTAAGCGCAGTGCTCGTCGTCGAACGAGAAGCTGCCGGACATAAATTTCCTCTTCAAAAGCAGGTATACTATGTATCCACTATCCTCACTCCATGCAAATCACGGTACCCACATTATCAAAAGATAGCCTATGCGGTATTCATGGCATCACGGAAGCTACGACACTACTTTCAACAGTGTTCGATTACGGTAGCCTCGGAAGTGCCACTTAATGATATTATAAACAACCGCAACGCTACGGGCCGGATTGCCAAATGGGCCATTGAGCTCCTCCCATTCGACATAACATACAAACCTCGACGAGCCATTAAATCACAAGTATTGGCCGACTTCATCGCCAAATGGATGGAGGCCAAACTCCCTAAAGAGTACGGCGCATACTCCAACTTGATCATGCACTTCGACGGTTCTAAAATGCTGGCCGGTCTAGGGGCTGGCGTTGTCCTGACATCCCCAACCGGGGATACCGTTCTGTACATACTGCAAATATTGTATACAGACTCCAACAATGCAGCCGAATATGAAGCTGTGTTGCATGGTCTTCGGATGGCAGTCTCCATGGGCATTCAATGCCTGGAGGTGCGTGGGGATTCAAACCTCGCAATATCCCAAATAAATGGAGACTTTGACGCCAAGGATCCGAAAATGGCGGCCTATCAAAACGCCGTCCTAAAAATGTCAGCTCGGTTCGAGGGGCTCGAATTTCACCATGTGGCTCGGGAAAACAATCAGGCGGCGGATATCCTCGCCTGCATCGGCGCAAAATGCGATACGGTCCCCCCAACATATTTCTGGAAAGGCTGTTCAAGCCATCCATAGTATGGGAAGGAGACACCGGTAACAATAGTCTGGACCCGGCCAAAATGCCCGATACCGAATACTCTGACACAATCGGAGGCTCTGCCACCGAAATAACACCTTCAGCCCACGTAATAATGGCCATTATTGCCCCATGGACAGAACCATTCCTAGCCTACCTAACTAGAAAGGAACCTCCGGAGGACCAAAATGAGGCACGCTGCATAGTGCGGCGATCCAAGGCCTACAGGGTCCATGAGGGAGAATTGTACAAAAAAGCACTACTAGAGTCCTTCAAAGGTGCATCTTCGAAGAGGAAGGGAGGAATCTTTTGGCAGAAATTCACGGCGGACTCGGCGGTCATCACACCGCAGCCCGGGCCCTTGTAAGCAAGGCCTTCCGTACAGGATTCTATTGGCCAACAGCCCGGGTAGACGCACAGGACTTGGTCCAACGTTGTGCCGGTTGCCAACTCTTTGCAAATCAAAGCCACATGCCACCACCGCCCTCCAAACAATCCCCATTACATGGCCCTTTGCGGTCTGGGGGCTTGACATGGTTGGACCCCTTAAAGGGGGAACCCACAAGAAAAAATACTTACTGGTCATGGTGGATAAATTCACCAAATGGATAGAGGCCAAACCTGTTAAAACAGCCGAATCCGGACCGGCGATAGACTTCATATCCAGGGTTGTACACCGTTATGGCGTCCCCCACAGCATCATCACTAACAATGGCACAAACTTCACGGCCGACGAGGTAAAACTTTGGTGCAGCGAAATGGGCATCAAGCTTGATTATGCTTCAGTATATCACCCACAAACCAATGGTCAAGTCGAGCGAGCAAACGGTCTTATAATGAGCGGCATTAAACCCAGATTAGTGCGTTCCTTAACGAAGTCTGACACGCACCTGGTAGAGGAGCTCGACTCCGTACTCTAGGGGCTGCGCACCACGCCGAATCATAGTACCAGATATACACCCTTCTTTATGGTGTACGGCGCAGAGGCAGTCTTGCCCTGTGACATAATTCATGACTCACCTCGAGTGCGCATGTACGAAGAAAGAGAAGCCGAGCTCGATCTGCAGGACAGTCTGGACACCTTGGAGGAGGAGCGCGACGTAGCCAAAGCCTGTTCCGCATATTATCAGCAACAGGCTCGTAGATACCAAAGCAGAGAAGTACGAGCCAAAACTTATAACATTGGCGAACTAGTTCTACGCCTGCCCGATAAGAAAAAGAACAAGCTCGAGCCCAAATGGGAAGGTCCCTTCATTATTGACCAAGTTCTAACCGGTGGAGCGTACCAACTGCGGGATGCATCGACTAGTCGACTCGAGCCGAACCCATGGAATGCGGCCAGGCTCCGAAGATTCTACGCCTAGCACCGGACTCTATGTTAGTCCCCTCCCTTTGTCCATTTTCTACATATACATCATCTATCTTGTTTCCCTTTCTTTCTTTCTTTTATTATTTCTCTAGGCCTTCAAGGGTCACCTCGTGCCTCGCTTGTACATTACAGATGCGCTAGCCGCACTTTTCATACCTGGGGGCTTCTTTCACAGAAGCTTAAATTATTTATCTGGGCCTCATGCCCAACACATGTGTTATACTTCCGCATGTACCTTTTTTCACCATTATATGCATCGATATGACTTAAGTTTTGGCCAAGCTGGGTTGCCTGGCTCTTGTATTTATGCCCTACGTTCCCGTTAATTCGGCTAGGGCATAAGGGGAGCACCTCTGCGATTGTTACTGCCGGGTCAGCCGGATGTGTACCTCAGACTGGGTGAAGCTGAAAGCTAGCATTCTTAAGGGAATATTCGGTCGGTGAACAAAAGATGATTTTTATTTATTGTCCATATCTGCCCCCAGATGCTTTTTCTGCGTTTCTTATCGCAGTCTAGACATGCACTTTAGGGCATGCTTACCTAGGGAAAGGAACCCTTAATGGAACTATTCTCCCTGGAAGATGTTTCTTACTACCCATGTAATATAACATAACTAGTTGGGCACTTGTCTGATAAAGCACTAATGACCCCTGCGCCTGGTCTCCATGCATACCCCGGTTTTATATAACTGAGCGGGTATTCGGATTGACTCCGGACTATCGGGCCCGGAGGTTGAAGCAAAAAGGTCCGCAACGACAAATGATCTACAATCCGGCTAGAAGGCATTATACATGTCACTTTAATTACATAGTCATGCGGACTGATTAAATTCCTCCTCTATACCATCCAACAGGCGGTCTAGCTTACAATCCTGTTGAGAATACTTTGCGGCTAATTCTACTTGCCCATAAACTAAGCTAACGGGGATCTCTTTTCCGTCGGGCCCCACAGGTCCGACCTCGGCCATGTGATTTGGGTCTGCCTTGGTATACCGCGTCTTCACCATGGCCCAGGCTTCTTTGGCACCCTGTCGGCAGGCTGATATCTTCCATAAACAGAAGCGCCGCCGTGCTCCCTTCAGCCTCTCTCCAAGATCTGCAACGCCTTCTGGCAGGGAGACGGACGACCACAAGGCCAGGGCAACACGTGCCCTGCATCACCTGCCGAACTTGTTCGTGCAGATGTGATAGCTCGCACAGAAGATCACCCACAGACCCGGGCATTTCCTCCGCGGGACGACCCGTCAGCATACCTACAGGCATAACGCTGTTAGTCAGCTTCTTCGCCGAACTCCTTTAAAAGGATTCGTTCAAACACTTACTGAAAATGCCACGCCGAAGCCGCTTATTCTCCTTCTCGGAGTCCGCAAGCTGGACCCGAACGTCTTTTAGTTCCACGTTCAGCTTAATATTGGTGTGCTGGATATTGTTTTTCTCCAGCATAACCTTAGTCATCACGCGTTTGCCAGCCTCTAGCTGTGGCATAACATGCTGGTCCCCCAGATTTTCTCCGGATTCATCTGCAAAATCAATTGGTAGATCAGCAGACACGCCGCACACTATATGGTAACGATCATTCTTTAAAGTAAATGTTACCAGCGGGTGGCTTTTTCTGTTCCTGCAATGCGGCAAGAGCGGCCCCCAGTTGGGTCTTGCATTCCTCCAGCTTCTGGGACAACCTAGTATTCTTCTCTGTAAGAACCTGCACATTAAAGATGATCCTTAAATCAGTTCTGCTAACTATTTCAAGTCTAAGGGGCTACTAATACATATAAATCGCCAGATTTACTCACCCATACATCCTTTACATACTGATCCGTGGCTCTGGCTAGACCATCTTGAGCAGCACGGAGGTATGCCTCTCTAGAATTGAAGGCGTCGAATGCCTCTGGTGAGAAACAAGCGTCACGGAGTACGGCCCGACGGCGCATATGATTCATGGCGCTTTCCACTTCTGAGTTTGTAGCGGATAATCTATCCGCATCCTCTATAGGGGGATTATCCGGCGCCTGCTCCATATCGGCTTCCGCCTCCATGTCCGGTCCTGGCGCCCGACTAGTGGAAGCTTGATTGGCAGCATCGCCGGACATATTCCGGCGAGCATTCTTTCTGTTAAAGAAACGCGGGCGTCATTACATTTTGAGAAAGATGACAACCACAGAGCGGCGTTTTTCCTATACCTTTGCGCCGGCGTCTCCGTCCTGACCGCCTTCCTTTTTGGCCTACCCGGCCTCGGTACCTCTTGTTGGCGAGTTGCTGCGGGTTCGGCTGGGCGTTCCGAATGCCTTCCCTGTAAAAGATGCCATGTGTATATGGTGGGTGAAGTGCCTAAAAGGGGATCCTAGTTTTGGAGTTGGGACTTTTTGATATTTCTTACCTGCGATGCAGGGAGCAGTCCGGGATAGTAGGCCGTAATGGCCACCAGGGCATCGTCGTAGCTTAACTGATAGAACTGCCAGTCTATTAGTTTCACAGAGATAACTCATTCTTCTTCAAGTCCGGAATCGAGGGCCCAGTTAGGTTCCTCTGGTTGTGGATAAGGGCTGCTGACCTCCTTTATGGATTTTCACAGTTCCTGCCGCAAAGTGGCAAGGTGAATACTTACGACTAAGAATGCGGGAAAAATGGGGGCAGGGAGATATAACTTACCCAGCTTGGAGGATTGTACATGGAGAATCCATCCCGTGGCTTGATGCGGGTGAACTCCTCTTCCTCACCCTTGAACAGTTCGGACATAATTTTTGCTAGAGCGGCAACATTGTCCGGACCCTTACGCCCGCAGCGGGTGGCGTCATCCGCCCTGTTATAACTCCACAAGGGGTGCCCACGATATTGAAGTGGCTTCACTCCCCGCATTATGCAAATCGACATAACTTTGATTATTGTCAATCCAGATTGAGCCAGTGCTTTGATCCGGTTCATCAGATAGAGGAATTCTCCGTTGTCTTCCGCCTGGGGGCTCCGTGGGCGCCAACTTCGGCACTTCTTCAAAGGAGCATTGTTGAACTCAGGAAGACCCTGCCGAACAGGGTCCGAAGGGGGACATCCTCCATATAAAACCATTCTGAAGGCCAGTCTTCGGATGGCTTCTTCGGGGTACCGGATAGGTATCCGGTATCGGCGATGCGCCATATTTCGGCTCCGCCCACTTGATAAAGTGATTCCCTTTGTGTGCGAGGGACAAGGCAGAATAGCCTTTTCCACAGCTCGAGGTGAGCCTCGCAGCCCAGGAACAACTCGCAGAGAGCAACATAGCCGGCGATATGTAGAATGGAGGCAGGGGTGAGATTGTGTAATTGGAGGCTGTAGAACAAGAGGAGCCCGCGGAGGAACGGATGAATTGGAAATCCGAGTCCCCTTAGTAAATAAGGAACAAGGCAGGCCTGTTCCCCCATGGAGGGACAAGGAAAGCTCTCCGCTTGCGCCCCGCCATTGTAGGTGGCAAGCCTGGCTCGAACGGGCACCATATATGCCGGAGGGAGAAATCCCTTAGTCTGCAGCTCGACTAATCGACTATGCGGGACTGAACACCTCTCCCAATCACCGGGCTTAGGGGGAGCTGCGGAGGTCGGCCATGTTGGAACAGATCTTTTCGAAACGCCCTGGATCGGATCTAAGAATCCCCATTCCTTTAATAGACAATTTATTTATCTGGCTAGGGGGTGAAGGTAAAAACGCTCTGGCGCCTCGTATTCGTTCGACGCATGGGAGAAAGCCCTTATTGGGCACAGAAACCAAGAGGTTCAACATTTATGGAGCCGGACACTACTTATGAACACTTGAAAGTTGGAGAAGAACCCGCCTTGCAATGCCGAAGACAATACTACGTACCGGACTCATTGTCATTGAAGCCTGGTTCAGGGGCTTCTAAGGGAGTCCTGGATTAGGGGGTCTCTGGACAGCCAGACTATATCCTTTGGCCTGATTGCTAGACTATGAAGATACAAGATTGAAGACTTTGTCTTGTGTCCGGATGGGACTCTACTTAGCGTGGAAGGCAAGCTAGGCAATACGGATATGCATATCTCCTCCTTTGTAACCGACCTTGTGTAACCCTAGCCCTCTCCGGTGTCTATATAAACTGGAGGGTTTTAGTCTATAGGACAACACACAATCATACCATGGGCTAGCTTCTAGGGTTTAGCCTCTCTGATCTCGTGGTAGATCTACTCTTGTACTACTCATATCATCAATATTAATCAAGCAGGATGTAGGGTTTTACCTCCATCAAGAGGGCCCGAACCTGGGTAAAACTTCATGTCCCCTGCCTCCTGTTACCATCCGCCTAGACGCACAGTTCGGGACCCCCTACCCGAGATCCGCCGGTTTTGACACCGACACCTGTTATGCATTATCTTACTACCAAACTATCTGTTACCGATAATTTTAGCGCTTGCAGAAAATACCTTGCTGAAAACCGTTTTCCATTTGCTTCCGCTCCTCGTTGGGTTCTACACTTTTACTTATCGGAAGGACTTGGATTGATCCCCAATACTTGTGAGTCATCAAGACTCTTTTCTAGGCCATTGCTGGGAGTGAATTGCCTTTGGTGAGTGGAATTTGGTAAGGAAAAATTTATATTATGTGCTAAAATTTACTATTACTTGTCACTACGGAAAATAATCCTTTGAGGGGCTTGTTCGGGGTATCTTCACCTCGACTAGAAGGAAAAAGAGTTGTCCCTCAACCGACTGCACCTACTAAAGATATTTATTATGAAACTCCTTCGGGTATGATAGAGAAACTACTAGCTAATCCTTATGCAAGAGATGGAACACTACATCCTGATATGGATCTAATCTATGTGGATGAAGTTTGTGGATTCTTTAAGCTTGCAGGTTTACTCTAAGATGAAGTATATAAGAAGGTATTCCCTTTAATTGATGGGAAAGTCATTGACATGCTATAGGCTATGTGATGATATTAGAGCTTGGAATGACAACCGACTGAAATTGGAATTTCATCAAAAGTTTTATCCTATGCATTTGGTTCATCGTGATCGGAATTATATATATAATTTTTGTCCTCGTGAAGGAGAAAGTATCTCTTAAGCTTGGGGAGGCTTAAGTCAATGTTATATTCATGCCCCAATCATGATCTCTCAAGATAAATTATTATTCAGATTTTTTATGCTCGGCTTTCTCGTAATGATCAATCCATGCTCAATACTTCTTGTACTAGTTCTTTCATAAAGAAGACTATTGAAATCAGATGAGATCTTTTGGAAAGAATTAAATGCAACTATGAAGATTGGGAGCTCGACAAAGGTAAGGATTCAGGTATGAAGCTTGAGTTTGATTGTGTTAAATCTTTTATGGATACCGATGCCTTTCATAGTTTTAGCACTAAATATGGACTTGACTCTGAGATAGTAGCTTCTTTTTGTGAATCATTTGCTACTCATGTTGATCTCCCTAAGGAGAAGTGGTTTAAATGTCATCCTCCCATTAAAGTAAAAATAGTAGAACCTATTGAAGCTAGAGAAGAAACTACTACTTATAATGTTGATCCAGATATTTCTACTACTTATATTGAGAAACCAGCATTTCCTGTTAGGATAAAAGAACATGCTAAAGCTTCGGCTGTGGTTCACAAAAGTTATACAAGAACACCTACACCCTCTGAACAAATTAAATTTGAACCTAATGTTGCGATGGTTAAATATCTCCTGGTTGAAAATATTGATGGGCATGTTATTTATTTATGTGATGAAGCCACTAGAATTGCTAAACCCGATGAAAAAGGTAAAGATAGACTTGTTGTGGGCATGCATGTTGTCTCTGTTAAGATAAGAGATCATCGTTATCATTGTTTATGTGATTTGGGTGCTAGTGTGAGTGCAATCCCATTTACTTTATATCAAGAAATTATGAATGATATTGCACCTGCTGAAATAGAAGATATTGATGTTTCTATTAAACTTACTAACAGAGATACTATCACACCACTTGGGATTGTTAGAGATGTTGAAGTCTTGAGTGCAAAAATAAAATACCCTACTGATTTTCTAGTTATTGGTCCCAACAAGATGATTTTTGTCCCATTATATTTGGTAGACCTTTCTTAAACACGATTAATGCTAAGATAGATTGTGAGAAATAAACGGTTAGTGTAAGTTTTGGTGATGAGTCTCATGAGCTAATTTCTCCAAATTCCGTAGACAACCTCGTGATAAAGAATTACCTAGTAAAGATGAAATCATTGGTATTGCTTCTATTGATATACCTCCTACTGATCCTTTAGAACAATATTTGCTAGATCATGAAAATGATACATTTATGAATGAGAGAAACAAAATAGATCAGATATTCTTTCAACAAATGCCTATTTTGAAACACAATATGCATGTTGAGACTCTTGGAGATCCACTTCCACCCAAGAGAGATCCCGTGTTTGAGCTTAAACAATTACCTGATACTTTTAAATATGCTTATCTCGATGAAAAGAAGATATATCCTGTCATTATTAGTGCTAAACTTTCAGAGCATGAAGAAAATGGATTATTGAAAACTCTGAGGAAGCATTGTGCCGCTACTGGATATACTCTTGATGATCTTAAGGGCATTAGTCCCACTCTATGCCAGCATAAAATTAATATGGAACCTGATGCTAAACCAGTTGTTGATCACTAGAGAAGGTTAAATCCTAAGATGGAGGAAGTGGTAAGAAATGAAATATGAAAAATTCTGGAAGCAGGTATAATCTATCCCATAGCTGATAGTAGATGGGTAAGTCATGTTCATTGTGTCCCTAAAAAGATGGTATTACTATTGTTCCTAATGATAAAAATGAACTTATCCCACAAAGAATCATCATAGGTTATAGAATGGTAATTGATTTTAGAAAATTAAACAAAGACACTAGGAAAGATCATTATCCTCTACCTTTTATTGATCAAATGCTAGAAAGGTTATCAAAACATACACATTTTTGTTTTCTAGATGGATACTCTGGTTTTTCGCAAATACTTGTGTCACAAGAGGATCAAGAAAAAACCACTTTTACATGACCTTTTGGTACTTTGCTTATAGACGAATGCCTTTTGGTTTATGTAATGCACCCGCTACTTTCCAAAGATGTATGACTGCTATATTCTCCGACTTCTCTGAAAAGATTGTTGAGATTTTCATGGATGATTTTTCTGTATATGGAACTTCTTTTGATGATTGCTTAAGCAACCTTGATCGAGTCTTCTAGAGATGTGAAGAAACTAATCTTGTCTTGAATTGGGAGAAGTGCCACTTTATGGTTAATGAATGTATTGTCTTGGGGCATAAAATCTCTGAAAGAGGTATTGAAGTTGATAAAGCTAAAGCTAATGCAATTGAGAAAGATATCAGAGGTATAAGAAGTTTCCTTGGTCATGCTGGTTTCTATAGGAGATTTATTAAAGACTTCTCTAAAATCTCTAGGTCTCTTATGGTCGGCGTTCTGGGAACGGGGGTCCCCAGACTTGCCTGCCTGCGGCCCACAGCGTGGCACCACCAGTGGCCCTGTACGACCCATCTTCACCAGCGAACACTCAAGACCCTCGCGTGGGGCCAAGCCTCGTGAGGCGGACGATGCAAGACCACCTCGAGGGCGGCCTCACCAGGCCAGCTCGTGAGGGGCGGAGAGATCAAGGCAAGGGACACCTCGCGAGGTTCCTGTGACCCAAGCCATGACGACTGGAGCCAGGCGGGCGCCAGCGTGTGCAGTGTCCTCGTTTCCTCTTTGGTGCTAAAGAGGCAAGCGCAGGCAAGGAGTCCCGAGGCATCAGGCAAAGGTTCCCATATCGGTGCAACAAGGCCAAGACCAGCAGGACAGTAGGGCAGAGGTCACCGTGGAGCCCAAGACGGCGTCACCACCAGAGCCTTTGGCAGGCGAAGACCATCTTTTGTCAGTATAGCTTGTACTAGTTGTCCCCCTTCAAAATGGCCGTTGTGGGATCCCTTCTCGCCTAATATTTGGGAAGAGGACCCGAACCTCTATATTTAGGACTAGCCACCACCGTAGAGAGGCATCTCATCTTGGATCAGATTCATTCCACCAAAGCCACCACACTCACCAAGCACTAGAAAACCTCTCCTCAGGAGGCTGTTCTTCCCTTGTAACTGTTCATCCTCAGCCCAAGAGGTAATCCACCACAACACACTGGAGTAGGGTATTACACCACATCGGTGGCCCGAACTAGTATAAACTCTTTTGTCTCGTGTTCTTTGGATTCATCGAGCTAGGCCGTGAGATCATGATGTGTGCGAGCTAGAGGGGGGAGATCCTCATGCGCATCCCAGTGTTCGAACCTCAAGGGCTTTGCCGGAACCCAAAATCCGACATTTGGCACGTCAGGTAGGGGTGCGCCAAAGCTTGACCCCGACAGCCTCGCTGCTCCGACCGGCTCTCATGGACGCCGCCACTTCTCCGACTGGATTGACGGGCGCCCCCCACAGCGTCGTGGGGCTCCGGGCCTTCACCCCCGCCTTGCGGCGAGTGCGGTGGCCGCACAAGTTCAAGCCGGAGATGCCGCCCCATTACGATGGTGCGGCGGATCCGGCGGCCTTTCTGCTGGTATACGAGGAGGCCGTCCTGGAGGCCGAGGCGACGATAAAGTCATGGCCAACTGGCTCCCAATGGCCCTCGCTGGGGTGCCGCGCACCTGGCTCCTCCATCTGTCAGAATCTTCTGTGGCCTCCTGGGAGGAGCCGCACGACCTCTTCATCGCGCGCTTCGGGGGACCAGCACCCCCTTCGTCGCGGCTCTCCTCGGTGGCTCATAGGCGCCTTCCTCGGACCGTCATACCAAGTCGTTGTTTCTCTAGATCGGCGCCACTTCCGTGCGGCAGGGGGCTCCCCCGGGTTGGGCAGCGCCCAAGGCCGACCTGACCTTCGACTCGGGGGATCACCCAGTCACCACCGTCGGCTCGGGCGTGCCTCCGATGCTTTGCACGCCCACCATTTGCAGCATAGCCGTCACCAAGACCCTCATCGACGGTGGCGCCAGCCTCAACATGCTCTCCATAGAGGCTTTTAGTCTCCTTCACGTACCGCTTGAGCGGCTCCACCCCAGTAAGCCCTTCTCCGGAGTCGGCTGCGGCTCCTCCAACCCCCTGGGGAAGATCCATCTCCTCTTGACCTTCGGCACACACGACAACTACCGCACCGAGCTAATCGACTTCGACATCGCCCGCATCGGCTTACCGTACAACACCATCCTCGGGTACCCGGCGCTGGCCCAATTCATGGCAGCTACCCATCCTGCCTACAACCTCATGAAGATGCCAGGAAGCAAGGGCGTCCTCACCGTGGCCGGAGACACCAAGGAAGCCTTGGCGGCCCTCAAACTCGCCTTTAGGGCCACGGCGGCAGCTTGCCCAGCCGACAAGGCCGTGCCCAGGACCAAGGGGGCTGCGCCGACCAAGAAGAAGCAGCTATTCACTCAGGGTCAAGCCAAGACAAAGCAGATACCGGTTGACGAGGACAGAGCCTCTGGTGCCACCTTTACTATAGGCGCCGACCTCATCCCAGATCAGGAAAGGGAGTTGGTGGACTTCTTGCGGGCAAACAAGGAAGTATTCGTCTGGGAGCACAAGTAGCTGATTGGGGTCCCGAGAGGAGTGATTGAGCATCATCTGAGGGTATGCCCCAATGTGCGCCCTGTGAATCAGAGGGCTAGGCTGCAGTCCACGGAGAAGCAGTCTTTCATCGTTCAGGAAACCCGCAAGCTGGAAGCAGCAGGTGTCATCCGCGAAGTCCGGTACCCAGAGTGGCTGGCGAACCCGGTCGTCATGCCGAATAAAGGAGGGAAGGAGCGCATGTGTGTTGACTTCACCAACCTCAACAAGGCTTGCCCTGAAGACCCATTCCCGCTGCCGCGCATCGACTAGACTGTCGACTCCACCGCCGAGTGTGATTTGCTATGTTTCTTGGATGCGTTCTCGGGCTACCACCAAATCAAGATGGCGGTGGAAGATGTGGATAAAACGGCTTTCTTGACCCCATGAGGGGTATACTACTACACTTGCATGCCACTCGGACTGCGCAATGTAGGAGCGACCTTCCAGCGGCTGACGCACATCACCTTGGGGCGGCAGCTCGGGAGAAACGCTGTGGCCTACGTCGACGACATTGTGGTGAAGTCTCGGGAGGCAAGAACTTTGATTCAGGACCTGGAGGAAACCTTTGTGAGCTTGCGCCAGGTGGACTTGCGGCTCAACCCGGAGAAGTGCGTGTTTGGTGTTCCCTCTGGCAAGCTGCTGGGCTTCCTCGTGTCCCACAGGGGGGTCGAGGCCAACCCGGAGAATGTCAAGGCAATCGAAGACATGAGCCCACCACAAAACCTCAAGGAGATGAAGAAGCTTGCAGGCTGTGTGACTTCGCTGGGGCGCTTCATCTCCAAGTTGGGGGAGCGCGCCTTGTCGTTCTTCAAGCTGATGAAGAAGAAGGGTCCATTCGAGTGGACCCCGAGGCCGACCTGGCATTTCAAGACCTCAAGAGATACTTAACCAGCCCGCTGGTGATGGTGGCGCCTCGTCCTCTCGAGCCCTTAGTACTCTACCTGTCAGCCACACCCCACTCCGCCAGCACAGCGCTGGTGGCCCTCAGAGAGGAGCCCTAGGTCAATGGCCCGCCAAATGGAGCCGCCAAGCTGGATGAGGCAGCACAACACCAAGGCGATGCTCCTAAGACAACGGCTGCCCCGGTTGGTCGTCGAGCCTCTGAAGCTGGGGACCCACGGGAAACGCCTCAACCCCTAGGAGCCATAAACTTCGTCGGCTCTCCCACCCTCATCGAGCACCCAGTGTACTTCGTCAGCACAGTGCTACGAGATGCGAGAGCATGATACCCCATGCCTCAGAAGCTCTTGCTCGCGCTCCTGGTGGCCTCGCATAAGCTGGGCCACTATTTCCAGGGTCACCCCATCAAGGTTGTCTCAGCTTACCCGTTGGAGAGAGTGCTTAGAAGCCCCAATGCTGCAGGAAGGGTTGCCGAATGGAACATCGAGCTCCAAGCGTTTGACCTGGAGTTCAGCACAACTAGGGTCATCAAGGGGGCTGCACTCGCTGACTTTGTGGCAGAATGGACAGACACCCCGGGGCTCGAAGCAGGCGAGAACAGATCCCTCTCCCCAGGGAGTGAAGCGTCGGATGGCTGGGTCATGTACTTTGATGTCGCGTTCACACGCCAGGGCGCGGGGGCTGGAGCCGTGCTCATCTCGCCCACTCAGGACAAACTCTACTACGCCGTGCAGCTCTGCTTCTAGCAGAGCGAGAAGGTCTCCAACAACATCGCAGAGTACGATGGTCTCATCGCCGGCCTCAAGTCTGTGGTGGCCCTGGGGGTGAAACGCCTCGCCATCAAGGGAGACTCGTAGCTCCTCGTCAACTTCTCCAACAAGGTGTACGAGCCGAAGGATGAGCACATGGAGGCATACCTCGCGGAGGTGCGCAAAATGGAGAAGCAGTTCCTGGCTTGGAGCTACAGCATGTGCCTCACGGCACCAACAAAGAGGCTGACGACATCGCCAAAAGAGCATCCAAGCGGCTACCCCAAGAGCCTGGCGTCTTCGAGGAGCGGCTCTTCAAGCCTTCGGCAGCACCTCCGCCTACGGAGCCGATGCCACCTCAGGAGGAACTCCCCCAGCCACCAGCCTCGGGAGCCCCCTCCTGCGGCCCGACCTCAGGAGCGCGCCTCCTCTTAGCGCTCGAGCCTCAGGAGGGGTGCTGGATCGAGGAGTTCAGGGCGTACCTGATGCATGGCACGTTGCTAGAGAAGGAGGAAGATGCAGAGCGTGTGGCCCGGCAGGCTACGGCGTACTGCATTCAGGACGGTGAGCTATACAGGAAGCGGCCAAATGATGTTTCTCTAAGATACATTTCCAGGGAACAGGGGAATGAGCTGCTGGCTGACATACATGACGAGGACTGCGGGCACCACTCGTCGTCACACACCCTAGTCTGCAAGGCTTTCCGCAGCGGCTTCTACTGGCCCACGGCACTCAACGGCGCGGCTGAGCTGGTGAAATCCTGTGAGGCCTGTCAATTCCACGCCAAGCAGATCCACCAGCTGGCTCAGGACCTCCAGACTATCCCGCTCTCATGGCCGTTCGTGGTCTGGGGGCTGGATATCCTGGGCCCATTCCCTCGAGCGCTTGGAGGTTACCGCTACCTCAACGTCACCATCGACAAATTCACTAAGTCGGCGGAAGTGGAAGTCGTCCACACCATCCCAGCTGGATCAGCAGTCAAGTTCATCGGGCCTCGTAAGCCGATTTGGGGTCCCTAACCGCATCATCACCGACAACGGCTCACAATTCACTAGTAATCTCTTCAAAACATATTGTGCTAACCTAGGAACGCATATCTGCTACGCCTTTGTGGCGCACCCCAGGAGCAACGGCCAGGCCGAACGCGCCAACGCGGAAGTTCTGAGGGGTCTCAAGACTAGGACCTTCAAGAAGAATCTCGAGGCATGCGGCAGGAGCTGGCACGACGCGCTCCAGTCCGTGTTGTGGTCCATCCGCACCACCGCCACCAGACCGACAGGCGAGACCCCATTCTTCCTCGTCTACGGAGCAGAAGCGGTTCTCCCACACAAGGTCAGGCATCTCTCCGCGTGGGTCCTGGCGTTTGATGAAACACAGCAGGATGCCATGCGGGGGATGGACCTCGTGCTGGGGGAGGAACGCCGCTGTGAAGTCTCGCTTCGAGCTGCGAGGTACCAGCAGGCGCTGCGGCGGTACCACTGCCACAGCGTCCGCTCCAGGACGCTCGAGGTGGGTGATCTTCTCCTAAGGCGGGTGCTCTCTAGGGAAGGGCTGCACAAGCTCTCACCCATGTGGGAGGGCCCGTTTCGGGTCGCCCACGTCTCCAGGCCTGGCGCCGCGCGCCTGGAGACGCAGGACGGGATCCCCATCCAGAACGCCTGGAACATCCAACACCTTCGGAAGTTCTACCCATGACGAAAGGCTCGGCACTTGTGAAGCAAGGCCCAGTGCCTATGAAGATCTCCGCTCGTGACACTCTCATGTAATAATGAGTGGGGTTGTACGCGCCCCGGAGTCTCAAGAGTGCCGCCCTCGGGCCTCGGGGGCTCCCTCCCACGTTTTAATGGCATCACTTAGCTCCGTGCTGGTGAGAAGACAAGAAGACTAGATTAGGTGCCGGACACGACTTTTCATTTGCTTTCCGTAGTTGGCTTGCCCCTTTTTAGTGAGAGTTTGCTTTCTGGTGTTCCTCAATGGCCTGGTTCCATTGCCTTTTTGCCTCCTTTTCTGCTCTCGGTTCCTCATTTTTTGACCCGTACTCTCCCTCGCATGCCTCGAGAGGGGGCTGGACAAGTGCCCTCATGAGCGTTTTCATTTTCTTGTCTTTCGCAAGGCACCCTCGCTCGAGTTCGCAAGCTGGCGCACCCCTCTCAATCCGTGCCCCCGGGTACCGCGATGAGAAACACTGGGTCATGGCCGGCAGTGCCTGCGACCAGGATACAGAAGAATAAGAATTTCCTAACGAATTTTTGCAGTTCCCAAACGCCTTCCGAGCATAGGAGGCCTCGCCAGGAACTGGGAACGCGCACCTTGCAAGGTGGAAACTACTTCTGGCGCATCAAGCTAAGTCATTCCTATGGGCATACATGAAACGTTGATGCTGCAACACAACACAAGAGAAATAAACATACACATCCACATGGAAATCATAGTTGTTGCATGCCCCAGTGGAGCCCCATACTTGTCTCTCTTAATGCAGGAAGGAAAAGAAGAACGAAACAAAAGCGGCACATGCTCCCGCTGCAGGTTGCGAGGACGGGCCGCGCTCTCCTGAGCTCAGCCAGACCCCTCCTCGCGCTTCACTGAAGCGCGGCGACGAGATGACCCACTGCCACCTTCGAAGAGGGTGTGGCGGCTGGTCGTAGCTGTCGCCAGAAGAAGAGTCGTTGTAGCTAGACGAGTCATGGTCGGCGCCGAGGGCGAGCCCGCCTTCACTCTCGTCACGGCCGTCACCGAGGCCGAGCACCTCACCGCCATCATTGTCCTCGGGGAAACACCCGACGCGGCGTCCATCTTCCCCGAACACCCTCACATAGAGGGTCGCGTTGCCATTGTACTTGAAGTGGAGGGAGCACCGCCGGACCAGGCCGCACGCACGGCCAAACGTCTGCCAGCTTCGGGCCAGGGCTGCGTTGCCTGCAGCGGAGACCTCGACCGCGACCCACAAGGCCTTGCTACAGTAGACGTCCGCCTGCACACTACCGGACTCGCGGGCTATGCCTACGGCCACGGGCCGTCGGCATAGGCCCCCAGGCTGTCGGCATAGATATATGCCTACGGCTGCCGTCGGCATATCCCCGTCGGAGTAGATGTCGTCAGCGTAGTCTTGTCAGACCGTCGGCATAGTATAGCCGTCGGCATAGGGTCCTATGCCGACGGCCTAACGTCAGCCGTCGGCATAGTATAGCCGTCAGCAGTGTTGTTCGTCTGACGGCAACGGGCGGCACCGTCAAAAGCGCTGACGAATCACGCAATGCCACGTCGCAGGGCTATGCCTACGGCAAAGCCGTCGGCATAGATTAATCTGTGCCGACGGCTTTGCCGTCGGCATATCTCTGCCATGTGGCATCTCCTGGTTTCTCCTGGTAGCAGGGCTATGCCTACGGCAAAGCCGTCGGCATAGATGCCACATGGCAAGCCCTGGTAACTCCTGGGCGTATATATGCCGACGGCTTTGCCGTAGGCATAGTTTTTTTTATTTTCCCTATTTTCTCTTTTCCAATTCATTTGACAGCATTTCAAAACAGAACAATATGAAATTATGCAGAAATATGACAATTCATCATGTAAACATACTCAAGTTCATCTAAACATACTCAAGTTCACCATCATCATCTAAACATACTCAAGTTCATCACATCATCTAAAGATCATCACCGACGGAAGTTCATGAACATAAAAGTAGTGCAAGACATGAAACATGATAAAAGTAGGAATATGGAAGGCATGGCACGATGGCCACATGCACGGAATCATCAAGCAAGAGCACCTCCGCCAAAACCACCACCTCCGCCATAACCACCACCACCTTCGCCAAAACCACCACCACCAGCTCCGCCAAAACCGCCATCGTGACCACCACCACTCTGCCAGATCGGAGTGACTGCGGTCGACCGAGCAGGAGTCAAGCCACCGGTCCCCTACATGTTTCAGAAAAGATTCTAATGGTAAATATGATATGATAGTGTTTCATGAACGAGAACTAGTTTGCTAGTAGTTAGGCAAATGTACTAACCGGACCATCACTGCCTAGTGCCACCCATTCATCGAACGTGGGCATGTGTGGGGGTTCTCCCGCAGGTGGTGGTGGGGGTCCCATTTGTGGTGGATCCGTGCGGTTAGTCCAAGACGCCAACATAGCCTGAATGTTAGTTAAACAAGCAAACTAGAAGATCAGAAGGAATGAAAGTGCAAAATTTTAGCTTGGTTTTAAGAGGGCAAAACTAACCGTCATCATCTGACGGTTGTAATCATCGTTTGCCTTCACTCGTTTCAAGTACTCCCGCACCTCGAGATTCCTATGCTCGACAAACTCCTTATATGCCTACATAATTTAGGTTGTTTCTAAGTGAGCAATGCTGAAAATAAACTGAGAATGCAAGATAGAAAAAGGTAAAGAGGAAGTACTTACAGCATGCTGGCGGGCTAAGGGAGTCTGTGAACGCCCCGTACTCTCTAACTGGCTCTGGTTGGTAGCCCGAAGCTGTGTGTACGAGATCGAAGGAGTGATCAAGCCATCGAAACACGGATACCGGCCATTCTTCTTCCCCTGGATGGCCACCACCGCCGTGTCGTCGATCTGAGACTGGGCGACCTCAGCAACAAGAACATCCGGATGCAACTCCTGATAGTGATGAATGTAAGACCCCAGGTGCTCCTCGGTCTTGCCATAGTACTGGCTCTCGCCCTCCTTGCGATGACTCTGCTCGCGGGCCAGCTTCCACGACTCCATGTCTGAGAGCGGCCTCTTCAACTTGTCCTCCTACAACGTCAAATAGAAGTTAGCCATACATAAGAACATGACGTAAAGAAGAACAAAAATGCATCATGCACATAGATATACCTTCATGGACTTGAAGCCCAGTGGTTCCTGTTTCCTTGGCCGTGTGTCCCGTCGTCTCCACGGTTAGCCCGGGCCTTGATGCTCTTGGCAGCAAACTCTGCATCGGCGCCGAGCCACCTATCCACAAAAGTCGCCCATCCGTCATGCCTTCCATAGCACCAACGAGGAACAACCTATGCAAATTTTGGAAGCATGACATGTGAGCACGAAACATATAGTTGACTGCTTGAAACAATGAAAAGTTAGTAATAGTTACCATCATGAACTGCTCCTTGCTCAAGGTAAGTCGTAGCTTCTGCGCTTGAGTTTTGGTCATCTTTTGGTGCAGGTAGTAGTGGTAGTACTACGAGACGGCAACCCAGCGCACCTCGTACTGCAACTGACGAGCTTTCTTCTTCGCAGCCACAAGCAAGACCGCGTCGGCTCTGGCCTTGTGCTCGTCAAGAACTCTATAGAGTTGCTGCAATCATGCATAAACCAGAAGCAAACAAGGCATCAGTTGAGTGATTCAATGATAAACTATGAACGAAACTGAAGACAAGTGATTCAGAAGAGAACTTACCCAAAATTTGGTGATCACGGCCTTAGCGGTCATCCTGTACTCCGCATTGCTGCAAGCCTCGTAGTGGGCCCAGCTCGTGGCCAAAACCCGCTGCTGCGGGTCCCTGTCTGGCCGCGGGCAGAATAGGCCAGGCCAAAACTCCTTCAACAGAACAGTGATAAGGCCGTTCGGTTTATGGCCCTTTCCGCGAAGGATCCAGTTTCTGCAAAAGAATCAAATGATTGCCATGTGTACAATAAGAAAATGTTGTCATGTGTTCAAAATATGATTGAGAGGCACTTACTCTGTCCCCACAGGTTCAATGAGCCACTTGTGATCCTCGATAGAAGGTGGTGTAGGTAGTCCGGCATTACTACGCAGTCACCCCTGCGAAGAACCCGGTGGCAAGTCATCCCACAACGCGGGATCAACCTCCCCTCCACCCTCCTCGCCCTCCTCCTCACCCTCCTCCTCAGCCTCCTCCTCCTCACCCTCCTCCTCGGCCTCCTCCTCCTCGCCATCAGGAACATACTCCTCCTCCTCACACTCAGAAGGTGCCTCTGTATAGGAGGGCATCGAAGAAGACCCTCCTATTTCAGACACGGCCTGGAGTTTTTTGCCCCGGTTGCCTCTCCCCCACCACCTCCTCCTCTAGGGGCTCTCCCCCCACCGCCTCCTCCTCTAGGGTCTCCTCCCCCGACCCCTCCACCTCCCTGTGAGGTGTCATCCTCGCGTAGTCGGGAGGGAACCTTGTGGGCTCGTCCACTCCGAGTAAGTCCTTTAAATTTACTGAGGAAACTAGGGCCGCTGGACTTGCCCATGATTAGCAAACCTGCATTGAGAAGAGAATAAACAATTAGTAAGGATATCAATTAAACAAGCATACAGGAAAAACATTAATACCAGAAGAGCACATTAAGCATACTATTGTAATGATCATTAAAAGAACTTACATTTTCTAGAACCCATATGAATCATCACTATTGTAATCTATTTGTGGACCGGTCTCATCATCACTATCACGCATATCTTCTTCGTTGTCTGACGGAGGTGGAGGCTCTTCCTCATCGTCAGCGTCTTCATTTAACTTTTCAAGCATAATTATGTCTCTTTGATTCACAAATGCCTCACCATCAATCCGTGCATCGTCGTCGTTTGGGTCCAGGTCAACATAACCCAAGTCATCATCCTCGTTGTTTTGGACCACGTCATCATGTTCCTCTTGATAGAACACTCCCTCGTATGTTATGGGGTTTATGTTGTAGTAATCATCATCATTTGGGTCCGGTAGCTTACCATGCGGCGACACCTTGAACACAACTTCCCAACCCTTTAGGTACTCTTTCTGGCATGGGTAAGGCAGATAATATACTTGTGTGGCCTGGGTAGCGGCGATAAAGAGATCAGCTCCGGCATAGACGGTTGATGGTTTAACTTCAACTAAACCAACAGAAGGCGTATGTCTCAGACCCTTTTTGGGGTCGAACCATCGGCATTTGAACACAGTGAGACTTAGGTGTTCGCGGCCACGTTCGAATGTAAGCTCGTATATTTTTCCTAGCCTTCCGTAGTAATCTACTTTATTATCTCCTTCAGTGAAGACTCCGGTATTTATGGTTTTGGGATCAGGCCGAGTGTTCTGGTGCTCCTCTGTATGGAAGCGATACCCATTCACATCATACTTTTCGCATGTCATGACGACAGGATCAAAACCCATGGAAACCCATCTCAATTCTTCATCCATTGATTCGGTCAGATCATTTCCCTACAAGTTTAATTGAAATTATAGGGTGCATGAGTTTAATTGAAATTATAGGATGCATGAGTTTAATTGAAAGTGTGAAAAATTACTTTCTCGATGAACCACGCAACAAAATTTTTCCTTCCATCAGCACCCTTTCGGAGAAGAGCAAGTGCCTCCGCTTCAGAAGGAGGCAGCATTCCCATCCATTCTTCTTCAACGAATCGACTACAATAAGAAAAGCGGTATAAGAACTAGGCAAAGTGAACATAACGAATTGACTAAAAGAATGGTGCAAAGGTATTACCTCATCCACTCATCCTCAACTTCCTTGATGTTGTGCAAGATATAGAACATAACATCCTCCCGCTCATCTCATGGCATGAGATAAGATTTCGAGCATCCAGCCCTACTACCTTGCCCGATGAATAGAGGCAACTTGGGTTTATACTTGGGTTCTTCTGTATTGTATCGAGACACCTTATTGTGCAACGTGGGAACATGGTCCGGATAGTAGGTTGTCCTGAGGTCTGCCACCTCCTCTAGGATAACTGCCTCAGCTATGGAAGCTTCAATCTTAGCTTTGTTTCCACATTTCTGTCTCAGATGCTTGTTCTCTCTCTCAGGGCCGTACTGCCAACGATTTTGCATAGGGCCCCCCCAACAAAACCTCGTTCGGAGGTGCAAAAGGAGATGTGTCATCGGAGTAAAGAAGCCTGGCGGGAAGATCTTCTCTAGTTTGCATATCAACTCCGGCGCCTTCTTATGCATTTCTTTTATCTTCTCAGGACATACTTATTTAGCACAAAGCGTGCGGAAGAAATGGCTTAACTCCGCAAGCACACGCCAGACACGCTCGGGAACATAGCCCCGAACCATCACCGGCATAATCCGCTCAATCCATACATGATAGTCATGACTTGAGCCCGGTCACTCTGCCCGTTGAAAGATTTACCCCCTTACTTATATTCGACGCATAACCATCAGTGAACTTCACGACGTGTTTCAGCCACTTGAATGTCTCCATCTTATGATCATTTTTAAGTACGAAGTCAGCATCTGGCTTGAACCAAGATTTTCGACTGCCTGTGGGAGGCTGCATGTGTAGACGTGGTCTATCACAAATATTCTGTTGATCAACTCTAGCATTAACATTATCCTTTGTCTTATCAGGAATGTTGAGGATTGTGTGAAAAAGGGACTCTGTGACATTCTTTTCGGTGTGCATCACGTCTATGTTGTATGGAAGTTTGAGGTCCTTAAAATAGGGAAGCTGCGTGAAGGGGGTAATGTGAGTCCAGTTGTGCGTCTCACCATATCCTTCAAAAAATTTCCCTTTACTTTTTCCTTTGCCCTCGCCCTCGTCTTCGCCTGTGGCTTTGCCTTTGCCTTTGCCTTTACCCTCACCGGCAGGCTTAAGAGCTTTCAGCTGAGCAAGCACATCCGCACCAGAAAACGTTGGAATCTCATTTACTTCATGGGCAACTTTGCCTTTTGTGAAGTTCTTCTTGTCTTCCCTATCAGGATGGTCTGGAGGGAGGAACTGTCGATGCAGGTCAAATGCAACATACTTGCCACCCTTCTTCAGCCAAATGAAAATCAAGGCCTGCATGCACACTGGGCAAGGCATCTTTCCACTTGTACACCATCCACAGAACAAGGCATAACCGGGAAAGTCATGCATGCAATATTGTAGCCAAACTTTCATCAAGAAATTTTTCTGCAGATGTCGGTCGTATGTCAACCTCGAGAAGTACCAAGAATGGTGCAAATCATCCACCAACGGCTGCTTAAACACACTCAAATTCTTCCTCAGATATTCAGGCCCCGGAATTATAAGCGACAGGAACATGGTCTTGCGTTGCATTATGGCGCCGGGAGGGAGATTCAGCGGAATAACAAATACGGGCCAACAGCTGTATGGATTAGACGACATACCATATGGATTGAACCCATCACCTGTTATAGCAATTCTGACATTCCCAGCCTCGGCTGCTTCCTCTGGGTACTCTATATCGAATAACTTCCATGCTTCACCTCCTGATGGATGTACAATTTTTTTTGGATTGTACCTTTTCCCTTCCTTGTGCCACTTCATCATTTTGGCAGACTCCTCGGTGATGAAAAGGCGCTGTAGTCTTTTTATAAAATCAAGATACCGAAGAACCTTCACAGGGATTTTTAGCTGCTGCTTCTGACCATGCTTATCGACCACCTCAATATACCGAGAGGAACCGCACTTCCTACAGTACTTGTCATCCGCATACTCATGCCTAAACAAAAGGCAATTCTTTGGACAAACATGTATTTTCTCATAGTCCATCGAGAGCGCCTTCATGATTTTCTTCGTACCGTACATGGTTTTCGGCAGTTCATGGCCCTTAGGCAGGCTGTTAGCCCATACTCCCAGAAATGCTTCGAAGCAACCTGGGCTACAGACGTACTCAGCTTTGACTGCCATCAGTTGCGAGATGGCATCCAGCACAGACAGCTTGGCACCCTCATAGAGAGATTTCTTTGACGAGGCCAAGATTTCCAGGAAGGCCTTTGCGGTTTCCTCCGGCTCCTCCGATTCATTCGCTGAATGTGCCGGACGTGTCGGCTGTGCAGCAAAGACATCATCTAGTATGTCTCTAACCCCATCGTCCTCATAACCAGCGACGCATTGTCGTATCACATCCTCTCTACCACGGTCCCGCTGGGCAAAGTTTATCGGCATATTAAAGTTGGGCATAAATCCATGCGTGCGAAGGTGCTTAGTCATCTCACTCTTATCTCTACAGATACGTCTCTTACATCTGGCACACGGGCATTCTGGCACCATCCTCATTGGACTACGGAATATCTCTTTCAAAAACACATCAGTTTTCTCGACCCACTCTGTTGTTACTTGATTCCGACGGAAAAACCCACTATACATCCACTGATTATCTGCCATCTCTGCTTTATTGGAAGCCACACAACAAAATTAAGGATTCATTTAAATTACTCACATCAATATTTTATTTTTTACAAGGTTGACAAGAATTGACATTTAATCCACCTACATCTCTAATAGGTAAAGATGGGTCCTAATCCCACCCGAGAATGTGTAGATTGAGTACGTTGTCCATGCTCTACCCCATTCCGAGACAAAATTTCGGCAACACCTCCCCGCTGTTCTCCAAATACACGTCTCGGCAAAATGCCGAGAGAATGTGCATCCGGAGAACAACAGGGAGGCGCCACCGAAATCCTGTCTCGGAACGGGGTAGAGGATGAACAACGTACCCAATCTACACATCCTCGGGCTGTCCATGGAAAGCGCTGGACAATCCGAAAGAGCTGCTGTGATAAATATGCAATTGAATGCATATTTATCGATGCAACCCTTTCGGACGGGAGACCTAGGTTACGCGACTTGATGTGAAAATTTAATCTAGTGACATGGAAAAAAAGTGGACGAGGTCATGGAATTGTTGCTCACCCTCCGATGTAGAGGATGTAGTCGATCAAAGGAGGGACGATCGTGGACCAACACCTCCAACGTCGACGGTCACTCCACGAAGATGGAACACCACAAATCCTATTAATTCGACCAAGTGCAAAAAAAAGGTTAAGCATTGACACTTTAAACTATGAAAAAAATCATATTTCGTCAAGTGTCAAATATTGTCCTTCAATTTTTTTAGCAAGATCATCATGATTAAATAACCACTCATCATATGCCAATTTTGGAGCACATCTCACACAACTATTTTAGAAACTAAATGTCACATAGCAAGGATTTAGACACAAACATCATATATCTCACACAAACATCAACTCAAAATTTTATTTTGCATGCATATGTGAATAGACTTAGGGGCTGAATACACCATCCACATAGTAGTTATTTGCAGCAAATAAACATGAAACTATGAATGTCACAGTAGGAAAAATGAAAAAAAAGAGCATAGTTCACCGGGCAGAGGGGCGTCACGGTGATGGAGGGGACGGGAGGGACGGTCGCGGGCCGGAGCTAGCACCAGGGCCGCCCGGGCAGGGTCACGGGCTAGCCGGAGCCATGGCCAGGCATGCTCGGGGAGGGTCCAAGGCGGGGCAGGGCCCGGTTCGTTGCGGGGCAGAGAGCTGGGGTGGAGACGAGATGGCGACGACGTGGGTGGAGCGGCGGCGGGCGGGCGGCAGAGAGCTGGCGTGGCGGCGGCGGCACGAGAAGGGGAGGGGAGGGGAGGGGGTGGAGCGGCGGGGAGGGGGGACGGGCGAGGGAAGGGGCGGGGAGCAGCGGCGGGCGGGCGGCGGGGAGAGTCGCGGGAGGCGGGGAGCAGCGGCGGGCGGCGGCGGCAGCGCGGGCGGCGGTCGGCGGCGGGCTGCGGGCTGCGAGTGGATGAGGCTGCGGGTGTGGGAAAGAACGAGTGGAGGAGGGTGGGCCGCGAGTGGATAAGGGGACCTATGCCGACGGCATATATTAACCACGCCACGTGGCATATATGCCGACGGCTAAGCCGTAGGCATAGGTGTTTTTTTATACATATTAATTACAAACTAGCCGTATACATGTTAATTACACACGTGGCATATATTATTAACTGTTTTCAAATATATTTTTAGTGTATATTATTTTCATGCGCATTGAAAAGTTTCGTAAATATATATAATACTTCTTTATATACACGTACATATTAAATATTTTCAAATACACGTTCTTGCATTTTTTTGAATGATACATGGTATATAATTATATTAAAAATGATACATGGTATACATATTTTTTACATGCACGAACATTATTTAAAATGTACCATACATTTTCTTTAATGGTTTGAAACATTATTTTTAATGACATGATCTTTTTTTATATTGTACAACAATTTTCTAAAATATCACGTATATTTTTTTTGAACCGAATTTTTTCTATGGTCAGCAACATTTCTTTATGATATAAATATTTTCTATGGTCTCGCGAAAGGTGATACATAGGAGAGCAACTGACTGAGGGGTACCGTTACCGAGTGCCTCATCCGGTAACTATGCGAGTGCCTGATCAGTCTACTGCCGTGTCATTGCCGTCCGTGAGGGGGGGGCACGCCCCGGAGACGCGTGCCGCCTCTTCGGACATGCCACCACACCACCCCGCATGTATGAGGGCCCGGTGCGATGCTCCGGTGGCATTGCTACGCCCCAGGGCCCCCGTCCCGCCTAACCCAGGAGCGGTTGATCACGAGATCTAGCCCTTTGACTTCCCACGGACGGGCTCTGACCAGTGGACCTCACCACCCGGTTGTGTCAAGTCTACCCATAGGGACACCTGGGAGCAACATCCGGGCCAAACCCACAGCTACATCCACTCTGTGTAGACCCGACGCGTCCGTTTCCCCCCCTCCAGGTGACGGCAGCGGCACCGTCCGTGATGGGGGGCACACCCAGGAGATGCGTGTCGCCTCTTCGGACATGCCACCACACCACCCCGCATGTATGAGGGCCCGGTGCGATGCTCCGGTGGCATTGCTACCCCCCAGGGCCCCCGTCCCGCCTAACCCAGGAGCGGTTGATCACGAGATCTAGCCCTTTGACTTCCCACGGACGGGCTCTGAC
The DNA here is from genome assembly GCF_056163025.1 of Triticum urartu. Lineage (NCBI taxonomy): Eukaryota > Viridiplantae > Streptophyta > Magnoliopsida > Poales > Poaceae > Triticum > Triticum urartu. Next base: position 177,821,016 of record NC_141875.1, read on the forward strand.
TAGTGGACCTCTCCACCCGGTTGTGTCAGCTCTACCCATAGGGACACCCGGGAGCAACATCCGGGCCAAACCCACAGCTACATCCACTCCGTGTAGACCCGACGCGTCCGTTTCCCCCCTCCAGGTGACGGCAGCGGCGTCGTCCGTGAAGGGGGCACACCCCGGAGATGCGTGTCGCCTCTTCGGACATGCCACAACACCACCCCGCATGTATGAGGGCCCGGTACGATGCTCCGGTGGCATTGCTACCCCCCAGGGCCCCCGTCCCGCCTAACCCTGGAGCGGTTGACCACGGGATCTAGCCCTTTGACTATGCACGGATGGGCTTTGACCAGTGGACCTCTCCACCCGGTTGTGTCGGGTCGGCCCAGAGGGACACCAGGGAGCAACATCTGGGCCAAACCCACAGCTAAATCCACTCCGTGTAGACCCGATGCGGTAGTTTCCCCCTCCAGGTGCCGGCGGCGGCGCCGTCCGTGAGGGGGGCCACGCACCGGAGACGCGTGCGGCCTCTTCGGACATGCCACAACACCACCCCACATGTATGAGGCGCGGTACGACGCTCCGGTGGCATTGCTACCCCCCAGGGCCCCCGTCCCGCCTAACCCTGGAGCGGTTGACCACGAGAAAAAAAGAAAAAAAAACTATGCCGACGGCAAAGCCGTCGGCATAGCTGCGGCCAGGGCAGATGGACAGCGCCGCGGATCGATGACGTGTCAGCTATGCCGACGGCTGCCGTCGGCATAGGTCCTGGTCGGTGCGCTCTGGATCGGTGACGTGTCACCCGTATCTATGCCGACGGCCACCCGTCACGGCCGTCGGCATAGATTTGACGTCGTTAGCCGGCCGTGATGAGTGTTGTCGGCGGGCCCGCATCTATGCCGACGGCCTATATATGCTGACGGCAGATGTAGGGGTAGTCTGTGATAATCCGACGGCTGTTATGTGCCGACGGCTGCTGTCGGCATAGACGGGGATAGCCCGACGGCCATTGTACGCCGACGGCCAGGACCTAGCTGTCGGCATAGCTCGGATTAGGCCGACGGCGGCCGTCGGCATTCATTTGGCTGTCGGCTTAGAGCCCTGTTCCCGTAGTGGCAGCCAGAGACCGCCTGGACCAGTGGCTGGCAGCTCACCGGCAAAGAAGTGCGGGAGCTGAAGCCAAGTGGTGGTTGGGTTCTCTGACCAAACGACGAACTCCGGCAGCACTTCCGCAGAGTGGTAGTGCGGCCTGGGCGGCCGCGTGACCATGGCGCGCCTCCCTTCATCAACAGGGAGCATGAAGTAAATATTCGGAAGAATTCTACTCCCTCCATTTTAAAATAGATGATTTAACTTTATACTAACTTTTATTCGAGTTTCCAAGAACCCGCTCAATATTTGGGACCCTGGTCAGCTAGACCGCAAAGTAGTAACAGTAGTGGAGTTCGAGGGCGACAAGCGACGAGCCAGGAGTGTCGATCCGCAGGAACGGCGCACCAACGCTTTCGCAACAGTGCAAGGACAAGACCTAGAGTCGATCGCTAGTGTTGAGGAGATGATGGACCTCCGAGTTGCGGAGAAGGACGTTATGCAGGGTGAGGCTGGTGAGCTGACGAACGCCACCGGACATGCGCCGACGAACGACACGAGTCGTTGCTGCGACACTTGACGCTCCTCCTTGCTGGCATAGTTGCCCACCTCTGTCCGTGCAGTGAGCTCCCAGCGCTCTGCCCTGCTCTCGGTGACAGCGTCGCCGATGGAGTGCAACAGGTGAGGGGAGTAGTCGGTCAGGTAGAACTCGAGGCGCATGCCCCTGATGGTGCGGTGTTCCGTGGGAGCCAGCAACCCCACTTCGTCGCGTCGGCGTACATCTCCATGGCGTGATTCTCCGTGTCCTCGGGGCGCCGTGTCACGTCGTCGACGTCGATGTTGATGTTAGAAAGCAGACGAGGGAGGTGTCTCCAACGCCTCGCGATGGCGCCGACATGGACGGCTGTGCGCAGGTCGAGGAGCTGGACGATGTCGAGAAGGACATCGTCGGGGAGTGCGCTGATCCTGGCTTCCCTATTCATTCATCTAGGGGAAACAAGGATAAGCTAGGGTTGATCAATGCACGAAGTAACCAAGGCGGCGGGTGCCAATTTACATCAGCCCGGACGTCATAAGACATGGGTAAACTTATATATCCAGCATAAACCGAGACAGGATCCAACTTATTTTCCCCCTGATAAAGGATGGATTTTATATTACAGAAAATATAATAACACCCGAATGTCAGAATTGTTCGATTTGGGGTCGAACGTGCTAGCTTTCATCACATGTTTTTGCACAAATCTAATTGGATGTGTTAGTGCCAAGTTAGCAGACAAAAACATTCAGGTTGTGTAGCTGACTGAGTGAACGAGCTAAGCACATCTCCAACACGGACCGGCAAACCTCCGAACTGCGTGCTTCGCACCGCGGAAGCCATCCAACGCCGACCTGTATTGATTTGTAGAGCGGTTCAGATGCGATTTCTCCCGCAATCCGGAGACAAAAATGAGGGAGATTTGTGAGAGTTCGGTCTGACCTCAAGCCTGCTTCTGATCGCACTGGCCCACCAAAAAACCATCCCCCTTCTCGTGTGTTTTCGGTCAGCGCCGCTCCAGAGCGTCAGCGCCCGCATTCATTCCCGGCCAGAGCGGACGCGACCGCTCACTGGCACTGACATTGAAGAGGCATGCCGGCCAAGAGAGCGCCGCCTGCGCCGCTTCCCGGTGGAGGTGACTGCCGCTCATTCAAATGACAGGACGGTCGTCCGTCCATCCGTCTGCCGCCGCATTGATGGCAGCTGTTGCCGTGGCGTCTCCTCCGGCGCCACCCATCCGTCCATCTGCCACCCATCGATATAAACCGCTGCCCCGGCCATATCCACAGTCATCCCTCTCCACACCACTCCCTGCCATGAATCCCTCCGCCGCCAAACCTCTCTGGGATAGGCTGATGTCGAAGCAGAAGAAGGCCATGGCCGCCATTGCTGCTGACTAGTAGACCGGCAAGCAGGCGAAGGATGCGCAAATGGAGGATGCCTCCTCCGACGAGCCAGTGCCACCCTCCTCTTCCTCCGCGGCACCCTCCTCCTCCGCTCCACTCTCACCAGTGCATTGCACCATGACCATCGGCGAGGCTCGTGCCCATTATATGGGCATGGTGCAGGAGGAGCAGGAGGAGTAGTTCCAGAAGGCACAGGCCGACGCCAACTACAACCACTGTTGGAAATATGCCCTAGAGGCAATAATAAAATGGTTATTATTATATTTCTTTGTTCATGATAATTGTCTATTGTTCATGCTATAATTGTGTTATCCGGAAATCGTAATACATGTGTGAATACATAGACCACAACACGTCCCTAGTGAGCCTCTAGTTGACTAGCTCGTTGATCAAAAGATAGTCATGGTTTCCTGACCATGGACATTAGATGTCATTGATAACGGGATCACATCATTAGGAGAATGATGTGATGGACAAGACCCAATCCTAAGCTTAGCTCAAAGATCGTGTAGTTCATTTGCTGTAGCTTTTCTGAATGTCAAGTATCATTTCCTTAGAACATGAGATTGTGCAACTCCCGGATACCGTAGGAGTGCCTTGGGTGTGCCAAACGTCACAACGTAACTGGGTGACTATAAAGGTACATTACAGGTATCTCCGAAAGTGTCTGTTGGGTTGGCACGAATCGAGACTGGGATTTGTCACTCCGTATGACGGAGAGGTATCTCTGGGCCCACTCGGTAATGCATCATCATAATGAGCTCAATGTGATCAAGTGGTTGATCATGGGATCATGCATTACGGTACGAGTAAAGTGATTTGCCGGTAACGAGACTGAACAAGGTATTGGGATACTGACGATCGAGTCTCAGGCAAGTAACGTACCGATTGACAAAGGGAATCGTATACGGGTTGATTGAATCCTCGACATCGTGGTTCATCCGATGAGATCATCGTGGAGCATGTGGGAGCCAACATGGGTATCCAGATCCTGCTGTTGGTTATTGACAAAGGGAATCGTATACGGATTGATTGAATCCTCGACATCGTGGTTCATCTGATGAAATCATCGTGGAGCATGTGGGAGCCAACATGGGTATCCAGATCCCGCTGTTGGTTATTGACCGGAGAGTCGTCTCGGTCAGCTCTGCATGTCTCCCGAATCCATAGGGTCTACACAATTAAGGTTCGGTGACGCTAGGGTTGTTAGGAAGACTTGTATGTGATTACCGAATGTTGTTCGGAGTCCCGGATAAGATCCCGTACGTGACGAGGAGTTCCGACATGGTCCAGAGGTAAAGATTTATATATGGGAAGTTGTCATACGGTCGCCGGAAAGGTTCGGGGGCATATCGGTATTGTACCGGGGCCACCGAAGGGGTTCCGGGGGTCCACCGGGAGGGCCACCTCTTTCGGAGGGCCTTATGGGCTGTTTGGAGAAGGGAACCAGCCCAAGTGGGCTGGAGCGCCACACCGCCCTAGGGCCCATGCGCCTAGGGTTTGGGGGAAACCCTAAAGGGGGCGCCCCCTTGCTTGGGGGGCAAGGCCCCCTCCCCTTGGCCGCCGCCCCCCCTCTAGATCTCATCTAGAGGGGGCCGGCCCCCTTCCCCCTTCCCCTATAAATAGAGGGGTGAGGGAAGGGCTGCACACAACATCCAAGGCGTAGCCCCTCCCCTCCCCAAGATCTCTCCTCCTCCATAAGAGCTTGGCGAAGCCCTGCCGGAGTACTGCAGCTTCACCACCACCACACCGTCGTGCTGCTGTTGGAACCCTCTTCCTCAACCTCTCCCTCCTCCTTGCTGGATCAAGGCGTGGGAGACGTCCTCGCTCCGTACGTGTGTTGAACGCGGAGGTGTCGTCCGTTCGACGCTAGGATCTTCGGTGATTTGGATCACGTCGAGTACGACTCCATCAACCCCGTTCTCTTGAACGCTTCCGCTCGTGATCTACAAGGGTATGTAGATGCACTCCTCTCTCCCTCGTTGCTAGATGACTCCATAGATTGATCTTGGTGATGCGTAGAAAATTTTAAAATTCTGCTACGTTCCCCAACAGTGGTATCAGAGCCAGGTTTATGCGTAGTTACTATGCATGAGTAGAACACAAAGCAGTTGTGGGCATCGATATTGTCAATTATCTTGCCGTTACTAGTCTTATCTTGATTCGGCGGCATTGTGGGATGAAGCGGCCCGGACCAACCTTACACGTACGCTTACGTGAGACTGGTTCCACCGACTGACATGCACTAGTTGCATAAGGTGGCTGGCGGGTGTCTGTCTCTCCCACTTTAGTCGGATCGGATTCGATGAACAGGGTCCTTATGAAGGGTAAATAGAAATTGGCAATTCACGTTGTGGTTTTGGCGTAGGTAAGAAACGTTCTTGCTAGAAACCTATAGCAGCCACGTAAAAACATGCAACAACAATTAGAGGACGTCTAACTTGTTTTTGCAGCAAGTGTTTTGTGATGTGATATGGCCAAAGGATGTGATGAATGATATATGTGATGTATGAGATGATCATGTTCTTGTAATAGGAATCACGACTTGCATGTCGATGACTATGACAACCGGCAGGAGCCATAGGAGTTGTCTTTATTTATGACCTGCGTGTCAACATAAACGTCATGTAATTACTTTACTTTATTGCTAAAGCGTTAGCCATAGTAGTAGAAGTAATAGATGACGAGACAACTTCAAGAAGACACGATGATGGAGATCATGATGATGGAGATCATGGTGTCATGCCGATGACAATGATGATCATGGAGCCCCGAAGATGGAGATCAAAAGGAGCAAATGATATTGGCCATATCATGTGACTATTTGATTGCATGTGATGTTTATCATGTTTTGCATCTTATTTGCTTAGAACGACGGTAGCATAAATAAGATGATCCCTCGAAATAATTTCAATAAAGTGTTCCCCCTAACTGTGCACCGTTGCGAAGGTTCGTTGTTCCGAAGCACCACGTGATGATCGGGTGTGATAGATTCTAACGTTCAAATACAACGGGTGTAAGCGAGATTTACACACGCAATACACTTAGGTTGACTTGACGAGCCTAGCATGTACAGACATGGCCTCGGAACACATAAGACCGAAAGGTCGAGCATGAGTCGCATAGAAGATACGATCAACATGAAGATGTTCACCGATGTTGACTAGTCCGTCTCACGTGATGATCGGACATGGCCTAGTTAACTCGGATCATGTTATACTTAGATGACTGGAGGGATGTCTATCTGAGTGGGAGTTCATTGAATAATTTGATTAGATGAACTTAATTATCATGAACTTAGTCTAAAATCTTTACAATATGTCTTGTAGATCAAATGGCCCACGTTGTCCTCAACTTCAACGCGTTCCTAGAGAAAACCAAGCTAAAAGACGATGGCGGCAACTATACGGACTGGGTCCGGAACCTGAGGATCGTCCTCATAGCTGCCAAGAAAGATTATGTCCTAGAAGCACCGCTAGTTGACGCACCTGTCCCAGAGAACCAAGACATTATGAACGCTTCGCAGTCACGTGCTGATGATTACTCCCTCGTTCAGTGCGGCATGCTTTATAGCTTAGAACCGGGGCTCCAAAAGCGTTTTGAGAGACACGGAGCATATGAGATGTTCGAAGAGCTGAAAATGGTTTTTCAAGCTCATGCCCGGGTCGAGAGATATGAAGTCTCCGACAAGTTCTTCAGCTGTAAGATGGAGGAAAATAGTTCTGTCAGTGAGCACATACTCAGAATGTCTGGGTTGCATAACCGCTTGACTCAGCTAGGAGTTAATCTCCCGGATGACACGGTCATTGACAGAATCCTTCAGTCGCTTCCACCGAGCTACAAGAGCTTTGTGATGAACCTCAATATGCAGGGGATGGAAAAGACCATTCCTGAGGTGTATTCAATGCTGAAATCAGCAGAGGTGGAAATCAAAAAGGAACGTCAAGTGTTGATGGTGAATAAAACCACTAAGTTCAAGAAAGGCAAGGGTAAGAAGAACTTCAAGAAGGATGGCAAGGGAGTTGCCACGCCCGGTAAGCAAGTTGCCGGGAAGAAGCCAAAGAATGGACCCAAGCCCGAGACTGAGTGTTTTTATTGCAAGGGAAGTGGTCACTGGAAGCGGAACTGCCCCAAATACTTAGCGGACAAGAAGGACGCCAACACTAAAGGTATATGTGATATACATGTAATTGATGTGTACCTTACCAGTACTCGTAGTAGCTCCTGGGTATTTGATACCGGTGCGGTTGCTCACATTTGTAACTCAAAGCAGGAGCTGTGGAATAAGCGGAGACTGGCGAAGGACGAGGTGACGATGCGCGTCGGGAATGGTTCCAAGGTCGATGTGATCGCCGTCGGCACGCTACCTCTACATTTACCTACGGGATTAGTTTTAAACCTAAATAATTGTTATTTAGTGCCAGCTTTGAGCATGAACATTGTATCAGGATCTCGTTTAATTCGAGATGGCTACTCATTTAAATCCGAGAATAATGGTTGTTCTATTTATATGAGAGATATGTTTTATGGTCATGCTCCGATGGTGAATGGTTTATTCTTAATGAATCTCGAGTGTAATGTTACACATATTCATAGTGTGAATACCAAAAGATGTAAGGTTGATAATGATAGTCCCACATACTTGTGGCACTGCCGCCTTGGTCACATAGGTGTCAAACGCATGAAGAAGCTCCATGCAGATGGACTTTTAGAGTCTCTTGATTACGAATAATTTGACACGTGCGAACCATGCCTCATGGGTAAAATGACCAAGACTCCATTCTCAAGAACAATGGAGCGAGCAACCAACTTATTGGAAATCATACATACTGATGTGTGCGGTCCAATGAGTGTTGAGGCTCGCGGTGGCTATCGTTATCTTCTCACCGTCACTGATGACTTGAGTAGATATGGGTATGTCTACTTAATGAAACACAAGTCTGAGACCTTTGAAAAGTTCAAGGAATTTCAGAGTGAGGTTGAGAATCAACGTGACAGGAAAATCAAGTTCTTGCGATCAGATCGTGGGGGAGAATACTTGAGTCACGAATTTGGCACACACTTAAGAAAATGTGGAATAGTTTCACAACTCACACCGCCTGGAACACCTCAGCGTAATGGTGTGTCCGAACGTCGTAATCGCACTCTATTAGATATGGTGCAATCTATGATGTCTCTTACCGATTTACCGCTGTCATTTTGGGACTATGCTTTAGAGACTGTCGCATTCACTTTAAATAGGGCTCCGTCAAAATCCGTTGAGACGACACCATATGAATTATGGTTTGGGAAGAAACCTAAGCTATCGTTTCTAAAAGTTTGGGGATGCGATGCTTATGTCAAGAAACTTCAACCTGAAAAGCTTGAACCCAAGTCGGAAAAATGCGTCTTCATAGGATACCCTAAAGAAACTGTTGGGTATACCTTCTACCTCAGATCCGAAGGCAAGATCTTTGTTGCCAAGAATGGGTCCTTTCTAGAGAAAGAGTTTCTCTCGAAAGAAATAAGTGGGAGGAAGGTAGAACTTGATAAAGTATTACCTCTTGAACCGGTAAGTGGCGCATCTCAAGAAAATGTTCCTGAGGTGCCTGCACCGACTAGAGAGGAAGTTGATGATGATGATCATGAAACTTCAGATCAAGTTGCTACTGAACTTCATAGGTCCACAAGGACACGTTCCGCACCAGAGTGGTACGGCAACCCTGTCTTGGAAATCATGTTGTTAGACAACGGTGAACCTTCGAACTATGAAGAAGCGATGGCGGGCCCGGATTCCGACAAATGGCTAGAAGCCATGAAATCCGATATAGGATCCATGTATGAAAACGAAATGGACTTTGAATGACTTGCCCGATGATCGGCGAGCCATAGAAAATAAATGGATCTTTAAGAAGAAGACAGACGCGGATGGTAATGTGACCATCTATAAAGCTCGGCTTGTTGCTAAGGGTTATCGACAAGTTCAAGGGGTTGACTACGATGAGACTTTCTCACCCGTAGCGAAGCTGAAGTCCGTCCGAATCATGTTAGCAATTGCCGCATACTATGATTATGAGATATGGCAAATGGACGTCAAAACGGCATTCCTTAATGGTTTCCTTAAGGAAGAATTGCATATGATGCAGCCGAAAGGTTTAGTCGATCCTAAGAATGCTGACAAGGTGTGCAAGCTCGAACGCTCGATTTATGGGCTGGTGCAAGCATCTCGGAGTTGGAACATTCGTTTTGATGAGATGATCAAAGCGTTTGGGTTTATGCAGACTTATGGAGAAGCCTGCATTTACAAGAAAGTGAGTGGGAGCTCTGTAGCATTTCTCATATTATATGTGGATGACATACTGTTTATGGGAAATGATATAGAATTCTTGGAAAGCATAAAGGCCTACTTGAACAAGTGTTTTTGAATGAAGGACCTTGGAGAAGCTGCTTATATATTAGGCATCAAGATCTATAGAGATAGATCGAGACGCCTCATTGGTCTTTCACAGCGTACGTACCTTGACAAGATATTGAAGAAGTTCAAAATGGATCAGTCAAAGAAGGGGTTCTTGCCTGTATTGCAAGGTACGAGATTGAGCACGGCTCAATGCCCGACCACAGCAGAAGATAGAGAAAAGATGAGTGTCGTCCCCTATGCCTCGGCCATAGGGTCTATCATGTATGCTATGCTGTGTACCAGACCTGATGTAAACCTTGCCGTAAGTTTGGTAGGAAGGTACCAAAGTAATCCCGGCATGGAACACTGGACAGCGGTCAAGAATATCCTGAAGTACCTGAAAAGGACTAAGGAACTGTTTCTCGTTTATGGAGGTGACGAAGAGCTCGTCGTAAAGGGTTACGTAGATGCTAGCTTCGACACAGATCTGGATAACTCTAAGTCACAAACCGGATACGTGTATATTTTGAATGGTGGGGCAGTAAGCTGGTGCAGTTGCAAGCAAAGCGTTGTGGCAGGATCTACATGTGAAGCGGAGTACATGGCAGCCTCGGAGGTAGCACAAGAAGCAGTCTGGGTGAAGGAGTTCATTACCGACCTAGGAGTCATACCCAATGTGTCGGGCCCGATGGCTCTCTTCTGTGACAACACTGGAGCTATTGCCCATGCCAAGGAGCCCAGGTTTCACAGGAAGACCAGGCATATCAAGCGTCGCTTCAACTCCATTCGTGAAAGTGTTCAAAATGGAGACATAGAGATTTGTAAAGTACATACGGACCTGAATGTGGCAGATCCGTTGACTAAACCTCTCCCTAGAGCAAAACATGATCAACACCAGAACTGCATGGGTGTTTGATTCATCACAATGTAACTAGAATATTGACTCTAGTGCAAGTGGGAGACTATTGGAAATATGCCCCAGAGGCAATAATAAAATGGTTATTATTATATTTCTTTGTTCATGATAATTGTCTATTGTTCATGCTATAATTGTGTTATCCGGAAATCGTAATACATGTGTGAATACATAGACAACAACACGTCCCTAGTGAGCCTCTAGTTTACTAGCTCGTTGATCAAAAGATAGTCATGGTTTCCTGACTATGGACATTAGATGTCATTGATAATGGGATCACATCATTAGGAGAATGATGTGATGGACAAGACCCAATCCTAAGCTTAGCTCAAAGATCGTGTAGTTCGTTTGCTGTAGCTTTTCTGAATGTCAAGTATCATTTCCTTAGACCATGAGATTGTGCAACTCCCAGATATTGTAGGAGTGCCTTGGGTGTGCCAAACGTCACAACGTAACTGGGTGACTATAAAGGTACATTACAGGTATTTCCGAAAGTGTCTGTTGGGTTGGCACGAATCGAGACTGGGATTTGTCACTCCGTATGACGGAGAGGTATCTCTGGGCCCACTCGGTAATGCATCATCATAATGAGCTCAATGTGATCAAGTGGTTGATCACGGGATCATGCATTACGGTACGAGTAAAGTGACATGCTGGTAATGAGACTGAACAAGATATTGGGATACTGACGATCGAGTCTCAGGCAAGTAACGTACCGATTGACAAAGGGAATTGTATATAGATTGATTAAATCCTCGACATTGTGGTTCATCTGATGAGATCATCGTGGAGCATGTGGGAGCCAACATGGGTATCCAGATCCCGCTGTTGGTTATTGACCGGAGAGTCGTCTCGGTCATGTCTGCATGTCTCCCGAACCCATAGGGTCTACACACTTAAGGTTCGGTGATGCTAGGGTTGTTAGGAAGACTTGTATGTGATTACCGAATGTTGTTCGGTGTCCCGGATGAGATCCCGGACGTCATGAGGAGTTCCAGAATGGTCCGGAGGTAAAGATTTATATATGGGAAGTTGTCATACGGTCGCCAGAAGGGTTCGGGGGCATATCGGTATTGTACCGGGGCCACCGGAGGGGTTCCAGGGGTCCACCGGGAGGGGCCACCTCTTCCGGAGGGCCTTATGGGCTGTATGGAGAAGGGAACCAGCCCAAGTGGGCTGGGGCGCCACACCCCCCTAGGGCCCATGCGCCTAGGGTTTGGGGGAAACCCTAAAGGGGGCGCCCCCTTGCTTGGGGGGCAAGCTCCCCTCCCCTTGGCCGCCGCCCCCCCCTCTAGATCTCATCTAGAGGGGCCCGGCCTCCTTCCCCCTTCCCCTATAAATAGAGGGGTGAGGGGAGGGCTGCACACAACATCCAAGGCGTAGCCCCTCCCCTCCCCAACACCTCTCCTCCTCCATAAGAGCTTGGCGAAGCCCTGCCGGAGTACTGCAGCTTCACCACCTCCAGCTCCATCAACCCCGTTCTCTTGAACGCTTCCGCTTGTGATCTACAAGGGTATGTAGATGCACTCCTCTCTCCCTCATTACTAGATGACTAAATAGATTGATCTTGGTGATGCGTAGAAAATTTTAAAATTCTGCTACGTTCCCCAACAACCACAACCTCCTCTAGGAGCATCTATAGGCGGAGGAGCAGGTCACCGTCGGCAGGGCGGTCACGCAGGACACGGACCTGGCGGAGCAGGAGGAGCTGCTCAATTCCCACCGCCCCGTCCACGAGATCTGCCTCGCCCGCTAGTGGTACCGACAGCGGGTGGCGGAGGTGGTGGCCTCCGGCAATGGGTGCGACATTGAGGCGGGCGAGGCATTGTTCAGCGACACTGACGACGAGGAGGCCGCGCCCCGGTGCCACGACCATAACAAAACGCCGACACATCTGCGGGCGCCGTCGACAGCGAGGAAGAGTAGTGCACGGTAGGTCACCACCGCTTGTGTCCCAGGAAGGCCACTATTTTGCCCCTCCTGTCGGCACCAAGCTTGGTGGGCTAAGCATCTTGAGCCGATTATTCGCGGCGGCGAAGTCGAGGCAGACAACTTTAGTTCCCGAGGCTCCGGAGGTGGAGCTGGAGAGCGCCGAGGCGGAACTAGAGACGGTGATGCTTCAGTTCTCAGGGCTGATGGCCGGAGACAGGTACCGAACGCTAACGATCATTTAGATTAGGCAGTAATTATACTCCAGAGCCCGCTTAGGACCGCTTTGATGTATTTGTAATGAAATATGTCATGTTTATATGAAACCTGATATGTTTATATGAAATCCGGTCGTGTTGATATGAATTTCGGACTTGTTTGAACGAATTTTGTCCAGTTGGTTTGAGTTGTTGTGAAAATGTATGCGGCTACAGTTGGATGGCTGCCTCCCGTATCCGTGTCCACGGACTAGTTCCCCCTACCCGCGGACATATGGGGAAGGATTTTTGGGGGTTACTGTTGGAGATGCCCTAATCCCTTCATTTTTCCTAGCCTTGTCCTCACTCTCAACTCACCCACTTTTTACCTTTCCATCCCGTCTTAGTGAGAGAGAGAGAGAGAGAGAGAAACCGACCGCCCTCGCCGCTTGCTCGCGCCCACCGCCACGGCGAGCAGGTCGAGGCCGAATCTCTCTGCGTGCTCCTCGCCGGCATGAGCCCCTTGCTACTGCGGTTTCTGATCCACGCGCGACCAGTTGGAGGTGTGGTCGTGGTTGGAGGACGAGCGCCGCCTACTCACTGCGGTGAACTTGGAGGTCATCCCCCTCTATGAGATCTTCGTCAACGATGACAATCAGGCCCTCCACCGCGCTCCGGGTCTGCCTCCCTCTGCAAGCTCGTCGCTAACCAGCCGAGGTGCCGTCATGGGCAGAGGCCAAGCGCCGCCTACTCACCCGCCGACACGGCCGATGTTGGGTCCGCTTCTAAACGCGTGGTCCTCACCGTCGTGACCAACACCAGGCACCGTGCTCCGGTGTGAAAGCATCCACTAACGTAATTGAGGTGATGCTTGCCGCTGCGGCCAGGACTAAGCACCATGCTCCTGGGTGAACGCAACCACTAACTACACCGACAGGCTGCTCAAGGCCATCCGCCGCACCATCAAGCCACGCAATTTCGACATCGCCCTCGTCACCGGCTTGCTCCTCGTCACTTGTGCATACTTCTCCACTGGCAAGTTCAACTCCATCCACATCGCTCCCTCAGGAAGCACCCCGCACCTTCCTCCCTCTACACATCTACATTCTCTTCCTACTCCATCCCCCTGTCGCTTTTGAATGGAATCAACCATCCCCTCCCATGAAGGTCAGCGGGAATCAACTAAATTGCCATGTTCCAAATCATGCAATCAACATTAGTTGCAATGTTTCCAAATTACTGGAATTGCCATGTTTTAGGGTTTTTACCATGCTTTTTGTGTCAAATTTGTTGTCATGTATGGCAAAAAGATAACTAGAATGGAGACCACATGGAAATTGTTTTAGATGGGGTATGGCAAGGAATTTAGCTGCTGAAACATGCAAAATTATTGTTTAACATGGCAGTTGTTTTAGATGGGGTATTGCATGAAACTACTATTTGATATACATCATTTTGGCCATATTTAGCTGGAAAGTTTCTGAAATTGCTAGTTTCTTTGTTCAATGGCATAAGTAAGAGTAAATGCTAACATGGCATTTTTTGTATGGACATATGAAAAATCTTAGTTTTTGCATGTCTCAAAATTTGCCTCGTCTTAACATTTTCCATGGCAATTTCATGTTATGATTGGAACTAAACATTTTTTGTTTCTCATGGCCAATCATAAGAATATTTGATGTCATAGCTTTGTTATTTTTCATGTACTAATCAGAGAATAATTACGTATTCATGCAATAACACAATGGCAACTTTTACATGCATTCCAATGGCTAACTTTAATCTTGTTGCCATGGTATTTTCAATTTTGTTTGTCTTTGCTACTAACACAAATACTTTTGTTCACGTGGAAACTAATACAAATGTTGCCATGGAAAATTGAGAAAATTTGTAAATCCTACATATTTTTCCATGGCAAAAATGTTATAACATTTGCCATGTCACCAATACAATGTTTGCCATGTCACCCAATACAAATTTGCCATGTTAAAATTGTTACAACCTTTTTGCCATGGCAAAAATCTTGAAACTTTTGCCATGTCACAAACACGGAGTTTATGAATTTTCGACTTGATTGTTTAGGAAGCTAGTATTACCATGACTTCTCTCTCTCTCTTTGTTGTGAAGTTGCCATGGTGGCTTAAGAATCATTGCCCTGGTATTTTGAATTTTCGTTTGTCTTTGCTACTAATACAACTTTTGCCATGGCAAAAAAGTTTAAATGTTTTTCCATGGGAAAAATATTAAAACTATTGACATGCCACCAAAACATTTCACCGGATACAAATTTGCCATGTCACCCAATACAAATTTTCCATGTTGGAATTTGTTACATCCTTTTTGCCATGGCAAAAATCTTGAAACTTTATCCATGTCACAAACACAGAGTTTTCATTTTTTGCCATGATTGTTTACGAAACTGGATGTACCACGATTTCTCTCTCTCTCTCTCTCTATCTATCTATCTCTCTCGTCGTGAAGCTGCCATGTTGGCTTAAGAATCATTGCCATGGCAACTTAAACCATGGTTTAATTTTAGTTCATTTACATGACTATTATTCAAACTTTTTTTCATCATGTTAATGTGCAATGATATTCTACGGTTGGCATCATGTTAATGAGCAATGATATTTTACAATTCCCATCATGTGTACTACTTAGATGTGCAATGTTGTATATGGAGCGTGCCATTTTCGTTTATTCGCAACATGGCCAAAAATACTTTTGTTTGACCATGGCAATTTAGTTTAATGGATCATCGCAAATGTAGTTTATGGAGCACGGTATTTTTAATTGTATGGACCATGGCAAATTTTATCCCTTTCTTGCAATGGAAAATTTTATTTCTGAACGGGACCATGGAAAATGTAGTTTATGGAGCATGGAAAATTTTAATTATATCGAACGTGGCAAATGTTATTCCTTTTTTTCAACATGGCAAATTTTATTTTTGAACAGGAGCATGGCAAACTTAGTGTACCTATCAAGGCAAATGTAGTTTATGGAGCATGGCAATATTCTAATTATATGGACCATGGCCAGTTTTCTTCATTTTCTACAATATGGAAAATTTTCATTTTGAAAGGGACCATGGCAAACATAGTGTATGTATCATGGCAAATGTAGTTTATGGAGCATGGCAATTTCCTAATTATGTGGACCATGGCAAATTTTCTTCCTTTCTGCAAGATGGAAAATTTTCTTTTGAACGGGACTATGGCAAATTTAACGTACGTATCATGGGAATTATATTGTATGGATCATGACATTTTGTAGTCCACGAATGATGATATGCATATAACATTTTTGAACAAAGTTTCCATGGCCCATGGAAACACTAGTTTTACTTCTCATGTTTCTTGTTTAATACCATCACAATTTTTATTGGACCATGGCAAATTAAGTTGTTCGAGCATGGCAAATGTAGTTTATGGATCATGGAAGTTTCCTTTTTCTTTTGCAACCTGGGAAAAATTACTTTTAATTTAGACCATGGCAATTTAATTTCATGTAGCATGGCAAATGTAGTTTACGGATCGTGGCAATTTTTACTATATGTATCATGGCCAATTTTCTTCCTTTTTTTGAAACATGGCAAATTTCTTTTGCACGGGACCATGGAAAATATAGTCTATGCATCATGAAATTTTACTATATGGATCATTGCATTTTTCAGTCTACATTTGTAGTTTATGGATCATGACATGAAATTATAGTCTATGCATTTTTTAGTCTATGTGTTGTGGGTTTGTCATGGTAGATGTCCTTGTGAAAGGACTTAGTCATGGAGCCATCGCAATGGGTTAGCTTAAAGGGTTAAACCGGACAAGGGGACACGGGGAGTTTTATACTAGTTCGGCCCCTTCAAGGAAGGTAAAAGCCTACATCTAGTTGTGATTGGTATTGCTAGGGTTTCGAAGGCCAAGGAGCGAATCCGCTTTGTCTGGCTCTCGAGTTGTTGTCTGCCCCTCAACCGCTGCCGGGTCATCCCTTTATATACATAGGTTGACGCCCACCGGTTTATAGAGTCCCGAAGCCGAATCATAAACATGTCCGGTTCGGTCTCCCCACTTCCTATCTTACAAGGCAAGTTACATGATTAAGTCAGTTTACATCTACAGTCTTTAATTCACTTCTGGGCCTTGGGCCTTCGTAAAGCGCCATCATCTTCACATCTTCATGGGCTTCTAATCTTCATGAAGTTAATCCGGCTACTCCTGGCCGGTTTACGCCCAGTAGTAATATCCCCAACATTAGGCCCCAGATTGGTTTGAACTGGTTCATGTCATGCTCCATCACTTAGAAAAATTCCTCCTTTACATTTTCACCTTGATCTTGTAAACCACCGTGACGTCATGCTCCAGACCTTTAACAAACCGCCCTGACAACATCTGTTCATTAAAGCTGAAGATTACCTTCATTAACGCATATCCAGTCATCGAGGTGACACCATTATTACTTATCCATTTTTTGAGCTCCTCGATTCTCGCAATTGCCGTTGTATCATTTCGCCTTATAAATAGGGACAGGGGACCCTTTTTCCTTTCTTTCCTGCTACCCCTTCGTCCCTTCTTCTTCCTCGCGAGGTCTCTGCTTCCGAGCGCCGTCGCCATCGACAAGCCTCGCCTCTACCTCGCCGTCGGCCGCTGCATCACCCTATTGAACCAGAAAACCGCAGCTTCCCTCCACCATTCTTGCGACACCGGTAACCTCTTTTACTTCCACCCCCGATCTTATCTTTTTAGGGTTTCACTATTCGTCGGAGTTCATCGAAAACTTCAGTGTTGTTCCTTTCTTTTCTTATCTGTAGCATTCGAGGCTAGGCTGGACCTGTTATTCTTGCGCGACTGTAGCCATAATCGTATTCTCCTCATTAAACTCCCTCTTTATATCAAGAACTTCTTTATCTGAATCTGCTGAACTATTTAAGTACCTGAAGCTTGAACCTGAATATATTCCAGTGTCTGTCATCCCTTAGATCCAAAAAATTTATACAAACCTGTGAGATCTGTTTCCCCTTACTTCAGTATTTTTAGATCTGTAATCCTCGCACCAATATAGACAGTTTAAGTTTGCATAAGCAATCGATGCCATTAGCCCTCTGATAAACCAGAAGAGCCCTTTACCTCCATAGTTATACTCCGGTATAACAGTGTCTAGGTACCCATGTTCTGGTACTACCTTGTTATCCATTATTGCATTGATCTCCGCTTTATGCAATTTCACATATCAGTATATCTTTTACTCCATTGCATCTTGTATGTCATCCTGAGTGATTTATAAACCGGCCTTTCATTTCTAGCTTGTTTGTTCCACAATGGCCACGCAATTTACCGCTTGCAACTGGGCTCGTTCCCGGGTCACGGAGGAACAATTGAACGATATGGTCAGCATCGGCACCTTGCCTAAGAAAACTGAAATTAAATGGCGAGTTCCAGGAGCAGAAAATCCTCCAACCCCGAGGCAGGGTTAGGTGGTTGTCTTTGTTGACCACATAGGCTATGGCTTCAAACCGCCAGGGTCAAACTTTTACCGAGATGTGCTTGCCAGTTTCCAACTTCATCCTCAAGATACTGGTCCCAACTCGGTCTCCAATTTATGCAACTTCCAGGTCTTCTGTGAAGTGTACTTACAAGAAGAACCAACTGTGGAGCTGTTCCGGGACTTCTTTCACCTAAACCGGCGCACAGAATTTGTAAATGGCCCCAACACTGAACTTGGTGGTGTCTCAATTCAGAAGCGGAAAGAAGCTGAATTTCCTCATGCCAAATTGCACAGCCACCCTAAGGAATGGAACCAGACTTGGTTTTACTGCAGAGATGCGTCCCCTGAAGATGAGAATCCCCTCCCAGGCTTTCGTGATCACCGGCTTTACAACACCCATCCAATGCCACAACGCTTAAGCTCTATAGAAAGGGCCAAATATGCCCCTCAACTCGCCAAGCTCCGGGCTTTCACGGCCAACGGTTTAACAGGCATTGATTTCATGCGCTGTTGGATATCTTGGAGCATCTTGCCGCTAAGCCGGCGCCCCAGTTTAATGTGTGAGTACACTGGTGATGTTGAAGACCCACAACGCCATTGCAACATTCAGGTGACCGACGAAGAGGTCACCGAAGGTGTAAAGAAAATTTTGAATGAATCGGAAGTAGTCTGTAGTCAAACCGGCTTGCTTCCCTTCTATACTCAGAATAAACTGCCCGCTGTAAGCACTATACTTCTTAATTTTTGATGTTCTTAATATGTTTCAACTTGTAATCTTCTTTCTACTTATGTATAAATAGGGTGATGACCCTTTCTGGAAGCGGAAATCCACAGACAAAGCATCAAAACCAGCCGGGGATAAGGCGGCCAAGCCATCCCGTCCAAAAACCAAGGCTATCAAGCGGACTTCAAAGCGGAAAACAACAGACAAGATCAACATGGAGCTTGATGATGATGTTGATGATCCGGAAGTTGGGGTAGAACTTGACTCACTTGGCTCCCTTTTCATGCACCTCATTAACAATGACCTTCATCAGGAGGACGCCGAAGGCAGTCAAGATGATGACGTAGAGGTAATTACCTTTTCCTACAGTTCAGACTCTAAGACAACACAAAAAAACCCATCAAGCAGTCCGGAAAGTAAGCATTTCTCATCCTCTTGCTCACTTGGATCCAACATTTATTTTGAAGACGCAACAACATGAAGCTCGCCGGACAACCCGACACAATGGCCAACAGGTCATTTCAGTCGGTTTACCTGACACCCCAGTGCAGAAGCGCCAGTCTGGGGTCTCTCCCACTTCTAACAACTCTTACCCCAAGGCAGGTTATTTCAGACAACCTCTTAATCCGTCCGATTCAAATTATCAGGTAACACCTCCCTCTTCATCTGGCGAGTCAACAGCAACTCAACTCCCTCCTCTGAAAACTGTGGCCGGATAAACTGTAAAACCTTTTCTTTCAATGCATCACAAATTTTGAATAAGATGTTAACCCTCTTTTTATTTTGATTGCAGGGGCAAAGCCAGACCCAGCAAAAAAGCCCGGGTCACCAATCCGCCTGAAGACCCGGCCACTGAAGAAGAAGAACCAAGAGGTGAACCGGAACAAACATGTGAACCGGAGGGCCCTCATCCTGAAGCCATCTCTGATGAACCGCCCCTTGAAGGCCAAAACACTGATGAACCAACAAATGTTGAGCCTGCCGCGCCTGACACTAAACCGGCAGAGCCAAATCGGGCTAGTCCGGTGAGAGATGTTGAGACTCCATTATCACCAGCCAAAAACACTGAAGGCCAAGGAGATGACGTTATCATTACTACAATAGGCCACAACTCTCCAGGCCATCCCATAGTCTTGGCTCAACATAGTGCCAAAGAAGAGCGGGCCGCTAGGGAAAAAGGCAAATGGAGCAGTGATTTAGCAAGTTATGCTCATCTCAACGCTGAAGAGCTTCACTCTAGCTTCTTGAACCGCTTGCACTCAAACCGGGACTATGAAGCCGGTTTGGTGAATTTGATGAAAGAGCGATATGAGGTATTCTCCTCTCCCTTTATTTGTGAATTCAAAGTTGAAATATTAGCCCAAGTAGCCCCCAAGGGTCGTTTTATGATGTTAATCATAAATCGGATCTTTATAGCACTTTAAAATTTTCTTCACTGATCCTCAAAATGTCAAGTCACTAATAAGAACCAAGACTCATGCTTTAGCAATTAGATAGCTTTCTGCAGTGTAGCCCCCAATGGCCGTTTTAACTTTTGCAAGTTAAACCGGGTTTTAATCCATGCATTCGTTTTTGAACAGACGTACATTAGCCCCCAAGTGTCAAGGATAATGCTTGCATTGTTCTGGAGACTTGTATAAAATGTAGTAATTTAGAGCAAATAGGCATTAGCCCCCAAGTACGAAGTGCATAACTTGTTATACGCTTTGTACTTAGAACATATATGTACCCTGTTGTTTGACATATCTTCAATGTTGCAGGCTGAACTAAGGAATAGAGATGCCCGAAACGCTGACTTGCAAAAGAATGTTAAGTCACAACAAGAAGAAGCTGCCAAATCCAAAGAGGAGCTGACAAAAGCCCTGGACGCAATGGAAAAACTGAAAGAATCTTTCAACAAAGACCATGCTGATTGGGAAACCGAAAAATCCGGTTTAACAAAAAGTGCTGAAGATGCCAAGGCTGCCCTGAAACCAGTTGTGGAGGAACTAGCTAGTTTAAAACGGCAAATTAACGCTATGACTTCTGCTATCTTTTGTAAGTATCTCATTATGTATTTGGTGCAATCCATGGAACCTTATCATTGATCAGAATGGTGATGTTCAACCGTGACAGGGACTTGGATTACTCATCTTGGTACAGACATATGAATGAAGCTCAAAGTGGCATATATTTTGACTGAACAGTTGTACTCTGGGTCTCAGCGGGCTATTTTCACGGCGGCGTACAACAAACCGGCACCAACTCTGATAAAGGAAACACTTGAGAAGCTGGCCATGTTACCAGCCCGGATTGTCGAACTGAAAAAGGCAGCTGCAAGAGCTGGAGCTTTAACTGCACTTATTCGAGCCAAGGCCTGGATTCCAGACCTTGAAGCGGAGGATATCATTAAAGGATACCCAGGAGTGAAGGAGGACGGTTCAAACTTTGACAATGATGACCTCCGGAGGCTGACCAAAGAGATGCGGCCCATAGCCAGCAAGCTGGCCGACGACATAGACTTGTCTCATTTTCAACCGGCCTATGACGCTGAAGGGAGAAGACAGCCTACCGAAATCCAGGAAGTTGAACAACTTGTGCCTCCGATTCGTAAGCATACTTATGCTCCTAATATTAACCCATCCAATCTTATCCATGAAGAGGCAGTATTTCAAGCTTTAACTGGAATCGATTGGTCGACGGTTGATTTCCAGCGTCTGGGAAGGGATGAAGAAGTGCCCACACCAACTGACCCTCAACCATCAAGCCGTCTAGACGAAGCGTCTTAAACCAGTCACCGGTTTACTGGCTGGTGTGTGCCGATACTTTTAAAAACAATAATGCAATTCGAGTCGCTTTGAAAACTTCTTGTAATAGGATAGCCAAAAGCTCCTTTATCTATCATGCCATCAAGCATGTTTTGTAATACCTCATGACAACTTGTTCCTCCTTTTGGTATACATTTATGCATAGCCCATGACGAGTTGTGTTCCTGGGTAGAAGAACTTAAAAGAATCCAGCGGTTTACCGCTGGACGGGTTATGATGCCCAACAAGCACACAATACTTAGATGAATAATCGAAGTGTTTGTATAGAAAGTAATATGTATATCATACCTCATCGGTTGACCAACGGCGTATACGGCGAAGGTGTTAATACCAATCCGGAATGTTGATAACCCCTGTCCTTATTGTGTCGGATTCTGATAATAAGCCGCACCGGGATATAATAACCACCGGGTTTCCTTGATAGTACTGGCGATTTAGTCAAACCAGACCGGATCAACAAAATGCCGGTTTGTAACTAATCATCGATGAACAACCTATAGTTGAAAACCAAGCTGGGTCAAGGACACCGGATTATTATAACATTGGATGAACCGTAATAAGGGCAAAAGAATTAACCAAGAAAATTCAAGCAAGAAATATTCGAGGCTTTTTACGAGCTGCTAGGCTCCAAATTGAGGCTTTTCATGGGCTGCGAGGCCTCTGAGTTAAACCATTTAACAAAGCCTTTTAAGATGGGCCTCCAATTAACCAATCGTCGGTTTAACGTTGACAAGTTCAGGGTCTGTAAAAGATTGACTTGTCAAACGTTCGGCAGGTCATACCAGGATTACATGGATAGGAGTGGCTTACTTGATGAAGGCAGGTTAACCCAGGGTTTTAGGTGAATACACCAGGCTTCCAAGCCGTGGCTTGATAGCCAATTACAAGGGTCCTTTCAAAATCTTTGTTTCTTTGCAAAAAGAGCCACCAAGTAACTTTTTGAGTTGTTCTCAGTGGGTGCCCATGTTTGAGTTTGTGCTTTGTTCAACACTCTCTTTGGCCTCACATACTTTCTTTGTGGCATAAACGCCTATCAAGAGGTGTAGCTATGGTGTGACAACAACCAAGCCCCCTAGTGATATCCCTTCGTGGTTTCAAACCGATCAAGAGGTGTATCTACGATTCAGATATGACCAAGCCCCCTAGTGATTTTCTTTATATCCGTGTGGCTGCTGAGACCGGATTTACAAAAAAACTCCGCTTTGTCAGTAAACACTTGTAAGCACACACATGATGTAAAAAAGAACAGATACCCCGCTTTAACGGAGGTTCTGATTTATTATAGAATATATACATTGTCATAAATATGTACATATGAAGATCCTATGGCTCAAATATAGTAAGGCCGAAGAAGAGCTATGTTCCATGGCCGCTTGGTCTCCTCCTCCGATTTACGTGAGTCTTTGTGCTCTCGAACATCAATGAGGTAGTATGACCCGTTGTGCAGATTCTTGCTGACCACAAAGGGTCCTTCCCAAGGTGGGGATAACTTGTGCATATCAGTCTGATCCTGGATGAGCCGGAGCACCAAATCACCTTCTTGAAAGGTTCTGGTCTTAACCCGGCGGCTGTGATAACGCGGGAGATCTTGTTGATAAATCGCCGAACGTGTTGCTACAAGATCACGCTCTTCATCCAACAGGTCCAGAGAATTTTGACGTGCCTTCTCATTATCAGCTTCAACGTAGGCTATCACACGGGGCGAGTCATGACGGATGTCACTAGGAAGAACTGCCTCCGCTCCATAAACCATGAAGAAAGGTGTATAACCCATAGACTTATTGGGTGTGGTGATGATGCTCCATAACACAGAAGGTAGCTCCTCGACCCAACAACCCGGTGTCCGCTTAAAAGGAACCATAAGCCTGGGTTTGATACCTCGTAGAATTTCTTGATTTGCCCTCTCCGCTTGACCATTAGACTGGGGGTGAGCCACTGATGCTATATCGAGCCGGATGTGCTCACGTTGGCAAAATTCCTCCATCTCCCCTTTTGACAGATTAGTACCATTATCAGTTATAATACCGTGTGGAAAGCCAAACTGGAATATCACCTTTTTGATTAACTTAACCGCCGTGGCCGCATCACACTTACTGACTGGTTCTGCCTCCACCCATTTGGTAAATTTATCAACTGCTACTAACAAGTGGGTCTTTTTATCCTTGGATCGTTTGAAGGGTCCAACCATATCAAGCCCCCAAGTCGCAAACGGCCAAGTTATTGGAATCATCCTCAACTATTGAGCTAGAATGTGCACACGGCGAGCGAATTTTTGACAACCGTCACATCGCTTGACTAAATCCTTCGCATCAGCATGCGCTGTCAACCAGTAAAAACCGTGGCAAATAGCTTTAGCAACCAAAGACTTTGAACCAGCGTGGTGACCGCAATGCCCTTCATGGCTTTCTCGCAAAATCTCACAACCCTCTTGAGGAGAAACACAACGCTGAATTGCTCCTGAAACACTGTAACGATGTAACTCCCTGTTGTGTATGGTCATGGACTTGGAACGCCGGATTATCTGTCGAGCCAACGTTTCATCATCTGGTAACTCGCCCCGGTTCATGTAAGTCACATATGGGATTGTCCAATCCGGTATGACATGCAAAGCTGCCACCAATTGAGCCTCCGGATCAGGAATAGCCAACTCTTTCTTTGGTTGGTACCTTGACTGACGGATTATGTAATACGTCAAGAAACACATTTGCCGGAACTGGTTTACGCTGGGAACCAAGACGACTTAAAGCGTCCGCCGCTTCATGTCGTGGTTCTAACTCTGACAGTGATGTTGGGGGGTGAGTATGGAGAGGCTAGATCCTAGCTATTGGGAAGTTGTTACACGCGAGGTTTACGAGTTTAGGCCCTTCTCGGAGGAAGTAATAGCCCTACGTCTCGGAGCCCGGAGGCGGTCGACTGGATTATGCGTGTATAGATTACAGGGGTGCGAACCCTTCCTACTAAGGAGGGGGGTGGCTTATATAGAGTTCGCCGGCCCCCTCCTGCCCTCAGTAATGCAGGGTTTTAAAGTACATTTAAGATGGGGCGTTACTGGTAACGCCTCTAATAAAGTGTTGTAATGACCATGAAGACTACTTAACAGCTGACCATTTGCCTACTGAGTGAAGTAGATCTCCTGGCAGTCGAGTGAATAGCTTCATGGTCGAGTGGTAGCTTCTTGGTCGAGTGTCTTGAAGCCGTCGACTGGAGTACCTTCAAGTCGATTGATGGGTGATTTCTTCTAGGGATGTCCTTCGGTAGGACTCTTTGGGACGGGTCCGTGCTCCTACCCCAGGTACATAGCTTCATCATTAGCCCCCGAATGGATCGAGGTTAGAGTGGGGGAAGAGATGGGGATCCTATCCGACCGGTTCTTCGGGGTTGTAAGAGTGCCTCGCTTAGGGTCAGTTGTCGCGGACGACGTCACCAACCTCTTTCAGTCGCCTTGATCCATTCCAGGCCCTTCGTCGAGTGAATATCCTTGCTTGCGACATGCCGAGTGTTGGTACGAGCAGGATACTCTGTTTTTGGCAAGCGGTTCTGCGGCCCGCGGATCTCACGGGATTTGGATTTTGGGAAGCGCGCGGGACGGGAGTAGCCGCAGTAATCGGAAGTGAAAAAGCGGAAACTCCTCGATCCTCACGTTGCCTTTTTCGCCACGTACTGCGCGCGCATCTGTTGCGGGATTTGACTGGGCTGCCTGGGCCTACCGGTCAGTCACTCGGGAGCAGCCCCTTATAAGTTGCCGGCTCGGTGTTTCCAAGCCGCGCGCTTCTCTTCTGCTTCCTTCTTTCTTTCTTCCTCTCTCCCTTCGCCAGCTCTCCTGCGACCCTCGGCTGTACCCTAGCGCCGTTAGTCCGTGCGAGACCTCGCCGGCGACGATGGTGAAGGGCAAGACCACTGCTTTGGAGCGCGCGAAGAAGGCGGCGGCGGCGGGGAAAGGAAAGAAGTCTTTGCGAGGTGGATCTTCCTCCTGGACCACCCTGCCCAAGGGTTGGATTCAGGGCGATTGGATGCCATCGACGACATGGTCGAGGGAGGAGCCATTCCCCACGAGGCCGCGCATCTCCCGGGGAGGGAGATTGAGCCGCAACCCCGCGACGGTGAGTGCGTGCTCCTCGCCACCCACATCGACCGAGGGTTTTCTCTGCCTCCTCGTCCATTCTTCCGGAGCTTCTTGAATTTCTTCAGAGCGCAGCTCCATCACTTTACCCCCAATTCCATAGTCTAACTTACCGCGTTCATTTCCATGTGCGAGGCCTTCCTGGGTTGCCGTCCGCATTGGGGGCTTTTCAAGCATATCTTTACTTGCCGCTCCCAGTCGGTGAAGAAGGCCAAGTCGAGTCACGAGAAGACGCAAGTCATCCAGTTGTGCGGGGGTCTGGCGATCCAGACGACGAGGAAGAGCTGTTTCCCCTCTATCACCTTCCCGGAGTCGGTCCACGGCTGGCAGTCGACCTGGTTCTACTGCCAGGACCAGGCGACCCCCGGGCAGTCGACCGGTCTTCCTCCTTTTTCACTCGACCGAGCCGAGAAGCCTATCTCTCTGAAGGTCACGCCGGAGGAAAGTGCCCAAGTCAAGGTATTGGCGGGTCGAGTGGTTGAACTTGTCCGTGAGGGGGTGACTGGGATGGACCTGTTAGAGGTCTTTCTCCAGAGGCGCATCCAACCGCTCCAGGCGCGAGACCATCCGATGTGGCTGTATTCTGGCCTTGACGACACCACTCGGATCCACCCGGAGGAGGTCACCGATGAGATGCTGGAGGGGTGGCTGTAAAGCATCACGGGGAACAAAGACAACCCCCGAGGAGCCAGAAGGGTGATTCCACTCGACAACTCATATGAAGTGGGTCAGGTATGTCTTTGTGTCGGATATCTGGCCTTCAGTATTAGTCTTCTTTGTGTAAGTCGACTGACTTTCGTCCTTTCCGTTGTCCTCCAGGCTACCACTGAGATGTACTTGACGCCCAACGGGGCACAAGGGCCGACCGAGGAAGGTGAGGGGAGCGGAGGCGAGAGCGGGGACGACCAGGTCGAGTGGGAGTCCGACGGTGAGGGAGAGGAGGGCGACGACATCTTCTCCAGTGAGGAGGAGGAGGAGGAGGCTGAACCCTCCCGCCCGGAGGGACGGTCCAAGCTCGCCCACGATCCAGCGCAGGAACGTGGCAAGGCGGCCGCTCCTGTTGGGCAGTCGTCGAAACGCCCTCGGACTTCTTCTCCTCCGCTGACCGGGAAGGCCCCCAAGCACCCACGAACGGCGCCATCTAAGCCGCCCAAGGGCTTGCCCAAGATGAAGATAGCTGTTCCCACCATTTCAGGGTAACAACAACACTTGCTTTCCTTTGTCGACTGTGGACGGATCCTTGGTCGATTCACTGGGACAGCTACCTAACTTTCGAGATTTGCAGTGGTGCAACTTCTGAGGTCTCCGCCAGGAACGACGACCAAGAGATGGAGGACGCTGTCACCTCCAACCCTGGTACGATCACTGCCGTCCTGCTTACGAGTTGACTGAAGCGTTGGTCGATTGAATGTTTTCCTTGCAGCTCCTCCTCATGTTATCGACCTCCCGGACGACGACGACAACACACCACTGAGGGTGAAGAGGAAGAAGAAGGTGTTGGCTGCCAAGACTCCGCAATCCACTCCCGCGCCTGAGGCTGCAGTTCGGGATGATGGCGAACCCACTCGGGCTTCCGTGACTTTCGCTGTTCCTTTGACGAGTGTGCAACCTTCAGCGTCGAGTGCAGATCCGTCTTCGCTTTTTGCTGCGTACCCCGTCCCTGAGGACCAAGCGGCTGCTGCGAAGGAGGTTGTACGCCAGGCTGGAGTCATGATGGAGCAGGTAAAAGTGGCTCGGAAGGCTTGCCAGGCGGCTTACGACGCAAGCTCGGCTCTTCAGAGCAATGTCCAGGTCAGTCGACATCAACACTTGGTCTGTTTTGGTATGTTCTTTGAAGAATCTCTTTTTCGAAGATCTTTAAGTTTGTACACCCACTGGGTGTTTTTTTTTGGACGAGTGGGGGCATGCTAAGTGCACCCACTGGGTGTAGTCCCCGAGACTACGGTCGACTGCTGGCGGTCGGCTGTAGTCTTTAAATTGAGTCATAGTTGAGTTTCTTCGCTCTGTCTGATCGGTCCATGTCGAATGGAAGTCGACTGCGGGCAGTCGACGTCTTTCTCTCTCTTTTTTTTACTGGGTGTAGGCTTATTGTCTCTCAGCTGCTCGGAAGCAAGTTGTCTTTGACTCGACTTCAGGGGTCGGTTGGGTGGTCTTTGACTCGACTTCAGGGGTCGGTCGGGTGGGATAGGAACTGGTGGGGGCACGCTAAGTGCACCCACTGGGTGTAGTCCCCGAGACTATGGTGGACTGCTGGCAGTCGACCATAGTCTTAGTACTTATTGTCTTTGTTGCTCTTCTTCTTTTTTTTACTGAGATTGCAACTCCTCCCCTTCGACTTCAGAAGTCTTGTGATCTTGGAACCCGCTTGGCTGACCTGGAGAAGCAGCAAATTCAAATGAACCTCGATCTGGAGCTGGCCAGGACGGAGCTGCAGAAGGTCAGAGACGGCGCCGCAGGTAAGACGCCTTTGTCGACTGGTTAGTTTTCAGGCTTGAGTATCTCTTCGCTTTCTCCGACTCAATCATCATTTTTGCAGAAAAACTGAAAGAAGCTCTGGCGAAGAAGGATCAGGACTTGGCTGCTGCCCGTAAGGAGGCTGATGACAAGACCGCTCTGGCCGCGCAGAAGCTGGCTTCGGTCGACCAATTAGAAGGGGAGAACACCAAGTTGAAGACCGCTCTGAAGGAAGCCAACAGGGAGTGTTCGCGTTGGAAGAAGGAGCACCTCACCCTGAGCGAGAAGATGGAAAGCATCGCTCGCAGGAGAGACGACCTAGAGAGCTACTTGAGGAGCTTTGCCAAGAAGCTGTACATCAAGCTCGAAGGTGCACAATCAGTTCCGACTGGTTCTTTTTGTGTCGACTCAGTTTTATGAAATTTGACTTATCCTTGGGTCGTGCATGCAGAACTTTGCAAGAACTTCGAAGAGGATACCGGGCGGATCGAAACAGGTTTGGATCCAATCAACTCTCCGGTGCAAGACGAAGCTGCCATGAACCTGCTCCGACTGGAATCCCGCATTGACGGCGTCGTGGATTACTTGGCTCGACTGAAGGTCGCCATGACGCGGATCGACCCGACGCTTTGGCCAGAGTCCACGCTCCAGAACGATCTCGAGTCTCTGATGACTCGACTCAACGGAATCCCTGACCGAGTGCAAGAGTGGAAGAAGTCTTCAGCTCGGTGTGGTGCCGACGTGGCTCTGTCTCTGGTCCGCGTCCATTGCAAGGAGGTGCGGGAGGAGAAGCTGGCCGCCATCCAAGTTGCCAACACGAGGAAGCACAACTTCCAGGACTTCATGGAGACATTTATTGCTGCTGCTACCCGCATCGCAGATGGGATCGACTTGGATGAGTTTGTCGCCCTTGCCAGTCCTCCTCCTCCTGAGGAATGAAAAAACTTGCCTCGGGATGCCGAGTGTATTTTGTAATCCGTTAAACTCTGCCTTAAATTTGCCTCGGAATGCCGAGTGGAAGTGTAACAGTTAAACTCTGCCGAGCTGTGGGCTCGAGTACTTTGATCTGAGGTCTCTCGGATATTTTAGGCTTTATTTGAACTTGATTTGTCATTGAATCTCGTTGTGGATGACCCGTCGAGTGGGATTTGATCTTCACTCGAAATAACTTTGTGTCTGTGGTGCGGCTCCGAAGGAGAAGGTGGCGGTCGACCTGCCCCTCGTCGTCCTTGGGAAACGAGAAGTGTTTCATACTTAGGTGAGTGCGGGACTGCAGCTAAGCCCCCGAGTGGGAGGTTTGCTCTCCACTCGGTAGGATTTTCCAAACTTAGGCGAGTGCTGACCGCAGCTAAGTCTCTTCGTAAGAGAACTTAGGCGAGTGCTGGACTGCAGCCAAGCCCCCGAGTGGGAGGTTTGCTCTCCACTCGGTAGGATTTTCAAACTTAGGCGAGTGCTGAATGCAGCTAAGTCTCTTCGTAGGAGAACTTAGGCGAGTGCTGGACTGCAGCTAAGCCTCCGAGTGGGAGGTTTGCTCTCCACTCGGTAGGATTTTTCAAACTTAGGCGAGTGCTGACCGCAGCTAAGTCTCTTCGTAGGAGAACTTAGGCGAGTGCTGGACTGCAGCTAAGCCCCCGAGTGGGAGGTTTGCTCTCCACTCGGTAGGATTTTCAAACTTAGGCGAGTGCTGACCGCAGCTAAGTCTCTTCGTAGGAGAACTTAGGCGAGTGCTGGACTGCAGCTAAGCCCCCGAGTGGGAGGTTTGCTCTCCACTCGGTAGGATTTTTCAAACTTAGGTGAGTGCTGACCGCAGCTAAGTCTCTTCGTAGGAGAACTTAGGAGAGTGCTGGACTGCAGCTAAGCCCCCGAGTGGGAGGTTTGCTCTCCACTCGGTAGGATTTTTCAAACTTAGGCGAGTGCTGACCGCAGCTAAGTCTCTTCGTAGGAGAACTTAGGCGAGTGCTGGACTGCAGCTAAGCCCCCGAGTGGGAGGTTTGCTCTCCACTCAGTAGGATTTTTCAAACTTAGGCGAGTGCTGACCGCAGCTAAGTCTCTTCGCAGGAGAACTTAGGCGAGTGGTGGACTACAGCTAAGCCCCCGAGTGGGAGGTTTGCTCTCCACTCGGTAGGATTTTCAAACTTAGGAGAGTGCTGACCGCAGCTAAGTCTCTTCGTAGGAGAACTTAGGCGAGTGCTTGACTGCAGCTAAGCCCCCGAGTGGGAGGTTTGCTCTCCACTCGGTAGGATTTTTCAAACTTAGGCGAGTGCTGACCGCAGCTAAGTCTCTTCATAGGAGAACTTAGGCGAGTGCTGGACTGCAGCTAAGCCCCCGAGTGGGAGGTTTGCTCTCCACTCGGTAGGATTTTTCAAACTTAGGCGAGTGCTGACCGCAGCTAAGTCTCTTCGCAGGAGAACTTAGGCGAGTGCTGGACTGCAGCTAAGCCCCCGAGTGGGAGGTTTGCTCTCCACTCGGTAGGATATTTTTTTGAACTTAGGCGAAACGGGTTCGCGGCTAAGTCACCCACTGGGGGTTCTCGTATGTAAACAGAAGTGACAGCAATCATTGGAACACTCTTGACTTTGATAAAAATGAACTGCAGAAGTTTCTCTTATTACATCTTTATGGGAAGGAACTTAAGTATAAAAGGGGCGGAGTAGTTCCGCATTCCAAGCTCGCGGCTCGTCAATCTGGCGATCAACATTGTAGAGGTGATATGCTCCGTTGTGGAGGACTCTGGTGATGATGAAGGGGCCTTCCCAAGTAGGAGCAAGCTTGTGTGGTTTTTGTTGATCCACTCGGAGGACCAAATCTCCTTCTTGGAAGGCTCGACTCTTCACATGCCGGGCATGGAATCGACGCAAGTCTTGCTGATAAATGGTCGATCTGATCATGGCCATCTCTCTTTCTTC
This sequence comes from Triticum urartu, assembly GCF_056163025.1. Taxonomy (NCBI): domain Eukaryota; kingdom Viridiplantae; phylum Streptophyta; class Magnoliopsida; order Poales; family Poaceae; genus Triticum; species Triticum urartu. The sequence continues at coordinate 177,851,944 of NC_141875.1, forward strand.
TTCCAGGAGGTCTACTGCATCTTGCCGAGCCTGTTCTGCTTCATCTTCGGTGTAAAGCTCGACTCGGGGAGCGTTGTGAAGGAGATCACTTGGCAGAACGGCTTCGGCTCCATAAACAAGAAAGAATGGGGTTCTTCCAGTCGACCGGTTAGGGGTGGTCCTTAATCCCCACAGAACTGACGGAAGCTCGTCGACCCAGGCACCTGCTGCGTGCTTGAGATCACGCATTAGCCGAGGCTTTAGTCCTTTGAGGATCAGACCATTTGCTCTTTCAGCTTGTCCATTCGACTGGGGATGGGCGACTGACGCATAGTCGACACGAGTGCCTTGAGAGGCGCAAAAGGCTCTGAACTGGTCTGAATCAAAGTTTGACCCATTGTCAGTGATGATGCTGTGAGGGACTCCATATCTGAATGTTAGTCCTCTGACGAAACTAATAGCAGTGCCAGCATCGAGGTTCTTGATGGGTTTAGCTTCAATCCACTTGGTAAACTTGTCGACTGCCACAAGCACATGGGTGAAACCTCTCTTGCCTATTCTCAGAGGACCGACCATGTCCAGTACCCAAACAGCGAAGGGCTAGACGAGTGGAATGGTCTTCAGGGCTGATGCGGGCTTGTGGGACATGTTGGAGTAGAACTGACACCCCTCACACTTGTCAACTATCTCCTTTGCCATCTCATTTGGTCTTGGCCAGTAAAATCCCGCCCGGTATGCTTTGGCCACAATGGTCCGAGAGGACGCATGGTGACTACAGGTCCCCGAATGGATCTCATCAAGGATCATCTGACCTTCTTCCGGAGTTATGCACTTCTGACCGATTCCAGTCGCGCTTTCTCTGTACAACTGCCCCTTTATGACTGTGAAGGCCTTGGATCGGCGGACGATCTGTCGAGCCTCTTCCTCGTCCTCTAGGAGCTCTTTCCTTAGGATATACGCGATGTATGGTATCGTCCAGTCGGGAGTGATGGCCAAGACTTCCATGATCAGGTCGACCACAGCAGGAACTTCGACTTCAGTCGGATCTGTGGCACTTTTCGGTTCTGGGGCTTCTTCTGTGAAAGGATCCTCCTGGACTGACGGCGAGCGGATGTGCTCCGAAAACACATTGCTGGGAATGGCTTCTCTCTTGGAGCCTATCTTTGCTAGATCATCGGCTGCTTGATTTTTGAGTCGGGGGATGTGATGAAGCTCCAACCCTTCGAATTTCTTTTCTAGCTTTCTCACTGCGTTGCAATAACCAGTCATAGCCGGGCTTCTGACGTCCCACTCCTTCATTACCTGATTAACCACCAAATCTGAGTCGCCGTAGACCATGAGGCGACGGACGCCGAGTGAAATGGCCATGCGCAACCCATACAGAAGTGCTTCATACTCTGCTTCATTGTTGGAGGAATCGAAGTGAATCTGGAGGACGTATCTGAGCTTTTCTCCTCGGGGGAGACTAGAACTACCCCAGCACCGGAACCATTTAGCATCTTAGATCCATCGAAGAACATGGTCCAGTGCTCCAAGTGAACTTGAGTCGGAAGCTGCTGTTCAATCCACTCGGCGACGAAATCTGCGATTGCTTGGGACTTAATAGCCTTCTTTGCTTCAAACCTGATATCTAAGGGAAGGAGTTCAATCGCCCACTTGGCCACTCGACCAGTTGCATCTCTGTTATGCAGTATCTCTGACAGTGGGGCGTCGCTGACGACTGTAATGGAGTGGTCAGAGAAGTAATGTGCAACCTTCTTCGTGGTCATGTGAATCCCATATACAAGCTTCTGGTAGTGAGGGTATCTTTGTTTTGAAGGGGTCAAAACTTCAGACAGATAATAGACTGGGCGCTGAACTCTGAAGGCCTTTCCTTCTTCTTCCCGCTCGACCGTGAGTACTGTACTGACAACTTGTCCCGTGGACGCAATGTACAGCAGCAGAGGCTCTTTGCTGATTGGGGCAGCAAGCACCGGCTGGGTGGAGAGCAGAGCTTTGAGTTCTGCAAACGCCGCGTCAGCTTCTGGAGTCCACTCGAACTTTTTAGACTTCTTCATCAGTCGGTAGAGAGGCAACGCCTTTTCACCGAGGCGAGAAATGAATCGACTTAAAGGGGCCAAGCAGCCTGTAAGCTTTTGGACATCGTGCACGCGTATAGGACGCTTCATCCGGAGTATGGTGCCAATTTTCTCAGGATTGGCGTCGATCCCTCGTTCGGAAACGAGAAAACCGAGTAACTTTCCGCCTGGAACTCCGAATGTGCATTTTGATGGATTGAGCTTGATATCATACCTCCTGAGGTTGGCAAAGGTTTCGGCAAGGTCAGCTCGCAGGTTGGAACCTTTGCGTGACTTGACCACAATATCATCCATGTATGCCTCCACATTCCGACTGATTTGAGTGAGTAAACACTTCTGAATCATTCTCATGAACGTGGCTCCGGCGTTCTTGAGGCCGAACGGCATAGTGACATAACAGAAGCATCCGAATGGGGTGATGAAAGCTGTTTTGATTTCGTCGGGTCCATACAGACGGATCTGATGGTACCCGGAATAAGCATCTAGAAAAGACAATCTCTCGCACCCCGCAGTCGAGTCGACTATTTGGTCGATGCGAGGGAGAGGAAAATGATCTTTCGGGCAGGCCCGATTGATATGTTTGAAATCAATGCACATGCGAAGTGACTTGTCCTTCTTGGGGACCATGACGACATTGGCGAGCCACTCGGAGTGGTAAATTTCTCGGATGAACTCTGCTGCTAAGAGCCGAGCCACCTCCTCGCCAACGGCTTGCTTCTTCTGGACGGCGGACCGTCGAAGATGTTCCTTCACAGGCTTGAATTTTGGGTCGACCCATAGACGGTGCTCAGCCAGCCCCCTGGGAACTCCAGGCATGTCAGAGGGTTTCCATGCGAAGATGTCCCAGTTCTCACGGAGGAGCTGGATGAGCGCTTCTTCCTATTTGGAGTCAAGCGTCGTTGAGATGTGAGTCGGGGCAGCATCGGGGTCGGTCGGGTGAATGTCGACTGTTTTTGTTTCACCAGACGACTGAAAAGCTGATTCTGAAGCAGGCTTCTTGGCTCGTAGCAACTCGCTTGGGTCGGCAGTCTTTTGGTACTCTTGCAGCTCGACCACTGCCATCTGAGCATCTGCAATCTTTGAGCCCTTCTGAAAGCACTCTTCCGCCTTTCTTCCGATTGCCTGTGACAGTGATCACACCTTTGGGGCCAGGCATCTTCAGTTTGAGGTACACGTAACATGGCCGGGCCATGAAGCGTGCGTAAGCTGGCCTGCCCAAAATGGCGTGATAAGCACTTTGGAAGTCCACGACCTCGAATGTCAACTTTTCCTTACGGTAATTCTTTGAATCACCGAAAACCACATCAAGAGCAATCTGGCCGAGTGATTGGGCTTTCTTCCCAGGAATGACTCCATGGAAACTCATGTTACTGGTGCTGAGTCTGGACATCGGAATGCCCATTCCTTTCAATGTTTTAGCATACAATATGTTCAGGCCACTGCCTCCATCCATCAGGACTTTAGTCAGTCGGGTGCCTTCAACAATTGGGTCGACCACCAAAGCTTGCCTCCCAGGGGTGGCAATGTGCGTCGGGTGATCAGACTAGTCGAATGTGATGGCAGTCTGGGACCACTTCAGGTAACTGGGTGTTGCCGGGGCAACCATGTTCACCTCTCGGTTAATGACTTTCAGTCGACTTTTGCTTTCGACATCGGCAAAAATCATCAGGGTGGAATTGACTTGGGGGTATCCATCGTCACTGTCTTCCTTGTCCTTGACTCTGTCCGACTCTTTTTCCTTATCCTTGGACTGTTTTCCTTGGAACTGCTGGATCAGGAGCCGGCACTGTCGAGTGGTATGCTTTGGGTAAATAAAATTACCCTCTTCATCCTTCTTGGTGTGGCTGTGACATGGCAGATCCAAAACATCATTTCCGTCTTGATCCTTGACTTTTTTGGGCTTCCAGGTGCCCTTGGGTTTTCCCTTGAAGTTTCCCTGGGTTACGGCCAGGGCCTCTCCAGGGGCGGCTGGCTCGGCCTTCCGCTTCTGCTTCCGACCGGAATTACCTCCAGTTTCCTGGGCGATTGTTTTCTGCTTGCCACTCCGGAGTCGATCTTCGTCTTCTCCGTTAGCATACTTGGTGGCAATCTCCATCATCCGATTCAGAGACATCTCTCCAGTTCGACCGAACTTCAGATTCAACTCTCTGTATTTAACACCTTCCTTGAAGGCACAAACCGCTTGGTGGTCCGGCACGTTCTCAACCGAGTGATGCAGCGTGATCCACCTCTGGATGTATTCCCTCAGAGTTTCATTCGGCTTCTGCACGCAAGACCGCAGCTCGGTTAGGCCTGCAGGTCGCTTGCATGTTCCTTCAAAGGTTGTGATAAACACTTGGGAGAGGTCCTCCCAAGTGTAAATGCTGCTGGGTGCCAACTGATTTAGCCATGCTCTGGCCGAGCCCTCTAACATGAGAGGCAAATGCTTCATGGCCACCTCGTCATTGCCACCGCCAATCTGTACAGCCACTCGGTAATCTTCGAGCCAGGTGTCAGGCTTAGATTCACCGGTGAACTTGCCGATTCCAGTCGCCAACCTGAAATTGGGAGGTATCACTGCGGCTCTGATGGCTCGACTGAAACACTCTGGCCCTGAAGCGCGCACTCTGCTGCTAGCAGGCGCATCTCTGTTGTGGCCTTCTCGATGAGCTCTGTTCCTGTCAACCAAGCCTTGAACGAGGATGGATCTCGCATCAAAGCCTGGGTCTCTGGGGTCGACTGGAATCCTCTGCCCAACACTATGAGGGCGTCTGTGATCTTGCCGTCGAGGCGCATATGACCCACTCCTCGGGGGAGGGGTTGGCACTCGACGTCGATCATCACGGTCGAATCGGTGATCATACTGTTCATTCCTCCTGTACTGATCATGCTGGCCACCACGTCCCTCACGCCTCGGGGGCGATCTCGGGCTGTGAGCTGACTCGACTGTATCTGTTGCGACAGACCGACTGTGGATCCTATTCCGCGACTGAGAGACTGCGGAATTCTGGTCTCCCGCCGCCCGGAGCAATGCTCTAATCTGTAACAAGCCCCTGCCAGCCTCCGACTGGGAGGGCTGAATCGATTCTGCTATACGGGCCGCGGCGGCCAGATTCTGAACTGGGGTTCGATACACTTGCATCGGCGGGAAGAGCTGGCGTCGACTAGACTCGGGAGCCCGCTGACGCACTTGCTCGTCGAGTGCTCGCTGGAGATTCTCCAGTCGAGTGCGCTCGGCCAAGTTGGCCAAACGCGCGTCCTCCAAGGCCCGGGCCTCGGGGGTCTCTCCGACGATAGGAGTGCGGAGCGCGTCCATGTTCCGGCGGCGAAGCTCCTCTCGCTGCAATGATGTGAGAGGTTCGGGGAGATACTCATCGTGGGGATGCGACGGATCGCCCCCACCCACGCCTCCATCAGTGCGAGGGAAACCGGGGGGACTGTGTGTTCCATCGACCGCCAGAACCTCAGCCGCTGGATCGCTGCTGTCGCACTCGGATGCGGTCTCCACGGAGCCAGTCGACAGGTCGAAGAGGCCGTAGAGGGATTCGACGGGCTCGATGGCCGCGACTTGCAGGGCCGCCGATTGGCGGGCCACGGCGTGCCTCACCCACCGCTGAAGTCTTGACCGACCGGAGCGCTTGCGCTGGTGGGAGACAGGGCGGGGAGACGATACGGGGGCTGACCCATATTGGGTCGACGGTTGCCGCAGGAGGACGCCACGAACGCATGCGCGGAAATGTGTCGCACCGCGGGCGGGGAGCGCGTCGATGTCGAGCGGTGCCTCCTGAAGCCAGGCGGAGTCGTCGACGATGAAGGTGAACGCGCCGAGATGGATCTCGCGGTCCTCCACCAAAACTCCGCAAGAAAACATGATCAAAGGGATCGAGAAAAATCACAACTTCTCCAACTAAGCGCTAAGATTCCCGCCCCACGGTGGGCGCCAACTGTCGTGGTTCTAACTCTGACAGTGATGTAGGGGGGTGAGTATGGAGAGGCTAGATCCTAGCTATTGGGAAGTTGTTACACGCGAGGTTTACGAGTTCAAGCCCTTCTCGGAGGAAGTAATAGCCCTACGTCTCGGAGCCCGGAGGCGGTCGACTGGATTATGCGTGTATAGATTACAGGGGTGCGAACCCTTCCTACTGAGGAGGGGGGTGGCTTATATAGAGTTCGCCGGCCCCCTCCTGCCCTCAGTAATGCAGGGTTTTAAAGTACATTTAAGATGGGGCGTTACTGGTAATGCCTCTAATAAAGTGCTGTAATGACCATGAAAACTACTTAACAGCTGACCGTTTGCCTACGGAGTGACAGTAGATCTCCTGGCAGTCGAGTGAATAGCTTCATGGTCGAGTGGTAGCTTCTTGGTCGAGTGTCTTGAACCCGTCGAGTGGAGTACCTTCAAGTCGATTGATGGGTGATTTCTTCTAGGGATGTCCTTGGGTAGGACTCTTTGGGACGGGTCCGTGCTCCTACCCCAGGTACATAGCTTCATCACTTCATTCTTTCACCGGTCTATATGATCCACCTGACAACCCTTGAAGTGACCAGCCACTGTGTCCACCTCTCGCCGATATGTAGCCATGAGTGGGTCTTTAGAATCCCAAGTGCCAGACACCTCTTGAGACACTAGATCTGAATCCCCGAAGCACTTAACCCGACTTAAGTTCATCTCCTTAGCTATCCGAAGACCGTGGAGCAAAGCCTCATATTCAGCTACATTGTTAGTACAAGGGAACATTAAACGGAGGACATAACAAAACTTGTCACCTCGTGGGGAAGTTAGTATGACTCCAGCCCCCGAGCCCTCCAACTGTCTGGACCCATCAAAATGAATAGTCCAATATGTATTATCTAGTTTATCTTCAGGTACCTATAACTCCGTCCAATCATTGATGAAGTCCATGAGTGCCTGGGATTTGATTGTAGTGCGGGGTACGTATTTGATCCCATGAGGTCCAAGCTCAGTAGCCCACTTGGCAATCCGGCCAGTTGCTTCTCTGTTTTGAATGATATCTCCCAGAGGGGCTGAACTGACCACTGTGATGGGATGGCCCTGAAAATAGTGTTTAAGCTTTCGGCTTGCCATAAACACCCCATACACATGCTTCTGCCAATGTGGATACCTCTGCTTTGACTCAATGAGGACCTCACTGATATAATAAACCGGCCGTTGAACCGGATATTCCTTGCCGATTTTCTTGCGCTCTACCACAATAGCCACGCTAACATCTCGGGCATTAGCAGCCACATATAGCAATAACAGCTCCTTATCGATCGGCGCCACAAGCACAGGCGGTGTAGCTAACTGCTTCTTCAGATCCTCAAACGCTTTATCAGTTGCCTCGCTCCAGACAAAATTATCTATTTTCTTAAGCATCTGATATAAAGGGATGGCCTTCTCTCCAAGACGACTGATAAACCGGCTTAAAGCTATAATCCAGCCGGCCAGACGTTGAACGTCATTGATACACGCCGGTTTAGCCAAAGATGTAATTGCTGAATTTTTTCCGGATTAGCTTCAATGCCTCTATTTGACACCAGAAAACCCAAGAGCTTGCCTTCCGGAACACCAAACACGCACTTCTCCGGATTGAGCATCATTTTGTAAAACCGAAGGTTGTCAAAGGTTTCTCTCAAATCATCTATCAATGTTTCCTCCTTTCTGGACTTGATCACAATATCATCCACATATGCATGGACATTACGCCCAATCTGCGTATGAAGGCAATTCAGAACACATCGCTGATAAGTTGCCTGGGCGCTCTTGAGTCCAAAGGGCATGGAGACATAACAGAAGGCTCCAAAAGGAGTGATGACGGCTGTCTTCTCCTGGTCCTTAACTGCCATTTTGATATGATGATAACCAGAGTAAGCATCCAGAAAACACAAACGGTCACAACCCGCCGTGGCATCAATGATCTGATCAATGCGAGGGAGGGCAAAGGGGTCTGTAGGGAAAGCTTTGTTCAAATCTGTGTAATCCACACACATCCGCCAAGTGCCGTTTTTCTTAAGAACCAGCACCAGATTAGCCAACCACTCTGGATGAAAGACCTCCACGATAAACCCTGCGGCCAACAACCGAGCTACCTCTTCACCGATAGCCTTACGCCTTTCTTCATTGAAGCCGCGGAGAAACTGCCGGACCGGTTTATACTTAGGATCAATGTTGAGTGTGTGCTCAGCGAGTTCCCTCGGTACACCTGGCATGTCAGAAGGTTTCCATGCAAAGATGTCCCAGTTCTCACGGATGAACTCGATGAGCGCGCTTTCCTATTTGGGATCCAGGTTAGCACTGATGCTGAACTATTTGGATGAATCGCCAGGAACAAAGTCAACCATCTTAGTATCTGTGGCCGATTTAAACTTCAACGCTGGATCATGTTCCGTAGTTGGCTTTTTCAAAGAAGTCATGTCTGCCGGATCAACTTGCTCCTTATAGAATTTCAACTCCTCTGTAGCACAAACTGACTTAGCATAAGCCGCATCACCTTCCTCACATTCCAAAGCGATCTTTCTGCTTCAATGTACTATGATAGCCCCCTTATGACCTGAATTTTTTTTGCTGTAGATAGACATAACACGGCCTCGCCATAAATTTAGCATAAGCCAGCCTCCCAAACAAGGCGTGGTACGGACTTTTGATTTTTACCACCTCAAAATCCAATGTTTCTTACCTTGAATCATAATCATCTCCAAAAGCCACCTCTAAGGCTATCTTGCCCACAGGATATGCAGACTTACCAGGCACCACACAATGAAAAATGGTATTTGACGGTTTGAGATTCTTATTTTTCAACCCCATACAGCGGAATGTATCATATTATAGAATGTTGATACTACTTCCCCCATCCATGAGCACTTTAGTAAACTTGTATCCCCCAACTTGAGGGGCTACCACCAGGGCCAAGTGACCTGGATTGTCAATCCGGGGTGGGTGACCCTCTCTACTCCACAAAATAGGTTGCTCAGACCAGCGCAAATACTGAGGCACTGCCGGTTCAACAGAGTTTACTGCCCTCTTGTGAAGCTTCTGATCACGCTTACACAAACTAGTAGTGAAGACATAATATTGCCCGCTATTTAGCTGCTTGGGATTGCTCTGGTAACCCGACTGCTGCTACTGGTTCCCCTGATGGTTGTAACCTCCATGGTGGCCTTGGTGCCCTTGATTGATGTGTCCGGTTTGGTTGCCTAGAAACCCTAAACTGGAACTGCTACCTCCATAACCCGGCTCATGGAAACCACCTCCTGAACCACCGGGCGAGCCATTATCATACTGGAACATATTGGAGTTCTTGAAATCCCGCATGATATAATAGTCCTTCCAAAGATGCGATGCTGGCTCCTCCTTTGATCCATGCTTTGGACAGGGTTGATTTAACAGGCTCTCCAAATTGGGGCCTGAACCTCCGCCCCTCTGGGGCTGCTTGCCCTTGCGGCGCTGGCCATTCTCCTAAGCATTGGTGTTAGCCACAAAGTCCAAGCCGCTGTCGGCCTTGCGCTTACCACTGTTTCCATCACCTGTCGGATTATGCTGCTGACCCTTGGCATTGCCGTTCTTCTTCCCTTTCCCCGGTTTGTCCTCCACTGAATCCGGGTCCTTGGTATTATCTGAATCGGCATACTTAACCAAAGCGGCCATGAGCATTGACATATCATTGCAATGACGTTTGAGCCTTCCTAACTTCTGTTTGAGGGGCAGGAAACGGCAATTTCCTTCCAACGTTAATACTGTGGTATCTGCATTTATACGATTTGATGAGTGCAAAATTGCCGAGACCCGCTTGACCCAATCGGTCGTGGACTCCCCTTCCTCTTGGACACAAGCGGCTAGATCCACGATTGACATTGGCTGCTTACAAGTATCTTTGAAGTTAGTTGGTAAGCTCTTCAACCAAGTATGAGCTGTACCTTCTAACATCATGGTGAAGTATTTAGCACACGCTGCCTCATCCACATCTAACATCTCCATTGCCATCTCATAGCTTTCCACCCACGCCTCTGGTTGTAAATTGGTGGTGTAATTTGGTACCTTACGAGGTCCCTTGAAGTCCTTGGGCAATCTCACATTACGCAAAGAGGGGGTGAGACACGGCACCCCTAAGGAACTGAATACCACACCTGGCTCCACTGAAGCGGTAGGGTGAACCGGAGTATGTTGTCGTGCTCCGTGTTGAGCTGCTAACTCGGCCTCCCGACGCGCGCGGCCATGATCCACAACATCCTGCGCATTAGCACCTCCCCCTGCCGGGTTATTTCCTCACGGCGAATTTCGGCGACGTGCACTGCTTGACACAGCCGGTTCATCCTCAATGTGTCTGCTATAGCTCCGTCTCGGGTGGGGAGTGGAATGAATCCTCTCACGACTGTGTGAATATGTCTGCTGCTGGTTTAGCGCTGTTTGAAGGAGATCTCTGGCCTGACGTGCCTCAATCGCAACTGGTGACTCGCTGTCGGTTGGGAGGGCTGCCAGGCGTGAAGCGGCGGCCATGATATTGTCCAAAGGGTTGGAATAATGCCCGGGAGGTGTTGGCACATACTGTGGCACAACATTGTTCTGGCGAGGCGGGTCCATCGTGCGCAGTTGAACCGGCGCTCCTGTTCCTGGTGCCTCCGCCCGGTTCAGTATGGGTTGGTTACTAGCTCCTGTTCTTGGTGTGTTGAAGAGATTTTGCGGCTCATAACCCGATGGGAGATGCGATCGGTACCTTCTTCTCATGACTTCTTCGGAAGCATTCTGATCCAGCCTAATCCGATAGGCCTGCGCTTCCAATTCAGCCTGTTCTGTAGCCATCCTAGCGTTCTCCGCTGCTAGGTCCGCTTTATCCTGAGCTATCTGATCCTTTACCTTTGCAATCTCCGCGTTGTGCTGATCCCTGGCTATTGCATCCACCTCTGCGGCCATCAACGTTGCCAAAGCATCGAACAAATCAGACAGGACTTGAGCTGGAGGCGGTGCAGAGCTTCCTGCCCCTGCTGGTGTGGCTGTTGTTGAACCGGAGAGTATTGCTACGGCAGCCGATGAATGAGGTGCTGATTGTGTGCTGGCCATGAAGATGGCGGCCTGGTTTGGGAGATCAGGGGAATCCGGAATACTGTTGCCATCGGATCCTCCACTAGTCCGGCCATCCTGCAACTGAAAGAGTGATTCGGTCTCTCCAGAAGACTCGTCGTCGGAACAGACAATGGTCTCTCCATCAGATGCTGGCCCGTCCTCATACTCCGCTCCATGGATGACACCTACGAAAACATGCTTCGCCACAGGCTGAACCGGCGAAGGGCTTGCATGCTGAGCCGTCTCGATGATGTCGGTGTAGATGTCCGACTCAGCGGCCGGTTCGCCAATCTTGCCGATGAAGACGTGAATCCCACCGAAGGGGACCTGGTACCCATATTCAATTGAATCGGCCTCGGGACCCCATCCTGCGTTGTCGATGTAAAGCTTGCCGCGACGACTCTTTGTCATCCGGCCCACAGCGTATCCCTTAACTCCATCAAAGCTGCCCTTCAAGAACTCGAAACCATCATGCGATAGCCCCACGGTGGGCGCCAACTGTCGTGGGTTTGTCATGGCAGATGTCCTTGTGATAGGACTTAGTCATGGAGCCATCACAACGGATTAGCTTAAAGGGGTTAAACCGGACAAGGGGACATGGGGAGTTTTATACTAGTTCGGCCCCTTCAAGGAAGGTAAAAGCCTACGTCTAGTTGTGATTGATATTGCTAGGGTTTTGAAGGCCAGGGAGCAAAACCGCTTTGTCTGGCTCTCGAGTTGTTGTCTGTCCCTCAACCACTGCCGGGTCGTCCCTTTATATACATAGGTTGACACCCGCCGGTTTACAGAGTCCCGAAGCCGGATCATAAACGTGTCCGGTTTGGTCTCCCCACTTCCTATCTTACAAGGCAAGTTACATGATTAAGTCGGTTTACATCTACAGGCTTTAATTCACTTCTGGGCTTTGGGCCTTCGTAAAGCGCCATCATCTTCACATCTTCATGGGCTTCTAATCTTCATGAAGTTAATCCGGCTACTCCTGGCCGGTTTACGCCCAGTAGTAATATCCCCAACACTATGGATCATGGTATATAGTACATCTCCAACAAAGTTGCCATTCCCATCGCAATTATAGCATATGTATCATGACTTTTATAGTGTATGGTTCATGGAATATGTTTTTAGTCTATGGATCTTGATATATATAGAACATTTTAGTCATGCCCTTCTCCGAACATATTATTTTTCCATGGCAATTTTGAATTTTTGCCATGGCAACTTTTTCGTGCTTTTATTAGGAATCAAATATGTTTTGCAAACCTTTCCATTGTTAAAAAACTAATATCATGGCAAATCATAAATAGTTTGGTCAAACTTGAATGGCAATTTCTTTGGAATTTTCCATGGCATTTTTTCTGCTTTGAAAGTTGATGGCATTTTTTCCATAGTAGAGCAAAAACTGCGCTTCTATTTGTCAAAAAAATCTGGGACTTTGCATTTGTTTTGTTACTGGACTTTTTGCTCCTTTTCCGTTTTCTTAAGGGAAAAGGCCTAGCCACGGGGAGGCGTTCGCATAGTGGGGTTCCCCTGTCAAAAACAAATCATTCGTGGGGAATGATCCCTCATAGTGAACTACCGTTCGGTCTGGAAGGTCCCTAGGACAAATGTACGTGTGTTATCGACGTCCTTTTATTATTTAACGATAAAGTTATATGGCGAACAGCTCGGCTGCCACGTAGTGGGTAGTTGGATTGTTTCCACAAAAAGGACCACATGAAGGCGGAGTATAGGAGATGGAAGCTTCGTGAAACCATTTCTCTGCTATCGATCTATCTCTCTCTATCTTCGCTCGCATCGGCTGCTCCCTAAACAACAAGGTCCAGATCGGTGCCCGCCCAACGTAGTAGGCCCTGCTCCATCCAGGCTTCCAATGCATGGGTCTACGAGGACTACGATGCCTACCTCACAAGGTAGATGCCTAGCCGAACACCGTGCTGTTGTAAAAGTGGAAGTTGTAGGTGGGCGTCAGTGCCACGGGTCTTGGTAGAGGGTGGAGCCACAACAAGGCTATGTTCTAAAACATGTGTGGCCTTGCAACGTTCTGCAATGGCTGCTATGTTTCTGAAATAGAAAATTGCACAAATACACAACATTTGGGGCCGATGTAACAAAAAACCACAACTCTAGGGGATTTTAACAAAAAAACACAACTCTATGACTAATCAGTAAAAACACAAATTGCTTCGTTTAGTCACTTAATTTAACGCCCCGAACACACCCGCCGGTGGTCATTACTCCTGGCGAGATCTAGAATCACCGCACAGATCAATACTAGTCTTTTCTGCGCACTTTGTCCCCACTCGTGCGCACCCGGGAGCAACTTCTCGGTCGGTTACCCATCACGAAATTACTCCAAGCTGAGCACGCTTAATTTTGGAGTTCTTTCCGAATGGGCTCCCGGAAAAGAAGGAATTCCGTATTGATATGAGTAGTCTATCATCCCTAATAAGCCAAGCTATCACACTTAATTAGAAATACAATGTGCCGGTCCTACGTGTTAAGTGATGAGAGTGACATGTTGGCTTGAGCCGAGGCGAGCATAGCTCTCTTTGGAAAAATATATTCAAAGTTACAAAATAGTAAATTTCAAAAGATTGGAAAATACAAGAATTAAAAAACATTTTTCGTTTTTTGAAAAAATGATTATTTTTTCATTTTTCATTTTTCAAAAAACAGTTAGTCCTATAGTTGTATTTTCTGGTTAAATCCCCTAGAATTGTATTTTCTAGTTAAATCCCCTGGAGTTGTGATTTTTTTTGTTACCTCATCTCGAAATGTTGTGTCCTTGTGCAATTTCCTCTTTCTGAAACGTGCATGTGAGGTGCACTGGTTTGCAACTGGGGGTATGTTTGTGAAACATTTGTGTTGTTGCAAGGGTCTACAGCAGGGCTATGTGTTTGAAGCATGTGTGATGTTGCAATGGTGGCTGCAGCACGCTTATGCCACATGGGTCTGGCTTTAAAGGAAATAGTTTAGGGAAGATTGCAAGAAGGCTCCTGTTACAGAGTATCGAGCGCAACACTAGCCCTCTTGCAAAGGCTGGCACTCACATGGGAGAGATTGGGCAGCTATCTAGGCTCCATCCAATGTCTCCCAAGGCAACTGTAGGATCGAAAGTAGGTCTAGAGGGGGTGATTAGACTACTTAACCAAATAAAAATCTAACATTTTCCCAATTTTAGTTGTGGGCAGATTTTAGCAATTTAGCACAAGTCAAGCAATCAACCTACACATGCAATTCTAAGAGTGTAGTAGCGGAAAGTAAAACATTGCATATGAAGGTAAAGGGAAGGGCTTGGAGAGTGCAAATGCAATGATGACATAGAGATTTTTGGCGTGGTTCCGATAGGTGGTGCTATCGTACATCCACGTTGATGGAGACTTCAACGCACGAAGGGTAACGGTTGCGCGAGTCCACGGAGGGATCCACCCACGAAGGGTCCACAAAGAAGCAACCTTGTCTATCCCACCATGGCCATCGCCCATGAAGGACTTGCCTCACTCGGGTAGATCTTCACGAAGTAGGCGATCTCCTTGGCCTTACAAACTCCTTGGTTCAACTCCACAATCTTGTCGGAGGCCCCCAAGCGACACCTAAACAATCTAGGAGACACCACCCTCCAAATGGTAATAGATGGTGTGTTGATGATGAACACCTTGCTCTTGTGCTTCAAATGATAGTCTCCCCAATACTCAACTCTCTCTCATAGATTTGGATATGTTGGAAAGATGATTTGAGTGGAAAGAAACTTGGGGAAGGCTAGAAATCAAGATTCTTCTGGTAGGAATGGTATATCTTGATCTCAACACATGAGTAGGTGGTTCCCTCTTAGTAAATGTAAGCTGGAAGTGTACGCACGTTCTGATGGCTCTCTCTATTGTGGAGAAGGGGGTGGAGGGGTATATATAGCCTCCACACAAAATCCAACCGTTACACACATTTGACCCAAATCTGTCAGTCCAAATAGAAGAACTCGGTGAGACCGATTTAGTTCCAAATGTGAATGTTAGGAATCTCAGTGGGACCGACTGGAACAACTCGATGGGACCGATGTTCTAGGGCTAGGGAAAAACCTCATCTTGGTGAAGCCAATTGCTTGAACTCGGTGAAACCGATTTCAGCAAAGAGCAAACAGAGAGTTGGTCAAGCAAACTCGGTGTGACCGATCGCTCATTTCGATGAGACCGAAATGTTGCAAAAGGGAAACAGAGATTTTGCAGGGCCATCTCGATGAGACCGAGATCCGTATCGGTGTGCCCGAGGTGATAGGGTTTGTTGCGGTGGCTAGGTCAAATGAACTCAGTGGCACCGGATAGAATAGTTTTGTGGGGCCGAGTTTGACTTTGAGTTTTGGACATGTTTGGAAATGAGAAAGTGGTTGAGAGCTTTGGAGCAATATCACTAAGCACTTTGAGCAAGTAGACCATTAAGCAACACATCATCCCCTTTTAATAGTATTGGCTTTCCTATGGACTCAATGTGATCTTGGATCACTAAAATAGAAATTAGGAGTCTTGAGCTTTTGCCAACTTGCGTCCTTAGCATTTTGAGGGGTCCACATCTCTAGTCCATGCCATGCCATCCATTGAACTTTCTGAAATATTTAGCTTGAATGGATATTAGTTCATTGATCTATAGGTTGTTATGAATTAACAAGACCACCCAGGGCTTAGTTGCACTTTCAATCTCCCCCTTTTTGGTAATTGATGACAACATATAGATCAAAGCTTCGATAAAAGATAATATGAATGAAATAGATCATCACTTTGAGAAGTATGTGATAAGCAGGAGCTCCCCCTATATTTGTGCATTATTTAAAATTTGTGTTTGAATGCAAATGCACAATCGATTAGGATGATGGGTCACTGTTCCATGTCGCATACATCTTGATGGAGCGCTCAAAATGATAAGAGTTAAATAACATGCACTCATCACCAAGGATACAAGTGATTGATCATACACAAATATTCATGGATATAAGCATGCAAGCACACATTAAGCATAGTATGATCAAACACATGATCACACAAGTATCTCACGAGCATAACACAAATTGTAGCATAGGAATCAAACAACCAAACGACCAAAGTAGCAAGAGTCGCAAATGAAACCAACAAAAAACAAGAGGCTCTCTCTCTCGTAGCCTATGATCTATACACTTTCTCCCCGTTTGGCAACAAGTTACCAAAATGTTTGAAAACGTATAGTGCTATAGGACACTCTAGGAATGATCTCCGGGAGCTCCTGAAGGGGTCTCTGGCTTGTTGCTCCGGTGTGTGTAGACGGCGTGGAGAGGAGTCCATCTGCAAATGCCTTGGCATAAGTCCGTGGAGCTGGAGGAGTTGATAGTGGAGGTGCTGCAGGTGCTGAAATAGTCATCCTGGAGTCTTTGGCAACTGGCACAGCATATGATCTTTGTGCCCTTGGCACTCTCTGGAATGTGTCTGTCGTGCGTCTATCATCCATGTCCTCAGCATCCTCTTGAAGCTTCTCCATAATAGTTTGAATCTCAGTGACCTTAACATCTAGGTCATGCAACTTAATCTCAATGATCCTCTCAAGACTTCCCTGATTTTGAGTCAAGGTGGCAAAGCTCTCCTAAATTCTCATAGTGGCCTCAAGCAGATAACTCAGTTGATCTTGCTTGGTGTCGAGATTTGCAACTGAAGCATCTGGGGCACTCGTTGCCTTTGCTGCTTTTGCAGGCTTTGCTTTCTATATCTTCTCTTGGGCATCTGCACAAGTGATAACCCACAAGTATAGGGGATCGCAAAAGTTTTCGAGGGTAGAGTATTCAACCCAAATTTATTGATTCGACACAAGGGGAGCCAAATAATATTATTAAGTATTAGCAGCTGAGTTGTCAATTCAACCACACCTAGAAACTTAATATCTGCAGCAAAGTGTTTAGTAGCAAAGTAATATGATAGTAGTGGTAACGATGGTAAAAGTAACGGTAGCAGTTTTGGTTTTATAGTGATTGTAACAGTAGCAACGGAAAAGTAAATAAGCGAAGAACAATATATTAAAAGCTCGTAGGCATTGGATCGGTGATGGAGAATTATGTCGGATGCAATCAATCATGCAACAGTTATAACATAGGGTGACACAGAACTAGCTCCAATTCATCAATGTAATGTAGGCATGTATTTCGAATATAGTCATACGTGCTTATGGAAAAGAACTTGCATGACATCTTTTGTCCTAGCCTCCCGTGGCAGCGGGGTCCTATTGGAAACTAAGGGATATTAGGGCCTCCTTTTAATAGAGTACCGGACCAAAGCATTAACACATAGTGAATACATGAACTCCTCAAACTACGGTCATCACCGGTAAGTATCCCGATTATTGTCACTTCGGGGTTAACTGATCATAACGCATAATAGGTGACTATAGACTTGCAAGATAGGATCAAGAACTCACATATATTCATGAAGACATAATAGGTTCAGATCTGAAATCATGGCACTCGGGCCCTAGTGACAAGCATTAAGCATAGCAAAGTCATAGCAACATCAATCTCAGAACATAGTGGACAGTAGGGATCAAACCCTAACAAAACTAACTGGATTACATGATAAATCTCATCCAACCCATCACTGTCCAGCAAGCCTATGATGGAATTACTCACGCACGGCGGTGGGCATCATGAAATTGATGATGGAGGAAGGTTGATGATGACGATGGCGACGGATTCCCCTCTCCGGAGCCCCGAACGGACTCCTGATCAGCCCTCCCGAGAGAGTTTAAGGCTTGGCGGCGGCTCTGTATCGTAAAACGTGATGAATCTTTCTCCCTCATTTTTTTCTCCCCGAACACGAATATATAGAGTTGGAGTTGAGGTCGGCGGAGCACTAGGGGGCCCACGAGGCAGGGGGCGCCCCCACCCTCATGGACAGGGTGTGCCCCTGGCCTTGATTCTTTCGCCAGTATTTTTTATATATTCCAAAAATAATCTCCGTTGATTTTCAGGTCATTCCAAGAACTTTTATTTCTACACAAAAATAATACCATGGCAATTCTGCTAAAAACAACGTTAGTCCGGGTTAGTTCCATTCAAATCATGCAAGTTAGAGTCCAAAACAAGGGCAAAAGTGTTTGGAAAAGTAGATAGGGTGGAGACGTATCAACTCCCCCAAGCTTAAACATTTGCTTGTCCTCAAGCAATTCAGTTGATAAACTGAAAGTGATAAAGAATTTTTTTACAAACTCTGTTTGCTCTTGTTGTTGTAAATATGTAAAGCCAGCATTCAAGTTTTCAGCAAAGATTATGAACTAACCATATTCACAATAACATTTAGGTCTCATGTTTACTCATATCAATGGTATAATCAACTAGCGGGCAATAATAATAAATCTTGGATGACAACACTTTCTCAAAACAATCATAATATGATATAACAAGATGGTATCTCGCTAGCCCTTTCTGAGACCGCAAAACATAAATGCAGAGCACCTTTAAAGATCAAGGACTGACTAGACATTGTAATTCATGGTAAAAGAGATCCAGTTAAGTCATACTCAATGTAAACTAACAATAATACATGCAAATGACAGCGGTGCTCCCTAACTGGTGCTTTTTAATAAGAGGATGATGACTTGGCCTAAAAGTAAATAGATAGGCCCTTCACAGAGGGAAGTAGGGATTTGTAGAGGTGCCAGAGCTCAGTTTTGAAATAGAGGTGAATAATATTTTGAGCGGTATACTTTCATTGTCAACATAACAACCGAGAGATCTCGATATCTTCCATGCTACACACATTATAGGTGGTTCCCAAGCAGAATGGTAAAGTTTATACTCCCCCACCACCAACAAGCATCAATCCATGGCTTGCCCGAAACAACGGGTGCCTCCAACTAACAACAATCCCAGGGGAGTTTTGTTTGCAATTATTTTGATTTGATTTGAGCATGGGATTGGGCATCCTGGTGACCAGCCATTTTCTCGTCAATGAGAAGCGGAGTCCACTCCTCTTGAGAATAACCCACCTAGGATGGAAGATACAGACAACCCTAGTTTATATATGAGCTATTCGAGCATACAAAACAGAATGTTTGTTTGAAGATTTAGAGTTTGGCACATACAAATTTACTTGGAACAGCAGGTAGATACCGTATATAGGAAGGTATAGTGGGCTCATATGGAATAACTTTGGGGTTTATGGAATTGGATGCACAAGCAGTATTCCCACTTAGTACAAGCGAAGGCTAGAAAAAGACTGGGAAGCGACCAGCTAGAGAGCGACAACAGTCATGAACATGCATTAAAATTAATCAACACCGAATGCAAGCATGAGTAGGATATAATTCACCATGAACATAAATATCGTGGAGGCTATGTTGATTTTGTTTCAAGTACATGCGTGAACATGTGCCAAGTCAAGCCACTCGAATCATTCAAAGGAGGATACCACCCTATCATACCACATCACAACCATTTTAATAGCATGTTGGCACGCAAGGTAAACCATTATAAACTCCTAGCAAATTAAGCATGGCATAAGCAACTATAATCTCTAATTGTCATTGCAAACATGTTTCATTCATAATAGGCTGAATCAGGAACAATGAACTAATCATATTTACAAAAATAAGAGAGTTTGAGTTCATACCAGCTTTTTTCATCTCAATCAGTTCATCATATATCTTCATTATTACCTTTCACTTCCACGACCGAATAGTGTGGATAATAATAATTGTGCACGTGCATTGGACTAAGCTGGAATCTGCAAGCATTCAACTCAAGAGAGAAGACAAGGTAATATGGGCTCTTTGTTAGATCAACAATAATGCATATGAGAGCCACTTTAATATTTTAATTATGGTCTTCTCCTCTCGACCCCTAAAGAAAAGAAAAGAAACAAAACTATTTACACGGGAAAGCTCCCAACAAGCAAAAAAAGAACGAGAAATCTTTTTGGGTTTTCTTTTTAATTACTACTACAAGCATGGAAAGTAAACTAGCTAAAAGCTACAACTAATTTTTTTGTTTTTTCTTAAGGTTTTTTCAAACACACAAGAAGAAAGCTTAAAAAGAAAATAACTAGCATGGATGATACAATGAAAAAGTATGAGCACCGACCATTGGCATGAGTGTGTGAACATGAATGTAATGTCGTTGAGAGATACGTACTCCCCCAAGCTTAGGATTTTGGCCTAAGTTGGTCTATGCCCATGGATCAAAACTGTAGCTGGGGTCGTACTGAGAAGGGTCCTCAGGTTGCCACTGGTTGGCGATCTCCTCCGGATTCCACTGATAAACAGATTGACGATGATGATCAAATGGTGGCTTCGGCTTAGGCTCTGTAGCTGACATCTGGCCCCTGTACGCATGAATGGCCTTAGGCAAAATGAGGTGCGTGCCTGAAAATATGTTAAACAAAGAGGGTGCAGGCAAGGTGATAATCTCACAATAATTTTTACCAAATATTAATTTGTACTTAAGCATCCTATTCTTATCCTTAACAATAAACTCATGTGCTACCATACTGTTATAATCTAGAACAATAGGAGGCATCAACTTTTTCTCTTTCTCAAAATGCCTGATAGGTATGTTAAAGTGTGCAGCAAGGCGCGGGGCAAAGATACCTCTGAGGACGGGGCCCTTTGTACGGTTCAAATTTAACCGTTTAGCAACAATAGCGCCTAAACTGAAAGTAGTATCATGAAACATGGCATGGCGCAAAATAACAATATCAGGGGCACTAAGGTTTCCGCAGTTCCCACGACCAATTAAACATCTACTAGCAAATATTGTGAAGTAACGCATAATAGGAAAATGTGTGCTAGTGTTTCTTGCATCCGAAACCTTTCTAGTTTCCCCTATAGCAATTGTATCAATAAACCCTTCCACATCGTTACGATGTGGTTCCTCTACACTGCCCGCAAAGGGTATCAAACAGAGCCGGCAAAAATCATAAAGTGACATCTCCTTATGCTCATCATATAAATAAAATTCCACCGAAGGTGGCGATCTCCTAGCATGGAAATGAAAATTTTGCATAAAAATATTGGCGAGTAAGAGATACTGTTCACACTGGTTGTGGAGGAAGGCGGTGAGGCCTGCATTCTCAGCCAAATGATAAAAATCTTCATAAATCCCGGCTTCTCTCAAGAAATCATCACATGGCCGAACCTTCGCAGTATGAGGTAGATTATACTTCGGCTTCTTGTTCTCTTCACTTTGCTTATCCTTCGAGCTTCGGCTCGATGAACCACTCAAAAATCTCTTCATCTTTTTTTGAAAATTTCTAAAATTTTTAGTAACTTAAAATAAAAGTGAACCAAACTCAACAAGATTGATAGCAACTACTCCTACAAGTTCCTAGAGGCCATATCATGCATTAAAACTATTTTGACCACATAAATTTGACATGCAAGCTCTAGAACAGGGTCACCTAAGCAGCAAAAATTTGCAATAAATAAATCACTAGAACAAAAACTAATTGGACCATTGGAGGAGTCACATACCAAAGAACAATCCCCCAAAGCAATTTTGTGAATGGAGCTTTGAGCAAGGAGATCGAAAATGGCAGTAAGATGAGCTAGAACTCGGGTTTGAGCTGGCTAGTGATTTTTTATGGAGCAAGACGAAGTGTGTGGGTGCAAGAATAAGTGGAGGGGACCCACGTGGGGTCCACGAGGCAGGGGGCGCACCAGGGGGGTTGGCGCGCCCTCCACCCTCATGGGCACGTGGCTACTCCCCCTGCTATGTTCTGAGTGCCAATAATTCTTAAATATTCTGGAAAAATCATATTTCATTTTCAGGGCATTTGGAGAACTTTTATTTTGGGGTATTTTTTATTGCACGGACAATTCAGAAAACAGACAAAAAATTACTATTTTTGCTTTATTTAATGTAAATAACAGAAAGTACAAAGAAGGTATAGAGAGTTGTGTTTTCTAAATTCTTCCATCTTATGCTCATCAAAAGGAATCCACTAACAAGGTTGATCAAGTCTTGTTAACAAACTCTTTTCGAATAACATGAAACCGGAGAATTTTCGAATAACACTAGGTTACCTCAACGGGGATATGCATGTCCCCAACAATAAGAATATCATATTTCTTCTTGATAGTAGGAAGAGGAAATTCAAAACCTCCAATAGTAATAGTTGGATTTTTTCCAATAGAATTGATACTATGGACTTGAGGTTGTTTCCTCGGAAAGTGTACCGTATGCTCATTACCATTAATATGAAAAGTGACATTGCCTTTGTTGCAATCAATAACAGCCTCTGCAGTATTAAAAAAGGGTCTACCAAGGATAATCGACACACTATCGTCCTCGGGAATATCAAGAATAACAAAGTCCGTTAAAATAGTAAAGTTTGCAACTACAACAGGCACATCCTCACAGATACCGACAGGTATAGCAGTTGATTTATCAGCCATTTGCAAAGATATTTCAGTAGGTGTCAACTTATTCAAATCAAGTCTATGATATAAAGAGAGAAGCATAACACTAACACCGGCTCCAAGATCACATAAAGCAGTTTTAACATAGTTTCTTTTAATGGAGCATGGTATAGTTGGTACTCCTGGATCTCCAAGTTTCTTTGGTATTCCACCCTTAAAAGTGTAATTACCAAGCATGGTGGAAATTTCAGCCTCCGGTATCTTTCTTTTATTTGTAACAATATCCTTCATGTACTTAGCATAAGGGTTCATTTTAAGCATATCAGTCAAATGCATACGCAAAAAGATAGGTCTGATCATTTCAGAAAAGCGCTCAAAATCCTCATCATCCTTTTTCTTGGATGGTTTAGGAGGAAAAGGCATGGGTTTTTGAACCCATGGTTCACTTTCTTGACTATGTTTCCTAGCAACGAAGTCTCTCTTATCATAACATTGATTCTTTGATTGTGGGTTATCAAGATCAACAGCAGGTTCAATTTCTACATCATTATTATTGCTAGGTTGAGCATCAACATGAACATCATCATTAACATTATCACTAGGTTCATGTTCGTTACCAGATTGTGTTTCAGCATCAGCAATAAAAATATCATTGGGATTCTTAGGTGTGTCAACAATAGGTTCACTAGAAGCATGCAAAGTCCTATCATTTTTCTTTTTCTTCCTTTTAGAAGGACTAGGTGCATCAACATTAGTTCTCTGAGAATCTTGCTCAATTCTCTAAGAATGGCCCTCTGGATATAAAGGTTCCTGAGTCATTTTACCCCCTCTAGTCATAACTCTAACATCATTATCATCTTTCTTATTATTTAATTTATTGAGCAAATCATTCTGAGCCTTAAGTACTTGTTCTACTTGAGTGGTAACCATAGAAGCATGTTTACTAATAAGTTTAAGTTCACCTTTAACACTAGCCATATAATCACTCAAGTGTTCAAGCATATCAGCATTGCATTTCAATTGTCTACCAACATAAGCATTGAAGTTTTCTTGTTTAACAATAAAATTATCAAACTCATCTAAGCATTGGCTAGCAGACTTATAACGAGGAATATCACCTTCATCAAATCTATATAGACAATTTACCTTTACTACCTGTGTCGGGTTATCAAGACCATGTATTTCTTCAATAGGTGGTAAATTCTTAACATCTTCAGCTTTAATACCTTTTTCTTTCATAGATTTCTTTGCCTCTTGCATATCTTCAGGACTGAGAAATAGAATACCCCTTTTCTTTGGAGTTGGCTTAGGAGTTGGGTCAGGAAACGTCCAATTATTTTCGTTAGTCAACATATTATTCAATTGCAATTCAGCTTGATCAATAGTTCTTTCCCTGAAAAAACAACCAGAACAACTATCCAGGTAGTCTCTGGAAGCATCGGTTAGGCCATTATAAAAGATATCAAGTATTTCATTTCTCTTGAGAGGATGATCAGGCAAAGAATTAAGTAATCGGAGAAGCCTCCCCCAAGCTTGTGGGAGACTCTCTTCTTCAATTTGCACAAAATTATATATTTCCCTTAAAGCAGCTTGTTTCTTATGAGCGGGGAAATATTTAGAAGAGAAGTAATAAATCATATCCTGGGGACTACACACACAACTAGGATCAAGAGAATTAAACCATGTTTTAGCATCATCCTTTAATGAGAACGGAAATAACTTAAGGATAAAGAAGTAGCGAGTTTTCTCATCATGAGTAAACAGGGTGGCTATATCATTTAATTTAGTAAGATGTGCCGCAACAGTTTCAAATTCATAGCCATAGAAAGGATCAGATTCAACCAAAGTAATTAACTCAGGATCGATAGAGAAATCATAATCCTTATCGGTAATAAAGATAGGTGAAGTAGCAAAAGCAGGGTCATATTTCATTCTAGCATTCCAAGACTTTTCTTTAAGCTTAGCTAATAATTTCTTAAGATCAGATCTATCATTGCAAGCTAAGAAGTCTCTAGCAGTTTCTTCATCCATAACATAACCCTCAGGCACAACAGGCAATTCATATCTACGGGGAGAATCTTCATCATCACTTTCATCAATGTTATCAGTTTCAATAATTTCATTCTCTCTAGCCCTAGCAAGTTGTTCATCAAGAAATTCACATAATGGCATAGTAGTATCAAGCATAGAAGTAGTTTCATCATAAGCATCATAAATAGCAGAAGTGGCATCATCAATAACATGCGACATATCAGAATGAATAGCAGGAGTAGGTGTCGCAAGTTTACTCAAAACAGAAGGTGAATCAAGTGCAGAGCTAGATGGCAGTTCCTTACCTCCCCTCGTAGTTGAGGGAAAAATCTTGGTTCTATGATCTTTCAAGTTCTTCATAGTGACGAGCAGATATAAATCCCAAGTGACTCAAAGAATAGAGCTATGCTCCCCGGCAACGGCGCCAGAAAATAGTCTTGATAACCCACAAGTATAGGGGATCGCAACAGTTTTCGAGGGTAGAGTATTCAATCCAATTTTTTTGATTCGACACAAGGGGAGCCAAAGAATATTCTTAAGTATTAGTAGCTGAGTTGTCAATTAAACCACACCTGGAAACTTAATATCTGCAGCAAAGTGTTTAGTAGCAAAGTAATATGATACTAGTGGTAACGGTGGTAAAAGTAATGGTAGTAGTTTTGGTTTTATAGTGATTGTAACAGTAGCAACGGAAAAGTAAATAAGTGAAGAACAATATATGAAAAGCTCGTAGGCATTGGATCGGTGATGGAGAATTATGTCGGATGCAATCAATCTTGCAACAGTTATAACATAGGGTGACACAAAACTAGCTCTAGTTCATCAATGTAATGTAGGCATGTATTCCGAATATAGTCATACGTGCTTATGGAAAAGAACTTGCATGACATCTTTTGTCCTACCCTCCCGTGGCAGCGGGGTCCTATTGGAAACTAAGGCATATTAAGGCATCCTTTTAATAGAGTACCGGACCAAAGCATTAACACATAGTGAATACATGAACTCCTCAAACTACGGTCATCACCGGTAAGTATCCCGATTATTGTCACTTCGGGGTTAACAGATCATAACACATAATAGGTGACTATAGACTTGCAAGATAGGATCAAGAACTCACATATATTCATGAAAACATAATAGGTTCAGATCTGAAATCATGGCACTAGGGCCCTAGTGACAAGCGTTAAGCATAGCAAAGTCATAACAACATCAATCTCAGAACATAGTGGATACTAGGGATCAAACCCTAACAAAACTAACTCGATTACATGATAAATCTCATCCAACCCATCACTGTCCAGCAAGCCTACGATGAAATTACTCACGCACGGCGGTGGGCATCATGAAATTGGTGATGGAGGAAGGTTGATGATGACGATGCCGATCGATTCCCCTCTCTGGAGCCCCGAACGGACTCCAGATCAGCCCTCCAGAGAGGTTTTAGGGCTTGGCGGCGGCTCTGTATCGTAAAACGCGATGAATCCTTCTCCCTTATTCTGTTCTCCCCGAACACGAATATATAGAGTTGGAGTTGAGGTCGGAGGAGCACCAGGGGGGCCACAAGGTAGGGGGCGCGCCCAGGGGGTAGGCGCCCCCCCACCCTCATGGACAGGGTGTGGGCCCCCTGGTCTTGATTCTTTTGCCAGTATTTTTTATATATTCCAAAATTAATCTCCATTGATTTTCAGGTCATTCCAAGAACTTTTATTTTTAGGTGGGCCCCCTGGCAATTCTGCTGAAAACAGCGTCAGTCCGGGTTAGTTCCATTCAAATCCTGCAAGTTAGAGTCCAAAACAAGGGCAAAAGTGTTTGGAAAAGTAGATACGACGGAGACGTATCAACAAGTAGGATGTGAAGCATCCATGACATCCTTGTTGTCCTCAAAGTCTGGCCTCAGGGGAGGATGCTCTTTGTCAAGTAGATATGTCCCAGTTCCCATCTTGGAGTTGATCAAAGTATGAATGTGAGGGGCATATCCACAAGATCTCTTCTGGTCGGCTGATGTCCTCTTAACTATTTCAACAATCAAGCTCATCACTTTTAATTCCTGTGGAATATCAAAAAAGTGAAGAAAATTGATGGAGTGACCATGAATCATCGTATGATCTCCTGACTTGGGAAAAAGAGTGTGCCTCAATATAGTGTTCATGGTGGTCAAACCAGCAAGCAGATAGTATATGGATCCAAGCTTGTGAGTGTCTAATGCTGCATTAGGGATTGGCTTGTACATGTTAGCCATGGAGTTATGATCCTTCCTAGGCTTACGGTACACATCAAGATCATCTTCAGCTTCCTCGGGGGCATTGATTAACTTGGCCCATTATGAGATTATTGACTGATATTTGGTGCCTTCTGTCATCCACACTATCTTACCATCGGGGTAGAAGTGGGCAGTGGAGTAGAACTGCATTATCATTTCATCGTTCCACTTTGTCAACTTCTGGCCAACAAACTTGTCAACAACATTCATCCTAAAGCTCTCATGCACATGAGGAAAGTAATCTTCATTAGAGTCAATGTATTTCCAGTCTATCCATTCCATGTCACAAACAATGGGTTTCTTGTCCAATAGGACAGTCTCATAGAAATCATGTTGTTCTTTGGTGTGAAACCAATAGTCTACATCACTCCTTCTCCTAATGGCATAAGGATCAGTCTTCCTACATTGTCTCTAACCTGCATACTTTCTCAACTTCATGTTCTCTACCACAGGATGATCGTCATTCTGATCTGGGATCTTGGGCTTGAGTTTCTTGAGCACTAGTGGCTCTTCTTCTTCTTGAACTTTAGGCACCGGGGCCCTGTTCTTTTTTGGAGCAGATATATTCCTTGTTGAGCTCTTTGGAGCTGTTGTCTTGGGGGCTTGAGCTTGAGCTGAAGGTTTGGGGGCAGACTCAGGCTTTGAAGGTGCAGCCCCAGTCTTGATAGCATTTGCCATCAGCTTCTATGTCTTGGCAGGAGGTGCATCAGGCTCTTCCTCCTCCTCCTCCTCCTCCTCCTCCTCCTCTTCTTCTTCTTCCTCAGAAGAGTGTCTCTCAAATTCTGCCATTGGATCTACTAGTTTCCACCGTCTTCCTCTTTTACACTCTTTCTTCTCTTTTCTTGCACCACTTGCTGGCTATGTTGGCTCTTGAGCTACAGTGGTTTGCCTAGCTTTAGACATAGGATTCCTCTTAGCAGGACCCTTCTTGGAAAGGCCTGGCTTTGTGGCAGCATCAGCATACTCCTTTCTGAGCACCCT
Organism: Triticum urartu; assembly: GCF_056163025.1. Taxonomy (NCBI): domain Eukaryota; kingdom Viridiplantae; phylum Streptophyta; class Magnoliopsida; order Poales; family Poaceae; genus Triticum; species Triticum urartu. The sequence goes on from NC_141875.1 coordinate 177,879,668, forward strand.
CTTCTTGGAGGTCACTTCCTCCTCAATCACAAAATCTTCATCTTCAGATTCAGATGTTCTTTTCTTCCTTTGCCTAGTAGCTGCCTTAGGCAAGTTGATGGGAGTGCTCCTGCTCTCCTCATCATAGCTAAAAGAGGGACTAGTGCCCTCACTGAGATAGAGCTGCTCTTCAGACTTATTCTAACTGGCACTGGCCTTTGACATAGCTGCAACTGGCCCTGTGAATAGATGGATGTGGATAGAGTAGATGAGCATCACAAAATATAGCTTGTTTTTGTAAAAAAAATGAAACAAAAACTTAAATTTAGTTTTGTGCAGAAAGCATTTCGGAGCTACCGATTTGACAAACTTTGTGACACCGAAGCACAAACAGAGTCTAAACATGCAGTTTTGGTCAGACAAAAATGCAGTTCGGTGACTCCGAGATGCTAGGGTTTCACAACGAAACTGATTTCGGTCTCATCGATCAGTACACTTCGGTCAGACCAAGTTATACTTGTGCAATGCGTAGGGCCAATCAGTGTGATCGAAATCCTTAGATCGGTCGGTCTGAGATGGGTTTGGCGAAAACCTAACCCTAAGTTTTTGCATCAAATCTATTTTAAGGAATTTGTTTGGTGGATATGATGACCTCATACATGGGAAGAACAAAGGCATTATAGTTTGTGCAAGAACTAGAGCAATGGAAAGCACAAAGGTCAATCTGTAGCCTAACTTGGTGATGGATTGCTATGGTGGAAACAGCGGTGAAGATTCCTTTGACGGAAGTGGAAACTAGCGGCGGAGGTTCACTGGCAAGGATGGTAACGATCCGGAGACCAAGGGGGCGGTAGTGCTAGGGCGCGAGCTCGTGCGATTTGAAGTAATTTTCAACCATACAGGTACGCGAGATATATATACCCAGGTGCTGTCGGTGGTGCTGACTGGAACGAATCGGTGGCACCGAGAGGCAAAACAGCAAGCACTTGCTGCAACTCGGTGTGACCAAATCATTCTAATCGGTGGCACCGAGATGAAAACCTAGATCAACTTATTGATTTCGGTGAGACCAAATTGTATGAGTTGGTCTGACCGAAAATCACTAAGAGGTTTTGGAAGTTAAGCCCTTGACGGATCCGTGGCTCCAAGTGCTCCTCACCCGGAGGATCCGAAAGTGACTTGTTCAAACTTTGTGATGTAGCATGAATAGAGTTTGAGACGAGAAAAGGCATAGATAGCTAGAGGGAGTACTTAGGCATTCTTGTCCATCCATTTGGAAAAAGAAAAACCAAACAATCAAAACAACAAATGGATGTCCTCGAATGGAGAAAATTATGGAATCAACATGCTCACACAATAAGATAGCAAATAAAACATGTGGCAAAGCATGCACATACACTCTAGCATCTATCAAGCAATTGGCGATGACTAGGTCATCTATATATGAGTATATTGGCTGAGGAGTTAAATGAGAACATTTGATCGTAGGTCATACTCATCGTTTAAGCACAAGTGGGGTTACCACTTTTACATAAAGCATTGTTGTGTTCACATCATTAGAGTTGCTTTTGCCCAATTTTTAGAGCAAAGCTCCCCTAGATGTGATATCCCCCCTAAGAGGGATGAACTAACCTTGGGTTTTGTCGATGATGACTTCATGTAGATGTTGAAGATGTGGATGCTCAATGTTGATGTAGATCATTTGGAGCAATCCATTGGAGTGTTTTGCACTTTCAATACCTACATGGGTTAGTCCCACAAGGAACATACAAGGATATCCATAGACATAGAGTGAAAACACTTATGATGATGTCCATGAAAGCATTAGGTTACCTTGTCCCTTGTCTTACCAACAAGAGGGTTTGTGACTCCATGAACTAGTGCAAGATATGGAAATTGATTGCACTTGTCCTTGCCAAAACTGAATATGAGTGAAGTATGTTGGCGGAGTCACCCTCAAGAACTATCTAGTTCTTATTCTTTGGGATTCACATCAACTTGATGGGAATCCTTGTAGTTGTAGTTGTACTTGATGAAGTAGAACTTGATGTAATCTTGGGAACCCACTTGACCATGGCCTTAGGAGCTTCTTCAAATGAATCAATCTCTTCTTGAAGCTTGTCCTTGCCTTTTAGCTTGTGGTCTTGTGGTTGAAGATCATCTTGATCTTGTGTTCCCTTGAAAGGAGTGTGGTCATACTTCTCTTGTTGAGGAACACACTTCGTCTTGGGGTATTGATCTTATTCTCACTCAACTCCATTGGCATTGAACTTTTGTTCAAAACCAACACCTTAATTTTTCCGGTGCCTTCCTTGCTTGCGTACAATTTCCTTAAATTGCTTACTTCCGGCAAGGCTCTTGTAAACACTTCTCTATAATTCCCTCCAATAAGCTATTTTCTTAATCAACTTGGCTAAGAGAATCGTTAGTGGAATCAAGAGAACTACTAGAAGCAACATTATTGGATTTGGCTTGATTATTGTTACTACTAGATGAAGAATCATTCTTGTTCTTATTGCTAGATTTTACTTGTGGCATATAAGTAGACAAGAGTAAACGCTTGGCAATGTGAGAAGAACTCTTTTTTCGAAGATCGTCATTGATTGCTTTTAGGAACCCATGCTCTTGCTCTAAATTTAGCTTCTCAAAGCGTAGCTTCTCATGAGTTCTTAGAAGCTCTTTATGATCCTCTAGAGTTGTTTCATGAGCTAACTTAAGAGTGTTTAGTTCTTTAGTTAGATGCTCAATCCCCTTATCATTGTCATTCATTTCATCTTGATTAGCATGAATACTAGCAATTTCATCATAGTTTTCATCACTAGTGTTGTCAACAAGTAAATCATAATCACCTAGCAAATCATCTTCAGCACTATTGAAATCAACATATTCAGGGTCTGATACCTTAGGGCCTTTAGCCATGAAGCATCTTCCAATTCCTTCATTTAGTGAGTCAAATATGTCATAGGAGTTGGATGACACAAGTGCAAGTCCGACAACATCTTCATCTTGAGTATATTCGGATTCAGAGTGATAGCTTCTCCTGGATTAACTCCTGAGTTGGATACCCATTCACCAACGTGAGCTTGATGTCTTCGTCTTGTGTATCTCTTTGATGACTTGTCCTTCCTTTCTGAATCCTTGCTTCTATGAGAGGGTCTTCGTTCATAATGATCATGTCTACTCCTTCTCTCTCTTGGTAATGATTCAGCTCTTTTACTTCTCCTCTTATGTGAATCTTCTCTTTTCTTGTAGGGAGCCATACACTCATTGGAGTAGTGTCCGGGACTTCCACAATTGTAGAAATTACGATCACGGCTAGAAGATCTTTTGTCATTGTAGGATCTTTACTTGGAACTTCTCTCTTTTCTTCTATTCTTGTAGAATTTGTTGAAGTTCTTCACCATTAAACTCAATTCTTCACTGAAGACTTGTTTCTCACTTGATGTTGTAGGAGCATCACTTGAAGCTGTATCAGCACCACTAGAGTTGTTGTGGAGCTCTTCCTTATCCTTGAGTGACATCTCATGAGATACAATTCTACCAATGACTTCTGTGGGATTGAGATCTTTGTAATTGGGCATCATTTGGATCAAGATGCACGCATCATTTGGATCAAGATGCACACGGTATCATATTTTCCATCCAAGGCTCTTAGGATCTTCTTGATGATGAATTTGTCGGTCATCTCCTCGCTTCCTAAGCCGGCATTCTCATTTGTGGTGATAGCAAGCCTAGAGTACATCTCAACAACCCCTTCAGCATCCTTCATCTTGATTGTCAAGTTGACTTTGAAGCACATCCCATTTGGATTCCTTGACGGACTCGATACCTTCGTGTATATCAACAAAAGTATCCCAAATTTCCTTTGCATTCTGAAGGTGGCTGATTTTGTTAAATTCTTTTCCATCCTCAAAGAAATCACCTTCCAAGCCAATGCGCATAATAGCCCAAATGGCGGGGTTATGACCAAGAATATGCATTCTCATCTTATGCTTCCAACTAGCAAAATTAGTACTATCAAACTAAGGACCTCTACGGTGGTAATTTTCCTTGCTATATGCCATACTCTCCTAGGTTGTGAAACCAAGGCTATGATCACCAATGCTATGGAAATCAAGGCAAATGGAGACCAAAGCTCTGATACCACTTGTAGGATCGAAAGTAGGTCTAGAGGAGGGTGATTAGACTACTTGACCAAATAAAAATCTAACCTTTTCCCAATTTTAGTTGTGGGCAGATTTTAGCAATTTAGCACAAGTCAAGCAATCAACCTACACATTGCAATTCTAAGAGTGTAGCAGTGGAAAGTAAAACATTGCATATGAAGGTTGATGTCTACTACACAACCTTCTTCTTGTAGATGTTGTTGGGCCTCCAAGTGCAGAGGTTTGTAGGAAAGTAGCAAATTTCCCTTAAGTGGATGACCTAAGGTTTATTAATCCGTAGGAGGCGTAGGATGAAGATGATCTCTCTCAAGCAACCCTGCAACCAAATAACAAAGAGTCTCTTGTGTCCCCAACACACCAATACAATGGTAAATTGTATAGGTGCACTAGTTCGGCGAAGAGATGGTGATACAAGTGGTATATGAATAGTAGATAATGGTTTTTGTAATCTGAAAAATATAAAAACAGCAAGGTAACTAATGATAAAAGTGAGCACAAACGGTATTTCAATGCGTTGAAACAAGGCCTAGGGTTCATACTTTCACTAGTGTAAGTTCTCTCAACAATAATAACATAATTGGATCACATAACTATCCCTCAACATGCAACAAAGAGTCACTCCAAAGTCACTAATAACGGAGAACAAACGAAGAGATTATGGTAGGGTATGAAACCACCTCAAAGTTATTCTTTCCAATCAATCCGTTGGGCTATTCCTATAAGTGTCACAAACAACCCTAGAGCTTGTACTAGAATAACACCTTAAGACACAAATCAACCAAAACCCTAATGTCACCTAGATACTCCAATGTCACCTCAAGTATCTGTGGGTATGATTATACGATATGCATCACACAATCTCAGATTCATCTATTCACCCAACACATAGAACCTCAAAGAGTGCCACAAAGTTTCTACCGGAGAATCATGATGAAAATGTGTGCCAACCCCTATGCATAGGTTCATGGGCGGAACCCGCAAGTTGATCACCAGAACATACATCAAGTGAATCACGTGATATCCCATTGTCACCATAGATACGCACAGCAAGACATACATCAAGTGTTCTCAAATCTTTAAAGACTCAATCCGATAAGATAACTTCAAAGGGAAAACTCAATCCATTACAAGAGAGTAGAGGGGGGACAAAACATCATATGATCCAACTATAATAGCAAACCTCGCGATACATCAAGATCGTACCACCTCAAGAACACGAGAGAGAGATCAAACACATAGCTACTGGCACATACCCTCGGCCCTGAGGGAGAACTACTCCTGCCTCATCATGGAGAGCACCGGGATGATGAAGATGGCCACCGGAGAGGCATTCCCCCTCCAGCAGGGTGCCGAAACGGATCTAGATTGGCTTTCGGTGGCTACAGAGGCTTCTGGCGGTGGAACTCCCGATCTATTGTGCTCCCGGATGTTTTTCGGGTATATGGATATTTATAGGTGGAAGAAGTACGTCAGGGAAGCCACGAGGGGCCCACGAGGGTGGAGGGCGCGCCCAGGGGGTGGGCGCACCCCCTACCTCGTGCCTTGCTTGTTGCTTCCCTTACGTGCACCCCAAGTCTTCTGGATTGCTTCCATTCCAAAAATAAGTTCCATGAAGTTTCAGGTCAATTGGACTCCGTTTGATTTTCCTTTTTTGCAATACTCTAAAACAAGAAAAACAAACAGAAACTGGCACTGGGCTCTGGGTTAATAGGTTAGTCCCAAAAATCATATAAAATAGCATATAAATGCATATAAAACATCCAAGGTTGATAATATAATAGCATGGAACAAACAAAAATTATAGATATGTTGGAGACGTATCAGCATCCCCAAGCTTAATTCCTTCTCGTCCTCGAGTAGGTAAATGATAAAAAACAGAATTTTTGATGTGGAATGCTACCTAACATATTTCTCTAAGTAATCTTCTTTATTGTGGCTAGAATATTCAGATCCATAAGATTCAAGACAAAAGTTTAATATTGACATAAAAATAATAATACTTCAAGCATACTAACAAAGCAATCATGTCTGCTCAAAATAACTTGGCCAAAGAAATCTATCCCTATCATATAGTCTGGCTATGCTCCATCTTCACCACACAAAATATTTAAATCATGCACAACCCCGATGACAAGCCAAGCTGTTTCATACTTTTGATGTTCTCAAACCTTTTCAATCTTCACGCAATACATGAGCGTGAGCCATGGACATAGCACTATAGGTGGAATAGAATTGTGGTTGTGGAGAAGACAAAAAGGAGAAGATAGTCTCACATCAACTAGGCGTATCGACGGGCTATGGAGATGCCCATCAATAGATATCAATGTGAGTGAGTAGGGATTGCCATGCAACGGATGCACTAGAGCTATAAGTGTATGAAAGCTCAACAAAAGAAACTAAGTGGGTGTGCATCCAACTCGCTTTCTCACGAAGACCTAGGGCATTTTGAGGAAGCCCATCATTGGAATATACAAGCCAAGTTCTATAATGAAAAAATCCCACTAGTATATGAAAGTGATAACATAGGAGACTCTCTATTATGAAGATCATGGTGCTACTTTGAAGCACAAGTGTGGTAAAAGGATAGTAGCATTGTCCCTTCTCTCTTTTTTTCTCTTATTTTTTATTTTTTTTATTTTTTATTTGGGCTTCTTTGGCCTCTTTTATTTATTTATTTTTTCGTTTGGAGCCTCATCCCGACTTGTGGGGGAATCATGGTCTCCATCATCCTTTCCTCACCGAGACAATGCTCTAATAATGATGATCATCACACTTCTTTTTTACTTACAACTCTAGAATTATAACTCAATACTTAGAACAAAATATGACTCTATATGAATGCCTCCGACGATGTACCGGGATGTGCAATGACTCATGAGTGACATGTATGAAAGAATTATGAACGGTGGCTTTGCCACAAATACAATGTCAACTACATGATCATGCAAAGCAATATGACAATGATGGAGCGTGTCATAGTAAACGGAACGGTGGAAAGTTGCATGGAAATATATCTCGGAATGGCTATGGAAATGCCATGATAGGTAGGTTTGGTGGCTGTTTTGAGGAAGGTATATGGTGGGTGTATGATACCGGCGAAAGGTGCGTGGTATCAGAGAGGCTAGCAATGGTGGAAGGGTGAGAGTGTGTATAATCCATGGACTCAACATTAGTCATAAAGAACTCACATACTTATTGCAAAAATCTATTAGTTATCAAAGCAAAGTATTACGCGCATGCTCCTAGGGGGATAGATTGGTAGGAAAAGACCATCGCTCGTCCCCGACCGCCACTCATAAGGAAGACAACGAATAAATAAATCATGCTCCAACTTCATCACATAACGGTTCACCATACGTGCGTGCTACGGGAATCACAAACTTCAACACAAGCATTTCTCAAATTCACAACTACTCAACTACCATGACTCTAATATCACCATCTCCATATCTCAAAACAATTATCAAGTATCAAACTTCTCATAGTATTCAATGCACTCTATATGAAAGTTTTTATTATATCCCTCTTGGATGCCCATCATATTAGGACTAGTTTCATAAACAAAGAAAACTACCATGCTATTCTAAAGGACTCTCAAAATAATATAAGTGAAGCGTGAGAGATCAATTATTTCTATAAAGTAAAACCACCACCGTGCTCTAAAAAGATATAAGTGAAGCACTAGAGCAAATGACAAACTACTCCAAAAGATATAAGTGAAGATCAATGAGTAGTCGAATAATTGTGCAACTATGTGAAGACTCTCTAACATTTCATAATTTCAGATCTTGGTATTTTATTCAAACAGCAAGCAAAACTAAATAAAATAAAATGACGCTCCAAGCAAAACACAGATCATGTGGTAAATAAAAACATAGCTCCAAGTAAAATTGCCGATGAACAAAGGCGAAAGAGGGGATGCCTTCTGGGGCATCCCCAAGCTTAGGCTTTTGGTTGTATTTGAATATTACCTTGGGGTTCCTTGGGCATCCCCAAGCTTAGGCTCTTGCCACTCCTTATTCCATAGTCCATCGAATCTTTACCCAAAACTTGAAAACTTCACAACACAAAACTTAACAGAAAACTCGTAAGCTCTGTTAGCAAAAGAAAACAAAACACCACTTCAAGGTACTGTAATGAACTCATTCTTGATTTATATTTGTGTTAAACCTACTGTATTCCAACTTTTATATGGTTTATAAACTCTTTTACTAGTCATAGATTCATCAAAATAAGTAAACAAACACATGAAAAACAGAATCTGTCAAAAACAGAATAGTATGTAGTAATCTGTAACTAATGCAAACTTTTGTAACCCCAAAAATTCTAAAATAAATTTATGGACCTGAGGAATTTGTATATTAATCATCTTCAAAAAGAATTAACTAAATATCACTCTCCAATAAAAAATAGCAGCAATTCTCGTGAGCGCTAAAGTCTTCCCAAAGGTTCTACTTGGCACAAACACTAATTAAAACATAAAACCACATCTAAACAGAGGATAGATGAATTATTTATTACTAAACATGAGCAAAAAGCAAGGAACAAAAATAAAATTGGGTTGCCTCCCAACAAGCGCTATCGTTTAACGCCCCTAGCTAGGCATGATGATTTCAATGATGCTCACATAAAAGAAAAGAATTGAAATATAAAGAGAGCATGATGAAGAATATTCCTAGCATATTTAAGTCTAACCCACTTCCTATGCATAGGGATTTTGGGAGCAAACAACTTGTGGGAACAAGAATCAACTTGCATAGGAAGGTAAAACAAGCAGAACTTCAAAAATTTAAGCACATAGAGAGGAAACTTGATATTATTGCAATTCCTAGAAGCATATATTCCTCCCTCATAATAATTTTCAGTAGCATCATGAATGAATTCAACAATATAACCAGCACCTAAAGCATTCTTTTCATGATCTACAAGCATAGAAATTTTATTACTCTCCACACAAGCAAAATTCTTCTCATGAATAATAGTGCGAGCAAACTCAACAAAATAATTATCATGTGAGGCATAATCCAATTGAAAGTTAAAATCATGATGACAAGTTTCATGGATATCATTATTCTTTATAGCATACAAGTCATCACAATAATCATCATAGATAGCAGGCATGCTCTCATCATAATAAATTTGCACATCAAAACTTGGGGGACTAAAAATATCATCTTCATCAAACGTAGCATCCCCAGGCTTGTGGCTTTGCATATCATTAGCATCATGGATATTCAAAGAATTCATACTAACAACATTGCAATCATGCTCATCATTCAAAGATTTAGTGCCAATCATTTTAATGCATTCTTCTTCTAACACTTTGGCACAATTTTCCTTTCCATTATAATCACGAAAGATATTAAAAAGATGAAGCGTATGAGGCAAAATTAATTCCATTTTTTAATTTTGTATTATAAACTAACTAGTGATAAAACAAGAAACTAAAAGACTCGATTGCAAGATCTAAATATATACCTTCAAGCGCTAACCTCCCCGGCAACGGCGCCAGAAAAGAGCTTGATGTCTACTACACAACCTTCTTCTTGTAGACGTTGTTGGGCCTCCAAGTGCAGAGGTTTGTAGGACAGTAGCAAATTTCCCTCAAGTGGATGACCTAAGGTTTATCAATCCGTAGGAGGCGTAGGATGAAGATGGTCTCTCTCAAGCAACCCTGCAACCAAATAACAAAGAGTCTCTTGTGTCCCCAACACACCAGTACAATGTAAATTGTATAGGTGCACTAGTTCAGGGAAGAGATGGTGATACAAATGGTATATGGATAGTAGATAATGGTTTTTGTAATCTGAAAATATAAAACCAGCAAGGTAACTAATGATAAAAGTGAGCACAAACGGTATTTCAATGCCTTGAAACAAGGCCTAGGGTTCATACTTTCACTAGTGTAAGTTCTCTCAACAATAATAACATAATTGGATCACATAACTATCCCTCAACATGCAACAAAGAGTCACTCCAAAGTCACTAATAACGGAGAACAAACGAAGAGATTATGGTAGGGTACGAAACCACCTCAAAGTTATTCTTTCCAATCAATCCGTTGGGCTATTCCTATAAGTGTCACAAACAACCCTAGAGTTTGTACTAGAATAACACCTTAAGACACAAATCAACCAAAACCCTAATGTCACCTAGATACTCCAATGTAACCTCAAGTATCTGTGGGTATGATTATACGATATGCATCACACAATCTCAGATTCATCTATTCACCCAACACATAGAACCTCAAAGAGTGCCACAAAGTTTCTACCGGAGAATCATGATGAAAATGTGTGCCAACCCCTATGCATAGGTTCATGGGCGGAACCCGCAAGTTGATCACCAGAACATAGATCAAGTGAATCACGTGATATCCCATTGTCACCACAGATACGCACGGCAAGACATACATCAAGTGTTCTCAAATCTTTAAAGACTCAATCCGATAAGATAACTTCAAAGGGAAAACTCAATCCATTACAAGAGAGTAGAGGGGGGAGAAAACATCATATGATCCAACTATAATAGCAAAGCTCGTGATACATCAAGATCGTACCACCTCAAGAACACGAGAGAGAGAGAGAGATCAAACACATAGCTACTGGTACATACCCTCGGCCCTGAGGGAGAACTACTCCCTCGTCGTCATGGAGAGCACCGGGATGATGAAGATGGCCATCGGAGAGGTATTCCCCCTCCGGCAGGGTGTAGGAACGGGCCTAGATTGGCTTTCAGTGGCTACGGAGGCTTCTGGCGGCGGAACTCCCGATCTATTGTGCTCCCAGATGTTTTTAGGGTATATGGATATATATATATATATATAGGAGGAAGAAGTACGTCAGGGGAGCCACGAGGGGCCCACGAGGGTGGAGGGCGTGCCCCTACCTCGTTCCTTCCTCATTGCTTCCCTTACGTGCACCCCAAGTCTTCTGGATTGCTTCCGTTCCAAAAATAAGTTCCGTGAAGTTTCAGGTCAATTGGACTCCATTTGATTTTCCTTTTCTGCAATACTCTAAAACAAGAAAAAAAACAGAAACTGGCACTGGGCTCTGGGTTAATAGGTTAGTCCTAAAAATAATATAAAATAGCATATAAATGCATATAAAACATCAAAGGTTGATAATATAATAGCGTGGAACAATAAAAAATTATAGATACGTTGGAGACGTATCAAAGGTAAAGGGAAGGGTTTGGAGAGTGCAAATGCAATGATGTCATGGAGATTTTGGCGTCGTTCCGATGGGCGCTATTATCGTACATCCACGTTTATGGAGACTTCAACCCACGAAGGGCACGGTTGTGCGAGTCCACGGAGGGCTCCACCCACGAAGGGTCCACGAAGAAGCAACCTTGTCTGTCCCACCATGGCCATCACCCACGGAGCAATTGCCTCACTCGGGTAGATCTTCACGAAGTAGGCGATCTCCTTGCCCTTACAAACTTCTTGGTTCAACTCCACTATCTTGTCGGAGGTCCCCCAAGCGACACCTAACCAATCTAGGAGACACCACCCTCCAAAATGGTAATAGATGGTGTGTTGATGATGAACTCCTTGCTCTTGTGCTTCAAATGATAGTCTCCCCAACACTCAACTCTCTCTCATAAATTTGGATATGGTGGAAAGATGGTTTGATTGGAAATCAACTTGGGGAAGGCTAGAAATCAAGATTCTTGTGGTAGGAATGGTATATCTTGATCTCAACACATGAGTAGGTGGTTCTCTCAGAAAAAGTAAGCTGAAAGTGTAGGCACGTTTTGATGTCTCTCTCTCTCTCTTGTGGAGAAGGGGGTGGAGGGGTATATATAGCCTCCACACAAAACCCAACCATTACACACATTTGATCCAACTCGGTCAGACCGAATAGAAGTACTCGGTGAGACCGATTCAGTTCATGTGAACGTTAGGAATCTCGGTGGGACCGATGTGCTAGGGCTAGAAACCGTCGGGGATATGCCTTCCTCGCACACACGCTCGGCAAAATGAGTTCGTGTGTGCTACCTCTTGAGCACTGTGTTGGTTTTCCCTTGAAGAGGAAATGGTGATGCAGCAATGTAGCGTAAGTATTTCCCTCAGTTTTTGAGAACCAAGGTATCAATCCAGTAGGTGACTACACGCAAGTCCCTCGTACCTACACAAACAAATAAGAACCTCGCAACCAACGTGATAAAGGGGTTGTCAATCCCTTCACGGTCACTTACGAGAGTGAGATCTGATAGAGATAATAATAATAAGATAAATATTTTTGGTATTTTTATGATATAGATTGAAAGTAAAGATTGCGAAATAAAATATAATGGAAACTTATAAGATAAAAGATAGACCCCCGGGCCATAGGTTTCACTAGTGACTTCTCTCAAGATAGCATAAGTATCACAGTGGGTGAACAAATTACTGTCGAGCCATTGATAGAGAAGTGCATAATTATGAGAATATCCAGGCATGATCATGTATATAGGCATCACATCCACGACAACTAGACCGAAACGATTCTGCATATACTACTATTACTCCACACATCAACCGCTATCCAGCATGCATCTAGAGTATTAAGTTCATAAGAACAGAATAACGCATTAGGCAAGATGACATGATGTAGAGGGATAAACTCAAGAAATATGATATAAATCTCATCCTTTTTATACTCAATGCCAACAATACAATACGTGCCTTGCTGCCCCTGTTGTCACTGGGAAAGGACACCGCAAGATTGAACCCAAAGCTAAGCACTTCTCCCATTGCAAGAAAGATCAATCTAGTAGGCCAAACCAAACTGATAATTCGAAGAGACTTGCAAAGATAACCAATCATACACAAAAGATTTCAGAGAAGAATCAAATATTGTTCATAGATAAACTTGATCATAAACCCGCAATTCATCGTATCTTAACAAACACACCGCAAAAACAGTTACATAAAATAGATCTCCAAGAAGATCGAGGAGAACATTGTATTGAGATCCAAAGAGAGAGAATAAGCCATCTAGCTAATAACTATGGACCTGAAGGTCTGAGGTAAACTACTCACATATCATCGGAGAGGCTATGGTGTTGATGTAGAAGCCCTCCATGATCGACTCGCCCTCCGGCGGAGCTCCGAAAAAGGCCCCAAGATGGGATCTCTTGGGTATAGAAGGTTGCGGCGGTGGAAATAGAGTTTCGTGGTGCTCCTAGATGTTTTTGGGGTATATGGATACATATAGGAGGAAGAAGTAGGCCGGTGGAGCCACGAGGGGTCCACGAGGGTGGAGGGCGCGCCCCCTGCCTCGTGGCCTCCTTGTTGATTTCTTGACGTCCACTTGAAGTCCCCTGGATCATGTTTGTTCCAAAAATAACTCCCCCGAAGGTTTTATTCCGTTTGATATTCCTTTTCTGCGAAACACTGAAATAGGCAAAAAACAGTAATTTGCACTGGGCCTTGGGTTAGTAGGTTAGTCCCAAAAATAATACAAAAGTGTATAAATAAGCCCATTAACATCCAAAATAGATAATATAATAGCATGGAACAATAAAAAATTATAGATACGTTGGAGACGTATCAAGCATCCCCAAGCTTAATTCATGCTCGTCCTTGAGTAGGTAAATGATAAAAATAGTATTTTTTTTATGTGGAATGCTACCTAGCATAATTCTAAATGTAATTTTATTTATTGTGGCATGAATATTCAGATCCAAAAGATTCAAGACAAAAGTTTAATATTGACATAGAAATAATAATACTTCAAGCATACTAATTAAGAAATCATGTCTTCTCAAAATAACATGGCAAAAGAAAGTTCATCCCTACAAAATCATATAGTTTGGTCATCCTCCATTTTCATCACACAAGAATGCTCTCATCTTGCACAATCCCGATGACAAGCCAAGCAATTGTTTCATACTTTAGTAATCTAAAACTTTTTTCAACTTTCACGCAATACATGAGTGTGAGCCATGGATATAGAACTATGGGTGGAGTAGAATAATGATAAGGGGTTATGTGGAGATGACAAAAAAAAGAGAGAAAGTCTCACATCAACGAGGCTAATCAACGGGCTATGGAGATGCCCATCAATTGATGTCAATGCAAGGAGTAGGGATTGCCATGCAATGGATGCACTAGAGCTATAAATGTATGAAAGCTCAACAAAAGAAACTAAGTGGGTGTGCATCCAACTTGCTTGCTCACAAAGACTTAGGGCATTTGAGGAAGCTCATTGTTGGAATATACAAGCCAAGTTCTATAATGAAAAATTCCCACTAGTATATGGAAGTGACAAAACAAGAGACTCTCTATCATAAAGATCATGGGGCTACTTTGAAGCACAAGTGTGGAAAAAAGGATAGTAGCATTGCCCCCTTTTAGTTCTTTTTTATTTCTTTTTTGGGGCATTTCTTTTTTTGGCCTTTCTCTTTTTTTTATTTGGGACAATGCTCTATTAATGATGATCGTCACACTTCTATTTATTTACAACCCAATGATTACAACTCGATACTAGAACAAAATATGACTCTATATGAATGCCTCCGGCGGTGTACCGGGAAGGACAATGAATCAAGAGTGACATGTATGATAAATTATGCATGGTGGCTTTGCCACAAATAAGATGTCAACTACATGATCATGCAAAGCAATATGACAATGATGAAGCGTGTCATGAATGAAATGGTGGAAAGTTGCATGGCAATATATCTCGGAATGGCTATGGAAATGCCATAATAGGTAGGTATGGTGGCTGTTTTGAGGAAGATATAAGGAGGTTTATGTGTGATAGAGCATATCATATCACGGGGTTTGGGTGCACCGGCGAAGTTTGCACCAACTCTCAAGGTGAGAAACGACAATGCATGGTACCGAAGAGGCTAGCAATGATGGAAGGTGACAGTGCGTATAATCCATGGACTCAACATTAGTCATAAAGAAATCACATACTTATTGTAAAAATATACAAGTCATCAAAACCAAGCACTATGCGCATGCTCCTAGGGGGATAGATTGGTAGGAAAAGACCATCGCTTGTCCTTGACTGCCACTCATAAGGAAGACAATCAAAGAACACCTCATGTTTCAAATTTGTTACACAACGGTTACCATACGTGCAAGATACGAGACTTGCAAACTTTAACACAAGTATTTCTCAAATTCACAACTACTCAAATAGCACACTCTAATATCACCACCTTTATATCTCAAAAAAATTATCAAGTATCAAAACTTCTCATAGTATTCAATGCACTTTCTATGATAGTTTTTATTATACCCATCTTGGATTCCTATCTTATTAGGACTAGTTTCATAACCAAAGCAAATTACCATGCTGTTCTAAAGGACTCTGAAAATAATATACTTGAAGCAAGATAGATCAATAATTTCTATAAAATAAAACCACCACCGTGCTCTAAAAGATACAAGTGAAGCACTAGAGCAAATTATCTAGCTCAAAAGATATAAGTGAAGCACATAGAGTATTCTAATAAATTCCAATTCATCTGTGTCTCTCCCAAAAGGTGTGTACAGCAAGGATGATTGTGTTAAACTAAAAAGCAAAGACTCAAATCATACAAGATGCTCCAAGCAAAACAGATATCATGTGGTGAATAAAAATATAGCCTCAAGTAAAGTTATCGATAGAAGAAGACGAAAGAGGGGATGCCTTCCGGGGCATACCCAAGCTTAGGCTTTTGGTTGTCCTTTAATTTTACCTTGGGGTGCCCTGGGAATCCCCAAGCTTAGGCTCTTGCCACTCCTTATTCTATAATCCATCAAATCTTTACCCAAAACTTGAAAACTTCACAACACAAAACTTAAACGGAAAATCTCATGAGCTCTGTTAGTATAAGAAAACAAACCACCACTTAAGGTACTGTAATGAACTCATTCTTTATTTATTTTGGTGTTAAACCTACTGTATTACAACTTCTCTATGGTTCATAACCTCCGATACTAGCCATAGATTCATCAAAATAAGCAAACAACACACGAAAAACAGAATCTGTCAAAAACAGAACAGTCTGTAGTAATCTGTAGGTTTCGAATACTTCTGTAACCCCATAAATTCTAAAATAAATTTCTGGACGTGATGAATTTATATATTAATCATCTGCAAAAATAATCAACCTAATCATACTCTCCAGTAAACAATGGAAGCAAATCTCGTGAGCGCTAAAGTTTCTGTTTTTTCCAACAAGACCGCAAAGACTTTCCCCAAGTCTTCCCAAAGGTTCTACTTGGCACAAACACTAATTAAAAGCATAAAAACACATATAAACAAATTATAGATGAATTATTTATTACTAAAAAGAACCAAAAGGCAAGAAACAAAAATAAAATTGGGTTGCCTCCCAACAAGCGCTATCGTTTAACGCCCCTAGCTAGGCATAAAAGCAAGAATAGATCTAGGTATTGCCATGATAATGATAAGGTAAATCGCGAAAACTCATCTCATACTCCCTACGTTCAGCAGCAAACTTTCTTTGTGGCAAGCAAAAGTTATCAAAAGTGCTAAATTTAATGGGACAAAAGTCCCCAAGATCAAGCTCAGGAGGTATTGGTTCCTCCTTTGGCCCCTCATATTGCACAACCAATTCATCATTATAAGCATTCTTTTGGAAAAAAGTCATGAGCCTTTGTTCAAGGGAAAAATCTAACCCATTATTCTGGATAGCAAAATTTTCATTAAGTTCAGAGATCCTGTCAGCAAGAACATCGGTAGGAACCTTTTTTCTAAGTTTTCATTAAAAGCAACATGATCTAAAGATCATAAACGCATAATGTATTCTTGATAAAAAAGGATTTCTTCTATGGGAGGACGGCCGACATCCACCCTATAATGCGCAAAAGTTTCATTGGCCTCTTTTATTATAAATCTAAACTCATGAGCTAAAAAGATGGTCACTGCTCGCTTAACAGAAGAATGCTCAATATTAGAAAATTCTAGGAAAATCCTTTGTATTGGAGGATGCATATGTAAAAATTATCTTTCAAGTTCAACTATGAGAAAAGATATAGCATCCGTGAGACTACTAGTTTTATGAAGAATAGACCCGCTCATGGTGGGTAAAGCAACGGCACAAGTAAAGAAATCTTGAATAACACCCTTCCCAATAATATTACTGCTACCAATCCGAAACTTTTTAGTGTGTAAAATAGTAGGATTTTCAAGAGGATCATCAATAGCATCAAGGTTTTCCATATTATTATCCTTATCAACGATAACCTCCCCAGTTTCAGACATGATGGCAACAAAATGCAAAAAGAACAAGCACACAGAAGGCAGGAAGAAAAAAGAGGGCGAATAAAACGGCAATGGTGAAGTGGGGGAGAGGAAAACGAGAGGCAAATGGCAAATAATGTAATGTGAGGGATAAGCGTTTGTGATGGGTACTTGGTATGTCTTGACTTGTGCATAGATCTCTCCGGCAACGGCACCAGAAATCCTTCTTGCTACGTCTTGAGCACTGTCTTGGTTTTCCCTTGAAGAGGAAAGGGTGATGCAGCAAAGTAGCGTAAGTATTTCCCTCAGTTTTTGAGAACCAAGGTATCAATCCAGTAGGAGACTACACGCAAGTCCCTCGTACCTACACAAACAAATAAGAACCTCGCAACAAACGCGATAAAGGGGTTGTCAATCCCTTCACGGTCACTTACGGGAGTGAGATCTGATAGAGATAATAATAATAAGATAAATATTTTTGGTAATTTTATGACATAGATTGAAAGTAAAGATTGTGAAATAAAATAGATTGGAAACTTATAAGATAAAAGATAGACCCGGGGCCATAGGTTTCACTAGTGAATTCTCTCAAGATAGCATAAGTATTACTGTGGGTGAACAAATTACCGTCGAGCAATTGATAGAAAAGTGCATAATTATGAGAATATCTAGGCATGATCATGTATATAGGCATCACGTCCACGACAAGTAGACCGAAACGATTCTGCATCTACTACTATTACTCCACACATCGACCGCTATCTAGCATGCATCTAGAGTATTAAGTTCATAAGAACAGAGTAACACATTAGGCAAGATGACATGATGTACAGGGATAAACTCAAGCAATATGGTATAAACCCCATCTTTTTATCCTCGATGGCAACAATACAATACGTGCCTTGCTGCCCCTGCTGTCACTAGGAAAGGACACCGCAAGATTGAACCCAAAGCTAAGCACTTCTCCCATTGCAAGAAAGATCAATCTAGTAGGCCAAACCAAACTGATAGTTCAAAGAGACTTGCGAAGATAACCAATCATACATAAAAGATTTCAGAGAAGAATCAAATATTGTTCATAGATAAACTTGATCATAAACCCACAATTCATCGGATCTTGACAAACACAACGCAAAAATAGTTACATCAAATATATCTCCAAGAAGATTGAGGAGAATATTGTATTGAGATCCAAAGAGAGAGAAGAAGCCATCTAGCTAATAACTATGGACGCGAAGGTCTAACGTAAACTACTCACACATCATCGAAGACGCTATGGTGTTGATGTAGAAGCCCTCCGTGATCGATTCCCCCTCTGACGGAGCTCCGGAAAAGGCCCCAAGATGGGATCTCTTGGGTACAGAAGGTTGCGGCGGTGGAAATAGGGTTTTGTGGTGCTCCTGGATGTTTTCGGGGTATATGGATATATATAGGAGGAAGAAGTAGGTCGGTGGAGCCACGAGGGGCCCACGAGGGTGGAGGGCGCGCCCAGGGGGGTAGGTGAGCCCCCTGCCTCGTGGCCTCCTCGTTGATTTCTTGACGTCCACTCCAAGTCCCCTGGATCATGTTTGTTCCAAAAATAACTCTCCTGAAGGTTTTATTCCTTTTGATATTCCTTTTCTGCGAAACACTGAAATAGGCAAAAAAACAACAATTTGCATTGGGCCTTGGGTTAGTAGGTTAGTCCCAAAAATAATATAAAAGTCTATAAATAAGCCCATTAACATCCAAAACAGATAACATAATAGCATGCAACAATCAAAAATTATAGATACGTTGGAGACGTATCAGTGTGCGACCAGCGAGTGCACAAATACGGAAATACGTATAGTAGAGGTAAAAAGTATAATTATACAGGTGAAATTGTTTCGGGTCGCAAGTACATCCCACACAGTCAGTCCCTGCTAAACGTTTCCATTCGTATGTACATCCCACACAGTCGCTCCAAGGATAACGTTTCCGTTCACAGGTACATCACACACAATTTTCCCTGTTATGTCGTTTGTGATAGCGTTGCCATTGCAAACGATATTAACAATTTTATCCTTTGTGTTATTGAATGCATCACACATGGTGTGTAGAAGAAACTGTGTGGCAAAGGCTGTCCATCACACAGTTTTTATGTCGTAAACATTTGCGCAAGGTGGCCTAACGCAAACAGTTTTCAAGAGAAGGTCGTGTGTGATTGTTCATTGATCCAACACGGTTTATTCCTAGAAACTGTGTGTGTTATTGAATGCATCACACACGGTGTTTTCTCAATAACCGTTTGCAATAAAAAACCAATTAGCAGGCTCATTATCCAATTATTAATAATCCATTTATTAACCTAATTGCCATTTCATATTAAGAACACAATATATTTCATTTTCATAATTGAAATACATCAGAGTACAACATCATATAGCTTTAGCACTCAGCTACCCCGTTACACAACTACACTAGCACCAAGTTTCACATGCAACATATATAACCGTTCGAAATTAGGATCATAGACGGTACATAGACAGATGTATCTCATGGAAAACCGCTGAAGCAGAAAGCGAATATTGAGCCTTCATTGATGTTGAAGATCTTTGTAACTTTAGGCCAGTGCCTGTGGATGATTGACCGTCCATCCTTCGTCCTCTTCAGGAACACTTCAATACTGAACCATGGGTGTTGTACGAATACCTTCCTTGCCTCATGACTATAGAGGTGGTTTGAGAGGTAATCATCAGTGAACTGCTTTGGGAAGGCCTGAAAACAAGGATGTGCATAAATATCTTCTCTATATTGGAAATGGGGCAAAGTAATAAAAAAGGCAAGGTATAATATTTAGTACCATCCTGTAGTGAACTGATGTCTTGTTCATTGTGCAGACAAAGATCTTGTTGTTTTTTCTCATTAATTTCTTTATCCTAACAATCTTTCTGAGTTTCTTGACTTGACTAATATTCATGGACAACTCATTTCCCCATATGCAAAAAGGGTCGAACAGTGGGTCAAAACCTTTGACAGCAGGACCTACATGTGCAAGACCAAATTGTTAAAAACCTAAATATTAGAAAGGTTCCTGCAATTGCACAATAGTGTGCTGTTAGACAACGGACCATGCACGTGCTAACCTTGATTGTAAACCTCGGTGCTTCCCATTGTTTCACTGTAACACATATAAGGTAGTTAGTCATCAGGTTCAGTAAGGGTTTGCATGCTATCAGTAAAATATGTTGATGAAAAATAAGCACATTGCAGATTCATCAGATTAATTCAAGCCACATGGAAAACCCATTTATCCAAACCAAGCATGATTAAGAACTAGGAAATCTAGGACTTGTATATGTTTCTCATGTATTAAGTGCAGCCAAATTCGATTTATTCCTCACATGCACAACAATACAAAATTCTACCCACGATAATTGGACATCGCATTGCAGAATTGAACCAAGCAGTTAACTAAACACCACAACAAATGAACCAAACATTAACTGAGCACCACATTACACAATATAACATACTCCTTATAGAAGATCAGACAGTTAAACCAACCAAGCATGCTTAACAACTTGGAAATATAGCAATTGTATTTGTTTCTCATGTATTTAGTACAACCAAATTCAATATATTGCTCACATGGTATACAATAACAGAATGCACCCCATAACAATTGAACATCGCATTGCAGAATTGAACCAAGCAAAACAGTTAACTAAACACCACAACAAATGAACCAAATGTTAACTGAGCACCACATTGCACAATATAACATACTCATAATAGAAGATCAGACAGTTAACCAAACCAAGCATGCTTAACGACCTGGAAATATAGCAATTGTATTTGTTTCTCATGTATTTAGTACAGCCAAATTCGATTTATTTCTCACATGGTATACAATAACAGAATGCACCCACAACCATTGAACATCACATTACAGAATTGAACCAAACAGCCAACTGCATCGCGTTGTCGGCGCGCGAGGCGTCGACGGTGGCCTCGAATGCGACGTGCTCCTCAAGATTTGGGGGTCGACACGAATGGCATCCATCGCGACCTCATACGCGCGTGCGGCCGCAATTTGCTTCTTTGCTGCCAAAGGGTCCTTCAGATCCTAGCTATACTACGCACACCATGGCTTAGGGCAGTGCTTATGTGGTGGAGGGGTTAGTGATTTGGGTGGAAGGTGCCACGCCGGTGCTCGGGGCATGTGGGATGTGGAAGGAGGAGGAGGATGGGGGTCGGGTGTGGATTACCTGCCTAGATAGGCGAGGCTGAGTAGCGTGAAGGAGGGTCGCCGGCGAGGAGGCGGCGCTGCAAGACAGGAGTGAAGGTTTCAACTTGGAAAGGAAGGCGGAAACAGGGGAAATGTGGATTTTGCAAAGGGGGAGGGGGGAGGTAGATATTTCCGCGGAAGCCAAAATTTTGGAATCGCTTCAGCGAAAAAACTAGCGCGCAAAGTGTCGTCTGACATGGTCCCTTATTCAGAACTGTGTATGATATGTGAACATCACAAATGATTCAGATAGCTTAAACCGTGTGTGATGAGTTTGAACGTCAAAAATTTTGGTTCGAATTTACCTGGTTACAGTGGTCATCCATGTCATTGCATAATTTGGGTACACAAAGGATACTACATCACACCCACACTTCTTAATCGACCAAGTTCAGCAACTAAACAGAGCTAGCTGATCTAAACATTACTCTAACAAATTAAAAGACCAGCGCTCTTAATTAAACAAAACAAAGAGTACTACTACGGCTGGTGCTCGTCGATCTCCGCCGCCGCCTCCATGTCCAGCTCGCGCCCGACGGTCTCCTGGGGAAGGGGTGAGGGAGTCCTGGATTAGGGGGTCCCCGGGTGTCCGGGATATGTGACATGGGCCGGACAGATGGGCCGTGAAGATACAAGATAGAAGGCCATCCCCTGTGTCTGGATGGGACTCTCCTTTGCATGGATGGCAAGCTTGGCGTTCGGATATGAAGATTCCTTTCTCTGTAAACCGACTCTGTACAACCCTAGGCCCCTCCGGTGTCTATATAAACCGAAGGGTTTACTCCATAGAGGCAATCATAATCATACAAGCTAGGCATCTAGGGTTTAACCATTACGATCTCGGGGTAGATCAACTCTTGTAACCCCTATACTCATCAAAGTCAATCAAGCAGGAAGTAGGGTATTACCTCCATCAAGAGGGCCCGAACCTGGGTAAACATAGTGTCCCTTGTCTCCTGTTACCTTCGATCCTCAAGACGCACAGTTTGGACCCCCTACCCGAGATCGGCCGGTTTTGACACCGACATTGGTGCTTTCATTGAGAGTTCCACTGTGCCGTCGACAAAAGGTTCGATGGCTGTATCGGGGGAGACTTTCCTCCCTAGCCAAATTTTCGTATTCGGCGGCTTCGCACTGCGTGCCAACTCAATTGGTCACCTTGAATAGATCGACAGCTATGCCCCTGGTCACCATATCAGTTTTGGGAACCTAAACTATGTCGCTGATATCAGAGGAGACTTGATCTTCGAAGGTTCCGCGGCCTCAACCATCGCTCTGGACTTAGATTCGGAGCAAACCATCAGGTCCGAAGATGGGAGTGTGGAGCCCACCGGACCCTCCATTGCAAAACCGGATTATCGAGGAGCCGAAGACGATCGTGTCCATGGCGAACTTAGAATCAGTCCAGGTTCCCCTATCATTGAAAGGACGGACTCACCCCCAGATTCCAGATTCGAACTCTCGAGGTCCATGCCAAGTAGGCAGGGCCAGGATGCTTTCACCCCGGCCAACCCCGCGGACTCTCGCTTCCACGTCCAAACCACGCTCTTAAACGAGGCTCTGGACTTTATGTGATCCCTCGCCATTACAAAGGAATCACTTCCGAACTACGCCCAACCCAGACTAGGGACTGAGAGCGGGGAATTTTACGTCCCACCCACTACCCACTTCATAGCCACTGTCGAAGATTAACCGACATGCTAGACTACACCTCCGAAGACATCGACGGCATGGACGATGATGCCGGAGAAGAACAAGGCCAGGACCCGCCGTTTACCAGATGTTGGACGGCCACCTCCACATATGACGTGTATATGGTGGATACACTCAAAGAGGATGACGATGATGGCAGGAAGGATCCGGTTGAGGACAAATCTGCTGAAGCACCTCCAAAGCGTCGACGTCAGTGGCGCCGCTCAAAATCACGTCGCGAAAAAGATAGCAATACCGACACCGGAGATGATAACACTCCTGAGGGTGCTGAAGACCCTAAAGCCCCCGTCGAGCCCATGTCCGAACAAGACGATGTGGAGGAGGGGTTGTCGGCGTCCTGGGAACGGGGGTACCCAGACCTGCCTGCCTGCGGCCCAGGGCGTGGCTCATCCAGCGGCCTGGTACGGCCCATCTTCGTCAGCAACCACTGAAGATCCTCGCGAGGGGCCAAGCCTTATGAGGCGGACGATGCCAAGACCTCCTGGGGGCAGCCTCCCTAGGCTGGCGCCTGAGGAGCGGAGATATCTATGCAAGGTGCACCTCGTGAGGTCCGCGTGACGTGAGCCGTGTCGACCAAGGCCAGACGGGCGCCAGCGGGCGTAGGGTGCTAGTTTCCTCTTTGGTGCTAAAGGGGCAAGCGCAGGCGAGGAGTCCCGAGGCATCAGGAAAAGCTTTCCATAACGGTGGAACAAGACCAAGACCAGCAGGACGGCAGGACAGAGGTCACCGCGGAACCCACGGCGGCGTCACCACCAGAGCCTTTGGCAGGCGAAGACCACCTTTTGTCAGGATAACTTGCACTAGTTGTCTCCCTTCAAAATTGGCCGTTGTGGGATCCCTTCCCTCCTAAACATTTGGGAAGAGGACCAGGGCCTCTATAAATAGGGCTAGCCACCACCATAGTCAAGGATCGGCACATCTTGGACCGGATCCACTCCATCAATGCCACCTCACCAGCTCATCGAGCTCAAGAACAACTCTCCTCAGGAGGTTGTTCATCCACTGTACCAGTTCATCCTTAGCCTATGAGGAAATCCACCATACCACACCGGAGTAGGGTATTACACCACAACGGTGGCCCGAACGAGTATAAACTCTCGTGTCTGTTATTCCTTGGGTTTGGCAAGGTATAACTAGAGATCATTGCGAGAGTGAGCGAGCGAGCGAGCGAGCGAGAGAGAGAGAGAGAGAGATCTTCATGCGCACCCCAGTGTTCAAACCTCAAGGGTTTGCCAGAACCCACGATCCGACAGGGGCAAGTTAACCCCGACGATCCGGTCGGGAACGAGGACTCAGAGGACAGTAATTATCTACCGCTCTCCGAAGACGATGTGAGCCTCGGCGACGAAGACTTCATCGTGCTAGAGGAACCACTCGAGTAGGAGCGCTTTAAGCGCCAGCTAATCGCCACTGGGAGAAGCCTAAAAAAGCAGCAGCAACGGCTCCAAGCTGAACAGGATACGCTCAACGACAGATGGACGCAGGTCCTAGCTGCCGAAGAATAAGGCCTTGAACGCCCAACAAAAACTTATCCGAAGCGCCGGCTACTGCCACAATTCGATGACGAGGCCGTCAAGCCAAACCCATCAAAACATGACCGCGCTGATGAACCAAATCGGCCACCATGTGGGCGTGACAAAGCAACCACCCACGTCGAACACCAACCCGCACCACCTCGCTGTAAGGGTAGAGAGACAGCGGCTCCAGGATACACCTATGATCTACGACAAGACCTGAATGTCGGTGTACAAAAAGAGGGATACACTTTTTGTACCCCTATAACTGTGCATGGACAGTCTGAGCCACGGGCACCACCACACTGAGCAAGGCAAGGGAGGTGAGCCAAGGTAAGACCGAAGCTCTGGAGAAGCAGAACGACGCCAAGACCAAGACCACAAAGAGCAAAGGGGACGAAGCGGACCCCCTCGGCAAGTTCCTTGCCGGGAGGCGGTTTTAGCAAACCCGGCAAGACCCTTGCCATGGCAGCTCGCCCCACACCTACGGAGTGAGTCACCCTTGAGTCCACTATCCCCATGGGGCAAGGATTCGGGAGGCATTCCCGTGGTGGCATGCGGATCTTTGTGAAGACATTCAAGATCAGATAGACCGTTTAGAAGATGATGATCCTTGGCGGGATCCCAGCCAAGGAGGACCACAAGGCCCCCGGCAAGAGCCTTGCCGGGGATGACAGCAGGTGCCACGGCAAGACCCTTGCCGGGTCCCCGGCAAGGCCATTGCCAAGAACACCCGTAGGGCCACCATCAGGCCCACGCCAGTCAAACCTCCACCGCCGTTCGCATGCAGCTGCCGATCCAACCAGCTGGGCAGGCACCTACGTGGCGGCATGAGGATCTTCGTGAAGACCCACCACTGGACCACCTCAGCTGCCTGCATGCCTACATGGCACCGCGGGCGCCGCTGGCCAGGGCGCGTGTCGACACGAGAGGGAGCGGCGACGGATGAGACAGGGCTCTCCCCCGTCCCCGATAAAGCAAGGACACCTAGGCAAGACACATTAAATGCGCCTTGTCATGTAATGCAAGGGATAACCTCACATCACTGTACCCTTTCCACCTCCTATGTGCCACTGTGGCAACCCCTTTCCTATAAAAGGAGGCCTGAGGCGACCAGGAGGAGGATTCGACTTTTTGGAGCTCCTCACGCCCCATAGCTAGCTCAAGAGCACATATATACAATCCACCAAAGCAGGAGTAGGGTTTTACGCATCCTCGCGGCCTGAACCTGGATAAACGAACCGTGTGCTATCTGTTTGATCCGCTCTTCTCACGACCCCGCGCCCCGCAACTGTAGTAGGGATTCTTGTGATCCCATAGGTGTCGTTCCCACCGACATCTTTGGCGCGCCAGGTAGGGGGGCGCAGTTGTGAGAATCGGCTTTAGCAGTTAGTTTGACGCTTCTTCATCGTCATGGGGCCCAAGAAGAAGATGACGGTGGCGGTTGGCCCATCGGAAGCCGGACATCCTATCCCGACGCGGGCGAGCAGCGAACCGGTCGCAGAAAGGACCCGGGGCACCGTTCGCGAACACCAACACCGTCCCAGCAGCTGGAGTTTGGGAGGAGGCGATGTTCGTGCGCCTAGTAACGGGCCGCACGCCGCCAAATCCAAAGACGGAGCCAAGCCCTCCGCGGGTGGCGCGGGGCCTTCCAAGATCTTTGCCACCCCGCCCGAAGGCGATGCGAGGGCCTCCAAGACTCCCACGCCGGCGCCGATGCCGCGCTCCTCTCAAGCGGCGCGCGACGAACGGCGTAATCATGCCGAAGACCCCGCGCATCGCCGCGGGAAGAGCCCCGAGCGCCACTCCCGGGAGGTAGAAGACCCACCCGCTCGCCGAGGCGCTGGTGAAGATGGCATGCGATCGCGGGGTCGTGATAGAGCTCCTTCTGACATGGTCAGCAGTCGAAGCGTGTCGCGATCCGTGCAGGTTTCGCTGTCACCAACGCCAGTAGAAGCCCTGGCGCGCACGCAGTTGCTCCTCGATTTTCCTCCCACTACGGGGAAACTCGACGAATGGAGAGCCACTATCCGAAGCCTTGTTGCGGTGGCCAACAAAGACGAACCGAGTCTGGTGGAGCCCCCGGGTCGACGCTCCGATGGAGTCCCACGCACCAGTGGCAGGAAAGCCGGCGGCGCCGCGACCATGGTGCACTCGCCTCCTCCTCGCCCGATACCATGGACGCCAGCCCGTCGCGACGTTATGGGCGACGAAATCTCCATAGCGCCGTCCGACCCGCGGACCCACTGTGACCAGCGCCAAGTCCTTCGGGAACGAGAACATGAAGACGCTCGAACCACTATCGAGCGCCGGCGTGCAGCGCGCCACCAGTCAGACAGGCGAGCAGGGCCTGCTGTGAACCACCTGGCACCGGAGAGCCCTAGAGGCCTACCTTACAAGGTAGGCTGTCTGGCTTTTACCCGTGAGCTGCCGTAGTTCCAGTGGCCCACTCACCGCACCTTCAAACCTGACGTGGGCGAAAAGTACAGCGGCAAGACCCACCCGTCCGAGTTCCTCAGCATCTACACCATTGCGATGCAAGCTGCCGGAGCCCGCGACGATAAGGTGCTTGCGAATTACTTTCCGTTGGCTCTTAAACCCAACGCCATGTCATGGTTGATGCATTTTCCGGTAGACTCTATTTCCTCCTGGTCGGATTTGTGCCATGAGTTTGTGGGCGCCTTTACTGGAGGCCACCAAGCCCATGGCCAAGCGAGCGACCTGCACGTCATTCCCCAGAAGGGAGGCGAGAGTCTCCGCAAGTATATACAAAGGTTCAGCCGGATACAGTACAATATCCCTGATGTTCACCCTGCCGCCATCATCAGCGCGTTCCATCAGAACGTGCGTAACCGCAAGATGCGCGAAGAGCTGGCAATGAACAAGGTGAAAGATGTAGCAGAACTCTATGTTCTTGCTGATAGATGTGCCCAGGCCGAAGAGGGAAGGAAGTACCCCGGCGAAGACGCCGGCGTGGAAACCGACTCCTCAGATGAAGATACTGCTGCCCCGGCGAAGAAGGGCCGGCGCCGCAACAGGAAGCGCAAAGGTAAAGCCATGCTTGCCGTCAAGGGATTTGATGACACCCGCTCCACCAAGAAAACCAAGGCAGATGACCCCGGCAAGGAAATTGCCGGATGCGTCGCCTGCCGGGCCTTGCCGGTTGCCGAGAAGCCAGGAAACTCTGACAAGCGATACTGCAAGATCCATCGCACCAAAGGCCATGCTCTCCAAGACTGCCGACAGGTTTAGCTCCTCGCTGAGAAGCAGAGGGCTGAATATGAGAGGCGGGACAAGGAAAAGGGCCAAGACGGTGCTAAGGGGTCCGGCAAGAAGCGTGACGGCCAGGCGGGCCATCACGGCAAGGATAAACAACAGGAGAGGCCCGCCCGTGGCCGTGACAAAAAGCCAGAAGATGACGATCACGAAGAGGACGACGAATCCGGCGACCAAGAGTTTCAGAAAGCTACAGAGGCCATGTGCTTCGACAGCGGTGCCTCGCTACATACTTCTCACCGCCAGCTTAAAAAGTGGGCGTGAGAGATTACAGCGGCAGAGCCGTCGTTTGATGCCCAAATGCCGCTGAAGTGGTCCAGCACACCTATCATTTTTGACACTGAGGATCACCCTGATCGCACTACTGCGGTCGTGTGCTTGCCATTGTTTGTTTCACCAACAATACGCAACGTCAAGGTGACAAAGATGCTAGTCGATGGCGGGGCCGGTCTGAACTTGATCTCGCCTACCGTGATCGAGAAACTGCAGATTCTTGATGGAGACCTCGAAGAGACGGGCACGTTTCAGGGGGTCAACCCGGGAAGAAGCCAACCTAAGGGAAAGGTCACGCTGCCCATGACTTTTGGAAGCAATCTGAACTACAGGACGGGGACGATCGTATTTGATGTTGCCAAGATCCCCTTGCCTTACAACGGGATCCTTGGCCGCCCAGCGCTGGACAAGTTCATGGCGGCCTCACACCACGCCTACAACACCCTGAAGATGCCAGGACCTGTTACGATCATCACCATCCCCTCCGATAAGAAAGATGCGCTGATTTGCGCTGACCAACTATACCAGCAAGCAGTTGCAGCAGCTGCCGCCACTAGGGCACTTGATCCTGCCACTGGGACCCCGGGAGGGAAGAAGAAGACCGGTGAGACCTCAGACACCCACTCCGGCAAGTGCACCTCTTCGGAGTGTAGCGCTCCCATCGAGGACATGCCAGAGAGCTCCACCAGCAGAAACAAGAAGCCCAGGGCCATACCGCCCGGAACCAAGAAGGTTTCTGTCAATGAGGACGGCACGGGAGGGGCTTTCACCATAAGCTCCACCCTTGACGACAAATAGGAAGACGCGCTCGTCACCTTCCAGCGGGAGAATGTCGATGTGTTTGCATGGCAAGCTTCCGACATCCCCGGCGTTCCCAGGGAGGTGATTGAGCACCACCTTGCTGTCTGTCCTCATGCGCGGCCCGTCAAGCAGAAGGTCAGAAAGCAAGCTTTGGAACGACAAGAGTTCATCACAGAGGAGATCCGGAAACTGGAAGCAGCAGGTTTGGTAAGAGGAGTGCTCCATCCAACGTGGTTGGCCAATCCGGTCGTGGTGCGCAAGGCTAATGGGAAGTGGAGGCTGTGTATTGATTCCACAGATATCAATAAGGCTTGTCCTAAGGACCCCTTCCCGTTGCCGCGCATCGACCAGATTGTTGACTCCACAGCTGGGTGTGATCTGCTGTCATTCCTCGATGCCTACTCCGGCTACCACCAGATCTTCATGACAAGAGAAGACGAAGAGAAAACAGCATTCATCACCCCATGTGGTACGTATTGTTTCATGCGGATGCCTTTCGGGCTGAAGAGTGCTGGTTCGATGTTTGCAAGGGTGGTCCAGATTGGTTTTGAACCCCAGCTCCCTAGAAATATGGAAGCTTATATGGATGACATAGTGGTCAAAACCAAGGAGAGGGCAACCCTCATACCGGATTTGCAAGAAACATTTGCAAACCTGCGCAAGATCAATCTCAAGCTGAACCCTGAGAAGTGCGTCTATGGCATCCCGTCCGGCAAGCTTCTCGGGTTCTTTGTATCACAGCGTGGGATAGAGGCCAATCCGGACAAGATCAAAGCTATAGAGCAGATTGAAGCACCCAAGCGAATCAAGGATGTGCGTCGGCTTGCTGGTTGCGTCATCGCCATGGGCAGATTCATTTCCAAGTCCGCCGAGCGTGCCCTTCCCTTTTTCAAGATCCTGAAAGAGGCGGGCCCGATGGAGTGGACGCCAGAAGCCGAAGCAGCATTGCAAGATTTGAAGAAGTACCTCTCCTCCGCGCCAATACTAGTTGCGCCTAGGCCACAGGAGCCGTTGCTGCTATACCTGGTGGCAACGAACCAGGTGGTCAGCGCCGCACTAGTGGCACAGAGAGAGGTTGACGACGAGGTAATGGCAGCCATAGAGCCCGACACCACCAATGCAGAGACGACACAGCCAGTTGAAGTGCCGCCGAAGAAGAAAATGATGCAGCACCCGGTCTACTTTGTTAGTTCCCTCCTGCAGGGAGCTAGATCAAGGTACTCCGGCGTGCAGAAACTGCTCTTCGGCCTTCTTATGGCCTCGAGGAAGCTGCGTCACTACTTCCAGGCACACGAGATCACTGTCGTCACTCGCCTCCCTCTGCAACGGATATTGCACAATCCAGATGCAACGGGAAGAATTGTGGAATGGGCACTGGAGCTGTCCAGCTTTGGCCTCAAGTTTGAAAGTACTTCGATGATTCAGAGCCGAGTCCTGGCGGAGTTCATTGCAGAATGGACCGCAACGCCTGACGAAGATGCCCAAGAGACTGCTCTCCCCGGCAAGGAGGCATGTTGTAGTTGGATCATGTACTTTGATGGAGCTTTATCCTTACACGGCGCGGGGGCTGGCGTACTGCTTTTCGCGCCCACTGGAGAGCACCTCAAGTACGTGATCCAGATGCACTTCCCCAGGAAGGTGTCAACAAACAATACAGTAGAGTACGAAGGGCTGCTTGCCCATCTTAGGATCGCGGCGGACCTCGGAATCAAGAAGCTCATCATCAGGGGCGACTCGCAGCTCGTCGTCAAGCAAGTCAACAAGGACTACCAGAGCCCATTGATGAAGGCCTACGTCGATGAAGTGAGAAAGCTGGAAGAGCGTTTCGACGGTATACAGGCTGAATACGTTCCCCGAGCGGAGAACAATGTCACCGATTACCTGTCAAAATGCGCTGCCCTCAAGCTACCTGTGGAACCAGGTACCTTTGTGCTCTAGCTAACTCAACCATCCGTTGATCCATCAACAGAGCAGAACAAGAGGAGGAAATCAGGACCCGGCAAGTACTTTCCCACCAAGCTCCCCGGAGCCGCCTGCAAGGATGTTGCCGGGGACACTGAACCCGCCACGGGACGGCTAGCTCCGGCGGAGCGTCAAGCTCTTGCCGTCGAGACAGCCGCTCCCATAGCGGAGGAAATGCCTTTAGTACTCGTCGTCAAGCCCCAGGCTCCAGCATGGGCACAGCATACCGTCTGATTCCTCCAAACAGGGGAACTTCCTGAAGAGCAGGAAGAAGCGGAAAAAGTAGCCCGTCGCTCTACCATGTACCAGTTCGTCGATGACGTCCTGTACAGAAAGAGGCCGAACGGTGTGAAATTGAAGTGTATCCCTCGGGAGGAAGGACTGAAGCTGTTGGCGGAGATACACGGAGGCATATGTGGATCCCACATCGGGTCAAGGGCCCTTGCCGGCAAGGCATTTCGGCAAGGCTTCTTCTGGCCCACCGCCCTCCAAGATGCGACGACACTAGTCACCAGGTGTGAAGCGTGTCAGTTCCATTCAAAGAAGCTTCATCAGCCAGCTCAAGCCCTTCAAACCATTCCTCTCTCCTGGCCCGTCTCGGTCTGGGGGCTCGACATACTGGGCCCTTTCCCCCGCGCTGTCGGGGGCTTTGAGTACTTGTATGTTGCAATCGACAACTTCACAAAGTGGCCGGAGGTGGAGGCAGTGAGGAAGGTCACAGCTCAGTCAGCCTTCAAGTTCTTCGAGGGACTAGTGTGCCATTTTGGTGTACCCAACAGGGTCATCACCGACAACGGCACACAGTTCACAAGCCGCACCTTCATGCAATATATCCAAGACCTCGGCAGCAAAGTCTGTTTCGCTTCCGTTGCTCACCCATGAAGCAATGGTCAAGCTGAGAGGGCAAACGCTGAAGTACTGCGAGGCTTAAGGACCAAGACCTTTGACAGGCTGCACAAGAGTTGAAGGCGCTGGATTGATGAGTTGCCGACGGTTCTTTGGTCGATCAGGACGACGCCAAATCGAGCCACCGGCCAGACACCCTTTGCCCTAGTATACGGGGCAGAAGCAGTTCTCCCCACGGAACTCATATACGGGTCACCTCGAGTGATAGCTTATGATGAGCTTGAGCAAGAGCAACTGCGGCAAGATGACGCAATGCTCCTTGAGGAAGATCGTCTTCGGGCGGCTGTGAGAGCAGCACGCTACCAGCAAGCCTTGCGCCGCTATCATAGCCGCAAGGTTCATGCCCGAAGCCTTGAGGAAGGCGACCTTGTCGTTCGGCGCGTTCAATCGGCCAAGAATTCCAACAAGTTGACGCCAAAGTGGGAAGGCCCTTATCGGGTAATACGAGTCACCAGGCCCGGCGCAGTCCGCCTGGAGACCGAAGATGCCGTTCCGGTGAGTAACTCCTGGAACATTGAGCATCTTCGCAAGTTTTACCCATGAGGCGTGGCTTGCCGCCCCCCGGCAAGCCACCTTTTGTACAAGCATTGCCGATGATGCATGTAACCCTTTGTACAAAGCCAGGCGCAGACCCTGAGCATAGATAAATGAAGCGCTGGCGCCCTAAGTTATAGCATGCATGCTAGGTCGAGTCTTTTCCTTGGTTAGGGTTGATAGTGCTTAGCAGCGACTAACCCCTAGCTTAGAGATCGAGTGTGCGTCTCTTTGTCTTTCTTTTGTCTTCTTTGGTTCACAGGACACACGGATATCCGTGCCGAACCACTTGGGGAGGAAAAGAAGATGAACAGACCAGCATCTAGCCCCAGGCAAGCCAGCATTGCCGGTGGCTGCAAGAGCAAAGATTCACCCACAGCGAACCAGGGTTGCCGGGGGCTGCATCTTCAGATAAGTTCTTCATCCCTTACCATGCATTCCATTATGGACTAAGGTATGTGAAACCTCGTTTTCCCCTAAGCTACCGTGCTCCCATAACTCTAGGCCCTAGGGCTCGTTCCTGGGGCCAAGTTTGGTCGTAGTCGCGGCAGCGAAAGGATGAAACAAGGAGCCAGAACCCGCCTCATCCCTGCCTCCGCCAAAGGCGTGAGAAAGGTCGAGCGAAGTGGGGAGATGGCAAGGCCTGTTGCCGAGCAAGGAAATGTTTATCTCGAAGATATCAAGGATTTACTCCCTGTCGTGGGTTCTATCCACAAACAAATGACCCGGCAAGCATCCCTTTTTCATTAAAAACATTCCACTCATGTACAGTCCATAGGGAATGAAAAACATGAATGACGGGATTACAAGTTTTAAATTCAGCTAAGGCCCGAAGGCTTACAAACTAAAAAGAGATAAGGTGCCCGTAATCCCTTTCTTGTCCCTCTCCTCAGGAGGCAGGTCAAGGAGGCGAAAAGGGCAAAAGGGGCGCCTAGGCGAGCTACGGGTAGCAGAAGACACCAAGAGAACATCTCGGTGGCCGTCCGAAGGCTGGATGGTGATGGCAGCACTGGAAGCAGAGCTCGAAGACGAGGCGGCAGGACGTCGGCACGCGTCGAAGGCGTCGGTGCCCGTGTACTCCGATTTGATGGCCTTGCCGCCCGCCCTCTTCCTCTTCCGCAGCCTCCCAACGCCAGCTGCCCAAGGAGACGACCACGAGAAGTTCAGGGAGCCGGCGACACGGATGATGGGGTCGCCGGTGCCGCACGGAGTGGCGCCCGACACCTAATCGGACCCGTCATCCTGCCGCCTACTACCCTCGTCGTCGCTGCCGCTGTCCTCCTCGTCACTCCCGCCCGAGGAGGAGTCTTCACTATTAGAAGAGCTCTCCACGCAGCACCTTGCACGGGTCCCAAAACACCCAAAGACCTTGACGGAGAGAAGGCCACCCTCCATCAACTTAAAATGGAGAGTGAGCCCCTCCATCAAGCGGTGGATATGAGAAAACGTCTTCCATCCCCGACACAGCTACATCACGTGAGGGGCGGGGAAGTCGACGCGGACCCGCGTGCCGCTGATCCCACAGCCCCTCATGTGCAGCTGTAGCGACTCCGGCGGATCCAGCTCCATCTCCCGCGCGAATGGAGTCGGGAGGCGAAGGCGACGGCGAGGCGGCCGGTGCAGCCTGACGAAGAACTCGCAAGGGTCATCCCCAACGTGACCCTCCATGGGGGGAGGAACTGCTGGCGAAGGCGAGGCCGGCGCGCCGCCCCGTCCTCCTCTTCCCCGAGCGCCTCGGCCTCGCCCACGGCCTCACCCCCTCCCCCTTCCCCTCGCGGCTAGCTCTGCCACCGCGGGAGCAGGAGAAGGAGGGACGGGTTGTCGAGCGGTGACCCTCGCCGCCACCGTTGAAGGACCAGGATTCCCTCTCTCCATGGCGGATGGAAGGGGGGAGCAGAAGCTGAAGGAAGGAGGAGATGAAAAGAATGCGGGACGCCATCCCCCCTCCCGCTCTTTATAAAGGAACAGGGTGGGGGCTCGGCCGCCCTGCTCAGCCAATCAAGATGTGGAAGGCGCAGGGAACTGGGACCGACCCGCCGCCCCAGCCCGCGGCGGCCCGGTTTCCCGCCTCCACTGTTCGCCACCCCAAGCGCATGAGAGCCACGTGGCAAGCGTGCAGGACCGAGGCGACGGGTGAGGCGACCTCTCCCCACCCCGTGATCGTGGGGAGTGGACGCCTTGAAGAACACGCCTCGGCCCCGTTCAGTAAATGGGCCGTGCCTCCACGCCTCCCTCCGTTTATGGGGAAGGCGCGAACCGCCCCCTTTACTACGACGTGACGCATGCATGCAGAGCTCAGCCCCACGCATGTCGCCCACGTCACACACGCCTCCCCATGCCGCGCCACGTGCGGGAAGCATGGGAAGCGCAGCGCGCGAAGAGACTTACCGCAGTAAAAACCGCCCCGCCTGACCGCACACCATTTTTGGGCCTAGCCCAATGACGCGATTGCGCTTACGTGTGGCCCAGGCCCGGGGGCTCCTGTCGATGTACAAAAAGAGGGGTACACTTTTTGTACCCCTATAACTGTGCACGGACAGTCTGAGCCACGAGCACCACCACACTGAGCAAGGCAAGGGAGGTGAGCCAAGGTAAGACCGAAGCTCAGGAGAAGCAGAATGACGCCAAGACCAAGACCACAAAGAGCAAAGGGGACGAAGCAGACCCCCCCGGCAAGATCCTTACCGGGAGGAGGTTTTAGCAAACCAGGCAAGACCCTTGCCGTGGCAGCTCGCCCCACACCTACGGAGTGAGTCACCCTTGAGTCCACTGCCCCCATGGGGCAAGGATTCGGGAGACATCCCCATGGTGGCATGCGGATCTTTGTGAAGACATTCAATATCAGATACACCCTTTAGAAGATGAGGATCCTTGGTGGGATCCCAGCCAAGGAGGACCACAAGGCCCCCGGCAAGAGCCTTGCCGGGGATGACAGCAGGTGCCACGGCAAGACCCTTGCCGGGTCCCTAGCAAGGCCATTGCCAAGAACACCCGTAGGGCCACCATCAGGCCCACGCCAGTCAAACCTCCACCGCCGTTCGCATGCAGCTGCCGACCCAACCAGCTGGGCAGGCACCTGCGTGGCGGCATGCGGATCTTCGTGGAGACCCACCACTGCGCCACCTCAGCTGCCTGCCTGCCTACATGGCACCGCGGGCGCCGCTGGCCAGGGCGCGTGTCGACACGAGAGGGAGCGGCGACGGACGAGACAGGGCTCTCCCCTGTCCCCGAGAAAGCAAGGACACCTGGGCAAGACACATTAAATGTGCCTTGTCATGTAATGCAAGGGATAACCTCACATCATTGTACCCTTTCCACCTCCTGTGTGCCACTGTGGCAACCCCTTTCCTATAAAAGGAGGCCCGAGGCGACCAGGAGGAGGATTCGGCTTTTTGGAGCTCCTCATGCCCCATGGCTAGCTCAAGAACACAGATATACAATCCACCAAAGCAGGAGTAGGGTTTTACGCATCCTCGCATCACGAACCTGGATAAACGAACCGTGTGCTATCTGTTTGATCCGCTCTTCTCATGACCCCACGCCCCGCAACCGTAGTAGGGATTCTTGTGATCCCATAGGTGTCATTCCCACCAACACTGAATAATAGAGTAGGCCAAATCAGATGAATCTACAGATCAAGTGGGCGTGCCCCAACATGAGAAGACAAGCGTTAATCTTGGCCTGACAGGCATAACCTCACCAGGGCCGAAAACCACATACCAACTTCATTTGAATTGCGCCGTGATGTCCTCGGATACAGAGGTGCCGCACACCCCTTATGCTTGACTGATGAGGTAATGGAGAACCAGTTCCCAGAAGGGTTTAAACTCGTAAACATTGAATCATATGATGGAACAACAGATCCCGCAGTATGGATTGAAGATTTCCTTCTCCACATCCACATGCCCCGCGTTGACGATCTCCATGCCATCAAGTACCTCCCCCTCAAACTCAAGGGACCAGCACAACACTGGTTAAACAACCTCCCAGAAAACTCTATTGGTAGCTGGGAAGATCTGGAGGATGCCTTTAGAGACAACTTCCAAGGCACCTATGTTCGGGCTCCGAACACCGATGACCTTAGTCACATAGTCCAGCAACCCGGAGAGTCAGCCCGGAAACTCTGGACCAGGTTCTTAATTAAAAAGAACCAAATTGTCAGTTGTCCGGACGATGAAGCCATCGCGGCCTTTAAACACAGCGTCCGTGATGAGTGGCTCGCCAGACACCTCGCCCAAGAAAATTCGAAGTCCATGGCAGCACTCACCGCACTTATGACCCTCTTTTGCTCGGGAGAAGATAGCTGGCTAGCTCGTAGAAGCAACAACACCAGCGAACCTAGCACCTCTGAAGCCAGAGACGGCAATGGTAAGCCACGGCGCAACAAACACAATCGTCAAAACAACAATGAAGATACTGAAGACATGGCGGTCAACGCCAGATTCAGTGGATCCAAACCCGGTCAGCGGAAGAAGCCATTCAAAGGAAACAAGGATGGTCCATCTAGTTTGGACAGAATACTCAATCGGCCTTGCCAGATTCAAGGCACCCTGATGTCTACTACACAACCTTCTTCCTGTAGACGTTGTTGGGCCTCCAAGTGCAGAGGTTTGTAGGACAGTAGCAAATTTCCCTCAAGTGGACGACCTAAGGTTTATAAATCCGTAGGAGGCGTAGGATGAAGATGGTCTCTCTCAAGCAACCCTGCAACCAAATAACAAAGAGTCTCTTGTGTCCCCAACACACCCAATAAAATGGTAAATTGTATAGGTGCACTACTTCGGCGAAGGGATGGTGATACAAGTGGTATATGGATAGTAGATATGGGTATTTGTAATCTAAAAATATAAAAACAGCAATGTAACTAATTATAAAAGTGAGCGTAAACGGTATTGCAATGCGTTGAAACAAGGCCTAGGGTTCATACTTCCGCTAGTGCAAGTTCCCTCAACAATACTAACATAACTGGATCACATAACTATCCCTCAACATGCAACAAAGAGTCACTCCAAAGTCACTAATAGCGGAGAACGAACGAAGAGATTATGGTAGGGTACGAAACCACCTCAAAGTTATTCTTTCCAATCAATCAGTTGGGCTATTCCTATAAGTGTCACAAACAGCCCTAGAGAATATCATATGATCCAACTATAATAGCAAAGCTCGCGATACATCAAGATCGTACCACCTCAACAACACGAGAGAGAGAGAGATCAAACACATAGCTACTGGTACATACCTTTAGCCCCGAGGGAGAACTACTCCCTCCTCGTCATGGAGAGAACCGGGATGATGAAGATGGCCACCGGAGAGGGATTCCCCCTCTGGCAGGGTGCCGGAACGGGTCTATATTGGCTTTCGGTGGCTACGGAGGCTTCTGGCGGCGGAACTCCCGAACTATTTTGTGTTCTGGAAGTTTTTGGGTACGTGAGTATATATGGGTAAAGGAAGTACGTTAGTGGAGCTTCAGGGGGGCGCCCCCCACCCTCATGAGCACCTCCCTTGGCTCCTGACATGGGGTCCAAGTCCATCCGGTAGCTTTCCTTCCAAAAATAACTTCTCCAGTTGATTTCGTTCCGTTTCGACTCCGTTTGATATTTCTTTTCTTCGAAACACTGGAATAGGCAAAAAACAGCAATTCTGGGCTGGGCCTCCGGTTAATAGGTTAGTCCCAAAAAATAATATAAAAGTGGATAATAAAGCCCAATATTGCCCAAAACAGTAGATAACATAGCATGGAGCAATCAAAAATTATGGATACGTTGGAGACATATCAAGCATCCCCAAGCTTAATTCCTACTCGTCCTCGAGTAGGTAAATGATAAAAACAGAATTTTTGATGCGGAGTGCTACTTGGAATAATTTCAATGTAATTCTTCTTAACTGTGGTATGAATATTCAAATCCAAAAGATTCAAGACAAAAGTTCATATTGACATAAAAATGATAATAGTTCAAGCATTCTAACTAAGCAATTATGTCTTCTCAAAATAACATGGCCAAAGAAAGTTCATCCCTACAAAATCATATAGTTTAGTCATGCTCCATTTTCGTCACACAAGAATGCTCTCATCATGCACAACCCCGATGACAAGCCAAGCAATTGTTTCATACTTTAGTAATCTCAAACCCATAAACTTTCACGCAGTATATGAGCGCGAGCCATGGACATAGCACTATGGGTGGAATAGAATATAATGAGGGGGGTTATGTGGAGAAGACAAAAAGGAGAAAGTCTCACCTCAATAAGGCTAATCAATGGGCTATGGAGATGCCCACCAATTGATGTTAATGCAAGGAGTAGGGATTGCCATGCAACGGATGCACTAGAGCTATAAATGTATGAAAGCTCAACAAAAGAAATTGAGTGGGTGTGCATCCAACTTGCTTGCTCACGAAGAGCTAGGGAACTTGAGGAGGCCTGTCGGTGTCAAAACCGGCGGATCTTGGGTAGGGGGTCCCGAACTGTGCGTCTAGGCCGGATGGTAACAGGAGGCAAGGGACACGAAGTTTTACCCTGGTTCGGGCCCTCTCGATGGAGATAAAACCCTACGTCCTGCTTGATTAATATTGATGATATGGGTAGTACAAGAATAGATCTACCCTGAGATCAAAGAGGCTAAACCCTAGAAGCTAGCCTATGGTATGATTGTTGATGTGTATGTTGTCCTACAGACTAAAACCCTCTAGTTTATATAGACACCGGATGGGGTTAGGGTTACATAGAGTCGGTTACAATGGTAGGAGATCTACATATCCGTATCGCCAAGCTTGCCTTCCACGCCAAGGAAAGTCCCTTCCGGACACAGGACGGAGTCTTCAATCTTGTATCTTCATAGTCCAACAGTCCGGCCAAAGGATATAGTCCGGCTGTCCAGACACCCCCTAATCCAGGACTCCCTCAGTAGCCCCCAAACCAGGCTTCAATGACGATTAGTCTGGCGCGCAGATTGTCTTCGGCATTAAAAGGCGTGTTCTCCTCCAAATTCCGTGTACCTATTTGAATAAAGTTCGGTTTCTTGTAGATGTTGCGCTCCTTGGCTTCTACGCCCAATAATGGCCGCTTCCCACGTGTCAAACGAATATGAAAAGTCTGAGTGTTTTTACATTCACACCCCTAGCCGCGTAAATGAGCTTCCCTATTTAAGGGGACGAGGATTTAGATCCAATCCACACCTTCTCCCCTCCGCGAGTGTTCATCAGAGCGCATCCGATAAAGGTCCATTCCACCATGGCCAGCCGTCGCAACTCCTCCCCTCACCCTTCCAGCCCTAAGCCTGGATATTGGGAGAGATGTTCCATCCCGCATAGCGAGCTAGTGACACTCCAGACCAAGGGATTTCTTCCCCCGGCCTATATGGTCCCGGTTCGAGCCGGTCTTGCCGTCTACAACGGCGGAGAGCGAGCAGAGAATGCCCCTAATCCCTCCAAAGGAGAGCGGGTGTGCCTCGTCCCTTACTTAATAAGGGGGCTCGGATTTCCAATCCATCCATTTCTGTGGGGGTTGCTGGAGTTCTATGGCCTCCAGCTACATAATCTCATGCCTGCCTTGGTACTGCATATCGCGGGCTTTGTAGCCCTCTGCGAGCTGTTCTTTGGTGTCGAAGCTCATTTCGGACTGTGGAAGGAGCTATTTTGCCTCGTGCCCCGTTCCAAGAAGGGGTCAATGTATCAAGTGGGCGGAGCCGAAGTGTGGAGCATCGCCGGGACCGGATATCTGTCTGGAACCCCAAAGAAGGTGTCCGAAGACTGGCCCTCGGAGTGGTTATATATAGAAGATGTCCCGCTGGCGGATCCTGTCCGGATCGGCCTCCCTGAATTCAACAGTGCTCCCTTAAAGAAGTGCCTAAGCTGGCGCCCATGGAGCCCTCAGAGGGGAGGTGACAAGGACATCATTTACCTGATGGGCCAAATAAGATTGTTACCCCATTCCGGACTAACCATGAT
Organism: Triticum urartu; assembly: GCF_056163025.1. NCBI lineage: Eukaryota > Viridiplantae > Streptophyta > Magnoliopsida > Poales > Poaceae > Triticum > Triticum urartu. The sequence continues at coordinate 177,920,183 of NC_141875.1, forward strand.
CGGGGTTATGGCCGAATGCATTATGCGGGGGGTGCAGCCGCTTCAATATAGAAGCCACCCCATGTGGGACTTCAACGGGGAGGACGGCGCCACCCGCTACGGCCGTAAGGGGCCAGATTCAGCTGCCGCTCTACTAAAGATCTTGTCCACTTTGTATAAGGGAGAAGAGGAGGAATTTCTCCACGTCAACCCTCAGGGTGGATTCTCCATGCACAATCCCCCAAGATGGGTAAGCGACCGTATTTACTTGTCCATCCGTTTTGTATTCCCATTGTTAAATATTCAGTCTGATGACTTCAACGCAGGAACTGCGCCGGGCTGTTAAGGAAATAAGTAGCCCTCCTCAACAACCCGAGGACCCAGGACGGTCCCTCGACCCAGCCTCCCAAGAGGATCCAGACATATCTGTGGAGCTGATTGATGGAGTGTTCCATCAATTAAGCACGGACAACGCCTTGGTGGCCATTACGGCCGATTACCCAGGGCTAATCCTGACCCCCCAGGTACCGGAGATCAAAGTCCCAGTACCCCGAATAGGTGTCCACCCACTCGTGTTTAGTTTCCTGATTGCAACCGAACTTTGCAGGGGAGGTATTTAAGGCGGAAGGCCGAACCTGCGGCGACAAGCCAACGAGGGGTCGTAGGGCCCCGCGGGCAGAAAAGATGTGCAGTCCGGATCGAGGCGTTAGCGCAAAGGTATGGCGCGCCCCCTTATCCCAGGTGTTATACCTTTGAGGCATATTGACACTCACGCTCTTTTCAGGACAAAGAGACCTCGCCGGACTACATCCGGAGAGGCTGCCAATCGCGCCTCCACTAGCCAGGCTCCAAAGCCTGGTCAGGAGGCGGTGGCGAACGCAAGGCGCGCACCGGACGCTCCTCTGACGGAGGATGTGGATGGGTTGTCTGCCACCAACTCTGAGGTGGAGAGTGCCATGAACCACAGGCGTCGCTGGACAATTCTTCGCGACGCTTGTTTCCCCCAAGGGGCGTTAGATGCCTTCAACTCGGGATATGCGTATCTCCGTGCCGCTCAAAATGGTCTAGCCAGAGCCATGGAGTAGTATGTAAAAGACATACGGGTAAGAAAATTCTGGTAATTATATGTATATACTAGTAGCCCCCGAGACTTGAAACAGTTAGAATAACTGATTTAAGGATCATTTGTGATGCAGGTTCTTACGGAAAAGAATTCCCTACTGTCCAAGGAGCTGGAAGAGTACAAAGCCCAACTTGAGGCTGCACTAGCCGCGGCAGGGGAGCCCAAGGAGACCCCCTCTGGTAATATACACTTCGAAAGATAAGTATTTTGCGAAGCACGGCTTTGGTGCGAATCTGACAAATGAAATTGCAGATGGCGCCGGATTGAATCCGGAAAGGCAACACCTCCCACTCCAGCTAAAGGCTGGTGAGAGGTGCTGACAAAGGTGAGGCGGGAGAAGAACGATCTCCAAGATGCCAACACCAAGCTGGGCGTCAAGCTGAAAGATGTTCGTGCCCGGCTATCAGGCTCCGTGAAGGAGAATCAGCGGCTTCGGCGCGACATATTTAGTAAGTGCTTGAACGAACCTTTGAAAGAAAGTTTGGCGGGGAAGTCGACTAATAGAGCAATGTCTGTAGGTGTGCTAACAGGTCGTCCTACAGAGGAGATGCCCGGTTCTACGGGTGACCTTCTTCCCGAGCTCTCGCAACTGCTCGATCGAGTTCGGCAGGCGATGCAAGGCGTCGCCCAGGCCCTGTGGCCGTCCGTCTCCATGCCCGGAGGTCTTGGAGAGCTTGTAGAGAAGCTAAAGGGAGCACGGCGTCGCTTGTGATTGTGGAAGATATCAGCCTGCCGTCAAGGCACTAGGGAGGCCTGGGCCATGGTGAAGACGCGGTACGCAAAGGCTGACCCCAACCACATGGCCGAGGTCGGTCCTGTAGGGCCCGATGGGAAGGAGATCCCTGTAAGATTAGTATATGGCCAAGTAGAGTTGGCCGCAAAGTATTCCCAGTAGGACTGTAAATTAGACAGCCTATTAGATGGTATTGAAGAGGAATACAACCAGTCAAAATGACTATGTAATTTAATTGACATTTATAATGCCTTCTAGCCGGATTGTAGATCATTTGTCATTGCCGACCTTTTCGCTTCAGCCTCGGGACCTGACGGTCCGGAGTGTGTCCGAATTCCCATACGGTTATATAGGAACCGGGGAATGCATGGAGACCAGGCGTAGGGGTCATTAGGGCTTGAACAGACAAGTGCCCGACTAGTTATGTTATATTACATGGTTAGTAAGAAACATCTTCCAGGGAGAATAGTTCCGTTAGGGGTTCCTTTCCCTCGGAGGCATGCCCTAAGGTGCATGTCCATGCTGCGAAAAGAAACGCAGGAAAAACATCTGGGGGCGTATAGATAAAAAAAAGATCATCTTTAGTTCACCGACTGAATATTCCCTTAAGAACGCTAGCTTTCGGCTTCACCCAGTCTGACGTACACGTCCGGCTGACCTGGCAGTAACAGTCGCAGAGGTGCTCCCTTTACCACCTAGCCGAACAATCGGGAACGTAGGGGTAAGCACAGGAGCCAAGCAACCCAGCTTGGCCAAAACTTAAGTCATATCGATACATATAATGGTGAATAAAAGGTACATGCGGAAGTGTGACGCATGTGTTAGGCATGAAGCCCGTATGAATAAACTTCTGTTTAAAGAAGCCCCCAGGTTTAATGAGCGCGGATAGAGCACCACTTTATGAGCCTTTAAAGGCTATAAGAGAGAGAGAGAGAGGAATAGAAATGTAAGACAGAAAATATATAAAAAATGGACAGAGGAAGGAGATGAACACAGAGTCCGGTGCTAGGCATAGAATCTTCGGAGACGAGCTGCGTTCCATGGGTTTGGCTCGAGTCGGTTATCCGATGCATCCCATAGGTGGTACGCTCCACCAGTCAGGACTTGGTCAATTATGAAGGCACCCTCCCACTTGGGCTTGAGTTTGTCCTTTTTCTTGTCCGGTAGTCGTAGAACTAATTCGCCAACATTGTAATTTTTGGCCCGTACTTCTCTGCTTTGGTATCTTCGAGCCTGCTATTGATAGAATGCGGAATGGGCTTTTGCCACATCACGCTCCTCCTCCAATGCGTCTAAGCTGTCCTGCCGATCGAGTTCGGCTTCTCTTTCTTCGTACATGCGCACTCGAGGTGAGTCATGAATTATGTCGCAAGGCAAAACTGCCTCTGCACCGTACACCATAAAGAATGGTGTGTATCCGGTGGTGCGATTCGGCGTGGTCCGCAGCCCCCAGAGTACGGAGTCAAGCTCCTCTACCCAGTGCGTGTTTGATTCCTTGAGGGACCGCACTTATCTGGGTTTGATGCCGCTCATGATAAGACCATTTGCACGTTCGACATGGCCGTTAGTTTGTGGGTGATAGACGGAAGCATAATCGAGCTTGAAGCCCATGTTTTTACACCAGAGTTTTACCTCGTTGGCCATGAAGTTCGTGCCATTATCAGTGATGATACTGTGGGGGACGCTGTAACAGTGTACAAACCCGGATATAAAGTCTATCACCGGTCCGGATTCAGCCGTCTTAACAGGCTTGGCTTCTATCCATTTGGTGAACTTATCCACCATGACCAGTAAGTACTTTTGCTTGTGGGTTCCGCCTTTAAGGGGTCCAACCATGTCAAGCCCCCAGACTGCGAAGGGCCAAGTAATGGGGATAGTTTGGAGGGCGGTGGGTGGCATATGGCTTTGGTTTGCAAAGAGCTGGCAACCGGTGCATCGTTGGACTAAGTCCTGAGCGTCTGCCCGGGCCGTCGGCCAATAAAAGCCTGTATGGAAGGCCTTGCTTACAAGGGACTGGGCTGCAGCATGATGACCGCCGAGTCCGGCATGAATTTCAGCCAGGAGGTTCCGCCCCTCCTCTTCGGAGATGCACCTTTGAAGCACTCCGGTAGTGCTTTTCTTATAAAGCTCTCCCTCGTGGACTCTGTAGGCTTTAGATCGCCGCACTATGCAGCGTGCCTCATTTTGGTCCTTGGGGAGTTCCTGCCTAGTAAGGTAGGCGAGGTATGGTTCCGTCCACGGGGCGATGACGGCCATTATTACGTGGGCTGAAGGTGTTATTTCGTTGGCAGAGCCTCCGATTGTGTCAGAATGTTCGGTGTCGGGCAGTGCGGTTGGGTCCGGGCTGTTATTGTTCGGCTCCCCTTCCCATACTATGGATGGCTTGAACAGCCTTTCCAAGAAGATGTTGGGGGGGGACTACATCGCGTTTTGCGCCGATGCATGCCAGGACATCTGCCACCTAATTATTTTCCCGAGCTATATGGTGAAATTCGAGCCCCTCGAACCGAGCTGACATTTTTAGGACGGCGTTGCGGTAGGCTGCCATTTTTGGATCCTTGGCATCGAAGTCTCCATTTATTTGGGATATTGCGAGGTTCGAGTCCCCGCGCACCTCTAGGCGTTGGATTCCCATGGATACTGCCATCCGGAGACCATGTAAAAGGGCCTCCTATTCGGCTGCATTGTTGGAGTCCGTGTACATAATCTGTAGTACGTATTGAACTGTGTCTCCTGTGGGGGACATCAAAACGACGCCAGACCCCAGTCCGGCCAACATCTTGGAGCCGTCGAAATGCATGATCCAATTTGAATATGTGTCGTATTCTTTAGGGAGTTCGGCCTCTGTCCATTCTGCGACAAAGTCGGCCAAGACTTGTGATTTGATGGCTCGTCGAGGCTTATAAGTTATATCGAACGGGAGGAGCTAAATGGCCCATTTCGCAATCTGTCCCGTTGCGTCATGGTTGTTTATAATATCGTTAAGTGGTACTTCCGAGGCTACTGTTATTGAACACTCTTGAAAGTGGGTACCGTGATGCTATGAATACTGCGTACGCAATCTTTTGGTAATGCGGGTACCGTGATTTGTAGGGAGTGAGGACAGTGGACACGTAGTAGACCGGCTTTTGAAGGGGGAATTTGTGTCCGTCCGCTTCTCGTTCGATGACGAGTACTGCTCTTACAACCTGATGTGTTGCTGCAATGTATAATAACATCGGTTCGCCAATGTTTGGCGCGGCCAGGACTGGGTTGGTTGCCAGTATGGCTTTTATTTCGTTGAGTCCGGCCGTGGCTGCATCCGTCCATTTGAAGTGTTCGGTGCGCCGAAGGAGGCGGTAAAGGGGTAGGGTCTTTTCTCCCAAGCGGGAGATAAAGCGGCTTAGAGCCGCCACGCATCCGGTTAACTTTTGTATTTGTTTGAGGTCCTTTGGGATATCCAGTTGCGACAGAGCTCGGATCTTGGCTGGATTTGCCTCAATTCCTCTACCGGATACTATGAAGCCCAAGAGCTTTCCGGCTGGAACGCCGAAAACGCATTTTTCCGGGTTGAGCTTGATCTCGTATGTTCGGAGGTTATCAAATGTGAGCCTCAAGTCGTCTACTAGAGATTCAACATGTCTTGTTTTGACGACCACATCATCTACATATGCCTCCACTGTTTTGCTGATCTGGCTTGCCAGACATGTCTGAATCATGCGCTGATATGCTGCGCCGGCGTTTTTGAGCCCGAAGGGCATTGTGTTTAAGCAGAATGGCCCGTATGGTGTGATAAATGCCGTTGCGGCTTGGTCTGGTTCTGCCATCTTAATTTGATGGTAGCCAGAATATGCATCGAGGAAACACAACGAATCATGTCCTGCGGTAGCGTCGATAATTTGATCGATGCGGGGAAGGGGGAAGGGATCCTTTGGACAAGCCTTGTTAAGGTCTTTAAAATCAACACACAGGCGCCAGGATTTGTCCTTCTTCGGTACCATCACCAGGTTGGCTAGCCAGTCCGGATGTTTTATATCTCTGATGAATACGACCTCCAATAGCTTTGCTAGCTCCTCTCCCATGGCCTGTCTCTTAGGTTCAGAAAAGCGCCGAAGAGCCTGTTTGACAGGTTTGAATCCTGCTTGGATATTTAAGCTGTGCTCGGTCAGCCTGCGTGGGATTCCTGGCATGTCTGAAGGGTGCCAGGCGAAAATGTCCCAGTTCTCTCTAGGAACTCTCACAATGCGGCGTCAACATCAGGGTTTAACTGTGCCTCGATGGAAGCTATTTCATTGGTGTCCGTTGGATGGACTTGGAATTTGACTATTTCGTCCGCCGGTTTAAAGGAGGTGGACTTGGATCTTTTGTCGAGTACCACATCGTCCCTATTCACCTCGAGGGCCAGTGCGGCTGTCTTGTTTTCGGTGTGGAGTGATATGTCCAGATCACTAGCGAGAGTGATGATCCCGTTAGGCCCGGACATCTTGAGCTTCATGTACCCGTAATGGGGTATTGCTTGGAAGACTGTAAACGCTTCCCTCCTAGCAGAGCGTGATAACCGCTGCTGAACGGAGCCACCTGGAACGTGACCTCTTCGGACCTGCAATTATCCGGCGTGCCTAAAACCACATCTAGTGTGATTTTTCCTGTACAGCGCGCTTCCCGACTGGGGATTATTCCTCTAAAGGTTGTGCTGCTTCGCTTAATGCGGTTCAAGTCTATTTCCATTTTTTGAAGGGTCTCCTCATAAATGAGGTTCAATCCGCTGCCGCCGTCCATGAGTACCTTGGTAAGACGAAAGCCATCCACTATTGGACTGAGGACCAATGCGGCTGGTGCTCGGGCTGTTCGGGATTTAGGTTCATCACTGGCGTTAAAGGTAATAGCCGTGTCACTCCATGGGTTTATTGTTGCTACTTGGTAGACTTCGGCAAGGCTGCGGAGTGTCCTTTTTCGCATATTATTTGATACGAATGTCTCGAAGACTGTTAATACTGTATTGGTGTCTCTGGGGTGGCTTTCTATGGCCTCCGGAATTAGGAGATTTTCGCCAATTTTGGCCACTTGCCGGAGTATCCAACATGCTCTAAGGCTGTGAGTTGGTGTGGCGTCCTCTATACTGTGAATTTTACACGGTCCATTAAGCCATCCTTCTAGTACGGTTCCATGCCTTCTAGAGGGTTTTTGCTTTTTAGTGCTTGACCCGGGTGACTGGTGATGATGCACCCTTTTATTTTGGACTCGGTTTGTATTCAGGGCAGGATTGTCCCGAAATTTTATTTCGGTTTTCCAGGCGCTTTCCATCGCACATTATTTTCGTACAATGCACGCCAAGTCAGCGAAGCGTGTAATATCACGGCGACTTATGGCATTGAGTATTCCCTTGTCCGTGCAATTATTGCAGAAGGTTGAGATTGCGTCTTCCTCGCGGCAGTCCCTTAGCCTATTCTTAACCAGGTGGACTCTGGCCCAGTAATGATGTACTGTTTCATCGGGTTCTTGTCTAATTTTGGATAGATCGCTTATGTTGGGGTGGGTGGGTGGAATTAAATCCGAAGCCTCACCCCATCTAAGGCTCAGAGGCCGAGAAATTTCTGAACTCGAAAATTTGGATTCCTGGATGTTGTCCAATGAATCCAGCCCGTTGCCTGACTCTAAATTCAGGTCTTGAGTGATATCCTCCCCTCCGCGGGTATCCAGCTTGGAGGGATCGGGAATCTGGACATAGCGAGTCTTTAAGATAGATGAAGGGTCGCCGCACTGTCCCTCTACCACGGCAACGTGATGGGTGACTTGGGGAGAGTTAATCTCTCACAGATCGGGTTTAGACCCAATCTGGTCATAATACGTGGCGATTCCCAGGGCGGCGAAGCGATCCAAGAGCTCGTTTATGGAGGAGAGCTCCATTGGATCTAACTGCTTGGCGAGTTCCGAGCTGACATGAAGATTGTTTTCGATGGCTTGAGAGGTCATCGTCGGCGCAGAAGCCGAATAGGCGGTCATAAGAAAACCACCTAGCCGAAGGGTTTGGCCGACAGCCAAAGCTCCCTTAGCAACGGTGTCGTCTTTAAAGACGGGGCGAGGCATCCTTCCTGATGGTGACGACACAGAGGAACTCTCAATGAAAGCACCAATGTCGGTGTCAAAACCGGCGGATGTCGGGTAGGGGGTCCCGAACTGTGCGTCTAGGCCGGATGGTAATAGGAGGCAAGGGACACTAAGTTTTACCCAGGTTCGGGACCTCTCGATGGAGGTAAAACCCTACGTCCTTCTTGATTAATATTGATGATATGGGTAGTACAAGAGTAGATCTACCATGAGATCGAAGAGGCTAAACCCTAGAAGCTAGCCTATGGTATGATTGTTGATGTGTATGTTGTCCTACGGACTAAAACCCTCCCGTTTATATAGACACCGGATGGGGTTAGGGTTACATAGAGTTGGTTAAAATGGTAGGAGATCTACATATCCGTATCGCTAAGCTTGCCTTCCACACCAAGGAAAGTCCCTTCCGGACACGGGACAGAGTCTTCAATCTTGTATCTTCACAGTCCAACAGTCCGAGCAAAGGATATAGTCCGGCTTTCCGGACACCCCCTAATCCAGGACTCCCTCAAGGCCCATTGTTGGAATATACAATCCAAGTTCTATAATGAAAATTTCCCACTAGTATATGAAAGTGACAAAACAAGAGACTCTCTATCATGAAGATCATGGTGCTACTTTGAAGCACAAGTGTGGCAAAGGATAGTAGCATTGTCCCTTCTCTCTTTTTCTCTCATTTTTTTGGGCCTTCTCTTTTTATGGCCTTTCTCTTTTTTGGGGCCTTCTCTTTTTTTAATTCCTCACTTGGGACAATGCTCTAGAAAATGATGATCATCAGACTTCTATTTATTTACAACTCAATAATTACAACTCAATACTAGAACAAAGATGACTCTGTATGAATGCCTCCGGCGGTGTACGAGGATTGCGATGAATCAAGTGTGACATGTATGAAAAATTATGGACGGTGGCTTTGCCACAAATACGATGTCAACTACATGATCATGCAAAGCAATATGACAATGATGATGCGTGTCATAATAAACGGAATGGTGGAAAGTTGCATGGCAATATATCTCGGAATGGCTATGGAAATGCCATAATAGGTAGGTATGGTGTCTGTTTTGAGGAAGATATAAGGAGGTTTATGCGTGAAAGAGCGTATCATATCACAGGGTTTGGATGCACCGGCGAAGTTTGGGCCAACTCTCAATCTGAGAAAGGGAAATGCACGGTACCGAAGAGGCTAGCATGGATGGAAGGGTGAGAGTGCGTATAATCCATGGACTCAACATTAGTCATAAAGAACTCACATACTTATTGCAAAAATCTTCAAGTCATCGAAAACCTCGGTACTACGCGCATGCTCCTAGGGGGATAGATTGGTAGGAAAAGACCATTGCTCGTCCCCGACCGCCACTCATAAGCAGGATAATCAAATAACACCTCATGTTTCAAATTTGTTACACAACGTTTACCATACGTGCTTGCTACGGGACTTGCAAACTTCAGCACAAGCATTTCTCAATTTCACAACTACTGAACTAGCACGACTTTGATATTATTACCCTCATATCTCAAAACAATCATCAAGCATCAAACTTCTCTTAGTATTCAACACACTCATAAGAAAGTTTTATTATTCTTGAATACCTAGCATATTAGGATTTTAAGCAAATTACCATGCTATTAAGACTCTCAAAATAATCTAAGTGAAGCATGAGAATTCATCTATTTCTTCAAAATAAAACTACCACCATGCTCTAAAAGATATAAGTGAAGCACTAGAGCAAAAGACAAACTACTCCGAAAGATATAAGTGAAGATCAATGAGTAGTCGAATAATTATGCAACTATGTGAAGACTCTCTAAAATTTAATAATTTCAGATCTTAGTATTCTATTCAAATAGCAAGCAAAGCAAAATAAAATGACATCTAAGAATAGCAAACATCATGTGAAGAAGCAAAAACTTAGGATCAACCAAAACTAACCGATAATTGTTGAAGAAGAAAGGTGGGATGCCAATCGGGCATCCCCAAGCTTAGACGCTTGAGACCTCTTAAAATATTTTCTTGGGATGCCTTGGGCATCCCCAAGCTTGAGCTTTTGTGTCTCCTTAATTCCTCTCATATCACGGTCCCCCTAAATCTCAAAAGCTTCATCCACACAAAACTGAACAAAGACTCGTGAGATAAGTTAGTATAAACCATTGCAAAAACCTTATCATACTCTACTGTAGCAAATCACTAAAATTATTATTCAACATTGCATACTAAATTCCTCTGCATATTTAATAGTCCTATCCTCAAATAGAATCATTAAAGAAGCAAACATATGCAAACAATGCAAACATATCAGCAATCTGCCTAAACAGGACAGTCTATAAAGAATGCAGCAACATCCATACTTCCCTACCTCTGAAAGAAAATTCCCACTGTAGTAAATTTATTAGATCTTAATATGCAAAAGGTTTGAACATTTTATAACATTCTGACTTTTCTAGGGAATTATTGCAACATCGGTAAACTTTCTGTTTTCAAACAGCAACATGTATACTTGTAACATAGGCATAGTAAATGCTATTGAGGGAGTCCTGGATTAGGTGGTCTCCGCACATCTAGACTATATCCTTTGGCCGGACTATTGGACTATGAAGATACAAGATTGAAGACTTCGTCTCGTGTCCGGATGGGACTCTACTTGGCGTGGAAGGCAAGCTAGGCAATACGGATATGTGTATCTCCTCCTTTGTAACCGACCTTGTGTAACCCTAGCCCCCTCCGGTGTCTATATAAACTGGAGGGTTTTAGTCCATAGGACAACATACAATCATACCATAGGCTAGCTTCTAGGGTTTAGCCTCTCTGATCTCATGGTAGATCTACTCTTGTACTACCCATATCATCAATATTAATCAAGCAGGACGTAGGGTTTTACCTCCATCAAGAGGGCCCAAACCTGGGTAAAACTTCGTGTCCCCTGCCTCCAGTTACCATCCGCCTAGACCCACAGTTCAGGACCCCCTACCCGAGATCCGCCGGTTTTGACACCAACATTGGTGCTTTCATTGAGAGTTCTTCTGTGTCGTCGCTGTTAGGCTTGATGGCTCCTTCTATCATCGATAGCGATGCAGTCCAGGGTGAGACTTTTCTCCCTGGACAGATCTTTGTATTCGGCGGCTTCGCACTGCGGGCCAACTCGCTTGACCATCTGGAGCAGATCGAAAGTTACGCCCCTGGCCACCAGGTCAGGTTTGGAAGCTTAAACTACACGGCCGATATCCGCGGAGACTTGATCTTCGACGGATTCGTGCCTCTGCCTTGTGCGTCACACGGTCACGATGAGTATGATTTAGCTCTACCATCAGACAGTGTTCAGGAGATCGCACCGGCAGCCGCTCCGACCCTCAATTCGGAGCCAGTTGCGCCGTCCATGGACGGGTGGATGGACCCTGCCACGGAAACCTTATCCTCATCGGCGAACAAGCCGAACATCGACCTTACCCTGGTCGAGAGCCGTGTTGTCAAACTGCCAGATCCTTCTCCGGCCACCAACTCGAAACCGCCGGCGCCCGTTCCTAGTGAATCCGATTCGGCGCCGATAATGGAGTTTACCTCCGCGGATATTTTTCAGCACTCGCCCTTTGGCGACATACTGAACTCATTAAGATCTCTCTCATTGTCAGGAGGATCCTGGCCAAACTATGTCCGGCAGGATTGGGATGCGGATGACGAAGAAATTCGTGGCCCACCCACCACCCACTTAGTAGCCACTGTCGATGACTTAACCGACATGCTCGACTTCGACTCCGAAGACATTGACGGTATGGACGACGATGCGGGAGACGAAGAGGAAGCACTGCCCACAGGGCACTGGACAACCACCTCATCATACGATATATACATGGTGGACACACCCAAAGAAGGCAATGGCAATGAGACAGCGGAGGATGACCCCTCCAAGAAGCAACCCAAGCGCCGACGTCAGCGGCGCTGCTCTAAGTCCCGCCAAAGCAAAAGTGGTGATACTGACACAGGAGATAATAACACTTCGGATAGTACCGAAGACAACAACAATCCCCTCTAGCAAGATTTAGAGTAGGAGGATGGAGGAGCCAACCCTCCAGAGAGAGCGGCAGATGGAGAGGCGGAGGATGATAATTACATGCCCCCCTGCGAAGACGAGGCAAGCCTCGATGATGACGAATTCGTCATGCCAGAGGATCCCGTCGACCAAGAGCGCTTCAAGCGCCGGCTTATAGCCACGGCAAATAGCCTTAAGAAAAAGCAGCAGCAGCTTCAAGCTGATCAAGATCTGCTAGCTGACAGATGGACTGAAGTCCTCGTGGCCGAGGAATATAAACTCGAGCGCCCCTCCAAGAGCTACCCAAAATGCAGGTTGCTACCCCGACTGAGGAAGAAGCGGATGACGCGGCTGATCGGCCACCTCGTGGCCGCGATATAGAGGCATTCCAGCCAAAAACTCAGCCTGCACCCCGACGCCATTCAAATAAAAAGGCATGGGGAAATACGCCAGACATGCAAGACATATTGGAGGAGAAAGCAAAACATGCAAGATCAATCTATGGATCATGAGGGTGCGCCACTATGCAAGACGATAAACGTCACGCCGGATACAGTAAAAGTAAATCCGGCCGGGCCGAACACAACGGGCAAGACCCATTCGACCTACGTCGCGACATAGCCCAGTACAGAGGAGCCACACATCCCCTATGCTTCATAGACGAAGTAGTGGATAATCAAATCCCAGAGGGTTTCAAACCCGTAAATATTGAATCATACGACGGCACAACAGATCCTACGGTATGGATCGAGGATTTCCTCCTCCACATCCACATGGCCCGCGGTGATGACTTACACGCCATCAAATACCTTCCACTAAAGCTCAAAGGACCAGTGCGGCATTGGCTTAATAGCTTGCCAGCAGAGTCCATTACCTGCTGGAAAGATCTGGAAGCCGCATTCCTCGACAACTTTCAGGGAACTTACGTGCGACCACCAAACGCCGATGACCGAAGCAATATAATTCAGCAGCCAGAGGAATTGGCCAGGCAATTCTGGACACAGTTCCTAACAAACAAAAATCAAATCGTCGACTGTCCGGATGCAGAGGCCTTAGCAGCTTTTAAACACAACATCCGCGACGAGTGGCTAGCCCGGCACCTTGGTCAGGAAAAGCCGAAATCTATGGCAGCCCTCATGACACTCATGACCCGCTTTTGTGCAGGAGAAGACAGCTGGCTGGCTTGCAGTAATAACATATCAAAGAACCGTGGTACTTCAGATACCAAGGACGGCAATGGCAGGCCACGTCGAAATAAACATAAGCACCGCATTAATAGCGACAATACCGAGGATACGGCAGTCAATGCCAGATTCAAAGGCTCTAAACCCGGTCAACGGAAAAAGCCATTAAAAAGAAGCACTCCGGGCCTGTCCAGTTTGGACCGCATACTCGATCGCTCGTGTCAAATACACGGCACCCCCGACAAGCCAGCGAACCACACCAATAGGGATTGTTGGGTATTCAAGCAGGCCGGCAAGTTAATTGCCGAAAACAAAGATAAGGGGCCACATAGCGATGACGAGGAAGAGCCCCGGCAGCCGAACACCGGAGGACAGAAGAGGTACCCCCCACAAGTGCGGACGGTGAACATGATATAAACAACCCACATCCCCAAGAGGGAGCGGAAGCGTGCGCTCAGGGACGTATATGCGTTGGAGCTAGTCACCCCAAAGTTCAACCCATGGTCCTCCTGTCCGATCACCTTCGATCGCAGGGACCACCCCACTAGTATCCATCATGGCGGAATCACCGCACCGGTCCTAGACCCAATCATCAACGGATTTCACCTCACTCGAGTCCTTATGGATGGCGGTAGCAGCCTGAACCTGCTTTACCAGGACACAGTGCGCAAACTGGGTATAGACCCCTCAAGGATCAAACCCATAAAAACGACCTTTAAAGGCGTCATTCCAGGTGTAGAGGCCCATTGCACAGGCTCAATTACACTGGAAGTGGTCTTCAGATCGCCGGATAACTTCTGAAGCGAAGAATTAATCTTCGATATAGTCCTGTTCCGCAGAGGCTATCATGCACTACTCGGGCGAACCACATTTGCAAGATTCAATGCGGTACCGCATTATGCATACCTCAAGCTCAAGATGCCAGGACCTCGGGGGGTCATCACAGTTAATGGAAACACAGAGCGCTCTCTCCGCAAGGAGGAGCACACTGCGGCCCTCCCAGCAGAAGCGCAAAGCAGCCTCTCAAGGCAATCCACCAGTTCGACGTTTCAAGACCCGGACACCTTCAAGCGCGCTCGGAGTAATCGGCAACTAGACCGCCCGGCATGATCTGAGCTCACGTAGCAATGCGGCCCCCACCCCAGCCCAAGCCAAACGGCGAAATTCATGCCACGCGTACATAATTACGCATTAAAAATACCATGGGCACATGCGGGGAGGGGGGCACAACTATGGCACGCCCCAATACGCGGCTTAAACCGCACTAGGGGCTTCCCGCTTTGTTAATTTTCTCTTTCAGGACTTTAATCTCTGGAAACCCTGTCCGGCAGCATGATTGCCGAACACATGATGCAGCAACCAAGCAGGCAAAAAGCTACGTCACACCACAGAACTCGCAGGTGGATTACGATAACGAGTGAAATTTTTTCTTTAATACTATTCCTCAGCTTGCCCTTGGAAGGGACATTGTCCTACTTTTTTCTTATCGCACTATCTGTATCATTCTGCTTTAACGCACCTTTTTGAATAAACAATGCATAACATTACAACCATTATTGCATTCCTGTTATATATATGTGTGTTCATTAATGACGCCTTGCATCCATACACTTTGGCATGGCCAATACACCAGGGGCTCAAGTACCCCACATTATGGTGTGAGAAGTCCGAACACTTTCACAAGTGCGGCACCCCGAACTTATAGCATTATATGCATCAGCTCCGAATCATGTCTTTGGTCAAATGTTGGGTCTGCCCGGCTCCTATGTTTTGGTACCTTACGTTCCACTCAATCGGCTAAGGTAGCACTAGGAGAACTACTGCGGTTGTGCCCCGGTTCTGCTGGGCTAAGCACCTCAGTAGAGAAAGCTAAAACTGACTGTCATGATAAGGCGAGAGACTGGTCGCTGTTCGGCGAGGTTTCGAGTCCATGAAGACTTATGCCGCTTAGAGCGAGGAGCCGGCCCTATCTGGCTTAAAGGCGTGTATTGCGCCCCGAATTTGGCCTTCCAAATACCAGGGGCTTCGCCGAAATTTAAAATTATAGAATTATATGGCTAAGTGAGTGTGTTAAAGCATTATTAGTTCGGTTGCCTTGTTCGCTGTGCTGAGCACCTCCCTCGAAGGACCCAAAAATGGGAACAAGAGTGCTCAGGTTTATCCCGAACACCCCAGCACTTGTGGCATGGGGGCAAAATCCGAGGACTAGCCATCTCTCAGATTGGATAAACAGCCAAACAGAAGGTAATATTTTTAATTCAAACAAGCGTTGCATAGCGCATATGAAACAAGTTTTCATCATACAAGATCAGACGAGCAAGTTTACTCAAATATTACATCCTTTGAACATTCGTCTGCCACAAGACGGGCACCCTTCAGGACACCCTCATAATAAATTTCGGGGGTGTGATGCTCCTTGCCCTACGGCGGTCCTTCCTTGATCAGCTACACGGTGTCTAGCTTGGCCCATTGCACCTTCACATGGGCGAAAGCCCGACGTGCACCTTCGATGCAAACGGACCGCTTGACGACTTCCAGCCGTGGGCAGGCATCCACAAGCCGCCTGACCAGGCCGAAGTAGCTGTTTGGAAGGGCGTCATCAGGCCACAGCCAGACTATCAAGCCCTTCATGGCCTGTTCGGCCGCCTTGCGTAGCTCGACCAGCTGCTTCAGATGGTCTCTCATAGGCACCGGATGTTCGGTCCCAGTATACTGAGACCAGAACAGCTTCTCCATTGAGCTTCCCTCCTCGGCCTGGTAAAGCTGTGCGGCATCCGACACGCTGCGGAGAAAATCTACGAATGCTCCTGGAGAGCTCCGGATTCGGGTAATAGGTAATTTACTTCCACATGCTTGCTTTGCATATAGAATGCCTTACCCGCTGCTATTTTCTTCATTGCGTCAATCTCCTGGAGGGCCTTTTGGGCTTCGGCCTTGGCACTCTTTGCGCTCTCGAGGGCCGCGGCAAGCTCAGACTCTCGCGTCTTCGAGTCAAGCTCCAACACCTTATGCTTCGTCACGAGAGCCTGGAGCTCTTGCTGCACCTCGCCCACCCGAGCCTCTTGCCTTTCCCGCTCGGTGCGCTCCTTGGCCGCTTTATCTTGGGCCTCGAACAGTGCTTGCTTTAGGGTCGCCACTTCGGTCATGGCCCCTGGCAAATTCATGATGATCCTTGCAATCACATTCTTTATATATATATAGCCGTAGACTAGGTACTACTTACCTTTGTTCTCCTCAAGCTGCCTCTTAGTAAGGCTGAGCTCTTTCTCGGACCCTTCGAGGTCCTGCTTCAGTGTGGCGACCTCTGCAGTCAGTGTGGCAGATGCCAGCAGCGAAGCCTGCATACGCATATTGACATACTTATATTAGACTCCTATGATATTGTTTGATCCTCTGCTCAGCTTTTCTTTCCGAACACCGAACAGAGCATCAGGGGCTACTGTCTATGCGGTAATATTTTTCCCATATTTCAAAAACCTACCTCAAAGCCTGTTAGAAGGCTGGCACAGGCTTCAGTCAGTCCGCTCTTGGCGGACTGAACCTTCTGAACCACCGCACTCATAATAGTGCGGTGCTCTTCATCGATGGAAGCGCTGCGAAGCGCTCCCAGCAGATTGTCCGGTGCCTCTGGTGGGACAGAGGTCACCGGCACAGGCGTCTTGCCCCTCTTGGAAGGAGGCCGCCTGCCCGAGTCCGGAACCACTGGAGGTTCCGGCGCGGTGTTCAGCTGAGGGCCGAACTCGGAGCTCTCGGGGGCCTTGTTCCCTTTGCTCCTGCAGTCCAGAAGGTCGCCTTGAGGCACCTTCGGGACTGTCTCCCCTCGACCCGGTGCCTCTTGAGACAACACCTCGGCGTTGTCCATAGGGCAAGGGGAGGTGGCGATTGGAAGTGGATCGCTATCCATATCCGACGAGTCCAGGGAGCCGTTTGACGAAGATATGTCGATATGGGCTTGGGGCGGTCTGCATAATCATGATTCGGCGTTAGGAGAAGCAGTGCGACAAAGGAATGCTATGAGTTACTCTGGTATCTGAATACTTACGACTTCCCAGGGGCTTGGCCCTGGGCAGCCACTTGTCTTCGCCTTCGGTGGCGGTGGTGGAACTGTCCGGAAGGAGAGTCCTTCCCTTCTTGGACCCTTCGGCCTCCCCAGTTGGGGCGGCCTTCCTTTTCTTGTCTCCCCAAACTGAAGGGCGAGCATCTTCTTCTTCCTCCTCGTCTTTGGTGGAGGAGTGTGTCACAGAGTTATCGGACGGTGAGTCTGATGACGCCTGGCGTCGGGAACTCTTTCGGGTTCCCTTGGCCTTCTTAGTCTTCTCCGGCACCTTGTAAGGAACCGGATTCAGCACTTCGTCAAGAGAGCGTCTGCTGGGCCTTCGGGCAAAGGAGCCGGACAGTCGATCTGTCCGGCCGTCTCCTGCTAGTCCTGTCAAAGGTACAGGAGCTTAGATCCCGCATAGAGTCAAACTATGAAAAACAAGTATCCTGTGAGAGGTAAAATAGCTTACTGCGCTGGCTTGGCGCTTCACGCAGAATTCGCGATCCTCGGTAGTGGGAGGGGGAACCTCGGCACCCTTGAATAGCACCTAACAGGCATCTTCATGAGTTGTGTCGAAGAGCCTGTTCAGAGTTCGGTGCTGGGCCGGGTCGAACTCCCACAAGTTGAAAGCCCATTGTTGGCACGGGAGGATCCGGCGGATGAGCATGACCTAGACTACTTTGATGAGTTTGAGCTTCTTGTTCACCATGTTTTGAATACATGTTTGGAGTCCGGTCAGCTCTCCCGAACTACCCCAGGACAGGCCCTTCCCTTGCCAGGAGGTGAGCCGCATGGGGATGCCAGATCGGAACTCGTGGGCCGCTTCCCATTTAGGGTCACGCGGCTCGGTGATGTAGAACCACCCCGATTGCCACCCCTTTATGGTCTCCATGAAGGAGCCCTCGAGCCATGTGACATTGGGCATCTTGCCCACCATGGCGCCTCTACACTACGCCTGGCGGCCGCTCACTACCTTTGGCTTGACATTGAAGGCCTTCAGCCATAAGCCAAAGTGGGGCTTGATGCGGAGGAAGGCCTCGCACACGATGATAAATGCCGAGATGTTGAGGATGAAGTTTGGGGCTAGATCGTGGAAATCCAGGCCATAGTAGAACATGCGCCCCCGGACGAATGGGTGGAGAGGGAATCCCAGTCCATGGAGGAAATGGGTAAGGAACACTACCCTCTCATGGGGCCTGGGGGTGGGGATGAGCTGCCCCTCATCTGGGAGCCGGTGCGCGATGTCGTCGGGAAGGTATCTGGCTCTCCTCAGCTTCTTGATGTGTCCCTTCGTGACGGAGGAGACCATCCACCTGCCTCCTGCTCCGGACATGGTTGGAGAAGGTCGAGGTGGGAAATGCGGACTTGGGCGCTGGAGCTCGAGTGTGCGAAAATGGATGAGCAAAGGAGGAAGAAGGCGTGGATGAAAAGGTGAATCCTTATCCCCTTATATGGACAGCCGAAACTATGCGCCCCCACTAGCCTGGTAAAACTCACTTATCCCCCAAGCGCCGTAATCGATGGCGCGGTTGAGTTACCCACGCCCGTATTGATGAGAATCCCGTAATAAGGGGAACACGATCTCTGCGTTGACAAGACGTGTCAAGAAACTGCCTCGCGTGGTGTGTGGGGCTAATTAAAGGAAACGGTTCGAATAATTACCGGGCCATGGCGTAATGTCGTGTTGCCAAAACGTGTCAGCATATTAGATGTGTGGAAATATTATTCTCTCTACGGTGGTATGTGGAACTTATTTTGCAGGGTCGAACACTATCCTTGTATTCAAATTCTTCCGTGGTGTATTCGGAGGAGGAACCCGCCTTGCAATGCCGAAGACAATACTGCGCGCCGAACTCATCGTCATTGAAGCCTGGTTCAGGGGCTACTGAGGGAGTCCTGGATTAGGGGGTCTCCGTACAGCCGGACTATATCCTTTGGCCAGACTGTTGGGCTATGAACATACAAGATTGAAGACTTCATCTCGTGTCAGGATGGGACTCTACTTGGCGTGGAAGGCAAGCTAGGCAATACGGATATGTGTATCTCCTCCTTTGTAACTGACCTTGTGTAACCCTAGCCCCCTCCGGTTTCTATATAAACCGGAGGGTTTTAGTCCGTAGGACAACATACAATCATACCATAGGCTAGCTTCTAGGGTTTAGCCTCTCTGATCTCGTGGTAGATCTACTCTTGTACTACCCATATCATCAATATTAATCAAGCAGGACGTAGGGTTTTACCTCCATCAAGAGGGCCCGAACCTGGGTAAAACTTCGTGTCCCCTGCCTCCTGTTACCATCCGCCTAGACGCACAGTTCAGGACCCCCTACCCGAGATCCGCCGGTTTTGACACCGGCAGCTATCAATGCCACTTTTATTGAAATAAAAGATGCAAAACATTGTTCTAAATAACAGCAAGAAAATCCTAACAAAATAAATTGACGCTCCAAGCAAAACACATATCATGTGGCGAATAAAAATATAACTCTATGTAAAGTTACCGATGAATGAAGACGAAAGAGGGGATGCCTTCGGGGGCATCCCCAAGCTTAGGCTCTTGGTTGTCCTTGAATATTACCTTGGGGTGCCTTGGGCATCCCCAAGCTTAGGCTCTTACCACTCCTTGTTCCATAGTCCATCGAATCTTTATCGAAAACTTGAAAACTTCACAACACAAAACTTAACAGAAAACTCGTAAGCTTCGTTAGCGAAAGAAAACAAAACACTACTTCAAGGTACTGTAATGAACTCATTCTTTATTTATATTGGTGTTAAACCTACTGTATTCCAACTTCTCTATGGTTTATAAATGATACGTCTCCAACGTATCTATAATTTTTGATTGCTCCATGCTATATTATCTACTGTTTTGAATGTTTATGGGCTTTATTATACACGTTTATATCATTTTTTGGGACTAACCTATTAACCCAGAGCCCAGTGCCAGTTTCTGTTTTTACCCTGTTTTAGGGTTTCGAAGAAAAGGAAAACCACACGGAGTCCAATTGACCTGAAACTTGATGGAACTCATTTTTGGAAGGAAAGAAGCCCAGAAGACTTGGAGTGCACGTCGGGGGATCTGCGAGGTGGTCACGAGGCAAGGGGGCGCGCCCACCCCCCTGGGCGCGCCCTCCACCTCGTGAGCCCCTCGTGGCCCCCCTGACGTACTTCTTCTGCCTATATATGTCCATATACCCTAAAAACACCAGGGAGCATAATAGATAGGGAGTTCTGCCGCCAGAAGCCTCTGTAGCCACCGAAAGCCAATCTAGACCCGTTCCGGCACCCTGCCGGAGGGGGAAATCCTTCTCCAGTGGCCATCTTCATCATCCCGGTGATGTTCATGACGAGGAGGGAGTAGTTCTCCCTCGGGGCTAAGGGTATGCACCAGTAGCTATGTGTTTGATCTCTCTCTCTCTCTCTCTCTTGTTCTTGAGGTGAAACGATCGTGATGTATCGCGAGCTTTGCTATTATATTTGGATCCTATGATGTTTCTTCCCCCCTCTACTCTCTTGTAATGAATTGAGTTTTCCCCTTGAAGTAATCTTATCGGATTGAGTCTTTAAAGATTTGAGAACACTTGATGTATGTCTTGCCATGCGTATTTGTGGTGACAATGGGATACCACGTGATTCACTTGATGTATGTTTTGGTGATCAACTTGCGGGTTCCTCCCATGAACCTATGCATAGGGTTGGCACACGTTTTCGTCGTGATTCTCCGGTACAACTTTGGGGCACTCTTTGAGGTCCTTTTTGTTGGGTGAATAGATGAATCTGAGATTGTGTGATGCATATCGTATAATCATACCCACGGATACCTGAGGTGACATTGGAGTATCTAGGTGACATTAGGGTTTTGGTTGATGTGTGTCTTAAGGTGTTACTCTAGTACGAACTCTAGGGCTGTTTGTGACACTTATAGGAATAGCCCAATGGATTGATTGGAAAGAATAACTTTGTGGTGGTTTCGTACCCTACAATAATATCTTCGTCCGTTCTCCGCTATTAGTGACTTTGGAGTGACTCTTTGTTGCATGTTGAGGGATAGTTATGTGATCTAATTATGTTATCATTGTTGAGGGAACTTACACTAGCGAAAGTATGAACCCTAGGCCTTATTTCCACACATTGCAATACCGTTTACGCTCACTTTTATCATTAGTTACCTTGCTGTTTTTATTTTTTCTGATTACAAAAACTATTATCTACTATCCATATTGCACTTGTATCACCATCTCTTCGCCAAACTAGTGCACCTATACAATTTACCATTGTATTGGGTGTGTTGGGGACACAAGAGACTCTTTGTGATTTCGTTGCAGGGTTGCTTGAGAGAGACCATCTTCATCCTACGCCTCCTACAGATTGATAAACCTTAGGTCATCCACTTGAGTGAAATTTGCTACTATCCTACAAACCTCTGCACTTGGAGGCCCAACAACGTCTACAAGAAGAAGGTTGTGTAGTAGACATCAAGCTCATTTCTGGCACCGTTGCCGGGGAGGTGAGTGCTTGAAGCTATATCTTTAGATCTTGCAATCGAGTCTTTTAGTTTCTTGTTTTATCACTAGTTTAGTCTATAATAGAAAATTACAAAAAATGGAATTAAGGTTACCTCATATGCTTCATATTTTTAATATCTATCATGAAAATAAGGATTCCAATAATTGTGCTCAAGTGCTAGAAGAAGAATGCATTAGAATGTTTGGCATTAAATATTTGAATGATGAGCATGATTGCAATGTTGTTAGTATGAATTCCTTGAATATCCATGATGCTAATGATATGCAAAGCCACAAGCTTGGGGAAGCTATGTTTGACGAAGATGATATTTTTTGTCCCCCAAGTTTTGATGAGCAAATTTATTATGATGAAAGCATGCCTCCTATCTATGATGATTATTGTGATGAAACGTATCATTTAAAGAATAATCATAACCATGAAACTTGTCATCTTGATTTCAATTTTCAATCCCATGATAGTTACTTTGTTGACTTTGCTCCCACTACTATTCAAGAGAAGAATTTTGCTTATGTGGAGAGTAATAAAATTTCTAGGCTTGTAGATCATGAAAAGAATGCTTTAGGTGCTGGTTATATTGTTGAATTCATTCATGATGCTACTGAAAATTATTATGAGGGAGGAACATATGCTTGTAGGAATTGCAATAATATCAAGTTTCCTCTCTATGTGCTTAAAGTTTTGAAGTTATGCTTGTTTTACCCTCCTATAGTAGTTGATTATTGTTCCCACAAGTTGTTTGATCACAAAGTCCCTATGCATAGGAAGTGGGTTAGACTCAAATGTGCTAAGTAATATTATCCATGATGCTCTCTTTATGTTTCAATTCTTATCCTTTATGTGAGCATCATTGAAATCAGCATGCCTAGCTAGGGGCGTCAAACGAGCGCTTGTTGGGAGGCAACCCAACTTTATTTTAGTTACTTGCTTTTTGTTCCTGTTTAGTACTAAATAATTCATCTATCCTATGTTTAGATGTGGTTTAATGCTTTTAATTAGTTTTTGTGCCAAGTAGAACCTTTGGGAAGACTTGGGTGAAGTCTTGTTGATCATGCTGTAAAAAACAGAAACTTTAGCGCTCACGAGAACTGCTGCCATTTTTATTTGGAGAGCGATATTTAGTTAAATCTTTTTGCATATGATTAATAGATAAATTAATCAGGTCCAGCAATTTATTTGATAATTTTATGAGTTCCATAAGTATATGTTTGTTCCAGATTACTACAGACTGTTCTGTTTTTGACAGATTCTGTTTTCTATGTGTTGTTTGCTTATTTTGATGAATCTATGAGTAGTATCGGAGGGTATGAACCATAGATAAGTTGGAATACAGTATTTTAACACCAATATAAATAAATAATGAGTTCATTACAGTACCTTGAAGTGGTGATTTATTTTCTTATACTAACGGAGCTCACGAGTTTTCTACTTTAAGTTTTGTGTTGTGAAGTTTTCAAGTTTTGGGTAAGGATTCGATGGACTATGGAATAAGGAGTGGCAAGATCCTAAGATTGGGGATTCCCAAGGCACCCCAAGGTAATATTCAAGGATAGCCAAGAGCCTAATCTTGGGGATGCCCCCGAAGGCATCCTCTCTTTCGTCTTCGTTCATCGGTAACTTTACTTGGAGCTATATTTTTATTCACCACATGATATGTGTTTTGCTTGGAGCGTCAGTTTATTTTGTTAGGATTTGCTTGCTGTTTTTTAGAACAATGTTTTGCATCTTTTATTTCAATAAAAGTGTCATTGATAGCCTTTACTATGCCTATGTTACAAGTACACATGTTGCTGTTTGAAAACATAAAGTTTACCGCTGTTGCAATAATTCCCTAGAAAAGTCCGAATGTGATAAAATGTTGAAACCTTTTGCATATTAAGCTCTGATAAATTTACTACAGCGGGAATTTTCTTTAATAATTTTTGGAGCTAGGGAAGTATGGATGTTGCAGCATTCTTTACAGACTATCCTGTTTAGGTAGATTGCTGTTATGTTTGCATTGTTTGCATATGTTTGCTTCTTTAATGATTCTATTTGAGGATAGGACTATTAAATATGCAGAGGCATTTAGTATGCAATGTAGAATAATAATTTTAGTGTTTTTCTATAGTAGAGTATGATAAGGTTTTGCAATGGTTTATACTAACTTATCTCATGAGTCCTTGTTGAGTTTTGTGTGGATGAAGCTTTTGAGATTTAGGGAGACCTTGATATGAGAGGAATTAAGGAGACACAAAAGCTCAAGCTTGGGGATGACCAAGGAACCCCAAGATAATATTTCAAGAAGTCTCAAGCATCTAAGCTTGGGGATGCCCCGGTTGGCATCCCACCTTTCTTCTTCAACAATTATCGGTTAGTTTCAGTTGATCCTAAGTTTTTGCTTCTTCACATGATGTTTGCCATTCTTAGAATGTCATTTTATTTTTCTTTGCTTGCTGTTTGAATAAAATACCAACATCTGAAATAATTAAATGTTAGAGAGTATTCACATAGTTGCATAATTATTTGACTACTCATTTGATCTTCACTTATATCTTTTGGAGTAGTTTGTCATTTGCTCTAGTGCTTCACTTATATCTTTTAGAGCATGGTGGTAGTTTTATTTTGAAGAAATAGATGAACTCTCATGCTTCACTTATATTATTTTGAGAGTCTTAAATAGCATGGTAATTTGCTTAAATAATCCTAATATGCTAGGCATCCAAGAATAATAAAACTTTCATATAGAGTATTGAATACTATGAGAAGTTTGATGCTTGATGATTGTTTTGAGATATGGAGGTAATAATATCAAAGTCATGCTAATTGAGTAGTTGTGAATTTGAGAAATGCTTGTGTTGAAGTTTGCAAGTCCCGTAGCATGCACGTATGGTAAACATTGTGTAACAAATTTGAAACATGAGGTGTTATTTGATTGTCTTCCTTATGAGTGGCGGTCGAGGACGAGCGATGGTCTTTTCCTACCAAGCTATCCCCCTAGGAGCATGCGCGTAGTGCCGAGGTTTTTGATGACTTGTAGATTTTTGCAATAAGTACGTGAGTTCTTTATGACTAATGTTGAGTCCATGGATTATACGCATCCTCACTCTTCCATCCTTGCTAGCCTCTTCGGTACCGTGCATTGCCCTTTCTCACATTGAGAGTTGGCGCAAACTTCGCCGGTGCATCCAAACCCCGTGATATGACACGCTCTATCACACATAAACCTCCTTATATCTTCCTCAAAACAGCCACCATACCTACCTATTATGGCATTTCCATAGCCATTCCGAGATATATTGCCATGCAACTTTCCACCGTTCTATTTATTATGACACATTCATCATTGTCATATTGCTTAGCATGATCGTGTAGTTGACATAGTATTTGTGACAAAGCCACCGTTCATAATTCTTTCATACATGTCACTCATGCATCATTGCATATCCCGGTACACCGCCGGAGGCATTCATATAGCGTCATCTTTGTTCTAGTATCGAGTTGTAAGCATTGAGTTGTAAATAAATAGAAGTGTGATGATTATCATTATTAGAGCATTTTCCCAAGTGAGGAATAAAAAAGAGAAAGGCCATAAAAAAAGAGAAGTCCCACAAAAAAGAGAAAGGCCATAAAAAAATAGAAGGCCCAAAAAATGAGTGAAAAAGAGAGTAGGGACAATGTTACTATCCTTTTGCCACACTTGTGCTTCAAAGTAGCACCATGATCTTCATAGTAGAGAGTCTCTCATGTTATCACTTTCATATACTAGTGGGAATTTTTCATTATAGAACTTGGCTTTTATATTCCAACAATGGGCCTCCTCAAGTGCCCTAGGTCTTTGTGAGCAAGCAAGTTGGATGCACACCCACTAGTTCCTTTTGTTGAGATTTCATACATTTATAGCTCTAGTGCATCCATTGCATGGCAATCCCTACTCCTTGCATTAACATCAATCGGTGGGCATCTCCATAGCCCATTGATTAGCCTCGTTGATATGAGACTTTCTCTTTTTTTGTCTTCTCCACATAACCCCCCTCATTATATTCTATTCCACCCATAGTGCTATATCCATGGCTCGCGCTCATGTATTGCGTGAAAGTTTATAAGTTTGAGATCACTAAAGTATGAAACAATTGCTTGTCTTGTCATCGGGGTTGTGCATGATGAGAGCATTCTTGTGTGAAAAAAATGAAACATGACTAAACTATATGATTTTGTAGGGATAAACTTTCTTTGGCCATGTTATTTTGAGAAGACATAATTGCTTAGTTAGTATGCTTGAAGTATTATCATTTTTATGTCAATATGAACTTTTGTCTTGAATCTTTCGGATCTGAATATTCATACCACAATTAAGAAGAATTACATTGAAATTATGCCAAATAGCATTCCACACCAAAAGTTCTGTTTTTATCATTTACCTACTCGAGGACGAGTAGGAATTAAGCTTGGGGATGCTGATACGTCTCCAACGTATCTATAATTTTTGATTGCTCCATGCTATATTATCTACTGTTTTGAATGTTTATGGGCTTTATTATACACTTTTATATCATTTTTTGGGCGTAACCTATTAACCCAGAGCCTAGTGCCAGTTTCTGTTTTTACCATGTTTTAGGGTTTCGAAGAAAAGGAAAACCAAACGGAGTCCAATTGACCTGAAACTTCACGGAACTCATTTTTGGAAGGAAAGAAGCCTAGAAGACTTGCAGTGCACGTCGGGGGATCTGCGAGGAGGTCACGAGGCAGGGGGCGTGCCCTCCACCCTCGTGAGCCCCTCGTGGCCCCCCTGACGTACTTCTTCCGCCTATATATCTCCATATACCCTAAGAACACCAGGGAGCATAATAGATCGGAAGTTCCGCTGCCAGAAGCCTCCGTAGCCACCGAAAGGAAATCTATACCCGTTCCGGCACCCTGCCGGAGGGGGCAATCCTTCTCCGGTGGCCATCTTCATCATCCCGGTGCTCTCCATGACGAGGAGGGAGTAGTTCTCCCTCGGGGCTGAGGGTATGTACCAGTAGCTATGTGTTAGATCTCTCTCTCTCTCTCGTGTTCTTGAGGTGATCTGATCTTGATGTATCGCGAGCTTTGCTATTATATTTGGAACCTATGACGTTTCTTCCCCCCTCTACTCTTTTGTAATGAATTGAGTTTTCCCCTTGAAGTAATCTTATCGGATTGAGTCTTTAAAGATTTGAGAACACTTGATGTATGTCTTGTCGTGCGTATCTGTGGTGACAATGGGATACCACGTGATTCACTTGATGTATGTTTTGGTGATCAACTTGCGGGTTCCGCCCATGAACCTATGCATAGGGGTTGGCACATGTTTTCTTCATGATTCTACGGTAGAACTTTGGGGCACTCTTTGAGGTCCTTTGTGTTGGTTGAATAGATGAATCTGAGATTGTGTGATGCATATCGTATAATCATACCCACGGATACTTGAGGTGACATTGGAGTATCTAGGTGACATTAGGGTTTTGGTTGATGTGTGTCTTAAGGTGTTATTCTAGTACGAACTCTAGGGCTATTTGTGACACTTATAGGAATAGCCCAACGGATTGATTGGAAAGAATAACTTTGAGGTGGTTTCGTACCCTACCATAATCTCTTTGTTCGTTCTCCGCTATTAGTGACTTTGGAGTGACTCTTTGCTGCAAATTGAGGGATATTTATTTTATCCAATTATGTTATCATTGTTGAGGGAACTTACACTAGCGAAAGTATGAACCCTAGGCCTTATTTCCACACATTGCAATACCGTTTACGCTCACTTTTATCATTAGTTACCTTGCTGTTTTTATATTTTTCAGATTACAAAAACTATTATCTAATATCCATATTTCACTTGTATCACCATCTCTTTGCTGAACTAGTGCACCTATACAATTTACCATTGTATTGGGTGTGTTGGGACACAAGAGACTATTTGTTATTTGGTTGCAGGGTTGCTTGAGAGAGACCATCTTCATCCTACGCCTCCTACGGATTGAGAAACCTTAGGTCATCCACTTGAGGGAAATTTCCTACTGTCCTACAAACCTCTGCACTTGGAGGCCCAACAACGTCTACAAGAAGTAGGTTGTGTAGTAGACATCAATAAACTCTTTTACTAGCCATATATTCATCAAAATAAGCAAACAACACATCGAAAACAGAATCTGTCTAAAACAAAACAGTCTGTAGTAATCTGGATCAAACGTATACTTAAGAACTCATAAAATTCTCAAATAATTTGCTGGACCTGAGGAATTTATCTATTAATAATCTTCAAAAAGAATTAACTAAATAGCACTCTCCAAATAAAAATGGCAGCAGTTCTCGTGAGCGCTAAAGTTTCTGTTTTTTACAGCATGATCAACAAGACTTTCCCCAAGTCTTCCCAAAGGTTCTACTTGGCACACACACTAATTAAAGACATAAAAACACATCTAAACAGAGGCTAGATGAATTATTTATTCTAAACAGGAGCAAAAAGCAAGGAACAAAAATAAAGTTGGGTTGCCTCGCAACAAGTGCTATCGTTTAACGCCCTAGCTAGGCATGATGATTTCAATGATGCTCACATAAAAGATAAGAATTGAAATATAAAGAGAGCATCATGAAGAATATGACTAGCACATTTAAGTCTAACCCACTTCCTATGCACAGGGATTTTGTGAGCAGACAACTTGTGAGAACAATAATCAACTAGCATAGGAGGGCAAAACAAGCATAACTTTGAAACTTTAAGCACATAGAGAGGAAACTTGATATTATTGCAATTCCTACAAGAATATGTTCCTCCCTCATAATAATTTTCAGTAGAATCATGAATGAATTCAACAATATAACCAGCATCTCAAGCATTCTTTTCATGATCTACAAGCATAAAATTTTTATTACTCTCCACATAAGCAAATTTCTTCTCATGAATAATAGTGGGAGCAAACTCAACAAAATAATTATCATGTGATTGAAAAATTAAGATCAAGATGACAAGTTTCAAGGTTATCATTATTCTTTAAAGCATACGTTCCATCACAATAATCATCATACATAGGAGGCATGCTTTCATCATAATAAATTTGCTCATCAAAACTTGGGGAACAAAAAATATCATCTTCATCAAACATAGCTTCCCCAAGCTTGTGGCTTTGCATATCATTAGCATCATGGATATTCATGGAATTCATACTAACAACATTGCAATCATGGTCATCATTCAAATATTTAGTGCCAAACATTTTATAGATTTCTTCTTCTAGCACTTGAGCACAATTATCCTTTCCATCATACTCACGAAAGATATTAAAAAGGTGAAGCATATGAGACAAATTCAATTCCATTTTTTATAGTTTTCTTTTATAAACTAAACTAGTGATAAAACAAGAAACTAAAAGACACGATTGCAAGATCTAAAGATATACCTTCAAGCGCTAACCTCCCCGGCAACGGCGCCAGAAAAGAGCTTGATGTCTACTACACAACCTTCTTCTTGTAGACGTTGTTGGGCCTCCAAGTGCAGAGGTTTGTAGGACAGTAGAAAATTTCCCTCAAGTGGATGACCTAAGGTTTATCAATCCGTAGGAGGCGTAGGATGAAGATGGTCTCTGTCAAGCAACCCTGCAACCAAATAACAAAGAGTCTCTTGTGTCCCCAACACACCGAATACAATGGTAAATTGTATAGGTGCACTAGTTTGGCGAAGAGATGGTGATACAAGTGCAATATGGATAGTAGATAATAGTTTTTGTAATCAGAAAATATAAAAACAGCAAGGTAACTAATGATAAAAGTGAGCGTAAACGGTATTGCAATGTGTGGAAATAAGGCCTAGGGTTCATACTTTCGCTAGTGCAAGTTCCCTCAACAATGATAACATAATTGGATCACATAACTATCCCTCAACATGCAACAAAGAGTCACTCCAAAGTCACTAATAGCGGAGAACGGACGAAGATATTATGGTAGGGTACGAAACCACCTCAAAGTTATTCTTTCCAATCAATCCGTTGGGCTATTCCTGTAAGTGTCACAAACAGCCCTAGAGTTCGTACTAGAGTAACACCTTAAGACACACATCAACCAAAACCCTAATGTCACCTAGATACTCCAATGTCACCTCAGATATCCGTGGGTATATTATACGATATGCATCACACAATCTCAGATTCGTCTATTCAACCAACACATAGAACCTCAAAGAGTGCCCCAAAGTTCCTACCGGAGAATCACGACGAAAACATGTGCCAAACCCTATGCATAGGTTCATGGCTGGAACCCGCAAGTTGATCACCAAAACATACATCAAGTGAATCACGTGGTATCCCATTGTCACCACAGATACGCACGGCAAGACATACATCAAGTGTTCTCAAATCTTTAAAGACTCAATCTGATAAGATAACTTGAAAGGGGAAACTCAATCCGTTACAAGATAGTAGAGGGGGAGAAAACATCATAAGATCCAACTACAATAGCAAAGCTCGCGATATATCAAGATCGTATCACCTCAAGAACACGAGAGAGAGAGAGAGAGATCAAACACATAGCTACTGGTACATACCCTCAGCCCTGAGGGAGAACTACTCCCTCCTTGTCATGTAGAGCACCGGGATGATGAAGATGGCCACCGGAGAGGGATTCCCCCTCCGGCAGGGTGCCGGAACGGGTCTAGATTGGCTTTCGGTGGCTACGGAGGCTTCTGGCGGCGGAACTCCCGGTCTATTGTGTGTTCTTGATGTTTTAGGGTACGTGAGTATATATGGGTGCAGGATGTACGTCGGTGGAGCACCTCCCTAATGGGGGCACCCCCCACCCTCATGAGCACCTCCCTTGGCTCCTGACGCGGGGTCCAAGTCCATCCGGTAGCTTTCCTTCCAAAAATAACTTCTCGAGTTGATTTCGTTCCGTTTCGACTCCGTTTGATATTCCTTTTCTTCAAAACACTGAAATAGGCAAAAAAAAAACAGCAATTCTGGGCTGGGCCTCCGGTTAATAGGTTAGTCCCAAAAAATAATATAAAAGTGGATAATAAAGCCCAATATTGCCCAAAACAGTAGATAACATAGCATGGAGCATTAAAAAATTATAGATACGTTGGAGACGTATCACACCCCTGACAAGCCTGCCAATCAAACCAACAGAAATTGTTGGGTCTTTAAACAGGCCGGTAAGCTAAACACCCAACATAAGGGGAAAGGACCGCCCAGAGAGGATGACGATGAGGAGCCTTGCCAACCAAACACAGGGGGACAGAAGAAATTTCCCCCCGAGGTAAAAACGGTGAATATGATCTACGTTACTCATATCCCTAAGAGGGAGCGCAAACATGCATTAAGGGACGTCTATGCCATAGAGCCAGTCGCCCCAAAATTCAACCCATGGTCAGCCTATCCGATCACTTTTGATCGCAGAGACCATCCGACCTGTATCCATCACGGAGGTTTGGCCACATTGGTCCTCGATCCAGTTATCGATGAATTCCACCTCACGCGAGTCCTTATGGACGGCGGCAGCGGTCTTAACCTGCTTTATCAGGACACTATCCATAAAATGGGTATTGATCCATCAAGAATCAAGGCCACTAAAACCACCTTTAAAGGGGTGATACCCGGCGCAGAGGCCTGTTACATAGGATCCATAATGCTGGAAGTCGTCTTCGGCTCACCAGATAATTTTCGAAGCAAAGACTTGATCTTCGACATTGTCCCCTTCCGTAGAAGCTATCATGCACTGCTCGGACGAACCACTTTCACCCGTTTCAATGCAGTCCGGCACTACGCTTATCTAAATCTCAAGATGCCTGGACCACGTGGCATTATAACAGTCAATGGAAACATGGAGCGCTCCCTCCGTACTGAGGAGCATACCGCGGCACTCGCAGCTGAAGTGCAGGGTGGCCTCATTAAGCTGAATACTACATCAGCAGACAAGCCCCGGGACACTTTCAAACGAGTCTAGTCTACCTTGTAGAATGGAAGTCTGGCTCGTCCAGAGCTAGACTAGCAATTCAGCCTCCGTCAAAGGCCCAACCTGATAGCGGCATATGTACCGCGCGTACATAATTATGCACTAAAGATACCATGGGCTAGGACGAAGGCCTGCTAAAAATAAGGTCCACAATACGGTTTGACCGTATCCAGACCATCATTTTCTTCTCTTTTTTTCTTATTATTTTTATTTTTTAGGTTCTTTACAACCCACATAACTTTTCGATGATACCAAGGGCCCTTTTTCCAGGCCCCTCATGTATGCTCAATCGTTTATCCTCTCAAAGGATCACACACCAAGGCGACAAGCAGCGCAGACGTGCGGCAAAGTATCCAAAGGATCTTCAAGATCATCTTTCCCTTTTTAGGACCTGTATACTGCTTTCCCTTCGGCCCGGCATGTAAAATAGCATAGATGCTTATCGCATCCTCTGTAAAAATACGTTTTGACGTATCAATCAGACTATAATGGAAACAGTTTCGCCCAACCCTATTCGGTATTGGCTTATTTCTTAATCTGTATTCCCTATTTACGTCAGGTTATTGTATATAGCTCGGCACGTTTCAAATTGCCAGGGGCTCTATCCAACCACATATATTTTTTCAAACAAAATAAGTCCGAACACTTTTATAGTATGCTTCGGCATCCCAAATATGGAACTATATGCATCGGCTCCGAATCATGTCTTTGGTCAATAGTTGGGTTGCCCGGATCCTGTGATTACCACCTTATGTTCCGCTCGTTCGGCTAAGGTAGTAAAGGGATAACTACTGCGATTGTGTTTCTGGTTTGTCCGGTCAAACACCTTAGTGGAGAAAGCCAAAAACTGACTGTCATGATGCGGCGAGAGCTGGTCAACAATTCGGCGATCTACTGAATCTCTAGTGATTTCTTTTGTGTTACACAAAGGACTGGCTCTTTCCAGTCATGTGCTTAAGGCATCCAAATTCGGGTAGCCGCATGTGCACCAGGGGCTATCTCATAGTCTCATTGTTAAACTCCTATGGCTAAGTGAGAGTAATAAAGCCGCATAGTCTGATTGCCTGGTTCACCGCACTAACACCTCCTTCACGGACCAAGACGTTGGGTCAAGTGTGGTTATGTTCTACCCCGAACACCCCCGTAGTATCTACATGGGGGCTGAAGCCGACGACTGGCAAACTCATAGGGATAAAAACAACTGCACAGGAGGAACAACACTTTAAGATAACAACATAAATATATTACACATCCTTGGTTTATAACACATTGTCTGGGTAGCCCGGATACATTTACTCGAAGATAATATCCTTCGAGCATTGACCCTCTATTAAACGGGCACCCTCGAGGACATCTTCGAAATAGCGCTCCAGCTTGCAGTTGTCCTTGCCTCCAGGCGGACCCTCAACCGCCACGACTGCGGCCTTCATCTTCGCCCAGTGCATCTTGACACGGGCAAAGGCCATCCACACACCTTCTATGAAGACCGAGCACTTCACTGCCTCTACTCGGGGCAAGGCGTCGCCAAGATGCTTGACCAGGCCAAAGTAGCTGCTTGGAATGGGTTGGGCCAGCCATAGCCGGACTATGATGTCCTTCATGGCCAAACTGGACATCCTATGCAGCTCCGCCAGCTGCATCATCTGGTTGTTTAGCAGCGCTGGCCACTCCGGTGCCAAGTACTATGACCAGAAGAGCTTCTCCATCACGTTCCCCTCTTGGGCTTGGAAATATTGGGCGGCGTCTGCAGCACTCCTCGGGAGATCTA
The DNA here is from genome assembly GCF_056163025.1 of Triticum urartu. Taxonomy (NCBI): domain Eukaryota; kingdom Viridiplantae; phylum Streptophyta; class Magnoliopsida; order Poales; family Poaceae; genus Triticum; species Triticum urartu. Next base: position 177,953,581 of record NC_141875.1, read on the forward strand.
CAAATGCGTCTGGAGTACTCCATAGTTGATTTAGCAAAGCATATCTTTGACCGCAGAATATACTCTGTAAAAGAAAAGGCTTACTAGCTGCTATCTGTCTGGCTTGCTTGATCTCCTCGCGCGCCGCCCGGGACTCGGACCGCGCCTCCTTCACCTCTTGAAGGGCCTTGGTGAGTTCGGCCGTTTGGGCCTTATTACTCTCCTCCAAGGACTCACACCTGTTGGCGGCATCCTGGAGCGCTTGGTCCACTTTGGTCACCCTCACCTCATACTGGCGACGGGCAACCCTTTCGGCCTCTACATCCGCAGCCGCTTTGTCCGAGGCCACTTTGCTTGCCCTCGCCTCCTCCTTTGCTTCGGCAAGGGCATTCTTGAGGGCCTCGACCTCGGTCGCATTGCCTACAATCATATACATAGCATCGCATGAGCTTAAACTCTGAGTTTGCATTATAATTTAGGCTTGTAAGGGGTCTTTTAAAAGCATACCTTGGGCCTCATCGAACCGCTTGTTAATATGGTCGATCTCATTATTAGCCAACTTCAGTTTACGCTGGAGTTCGGAAACTTCAGCGTCCTCGGCTGAACCCGCCAACAGTGAAGCTTGTTTATCAAAATAGATAAACGTGTTATCTCCGGCGAATATTTGACCCTCTGTCTGGCTATTTTTTTCAAAGAACCGAACAGAGTCTCGGGGGATACTATCTATATACATGCATATTCTTCCAATATGAAAAGCAGTTGAGCATATTATATCACATACCTCAAAGCCTGTTAACAGGCTAGTGAAAGCTTCGTTCAGTCCGCTTTTGGGGGACCAAACCTTCTCAACTACAGTACCCATCAAGGTACGGTGCTCTTCCGTGACGAAAGCACGTTGAAGTGATTCCCTCAATGTATCCGGTGCCTCCGGATTGATAGAGGTCGCCGGTGGAGTCGGCACTCCCCCCTCCCTTAAAGGGGATTGCTCGCTCAATTCCGAACCCATGTGGATCTGCAGAGTCATATTCGGCTGGGGGCCAGTGAGGGAGTCCTGGATTAGGGGGTCTCTGGGCGTCCGGGCTATGTGACATGGGCCGGACTGGTGGGCCATGAAGATAGAAGATAGAAGACTTCCCACCATGTCTGGATAGGGCTCTCCTTTGCGTGGATGGCAAGCTTGGTGTTAAGATATAAAGATTCCTTTCTCTGTAAACCAACTATGTACAACCCTAGGTCCCTCCGGTGTCTATATAAATCGAGGGGTTTTGTCCGTAGAGGCAATCACAATCATACAGGATAGACATTTAAGGTGTGGCCATTATGGTCTCGAGGTAGATCAACTCTTTTAACCCCTATACTCTTGTAACTCTTGACACCGACATTGGTGCTTTCATTGAGAGTTCCTCTGTGATGTCAACGGGAAGTTCGAGGGCTCATTCGATCATCTGCAACGATGTTGTTTCGGAGGAGACTTTCCTCCCTGGACAAGTTTTCATATTCGGCGGCTTCGCACTGCATGCCAACTCGATTGGCCACCTTAAGCAGATCGACAGCTACCCCCTGGTCATTAGATCAGTTTCAGGAACCTAAACTATGTCACCAATATCCGAGGAGACTTGATCTTCGAAGGATTCGCAACCCCGATCGCCGCTCCGGCCTTATATCCAAAGCGGACCACCGGGTCCAAAGACAGGAGTTTAGAGCCCGCCGGACCCACTACAATTATGGAGCTCGCTACTGGAGATCCGGAGGGGACGACGTCATCAGCAAACCCAAAGACGAACTGAAATCCCCTTGTCGCTAGAGCACTGGACTCTCCCTCGGACTCTAAATCCAAACTAGCAAGGTCCGCGACAAGCGGGTGCGACCAGGAGGCCCTCACACTGGTTGGCCCAGTGGACTCTCGCCTCTATGTCCAAACCTCGCTCCTAAACGAGGCTCTGGACTTAATGCGGTCCCTCGCCATAAGAGAGGAATCGCTTCTGAATTACGCCCAGCCCGGACTAGGGGCTGAGAGCGGGGAATTTTACGTCCCACCCACCACCCACTTCATAGACACTGTCATAGATCTAACCGACATGCTGGACTACGCCTCCGAAGATAGCTCAGGAGTCCATCTTTGGAGCATCCTCCGTTTATCCGTATCTCTACAAAATGAAGGACTCCTAGTGTTGGTTGTGCTGGGGTATGCGGTAGTACTGCTCACGGGAGCGGTAGTACCGCAAAGGCTCATGGTAGTACCGGTCCCGTTCATAATCTTCCGGATCATAATCTTCCTAAAAATCACGTTCCCGAAGGTTTCATTCCATTTGGACTCCGTTTGATATTCCTTTTCTTCGAAACCCTAAAACAGGCAAAAACAACAATTCTGGGCTGGGCCTCCGGTTAAGGTTAGTCCCAAAAATAATATAAAAGTGGATAATAAAGCCCAACAATGTCCAAAACAGTAGATAATATAGCATGGAGCAATCAAAAATTATAGATACATTGGAGACGTATCACCAAGGTATCAATCCAGTAGGAGGCTGCACGCAAGTCCCTCGTACCTGCACAAAATAAATAACTCCTCGCAACCAACGTGATAAGGGGTTGTCAATCCCTTCACGGTCACTTATGAGAGTGAGATCTGATAGATATGATAAGATAATATTTTTGGTATTTTTGTGATAAAGATGCAAAGTAAAATAAAAGCAAAGTAAAAAGCAAAGGAAATAACTAAGTATTGGAAGATTAATATGATGAAGATAGACCCGGGGGCCATAGGTTTCACTAGTGGCTTCTCTCAAGAGCATAAGTATTTTACGGTGGGTGAACGAATTACTGTTGAGCAATTGACAGAATTGAGCATAGTTATGAGAATATCTAGGTATGATCATGTATATAGGCATCACGTCCGAGAGAACTAGACCGACTCCTGCCTGCATCTACTACTATTACTCCACTCATCGACCGCTATCCAGCATGCATCTAGAGTATTAAGTTCATGAAAACAGAGTAACGCCTTAAGCAAGATGACATGATGTAGAGGGATAAATTCATACAATATGATAAAAGTCCCATCTTGTTATCCTCGATGGCAACAATACAATACGTGCCTTGCTGGCCCTACTGTCACTGGGAAAGGACACCGCAAGATTGAACCCAAAGCTAAGCACTTCTCCCATTGCAAGAAAGATCAATCTAGTAGGCCAAACCAAACAGATAATTCGAAGAGACTCTCAAAGATAACCAATCATACATAAAAGAATTCAGAGAAGATTCCAATATTGTTCATAGATAATCTTGATCATAAACCCACAATTCATCAATCTCAACAAACACACTGCAAAAAGAAGATTACATCGAATAGATCTCCACAAGAGAGGGGGGAACATTGTATTGAGAACCAAAAATAGAAAAGAAGCCATCTAGATAATAACTATGGACCCGAAGGTCTGAGGTAAACTACTCACACTTCATCGGAGAGGCTATGGTGTTGATGTAGAAGCCCTCCGTGATGGATGCCCCCTCCGGCGGAGCTCCGGAACAGGCCCCAAGATGGGATCTCGTGGATACAGAAAGTTACGGCGGTGGAATTAGGGTTTTGGCTCAGTATATGATCGTTTGGGGGGACGTAGGTATATATAGAAGGAAGGAGTACGTCGGTGGAGCAACAGGGGGCTCACGAGGGTGGAGGGCGCGCCTGGGGGGGGGGGTAGGCGCGCCCCCTACCTCGTGGCTTCCTCCTTTATTTCCTGACATAGGGTCCAAGTCTCCTGGATCATGTTTGGTGAGAAAATCACGTTCCCGAAGGTTTCATTCCATTTGGACTCCGTTTGATATTCCTTTTCTTCGAAACCCTAAAATAGGCAAAAAAAACAGCAATTCTGGGTTGGGCCTCCGGTTAATAGGTTAGTCCCAAAATTATATAAAAGTGGATAATAAAGCCCAACAATGTCCAAAACAGTAGATAATATAGTATGGAGCAATCAAAAATTATAGATACGTTGGAGACGCATCAAGCATCCCCAAGCTTAATTCCTGCTCGTCCTCGAGTAGGTAAATGATAAAAACAGAATTTTTGATGCGAAGTGCTACTTGGCATAATTTTAATGTAATTCTTCTTAATTGTGGTATGAATATTCAGATCCGAAAGATTCAAGATAAAAGTTCATATTAACATAAAAATAATAATACTTCAAGCATACTAACTAAGAAATTATGTCTTCTCAAAATAACATGGCCAAAGAAAGTTCATCCCTACAAAATCATATAGTTTAGTCATGCTCCATTTTCGTCACAGAAGAATGCTCTCATCATGCACAACCCTGATGACAAGCCAAGCAATTGTTTCATACTTTAGTAATCTCAAACCTATAAACTTTCACGCAATATATGAGCGCGAGCCATGGACATAGCACTATGGGTGGAATAGAATATGATGATGGGGGTTATGTGGAGAAGACAAAAAAGGAGAAAGTCTCACATCAACGAGGCTAATCAATGGGCTATGGAGATGCCCATCGATTGATGTTAATGCAAGGAGTAGGGATTGCCAAGCAACGGATGCACTAGAGCTATAAATGTATGAAAGCTCAACAAAAGAAACTAAGTGGGTGTGCATCCAACTTGTTTGCTCACGAAGACCTAGGGCACATGAGGAGGCCCATTGTTGGAATATACAAGCCATGTTCTATAATGAAAAATTCCCACTAGTATATGAAAGTGACAAAACAAAAGACTCTCTATCATGAAGATTATGGTGCTAGTTTGAAGCACAAGTGTGGCAAAGGATAGTAGCATTGTCCCTTCTATCTTTTGATCTCATTTTTTTGGGCCTTCTCTTTTTTATGGCCTTTCTATTTTTTTAATTCCTCACTTGGGACAATGCTCTAGAAAATGATGATCATCACACTTCTATTTATTTACAACTCAATGATTACAACTCGATGCTAGAACAAAAGATGACTCTATATGAATGCCTCCGGCGGTGTACCGGGATATGCAATGAACCAAGAGTGACATGTATGAAAGAATTATGAATGGTGGCTTTGCCACAAATACTATGTCAACTACATGATCATGCTAAGCAATATGACAATGATGAATTTGTCATGATAAACGGAATGGTGGAAAGTTGCATGGCAATATATCTTGGAATGGATATGGAAATGCCACAATTGATAGGTATGGTGGCTGTTTTGAGGAAGATATAAGGAGGTTTATGTGTGAAAGAGTGTATCATATCACAGGGTTTGGATGCACTGGCGAAGTTTGCACCAACTCTCAATGTGAGAAAGGGCAATGCACGGTACCGAAGAGGCTAGCAATGATGGAAGGGTGAGAGTGCGTATAATCCATGGACTCAACATTAGTCATAAAGAACTCACATACTTATTGCAAAAATCTACAAGTCATCAAAAACCAAGCACTACGTGCATGCTCCTAGGGGTATAGATTGGTAGGAAAAGACCATCGCTCGTCCCTGACCGCCACTCATAAGGAGGACAATCAAACAACACCTCATGTTTCAAATTTGTTACATAACGTTTACCATACGTGTATGCTACGGGACTTGCAAACTTCAACACAAGCATTTCTCAAATTCACAACTACTCAACTAGCACGACTTTGATATTATTACCTCCATATCTCAAAACAATCGTCAAGCATCAAACTTCTCTTAGTATTCAAAACACTCATAAGATTTTTTTTACTAATCTGGAATACCTAGCTTATGAGGATTATTTAAGAAAATTACCATGCTATTTAAGACTCTCAAAATAATCTAAGTGAAGCATGAGAGATCAATAGTTTCTATAAAACAAATCCACCACCCTGCTCTAAAAGATATAAGTGAAGTACTAGAGCAAAACTATATAGCTCAAATGATATAAGCGAAGCACATAGAGTAATCTAAAAAATTCCAAATAATGTATGGTTCTATCAAAAGGTGTGTACAGCAAGGATGCTTGTGGTAAACTAAAAAGCAAAGACTCAAATCATACAAGACGCTCCAAGCAAAACACATATCATGTGGTGAATAAAAATATAGCTCCAAGTAAAGTTATCGATAGAAGTAGACGAAAGAGGGGATGCCTTCCGGGGCATCCCCAAGCTTTGGCTTTTAGGTGTCCTTAGATTATCTTGGGGGTTCCATGGGCATCCCCAAGCTTAGGCTCTTGCCACTCCTTGTTCCATAATCCATCAAATCTTTACCCAAAACCTGAAAACTTCACAACACAAAACTTAAAGTAGAAAATCTCATTAGCTCCGTTAGCGAAAGAAAACAAAAGACCACTTCAAGGACTGCAATGAACTCATTCTTTATTTATATTGGTGTTAAACCTACTGTATTCCAACTTCTCTATGGTTTATAAACTATTTTACTGGCCATAGATTCATCAAAATAAGCAAACAACACACGAAAAACAGAATCTGTCAAAAACAGAACAGTCTGTAGTAATCTGTAGCTAGCGCAAGATCTGAAACCCCAAAAATTCTAAAATAAATTTCTGGACGTGAAGAATTTATCTATTAATCATCTTCAAAAAGAATTAACTAAATAGCACTTTCCAAATAAAAATGGCAGCAGTTCTCGTGAGCACTAAAGTTTCTGTTTTTTACAGCAAAATATCAAGACTTTCCCCAAGTCTTCCCAACGGTTCTACTTGGCACAAACACTAATTAAACACAAAAACACAACCAAAACAGAGTCTAGGTAAATTATTTATTACTAAACAGGAGCAAAAAGCAATGAATAGAAATAAAATTGGGTTGCCTCCCAACAAGCGCTGTCGTTTAACGCCCCTAGCTAGGCATAAAAAGCAAAGATAGATCTAGGTATTGCCATCTTTGGTAGGCAATCCATAAGTGGCTCTCATAATAGATTCATAAGGTACTTTAATTTTATTTCTAGGAAAGTGTTCCATGCCTTTCCTTAAAAGAAATTGGAATCAAATATTTCCTTCCTTCATATTAATAATTGCACCAATCGTTCTAAGGAAAGGTCTACCAAGAATAATAGGACATGAAGGATTGCAATCTATGTCAAGAACAATAAAATCTATGGGAACATAATTTCTATTTGCGACAATAAGAACATCATTGATTCTTCCCATTGGTTTCTTAATAGTGGAATCCGGAAGGTGCAAGTTTAAAGGGCAATCATCAAAATCACGGAAACCTAACAAATCACACAAAGTCTTCGGAATCGTGGAAACACTAGCACCCAAATCACATAAAGCATAGAACTCATGATCTTTAATCTTAATTTTAATAGTTGGTTCCCACTCATCATAAAGGTTTCTATGGATAGAAACTTCCAACTCAAGTTTTTTCTTCATAAGATTGCATCAAGGCATCAACGATATGTTTAGTAGACGCTTTATTTTGACTATAAGCATCATGAGAATTTGGCATGGATTGCAACAAGGAAATACAATCGATCAAATATTAATTTTCATAGTTAAATTCCTCGAAATCGAAAATATTGGGTTTAGCAACATCTAGGGTTTTAAATTCACATCCATAGATTCATTATTGTTCTCCATCAAAGTAGACAAGGGCATATCATTAGGATCAGAAGAAACACTCTTACTAGCAAATAATTTCGTAAGTTCATCCATCTTTCCACTCAAAACATTAATTTCTTCTATCGCATGCACCTTTTTATTAGTAGATCTTTCAGTACGCCATTGAGAATAATTAACCATAATATTATCTAGGAGTTTAGTAGCTTCTCCTAAAGTGATTTCCACAAAAGTGCCTCCCGCGGCCGAATCTAAAAGATTTCTAGAAGCAAAATTCAATGCGGCATAAATTTTTTGTATAATCATTCACAAATTCAAACCATGAGTAGGGCAATTACGTATCATTAATTTCATCATCTCCCAAGCTTGTGCAACATGTTCATGATCAAGTTGCTTAAAATTCATAATATCGTTTCTAAGGGAGATGATCTTAGCGGGAGTAAAATACTTAGAGATAGAAGCATCTTTGCACTTGTTGCAAGAATCAATACTATTTTTAGGCACGGACGGAAATCAAGCTTTAGCACGATCTCTAAGTGAAAAAGGAAATAGTTTCAACTTAACAATACCATTGTCCACATCTTTCTTCTTTTGCATATCACACAAATCAACGAAGCTATTTAGATGGGTAGCGGCATCTTCACTAGGAAGGCCGGAAAACGGATCTTTCATGACAGGATTCAGCAAAGCGACATTAATTTCACAAGATTCAGCATCGGTAAGAGGAGCAATCAGAGTGCTAATGAAATCATTGTTGTTGGTATTGGTAAAGTCACACAATTTAGTGTTATCATGAGCCATCGTGACAAGCAAGCAGTCCAATACACAAGCAAACAAAAAGCAAGCGGGCAAAAAGAGGCAAATAGAGAAAGAGATGGAGGATAGAGAGACAGGGTGAATAAAACGACAAGGGTGAAGTGGGGGAGAGGAAAACGAGAGGCAAATGGCAAATAATGTAATGCGGGAGATAAGGGTTGTGATAGGTACTTGGTATGTCGACTTTTGCGTAGACTCCCTGGCAACGGCGCCAGAAATGGCTCGTTGTCGGGAGTCAAATCTTGACTTGCACGAACCTCCCCGGCAACGGCGACAGAAATGGCTCGTTCTCGAGAGTCAAATCTTGACTTGCGCAAACCTCCCCGGCAACGGCGCCAGAAATTCTTCTTGCTACCTCTTGCGCACTGTGTTGGATTTCCTTGAAGAGGAAAGGATGATGCAGCAAAGTAGCGTAAGTATTTCCCTCAGTTTTTGAGAACCAAGTGCTACCTCTTGAGCACTGCCTTGGTTTTCCCCGAAGAGGAAGGGATGATGCAACAAAGCAGCGTAGGTATTTCCCTCAGTTTTTGAGAACCAAGGTATCAATCCACTAGGAGGCTACGCGCGAGTCCCTCGTACCTGCACAAGACAAATAAATCCTCGCAACCAATGCAAATAGGTGTTGTCAATCCCTATAAGGCCACTTACGAGAGTGAGATCTGATAGATATGATAAGATAATATTTTTGGTATTTTTGTGATAAAGATGCAAAGTAAAATAAAGGCAAAGTAAATAACAAAGGAAATAACTAGGTAGTAGGAGATTAATATGATAAAGATAGACCCGGGGCCATAGGTTTCACTAGTGGCTTCTCTCGAGAGCATAAGTATTCTACGGTGGGTGAACAAATTACTGTTGAGCAATTGACAGAATTGAGCATAGTTATGAGAATATCTAGGTATGATCATGTATATAGGCATCACGTCTGAGACAAGTAGACCGACTCCTGCCTGCATCTACTACTATTACTCCACTCATCGACCGCTATCCAGCATGCATCTAGAGTATTAAGTTAAAAATAGAGTAACGCCTTAAGCAAGATGACATGATGTAGAGGGATAGACTCATGCAATATGAAGAAAACCCCATCTTGTTATCCTCGATGGCAACAATACAATACGTGCCTTGCTGCCCCTACTGTCACTGGGAAAGGACACCGCAAGATTGAACCCAAAGCTAAGCACTTCTCCCATTGCAAGAAAGATTAATCTATTAGGCCAAACCAAACTGATAATTCAAAGAGACTTGCAAAGATAACCAATCATACATAAAAGAATTCACAGAAGATTCAAATATTATTCATAGATTGACCCACAATTCACATAAACTGATAATTCACATAAACCCACAATTCATCGGTCTCAACAAACACACCGCAAAAAGAAGATTGCATCGAATAGATCTCCACAAGAGAGGGGGAGAACATTGTATTGAGATCCAAAAAGAGAGAAGAAGCCATCTATCTACTAACTATGGACCCGTAGGTCTGAGGTAAACTACTCACACTTCATCGGAGGGGCTATGGTGTTGATGTAGAAGCCCTCCATGATCGATGCCCCCTCCGACGGAGCTTTGGAACAGGCCCCAAGATGGTATCTCGTGGATACATAAAGTTACGGCGGTGGAATTAGGGTTTTGGCTCCGTCTCTGATCGTTTTGGGACACATAGGTATATATAGGAGGAAGGAGTACGTTGGCGGAGCAACAGGGGGCCCACGAGGGTGGAGGGCGCGCCTTGGGGGGGGGGGTAGGCGCACCCCTACCTCGTGGCCTCCTGTTTCTTTTCTTGACGTAGGGTCCAAGTCTCCAGGATCATAATCTTCCTAAAAATCACGTTCCTGAAGGTTTCATTTCGTTTGGACTCCGTTTGATATTCCTTTTCTTCGAAACCCTAAAACAGGCAAAAATAGCAATTCTGGGTTGGGCCTCCGGTTAATAGGTTAGTCCCAAAAATAATATAAAAGTGGATAATAAAGCCCAATAATGTTCAAAACAGTAGATAATATAGCATGGAGCAATCAAAAATTATAGATACGTTGGAGACTATCAAGCATCCCCAAGCTTAATTCCTACTCGTCCTCGAGTAGGTAAATGATAAAAACAAAATTTTTGATGCGGAGTGCTACTTGGCATAATTTTAATGTAATTCTTCTTAATTGTGGTATGAATATTCATATCCGAAAGATTCAAGACAAAAGTTCATATTGACATAAAAATAATAATACTTCAAGCATACTAACTACGCAATTATGTCTTCTCAAAATAACATGGCCAAAGAAAGTTCATCCCTACAAAATCATATGGTTTAGTCATGTTTCATTTTCGTCACACAAGAATGCTCTCATCATGCAAAACCCCGATGACAAGCCAAGCAATTGTTTCATACTTTAGTAATCTCAAACCTATAAACTTTCATGCAATATGAGCGCGAGCCATGGACATAGCACTACGGTGGAATAGAATATAATGAGGGGGGTTATGTGGAGAAGAAAAAAAAGGAGAAAGTCTCACATCAACGAGGCTAATCAATGGGCTATGGAGATGCCCACCGATTGATGTTAATGCAAGGAGTAGGGATTGCCATGCAACGGATGCACAAGAGCTATAAATGTATGAAAGCTCAACAAAAGAAACTAGTCGGTGTGCATCCAACTTGCTTGCTCACGAAGACCTAGGGCACTTGAGGAGGCCCATTGTTGGAATATACAAGCCAAGTTTTATAATGAAAAATTTCCACTAGTATATGAAAGTGACAAGATAAGAGACTCTCTAACATGAAGATTAAGGTGCTACTTTGAAGCACAAGTGTGGCAAAGGATAGTAACATTGTCCCTTATCTCTTTTTCTCTCTTTTTTTGGGCCTTCTTTTTTTATGGCCTTTTTTTATATATTCCTCACTTGGTACAATGCTCTAGAAAATGAAGATCATCACACTTCTATTTATTTACAACTCAATGATTACAACTCGATACTAGAACAAAAGATGACTCTATATGAATGCCTCCGGCGGTGTACCGGGATATGCAATGGACCAAGAGTGACATGTATGGAAGAATTATGAATGGTGGCTTTGCCACAAATACTATGTCAACTACATGATCATGCTAAGCAATATGACAATAATGAATGTGTCATGATGAACGGAATGATGGAAAGTTGCATGGAAATATATCTCGGAATGGCTATGGAAATGCCATAATAGGTAGGTATGGTGGCTGTTTTGAGGAAGATATAAGGAGGTTTATGTGTGAAAGAGCATACCATATCACGGCATTTGGATGCACCGGCGAAGTTTGCGCCAACTCTCAATGTGAGAAAGGGCAATGCACGGTATCGAAGAGGCTAGCAAGGATGGAAGGGTGAGAGTGCGTATAATCCATGGACTCAACATTAGTCATAAAGAACTCACATACTTATTGCAAAAATCTACAAGTCATCAAAAACCTCGGTACTACGCGCATGCTCCTAGGGGATAGATAGGTAGGAAAAGACCATCGCTCGTTCCCGACCGCCACTTGCCGGCATTCTGGGAACGGGGGTCCCCAGACTTGCCTGCCTGCGGCCTGCGGCGTGGCTCAAAGGGGGGCCCAACACGGCCCATCTTCACCAACACAGACCCAAGACCCTCGCAAGGGGCCAAGCCTCGCGGGGCGGACGACGTGGAGCTTCCTCAGGCACGACCTCATCAGGCTGGCTCGCGAGGAGGCGGAGAGATCAAGGCGGGGTACCTCACGAGGTGCCCGTGACGCAAGCCATGACGACCAAGGGTGCCAGGCGGGTGCCAGCCCGCGCAGTGTCCTCCTTTCCTCTTTGGTGCAAAGGGCGCAAGCGCAGCCGCGGAGTACCGAGGCATCAGGCAAAGGTTGCCATTTCGGTGCAACAAGACCAGGACCAGGAGGACTGCAAGACGGAGGTCATTGTGGAGCCCAAGACGGCGTCACCACCAGAGCTTTGTGCAGGCGAAGACTACTTTTGTCAGGATAGCTGGTACTAGCTGTCCCCCTTCAAATTAGCCCGCCATTGTTGGCTCCCTTCCCGCTCGATATTTGGGAAGAGGACCAGGGCCTCTATAAATAGGACTAGCCACTCCCAGGGGAGGGGGGCATCGACAATCGGAGAGAGAGAGAAGGGTGCTGAACTCCTCCCAGCAGTTCATCGCCCCAGCCAAGAACAGACCCTCGTGAGGTTGTTCTTCCTTGTATTGTTCATCATCATGAGCCCAAGAGGCAATCAACCACGCCACACACTGGAGTAGGGTATTACACCACAACAGTGGCCCGAACCAATATAAACCCTGTGTCTCTCATGTTGTTCTTTCCATAGCTTAGATCTTAGCGAGGCGGAGGGGTGCAGGTAGGTAGGAGGCGAAATCTCCGCGCGCACCCCAGTGTTCGAACCTCAAGAGTCTGCCGGAACCCGAAATCCAACATTTGGTGCGCCAGGTAGGGGTGCACCGGAGTTTTCTCTTCCGCCACCGCCACGGCCTGCCTCGCGATGAGTAGCGCGCCGCCCGCTCCAGCCGCCGGTGCCAGCACGGGGGCCAGGGGGCTCCGAGCCCTGGCCCCAGCCCTGCAACGGGTACGGTGGCCGGACAAGTTCAAGCCAACGACGCCGCCGCGCTACGGTGGCGCGACAGATCCGCTAGCCTTCTTGCTAATGAGCGAGGAGGCCCTCCTCGAAGCTGGAGGTGACGATAGGGTCATGGCCAACTGGCTCCCCATGGCCCTCACCGGCGCTCCACGCACATGGCTGCTCCACCCGCCGGCAGCCTCCGTGGCCTCTTGGGAAGAGCCCCGCAGCCTCTTCCACGCCCATCGCGCTACACCAACACCCCCGGTCGTCGCGGCCCTCCTGGGCGGCTCGCAGGCGCCGCCTACAAGTCACCACGTTAAGCCGTTCATCCGCCGGGTCAGCGCCGCTTCCACGCGGCAGGGGGCTCTCCTGGACCGGGCGGCGCCCAAGGCCGGCCTGACCTTCAGCTCGGAGGACCACCCCTCCAACTCGGCCTGCTCGGGTGCGCTCCCCATGCTATGCACCCCCAGCATCTGCCAGGTGGCCGTCACCAGAACTCTCATCGATGGTGGTGCGGGCCTCAGCATGCTCTCGGTCGAGGCCTTCAACCTCCTCTGCATACCCCTGGAACGGCTGCAACCCAGCCGGCCCTTCTCAGGCATTGGGGGCGGATCATCCAGCTCCTTGGGACAGATCTGGCTCCCAGTAACCTTCGGCACCTACAACAACTTCCGCATGGAGCTGGTCGACTTCGACATCACCCCCATCGACCTCCCCTACAACGCCATCCTCGGCTACCCAGCATTGGCCCAGTTCATGGCCGCGACACACCCGGCGTACAACCTCATGATGATGCCCGGGAGTAGCGGTGTCCTCACCGTGCACGGGGACACCGGAGATGCGCTGCGGGTGCTCAAGCACGCCTTCAAGACGGCGGCGTCGGCACAGCCCACCGACTTGGAGACCCCCGAGCCCAAGGGGGCTGCGCCCGCCAAGAAGAAACAGTTGTTCACCCAAGACAAGGCAGAAACCAAGCAGATACCCATCGATGAAGACGGGTCCACCAACACCACTTTCACCATAGGCGCCAACCTCGAACCCGAGTAGGAGGAGGCCCTAGTCGGGTTCCTCCGGCAAACAAGAAGGTATTCGCTTGGGAGCCTGACCAGTTGGCAGGGATCCCTAGGAGAGTAATCGAGCATCACCTCAACATGTGCCCCAACGTGCGCCCTGTGAAGCAGAAGGCCAGGAGGCAGTCCACAGAAAAGCAGGCCTTCATCGTCCAAGAGACCCGCAAATTAGAAGCTGCTGGGGTCATTCGCGAGGTCCGATACCCGGATTGGTTGGCCAACCCTGTCGTTGTGCCAAAGAAGGGAGGGAAGGAGCGCATGTGTGTCGACTTCACCAACCTCAACAAAGCATGCCCGCAAGATCCGTTCCCGCCCCCGTGCATCGACCAGATCGTCGATTCCACCACGGAATGCGACCTGCTATGATTCTTGGATGCCTTCTCTAGGTATCACCAGATCAAGATGGCGGTAGAAGACGTCGAAAAGACAGCCTTCCTAACCCCGTGTGGGGTGTACAGCTACACATGCATGCCATTCGGGCTGCGTAACGCAGGGGCGACCTTTTAGCGGCTGATGCACATCGCCTTGGGCCCGCAGCTCGGGAAGAATGTTGAATCTTACGTCGATGACATTGTGGTAAAGTCTCGGGAGGCTAGGACCCTGATACAAGACCTGGAGGAAACCTTCACGAGCCTCAACGTAGTGAATCTACGGCTCAACCCAGAGAAGTGTGTGTTCGGATTCCCCTCGGGCAAGCTCTTGGGTTTCCTCGTGTCCCACCGAGGCATCGAGGCTAACCCGGAAAAGGTCAAGGCGGTGGAAGACATGAGCCCGCCAAAGACCCGCAGAGAAATGCAGAAGCTCACTGGGTGCGTGACCGCGCTAGGGCGCTTCATCTCCAAGTTGGGGGAACGAGCGCTGCCCTTCTTCCAGCTAATGAAGAAAAAGGGGCCCTTTGAGTGGACTGAAGAGGCTGACAAGGCGTTCCAGGATCTCAAGAGATACCTGACCAGCCCACCGGTCATGGTGGCTCCGCGCCCTCAAGAGCCCCTAGTGCTTTACCTTGCCGCCACTCCGTACACCGCCAGCGCAGCCCTGGTGGCGGTTAGAGAGGAGCGTCGAATCAAAACCGCAACAGCAGCCCGGGACAAGGCAAAACAGGAACAAGGAAGGCCCACAGAAACCGCCACCGCGGCTGAGGAGGATCAGCCGCCGCAGAGGAGTGCACCGGAGGCGGAAGAGGCCCCTCCCCCAGATGGCCAGCCTCAGGAGGCCTCATCGCCTCAAGAGGCGCCATGGTCTCCGAAGGGAGCCGCCAGCACTTATGCACCCAACCTCGTCGAACACCCGGTGTACTTCGTCAGCACGGTGTTGCGGGATGCGAGGGCACGGTAGCCCATGCCTCAGAAACTCCTCCTCGCGCTACTGGTGGCCTCGCGCAAGCTGCGGCACTATTTTCAGGGTCACCCCATCAAGGTCGTCTCATCATACTCCCTGGAGAGAGTGCTCACGAGCCCTAACTCAGCTGAAAGGGTCGCTGAGTGGAACATAGAACTGCAAGCGTTTCAGCTCGAATTCAGCACGACCAGAGTCATCAAGGGAGCAGCGTTGGCGGATTTTGTGGCAGAATGGATGGAGGCACCAGGACCCAAGGCCGACGAGGATCGGTCCCTCTCCCCGGGAAGCGAGGCGCCAGAAGGCTGGGTCATGTACTTCGATTGGGCGTTCTCCAGGCATGGCGCTGGGGCTGGGGCGGTGCTTATATCGCCCACTCAGGACAAGCTCTACTACGCTATGCAGCTCTGTTTCTAGCATGGTGAAAATGTCTCCAACAACATAGCGGAGTATGAAGGTTTAATAGCAGGCTTGAAGGCCACAGCTGTCCTGGGGGTGAAACGCCTCACCATGAAGGGCGATTCGCAGCTCCTTGTCAATTTCTCCAACAAGGTGTATGAGCCAAAAGATGAGCACATGGAAGCCTACCTTGCGGAGGTCCGCAGGATGGAGAAGCAGTTCTGGGGGTTGGAGTTGCAGCATCTGCCCCGTGGCACCAATCAGGAGGCCGACGACATCGCCAAACGGGCGTACAGGCGGTTACCTCAGGAGCCTGGTGTCTTCGAGGAGCGGCTCTTCAAGCCCTCAGCCCTGCCGTCATTGTCGAACACGGCTCAGCCTCAGGAGAAGCTCCCCCAGCCACCTGCCTCAGGAGCTCCGGCCTGTGGCCCGGCCTTAGGGGCACGCCTAATCCTGACGATGGAACCTTAGGAGGGATGCTGGATCACGGAGCTCCAAAGTTACTTAACACAAGGGACCCTGCCGGAGAAGGAGGAGGAAGCAGAGCGAGTGGCACGCTAGGCCACGGCATATTACATCAAGGATGGGGAGCTCTACTGGAAGCGACCAAACGATGTATCCCTGCACTGCATCTCCAGGGAGCAAGGGAAGGAATTGCTGGAAGATATACACGGTGGAGACTGTGGACATCATTCATCATCATGGACCCTCATCGGCAAGGTGTTCCGCAGTGGGTTTTATTGGCCCACCGCACTCAATGACGCCGTCGAACTAGTGAAAGCTTGTGAGGCCTGCCAGTTCCACGCCAAGCAGATCCATCAGCCAGCAGGAGGCCTGCAGACTATACCCCTTTCATGGCCATTCGCAGTCTGGGGGCTGGACATCTTGGGCCCGTTTCCTCGGGCGCCAGGGGGCTACCGCTACCTCTACGTCGTCGTGGACAAGTTCACCAAGTGGGCTGAAGTAGAGGCTGTCCGCACCATTCCCGCGGGTTCCGCGGTCAAGTTCATCAAGGGCATCGTGAGCCAGTTCGGGGTGCCGAACCGCATCATCACGGACAACGGTTGGCAGTTCACCAGCAACCTCTTCAAAACATACTGTGCTAACCTTGGAACGCAGATATGCTACGCTTCGGTGGCGCACCCCCGAAGCAACGGCCAGGCCGAGCGAGCCAACGCAGAGGTCCTGAGGGGCCTCAAGACCAGGATGTTCAAGAAGAAGCTGGAGGCGTGCGGCAGAGGTTGGTACGACGAGCTTCAGTCCGTGTTGTGGTCCATCCGCACAACCGCGACCAAGCCGACTGGAGAGACCCCGTTCTTCCTGGTCTACGGAGCCGAAGCGGTCCTCCCTCACGAGGTTAGACGTCGCTCCGCGCGGGTCCTAGCGTTCGACGAGGCGCAGCAGGACGCCATGCGGGGGATGGACCTCGTGCTGGGGGAGGAACGTCGCCGAGAAGCTGCGCTGCGAGCGGCAAGGTGCCAACAAGCACTGCGGCGATATCACTGCCGCAACATCCGCCCCAGAACTCTCGAGGTAGGAGACCTCGTGCTCAGGCGGGTTCTCTCCAGGGAGGGGCTGCACAAGCTCTCTTCCATGTGGGAGGGCCCGTTCAAAGTTGTTCATGTTTCCAGGGCCGGCTCCGCGCGCTTGGAGACTCAGGAGGGGGTGCCAGTCCAGAACGCATGGAACATCACGCACCTCCGGAGTTTCTACCCCTAAAAAGGCCTAGAGCCTGTGAAGAAGGCGAATGCCTGTGAAGCTGTCGCATTTTGGAAAAGGCCCAGAGCCTGTGAAGAAGGCGAATGCCTGTGAAGCTGTCGCGTTTTTGAAAAGGCCCAGAGCTTGTGAAGAAGGCGAATGCCTGTGAAGCTGTCGCATTTTGGAAAAGGCCTAGAGCCTGTGAAGAAGGCGAATGCCTGTGAAGCTGTCGCGTTTTGGAAAAGGCCCAGAGCCGCCTGTGAAGAAGGCGAATGCCTGTGAAGCTGTCGCGTTTTGGAAAAGGCCTGGAGCCTGTGAAGAAGGCCAATGCCTGTGAAGCTCACCCCCCGTGACACTCTCACGTAATAATGAGTTGGGGCTGTACATGCCCCGGAGTCTCAGGAGCGCCGGCCTCAGGCCCTAGGGCTCCCTCCCACGCCCAGTGGCAGCACTTAGCTCCGCACTGGTGAGAAGACGTCGAAGACTAGATTAGGTGCCGGACGCGGCTTTTCATTTGCTTTCCGCAGTTGGCTTGTTCCTTCTCATTCGAAGTTTTATTGAAGTTGTTGCCGTCTTTGGCTTGTGGTTCTTCGACTTTTCACTCTCCTGCCTCGATTTCTCTTGTGCAAGGCCTCGCGAGGGGGGGGGGCAGCCGAGCGCCCTCGCGAGTGTTCCTGTCCTAATCGTTCAAAGGGTTCATGACCTGGGTCCATTACAGGAGCACCCCTCCAGTCCGTGCCCCACGGGCATCGCGACACGAACACAGGGCCTGGGTCGGTCGCCCCCCACGGCTGGGGCCGGGAACTATCCACACGCGGGCACATAGCCGAAAGGCACGATAACGGAAGCAAAACGATGATTAATAGCAACAACCCAAACACGCCCCCGCGGGGCTCCACACTACTGTCTTTTTTACGCAGGAAAAAGGAAAAGAAAGAACAGATCAGGCGCAGCTCGCCTCACACCGGCCTGCAAGGAAGACTCGAGCTGCCTCCGGGGCTCAGGCAGACTCCCTCTCGCGCTTCACCGGGGCGCGACAGCGGGCGGACACGCTACCACCTCCCAAGCAGATGCGACGACGTGGAGGCTGACCACTGCCACCGCTGGAAGAGTCACCGCCTGAAGAAGAACCGGAGAAGCTTGGGGAACCCCGAGCGCCGCCAGTCACGCGAGCGCTGTCCTCTCCATCATCGCCGGAGCTGGGTTCCCGGCCGCGGTCGTCGTCCTCGAGGCAGCACCCTGCGCGGCGACCATCTTCCCCAAACACCCTCACATAGAGGGTGGCATCGCCGTCAAACTTGAAGTGCAGGGTGCAACGACGGCTCAGGCCACGCGCGCGGGCAAACGTCTGCCAACCGCGGGCCAGGGCTAGGCTCCCGGCTACAGAGACCTCCAGTGAAGCCCATGAGGCCCGGCTGCAGCAGCCATCGGCCTGAAGCCAGAGGACGCCCGGGGCGCCGGCCAGGAGCTCACCGAGGAGGAAGCGAGGAAGCGGAAGCCGGGTGCTAGTCGGCTCCGCCGACCACAAGACGAACTCCGGCAGCACCTCTGCAGCACGAAAGCGCTGCCTAGGTGGACGCGCGACCGGAGCGCGCCCCCCGGCCGCAGCAATCCGCCCGTCACCGTGCTGAAAATCGCCTCCACGGCCGCGGAGAGCTGCCGTGGTGGCCACAGGATGTTTGCGAGGGCGCCCTCGGCTGCGCTTGGGCGGGGGAGAGGCGGGCTCAACCTGGCGAGCCTTCCCCTTCTCTGCGGCCGAGAACCTCCTCGACGGGGCCTTGAAGAAGAAGGAGAAGCAAGGGGGGATGAACTGGAAGGGCACGCGCCGATCCGTACTTATAGCTGGCGAGGGCCAACCGACGGCCCCCACGATCGCAGGTAATTATGACCCGCTTTGCATGCAGGGACTTGTCCAACCCGTGCAGTTGCCGAGGCGCCATGGGGAAGTGGAGCCGCCCACGTCCAATCAACCGCCACGCGGCGCCCAAGACCGCAGGCTGTTAGGGCCCGCGGCGCTACGCTCTTGCCCTTTCGCCTCCCTGCACGGCCAAGCCCGGGCGCGCCTTGGGCCCGGGGGCTACTGTCGGCGTTCTGGGAACGGGGGTCCCCAGACTTGCCTGCCTGCGGCCTGCCGCGTGGCTCAAAGGGGGGCCCAACACGGCCCATCTTCACAAACACAGACCCAAGACCCTCGCGAGGGGCCAAGCCTCGCGGGGCGGATGACGCGGAGCTTCCTCAGGCACGGCCTCATCAGGCTGGCTCGCGAGGAGGCGGAGAGATCAAGGCGGGGTACCTCACGAGGTGCCCGTGACGCAAGCAATGATGACCAAGGGTGCCAGGCGGGTGCCAGCCCGCGCAGTGTCCTCCTTTCCTCTTTGGTGCAAAGGGCGCAAGCGCAGCCACGGAGTACCGAGGCATCAGGCAAAGGTTGCCATTTCGATGCAACAAGACCAGGACCAGGAGGACTGCAAGACGGAGGTCATTGTGGAGCCCAAGACGGCGTCACCACCAGAGATTTGTGCAGGCGAAGACTACTTTTGTCAGGATAGCTGGTACTAGCTGTCCCCCTTCAAATTAGCCCGCCATTGTTGGCTCCCTTCCCGCTCGATATTTGGGAAGAGGACCAGGGCCTCTATAAATAGGACTAGCCACTCCAAGGGGAGGGGGCATCGACAATAGGAGAGAGAGAGAGAGAAGGGTGACTGAACTCCTCCCAGCGGTTCATCGCCCCAGCCAAGAACAGACCCTCGCGAGGCTGTTCTTCCTTGTATTGTTCATCATCATCAGCCCAAGAGGCAATCCACCACGCCACACACTGGAGTAGGGTATTACACCACAACGGTGGCCCGAACCAGTATAAACCCTGTGTCCCTCGTGTTGTTCTTTCCATAGCTTAGATCTTAGAGAGGCGGAGGGGTGCAGGTAGGTAGGAGGCGAAATCTCCGCGCGCACCCCAGTGTTCGAACCTCAAGGGTCTGCCGGAACCCGAAATCCGACACCACTCATAAGGAAGACAATCAAATAACACCTCATGATTCAAATTTGTTGCATAACGTTTACCATATGTGCATGCTACAGGACTTGCAAACTTCAACACAAGTATTTCCCAATTTCACAACTACTCAACTAGCATGACTTTGATATTATTACCTCCATATCTCAAAACAATCATCAAGCATCAAACTTCTCTTAGTATTCAAAATACTCTTAAGGAAATTTTACAAACTTTGAATACCTAGCATATTAGAATTTTAAGCAAATTACCATGCTATTAAGACTCTCAAAAAAATCTAAGTGAAGCATGAGAGACCAATAGTTTCTATAAAACAAGTCAACCACCATGCTCTAAAAGATATAAGCGAAGCACTAGAGCAAAATTATATAACTCAAAAGATATAAGCGAAGCACATAGAGTATTCTAACAAATTCCAAATCATGTATGGCTCTCTCAAAAGGTGTGTACATCAAGGATGATTGTGGTAAACTAACAAGAAAAGACTCAAATCATACAAGACGCTCCAAGCAAAACACATATCATGTGGCGAATAAAAATATTGCTCCAAGTAAAGTTACCGATAGAAGTAGACGAAAGAGGGGATGCCTTCCGGGTCATCCCCAAGCTTTGGCTTTAAGGTGTCCTTAGATTATCTTGGTGGTGCCATGGGAATCCCCAAGCTTAGGCTCTTGCCACTCCTTGTTCCATAATCCATCAAATCTTTACCCAAAACTTGAAAACTTCACAACACAAAACTTAAAGTGGAAAATCTCGTGAGTTCCGTTAGCGAAAGAAAATAAAAGACCACTTCAAGGTACTGTAATGAACTCATTCTTTATTTATATTGGTGTTATACCTACTGTATTCCAACTTATCTATGATTTATAAACTATTTTACTAGCCATAGATTCATCAAAATAAGCAAACAACACACGAAAAACAGAATCTGTCAAAAACAGAACAGTCTGTAGTAATCTGTAGCTAGCGCAAGATCTAGAACCCCAAAAATTCTAAAATAAATTGCTGGACGTGAGGAATTTATCTATTAATAATATGAAAAAATAATTAACTAAATATCACTTTCCAAATAAAAATGACAGCAGTTCTCGTGAGCGCTAAAGTTTCTGTTTTTTACAGAAAGTTCAACAAGACTTTCCCCCAAGTCTTCCCAACGGTTCTACTTGGCACAAACACTCATTTAAACATAACAAACACAACCAAAACAGAGGCTAGATAAATTATTTATTACTAAACAGGAGCAAAAAGCAAGGAATAAAAATAAAATTGGGTTGCCTCCCAACAAGCGCTATCGTTTAACGCCCCTAGCTAGGCATAACAAGCAAGAATAGATCTAGGTATTGCCATCTTTGGTAGGCAATCCATAAGTGGATCTCATAATAGATTCATAAGGTAATTTAATTTTCTTTCTAGGAAATTGTTCCATGCCTTTGCTTAATGGAAACTGGAATCTAATATTTCTTCCTTCATATAAATAATTGCACCAATCGTTCTAAGGAAAGGTCTACCAAGAATAATAGGACATGAAGGATTGCAATCTATGTCAAGAACAATAAAATCTACGGGCAAAAAATTCCTATTTGCAACAATAAGAACATAATTAATTCTTCCCATAGGTTTCTTAATAGTAGAATCCTCAAGGTGCAAGTTTAGAGAGCAATCATCAAAATCACGGAAACCTAACAAATCACACAAAGTCTTTGGAATCGTGTAAACACTAGCACCCAAATCACATAAAGCATAGCATTCATGATCTGTAATTTTCATTTTAATAGTTGGTTCCCACTCATCATAAAGCTTTCTAGGGATAGAAACTTCCAATTCATGTTTTTCTTCATAAGTTTGCATCAAGGCATCAACGATATGTTTAGTAAACGCTTTATTTTGAATATAAGCGTGAGGAGAATTTAGCACAGATTGCAACAAGGAAATACAATCAATCAAATAGCAATTTTCATAGTTAAATTCCTTGAAATCCATAATAGTGGGCTTAGCAACATCTTGGGTTTTAATTTCTTCAATCCCACTTTTATCAAATTTAGCATCAAGATCAACAAATTCCGAATTCTTAGAACGCCTTCTAGGTAAAGGTGGATCATATTCAGTCCCATCATTATCAAGATTCATATTGCAAAACAAAGATTTGACAGGGGACACATCAATAACTTTTTGATCTTCATCTTTATTTTCATAGGAACTAGAAGAACACGCTCTTATAAAGGCATCTTTCTTAGCACGCATCCTAGCGGTTCTTTCTTTGCGCTCATTAATGGAAATTCTCATGGCTTGGAGAGACTCGTTGATATCATGCTTAGGTGGAATAGATCTAAGTTTCAAAGAATCAACATCAAGAGAAATTCTATCAATGTTCCTAGCCAGATCATCAATCTTAAGCAATTTTTCTTCAATCATAGCATTAAAATTCTTTTGCAAAGTAATAAATTCTTTAATATTAGATTCAAAATCAGAGGACATCTTATTATAATTTCCATAAGAATTGTTGTAGGAATTACCATAATTATTAGAGGGATTACTAGGATAAGGCCTAGGATTGAAATTTCCTCTATACGCGTTGTTACCAAAATGTTCCTACCAACAAAATTCACATCCATAGATTCATTATTATTCTCAGTCAAAGTAGACAAGGGCATATCATTAGGATCAGAAGAAACACTCTTATTAGCAAATAATTTCATAAGTTCATCCATCTTTCCACTCAAAACATTAATTTCAGTATGCCATTGAGAATAACTAACCATAATATTATCTAGGAGTTTAGTAGCTTCTCCTAAACTGATTTCCATAAAAGTGCCTACCGCGGCCGAATCTAAAAGATTTCTAGAAGCAAAATTCAATCCGGCATAAATTTTTTGAACAATCATCCACAAATTTAAACCATGAGTAGGGCAATTACGTATCATTAATTTCATTCTCTCCCAAGCTTGTGCAACATGTTCATGATCAAGTTGCTTAAAATTCATAATGTTGTTTCTAAGAGAGATGATCTTAGCGGGAGGAAAATACTTAGAGATAAAAGCATGTTTGCGCTTATTCCATGAATCAATACTATTTTTAGGCAAAGACGAAAACCAAGCTTTAGCACGATCTCTAAGCGAAAAAGGAAATAGCTTCAATTTAACAATATCATTATGCACATCTTTATTCTTTTGCATGTCACACAAATCAACGAAGCTATTTAGATGGGTAGCGGCATCTTCACTAGGAAGGCCGGAAAACAAATCTTTCATGACAAGATTCAGCAAAGCAGTATTAATTTCACAAGATTCAGCATCGGTAAGAGGTGCAATCGGAGTGCTAATAAAATCATTGTTGTTGGTATTGGTGAATTCACACAATTTAGTATTATCTTGAGCCATTGTGACAAGCAAGCAAACTAACACACAAGCAAACGAAAAGCA
The DNA here is from genome assembly GCF_056163025.1 of Triticum urartu. Classification (NCBI taxonomy): domain Eukaryota; kingdom Viridiplantae; phylum Streptophyta; class Magnoliopsida; order Poales; family Poaceae; genus Triticum; species Triticum urartu. Next base: position 177,977,393 of record NC_141875.1, read on the forward strand.
AGCGGGCAAAAAGAGGCAAGTAGAGAGAGAGAGGGAGGATAGAGAGAGGGGGCGAATAAAACGGCAAGGGTGAAGTGGGGGAGAGGAAAATGAGAGGCAAATAGCAAATAATGTAATGCGGGAGATAAGGGTATGTGATGGGTACTTGGCATGTTGACTTTTGCGTAGACCTCCCCGGCGACGGTGCTAGAAATCCTTCTTGCTACCTCTTGAGCATTGCGCTGGTTTTCCCGAAGAGGAAGGGATGACGCAGCAAAGTAGCGTAAGTATTTCCCTTAGTTTTTGAGAACCAAGGTATCAATCCTATAGGAGGTTACGCGCGAGTCCCTCGTACCTGCACAAAACAAATAAACCCTCGCAACCAACGCAAATAGGGGTTGTCAATCCCTATAAGGCCACTTACGAGAGTGAGATCTGATAGATATGATAAGATAATATTTTTGGTATTTTTGTGATAAAGATGCAAAGTAAAATAAAGGCAAAGTAAATAACAAAGCAAATAACTAAGTAGTAGGAGATTAATATGATAAAGATAGACCCGGGGGCCATAGGTTTCACTAGTGGCTTCTCTCGAGAGCATAAGTATTGTACGGTGGGTGAACAAATTACTGTTGAGCAATTGACAGAATTGAGCATAGTTATGAGAATATCTAGGTATGATCATGTATATAGGCATCACGTCCGAGACAAGTAGACCGACTCCTGCCTGCATCTACTACTATTACTCCACTCATCGACCGCTATCCAGCATGTATCTAGAGTATTAAGTTAAAAATAGAGTAACGCCTTAAGCAAGATGACATGATGTAGAGGGATAGACTCATGCAATATGAAGAAAACCCCATCATGTTATCCTCGATGGCAACAATACAATACGCGCCTTGCTGCCCCTACTGTCACTGGGAAAGGACACCGCAAGATTGAACCCAAAGCTAAGCACTTCTCCCATTGCAAGAAAGATCAATCTAGTAGGCCAAACCAAACTAATAATTCAAAGAGACTTGCAAAGATAACCAATCATACATAAAAGAATTTAGAGAAGATTCAAATATTATTCATAGATAGACTTGATCATAAACCCACAATTCATCGGTCTAAACAAACACACCACAAAAATAAGATTACATCAAATAGATCTCCACAAGAGAGGGGGAGAACATTGTATTGAGATCCAAAAAGAGAGAAGAAGCCATCTAGCTACTAACTATGGACCCGTAGGTCTGAGGTAAACTACTCACACTTCATCGGAGGGGCTATGGTGTTGATGTAGAAGCCCTCCATGATCGATGCCCCCTCCGGCGGAGCTCCGGAACAGGCCCCAAGATGGGATCTCGTGGATACAGAAAGTTATGGCGGTGGAATTAGGGTTTTGGTTCCATCTCTGATCGTTTGGGGGTACGTAGGTATATATAGGAGGAGGGAGTACGTCGGTGCAGCAACAGGGGGCCCACGAGGGTGGAGGGTGCGCCTGGGGGGAGGGGGGGGTAGGCGTGCCCCCTACCTCGTGGCCTCCTGTTTCTTTTCTTGACGTAGGGTCCAAGTCTCCCGGATCATAATCTTCCAAAAAATCACGTTCCTGAAGGTTTCATTTCGTTTGGACTCCGTTTGATATTCCTTTTCTTCGAAACCCTAAAACAGGCAAAAATAGCAATTCTGGGTTGGGCCTCCGGTTAATAGGTTAGTCCCAAAAATAATATAAAAGTGGATAATAAAGCCCAATAATGTCCAAAACAGTAGATAATATAGCATGGAGCAATCAAAAATTATAGATACGTTGGAGACGTATCACCAAGGTATCAATCCAGTAGGAGGCTGCACGCAAGTCCCTCCTACCTGCACAAAACAAATAACTCCTCGCAACCAACGTGATAAGGGGTTGTCAATCCCTTCACGGTCACCTACGAGAGTGAGATCTGATTGATATGATAAGATAATATTTTTGGTATTTTTGGGATAAAGATGCAAAGTAAAATAAAAGCAAAGTAAAAAGCAAAGGAAATAACTAAGTATTGGAAGATTAATATGATGAAGATAGACCCGGGGGCCATAGGTTTAACTAGTGGCTTCCCTCAAGAGCATAAGTATTTTACGGTGGGTGAACGAGTTACTGTTGAGCAATTGATAGAATTGAGCATAGTTATGAGAATATCTAGGTATGATCATGTATATAGGCATCACGTCCAAGACAACTAGACCGACTCCTGCCTGCATCTACTACTATTACTCCACTCATCGACCCCTATCCAGCATGCATCTAGAGTATTAAGTTCATGAAAACAGAGTAATTGTGACGCCCCCGATTCAATCGTACACTAATCATACACGCAAACGTGTACGATCAAGATCCGGGACTCACGGGAAGATATCACAACACAACTCTACAAACAAAATAAGTCATACAAGCATCATATTACAAGCCAGGTGCCTCGAAGGCTCGAATACAAGAGCTCGATCATAGACGAGTCAGCGGAAGCAACAATATCTGAGTACAGACATAAGTTAAACAAGTTTTCCTTAAGAAGGCTAGCACAAACTGGGATACAGATCGAAAGAGGCAGAAGCCTCCTGCCTCGGATCCTCCTAAACTACTCCTGGTCGTCGTCAGCGGGCTGCACGTAGTAGCAGGCACCTCCAGTGTAGTAGTAGCCATCGTCGATGGTGGCGTCAGACTCCTGGGCTCCAACGTCTGGTCGCAGCAATCGAGTATAGAAAGGGGGAAAAGAGGGAGCAAAGTAACCGTGAGTACTCATCCAAAGTACTCGCAAGCAAGGAGCTATACTACATATGTATGCATTGGTATCAAATGGTATAAGGGTATCATATGTGGACTGAACTACAGAAAGCCGGAATAAGAGGGGGATAGCTAGTCCTTATCGAAGACTACGCTTCTGGCCACCTCCATCTTGCAGCAGGAGAAGAGAGTAGATGATAAGTTCACCAAGTAGCATCGTGTAGCATAATCCTAACCGATGATCCTCCCCTCGTCGCCCTGTGAGAGAGCGATCACCGGTTGTATCTGGCACTTGGAAGGGTGTGTTTTATTAAGTATCCAGTTCTAGTTGTCATAAGGTTAAGGTACAACTCCAAGTCGTCCTGTTACCGAAGATCACGACTATTCGAATAGATTAACTTCCCTGCAGGGGTGTACCACATAACCTAACATGCTCGATCCCCTTTGGCTGGACACACTTTCCTGGGTCATGCCCGGCCTCGGAAGATCAACACATCGCAGCCCTACCTAGGCACAACAGAGAGGTCAGCACGCCGGTCTAAATCCTATGGCGCAGGGGTCTGGGCCCATCGCCCATTGCACACCTGCACTTGTGTACGTGACCGGTGAGCAGACCTAGCCTCCTTATACAAGAGCAAGCGTTCCAGTCCAACCCGGCGCGCGCTGCTCAGTCGCTGACGTCACGAAGGCTTCGGCTGATACCACGATGTCGAGTGCCCATAACTGTCCCCGCATAGATGGTTAGTGTGTATAGGCCATTAGCCAGACTCAGATCAAATACCAAGATCTCATTAAGCGTGTTAAGTGTCCGCGAACGCCGACCAGGGCCAGGCCCACCTCTCTCCTACGTGGTCTCAACCTGCCCTGTCGCTCCGCCACCAAGTAATAGTCGGGGGCCGTCGGGTACCCAGGCCCACCTCTACCGGGATGGAGCCACCTGCCCCTTCAGCCCCCATCTCCGAACAGTATCACATGTAATGTAACAGTGTAAAGTATACAGTATATGCCCGTGATCACCTCCTGAAGTGATCACGGCCCAGTAGTATAGCATGGAAGATGGACAAGTGTGTAGGGCCACTATTGGAACACTAGCATCCTATACTAAGCAGTAGGATAAAAGGTAAAGGTAATAACAGTAGTAGCAAGGACAGGCTATGCAGCAGTATAGGATTAACTGAAAGCAGTAACATGCTACACTACTCTAATGCAAGCAATATAGAGAAGAATAGGTGATATCTGGTGATCAAGGGGGGGCTTGCCTGGTTGCTCTGGCAAGAAGGAGGGGTCATCTTCGATGTAGTCGAACACACGAACATCGGCAGCGGTCTCGGGGTCTACCGGAAAAGAGTAACGGAGGGGGAACACAATAAATAATAGAGCAATCAAATATAACACAAAGCAAGACGCGGCAATATGTTGTGCTAGGGGTGACCTAACGTAGGGATAGGCGATACCGGCGAAGGGGGGAAACATCTGGGAAAGTATTCCCGGTGTTTCGCGTTTTCGGGCAGATGAACCGGAGGGGGAAAGTTGCGTGTTCGCTATGCTAGGGATGCGTGGCGGACGAACGGGCTGCGCATCCGGATTCGTCTCATCGTTCTGAGCAACTTTCATGTACAAAGTTTTTCCATCCGAGTTACGGTTTATTTTATATGAATTTTCAAAGGTTATTGTATTTTTTGAAATAAATTTAAATTCGAAATTGAGTAGAAAATTCTATGTGCACACACTGTTGGCTAGCCACAGTGGATGACAGATGGGTCCAGAGGGCCCAGTTGACCCAGTCAACATTGACCGTTCAACAGATGAATAGTACACGGGGTCCCACATGTAAGTGTCCTAATGACTTATGAAATGATTGTCCTTTAATCTAAAATAAGCGGGACCCACATGTCATTGGTTGTACACTTTAACAGAGGGATTTGGTGAGCTTTTTTATCTAAGGGGGCCACTAGTTAGTATGTAATTAGCAGGGGTAGCCTAATCAGAGGGGGGGTTTGTCCCTAAGCTAAACAGGGCCGGCTGGGCACGCATGGGCGCCGGAGTGTGCCGGCGGCCTCGGCCACAACCAGCAGCGGCGGCGGCCTCCGGCAGGGGCATGCTAGAAGCACCCGCGGCCCTGGGCGCCAGCTCAGTGGGAGTAGGCGGGGGGGAGGAGAAGCAGCGGCGAGTGCAGCCGCCGCGGCAAGCAGCACGCGAGGAGGGCAGAGAGGGGGGTAGGGCGCGGGGCAACTATGACGCGGTCGGCGGCAGGCCGGAGCAGGCGTGGTCCGGCAGTAACGAGCAAGGCGAGCGCGGGGCAGCCGCGGTGTTGCAGCGAGCGCGGCTACGGGCACGCGGACGCACGCTGGGGCGCAGTCAGAGGCAAGGCGGCGAGAGGCCTGTATGAGACGGTGGTCAACGGGTGGAGCTCGATGAATCGGTGCCTAAGGGGCATGGGGAGGAGGAAGAGGGGGCAGGGAGGACCGGATGCTCACATTGGTGCTCGTAGTGGTCTCGGGGAAGCCGGGGAAGCACGAGGTCGAGCGGATCGATGAAATCGGCGACGACGACCGTGGTGACGAAGATGATGACGTTGCATCATTAGCAGGGAATTATTGTAGCTTAATTATCAGGGCGTCACAATTCTCCTCCACTACTAGAAATCTCGTCCCGAGATTTAAGTTGCGGAATAAGGGGGAAAGACTTGGGAAGGACGGAGTTAAACACAAGATAGGTGTAACACCCCGGATGAGATTTACCCAATACGTACTCCAACTCTTGCCATTTCCGGCCTTAAGTTATTTTAGTTTCTCAGGTTCGGGTCTTTGTCTCCGCGTGTTGTTATTGTTGTCCTGCATCCCATATCATGTCATCATGTGCATTGCATTTGCATACGTGTTCATCTCATGCATCCGAGCATTTTCCCCGTTGTCCGTTTTGCATTCCGGCGCTTCGTTCTCCTCCGGTGGTCATTTCTACCTTTCTTTCGTGTGTGGGGATTAAACATTTCTGGATCGGACCGAGACTTGCCAAGCGGCCTTGGTTTACTACCGGTAGACCGCCTGTCAAGTTTCGTACCACTTGGACTTCGTTTGATACTCCAACGGTTAACCGAGGGACCGAAAAGGCCTCGTGTGTGTTGCAGCCCAACACCCCTCCAATTTGGCCCAAGACCCACCAAAACCCTCTCCATCGTCTAGATCATTCAATCACGATCGCGTGGCCGAAAACCGCACCTCATTTGGACTCTCCTAGCTCCCTCTATGCCTATATATAGATCCGCACATTTCAAATCCCGGGCGAAGCCCTAAAATCCCAGATCCGCCGCCGCCGAACAAAAACTCGCCGGGCCGGACACGTCCGACCTGCGCCACCGCCGCCACTTCTCGCCTTCCTGTTCGCCGCTGCCTCCACCTACCGCGCCGGCCCGGAGAGCCCGCGGGAGGCCCTCCCGGCCCGGAGCCGCGCCGCCCGCGCCCGCCTCCATCTCCCTGCGCTCCGGCCACCACTCGCCACCGGCGTCCGCCGCCTCCGCCTTCCCGCCGGCGGCCAAGGTCGCCGCCGGCGCCGCCCGACCGACCCGCGCCGCCCGCGCGCCCCCGTCGATGCCGGCCGCCGTGGCCGCCCCGCCCGGCCACCGCTTCGGCCGCGGCGCCCCTCGCCGGCCCCTCGTCGTCCGGCCGTTCTCCTCCATCTCCGGCGAAGCTCTGGCCAACCTTGTAACCCATGCACCCGGATCTGGATCTAGATCCAAATATCTCGGGTTGACTTTCCGTCCCCGAAACCCTAATATTTTGCTATGTTCATCGCATTGTATCTTTGCATCTGTAGCTCCGTTTTAGGCATATAGCATATCAAAATGTTCGTCTCAGAGAGCACATCATTTCATCTCATTGCATCATTTTCATTTGAGTTCATCTTGATGCCTGAAATGCTGTTAGAAGAGTGCTATTTGAGTTAATTGTCAGATCTGCTACTCCAATTAGATATTTGTCATTTTTGCCATGATTAATGTGTGCATGATATGCCCATGAGCTCTACATATGTTTTGTTAAGGGTTTTGCCATCTTTCCAGAGGTGCAACCCATGTATTTTTGTGATGTGTGTGGTGACTAGCACAAGCTTGCAAAGTGAGGCATTTGTTAATGCTGATTTCAGGGACTTAGCATTTCCACTAAGTCCTTGAGCTGGTTATCTCATATGGCCTTATGTTCATGCTGTTTCCTAGTGATCCGTGCCTCTTTTGAGGACTATCAGTAAGGATGTTTTGCTAATCTTGTAGTGCTCTATCCATCCATGTCTTTGTTTGCAATTATGGAGCACCCTAGCTTGAGTCAATCGAGCTCTACTTTTGTCATTTCGTGAATCTGGTCAGATTGTCTACTTGTTAGCAACTTTGCCGAGGATGTTGTAGTTGATCCGTGCATGCTATGGTATTGTTCCTGCCATGTCTAGCTTGTATTTTGTGTATTCTTCATGGGTGTATGCTTAGATTGTCATGACTTGCTCTGTAGTGAGTGCATCGAGCTCGTAAACATGCCTACTTGATATCTGTTTCAGCATGCTCCAGTTTTCACTAAGTCTGTGATCTGATTATGTTTTTGCCATGCTCACATGCTTGCAAATGTATTTTCTGATCCCTTTTGGCTCAAGGTCACTAAGGGACTTTTGTTAAGATCTTTGATTAGCTCCATTCCATGCTTTACCTTGCCATGTTCAGGTCCTGTAGCATATAGTTTTCATGCTCCAAAGTGTGCTACCTGATCTGAAATTCCAGACATGTGTTAATTTCACTAAGTCTGAAATTTGTTTGCCAAATGCATTTTTGCCATGCTTGTTTGAACCTGTTAATGGATTAATTGGCCGTAGCTCAGTGCTAGACTTTTGTTAAGCATCATGAATGGATTCCGGCCATGTATTTTGATGCCATGTTTGAGTGCTGTAGCATGTTCATCTTGTTGCATTTAGATGGCTACTTGCTGTAAATCGCAAACCGGTGTCATATTTGAATTGCTTGCCATTTCCAAACCGTAACTCCGATTCCGGTGTTCTTCATATCATTTTCAAGCGATTTCATCTCATATTTCCAGTGGCACACTTGGATTTACAAGTTGAGGCCAGGTTCATGCATTCCTTGTCAAATCTTGCATATGCATCCCGCATAGCATACCATCCTTGCATCATATTAGTTGAGCTTTGCACGTGGTTGATTGGGTTCCGTTTGCTTGTTTGTCTTGTTTTGGTAGAGTAGGTAGACGAGTTGGCTAACGAGGAGCCCGTTGAGTTTGCTTTCGAGGATCCAGTCAACTCTGACAACTTTGCAGGCAAGATGATCATACCCTCGAAATCACTACTATGTTTGCTTTGCTAGATGCTCGCTCTTTTGCTATGCCATGCTACGATGCCTACCACTTGCTTTCAAGCCTCCCAAATTGCCACGTCAAACCTCTAACCCACCATGTCCTAGAAAACCGTTGATTGGCTATGTTACCGCTTTGCTCAACCCCTCTTATAGCGTAGCTAGTTGCAGGTGAAGATTCGAGACCGTTCCTTGTTGGAACATTATTTACTTGTTGGGATATTATTATATTGCTATGTTATCTTAATGCATCTATATACTTGGTAAAGGGTGGAAGGCTCGGCCTCTCGCCTAGTGTTTTGTTCCACTCTTGCCGCCCTAGTTTCCGTCATATCGGTGTTATGTTCCCGGATTTTTGCGTTCCTTACGCGGTTGGGTTATAATGGGAACCCCTAGATAGTTCGCCTTCATTAAAGCTTTTCCAGCAATGCCAAACCTTGGTTTTACCATTTGCCACCTAGCCTCTTTTTCCTTTGGGTTTTCGGAGCCCAAGGGTCATCTTATTTAAACCCCCCCGGGCCAGTGCTCCTCTGAATGTTGGTCCAAACTAGAGTCCTGTGCAGCGCCCCCTCGGGGAAACTTGAGGTTTGGTTTTAGTTGTATGGAGCGCTCATCTGAGTGTGCCCTGAGAACGAGATATGTGTAGCTCCTATCGGGATTTGTCGGCACATTCGGGCGGTGTTGCTGGATTTGTTTTAACCTGTCGAAGTGTCTTGAAGAACCGAGGTACCGAGTCTGATCGGAACATCTCGGGAGGAGGTCTATTCCTTCGTTGACCGTGAGAGCTTGTCATGGGCTAAGTTGGGACTCCCCTGCAGGGATTTGAACTTTCGAAAGCCGTGCCCGCGGTTATGGGCAGATGGGAATTTGTTAATGTCCGGTTGTAGATAACTTGAACCTTAACATGACTAAAATGAATCAACAGTGCGAGTTACCGTGATGGTCTCTTCTCGGCGGAGTCCGGGAAGTGAACACGGTGTTGGAGTAATGCTTGCGCAGGTTGTTCTCTAGTTTCTCGTTCGTGCTTTGCCTCCTCTTCTCGCTCTCTTTTGCGAACAGGATAGCCACCATATATGCTAGACGCTTGCCACAGCTCCATATTTTTACCTTGCCTTTCCTATTAAGCTTAAATAGTCTTGATCACGAGGGTGTGAGATTGCTGAGTCCCTGTGGCTCACAGATTACTAATTCACCAGATGCAGGGCCTGATGATTCCGCTCCAGGTGACGCGCTTGAGCTCAAGTGGGAGTTCGACGAGGACTCTCAACGATACTACGTGTCTTTCCCTAATGATCAGTAGTGGTGCCCAATTGGTGGTGATCGGGACCGTGTCGCATGTTGGGTTATCTTTTATTTTGGCGCCATAGTCAGGCCATGAGTGTTTGAATGTTGTAATGCTATTTATGTACTTTGATTGACGTGGCGAGTGTAAGCCAACTATGTTATCTCCCCTTTATTATTTATGTTACATGGGATGTTGTGAAGATTGCCTAACTTGCGACATTGCTTTCAATGCGGTTATGTCTCTAAGTCGTGCCTCGACACGTGGGAGCTATAGCCGCATCGAGGGTGTTACAAGTTGGTAATCAGAGCCTTCCCCGACCTTAGGAGCCCCTTGCTTGATCGGTATTAGCGGGCGAGTTGTGTCTAGAAATTTTTTTTGAGTCATTTAGGAATTATATATCGGAGAGTTTAGGAATTCTTTTTACTTCCCAGTCTCCTCATCGCTCTGGTAAGGCATCCTGACGTAGAGTTTTGACTCTTCTGTTCTCAAATTTCACTAAATTTTTTTTAGGATCACGCGGGTATCTTGGAATCGTTCCGATGGTTTTATGACGAGAACATTGTCTTGGTGCCTCCTGTCAGGGGTTTTGTGGAAGTGTCCCAGGGAGTTGAGCTCTGAGGTGTTGTCGTCATAATTTTATCGTTGCAGTTCTGGAATACCTGAGTTTAGTACGCCGACATCGAAAATCTCTTTTATGCAGTTCGTTGGTGAGATAACCTCGACGCCACCCAGTACTGGGGCGGGAGTTCGGGAGTATCGCCATAACTTGTATAACGGATGCTTTTCGAAGGTTGAGGTAGATGGTTTCCGAAGTTTTCTCGGTTATGTGTTGAAGGATGGATACAGCTGGATGTAGGATTTGCTAGAATTGGGTGAGATATTATGCTTCCCCTGTATCCCCAACACCTGATTGCATAATCGGAAAGGTTCGGGAGTTTCATAGGTGGGAATTCTTGTAGCTCTAGTTCTTCTTCCATGGATATTTGGTTTGAGATTGGGATTTCTTACCGATTATTCGTTCTTTGATCCGTACCTTGTTGAGTTATTTCTCTACCTAAATTCTAAGTGGCTTCTCAATTTATGGATATGTGACCATTTCAAGAGGAATACATTCGTTCATTTTGTTCGGATGTGAAGACTTTATGTTGCAATTTTCATACCGTTGGATTCAGCTTCATTTTATCTCTCAATGTGCTAACGGTGGTCAACCTCTTCAGGATGGCTCCCGCTAAGAGCACCAATCAGAATCAGAATCAAGATCCGCCACCACATCCCCCTCCTCCGGAGGGATGGCAAGCTGTGATGGCCGCAACCAATGCAAACACACAGTTGACCATGCAAATTCTTCAAGAGCGCAATCAAGGCAACCAAGGGAACCAAGGCAACAATTAGAATCACTTTGCTACACTCAACCAGTTCCTTGCTAACGGGCCAAAGACTTTCAGCAATTGTGTTGAGGCAACTGATGCTGACGATTGGCTCGTGGATCTGTGCAAGCATTTCGAGTGCAGTAACGTCAGTCCTGAGGACTTCGTCAAGTTCACTTCTTTCCAACTCAAAGATCAAGCTGCAAAATGGTTTCAGTAGTACAAGGATTCCAGAGGAGGCCATATGATTACCTGGGATGAATTCCGTCAAGACTTCAAAGCTCATCATATTCCTCATAGCGTGGTTGAAAGCAAGCGTGAGGAATTCCGCAACCTGAAGCAAGGCTCTTTGTCTGTCTATGACTACAACAAGTTGTTTCAGAAGCTCGCCCGTTTTGCCAAGCAGGACGTCCCTGATGAGAATAGCATGATATACCAGTTCAGGGGTGGTCTCAGGGAATAAATTCAGCTAGCTCTTGTTCTCTTTGAGCCCTTGAGGTACGATGAGTTCTACAACATGGCATTGAAGCAAGAGGCCACTCAACTGAGATGTGATGCTTCCAAGAAGCGAGTCAGAGATGCTACTCCTTCTTCCTCTACTCAAGTGGCCAAGCAGCAGAAGTATTGGCTTCCTCCTCCTCCGTTCCGTTAGCCGTATCAGCAGAAGAGCAAAGGTGGCAGTGGATCTTCCCACCCACCCAACTCTGGCTTTCAGAACAAGACTTTGTCTCAAGCTCCAAGATCGAGTGCTCCGTATCACCGTCCGCTTTCAGAGGTCACGTGCAACAAGTGCCAACAGAAGGGTCACTATGCCAACAAATGCTTGAATCAGAGGCGTCTCCCTCCTCCTCCTCCTGTGAGATCGACAAGTACAGCTGTGGTCAAGCATAACCCCAAGTACGCCAAGGTCAATATGGTGAACGCAGCTCAGGCAGAGGACTCGTCAGATGTCATCATGGGTAACCTTCCTATTAATGATATCCCTGCAAAAGTTCTTTTTGACACTGGTGCATCGCATTGTTTCATTTCCAAACCTTTTGCATCTAAGTATGAGTGCGATTGTCAGTATCTGCAAAGTTCCTTGCAAATTGTGTCACCGGGCAAGCAGATGACAGCTAATACCTGCGTCCCGGATGTGACTATCACGTTGGGCGACTACAAATTTCTAGCTTCTCCTATTGTTCTGGGAAACTCGGATATTGATCTTATTCTCGGAATGGATTGGCTTTCTAAGCACAAGGCGCATCTTGATTGTGCAGCCAGGCAGATTCAATTGACTCATTCTTCTGAGGATGTAATTGTCTTTGCCGCTCGTGATGATACCATCCGTCTATTTTCTCTCAATGAGAAGGGTGAACTGGATGCTATCTCACAAATTCCAGTCGTTTGCGAATACCAAGACGTCTTTCCAGAAGAGCTTCCAGGAATGCCTCCGCACCGGCCAGTTGAATTCGTCATCGATCTTGAGCCTGGCACGGAACCTGTGTGCAAGCGTCCTTACAAGCTCGGACCTGAAGAGTTGAAGGAGCTGAAGAAGCAACTCGATATTCAAGAAAGAATGGGTCTCATCCGGCCTAGTTGTTATCCGTGGGGTTGTGGTGTTCTTTTTGTGAAGAAGAAGGATGGAACGGACCGACTTTGTGTTGATTACCGGCCTTTGAACAAGAAGACCATCAAGAACAAATACCCACTTCCCAACATCAACGAGTTGTTCGAACAACTCAAAGGTGCCCAAGTATTCTCCAAGCTTGATCTCCGTATGGGTTATCATCAGATTCGAATTCGTGAGCAAGATATTCCCAAGACGGCTTTCAGGACAAGCTATGGTTCATATGAATACACTGTCATGTCTTTTGGCCTCGTCAACGCTCCTCCGATGTTCTCTCGCATGATGAACTTCATCTTCAACGCCTACACCAATGACTTCGTTTTGGTCTATCTCGACGACATTCTGGTTTTCTTGTAGAACAAGGAAGATCATGCCAAGCACTTGCGTTTGGTACTCGATAAGTTGAGGGAACACCAGTTCTACGCCAAGTTCTCCAAGTGCGAATTTTGTCTCGATGAGGTTCTTTATCTTGGTCATATCATCTCTGCCAAGGGCATTGCGGTGAATCCTGAGAAGGTGTCTGCAATTGTGAATTGGGAACCTCCTCAGAACATGAAGCAACTCCGTAGCTTCCTCGGTCTCGCAAGCTATTGCCGAAGATTCGTTGAAAACTTTTCTCAGATCGCGAAGCCTCTCTCAAATCTTCTCCAGAAGCACGTGAAGTACGTTTGGTCTCCGGAGTGTGACAATGCTTTCAACACTTTGAAAGAGAAATTGGTCACCACTCCAGTTCTGACTCCGCCTGATGAATCCAAGCCGTACGAGGTTTTTTGTGATGCCTCTCTCCAAGGTCTTGGCGCAGTGTTGATGCAAGAGAAGAAAGTTGTTGCTTATACCTCTCGCCAGTTGAAACCCAATGAAAAGAACTATCCCACTCATGATCTCGAGTTGGCGGCAGTTGTGCATGCTCTTTTGACTTGGAGACATCTCTTATTGGGAAGAAAAGTGGACATTTTCACTGATCACAAGAGTCTCAAGTACATCTTCACTCAGCCTAATCTAAACCTCAGGCGAACTCGATGGGTCGAAATGATTCAAGAGTATAATCCGAGTATCGAGTATACTCCGGGCAAGGCCAATGTGATTGATGATGCTTTGAGCAGGAAAGCTTACTGCAACAGTCTGATTCTCAAGCCTTATCAACCCGAGCTTTGTGTAGCTTTCCGCAAACTTAATCTGCAAGTTGTTCCTCAAGGTTTCCTCGCCAACCTTCAAGTCTCTCCTACCTTGGAAGACCAGATTCGCCAAGCCCAGCTTCTTGATGCTATGGTGAAAAAGGTGAAGATTGGGATTTCCAAGAGTCAACCCAAGTACAAGTGCTACCGCCTTGATGACAAGGACACTCTCTTCTTCGAGGATCGTATTGTTGTGCCCAAAGGTGACCTTCGTAAAGTGATCAGGAATGAGGCTCACAATTCTCTCCTATCCATCCACCCTAGGAGCACGAAGATGTATCAGGACCTCAAGCAAGCTTATTGGTGGACTCGAATGAAGCGCGAAATCGCTCAATTCGTGAATGAGTGTGATGTCTGCAGAAGAGTGAAGGCAGAACACCAAAGACCAGCTGGTCTCCTCCAACCTCTTGCCATTCCAGAATGGAAGTTTAACCACATTGAAATGGACTTCGTGACTGGGTTTCCAAAGTCCAAGCGTGGCAATGATGCTATATTCGTTGTCATCGACAAACTCACCAAAGTGGCTCACTTTCTGCCTATCAAAGAGTCAATCACTGCAGCTCAATTGGCGGAACTCTATACCTCTCGGATTGTATCTCTGCACGGTATTCCACAAGTGATCTCTTCAGACTGTGGCAGCATCTTTACCTCCAAGTTTTGGGATTCTTTTCAGAAGGCCATGGGAACCAACATCCGCTTGAGTACAGTTTTCCATCCTCAAACTAGCGGTCAAGTCGAGCGTGTCAATCAGATTCTTGAAGATATGCTCAGGGCTTGCGTGATCTCCTTCGGCATGAAGTGGGAGGATTGTCTTCCTTATGCTGAATTCTCCTACAACAATAGTTTTCAAGCAAGTTTGGGCAAGGACCCATTTGAAATTCTGTATGGCAGAAAATGCCATACCCCTCTCAACTGGTCCGAAACCGGTGAACGTCAGGTCTTGGGTAATGACTTAATCACAGAGGCAGAGGAAATGTGCAAAGTCATTCAAGATAACCTCAAAGCAGCCCAATCCCGCCAGAAGAGCTCCTATGATAGTAAGCACCGTGATTTGGCTTTCGAGATCGGAGATCATGTTTACCTCCGTGTCTCTCCTATGAAAGGTACTCGTCGCTTCAGTATCAAAGGGAAGCTTGCCCCTAGATACATGGGACCTTTCAAGATTGTCAGCAAGAGAGGCGATCTCGCCTATCAACTCGAGCTTCCTTCAAACTTTCCAAATGTTCATGACGTGTTCCATGTCTCTCTGCTTCGAAAGTGCTTCAAGACTCCTGACCGCACCGTCAACTTCGAGGACACTGAGCTCCAAGAAGATCTCTCTTATCGTGATCACCCCGTTGCTATTCTTGAAGAGACTGAACGCAAGACCCGCAACAAGTTAATCAAATTCCTCAAAGTCAAGTGGTCACACCATTCCGACCGTGAAGCTACCTGGGAACGCGAGGATCACCTCCGTTCTAAGTACCCGGCGTTCTTTCAGTCCTAGATCTCGGGACAAGATCCTTTCGTAGTGGTGGAGTGTTGTAACACCCCGGATGTGATTTACCCAATATGTACTCCAACTCTTGTCGTTTCTCGCCTTAAGTTATTTTACTTTCTCGGGTTCGAGTCTTTGTCTGCGCGTGTTGTTATTGTTGTCATGCATCCCATATCATGTCATCATGTGCATTGCATTTGCATGCGTGTTCATCTCATGCATCCGAGCATTTTCCCCGTTGTCCGTTTTGCATTCCGGCGCTTCGTTCTCCTCCGGTGGTCATTTCTACCTTTCTTTCGTGTGTGGGGATTAAACATTTCCGGATCGGACCGAGACTTGCCAAGCAGCCTTGGTTTACTACCGGTAGACCGCCTGTCAAGTTTCGTACCATTTGGACTCGTTTGATACTCCAACGGTTAACCGAGGGACCGAAAAGGCCTCATGTGTGTTGCAGCCCAACACCCCTCCAATTTGGCCCAAGACCCACCAAAACCCTCTCCATCATCTAGAGCGTTCAAATCACGATCGCGTGGCCGAAAACCGCACCTCATTTGGACTCTCCTAGCTCCCTCTATGCCTATATATAGATCCCCACATTTCAAATCCCGGGCGAAACCCTAAAATCCCAGATCCGCCGTCGCCAGACAAAAACTCGCCGGGCCGGACACGTCCGACCCGCACTGCCACCGCCACTTGTCGCCTTCCGATTCGCCGCCGCCTCCACCTACCGCGCCGGCCCGGAGAACCCGCGGGTGGCCCTCCCGGCCCGGAGCCGCGCCGCCCGCGCTCGCCTCCATCTTCCTGCGCTCCGGCCGCCGCCAACCACCGGCGTCCGCCGCCTCCGCTGCGATCCGCCGTCCCGCCGTTGCCCAAGGTCGCCGCCGGCGCCGCCAGACCGACCCGCGCCGCCCGCGCACCCCCGTCGGCGCCCCTCGTCGGCCCCTCATCGTCCGGCCGTTCTCCTCCATCTCCAGCGAAGCTCCGGCCAACCTCGTAACCCGTGCACCCGGATCTGGATCTAGATCCAAATATCTTGGGTTGACTTTCCGTCCCCGAAACCCTAATATTTTGCTATGTTCATCGCATTGTATCTTTGCATCTGTAGATCCATTTTGGGCATATAGCATATCAAAATGTTCGTCTCAGAGAGCACATCATTTCATCTCATTGCATCATTTTCATTTGAGTTCATCTTGATGCCCGAAATGCTGTTAGAAGAGTGCTATTTGAGTTAATTGTCAGATCTGCTGCTCCAATTAGATATTTGTCATTTTTGCCATGATTAATGTGTGCATGATATGCCCATGAGCTCTACATATGTTTTGTTAAGGGTTTTTCCATCTTTCCAGAGGTGCAACCCATGTATTTTTTGATGTGTGTGGTGACTAGCAGAAGCTTGCAAAGTGAGGCATTTGTTAATGCTGATTTCAGGGACTTAGCATTTCCACTAAGTCCTTGAGCTGGTTATCTCATATGGCCTTATGTTCATGCTGTTTCCTAGTGATCCGTGCCTCTTTTGAGGATTATCAGTAAGGATGTTTTGCTAATCTTGTAGTGCTCTATCCATCCATGTCTTTTTTTGCAATTATGGAGCACCCTAGCTTGAGTCAATCGAGCTCTACTTTTGTCATTTCGTGAATCTGGGCAGATTGTCTACTTGTTAGCAATTTTGCTGAGGATGTTGTAGTTGATCCGTGCATGCTATGGTATTGTTCCTGCCATGTCTAGCTTGTATTTTTTGTATTCTTCATGGGTGTATGCTTAGATTGTCATGACTTGCTCTGTAGTGGGTGCATCGAGCTCGTAAACATGCCTACTTGATATCTGTTTCAGCATGCTCCAGTTTTCACTAAGTCTGTGATCTGATTATGTTTTTGCCACGTTCACATGCTTGCAAATGTATTTTTTGATCCCTTTTGGCTCAAGGTCACTAAGGGACTTTTGTTAAGATCTTTGAGTAGCTCCATGCCATGCTTTACTTTGCCATGTTCAGGTCCTGTAGCATGTAGTTTTCATGCTCCAAAGTGTGCTACCTGATCTGAAATTCCAGACATGTGTTAATTTCACTAAGTCTGAAATCTGTTTGCGAAATGCATTTTTGCCATGCTTGTTTGAACCTCTTAATGGATTAATTGGCCGTAGCTCAGTGCTAGAATTTTGTTAAGCATCATGAATGGATTCCGGCCATGTATTTTGATGCCATGTTTGAGTGCTGCAGCATGTTCATCTTGTTGCATTTAGATGGCTACTTGCTGTAAATCGCAGACCGGTGTCATATTTGAATTGCTTGCCATTTCCAAACCGTAACTCCGATTCCGGTGTTCTTTATATCGTTTTCAAGCGATTTCATCTCATATTTCCAGTGGCAGACTTGGATTTCCAAGTTGAGGCCAGGTTCATGCATTCCTTGTCAAATCTTGCATATGCATCCCGCATAGCATACCATCCTTGCATCATATTAGTTGAGCTTTGCACGTGGTTGATTGGGTTCCGTTTGCTTGTTTGTCTTGTTTGGGTAGAGCAGGGAGACGAGTTCGCTAACGAGGAGCCCGTTGAGTTTGCTTTCGAGGATCCAGTCAACTCTGACAACTTTGCAGGCAAGATGATCATACCCTCGAAATCACTACTATCTTTGCTTTGCTAGATGCTCGCTCTTTTGCTATGCCATGCTATGATGCCTACCACTTGCTTTCAAGCCTCCCAAATTGCCATGTCAAACCTCTAACCCACCATGTCCTAGCAAACCGTTGATTGGCTATGTTACCGCTTTGCTCAACCCCTCTTATAGCATTGCTAGTTGCAGGTGAAGATTCGAGGCCGTTCCTTGTTGGAACATTATTTACTTGTTGGGATATCATTATATTGCCATGTTAACTTAATGCATATATATACTTGGTAAAGGGTGGAAGGCTCGGCCTCTCTCCTAGTGTTTTGTTCCACTCTTGCTGCCCTAGTTTCCGTCATATCAGTGTTATGTTCCCGGATTTTTGCGTTCCTTACGCGGTTGGGTTATAATGGGAACCCCTTGATAGTTCGCCTTGATTAAAGCTTTTCCAGCAATGCCCAACCTTGGTTTTACCATTTGCCACCTAGCCTCTTTTTCCCTTGGGTTTCCGGAGCCCGAGGGTCATCTTATTTAAACCCCCCCGGGCCAGTGCTCCTCTGAGTGTTGGTCCAAACTAGAGTCCTGTGCAGCGCCCCCTCAGGTAAACTTGAGGTTTGGTTTTAGTTCTATGGAGCGCTCATCTGAGTGTGCCCTAAGAACGAGATATGTGCAGCTCCTATCGGGATTTTTCGGCACATTCGGGCGGTGTTGCTGGGTTTGTTTTAACCTGTCGAAGTGTCTTGAAAAACCGAGGTACCGAGTCTGATCGGAACGTCTCGGGAGGAGGTATCTTCCTTCGTTGACCGTGAGAGCTTGTCATGGGCTAAGTTGGGACTCCCCTGCAGGGATTTGAACTTTCGAAAGCCGTGCCCGCGGTTATGGGCAGATGGGAATTTGTTAATGTCCGGTTGTAGATAACTTGAACCTTAACTTAACTAAAATGAATCAACAGTGTGAGTTACCATGATGGTCTCTTCTCGGCGGAGTCCGGGAAGTGAACACGGTGTTGGAGTAATGCTTGCGCAGGTTGTTCTCTAGTTTCTTATTCGCGCTTTCCCTCCTCTTCTCGCTCTCTTTTGCGAACAGGATAGCCACCATATATGCTAGACGCTTGCCGCAGCTCCACATTTTTACCTTGCCTTTCCTATTAAGCTTAAATAGTCTTGATCGCGAGGGTGTGAGATTGCTGAGTCCCTGTGGCTCACAGATTACTATTACACTAGATGCAGGGCCTGATGATTCCGCTCCAGGTGACGCGCTTGAGCTCAAGGGGAGTTCGACGAGGACTCTCAACGATACTACGTTTCTTTCCCTGATGATCAGTAGTGGTGCCCAGTTGGGTGTGATCGGGACCGTGTCACATGTTGGGTTATGTTTTATTTTGGCGCCGTAGTCGGGCCATGAGTGTTTGAATGTTGTAATGCTATTTATGTACTTTGATTGACATGGCGAGTGTAAGCCAACTATGTTATCTCCCCTTTATTATTTATGTTACATGGGATGTTGTGAAGATTGCCTAACTTGCGACATTGCTTTCAATGCGGTTATGTCTCTAAGTCGTGCCTCGACACGTGGGAGCTATAGTCGCATCGAGGGCGTTACAATAGGTACCTGGGGGCTATCTCAGTGAACGTGGCATAGAGGCATCTCTCGAGTTGAAATTCAAGCAAGTCATCGAGAGCAAGGTAAGGAGGTGCAATAAGGAGCTTCAACTGGGTAGGCAACCGTTCGTTACCTGAAACGGAGGGTGAAATGGGTTCATAGTAATGGGAATAAGTATTGCATCTGATACCAGAACATATCACAAGGAAGGTGGCTCGTGAATTGCATACGAAGCCAAGCGTGAGGAACAATTTTGGAAGACAGAGATGTACAGGAGAGTCAGGTTTCGATCCTGTGGAACTGTGGATTATGGACCCACCATGTGGGTTGAAAGCGGGAAGGGTCCTATCATTTGCATGGTCATGACAGCAAGGCAGGTCAGAGGACAACCTGTCAGTTATGTTGGCAACAATGTTGGTTCCAAGGGCGAGGGACGAAGAGAACCATTTTCCTACTCGTTGAACGACGCGGACCAATCGGCAAGGTTCGCGTCCATCGGTGGTTACCGGAATGTCATCAACAAAAGTAACAGGGTCCTTTTGACAGAATTGTACACCGAGGTGTTTACAAAAGCAGGAGAATATTACTGCTTAGATCATATAGATCACATGAAAGGTTAAACCAATCAATGGAAAGGAAACGATGATTGTTAGGTTTAAGCAGAGCAATGGAAAGGAAAATGTGTTTAAACACATATTTCAAGGGTATATCCTTCCCAAGGACAGGCAGAGCATGATATTTGTGACAAGACATAATGTAGAAAATCCTTTAGGTGAGTGGAGAGGATTTTCAAGACATTACATATACAAACAGTGTTTGGATAATTGAGCAAGAAACATTCAGCATTGGGCTTCAAATGTTCTTGTTTCGTCAGCCGGCAGATCTTGGTTTACTAGGAAGTTGAGGATGGACTGAGCCCATGACGGAGCCGCGACTTCTCCTACTGCCAAAGTGGCTACTGCCACCAGGGTGGGCGGGCTGGGTGGTGAAATGCTGGAGTCGGCCGCCGGCTGTTGTGCTGGTGCAGTCCCTGGGCCAGCTACCGCAGTCCCCGAGCCGGTTGCCGAAGTCCCCGGGCCGGCTACGGAAGTCTCGGGGTAGCCTGCTTGGTTCTTCGAGCCGGACCCGGCCGCGTCGGGGTCAGGCGGCACGAAGATGGAGTCGGACTCTGGAGGCGGCTTGATAGATGGCTTGAGGAGGTGTTGTAGAGCGACGCCGGTTGGTATTGCTTGCCGAGTAGAGCCTATTCGAGCCAGGGCATCGGCTGGCTCGTTGTCGGCTCGCGGTACATGGAGGAACTCGCATCCTTCAAAGTATCTGCTGAGTTGTTGGACCAGGAAGCGGTAGCTCTCCATATTTGCGTCCTTGGCGTCCAAGTCGCCGGATGATTGCTGGACCACCAGGTCCGAGTCGCCATAACATAGGATCCGGCGAATGCCGAGTTCTTTGGCAAGCCAGAGCCCGTGTATGAGCGCCTCGTACTCGGCCACATTGTTGGAGGCGGCAAAGTGGATCTGTAGCGTGTATCTGAGCTTGTCGCCTTTGGGAGAGGTAAGGACGACGCCGGCTCCCAAGCCGGTGCTCATCTTGGACCCGTCGAAGTGCATTCGCCAATGTGTGGAGTCGGGAGCCGGCGGCAGGTACTGGGTCTCGGCCCAGTCGACGAGGAAGTCGGCCAGTGCTTGGGACTTGATGGCGGTGCGGGGCTGGTAGAAGATCGTGTAAGGGGCCAGCTCGATGGCCCATTTCGGCACCCGGCCGGATGCGTCCCGGCTGCCTATGATCTCGGCCAGCGGGGCGGTGCATACGACCGTGACGGGATGCTCTTGAAAGTAGGGCTTCAGCTTCTTGGCGGTGAAGTGCGGGTAGTTCTGCTTTGAAGCGGACAGCACCTCGCTCAAATAATACACCGGCCTCTGGACCGGCTGGGCTCGGCCTTCTTCTGGGCGTTGGACTACGATGACGGTGCTGACCACCCGGCTGGTTGCGGCGATGTAGAGGAGCATGGGCTCTTTCTCAGTCGGCGCCGCCAGGACGGGCGGTGTGGCCAGCATCTTCTTCAGCTCGTGAAAAGCTTGGTCGGCCTGGTCGTTCCACTCGAAGTGAGTGCTCTTCTTCATGAGGCGGTAGAGGGGGAGAGCTTTCTCTCCGAGCCGGCTGATGAAGCGGTTCAAGGAGGCCAAGCACCCGGTGAACTTTTGAATGTCTCGAAGCTTGGTGGGGATCGCCATTCTCTCGATGGCCTTGATCTTCACCGGGTTGCATTCGATGCCGCGTTCGGAGACCAGGAAGCCTAGGAGCTGGCCGGCTGGCACTCCGAACACGCATCTCTCGGGGTTGAGCTTGATTTGGAACCGGCCTAGGTTCTCAAACGTTTCCTTGAGGTCTCCCAGCAAGGTGCCGCGCTTCTCCGTCTTCACCACGATGTCGTCAACGTAAACGTGAGCGTTTCTGCCGAGTTGCTTGAGGAGGCACTTCTGCATGCAACGCTGAAAAGTGGCACCGGCATTTCTCAAGCCGAATGTCATAGTCAAGTAGCAGAAGGCTCCAAATGGCGTGATGAAGGCGATCTTCAGGCGGTCGTCCGGATCCAGCTTTATCTGGTGATATCCTGAGTAAGCATCCAAGAAGCTCAACAGCTCGCATTCGGCTGTGGAGTCTATCACTTGGTCAATCCTTGGCAGGGCAAAGGGATCTTTGGGGCAGGCCTTGTTGAGGCTTGTGTAGTCTATACACATGCGCCACTTGTTGTTCTTCTTTAGCACGAGGACCGGGTTGGCGAGCCACTCTGGAAAGAAAACTTCCATAATGAAGCCGGCTGCCAGAAGCCGGGCTATCTCCTCCCCTACAATCCTGCGTTTCTCCTCCGACAGTCGGCGAAGGGGTTGTTTGACTGGCTTTTCGTCTTCTCGGACGTGTAGTTTGTGCTCGGCGAATTTCCTCGGAACACTCGGCATGTCCTTGGGGGACCATGCAAAGATGTCCCGATTCTCACAGAGGAAATCGGCGAGCACGCCTTCCTATTTGCTGTTCAGGTTTGCCCCAATGACGGCAAACCTCTCTGGGTGCTCGGGGTCAAGAGGTATCTTCTTCGTGTCCTTGGCTGGCTGGAAAGATCCTTGAGCATCATGCTCCTTGGGGTCGGGGGACACGGTCGACTGCTTGCCGGCTATGGCCACGACTCGGTCCAACATCTTCTTTTCTTCAGCAATCACAAGGGACTCGGCCAGCCGGCTGCTGGCTGCTGCGCACTCAGAGGACTTCTTGTAATCGCCGGCTACGGTGATGACGCCTTTGGTTCTTGGTATCTTCATCTTGAGGTATGCATAGTGGGGAACTGCCATGAATTTGGCCAAGGCAGGTCGACCAAGCAATGCATGGTAAGGGCTCTCCAGGTCCACCACTTCAAACCAGATCGCTTCCCGGCAGAAATGTTCCTTGTCCCCAAAAAGTACATCAATCTTGATCTTGCCAATGGGGGCGTAGGACAGGCCGGGTACGATGCCATGAAACACTGTCCGAGTAGGCATGAGCTGCTTCGTCTTGACATTTAGCTTCTCCAGGGTGTCACGGTACAGGATGTTGATGCTGCTCCCGCCGTCTATCAGCACGCGGGAGAAGCGGGCAGCGCGTCTGTCCGTCGCGAGGGTGGCTTCCTGGACCAGCGCATAAGAGCCGGGAGACGGCATCACCTCTAGATGGTCGGCCCGGCTCCAGCTGATGGGTTTTTCTGACCAATGCATGTGTCCGGCGGAGTTGGCAGCAACCACGCTGACTTCCTGGTGCTCTCGGCGTTTGCCGCGCCGGTCTTTGGGCTGGCTGGTAAAGATGATGTAGGTTGCTTGCTCGTCGGGGAATTCGTCATGCACGGCTCCGACTGCGGGCCGAGCGGCCGGAGGCGGCGGAGCCGGAGGCGGCGGGCCGGCAGGCGGAGGCGGCGCGAGTCCCTCGCCTTTGGAGATTCGGGTGAGCCAATGGAACTTCCGGGTTGTGTGGTTGGACGGCTTCGCGCCGCTGTGGAACTTGCACGGGGCGTCGAGAGTTTGCTCGTAGGAGAAGGCCGGCTGTCAAGCCGGCCGGCCGCCCTTGGGTTTCTTGGGCGCGGGCCGCCCTTCGGGCGGCACGTCTTCAACTATGGCCACCTGCCGATTGGCGGGAGGCGGCGCTGGGCCCTTCCGCTTGTGGTCGCTCGAGTGTGGGCGTCGGCCGGAATCCCCAGCCGGCGTCTTGGGTGCCGGGTTGAGTACTTTCCCGGACGCGTCTACCCGAAGCTCAGTCTTCATCGAGGAGTCGGCGGTGGCGTACTTGTCCGCTATGTCCAGAAGATCGTCGAGGGTAGTCGGCTCGTTGCAGAGGAGCTTGTGCTTGAGGAGGGTGCCTTCTCGGCATCCGGCTGTGAAGTATAATATGGCTTGCACCTCATGCACCCCTTCGCAAGAGTTGCGGAGCTCGGCCCAATGCGTGAGGTAGTCGCGAGTGGACTCGGCGGGGCCTTGTACGCACAAGGAGAGCTGTCTGGGCTTGGGAGCCCGCTTGTAGGTGCTGGTGAAGTTGCGGATGAAAGCTTCGGTGAAATCTAGCCACCTGTTGATGCTGCGCGGCTTGAGGCTGTTGAGCCAGGTCCGCACCGTGCCTTGCAACATGAGGGGCACGTACTTCACGGCAACGCGCCGGTTGCCGTTGGCTCTGCTAACCGCCGTGGAGTAGTCGATCAACCAATCTTCCGGCTTCACGGAGCCGTTGTACTTGGGCGTGTCTCTTGGGAGCAAGAACCCTTTGGGGAAGGGCTCGTCGCGGATGCGGGGGCCGAAGCAAGGCGGACCGACATCGTCTTCTTCTTCCAGCGCCAGGGATCGTGCCAGGCGTTCGATCCGACGGAGGGCGTCGTTCTCGCCGACTCCTTCGCGGCGACCTAGTCGGCTGCTGAGAGTCGGGTGCACCACTGGCGGCGGGGTGGGATATCTCTCTCCGCAGGGTCGAGGCAGAGGCAGGTTGCCCCGCCATTCCATGGCTCGGGGATGGCCGTCTGCGTCTCGCTCGATGGAGATTCGGGTTTGGCTTCGGCTGGCAGCCGGCTCTTTCTCGCGCCGCGCGCGGTCTCTACCCGCAGTCGGCGTCCGGGACGTCGCTCCGTGATCTCGGCGCGGGGGAGGGCTTTCTGCGCGGACGTCGGCTTCGTGCTGCTGCGCGGCTGCATCGATCAGCTGCTGGATGCGGCGGGCCATGTGGGGAAGTTCTTCGGCCCCCAGTCCGTCCAGCTCGTCTACGGCCGCCTGGGCGGCGCGCAGGTTCTCAAGTGGAGTGGCGTAGACTGGGCGGTCGACTCCTAGCGTGTCGGCGATGACGGCGCCGCTTTGCTTGACAAAGCCGGCCCGGTTGGCCCGCCCGGGGCCGGCGTGCCGAAGGCGGCGCGGTCAGCTTCGCGCTGGTAGGCCTCAGTGAGGCGTCTCACGGAAGCCAGCCTCCGGCCCTCTGCGAGGAGGGCGAGCTGGCGCGCCTCCAGTGCTTCGTCGTCGGCATCAGCCGGGAGGGGGGTGGACATGTCGTGGGCCGCCGCATGCGGGGCGTCGTGGGCGCCCTCGTCAGCAGCGCCGTCGTGGACGATGACCACCACCTCGGTGGTGACAGCGTCGCAGCCACCGTCTCGGGGAAGCGGGTCATTGTAGATCGCGACGTTGGTGGGGAAGGTGTCGAACGAGGCCGTGTCGGAGTCGACAGGCATCGGATCGGTGGAGCCAACCGACTCCAGATCCACAGCGGGCTCGCTGGAGACATGGAGCTGGCCGAGGAGGTTGGCAAGGTGGTCGGTGCCCGCATCGGAGGCGAGCTCGTCGGTGATGAGGGTCTTGTCGAGGAGATCAGCGAGGCTGCTCGCTGCATAGGCGTTGGTGAAGCCTTGCAGCGCGTCGTGGCAAGCGCCATCGAGCGTGCCGGGCTGGCTACGCTCGCGGGGGAGGAAGAGGGTTCCCGTCCAGAACAGGTTTCCGGACGACGGTGCACCTGGCCCCACGGTGGGCTCCAAATGTCGGGTGGTAGGTGCGACATATGCCAACGGGTGGCTTATCATTGTGGGAGCCAGTAAGACATCGCCGGTGCCTGGAAATGGGATGCGGCGAAGACATGCACGCCGGCGAATCTTACCCAGCTTCGGGGCTCTCCGTGGAGATAACACCCCTACTGCTGCTCTGCGGGGTCTTCGCATGATCACTAGATGGACAAGTAGCTACACAATGCTCCTTGAGCTGTTCGGTGGGAGGAGGAAGAAGGGCACGGCTAGCTTGCTCCTTCTCCTTGTATGGTGTCTAAGACTAGCTGGGGGTCGAACCCTTTGCATGGGTGCCCCGGGGGGTTTATATAGGCCTACCCCCCTGGGTACAATGGTAATCCGACTGAGCGCGAGGCCCAGCCGTCTGTGACTGCGCTCGCCGGCTTCTGCGCCGGCTGCTGGGGCCCGCCGACTGGTGGGTCCCGCCGGCTGCCGGCCCCTTGGTCGACAGGCAGGCCCCACTGCCCAGGGCCTGGTCAGCGGCTGGTTACTGTTGCTCTATCTTGGTGACGTGGGCTTCGTCGTGGTAGGCGCGGCTACAGTGCCGCCGCCCGTCGGGCGACCGTTGTAGCCTCACCGTGTCTTGTCTCCTTAATGGGGCATCTCCTTCGAGGGAGGCGGCAAGCCGGCTGCGGGGAGCCGGCTCTGTCTTGGGCCGACTGGGGGAGGCGTGGCCGCCTTCGGGTGTCTCTCTGCCCGAAGGGGCCCACCATCTGTGGGCCGCGCTGGCGGCCCGTCGTGGGTGACGCCAGGGTCAACATGGCAACAGTGCCACGCCGGACGGGTCATGCCCACTCCGTACGGCGCACTGTGCCAGGCGTGCTCCGGGATTCGGGGGAGGCAGGCTTCACTGTAGCCACGCCCCGTCACATCGCCGCTAGGTGGATGCAAACTTTGAGGGTACGGTCTCGACCGCTTTATGGGAGCCGGCTTCTTGGAGTCGGCCTTCTCGCGGCCGGCTTCTCGAAGTCGGCCCTCCCATGGCTTTCTTCATGAGGGCTAAAGTCGGGCCACCTTGCTCAAGCCGGCCTGGGTGATAGCCAGCAAGGGGAAGGCGGCCCCATGTCTTGGATTCTTAAGAGCCGGACGGGCTCGTAATTTTTTCAGAAGGGCCAGGGGAAGCCGGCTAGGCTACCCATGGCTATTTACTTCGACAGGCTTGTTTCGTATGAGCGGGGAAATATTTAGGAGAGAAGTAATAAATCATATCCTGGGGACTACGCACACAACCAGGATCAAGAGAATTAAACCATATCTTAGCATCACCCTTTAATGACAACGGAAACAATTTAAGGATATAATAATAGCAAGTTTTCTCATCATTAGTGAACAGGGTAGCTATATCATTTAATTTAGTAAGATGTGCCACAACAGTTTCAGATTCATAGCCATAGAAAGGATCAGATTCAACTAAAGTAATTATCTCAGGATCAATAGAGAAATCATAATCCTTATCAGTAACAAAGATAGGTGAAGTAGCATAAGCAGGATCATATTTCATTCTAGCATTCAAAGTTTTTTGTTTCAGCTTAGCTAATAATTTCTTAAGATCACTCCTACCATTGCAAGCAAGAAAATCTCTAGCAGTTTCTTCATCCATAACATAGCCCTCAGGCACAACAGGTAATTCATATCTAGGGGGAGAGTCTTCATCATCACTTTCATCAATATTATCAGTTTCAATAATTTGAATCTGTCTAGCCCTAGCAAGTTGTTCATCAAGAAATTCACCAAGTGGCACAGTAGTATCAAGCATAGAAGTAGTTTCATCATAAGTATCATGCATAGCAGAAGTGGCATCATCAATAACATGTGACATATCAGAATTAATAGCAGAAGCAGGTATAGGTGTCACAAGCTTACTCAAAAACAGAAGGTGAATCAAGTGCAGAGCTAGATGGCAGTTCCTTACCTCCCCTCGTAGTTGAGGGATAAATTTTTGTTTCAGCGTCTTTCAAGTTCTTCATAATGATAAGCAGATATAAATGCCAAGTGACTCAAAGAATAGACCTATACTCCCCGGCAACGGCGCCAGAAAATAGTCTTGATAACCCACAAGTATAGGCGATCGCACCAGTTTTCGAGGATAGAGTATTAAACCCAAATTTATTGATTTGACACAAGGGGAGCCAAAGAATATTCTCAAGTATTAGCAGCTGAGTTGTCAATTCAACCACACCTGGAAACTTAGTATCTGTAGCAAAGTGTTTAGTAGTTATAACCCACTAGTATACGGGATCATAACAGTTTTCGATAAGTAAGAGTGTCGAACCCAACGAGGAGCTAAAGGCAGAACAAATATCCCCTCAAGTTCTATCGACCACCGATACAACTCTACGCACTCTTAACGTTCGCTTTACCTAGAACAAGTATGAAACTAGAAGTATTGTGTAGGTGTTTTTGGATAGGTTTGCAAGATAATAAAGAGTATGTAAATAAAAAGTAGGGGCTGTTTAGATAAAGACACAACGAAGTTAGTTTTAGTAAAGAGCTTTTTGTTACGATAAAGTTATTTGTCCCTAGGCAATCGATAACTAGACCGGTAATCATTATTGCAATTTTATTTGAGGGAGAGGCATAAGCTAACATACTTTCTCTACTTGCATCATATGCACTTATGATTGGAACTCTAGCAAGCATCTGCAACTACTAAAGATCATTAAGGTAAAACCCAACCATAGCATTAAAGTATCAAGTCCTCTTTATCCCATACGTAAAAGACCTACTTACTCGGGTCTGTGCTTCTGTCACTCACGCCACCCACCATAAGCAAATAATGAACATATTGCAAACCCTACAGCGGGAATCCCTTAGGCTTGCGTGACACAGAGAGCACCATAAGACAACACCAATAATAAAACATTCAACTCAAACCAATCACGATCATCAAATAACCCGTAGGACAAAAAGGATCTACTCAAACATCATAGGATAGCCATACATCATTGGGAAATAATATATAGCGTTGAGCACCATGTTTAAGTAGAGATTACAACGTGTAAAAGAGGGGTTACACTTCTGCATAGAGGGGGGAAGAGTTGGTGATGATGGCGGTGAAGTTGTTGGTGAAGATTGCGGTGATGATGATGGCCCCGGCGGTGTTCCGGTGCCACCGGAAGAGAGGGGGAGAGGGCCCCCCTTCTTCTTCTTCTTACTTGACCTCCTCCCTATATGGGAGAAGGGTTTCCCCTCTGGTGCTTGGCCTCCATGGTGTGGGAGGGGAGAGAGCCCCTCCGAGATTGGATCTGTCTCTCTCTGTTTCTGCGTTCTCAGATTCTGCCATTTCACCGTTTCTTATATTCTCGGAGATCCGTAACTCCGATTGGGATGAAATTTTAACATGATCTCTATCCGGATATTAGATTTCTCGCGGTGAAAGAAGGGCACCAACTACCTTATGGGGTGGCCACGAGGGTTAGGGGCGTGCCCAGGGGGGTGGGACGCACCCCCCTGCCTCGTGCCTCCCTTGGGCACCGTCTCGCGTGGATTTTTCTTCCCAAAAATCATATATATTCCAAAAGAAATCTCCGTCAGTTTTTATCCCGTTTGGACTCCGTTTGATATGGATATTCTACGAAACAAAAAAACATGCAACAAACAGGAACTGGTACTGGGCACTGGATCAATATGTTAGTCCCCAAAAATAGTATAAAAAGTTGCCAAAAATATATGAAAGTTGTAGAATATTGGCATGGAATAATCAAAAATTATAGATACGACGGAGACGTATTAGCATCCCCAAGCTTAATTCCTGCTCGTCCTCTAGTAGGTAAATGATAAGAAAGATAATTTTTTATGTGGAATGCTACCTAGCATAATCTTGATCATGTATCTAATCATGGCATGAATATTAAGACACGAGTGACTCAAAGCAATAGTCTATCATTTGAAATAAAAACAATAATACTTCAAGCCTACTAATAAAGCAATCATGTCTTTTCAAAATAACAATGCCAAAGAAAGTTATCCCTACAAAATCATATAGTCTGGCTATGCTCCATCTTCACCACACAAAATATTCACATCATGCACAGCCCTGATGACAGGCCGAATAATTGGTTCATACTTTTTAACGCGCTTCAGCTTTTTCAACCCTCACGCAATCCATGTGCGTGAGCCATGGACATAGCACTATAGGTGGAATAGAATATGATGGTGGAGGTTGTGTGGAGAAGACAAAAAGGAGAAGATAATCTCACATCAACTAGGCGTATCAACGGGCTATGGAGATGCCCATCAATAGATATCAATGTGAGTGAGAAGGGATTTCCATGCAATGGATGCACTAAGATCTATAAGTGTATGAAAGCTCAGACTGAAAACTAAGTGGGTGTGCATCCGACTTGCTTGCTCATGAAGACCTCGGGCATTTGAGGAAGCCCATCATTAGAATATACAAGCCAAGTTCTATAATGAAAATTCCAACTAGTATATGAAAGTGATAACTCAAGAGACTCTCTATATGAAGAACATGGTGCTACTTTGAAGCATAAGTTTGGTAAAAGGATAGTAACACTGCCCCTTCTCTCCTTTTCTCTCATTTTTTGGGGCCTTCTCTCTTTTTTGCCTTTCTCTTTTTTCCTTTTTTTAATTTTTTTAATTATTTTCGTCCGGAGTCTCATCCCGACTTGTGGGGGAATCATAGTCTCCATAATCCTTTCCTCACTGGGGAAATTCTCTAATAATAATGATTGTCACACTTTTATTTACTGACAACTCAATATTACAACTCGATACTAGAACAAAGATATGACTCTATATGAATGCCTCCGGCGGTGTACCGGGATGTGCAATGATCTAGCATAGCAATGGCATCAAAAAATGGACAAGCCGTGAAAACATCATGCTAGCTATCTTACGATCATGCAAAGCAACATGACAATGAATGCTCAAGTCATGTATATGATGATGATGGAAGTTGCATGGCAATATATCTCAGAATGTCTATGGAAATGCCATGATAGGTAGGTATGGTGGCTGTTTTGAGGAAGGTATATGGTGGGTTTAAGGTACCGGCGAAAGTTGCACGATACTAGAGAGGCTAGCAATGATGGAAGGGTGAGAGTGCGTATAATCCATGTACTCAACATTAGTCATAAAGAACTCACATACTTATTGCAAAAGTTTATTAGCCCTCGAAGCAAAGTACTACTACGCATGCCCCTAGAGGGATAGATTGGTAGGAAAATACCATCGCTCGTCCCCGACCCACACTCATAAGGAAGACAATCAATAAATACCTCATGCTCCGACTTCGTTACATAACGGTTCACCATACGTGCATGCTACAGGAATCACAAACCTCAACACAAGTATTTCTACTAATCCACAATTACCCACTAGCATCACTCTAATATCACCATCTTTATATCGCAAAACTATTGCAAGGAATCAAACACATCATATTTAGTGATCTACAAGTTTTATGTAGGATTTTATGACTAACCATGTGAATGACCAGTTCCTGTCATCTCTCTAAATAGATATAAGTGAAGCAAGAGAATTTAATTCTTTCTACAAAAGATATGACCACTGTTGGTGTCAAAACTAGCGGATCTCGGGTAGGGGGTCCCGAACTATGCGTCTAGGCCGGATGGTAACAGGAGGCAAGGGACACAAAGTTTTACCCAGGTTCGGGCCCTCTCGATGGACGTAAAACCCTACGTCCTGCTTGATTAATATTGATGATATGGGTAGTTCAAGAGTAGATCTACCACGAGATCGAGGAGGCTAAACCCTAGAAGCTAGCCTATGGTATGATTATTGTTGTCTATGTTGTCCTACAGACTAAAACCCCCCGGTTTATATAGACACCGGATAGGGTTAGGGTTACATAGAGTCGGTTACAATGGTAGGAGATCTACATATCTGTATCGCCAAGATTGCCTTCCACGCCAAGGGAAGTCCCTCCCGGACACGGGACGAAGTCTTCAATCTTGTATCTTCATAGTCCAGGAGTCCGGCTGACGGTATAGTCCGGCTATCCGAACACTCCCTAATCCAGGACTCCCTAAGTAGCCCCTGAACCAGGCTTCAATGACGACGAGTCTGGCGCGCAAATTGTCTTCGGCATTGCAAGGCGGGTTCCTCCTCCAAGTACTTCGTAGAAGATTTTGAACACAAAGATAGTGTGCGGCTCTGCAAAATAAGTTTCCACATATTGCCATAGAGGGAATAATATTTACACCAATCTAATCTGCTGACGTATTCCATAGTGTGACACACCACGGCCAAGCTTTTATCCCAGTCGTTTCATTATCCCACCTCAGCGCGTTATGCGAGGCGGTTTCCTTGGCACGTCTTGTTAAAGCAGAGATCGTGTCCCCTTATCCCGGGATTCTCATCAATGCGGGCGTGGGTAACCCAACCGCGCCATTGATTACGGCGCTTGGAGATAAGCGAGTTTTACCAGGCTGGTGGGGACATGTAGTTGCGTCCACCCATATAAGGGGATAAAGATCCACCTTTTTACCTATGCCTTCTTCCTCCTTCGCCTATCCATTCTTGCACACTCGAGCTCCAGCACCCAAGTCCACACTCCCCACCTCAACCTTCTCTAGCCATGTCTGGAGCGGGAGGCAAGTGGATGGTCTCCTCCGTCATGGAGGGACACATCAAAAAGCTAAGGAAGGTCGGATACCTGTCTAACAACATCGCGTACCGGCTTCCTGAAAAGGGGCAGCTCATCCCCACCCCTAGGCCCATGAGAGGGTGGTGTTCCTCCCCCACTTCCTCCGTGGACTGGGCTTCCCTCTCCACCCATTCGTCCGGGGGCTCATGTTCTACTACGACCTGGATTTCCACGATCTGGCCCCGAACTTCGTCCTCAAAATCTTGGTGTTTATCGTCGTGTGCGAGGCCTTCCTCCGTATCCGCCCCCATTTCGGCCTATGGCTCAAGACTTTCAATGTCAAGCCGAAGGTGGTGCGTGGCAACCAGGCGGAGTGCAGAGGCGCCATGGTGGGCAAGATGGCCAACGTCCTATGGCTCGAGGGATCCTTTGTGGGGACCCTGAAGGGGTGGCAATCGGGGTGGTTTTACATCACTAAGCCGCGTGATGCCGAATGGGTCGCACCCCCCGAGTTTCGATCCGGACCCCCTACGCGGCTCACCTCCTGGAAGGAGACGGGCCTATCTTGGGGTAAGAAAGGAGAGCTGACCGGACTCCAAACATGCATCCGAACCCTGGCGGACGAGAAGCTTAAACTTGTCAACGTAGTCCAGGTTATGCTCATCCACCTGATCCTCCTGTGTCAACACGGGCTTTCAACCTATGGGAGTTCGACCCGGTGCGGCACCAAACTCTGGGCAGGCTCTTTGACACGACGTACGAAGATGCCTGGAAGGTGCTTTTCAAAGGCGCCGAGGCTCCCGCATCCGCTACTGAGGATCGCGGATTCAGTGTGCAGCATCACGCTCTCGCGTAAGCTGTTTTTTTTCCTTTTATAGGGTATCAGTTTTTCATAGTTTGACTCCATGCGGGATCGAAGCTCCCTTACCTTTGACTTGATCGGCAGGTGACGTCCGGACAGATCAACTGTCCCGCTCCTTTGCCCGAAAGCCCAGCGGACGCTCGCTTGGCGAAGCTGCTGGTTCCGGCACCCTATGTGGTGCCGGAGAAGAAGGCCGTGAAAAAGGCCGCGAGGACTCGAAAGAGTGCCCGGCGCCAGGAGGTGTCGGATCCATCATCCGATGGTTCTGAGGCGCATTCCTCCCGTGAAAACGAGGAGGAAGAAGAGGAGAACTCTCCCCCTCCAGCGGGAGGAGAGAAGAAAAGGAAGGCCGCCCTCTCTGGGAGGCCGGAGGGTCCAAGAAGGGGAAAACCCTTCCTCCGGACTACTCCACCGACACCGACGACGGTGGAGAGGAGTGGCAGCCCAGGGCCAAGCCCCTGGCAAAATTGTATGTATCCGGATACCGGAGTAATTCATAGTATTCGTTTATTGCACAGCTTTCCCTTACATCGAATATGTTTATGCAGCCCACCCAAAGACCGGCTCGACGCGTCGTCGAGCGGCTCACTAGACTCGTCGGATGTGAACTCGCTTCTGACGGCTTCCTCCCCCCGCTCTACGGACGACACCGAAGTGTTGTCCCAACAGGTTCCAAGCCGGGAGGAGGTGGTCCTGGAGGTGCCACAAGGCGACCTCCCGGACTCCAGGAGTAAAGGGGATGAAACCCCCCAGGGCTCCAAGTCCGGCTCTAGGCCGGACACCGCTCCGAAACCTTCAAACGTTCCAGAGTCCGGCGGGGGACCTCCTTCCAAGAGGAGCAAGTCTACTGTGCCGGCGGCCCCCATCCAACCGGAGGCGCCGGACAATATGTTGGAGGCGTTCCAAGGCGCCTCCATCGACGAGGAGCACCGCACTATTATGAGTGCGGTGGTCCAGAAGGTTCAGTCCACCAAGAGCGGACTGACTAAAGCTTGTACTAGCCTTTTGACAGGCTTTGAGGTAAGTAAAGAATGTGTAAATAATAGTACCGCATAGATAGTAGCCCCTGATGCTCTGTTTGGCGTTCGGGAAGAAAAGCCGAATAGAGGATCAAATAGAATTCGCAGGAGTCTAACAAAAATGAGGCAATATGCGTATGCAGGCTTCCCTTCTTGCGTCCGCCGCACTGACTGCGGAAGTGGACACGCTAAAGCAGAACCTCGAGCGGTCCGAGCAAGAGCTCGGGCGTGCCAAGAAGCAGCTCGAGGACAATGAAGGTAAGAAATACCTTGTTTTTAAATATATATAAAAAGGTGCAATTGCAAAGAATGACAGGATTATCGTGGCTATTTTAGGGGCCATGTCTGAAGTGGTGACCCTTAAGCAAGTGCTGGTCGAGGCCGAGAAGAGGGCGGCCTCGGAGTGCACCGAGCAGGAGAAGTATGAGGCCGAGGTTGGCAAGGTGCGGCAAGAGCTCCAGGCTCTCATGAAAAAACATGAGAGTTTGGAGCTTGACTCAAAGACGTGAGCGTCCGAGCTCGCGGTGGATATTGAAAATGCCAAGTCTGCCAAGGCCGAATCCCAGAAGACCCTCTAGGAGTTGGATGAGGTGAAGAAGATAGCGGTGGGTAAGGCATTCTTTATGCAAAGCAAACACATAAACGTGAGTTACTTGTTACTTACCCGAATCCGGAGCTCTCCAAGAGTGTTCGAAAATCTTCCCCGGAGTGTGTCCGACGCTGCCGCATTCTATAGAGCCGAGGAGGGTAGCTCGACAGAGAAGGTGTTCTGGTCTCAGTATGCTGAGGCCGGACACCCCGTGCCCCTGAGCGACCAGCTGAAGCAACTGGTCGAGCTCCACAAGGCAGCCGAACAGGCCATGAAGGGCCTCATTGTTCGGCTGTGGCCTGGAGGGGCTCTGCTTGGGAGCTATTTCGGGCTGGTGCGGCGGTTGGTGGAGGCCTGTCCAAGGCTCGAAGTCATCAAGCGCTCCGTCTGCATTGAAGGTGCCCGTAGGGCCCTTGCCCATGCTAAGGTGCACTGGGGCAAGCTGGATGCTGAGAAGCTGGTGAAGGACGGGCCACCGCCGGGGAAAGAGCATCGCAAGCCCGAGAATTACTATAAGGATGTTCTGAAGGGTGCCTGCCTTGTGGCGGATGACTGTTCTAGGGATGTAATTTTTGAGTGAAACTTGCTCGTTTTGTCCTGTGCGCTGAAAACTTGTTTAAATGCACTAAGCAATGCTGTTGGAATTTAAAATATTACCTTCTGTGCGGCTGTTTATCAATTCTGAGAGATGGCGAGTCGTCAGCTTCTGCCCCCGTGCCGCTAGTGCTGGGGTGTTCGGGGATAAACCTGAGCACTCTTTTTCCCATGTTTGGGTCCTTCGAGGGAGGCGCTCAGCCCAACGAACAAGGCAATCGGACTATGATGCGTGAACACTCTCACTTAGCCATAGAATTCTATAATTTTAAATTTCGGCGAAGCCCCTGGTATTCGGAAGACCGAGTTCGAGGCGCTGTCCACGCCTTGGCCAGACAGAGCCGGCTCCTCGCCCTAAGCGGCATAAGTCTTTAGGGACTCAAAAAACCTCTCGAACAGCGACCAGCTCTCGCTTCATCATGTCAGTCAGTTTTAGCTTTCTCCACTGAGGTGCTCGACCCAGCTCAACTGGGGCACAATCGCAGTGGTTCTCCTAGTGCTACCTTAGCCGATATAGCGGAACGTAAGGCACCAAAACATAGGAGCCAGACAAACCAAACTATTGACCCAAGACATGATTCGGAGCCGATGCATATAATGCTATAAGTTCGGGGTGCCGCACTTGTTAAAGTGTTCGGACATCTCACACCATGTTGAGGGGTACTAAAGCCCCTGGCATATTTTGGCCGTACCAACGTGTACGGGTGCAACATGTCGTTAAGGAACATATATAAAGAAAAAAAGGTAATGCAAAAATAGATGAAAGCTATGCATTGTTTATTAAAAAGGGGCTGCGATCAAAGCAGAACGATACAAATAATGCGATAAGTGGAAGGTTGGACTAGTTATCATGTCTGTTCCAGGGGAAAGCTGTGGAATAGTATGCGGAACAGGTATACTGCTCGTGATAGAGACCACCTCGGAGTTCCGTAATGCGGCGTGGCTTGTCTGCTTCCCTGGTTCTTGCATCGTTTGTGCGGCAATTGAACTGCCGAACAGGCCTTCCGAAGGATGGAGTCCTAAAAGTAAGAGAAAATTAAAAAATCGGCAGCCCCTGGTACGGTTTAAGCCGTGTTTTGGGCGTGCCGTGATGGTTCCCCTCCCCCTGTACCCATGGTATCTCTAGAGCGTAGTTATGTACGCGAAGTACTGGTGTCGCCTTTTTGTGAGGGTTGGGGTTGGGGCCGCATTGCTACGCCTCCTCGGATCGTGCCAGGCGGTCTTGTTGTAGGTTACTCCGGGCGCGTTTGACGGTGTCCGGTCGTTTAGTGGCTGGACTGGAGAACTGCCTGGAGAGGCTGCTTTGTACTTCCGCTACAAGGGCCACCGTGTGCTCCTCCGTCCGGAGGGAGTGTTTGGTGTTTCCATTGACCGTAATTACTCCTCGAGGGCCTGGCATCTTGAGCTTAAGGTATGCGTAGTGCGGTACCGCATTGAACTTAGCGAATGCGGTTCGCCCAAGCAGTGCGTGATAACCACTACGAAACGGGACTATGTCGAAGATTAACTCCTCGCTTTGGAAATTATCCGTGGATCCGAAGACCACTTCAAGTGTGACTGAGCCTATACAGTTGGCCTCTACACCTGGTATTACGCCTTTAAAGGTCGTTTTGGTGGGCTTAATCCTCGAGGGATCTATGCCCATTTTCCGCACTGTATCCTGGTAAAGCAGGTTCAGGCTGGTGCCGCGGTCCATAAGGACTCTAGTGAGATGAAATCCGTCAATGATTGGGTCTAGAACCAATGCGGTGAATCCGCCATGACGGATGCTAGTGGGATGGTCCCTTCGATCAAAGGTGATCGGGCAGGAGGACCAGGGGATGAACTTTGGGGCGACTGGCTGTACCGCGTATACGTCCCTTAGCGCGCGCTTCCGCTCCCTTTTGGGCACGTGGGTTGCGTATATCATGTTCACCGTCCGCACTTGTGGGGGAAAACCCTTTTGTCCACTGTTGTTCGGCGGCCGGGGCTCCTCATCGTCATCGCTATGCAGCCCCTTGTCTTCATTTTCGGTTTTTAACTTGCCTGCCTGCTTGAACACCCAACAATCCCTGTTGGTGTGATTGGCCGGCTTTTTGGGGGTGCCATGTATCTGGCACAAGCGGTCGAGTGTTCGGTCCAAACTGGACGGGCCCCTAGGATTCCTTTTGAATGGCTTTTTCCGCTGACCGGATTTAGAGCCTCTGAATCCGGCATTAACTGCCCTATCCTCAGCATTGTTGCCGTTAATGCGGCGCTTCTGCTTGTTGCGACGCGACCTGCCACTACCATCCCTGGTGTCCAAATTTCCAGAGTTCTTGGTCATATTGTTGCTACAAGCAAGCCAGCTATCTTCTCCCACGCAAAAGCGGGTCATGAATGTCGTGAGTGCTACCATAGATTTCGGCTTTTCCTATCCAAGGTGCCGGGCTAGCCACTCGTCATGGATATTGTGCTTGAAGGCTGCTAGGGCCTCAGCGTCCGGACAGTCAACTATTTGATTTTTCTTTGTTAGGAACCATGTCCAGAATTGCCTGGCCGATTCCTCTGGCTGCTGAATTACGTGACTTAGGTCATCGGTGTCTGGGGGTCGCACATAAGTGCCCTGGAAATTGTCGAGGAATGCAACTTCTAGGTCCTCCCAACAACTGATTGATCCTGTTGGCAAGCTGTTAAGACAATGCGGGGCTGGTCCTTTAAGGTTGAGTGGGAGGTATTTGATGGCATGGAAATCATCGCCGCAGGCCATGAGGATATGAAGGAGATAATCCTCGATCCATACCACAGGATCTGTTGTGCCATCATATGATTCAATGTTTACGGGTTTGAAACCCTCGGGGATTTGATGATCCATTATTTCGTCTGTAAAGCATAGTGGGTGTGCGGCGCCTCTGTACTAGGCTATATCATGACCTAGCTCCAATGAGCTTTGTCTACTGTGTTCGGCCCTGCCGAATTTGTGGCCGGCGTGACGGTTACCGTCTCGAGCCGTGGGGCGCCCACGCGATCCGTAGATCGATCTTTTTTTCCTTGCCTTGTCCTCCAACATGTCTCGTAAGTCCGACGCATATTCCCGTGCCTTGGTACGGGGTGCGGCTTGAGTGGAGGGCCGAGAGGCCTCTCTGTCGTGGCCACGAGGTGGCCGGTCGGCCGCATCAAGTGCTTCCTCCTCTAATCGGGGTAGCAACCTGCGCTTTGGGTAGCTCTTGGAGGGGCGTTCGAGTTTATGCTCTTCGGCCGCAAGGACTTCAGTCCATCTGTCGACTAGCAAATCTTGATCAGCTCTAAGCTGTTGCTGTTTTTTCTTGAGGCATATTATCGTGGCCATAAGCCTGCGTTGAAAACGCTCTTGCTCGATGGGATCCTCTGGCACGACGAATTCGTCGTCGTTGAGGCTTGCCTCGTCTTCGGAGGGAGGCATATAATTATCGTCCTCGACCTCTCTGTCTGTCGCTTTCTCATGAGGGCTGGTTTCTCCATCCTCCTGTGCTAAATCTTGCTGGAGGGGGTTTTCTTCGGCACTTTCCGGAGTATTATTGTCTCCCGTGCTGGAATCACCGTATTTGTTTTGGCGGGATTTTGAGCAGCGCCGCTGACGCCGGCGCTTAGGCTGTTTCTTGGAGAGGTCATCCTCCGTTGTTCCATCGCCATCTCCCTCTTTTGGGGTGTCCACCATGTATATGTCATATGACGAGGTGGCTTTCCAGGGTCTAGTAGGCGCTGGTTCTTCATCATCTCCCTCATCGGCGTCCATACCGTCGATATCTTCGGAGTCGAAGTCGAGCATGTCGGTTAAATCCGAC
The DNA here is from genome assembly GCF_056163025.1 of Triticum urartu. Classification (NCBI taxonomy): domain Eukaryota; kingdom Viridiplantae; phylum Streptophyta; class Magnoliopsida; order Poales; family Poaceae; genus Triticum; species Triticum urartu. The sequence continues at coordinate 178,016,048 of NC_141875.1, forward strand.
AGTGGCTACAAAGTGGGTGGTGGGTGGGCTTTGAATTTTATTCGTCCGTACCCCAACCTTGCTGACCGTAGTCCGGCCAGGGCTCTCCTGATAAAGAGAGAGACTTCAGTGTCTTTAGGATATCGCCAAAAGGCGAGTGCTGAAAGATGTCTATGGCAGTAAACTCCATGATCAGCGCCAATCGGATTCGATCGGCAGGGGCACGGAGGGTTCCGAGTCCGGAGAGGAGTCCGGCTCCTTGGAGTCACGAGTCTCGCAGAGTACGGGGCTGGTGTTCGGCTCAATCGCCGTTGGGATCACAGCCCCCAAGGTGGCGTCCAACCGCCCATCCTCGATCGGCGTAGTTGGCTCTGAATTAAGGGTCGAAGCTGATGCGGGTGCGGCCTCCAGGGCACTGTTCGGCGGCAGAGCTAGATCATGCTCGTCGGGACAGTGCGGCACGCTCGGCAGTGGCTCGAATCCGTCGAAGATCAAGTCCCCGCGGACGTCGACCGTGTAGTTTAAAATTCCAAATCTGACCTGACGGCCAGGGGCATAGCTTTCGATGTGCTCCAGACGGCCAAGTGAATTGGCCCGCAGTGCGAAGCCGCCGAAGACGAAGATCTGTCCGGGGAGGAAGGTCTCACCCTGGACTGCATCGCGATTGATGATCGTAGGAGCCATCGAGCCTGACGGTGACGACACAGAGGAACTCTCAATGAAAGCACCAATGTCGGTGTCAAAACCGGCGGATCTCGGGTAGGGGGTCCCGAACTGTGCATCTAGGACGGATGGTAACAGGAGGCAAGGGACACGAAGTTTTACCCAGGTTCGGGCCCTCTCTATGGAGGTAAAACCCTACATCCTGCTTGATTAATATTGATGATATGGGTAGTACAAGAGTAGATCTACCACGAGATCGAGGAGGCTAAACCCTAGAAGCTAGCCTATGGTATGATTATTGTTGTCTATGTTGTCCTATAGACTAAAACCCCCTGGTTTATATAGACACCGGATAGGGTTAGGGTTACATAGAGTCTGTTACAATTGTAGGAGATCTACATATCCGTATCGCCAAGCTTGCCTTCCACGCCAAGGAAAGTCCCTCCCGGACACGGGACGGAGTCTTCAATCTTGTATCTTCATAGTCCAGGAGTCCGGCTGAAGGTATAGTCCGGCTATCCGAACACCCCCTAATCTAGGACTCCCTCAACCACGCTCTAACAAATATAAGTGAAGCAAAAGAGCATTCAACAAATGGCGGTTTTCTATGTAAAGAGGAACAGGCTATCCATACTTGAAATAATATAAGTTAAGCACATGAAGCATTCTATAAAGCCATACTCAAAAGATATAAGTGAAGTGCAATGAGCATTCTATAAATCAACCAAGGACTATCTCATACCAGCATGGTGCATAAAATAAAAATGAAAACTAAATGCAAAAGACGCACCAAGATTGCACATATCACATGAACGAAATGAATCCGAAAACATATCGATACTTGTTGAAGAAAGAGGGGATGCCTTCCAGGGCATCCCCAAGCTGAGACACTTTAGTCTCCTTGAATATTTACGTGGGGTGCCTCGGGCATCCCCAAGCTTGAGCTCTTGCCTCTCTTCCTTCTTCTCACATCGAGACCTTCTCGATCATCGAACACTTCATCCACACAAAACTTCAATAGAAAACTCAGTAAGATCCGTTAGTATAATAAAGCAAATCACTACTCTAAGTACTGTTGCAAACCAATTCATATTTTGTTTTTGCATTATAGCTACTGTAGTATAACTTTTCCATGGCTTAATCCACTGATATAATTCGATAGTTTCATCAAAACAAGCAAACTATGCATCAAAAACAGAATCTGTCTAAAACAGAACAGTCTGTAATAATATGAACATTCACCATACTTATGGTACTTGAAAAATTCTACAAAAATTAGTAAAAATAAAAAATTTGTATATAAAGGCAGTGCAAAAAGAATCAGAACCATTTGACGTTCCAGTAAAAAATGTAAAACCGCGCACTACAGCCACAGTTTCTGTCCTGCACCGTACAAACCAATAAGCAAAGTAAACATCCTAAAGGAAAACCTTGGCACATTATTTTTATAATACAATGGGATTGTACAAGGGGATAATTATTTTTGTTGAGAAATTTATGTAATTAAGATTCACAAAGTTTCCATGGGCATGAACAAAGTTCAAGGACGTCCCCCACTTTCACAATGCTCGTCTATCTCACGTTCACTTTTCTTTTTGAAAAGTTTTGGGTTCCCCTCTTTATTTTTTTGTTTTTAAACTATATAAAAGCACACAACATAAATAAATGACTCTCTAAAACTTCCGGGTTGTCTCCCTGGCAGCGCTTTCTTTAAAGCCATTAAGCTAGGCATATAGTGCTCAAGTAATAAATCCACCCGGATCCCAAGGTATATCAAAGCCAATTTTCATTAAAAATGATTTGTAATTTAGTAGTAAGTACAAAGTAACATATATCATGCAACAACGAAGTCTAACTTTCTTCCTATGCATCGGCATATCACAAAAGAACAAGTCATCCACACATAGTAAAGGCCAATGCATAGTATAAACAGGTTCTTGCAATTTTATCATATTGGAAACATAGAGAGGTGGAGATATAGTTCCTCTCTCATAATAATTGCAAGTAGGAGCAGCAATCACACGCATATTATACTCATCAAAATCATCATGTGTAGTAGTAAAAGGCAACCCATCAATATAATCCTTAATAAGCACAAACTTCTCCGATATAGTGTAGTTTGGAGAATTCAAAAAGATAATAGGACTATCATGTGTGGGTGCAATAGCAACAATTTCATGTTTAACATAAGTAACTATATCAACTTCATCTCCATAAGCATAATTCATATTGGCATCTTGTCCACAAGCATCATCAAAAAGGGATATTTCAAAAGAATCAACAGGATCATAGCAATTATCATAGCATTCATCATTCGGTAAGCATAAAGGGAAATTAAACAATGTATGAGTTGAAGAGTTACTCTCATTAGAAGGTGGGCACGGGTGATCAATCCGCTCTTCCTCCTTTTGTTCTTCGCTCTCCTCATCATCTTTTTCATCCAATGAGCTCACAATGTCATCAGTTTCTTCTTCCGTAGATTCCTGCAAAATATTAGTCTCGTCTTGTACAGCGGAGACTTTCTCAATAAACGCATCAATATCAGAATTATATTCATAATTCTCATAGCAATATTTCAATATAGCAAAATTTTCAGGCCAATAAATATCATCATCAAAAGCTTCATACTTTTCAAACAAAGATTCAATTTCATAAGCACCCTTAAAAGCAACAAATTCTTCAATTTGTTCAACATCATAGAAATCATATATACCATTGGCATCAGAAGCCAAGGTTTTATCATCATTAAATTTGCATGAAAAGGGAAGGTGTGGATCCTTCATCCTAGAGCAACAAGTATAATAATATCTCAAGCATAGTTGCCTAGCATACCACTTCAACATATAAATTTGATCCCATAATAGTTTCCCCTTTTGAGTCAAGCGATAATCCCTAAAGTATTCACGTTGATCCAACGTGTCTCCCATAACATAATTGAATGTGGTTTTCTCTGGATTATCAAAGTAGTACATAATTTTTGTCACATAACGATAATCGAGGGTTTTAGGAGTTTCCTCATCTCCATGAGCAGCAAGTACACCTAATTTTTTTGGTATTTCGTGTTCCATATCCATAACTAAACATAAAGAACAACTAAGAACAGCAAATAAAATTACTTAGTGATAAAGCAATCAAGCACACACGAGAATATTCACCCCACGCTATGACTCCTCGGCAACGGCGCCAGAAAAAGGTCTTGATAACCCACAAGTATAGGGGATTGCAACAGTTTTCGACAAGTAAGAGTGTCAAACCCAATGAGGAGCCAAAGGCAGAACAAATATTCCCTCAAGTTCTATCGACCGCCAATACAACTCTACGCACGCTTAACGTTTGCTTTACCTAGAACAAGTATGAAACTAGAAGTATTATGTAGGTGTTTTTGGATAGGTTTGCAAGATAATAAAGAACATGTAAATAGAAAGTAGGGGCTGTTTAGATAAATACACAACTAATTTAGTTTTAGTAAAGAGCTTTTTGTTACGAGAAAGTTATTTGTCCCTAGGCAATCGATAACTAGACCGGTAATCATTATTGCAATTTTATTTGAGGGAGAGGCTTAAGCTAACATACTTTATCTACTTGGATAATATGCACTTATGATTGGAACTCTAGCAAGCATCCGCGACTACTAAAGATCATTAAGGTATAACCCAACCATAGCATTAAAGTATCAAGTTCTCATTATCCCATACATAAACAATCTACTTACTCGGATCTGTGCTTCTATCACTCACGCCACCCACCATAAGCAAATCATGAACATATTTCAAACCCTACAGCGGAAATCCTTTACGCTTGCATGACACGGAGAGCACCATAGGACAGCACCAATAATAAAACATGCAACTCGAACCAATCACGATCATCAAATAACCCGTAGGACAAAACGGATCTACTCAAACATCATAGGATAGCCATACATCATTAGGAAATAATATATAGCGTTGAGAACCATGTTTAAGTAGAGATTACAGCGGGTAAAAGAGGGGTTACACCGCTGCATAGATGGGGGAAGAGTTGGTGATGATGGTGGTGAAGTTGTTGGTGAAGATTGCGGTGATGATGATGGCCCCGGCGGTGTTCCGGCGCCACTGGAAGAGAGGGGGAGAGGGCCCCCTTTATGCTTCTTCTTCTTATTCTTCCTTGACCTCCTCCCTAGATGGGAGAAGGGTTTCCCCTCTGGTCCTTGGCCTCCATGGCATGGGAGGGGCGAGATCCCCTCCAAGATTGGATCTGTCTCTCTGTCTCTCTCTGTTTCCGCGTTCTCAGATTCTGCCCTTTCACCGTTTCATATATTCCCGGAGATCCGTAACTCCGATTGGGCTGAAATTTTAACACGATCTCTACCCGGATATTAGATTTCTTGCGGCGAAAGAAGGGAACCAACTGCCTTACGGGGTGGCTACGAGGGTCAGGGGCGCGCCCAGGGGGTGGGGAGCGCCCCCTGCCTCGTGCCTCCCTCGGGCACCGTCTTGCGTGGATTTTTCTTCCCAAAAATCATATATATTCCAAAAAAATCTCCTTCAGTTTTTATACCGTTTGGACTCTGTTTGATATGGAAATTATGCGATACAAAAAAACATGCAACAAACAGGAATTGGCACTGGGCACTGGATCAATATGTTAGTCCCCAAAAATAGTATAAAAAGTTGCCAAAAATATATGAAAGTTGTAGAATATTGGCATGGAACAATCAAAAATTATAGATACGACGCAGACGTATCAAGTAGCAAAGTAATATGATAGTAGTCGTAATGGTAGCAAAAGTAATGTTTTTGGTATTTTGTAGTGACGGGAGAGTAAATAAGCGAAGAACAATATATGGAAAGCTCGTAGGCAATGGATCGGTGACAGAGAATTATGCCGGATGCGGTTTATCATGCAACAGTCATAACCTAGGGTGACACAGAACTAGCTCCAATTCAATAATGCAATGTAGGCATGTATTCCGAATATAGTCATACGTGCTTATGGAAAAGAACTTGCATGACATCTTTTGTCCTACCCTCCCGTGGCAGCGGGGTCCTAGCGGAAACTAAGGGATATTAAGGCCTCCTTTTAATAGAGTACCGGAACAAAGAATTAACACATAGTGAATACATGAACTCCTCAAACTACGGTCATCACCGGTAAGTATCCTGATTATTGCCACTTCGGGGTTAACGGATCATAACACATAATAGGTGACTATAGACTTGCAAGATAGGATCAATAACTCTCATATATTGATGAAAACATAATAGGTTCAGATGTGAAATCATGGCACTCGGGCCCTAGTGACAAGCATTAAGCATAGCAAAGTCATAGCAACATCAATCTCAGAACATAGTGGATACTAGGGATCAAACCCTAACAAAACTAACTCGATTACATGATAAATCTCATCCAACCCATCACCGTCCAGCAAGCCTATGATGGAATTACTCACGCACGGCGGTGAGCATCATGAAATTGGTGATTGAGGATGGTTGATCATGACGATGGCAACGGATTCCCCTCTCCGGAGCCCCAGACGGACTCCAGATCAGCCCTCCCGAGAGAGTTTTGGGCTTGGCGGCGGCTCCTTATCATAAAAAGCAATGAATCCTTCTCTCTCAGTTTTTTCTCCCCGAAAGTGAATATATGGAGTCTAGGTTGAGGCCGGTGGAGCGTCAGGGGGCCAACGAGGTAGGGGGTGCGCCCAGGGGGGTAGGCGCGCCCCCACCCTCGTGGATAGGTGGGGCACCCCCTGACATGGATCTTCCTTCCAATATTCATTATATATTCCAAAATAATTCTCCGTTGATTTTCATGTCATTCCGAGAACTTTTATTTCTGCACAAAAAAACACCATGGCAATTCTACTGAAAAGAACGTCAGTCCGGGTTAATTCCATTCAAATCATGCAAGTTAGAGTCCAAAACAAGGGCAAAAGTGTTTGGAAAAGTAGATACGACGGAGACGTATCATGTTGATCCTAGTATGTGTGTCGTGCAGTCCAAAGCATTTCTTTAGAGAGCACACATCTAGGGGGAGCCCGTCGATATTATATAGATGTTGGGTTTGCCTATGTTTTGTTTTATTTTCCTTTGTGCAAATCCCGTATTATCATCAGTCCACAAAAAAGGGGGAGATTGTAATGGCATATTTATCCCTAAGTGGTTTTGGTGATTGATGACAATGCTTTTGTGGACTAATCATGTGCATTTAGTATTTCAGATATCTCATGATTAGGCACAAGATGATTCGTTGCCCCTCGGTGTCTAGTGAAGACGGAGTTTTCCCTACGTTTCTTTTCTGTGGACTTGAGTCATAGGAAAGCCGTAATATTAAGAGGGGGTCCGTTGTGGAAAGGTTTGGGTCGAATCATCACGTACACGTTTGTTCTTTTTGCACCACCTTTCCGTTGGCTCTTTGGAGCGTCCTCCGTTTATCTGTATCTCTACAAAATGAAGGACTCCTGGTGTTGGTTGTGCTGGGCATGCGGTAGTACTGCTCACGAGAGCGGTAGTACCGCAGAGGCTCCGTTGGCTCGTGGTAGTACTGTAGTACCTTGGGGTAGTACTGCTCCTAGGGCGCAGTAGTACCATGGCCTCTGTCCAGGCACAACATCATGAGCGGAAATAGGGGCGGATGTAATTTTTTACATCTGCGCCCTACGCGGTAGTACCGCTCTAGGTTTGCGGTAGAACCGCATCGGATTTTTGCATAGATTGGAACTCAACGGAAGTTGCCACAGATGTATTTTTATATGTCCATGCCTTCCCAGCCTGGACAAATCCTGCCTTGCGGTAGTACCGCAAGGGGGAGCGGTATCACTACAAAAAAAATACACTTCCGTGATGATACGTGTTTGTCACAGTAGGTCGCGTTTTTTTGTCATGCATGTACATCCATGACAAATTTATGACAGAATCAAGATAGTCATACCTATGCTGTCGTAGAAGTGTTCCATGACATTACCAAGATTATCATCATGGAAGTGCCCACTTCCATGACGATAAATCATGCATCACAGAAGTTCTTTCGTCAAGGATGACCGACACTTGGCATCCACCGTAACTAAACACCGTTAAGTTATCGGGTTAGGTTTTGGATCCGATATCCCGTTAACAGCCCCGACCAATGGGGATTTTCCACGTGTAAAATCATCATTGGCTAGAGGAAACACGTGTCGGCTCATCGTCGGGACAGATGTCATCCACTCATTGGACAGAAGGCACCTATGATACGTTGACACGTGGCACGGCCCAACAGAGGCCCATTCCTATGAAAAGGCCGGCCTGTTTGACTTGGTCAAAAGGTGGCGGGCCGGCCCATGGAAAGCCTGTTAACGGCCTGTTTCCATATAGCCCATTTACAGCCCGCTAACCCAAGGCCGTCTACGCCCTATCCGAATTAGGCCTAGTAGCGTCATCTGGGCCATCCAATATGATTCCAGCCCGCTTTCACTTCTGGCCCATGTATGGCCCATGACGTCTTTCGGCCCATATGAGGCCCTATGTAACTCTTGGCCTATTAATGGCCCGTGGTGAAACTGGCCCGTAATGAATAGTGTATCACTTTACACCCATTAACGGCCCGTGGTGAAACTGGCCCGTAATGAACAATGTATCACTTTATACCCATTAATGGCCCGTTATTTCGTTGGGCCGTCTCCAGCCCATGTTATCTTTCGGCCTTCTCAGAGCCCATTTATTCTTGGGCTCATTTCCAGCATTCTATACTTATGGCCCGTTACTGTCATTTTCTGCTTGTGGACCAAATTTAGCCCTTGGTTACAGTCGACCCGTTTGTTGTCCATTAATAGGTTGGGCCATTTTCATAGCGTCATCAAATACGGCCTATTAACGATAGCCCGTTATGGTCGGCCCATGAATGGACGATTCCAACTCTAGCCCGTTTACGGCCAGAATGCGGTTTGTTTGGCCCATGTTTGGCCAATCGATCATACGGCCCGTATAAGGCCCATTGATGATACGGTCCGTAGAAGGCCCATTGATGATACGGCCCGTAGAAGGCCCATTGTTTCTATGGCCCGTAAAAGGCCCACTGTTTCTACGGCCCGTAGAAGGCCCACTGTTTCTATGGCCCGTAGAAGGCCCACTGTTTATACGGCCCGTAGAAGGCCCACTGTTTCTACGACCCGTAGGAGGCCCAGTGTCACTACAGTAAATATTAGCCCATGGTTATTGTGGCCTAGTTTTAAAAAATAGGTTATTGCAGCTATCGGCGTTCTGGGAACGGGGGTCCCCAGACTTGCCTGCCTGCGGCCTGCGGCGTGGCTCAAAGGGGGGCCCAGCACGGCCCATCTTCACCAACACAAACCCAAGACCCTCGCGAGGGGCCAAGCCTCGCGAGGCAGACGATGCGAAGCTTCCTCAGGCACGGCCTCGTCAGGCTGGCTCGCGAGGAGGCGGAGAGATCAAGGCGGGATACCTCACAAGGAGCCCGTGACGCAAGCCATGACGACTCAGGGCGCCAGGCGGGTGCCAGCCCGCGCAGCGTCCTCCTTTCCTCTTTGGTGCAAAGGGGGCAAGCGCAGCCGCGGAGTACCGAGGCATCAGGCAAAGGTTGCCATTTTGGTGCAACGAGACCAAGACCAGGAGGACTACGAGACGGAGGTCACCGTGGAGCCCAAGACGACATCATCACCAGAGCTTTGCGCAGGCGAAGACTACTTTTGTCAGGATAGCTGATACTTGTTGTCCCCCTTCAAATTAGCCCGCCATTGTTGGCTCCCTTCCCGCTCAATATTTGGGGAGAGGACCAGGGCCTCTATAAATAGGACCAACCACCCACATAGCGGAAGAGAGGACAAGGAGGAGAGACGAAGGCGGGGGAGAGGACGAAAAGAGGTAGGAAGGAAGAGGCTCGTTAGAAGGGTCGGCAAAATAGGTCAGAAAGAGAGAGAGAGAGAGAAAGGTGGATGAACTCCTCCCGCCAGTTCATCGCCTCAGCCAAGAATAGACCCTCGCGAGGCTGTTCTTCCTTGTATTGTTCATCATCACCAGCCCAAGAGGCAATCCACACACCACACACTGGAGTAGGGTATTACACAACAACGGTGGCCCGAACCAGTATAAACCCTGTGTCTCTTGTGTGGTTCTTTCCTTAGTTTAGATCTTAGCATGGCGGAGGGGTGCAGGTAGGTAGGAGGCAAAATCTCCGCGCGCACCCCAGTGTTCGAACCTCAAGGGTCTGCCGGAACCCGAAATCCGACATTTGGCGCGCCAGGTAGGGGTGCGCCGGAATTCGTCTTCCACCGCCCCGTTCACCTCCGACCGTCACGCCCATGTTTGACGCTCGTCGGGCCCGCGCCGAGCGCCAGGCCGCACTGGCTTCCCGCGTCGCCCAGACGGCCCTTGTCGGCGGGCATCCACGCCGTTCCTCGTCACCTGCCGCCAACGGCGCCACCGGCCCGGTGGGGGACGAGTGGCAAGCATCGTCCCAGCATCCGTCCGTGCAGCAAGACGGCCGCACCGCAACCCCCTCGCTCGCCCCAGCTGGATCTTCGTCCCGCGCGCTCCGCGCGCCCATGGAGGCTCGGGCTGCACTCATCGCGGAAAACGAGCTCCTGCGCTACCGTCCCGTCGACGAAGTCTACGAAGAATGGCTCGACCGCGTCGTCGAGCTCGTCCGCGCTGTAGGGGGCTCTTCCGCGCCGTCCGTACCGCACCCCGCCCGCGCGGGCGAAGAGGCTCCGGCGGCGCCCCGACCGCCTCCTCCTTAAGAAGACGCCATGGCTCCAAGGTGCATGGCCCCTGGGCGGAACCCACTCTGTCAGGTGCCAGCGCAGCAAGAACAGAGCTGCCAAGAAGTCCCTCGCCCACCAGAAGCTGCCCGGGCGCTCCTTGCTCCAGCACGTCGCGACCGTCCCCCTGCTCCAGCGCGTGGGGACATGCAAGACCAGGCTCTCCGTCACCTAAGGCCTCCCGTGGCCACAGCAGGCTGCCGCGCCTACACCACCGAATTACGCAGCGTCGCGTGGCCCGGCAAGTTCAAACCAGACCTGCCTCCTCGCTACGACGGCACGGCCGACCCTGCGGAGTTCCTCCAGCTCTACGAGCTGGGCATCGAAGCTGCCAACGGAGACAAGAAGGTCATGGCGAACTGGTTTCCCATGGCGCTCAAGGACGGGGCCCGCACCTGGCTCCTGAACCTAGCTCCAGGCACAATCTCCTCCTGGGAAGAGATGCGCACCCGCTTCATCACCAACTTCCAAGGTACTTGCGACCGGCCACCCGCCATGAGCGACATGCGCCGCATCAAGCAACAACCCGGGGAAACCCTGCAGAAGTACATCCAGCGCTTCAACAATGCACGCCTCAAGATCTCCAAGGTGACTGAGGAGGCCATCATCTCAGGTTTCTCCGACGGCGTGCGCGGCGTCAAGATGAAGGAGGAGCTGGCGATGCATGAAGACTTGTGCACTTCCTTGGAGCTATTCAACTTGGCAAACAAGTGCGCCAGGGCTGAGGAGGGGTGTCTCTCCCTCCTCGAGCTGCCTGCTGCAGACCCAGAAGAGAAGAACCTCAAGGCCAAGGATTTGAAGCGCAAGGGGGCTGCAGTGCTCGCGGCAGAACCAGACACCAAGCGGGGCAGAGATCAGCCCGAACCTCCCAAGGGCAGCCGGTACTGTGTGTACCACGAACTCCACACCCACAACACCAATGAATGCCAAGAACTCCGAGCCGTGCGTGAAGGAAGGATCGGCCGTCGCCCCGACCGCGGTGACCGGGGCTACGGTCGAGGAGGAGGAAGAAACGCAGGACGCTGGGAAGACCATGGGCCGCACCAAGGGTGGTGCGATCAACCTCGTGAGGATCGCTGGCAAGACCCGCCACGCGAGAGAGGATGGAGAGATCAGCCTCGCGAGGGAGACTGGAGGGATCAGCCTCGCGAAGAACGCCCGCTAGGCAACGCAGGCCTCCCACCGCTGCCGCCGCAGCCAAGGAGAAACGATAACCGCCATCAGGACGAGGAGGCTGGGGGCTTTCAGGAGCCGCGTGCGATCGCCTGCATCTTCGGCGGAGCACAAGCCCCAGCCTCTCAGCGCATCTTCAAGCAGTTCTCCCGCGAAGTGAACGCAGTACTCCCCAGACTCGAAGCCACACGCCCTCTCAGGTGGTCGGCGTGCGCCATCACATTCAGCTCAGCAGATCAGCTCAAGTGTGCGGCAACCGACGGAGTCCTCCCGATGCTTTGTTCCCCAATCATCAGCAACGTGGTGGTCACCAAGACCCTCATCGATGGCGGGGCAGGGCTCAACGTCATGTCCGTGGAGACGTTCAACAACCTCCATCTGCCCTACAGCCAGCTTCAGCCGACCAAGCCCTTCTCCGGTATCATTGACGGCTCCATGGTCCCGGTTGGGCAGGTCCGCCTCCCTGTCACCTTCGGGGCACGCGACAACTACCGCACCGAGCTCATCGACTTAGACGTCGCTCACATTTGCCTGCCGTACAACCCCATCCTTGGGTACCCAGCGCTAGCCAAGTTCATGGCCGTGACACACCACGGCTACAACGTCCTCAAGATGCCAGGAAGCGGCAGAGTCATCACGGTGCCCTGTGAAGAGAAGGACGCGGTGTGTTCCCTGGAACGAGCCTTTCAGGCCGCATCACTAGAAGACCCGGATCGCGGAAGCAGGAGGCTTCCCGAGACCGCCCCCAATAAGAAGAAGACATTGTCCGGTCCGGCCCCTCAGGAGGCAGGCCCCTCAGGGCCCGTGCCTGCCCAGGGGGAGCCTCCTTCCATCGTATAGGAAAGCGCGCCCGGCGCCCTCCCCAGGCAGGGCTCGGGGGCTCCCCCTGGAGGGCCACCGACCTAGCTAGGGTCATGAGGGAGGCGCTTGGACACCACATGGAGGCGTGTTTTGAAGCACGTTTCCCTCAAGAAGGAGCAAGGCAAGGAGATCCAGACCCACAGGAGTTCGTCAGCAAGGCCATTCAGGAGCTACAGGAGTCAAGAGTCATGAGAGGCGCCCGCCGCCTACCAGCAGTGGCCCCCCATCCAGGCGAGGATGGTGGGCTGCGCATCTACATCGACATACCAAGGCTCAACCGAGTCGTCTCTCTGGAGCGTCTCTGGCCCTCGCGAGTGGGGCGCTGCGGAGGTCCACCCCACAGCTACGTTTGCATGCCTTACGGCTTGCCGAACGTAGCTCACACGTACCAGCGCCTCATGAGGGGCATCACGGAGGCACGAGAGGCCAGGCGTTCCGCAGCCCTGGCAGAGATGGAGATGGCCCGCGAGGAGCCGCCAGCGCCTCCGGAGCCTCCCAAGGCCCCTGGGCCTGGGGGCTCGTGAGGATCGGCTCCCGCAGCCCCCCGAGCCTGCTACACCAACACCCCTTCGTCCTCAACATCATCAGGTGACATCTTTCGAGTTTTACTTCCAGCTGGGAGCGCCCCCAGGGATGCATTATTCCCAGGCCGCGTGGGTCCGTCCCTGCGGCGTATATCCCTTTTATTTTGCATCGATTAGCTTACCTTGTTGGGGGCGCCCCTCAGGCTGCATCACCCCCAAGTCGCTCGGGCCTGACCCAGTGATCTCCGCATTCCCAGCATCTATTCGAACGAATGCACTCCTTCGCGGCTAACGTGTTTTACCTAGTTGCCCACTCAGCTGACGCCAACTAACGGAGCTGCTCTCGAACGGCATGACGCTTGCGCTTGGGTCTGTCCCTACAACGCCGACAAACCTTGATGCCTGAGCTCTGGCCGCGGCAGCCCCGCATAGCGTCACCTCGTCAAGCCTTCAGTGCCTCACTACCCCTCGGAAGCAACCAACGGCTGACCGTCAATTGTACAGCAACCCCTTGCTTTTTCTATGATGGACCTGCAGGACCTCCTAAAGGAGCTGCGTCAGGCGAGGCTCTTGCTGTGCCTCCTACGCACTCGTCCGCGCGAACCGCTTGCACGTTAAAGGGGGGGGTGCCTGAGCATCGTGACTCAGGGCTCCTACTGGCTCTCCAGCCCTCACCCTCTGGCCTGGACCGCGGCATCGCGACCTGGCATACCAGTGACGGCTGAGATTCGCTCGAGGGCCGGGACCCAAGGACGTAGAGCAGAAAGGGGAGGTAAGACGAGAGGGAGGAGACACACGAGGACCTCGCCAAGCAACCCCGCTCCTGCCGACGCACGGACCCGGCCACACACCAGAGAGCGGCCCCTGATCCCCGAGATAAGTTATCGCCCGGAAGCGCCAGCTGCCGTGGCACCATCCCCGCACCTAATGCTATCCCTTGTTAGCGACGCCGCTCCCCTTTCTCACCAAATGTTGGCTGCTTGGGCACCAAAGGGGACCTCCTGAGCATCGCGACTCAGGGGCTCTTACCGGACTCCAGGTCACTCACGTCCTGGCCTTGACCACGGCATCGCGACCTGGCATACCAGCGACGGCTGAAGCCGCCTTGGGACTAGAACCTGTCGGCGCAGAGCACCAAGCCCTCGTTAGGTTCGAAAGGGAGGACTGAGATAAGATGGAATGAGCAACTCGCGCAATTCTACGACAAGTGTTATATATACAAGACAGGATCACAGGCACCTTACAAGCCCCTACGGGACACGTTTTTGATTCCTCGCAGGGAACGGATCCTAAAGGGACGCAAACTACGCGCGTCCCTGCAAAAGACGCCATCATCAACAGTGGGCCGTCAAGCACCGACGCCAACCCCATCCAGATCAAAGTCGGCGGCGGCCTGACGAGCCCGCGCTGCTCCAGGAGTGGCGCCGGCTCGGGGGCTCGTAGGTGTCTTCGCTCGTCTCTTGAGTCGCGAAGAGCTCGCCGGAGTCGCTGGAACCTCCGACGCCTCCACCACCGGAGGAGCCTCCAAGGAGGTGGGTGGCGTGCCCGGTCCTCGTCACAGCAGGGCCCTGGCCACCTTCCCCGGGGCAGCACTCCATCCGGCGCCCGCTCGCATCGAAGACCTTGAAGAGCATCACCGAAGCACCATCGTAGTCCAAATGGATCGCGAAGACCCCCCTTGTCCTGCAAACCCGGGCGATCTCCCTCCAGCCCCGGGTCATGTAGACCTCGCCCGGGGCGACGATCGCGACCTCTGCCTTGGTCGCAAGGGTGCTGCAACCGGCGTGCTGCAGCCAGAGCTCCAGGGGCTCCCCCTACGGGATGATGGAGGCGAAGAAGGGAGGCAGGCGAATCCAAGACTGAAGAGGAATGGCGACGTGGAGCACGAACTCTTGGGAGGAGCCCTCGGTGTGGACCCCAGGGGGGACGACCCACACCTTCGTGACCTGACGGCGCCGACAGCTGCGCCGCCCGTGGCGGTCGGCATCAGCTCCTTCGGGGCCCTCGACTTGGGCGTACAATGGAAGCGGGAACCCCGGCGGCGCCCGCTCACCCCAAGGCTTCGGCACCACCTGAAGGGCCCCTTCGTCTGGGCCACGGGGGATGAGCCGTTTCTTCGGCGGGAGAGGGTCTGGCCCCTCTCAGGGAGCCTTTCCCTTCTCTGCCGTCGAGAACCGGCGGATCGGAGCCATCGCGGCAAGACGGAGCAAGGATCGGGAAGAAGGAGAAGCAAGGAGAGATGAACCGGAAGGGCACACGCCGTCCCGTACTTATAGCCGGCGGAGGCCAACCGCCGGCCTCCACAATCGCAGGTAATCATCACCTGTTTTTGCATGCAGGGACTTGTCTAGTCAGTGCAGTTGCCGAGGCACCATGGGGAAATGGAGGCGCCCACATCCAATCAACCGTCACGCGGCGCCCAAGGCCGCAGGCTGTTAGGGCCCGCGGCGCTTCGCTCTTGCCCTTCCGCCTCCCTGCACGGCCAACTCCGGGCGCGCCTTGGGCCCGGGGGCTACTGTCGGTGTTCTGGGAACGGGGTCCCCAGACTTTCCTGCCTGCGGCGTGGCTCAAAGGGGGCCCCAGCACGGCCCATCTTCACCAACACAAACCCAGGACCCTTGCGAGGGGCCAAGCCTCGCGAGGCGGATGATGCGAAGCTTCCTCAGGCATGGCCTCGTCAGGCTGGCTCGCGAGGAGGCGGAGAGATCAAGGTGGGGTACCTCATGAGGAGCCCGTGACGCAAGCCATGATGACTCAGGGCGCCAGGCGGGTGCCAGCCCGCGCAGCGTCCTCCTTTCCTCTTTGGTGCAAAGGGGGCAAGCGCAGCCGCGGAGTACCGAGGCATCAGGCAAAGGTTGCCATTTCGGTGCAATGAGACCAAGACCAGGAGGACTACGAGACGGAGGTCACCGTGGAGCCCAAGACGGCGTCATCACCAGAGCTTTGCGCAGGCGAAGACTACTTTTGTCAGCATAGCTGATACTTGCTGTCCCCCTTCAAATTAGCCCGCCATTGTTGGCTCCCTTCCCGCTCAATATTTGGGGAGAGGACCAGGGCCTCTATAAATAGGACCAGCCACCCACATAGCAGAAGAGAGGACAAGGAGGAGAGGACAAGGAGGAGAGGACAAGGAGGAGAGACGAAGGTGGGGGCAGGACGAAAAGAGGTAGGAAGGAAGAGGCTCGTTAGAAGGGTCGGCAAAAATAGGTCAGAAGGAGAGAGAGAGAGAAAGGTGGCTGAACTCCTCCCGGAAGTTCATCGCCTCAGCCAAGAACATACCCTCGCGAGGCTGTTCTTCCTTGTATTGTTCATCATCACCAGCCCAAGAGGCAATCCACACACCACACACTGGAGTAGGGTATTACACCACAACAGTGGCCCGAACCAGTATAAACCCTGTGTCTCTTGTGTGGTTCTTTCCTTAGTTTAGATCTTAGCATGGCGGAGGGGTGCAGGTAGGTAGGAGGCGAAATCTCCGTGCGCACCCCAGTGTTCGAACTTCAAGGGTCTGCCAGAACCCGAAATCCGACAGCAGCCACTAGCAAACCGTAGAAAAAGAACTGCACTGACAACAATCAAACAAATAAACAAGAGAACAAGGAAATAAATAAGCAAGCAACTTACACTAGGCTTTTACGGCTATTACACATATTACATCCACTGGGCATCAAAGTTCGCCACCAGTGCAAATATAGGGAACACAACAGCATATAAATGCTGCAGCAAAACAAGTCCAGAACTGAAACCACTTCAGAAGAGCTCAAGAAACAATATCCTGGGTACCCATAATGCTGGCAAGATGCTTAGCAAGCTTATTAACTTTCTCTTGTTTGGCGCTTAAGTCCTCCAGCGCTTGTTGTTGCACCAGAAAGTATGCATCTGAACTCTGCAGGGACTTCCTTAGTCCTTCGGCTTCCTGTCGCATAACATCTGATCGATGTCTTTCAACTTGAAGATGAGAGTCAAGAAGCCGAACTGATTCAGGCAATGAGTTCGAAGAGCTGGTGCCAGAAGTGGTAGCCAGTAACTCGAACACTACATCAAGACAGGACTTTGGGGTTGTCTCAGTGTCTTCAATATAGTTTTTATCAGCTTTCTTGGAGACCAACAGGGATGTCTCACTATCTTGAACCTTATCTGCATTGCTTCCTTTACCATTGCATAACAGGGTACTCTTCTCCAATATTTTATCCGCATTTTAAAAGACAAACAAACAAACACATCTCAGGTTTACAATGTAGTATATGAAACTCATTTTGGTAAACCAGTTCAGTAGTAAGGTGGACAGGATAACAGCATGAAACAAACATATATCTATGTAGTATGGTCACTGTATGGTCTATATCATTCTAGTTTATGTTGCCAAATCAAGATAGATACAGTTCGAATCATATCTATTTAAGACAAAGCAACATAGACAGAATATAAGTGTGGGAAACTACATAGCAATAACAGCACTTGTAATGTGCATGGCATGAGAACATAACTGTTTATTCAATTGAAACTGAAATCAACATAGAGCAAGTTACAACAGCAAACAAGCAAACACGTTGAAGAAACAGGTTTAAAACATACCTGTTGCGCCATTGGAGTTTCAATTGCATCCTTCAAATTTGAAATTAGTTGGTATCAGTAAATACAGTGATGCAAGAGCAAAGTAGTATGAACCATAGCTATGGAACCTGACCTGAGAACAATTCTTCTTCTGCTTTAAGCGTTGATTTCGGGTTCGGAGTGGTGGTCCTCATGATTTGGGCACTGCAATTGCCTTACTAAATGCTCGTGTTTGGGTGCTCTATGGTGGAGATGGTGCTGTGTCAACGGGAACTAGGTGTCTATCTGCTGGGGTTGGGGTTAGAAGGGGTGTAGCTGGTTCTCTGTCCGACTGGGTAGGGGTACAATCTGCATGAGTGTGGGTTATGTGTGGTGGGGCTGGTTCTTGGGCAAGTACAACCGTGGTTCTATCTGCATCGACATGTAGCACGATCTTTTCTACAGACCGTGTTTTTACTCCCACAAATACTGCCATCACTCCCTCCAATTGAAATGGCTGATAAACAAGAAAAGTAATTGAATGTACAGACATTGTAAGATAGACAGGTGCAATGGATAGTAGGGAAGAAAACAGGGCATGAAATAATTCACATTTATGTTGTCTAAGCAAACAGAATAGCAGGAACTAATTTCACATATATGATGGCTAATTAAACAGGATAGCATGACACAATTTCACATGTATGATGGCTAAATAAACATGATAGAATGACATACTTCAAAATATGATGACTATGTAAACAGGATGACATGATATAATTATACAATGTGTCTATTAAAGTGGTTGGCATGCCATAAATCACAAACATGCCGTCGATGGAAACATGATGGCATGATATAATTCACGGATAGAATGACATAATTTAAATATGATGACTATGTAAACAGGATGAGATGATATAACTATATTATGTCTTTAGAAAATGGGTTGGCATGCCATAATTCAGATACATGCTGTCTATGTAAACATCATGGCATGACATAATTCAAATATATGATTTATATACTAAGGAAGTGAGCAGAGGGCAATCGCATATATGATGTGTCAACTAAAGAGATGGCATTAAATATTGTGTATATGATGTAAAAAGTAAGCATTGCAATACAACATATGCATTATATGAGTAATATAACCCTGCCAAGTTTGAGCATACACCTCAGGGGGATAATAGGACCGGTCATCTACCTTTGAATCCTCCTCTGAAGAGCTATCTGTAACCAGCAAGATATTTGCTTCAGCGGGTAGCATTGTCTGCTCTGAAGACCTTGTTTTCAATCCAGATTTCTCCATCACCAAATCAAATGGCTGATGCACAGGAAGAGCAGCTGAATATACAAACATTGTCGACAAAAGCAATGAGAAATACAAAAAAGGACGGCATGATATAATTCACATATATGACGCTTGCCTAAACAGCATGGCATTGCATAATTCACATACATAATGCCTTGCAACAAGATAACATTGCATAATTCACATATATAATGTCTTGCAACAAGATGGCATTGCATAATTCACATATATGGTAATTAGACACTAAATAGGGGGCATTCACACAAAGCATGTCTAAACTAAGCAAATGACATAGCAATGCAAGATACCATACGCACGATATGAGCAACATAACCCTGCCAAGTTAGGGAATGCACCTCGGGGGGGGGGGGATATGACTGGTCATCTGTCTCTGAATCCTCCTCCGAGGAGCTATCGATAACCAGCAAGACATGCGCTTCGTCAGATAGCATTGTCTGCTCTGAAGACCTTGTTTCCACTCCAGATTTTTCCATGACCGTGCCAAATGGCTGATGCACAGGAAGAGTAATTGAATGTACTAAAATTGTTGACAAATTTAACACATAATAAAAAATTATGGCATGATATAATTCACATATAAGATGACTGGCTAACCAAGGTGGCATTGCAAAATTCACATATATGATGCCTGGCTAGACAAGATGGCATTGCATGATTCACATACACGATAAAGAAACTAAACAGATGGCATTGACACAAAACATGTATAAACTAAGCAGATGACATCTTTAATGTATACAATAAGCAATGCAAGGCACCATATGCATGATATGACCAACATCAGCATGCCAAGTTAGAGAGAAGACCTCATGGGGTAAATAGGAGTGGTCTTCTCCTTCTGAATCCCCCTCATAACAGTTATCTTCCTCTTGATGACGATCCGAAATGGGTGGAGGGGGGCTGCCTTTGCGTCCACCATGGAACGACGTCTGCATGAAATTTTATTGCCGCGCAAGGCTCATCTCTTTTTCTCTACATGATCAGTTCCATTGTGTACAATAATTAGCATGCATAGGAATAAAACATAGTGAGATTATGTAAGGACTGCATGCACAAATCCAGAGTGATGGTAGCAAACTGTGGATAGACCCAAAACCAATGATGGCAGGCAGATAATAGCTTTAGTTAAAAAATATAGATAATGCCTCCTTTAATGTTTGTTTGCACCCAACATGAAACTCATAGTAGACACCGGAGATTAACCAGATAGTAGATAGATAGTACTGATTATTGCCCCAATATGTACACCACAACCAATTAAAAACTAAAGTTTCAGCATTAGTTTGGACCTGACTCAGAGTCTAATAGGTGAACGCGACGATAATGTAGCATGTCATCATATTAAGCGACGCATAACGTAAGCACACACGGAAGAGTGCGTCCTCTCTCGCGGACACGTGTAGTCCTCAAGGTCATCTACTTAGTTGATGATGGTAATGCAGTTGCCGTGGCTGCCGGCGGCGGGGAAGAAGATCTGAGGCGGTGAAAGACAGTCTGGAGAGTGGATCCCTGCTGTGGTGAACCCTTCCGTCGTTGGAGCAGCTAAGCTGGGGTGGAACACAGCGCCGCAGGAGCAGGACAAACCACACAAGGTTTTCTTTGACACATATCTGTAACAGAAGTAATTGAGTAAGGGCTTGTTTGAATTTGAGGATTCTAACAATGCAGGGATAGGAAATAGACAGGAATAGGATAGGAATGCATGTGCAAAACAAAGAATTTAAAAACACAGGATTTCTGCCAATCTGGGTGTTTGATTCACAACAATTGGAAGATCACAAGATGCAAAAATCATGGGGAGATTAAGTCAAACCACAAGAAAATGTATGGTTATAATGCTATTATGCCACTATCTCTTAGTCTTGTGCTTGATGAATAGGAATATGGAAAGGAGGAGAAATGGAAATTAGAATTCCTATGGTTTTTCTTTCAAGGAGACACTAAAGGAACAAATCCTACAATTTTCCTTTGCTCCATTCCTTTGCACCAAATTCATGAAAAGTAGTGCCATAGGAAACTTTCCAATTCTGATCTTTTTCATTCACTTTTCCTTTCAAGCACTAGTGATTCTAGTAGGCAGGCTTGAGCAAGGAAAATCCTAAACTAAAAAAATGTTTTTGTGCTACTTCTATTACTTTGGACCCAGGCCACTGCCATACTAGCTCAACTCACAGGCCCATCGACAAA
This sequence comes from Triticum urartu, assembly GCF_056163025.1. Classification (NCBI taxonomy): domain Eukaryota; kingdom Viridiplantae; phylum Streptophyta; class Magnoliopsida; order Poales; family Poaceae; genus Triticum; species Triticum urartu. The sequence goes on from NC_141875.1 coordinate 178,037,040, forward strand.
TGCACAGCTCAAACGCGTAGAGATAAATAATGATGGCGTTCAAGAGAGTCCATCACGGATAGCTAAGTTGCCTGGTACATCACTGCCTGTCATATAGTAGGATAAAATAATCGTATTTTCCGTTACTACGAGTGCTCAGTGGACAATATATATAACATGTAGAGTAAAAAAGAGATGCAACAAGTGTACAACCTCTTTGGCAAAGCCATGTCGATCTCAGCATGATTGGGTTGGCCAGTGAGGATGCTCCGGCTGACTTGGCTGTCGAAGGAGGGGAAGAAGATCTTAGGCGTCTGGAGATGGAGCCCGAGCTACTGCTCCGCTGTGATGGAGGGTTTCATCGTTGGAGCAGCTCCGGTGAGTTGTACGACGCCGAGGCTGAAGCAGGACAAGAGAGACAACGAACAACGTTAACCTGAGTGGAATTCTAATAGCATCTCCAATACATGACGTAAAATAAATAACCACAAAGTGCTAGATGTAAATTACATCAGCCGCTCATCTCTGAACTTAACTGTCAAAACTGAATTTAACTGTCGAAACTGAACTTAACTGTCGAAACTGAACTTAACTGTCGAAACTGAATTTTGCTGGCGAAACTGAATTTTGCTGTCGGAACTGAACGCACTAGCAAGGTGAGGCTACACGTCGGTCGACTGACTTTTTCATCTCTGGTCAGTCGATTTTGCAGCTGTTGGATACGAAATCAAGGGCCTGCGGTTCATCTTCAACCTCCACCCCCGTGAGCCGGCCAAACAGTAGCCCCCCGCCGCCCGCGGCCGACGGTGCGCCGCCCCGAAAACACTCCCCACCGCCGGTCCGCCACCGCCCCGGCCATCCCTCTAGCCCCCCCCCCCCCCCGCCGTGCCGAGCTTTTTCTCTGGCGATCCCCATGCCGCCGCCCCGCCAACGCCGGTGACCACCGCCCCCATCCTGAACCCTAAGATAGATAGTGGGGTACCTCTCCGGCGAGCCCCCCTCCCCGCTGTGGCTGGTTCTTCCTTCACCCCGGTGGCATCAAAGTGAAGTGTAGCTAAATCGGAGCAGCATCGCAAGCAAGAGCAAGAGCGAGAGCAGCAGCACGAGCAAGAGAAATAGCAAGAGCAGACCAGGCAGGGGACCGAGAGCAAGAGCAGAGCAGCAGCGCGAGCGAGAGCTAAAGCAGCAATAGGTCCTACTGATGTGGACGTCGCCGCCGAGGGAGCGACACCGTGGAGGAAGTGTCCGACGATGCCGCCGTGGATGGAGTCGCGCCGTGTCGGCTCGGGACCGAGCACCGGCAGCACCGTGAGTTCAAATCAAGAAGAAAATGCAGAGATTAGTGTACAACCTCTTTGGTGGCGCCGAATAGGCCGCAGCTTCATCTGAGGAAACAGTGATGATGATGCTCTTCCGGTGGTGCAGGTGAAGACGGCGGTGTGGGAATGGAGGTGGCGCAAAAGACGAGGGGAACATCGGGGAAGCTCCTTGGAGGTGGAGTACGGGGTGGCTGAACCGGCGGGACGATGAGATTGACGACGGATCCTCATCCGGTACAGTGGATGAGGGACGTCGAGGTGTTGCTGTGGACGACGTCGTCGGGGAAGAGGCTCCGGCTGGGTGGCGGACGGAGCAGGGTGTGGGGTTTTGTCGTGGGTTTTCGCGGCCTTGGTGTATGAATGGGTGGGCGGATGGGATGGCAGTGGGGAACCATGGCTTAGAGACGCGATTGTCTGAAATGTGGGGTAAGTTACGAAAGTACCCCCACCAATTTGAGGTGGTTCTTTCGGTTCAGGGGTACCACGGGCATTTTGCGTGTCGGGATTTCACAGGAGGTGGGAGTTTTCGCGCGCGTTGTAATTTCGGAATAGCAAGGCGCGGGTTGAGATGGAGGGAGTTGTCGGAGCACAACGAGACAAAGATATATCTTAAATATTTCGGGCTAACAAGGCACGGGTTGAAGAGGCGGGAGTTTCACAGCATGATAGACAGAGACGCTAGCTTGAATTTTCGGCATAACAAGGCGCGTCTTAAAATTTCGGAAGAACAAGCTTACCGTGTACCCCCAAAAAAGACAATTTGCACCTAAACACGCACAACACACACACAAACACCATTTAGACTAGAGTAAGGTACACGTGCATTGCACACATGAGATTTGGCAACCAAATTATGAATAAATACCACACTATAGCATGCAAGCTTTGAGTCATATATGCATGATGTAGATGTTCTTTTAATTCTTATAGTTCATTTCATTCAAAATCATCTCGTTTTTATAAGAAAGCTAATCTATTTTAAGATTCATGGAATTGTGCGTCGTAAGACATAAAGTAAAAACAAATAATGGCAAATCATGTAGAAAAACATTTGGGCAATTCTAATACGGAAGATTCTAGAAGAAATAAGAAGTGCTTGTGTTTTGATGTTTGTGCATTATGCTTAAGTTCAACCATGGAGTCTTCTAGATTATACATGTGGCGAAATCTGGTGGAATCTAGATGATATCCAATGACCGTCGGATTTGCCTCATCCAACGACCATCTTTCAAAGTTAAAGTTACCCGCACACAATATAAAAAAATATAATATATAATATATATAGGGGTATAGATATAGATATGTGATGCAAAAGCCGTCCATGATGTCCAATTAGAATAGTGTGTCCATGCATGGATGCGACGTGGCCAAATGATGTCTGCCATCAGTATCTCAAATTCAAACCAGTCTGACCTTGTTCAATGTGTATACATTACAACATGCTCGTTTCCAAACCACACCGCGTGGATCTCCGTTATATTCATGCATGCATGGGTTTCAAACATCATTATCTCTTATTCAAATATTTGAATTCAACTTTACATTGATTGTGACCTCACCAATTCAGCTATTCTTTTACACCCACACAATAGTCTTCTCTTTATAATTGTACCACTAACTTTCTCTCGTGCATGCATGCACACACACTACCAGTCGGCATTATCCATCGCACGCATGCAATCTTTTTCTTCAGGTCGGTCTCCCATGAAGGCACACACCAACACACATCCCCCTCTCCATCATATCGGGCATTCTTTATCTCTCACGCGTGCATGCGCAACGATCGATGTTCCTCTATGTATGTGTGTATATAGCTAGGTCTTTCATAGTTTTCCACACAAACCGATCAATCGATATATCTAGTGAGGTCTCACCCTCTTTCCCACGTCCACATCAATCAATCTATGCCTCTCTATATAGGATTAACATATATAGCTAATACACCCACATTAATTATGTATCCAATGTCCCCCTCTCATCATTCATGCCTTCCGCTTCATCTCTCAGACACGTGCACAATGGCGAAGACAGGGGGCAGTAAGGGCGCTGCCCCCTCCCCCCTAACATCATTATATATCAAGGCTAATATGAATGTGATCATTAGACAATTGCTGCTAAAAATGGTTTAAGTTCATGAATTGACCCTCCTCATAAAGGATTAGCAATGCTTGGCCCCCTAGCTCATTTATTTCTCATGGCTCTGCCACTGCGCGCATCAGTGCACGTGTTCGCCCCCCCTCTGTAAATATCGATATCGCACTTGTGCATTCCTTCATAGTCTCCCTCCACTTGGCCCCTCGCATCATCTTCAAGCCCCCACCGGATTTTGCCACATGTACAATCTAGCACACTCCATGGTTGAACTTAAGCATAATGCACAAACCTCAAAACAACAGTGGTTTTCTTTTGTTCTAGAATCTTCCGTATCATAACTGCCCAAACTTTTTTCTAGTTGAATTGCCATTATTTGTTTTTACTTTATGCTTTACAATGCACAATTCCATGAATCATAAAATAGATTAAGGGCTTCTTTGATTCAAAGGATTCTCAAAGGAATTTTGGAGGATTCTAATCATTAGGAATTTTTCCTATCTTGGTTGTTTGATTCGTAGGATTGTAAATCATAGGAATTTTTCCATATGATTCATTTGCACTAGATTTGATAGGAAACATCCCATCCACTCAAACCTCTTTGAAAGAATTCTGCGTTTTTTCTATGCACAATCAAACACTCGTACAATCCTGTAGGATTCAAGACGACATTCCACTATAATCCCATGTTTTCCCTATTCCTGCGTTCTTAGCTTTTTTATAAAAACTAATTGATTTTGAATGAGATGAACTATAAGAATAAACCGAAGGGCTACATCAGGCATATATGACTCTGAGCTTAGATGCTATAGTGTGGTATTTATTCATAATTTGGTTGCAAAATCTGATGCGTGAAATGCACGTGTACCTTACTAGTACTTCGAGTATGTGCAAAACACGTAAATTAGAATACCAATGGAACGCTACACAGTGTCTCTCTTACAATTCATGAAGCCACGTGGCACATGTGTAGGCATTGTCACGACCTCCTTGCATGGATTGATCACAGTGACGTGCTGCTGGTTCCAGAAGAATGTACTCGTCCTCCCTGAGCCATACTGGCGGTACATACACGAAGCGAAGATGTGCACGCACGCCATGCACGCATTCATTCCTCGCACGCACATGCGGGTACACGGGCGGACGCAATTTTGTACCAAGATCCACCCCATGTGATAATTTGACACGTGTAAAGTTGTTCACTTCATTGATGGTCAATTAATACAGCGCATGCAAATTGAGTGAACGTGAGGGCGGAAGAAAGACATTATTACTCCACCGCGCGCATGCGAGTAGTTAAATCGTGGGTTGCTAGTAGTACTTCCATTGGTCTCCTTCGTATTTTGTGCCAATTTTTGACAGTAACATAATATTTACGCATTTGAGCAGTGTAGTACTTGAAATTTATGTTCTGCTAAACTCATCGGGAGCCGTTTTGGGCCTCGAAACCAAAACCATCAATTAATCTTTACCTTGTTCCCATCACATTCGAAAGCCTGCTCACACCTACTAGTAGTACGTACCAAACCTGAACGTGTTCCCACTATGCAGGTATTAGTACTAGTGCTAGTACTTATAAAAAGGGGAACTACCTAACCGAAAATCACTCTACCTTTCCTCCTCATAAGTGCTTCTTCTTCGTCCATTGTTGCCATGGCCGGTGAGCAGAGCTCTAGGTCGAGAACTACTCGTAACAAGGGAGCGGCAACCAAGGCTGTGGGAAAAAAGAGGGCTCGCCGCCACGCAAAGACCTCGAAAGATCTCTCATGGGCAGGTGATGGCTCCCGGGAGCGCCCTAGCCGCGGAGGCGAACATGCCGAGCCGGCAGAGCTGGAGTCTTTATCCCTCGATGGCATGCCCGATCAGCTCAATAAGCAGAAGGAGTTCATCCAAGGCTTGATGGAGTTGCTGAAGGAGAGCCTCGACGACATGCCCGCTAAGCTCAATCAGCAGGGGGAGTTGACCGCCGACTTGGTGATGCTGTTGAAGAAGAGCATTGCCTCAGAGAAGAAGGCGACCAGCGAAATCCTGCGACTTCGGCTGGACAATGCGAAGCTCTGCCACGAGATCGACCTGTTGAAGGAGAAGAACACCGGCTGGAAGAAGCTGCATGAGAATAGTAGTTCCTCGATGAAGATGCTACAGGCCCTCGCCATGGAACAGAAGGAAGAGTTGGCGAAGCTCCGCATCGAGCACCCGGCTACTATCAACGTACGTAATATGGCCGTGGAACAGATGATGAAGGCTCACGTCGAGAAATGCCACGTCATGGACACAATGATGAAGATGGCGGAGGAGACGCGCAAGGAGATGGAGGTCGTGGAGGTGATGAAGAAGCAGTTACGACTCCACGGCGAATTAGATCATTTGGGGTGATAATCTTCCTTCTTCTTTTGCTCCTGTGTTTCATCTTTTGCTTTGGGTGTTTCGCCGCACGTGGCACGTTCTCTGTGAGGCATGAATAGAACAATGTTTTTTTGAGGGAATGAATAGAACAATGCTAACAATGAGATGACTAGCAAATTAGATCATTTTTTATCACCATATGGCACTGGGCTACCGTGTTTCGTGCTCCTCCGTCGCAGTACTACTCTAGTGGAAAACTTGAGTATACCGCATGGTTCTTTGCTCCTCCTCGATCAGGTCATCGACGCATTTATACGAGCAGTCAAATCACAAGGCCCCGCCTTCCAGCAGTAATGAGCCGTCAAATCACAAAGGCCCTCGCATCTCGTGAAACCGACCAAGCTAGACTGCCCCGCCCTCTAGCCTTTTAAAAAATGTATACTTTTATACAGCAGTAGTATTGATGGATTGCTCCATGGAGCAAAACTTGAAATTAAAAAAAGGTGGTACATATAGAGAGCGCTCGTCGCCAAATTATGCATATAGTACTATTAAAAAGGCTAGTCACAATAATGGTGTCCAGCACAACCCAACCCTCAAATAAAACTAAGAGGGTGCTTGGATACGTTTTAGTCCCATGACTAAAAGTAGTGGGACTAAAACATGCTAGCCTCACCCATGCTTGGATCCAAATACTAAAAAGGCTAAAATCAATTTAATGAGCATTTATTATCCTCCAAACCCTCCAATCCAGAACTCGCATGTGTTAAAGGAGAGGAGTTAAATGAGTAGAGAGAGGACTAATCCACATTTTAGTAGGGGTACCCCTGACTAAAAAAATTTAGTCTCAAGACTAGTTTTAGCCCCTCTTTAGTCAGGGGTGCTTGGAACTTTAGCATCTTAAAGAGACTTTTTTTGTCAGACTAAAATAAGTCCCTTGGATCCTAGCACCCTCTAAGCATCCTGGAATTCTTTGACAAAACTAAGCACCCTGGAATTCTTTGACAACTAAACTGCTGGCTATATGATGTTGGCCATATATATTGTACGTATATAATGTGAAGAAATGAGTGGTAGTACTATACCAACTAAAAGATGAAATGTAAGAAATACTAGTATGTATGTATTAAAGAGTTAAAGTAACGAGAAGAAACATAACATAGTTCTGCTGGGGGCTCAGCACAACACACACCTCAAATTAAATTAAGCATACATGAAATTAAACTTTGCAACTATTCCAGTAGACACTGCATTAGAACCACCATGAGCAATGACACTGCCACCCTACTCGAAGTCCTCGTCCACGTCCTCGACTTCGTCCTTGTCCCTCATCCTCTTGGCCGATACTTCTTTGCATGAAATGCACACTTGGCTGTTGCTCTTCATCCAACCCTTGTAGATACTGAAGCAAAGGTAGCCATCCATTGCAGCCTAGTGGATGTGGTCTATATCTAGTACATTCCACTGCCATGCATGACGATGAAATGTGTAATGAGGTTTCTTCAGTTTAGCGTACGAAGGATCAATCATGGCTGCTGCCAGGGTCAGCATTGAAGGTTGAGAGGAGGACACCAGGCTTTCCTTCTAGAGATCGAAGGGCTGGCCTACAACGAGACCTGTCCGACGTAGGACGTCACTGTCGTTCTTAAAGCCTACAGTAACGAATTTCACTCTTTTGTCCTTGAGGAAGTTCTTAAAATCCTGGCACTCGATGTCGGCATGGCATATGTGGTAGAACAAGCAAACGTTATGTACGCAAACCTGGATCACGGCGGGCTTCTTCCTCCCTTCGTACTTTAGATCCTTCTCTCATCCCAGGACTGTGGTGTACTCAACATCTAGCCCAGCGACCCACTCATCATCTGAGTTTTTGAACATGCAGCTGAAGCGAGAAAGGCATCCTTTCACCGTCGCGGAAGAACGGGTGTAGATGACGTCAAACTCATCGCCGGTGATGGTTCTAACCTTGTACTCACCGCTGATCATGGAGATTTGGGACACCATGGATTTGGGAGGAGGGTTAGGATTAGTGGAACTGCCATAATGTGAATGGACGGGACGACTAGGAGCGAACCGCCGTAGTATTGAAGGACGTGCGGGGACGAGTAGGAGCGAACTGCCAGCATGCGAACAGCAGGGTAGTGGCTTTCCATTCTCCCATGATACGGGCTTCCGAGAGCCTTTGGATCTGAGATCGAATGGTTGCATGGCGTGATTCTAGACCTATGGGTGAATATCCTATCCTGGAGGGTTATTTTGTAAATTTTCGGCAACTTAGCATGTGACCGTTTGATCTTAGATCCAAGGGCTGCCAGCAGCCCGTATCATGGTCGCGCCTACCACGACCGTCGCCTCTCTCGCGCGGTCGCGCCCTTGGAGATTTAACACGGTGTGTTAGGCTATCTGATGTTGGCATGTCATACATAGTCATCACTTAGTCACTCATACTACAACAAGGTTGGCTATAAGTGTATTTTTTACTCCTCTCTATCTCTTTCTTCGTACTCAAGGAAGAAACGGTGCTAAGCGCGTGTATTTATCGCATTTTCCAAGAAGTGACCTCTTCCAATGAAATGGTGTTGCTAAGTTTGCTTCATTTAATTAGCTATAGACTCAAAATTGTCTTTTCACCTAGGTACATGCGCTTAGCACTGTTTCTTCCTTGGGTCACCAAACTAGTCTCTCTCTTCTTGATTAACTTGCCACATCAGACTTTATGCCTATGTGGCAAGCTTCAGCACCTGTAGGAGCAAGTAAAAGTAAGTACAATAGTGCGCTTTACATGGCATTTTTGCATATGTGGAGGAAAGAGAGGCAAGGAAAAAGTGGAGAAGTGGGTTCTCATGCAAGAGCCAGCCTCTACTACATGGTGGAGCATTGGGAGAGGCACCTGTATGGAGGTGGTCAGGAATCTGGAAGACTCACGCCGGTCGTAGCGCCGCAGTTAAAATGATAATGGCAAGTCAAATCACGGGGCCCCACCTGTCCAGCAGTAACCCGCTATCAAATCACACAGCCCTACGTTTGCAGCAGCCTACTCCCTCGTCTTCTCGTGTCTCTGTCGAACCAACTAGGTGGAACTGCCCTGCCGCCTACCGCGCAGGAAAAGCCCCGCCCTCGACTTTTAAATAGTATACAATATACTAATTTTGTATCCATGGATTGCGCCCGCGCCATGGAGCAAAGAGTCTAGAAAACGGAGGAGAGACGGTGGTCTTGCAATAGAGAAGAGGGAGAGGCGAGACGGTGGTTTTGGAATGGCGATGATGGAGAGGAGAGGAGGTGGTTTTGCAATGGAGAAGAGGGAGAGGAGCGTGTGGCAGAGATTTAGGATTGGACGAGAGGGCCGGTGCAATCTGACTGGATCAAAATCAAAATCAATTTACCCTTCAATTAAGAAAGCGACCCCACATTAACTAGTCTCCCTTTTATTCTGGGTCATAATTGACCATGATTTTCGCACATAAAATATATGTTATACGTTGTATACAATGCCGCTATCAAAATTACAATTTGCAACTATACAAGGCACTAACATTAATCGAGGCAAAATTGATGGCGCTTGCCTCATACTAGCACCCGAGGACATTAATATCCCTTGTGTGCATGCGGGAGTGAGAAGGTTAGCTTGCATTCCCAACATTAATCAACCAATGAGGAGTAAGAGGGTTGGCTTGTTGTGCTTGGGAGAGAAAAACCACATTAATTAACACGACAATCAAGGTGACAAGCTAGCTTGCAACATTGACTTAAACATAGCGTTGATTTTTACCTTGGTACCTGTAATATGAGTTTGTGGCCTTGTATACAAAAATGGAGGGAGTATAATTTGAAAGTACATTCAGATACGAGCCAAACGGTAAATTTTTTGGTGACATGCATTCACATTTTGCTTGTCAAATACAGTATGTGGTCAAACTTTGACCCAAAATACACGAAACAACAAAAAAATACTTCCAAGACCAGCGCCGCTCCTCTCCTGTTCCAATCTAAATGCAGCGCCGCTCCTCTCCTCTTCCAATCTAAATGCAGCGCCGCTCCTCTCCTCTTCCATTTCAAAACCACCGCCCCTCCTCTCCTGTTCCAGTCCAAAACCAGCGTCGCTCCTCTCCCGTTCTAATCCAAAACCAGCGCTGCTCCTCTCCTCTTCCATTCAAAAACCACCGCCGACGAGCGAAGGGGCTGTGGAGAAGTAGATCGATGGAGGAGTACAACCGATACGTGAGGATCGCAAACGGCGACCCTGTGAAGCTAGCTAGGATGTTGGAGATACAGTCTTGGTTTGACAACAAGGACCAAGTAGCGGCGACGGCGACATCCATGGCCAAATATCTGCAACAGAGCGAAAAGGCGGCGATACTCCTGGAGGGAGTCGCGCCGGAGTACATAGAGCTGCTCCTCTGGGCCATGGAGCAAACAGATTCACCGAATCCGATCGTGAGGGAGCGGTGGTGGGAGTATCGATCACAGATGGAGCATCCACCAGAGATTGAAGGATCGAGCATCTATAGGGTGCCGTTTGTGAGGGTGTCTTGCCAGAGCGAGCCCGTGGAGTCTTCATCGACCGAACCCAACTGCAAGAGGAGAAAAGCAGTTGGCCTAACGATGCTTCCCCGCCATCGTCTCGCTCGCCGTTCACATCGTCTCACGGGGCGGTTGTCTGCCGCCGAGGAATAGGAGGGGGCTGACCCCCCCAGCCCAATAGTCGGGCAGGTTGTGAATTGTCAGGAGGAGCTTAGGGTTGTCAGTATTTGTAGGTTGTGCATTGTGTTTTGTGTTGTGTATTTTGAGAGTACTTTCAGATATGAATGTCTTTTGAATTTCAGATTTGCAGTATTGAGCATATAAAGTATTTTATGAATTCTAGAGATCTATTTTTATCACTTAAAAAAATGTAGTTTCATAGGAGTATAAAAGTGCAGACAATGTGATTCTCAGGGAAGAAACTGCAAGTTTCAGTTTCAGATAAGAAACTGCAAGTTCAGTTTCAGATAAGAAACTGCAACTTTCAGAGGCAGAGCATTTATATTAACACGGCCTTTTCAAATAGGGTTAACAGCATGTTGGAAGTTTTATTCATGGTCGAAAATGGAACTACCAGCCAGTTAACATCATGTTGATCAACATTCATGCATAGCACATCTTCATATGATGCATAGTCAAAATACCCACACAATATCGAGTGTGCGAAACACAGAGAAAACGAGGGACGAAGTTTGGGAAAGTGTTGGATGTGGTTTTGGGCTGCCCCGTCTAGGCTTTCATTTTTAACATGTGCAGCCCACGACCTCGGATGGGAGGTCCATAGGCCTGTTTGTATCTTCTTAGGGCTGTCATGTATCGACCGGCCTATGGACCTCCCATCCGAGGTTTTATTTTTGGCAGCCCAATTTATGTAATTTTTCGAAGAAAACGCAGAGGTCTGTTCTATTTTTCTATGTAAGAATAGGAACGCCAGGTCGAACTTATGTTTCCCTTCTAACTATATTATATATATTTAAATTATTTTATATGTTGACTGTTTAGTTCACATACTCCCTCCTTTTCGGTTTATAGAGCTTATCTCGAAATTTTAGTTTTTCTGTTTTATAAGGCTCAATTTGGTTGTTTTCCATCACATGTTCAGATTCCAAGGTGCATTAAATCATTGCATGCAAGTATTAAGAGAAAATTGACCAATGCATGTACTTTATGCATGCATGCATTGCAATTTATGCATTGATAAACATAATTTTTTGAGGAAAACAAGTGCATTAATTAGGTGCTTTTGCAAACTACAAAAAGTATTCCACCATTCATCATCTACCTTGGTTGGTGAGATTTTTGAATTGAGCCCTATAAACCGAAAAGGAGGGAGTAATTGGCAAATAGATCTCGCCACCACCCCCGCCTCCTGACTCCGGGCGCGCCTACCCCCCTCAGCAAGTCCGCTCGCGCGCCCATGGAGTCGCCGGACATATCCACGGGGGAATGGCTGGAAGACAGGCAGTTGTACAAGATGCATCTCCCACATGTCTACAAAGCCTTCCCGTGGATGCTCCAGCCGCTCGACTCCGTCGCGCCGGCGGTGCTGCAGGAGACTCGAGGGAGGATATGGAGGGAGCAGGCGATGTGGATCTGCGACGACGCTCTCTCCTAGACCCAGTTCATGCGCGAATGGAGGGAAGCAGAGGAGGAAGCTGCGAGGGAGGAAGCCGAGGAGGGACAGAATCCGTTCTCTCACTCGCGCAGGTATGCTCGGATGTGCAAGGATCATCTGGATTGGGAGCTGCTGAATCTAGCCCTGCAGATCTACTTCGAAGGAGATTTCTTGAAGAAGCACAGGATGCCCCACCCCAGTGAGCCGCCGATTGCGTTCGTTCGATGGGCGAAAGGAGAAGTGAATTCAGGAGATCCATGCTGTGCTACGAGATGGGAATGCTTGACTGGACTCCTGCCCACCAACACGCCACCGGAGCCGGAGCAGGTGGATCCCCTACCTTACCTCTCCCCCAAACCTGCAGAAAATTGAAATTAGGCTTGCAATCTGCTTCAATTGAGTTGTCTGGTGGTTATTTCTGCTTCCTGAGAGACAACATCTGGCTGGAGGATGAGAAGGAACTAGGAACTCCGATGAATTTCCCCTGTCACAATGGGGGGAGCGCTGGTTGGGCATTGGTACGGCCCACCTCCGCCCCAAATGGAGGCACAATCTGGGCAAGCTCCTGTAATTTCCCAAGATCAATCTGCTGGTGGTTCTGACTCTCAGATCAGTGGGAAATCTCAAGGCAAGAATCACCAAAAGAAGAGATAGGGCATCCAGAAAACTGCTCCTGCCCCTGCTTCGGGCCTTATGGCATACTCTGAGGTGATCTGCTACAACTATGGGGAACCAGGGCATCATTTGGATAAATGTGTCAAGCCCAAGAGTTGTTTTATCTGCAAAATGGTTACCCATAAAGTTGAGAATTGCCCTGTCAGAAGGAAAACCCACAGTTCTGCTAGATATGTTGGAAGTGCTGCTCTAGGATTATGTCCACCATTGACAGAATTTTCTTTGACACAGAATTAGATAGTTTCTTTCCCCTTTCTAGTTGTAGAGCTCTGCCCAGATGTGGTAGTGACCACACTCCTTTGCTCTGGGACTCTGGTCTTAACCAAACTCCAAAGAGCAATAGTTTTAAATTTGAAAAGTGGTGGTTTCTTAGAGAAGATTTTACTGAGCTAGTCAGGAAAATCTGGAATGAGCCTACTGGGAGCAGCAGCCCCCTAGAAAATTGGCAGATCAAAATCAGGAGATTTAGAAGAAGTACCAAAGGGTGGAACTCCAATGAGGAAGCTAATCTTAGAAGATACAAAAGGCTTCTCCTCCTTGAGTTTGATTCTCTAGATATTAAGGCAGAAACCACTGACCTCTCTGAGGCTGAGACTAATAGATTAAACTTTGTCCATGGAGAGCTCAAGAAAATTTGGCTTCAAGAAGAAATCAAAGCCAAACAAAGGTCTAGAGATAGGAACATTAAGGAGGGTGATAGAAATACTGCTTACTTCCATACAGTAGCTAACCAGAGGAGGAGGAAAACCCTCATTCACTCCCTTGATGGCCCTAATGGCCCTGTTGCTGAGGTAGATGAGATGCTGAATGTGGCTAGTGACTTCTACAAAGACATGTTTAAGAAAGAAAACCCTTATGGGTTCTATCTACAAAACAATTTTTTCTCTGCTTGTGAAAAAGTCACTCCAGCTGAAAGTGAGCTGCTAGAAGCCCCTTTTTCAGAGACAGAGGTGAAGGAAGCCATTTTTAGCTCTTATCCTGATGGGGCTCCTGGTCCTGATGGGATTCCCTTCTTGTTTTACCAGCATTTTTGGGACTTGGTGAAAAATGATCTCTTAGATCTTTTCCAAGCCTTTCATAGAGGAGAGTTGGATACAGCAACTTACTCATGGGGGGCCTGTTGGGGTCATGTTAAATAACTGTAAAAGTGATTTTTTCCTTGCTGGTAAAGGCCTTAGGCAAGGTGACCCCATCTCCCCGCTTTTCTTTAATTTAGTAGTGGACGTTCTTACTAAAATGCTGAGCAAAGTTGCTGATCATAGTCTGATTGCAGGGCTCTGTCCTGAGGTATGCCCTGGTGGCATCATCTGCCTTCAATATACAGATGATACCATCCTTTTCTTAGACAATGACTCCACACATGCTAGCAATCTGAAAACTGTTCTAACCTGGTTTGAACAAGTCTCGGACATGAGAATCAATTGCCAAAAGCATTACCTTTACTGCCGAGCCGGAAGCCTTGATTTGGCAGCTGGACAATAAGGGGAAGTATTCCTCCAGCTCCCTCTATCATGTTATCAACTTTAGAGGGGTTAAACCCGTGTTTATCACTGCTTTATGGAAATTGAGAGTTCCCCCTAAAATTCATGTATTTTTCTGGCTTCTCTCCAAAAACAAATTGATGACTAGGGATAACCTTAGGAAGAGACACATCATCAAACTCCTTAATTGTGTTTACTGCTTGGAACAAGAGTCTTGTTCTCGCCTATTTTTGAATGTATAGTTGCTAAACATCTCTGGGCCCACATTGAGGAATATTTCTCTAGTCAGATTGGCTCATCCTTTGAATCTGTTGCCAGATTCTGGATTGCTACCAAAAAGTGCTCAGTTTTAAACACTGTTAGCTCAGCGGTCCTTTGGTGCCTCTAGAAATATAGAAATGCTATGATTTTGAGTAACACCTCCTGGATTTCCATTCCGCAAGTCTTGAGGTTGATCAGGAACATGGTGAGGAACTGGGTGATTCTCTCCTCCGGATCGGACAAGGACAAGTTGACGAGCTTCATGGAAACCCTAATAAGATCCCTCCAAAAACCATTGGCGATCACTTGTGGCTGAACAAGGCTCGACCTGCTCTGAGGCTGGACCCGTGGGCTCGTCTCAAGATCTCTCATGAAGATGATGGGCACTTGGCGCAGAAAAAGAGGGACATCCACCATGCTACGCCTTCCAACCTGGTGTCTCCGCTTGCTTACTGGTCGCCGTAGGCTGACACGGCCCCTCGGCTGAAGACCATGAAGGCTTCACTGGACCCTCCTTGTGTCATTTGAGTGCTCTATCCGCTCTGCCTTTGGCACCGCTCGGGTGATTTGTGTTATTCAGAGAACTTTTTCATCCACCCCCCTAGTTTGTAGCTTTTCTACCTTTGCTTTCGAACTGCTCTTTGAGCTGCTGTATCCACCCCCCTATGTTTTGGTTTCGTTCTCAGCAATGGAACCGGGGAGATGTTCCCTGTTTTTCTAAAAAACTATTATTTTATATGTTATTATATATTATTTTTATTGTCATCATATATTTAATAGATACTTACATATGTAAGAAAACAATATCCCACATCTTATTGACTTATAAATATAATTTCTTAACAAATAAAATCCTGGATTGTTTTGGAACGAAAATCCTAGTGATTGTGTACAAAAGCTTCGTAAGATTTCAGGACGAATGTAATAATATCACTTATTATTTAAATATATTTATAACAAAATGATCAGCCCCTTTTTATTTTTTGATAACATTGCTGGCCCAACCAAACATTATAATTAGAATCAGCCCATCAAAAACGTGTATTTCGAGAAAGTGCAAATGGCCTGTAAATTTGTAGGAAATAAGATAAACGGGCCGCATGGACGCTACATTATTTTTTCACCCAGCCCAGCTAAGGGCTGTAATTCAAAAAAAAGATCAAATTGATTGTAAATTCTACCGCGCAAAAAAGACTGTAAATTCTGAAAAAATGGGTTGAATGCGTGCCACATTTTTGGAGACTGAAATGTGGGCCAATAGGTCGAAGCCAATGCAAGTCGTTGTCAATTTAGTCAACAAATGATTCTTACATGTTAGCCGTTGGATTTACATCCAACGACCGGCATCCATCTTCAATCTCTCGTCTTCTTCCTCGAGCGCCGCCGGGACCACCTCCTGCCTCCTGCTGCTAGCAGCTCTGCTTAGCACGCTTCGCTATGAAGCGCTACTCCACCGTTGGCCAGGCCATCCCTCCACCCCTCCACACCTCCTGTTCTTCTCCACCGACTGCCGAACCACACCGCACTAGAACCAGTTAACCCTCGTACACCTCTCTGTCTACGACTCCGGCTCGTTGCTGTCCGGGGCCTCGCCGTTGTCCACCACCTTGGATGAGCTCGGCGCGGCGTGGTCAACGTGGTCAACGAACGACACCATCGGAAGTAGACTGTGCATGGAGAGGCTGACAGCTGGGTCCATGGCCGCACACAAGGAAATTCCTCCTTATTACGCGCAAAATAATGATTCCTCCACCTGAGATCTGGGACCCACCGGAAGGGCCTCTGTATTTTGCGAAATAAAGTGCCCCCCGCTGACATGTTGGACCCACCAGCTATCTTCGCATGCAAGAAAGTGCTTCCTTATTACACTCAAAAAATGAATATTCCCCTTGCCAGCTGGAACCCAGCATAGTGGGAGGCTGACTTGTGGGCCTACCAAGTTGACGGGGACGGAGGGCTTTGTCAACTTAGTCAATATGAACGATTCTAGCTCCTGTTATCGTACGATGTTGATCCAACGGCCGTAGTGCTTCTTCAACCTCTGGTCTTCTTGCTCCAGCCGCCCAAACCAACACCGGTCGAGCCGCGTGCTCCTACCTCCCGTGGCCGGTTGTGATGCCGCGGAGGCCTCACCGCCCCCTACTATTCCCACCGCTGGCCAGGCCATCCCTCTACTCACCCACACCCCCTGTTATTCTGCGGCGACAGTAGCCTCACACCACAGCCGAACCAGTGAACCCTCGTAGTCCTCTTCACGTGGGCATCCACTACTGCATCTTCCCCGGCTCCGAGTCGTACCCTTCCTAGTCCTCGCCGTCGTCCACCGCCCTGGTGCTCTCGGCGCAGCGTGGTCAATGTGGTCAACGACCGACTTCCATCGGAAGAGTACTGTACGTGGAGAGGCTGACAGCTGGGTCCACGGCAACCGCAAGGAAGTGCCTCCTTATTACGCGGAAAATAATTATTCCTCCACCTGATAGCGGGGACCCATCGGACGGGCCACCAGTATTTTGTGGAAAAAATCATTTCCCCCTGACTGCTGGGACCCACCGAACGGGCCACCGTATTTCGCGAAAAAACATTCCCCCCGCTGTCAGCTCGGACCCACCGGAAGTGCCTCCTTATTACGCACAAAGAAATGAATACTCCCCCGGCTAGCTGGGACCCACCTTGCTGGGAGGCTGACTTGTGGGCCTACTAAGTTGACGGGGACGAAGGGCATTGTCAACTTAGTCAATATAAATGATTCTAGATCCAGTGACCGTACGATGTCCATCCAATGGCCGTAGTGCTTTTTCAACCTCTGGTCTTCTTGCTCCAGGCGCCCAAAGCAGAGCCGGTCATGCCGCATTCTCCTGCCTCCCGTGGCCGGCTGTGCTGCCGCAGAGGCCTCACCGCCCCCTACTGTTCCCACCGCTGGCCAGGCCCTGCGGCGATGGCAGCCTCACACCGCAGCCGAACCAATGAACCCTCGTAGTCCTCTCCGCGTGGGCTTCCACTGCCGCGTCGTCCCCTTCCTAGGCCTCGCCGTCGTCCACCGCCGTGGTGCTCTCCGCGCGGCGTGGTCAACATGGTCAAGGAACGACTTCCATCGGAAGAGTACTGTACGTGGAGAGGCTGACAGCTGGGTACACGACCACAGCCCAGTTTTTTTGTGATTTGCCAAGTAAGTCGCTTTGTCAGGCCTGTTGGGCTGCAAATCTTTCAAGACGAGGAGAGCTTTCATTCGGCTGGCCGAGAAAATGTCCCATCAGTAATGAGAAATGGGTTGTACATTTTTAAAACACATCAAACCGGCAATTAGTTTCAAATATCTTTTTTTCATTTCAAGATTTTAAATTACATTAATTTTTATGCGTGGAGAATTTGTTGGATTTTATATTGATATACATTTATTTTTAAAATCAGTTTGAATGTGAGTTGAAATTTCGGGATTAAAAACAGTTCGGGCCGCACCAAAATATGCAAAATTTCATATAATTTTTTAACCGTTGCCACAATATGGGCTGTAATGCTAACAAAAAGAATATGGGCTCCAAAAAAACCTTAAGAATTAGCAAATGGGCTGTAAATTATTAGAAATAATGGCAGATGGGTTGTATGCTGTTTTCCACAGATTTGAGGCTTACCTAAAAAAGGGTTGATGCACAAGCACTGACTGTTGGATGTCCATCCAACGGCCGTCGTGCTTCTTCAATCTCTGCTCTTCCTGCTCCAGCCGCTCAAACAAGCGCCGGCGAGACTGCCTGCTCCCTCCTCCTCGCGGCCGGCTGTGCTACCGCGCAGGCCTCACCGCCCGACCATACTCCCATCGCTGGCCTAGCCATCCCTCTACTCACCGACACCTGCTGTTATTCTCCGGCGACGGCAGACGAACCAGTAAACCCTCATACAGTCGTACTCCCCTCCGCGTGGGAAACAACTGCCGAGTCTTCCCTGCCTCCGTGTCGTCCCCTTCCTAGGCCTCACCGTCGTCCACCGCCCTGGTGCTCTCGGCGCGGCGTGGTCAACGTGGTCAAGGAATGACTTCCATCCAACGTGGAATGTACGTGGAGAGGCTGACAGCTAGGTCCACAGCCGCAGCAAGGAAGTGCCTCCTTATTACGCGGAAAATAATGATTCCTCCACCTGACAGCTGGGACCCACTAGACGGGCCACTGTATTTCGCGAAAAAACGTTTCCCTCTGACTGTTAGGACCCACCAGCTACATCTTCGCACGGAAGGAAGTGCGTCCGGGCAAAAAAAAACGATTCGCCCCCTGACTGCTGGGACCGACCAGCTACATCTTCGCAGGCAAGGAAGTGCCTGAAAGTCAGGACCCACCTGGTCGAAGCGTACGTAGCATTGTCATTCTGGTCGCGAACGTGTACGTACATACTGGTCGATGTAGAGGCGCGCACGTGTCGTAGTAGAGGCGCGCACGTGTCGTAGTAGACGCACGCACGTAGCATTTACACGTGCGTACAACGGCCAGGGTGCAAGAAAGAAAATACTATTGGATTTCGGGTTCCGGCAGACCCTTGAGGTTCGAACACTGGGGTGCGCACGGAAATATCTCCCCTACCGGTCTACGTCCAATCTTCTCGAGTGATCTAAGCTGGAAACAACAAACAACACAAGGGACACGAGGTTTATACTGGTTCGGGCCACCGTTGTGGTGTAATACCCTACTCCAGTGTGTGGTGTGGTGGATTGCCTCACGGGCTGATGATGAACAGTACAAAGGAAGAACAGCCTCGCGAGAGGAATTCTTGAGCTGGTGCGATGAACTGCTTGGGTGAGTTCAGTCGCCTCTCTCTCTCTCTCTCTGCTAGGGTTCTATCAGATCTCCCTCGGTCTCTCGATCTCTCTATTTTTCTCTCTGTTTTCCTCTGTCCCCTCTCTCCCTTTCTCTCTCCTCCTCCACTCTGTGGTGGCTAGCTCTATTTATAGAGGCCCTGGTCCTCTCCCAAAATAATGAGCGGGAAGGGCGCCAACAATTGGCCATTTTGAAGGGGAACATCTAGTACAAGTTATCCTGACCAAAGGTGGTCTTCGGCTGCCAAAAGCACTAGTGATGACGCCGTCTTGGGCTCCACGGTGACCTCCGTCCTGCCGCTCTGTTGGTCTTGGTCTCATTGCACCGGAATCGTAACCTTTGCCCAATGCCATGGCCTGTGCTTGCTCCCTTTGCACCAAAGGGGAAACAAAGACACTGCGCAGGCCGGCGCTCGCCTGGCATCCGCCTGGTCTCGATCGTCATGGCTTGCGTCACAGGCACCTCGCGAGGTACCCTTGCCTTGATCTCTCTGCCTCCTCGCGAGCCTGCCTGATGAGGCTGCCTCCGAGGAAGCTTTCTGTCGTCCGCCCCGTGAGGCTTGGCCCCTCGCGAGGATCTTGAGCTTGAGCTGATGAAGATGGGCCGCGTTGGGCCCCCACTTGAGCCACGCCACAGGACGCAAGCAGGCAAGTCTGGGGACCCCCATTCCCAGAACACCGACAGTAGCCCCCGGGCCCAAGGCATCCCCGGGCTTGGCCTAGCAGGGAAGCGAAGGGGCAAGCGCGAAGCGCCGCGGGCCCCAATAGCCTGCGGCCTTGGGCGCCGCGTGGCGATTGATTGGACATGGGCATCTGCGCTTCCCCATGATGCCTCGGCCACCACACGACTTGTCAAGCCCCTGCATGCAGAAAAACCGGTCATGATTACCTGCGATCGTGGTGCTCGGCGGTTGGCCTCCTCCGGCTATAAGTACGGGGCTGCGTGAGCCCCTTCAGTCCATCCCTTCCTGCCGCTCCTTTCCTTCTTCTTCCTTGTTCTTGCTTATCCTTACGCCAATGGCACCAATACTCCGGTTTTCTGCAGAAGAGAAGGGAAAGGCCCCCCGAGAGGGTCCTGACCCGCTTCCGCCGAAGAAGCGGCTGGTCCTCTGCCACCGAGATGAGGGTGCTCAGCAGGAGGTATCGAGGCCCTTGTACGAGCGGCCGCCGCCTTGGTTTCCGCTACCCTTGTACGCCCATGTCATGGGTCCTGGGGTAGAAGGCGTCAAGCGACATCGACGGTGCCGCCGTCGACGCCGGCGAGTCACGGTGGTGCGTGTCGTTCCTCCTGGAGTCCACGCCGAGCGCTCCTCTACCGAGCTCGTGCTCCATGCCGCCATGCCTCCAAGCTCTTTGATCCGCCTTCCTCCCTCCTTCGCCTTCGAGATGCCGCCGAGCGGGGCTCTAGAGCTCTGGCTGCAGCACGCTGACTGCAGTACCCTTGCGACCGGAGCGGAGGTTTCGGTCGTCGCTCCGGGCAAGGTCTTCATGACCCAGGGCTGGGGCGAAATCGCCCGGGTCTGCCGGACGATAGGTGCCCTCATGATTCATCTTGAATACGACGGCGCCTCCCTGATGTTCTTCAAGGTCTTCAATGTTGAAGGACGTCGGCTGGAGTGCTGCACCAGGGAGAGCGGCAGGGGCAACGAACTGGCGACGGCCTGGCCCACCCATCGGCCCTCCAGCAGCACCTCAGGCAGCAGCGGTGGAGCGGCAGAATCCAGCGGCTCCCTCGAGCTCCTCGCGACTCCGGAGACGAACAACGATAGCTACGAGCCCCCGAGCTCACGCCGTGCTCGGAGCGGGGCAGCTGCGTCCAGCCGCCAGCGCCGCTGATCTGGATGGGGTTGGCGCCGGCGTTGGGCAGCCCACTATTGATGAAGGCGTCCCTTGCGGAGGTGCGGGTGGTTAGCGTTCCTTAGGATTAGTACTTTTGTTCCCTGCGAGGAATCGAAGAAACACCCCGTGGTAGTATGTAAGGCGCCTTCCATGTTTTTTGTGAAAATTATATCCTTAATATGAATCAATGCGTGGTGCTTGTACTATCTTGGCTTGGCTCCCCCTTTCTATCCTCACGAGGACTTGGCGCTCTACGCTGACAGGTCCCAATCCCCAGGCAGGCTTCAGCCATCGCTGGTATGCCAGGTCGCGATGCCATGGTCAAGGCCAGGAGGTGAGCGGCCCAAGGTCCGGTAAGAGCCCCCGAGTCGCGATGATCGGGAGGTCCCCTTTAGCGCTCAAGCAGCCCTCGCTGGGCGAGAAAGGAAGGCAACGTGGGCATGACAGAGCCACACTGGGCGAGGGTTTGGCGCTGCGTTGGTCCAACTCCTGTAAGGGCGTGACTTATCTCTTGAGTTTGGTGTAGTTCCTTGATGAAGCGCCCGGCCCGGGTGGTGGCGGCTGAGGCGCTGCTGGGTTAGGTCCTTGCAAGCTTCTTCCCACTCCCCCGCACTTTCCTTAATGCTCTACGTTCTCAGGTCCCGGCCCTCGAGCGAGCTTAGTCACCGTTGGTATGACAGGCCGCAATGCCGTGGGTCAAGGCCAGGGGTGACGGCTAGAGAGCCAGTAGGAGCCCATGAGTCGCGATGCTCAGGCATCCCCCTTTTAACATGCAAGCGGTCCGTGCCGGAGAGGGGGAGAGACAGCTCGCGACGTCCCCAGCGTTGCTCCTGGAGTAGGTCCTGCACACCAATCATTAAGAGAAACAAGACCTGTTGTTACGGTTGCCAGCCAACCTTTGGTCTCTCCGGGGAAGTGATTGGGGCACTGAGGGCCTGGTGAGGTGGCGCCTTGCGGGGATGCCGCGGCCAGAGCTCGACCACTTAGATTTATCAGCGTTGCAGGGACGGACCCGTGCGCAAATGCCGTGCCAGAGCGAGCGACTCCGTAGGTAGGCGTCAATCGAGCAGGCGACTAGGTCGGGTATGTTAAACACACAGGAGGAAATTCATTTTAAGTAGACGCGGGAAAAGCAAACACCACTGGGCCAGGCCCGAGCAGCTCGGGGATGATGCAGCCCGGGGAGCGCCCCCAACAAGGTAGGTAAAGAGCATAAGCAAAATGGATACATGCTGCAGGGACAGACCCACGCGACCTGGGAATGATGCGGCCCTGTGGGCGCTCCCAGCTAAAAACGGAATTTAGAAAGATGTCACCTGGTGCAGTTGAAGATGAAGTGATGTTGAAGAAGCGAGCGATGCGTGATGAAGACGTCGACCCTCACGAGCCCCCAGGCCCAGGAGCCTCGAGAGGCTCCAAGGGCACAGGTGCGTTTCCGAGGGCCATCCCCATCTCCGCCAGGACCGCACAATGCCTGACCTCCTGGGCCTCCAGAATGCTCCTCAGCAGGCGCTGATGAGCGGCGACCGCATTCGGCAGGCCGAAAGGCATGCGAACGTAGCTGTGAGGTGGACCCTCGCAATGCCCCACGCATGAAGGCAGAGGCACCCGTGAGACGCGGCTCGGTTGAGCCCTCGTACGTCAACACAGACACGCAACCCACTATCCTCGCCTGGATGTGGGGCTGCAGTGGGCAAGCGGCAGCTGCCGCGCATGACTCTTGACTCCTGTAGCTCCTGGGTGTTTCTTGCGATGAACTCCCGAGGGTTTGGTCTTCCTTGCCTTGTACCTTCCTGAGGGAAACATGCCTGGAAGCACCCCTCCAAGTGGTTCCCGAGCGCCTCCCTCGTGACCTTGGCAAAGTCTGTGGCTCTCCAAGAAAGAGCCCCCGAGCACAGCCCGAGGAGGGCGTCGGGTGCGCCTTCCTATGCGAGAGAGGGTGGCGCTCCCTGATTGGGCGCAGATCCTGACGCAACACCTCCGGAGATGCCTGCCTCCTTATGGCTTGGGCCAGGCGAAACCCTCTTCTTCTTAAGGGTCGCCTCGGGAAGTCTTCCGTTCCTATGGTCCGGGTCTTCAATTGCTGCGGCTTGGAACGCGCGCTTGAGTGAACACACTGCGTCCCTTTCTTCACAGGGTGCGGCGATGACTCCACCGCTTCCTGGCATCTTGAGGACATTGTATCCATGGTGAGTCACTGCCATGAACTTGGCCAGGGCTGGGTACCCAAGGATGGCATTGTATGGCAGGCGGATGTGGGCGGCGTCGAAGTCGATGAGCTCGGTGCGGTAGTTGTTGTGCTTCCCGAAGGTGACTGGAAGGCGAACCTGCCCTATTGGAACAGTGGAACCATCAGTGACTCCTGAGAAGGGCTTGGTCGGCTGAAGCTGATCGTATGGCACTTGGAGATTGTTGAGCGTCTCGACGGACAGGACGTTGAGTCCTACTCCGCCATCAATGAGGGTCCTGGTGACCTGCACATTGCTGATGACTGGGGAGCAAAGCATCGGGAGGACTCCCGCTGTTGCCGCGCACTTGAGCTGAACGTGATAGCGCATGCAGACCACCTGAGAGGGCGCGTGGCCTCAAGATTGGGGAGGACTGCATTCACCTCACGAGCAAACTGCTTGAAGATGCACTGTGAGGCTGGGGCCTGTGCGCCACCCAAGATGCAAGCGATTGCGCGGGGCTCCTAGAAGCCCCCAGCCCCCTCGTCTTGATGTTGGTCTTCGTTCCTCCTTGGCGGTGGCGGCAGAGGAGGAAGGCATGCGTTGCCGTACGGCCGATCCTCACAAGGCTGATCTCTCCAGCCTCCCTCGCGAGGTTGGTCCTGCCAGCAATCCTCGCGAGGTCGGTGACACCACCCTTGGCGAGGGCCACGGTCTTCGCATCGTCCGCCACCTCTTCCTCCTCCTCGGCCATAGCCCCTGTCGTTGCGCTCAGGGCGTCGGCCGACACGTCCATCTCTCACGGCCTTGAGCTCTTGACATTCGTTGGTGTTGTGGGTGTGGAGGTCGTGGTACATGCAGTACCGGCTGCCCTTGGATGACTCAGGCTGATCCCTGCCTCGCTTGGTGTCTGGTTCCGCTACAAGCACAGCAGCCCCCTTGCGCTTTCACGTCCTTGGACTTGGGCTTCTTCTCTTCTGGGTCGGCAGCCGGGAGTTCGAGTAGGGAAAGGCGCCCTTCCTCAGCCCTAGCGCACTTGATCGCCAAGTTGGACAGCTCCAGGGATGTGCACAGGTCTTCATGGATTGCTAGCTCCTCCTTCATCTTGATGGCGCGTACGCCATCGGAGAAGGCCGAGATGATGGCTTCTTCAATCACCTTGGGGATCTTGAGGAGAGCGTGGTTGAAGCGCTGGATGTATTTCTGCAGGGTTTCCCCTTGCTGCTGCTTGATGCGGCGCAGATCGCTCACGGCCGGGGGCCGGTCGCGAGTGACCTGGAAGTTGGCGATGAAGCGAGTGCGCATCTCGTCCCAGGAGGAGATTGTGCCAGGAGCCAGGTTCAGGAGCCAGGTGCGGGCCCCGTCCTTGAGCGCCATGGGAAACAAGTTCGCCATCACCCTTTTGTCTCCGTTGGCGGCTTCGATGCATAGCTCGTAGAGCTGTAGGAACTCCACGGGGTCCGTCGTGCCGTCGTAGCGAGGGGGCAGGTCAGGCTTGAACTTGCCTGGCCATGCGACGCCGCGTAGCTCGGGGGTGAGGGCGCGGCAGCCTCCTGTGGCCACCGGTGCCTTTTGCTGGTGCTGGGCTTGTTCCTGGGGATTACCGCGCGCGGCCGCTTGGAGCAGTGCGGGGTCTTGGCGTGTAGGTGCAGGGACGCGATCTTGGCGAGCCGGCGCTGGGAGCGCGCGAGCACCTTCTTGGGGACGAGGGATCTCTTGGCAGCTCCTTTCTTGCTGCGCAAGTGCCGGACACGGAGGGTCTCGTCCTAGGGCTGCGTGCCTTGGAGCCAGGGCACCTTCTTGGGGAGGAGGTGGTGGAGCCACCTCCTGATCCCCGCCTCCTGCGCAGAATGGAGGGCGAGGGAGCGAGAGGGACGACAAGGGGGAGCCCCCTGCGGCGCTGACGAGCTCGGTGATGCGGGCAAGCCATTCCCCGTAGAGATCATCGACGGGGTGGTAGTGCAAGAGCTCTGTTGCCAGGAGCAGCACAGCGTGCGCGTCCGTGGGGGCGCGACGGGCGTGGGACGACGAAGCGGCTAGAGTCAGCGACGGCGTGGCGGTGCGGCCGTCCCGCTGCACCGAAGGATGCCGGGATGAGGCCTGCTGCTCATTCCCCGCCGGGCCAGTGGCGGCGTTGGCGGTAGGCGACGGGGATCGACGAGGGCGTCTGTCGACGGGCGCCGTCTAGGCGACGCGGGTGGCGAGAGCAGCCCGATGCTCGGCGCGAGCTCGACGAGCGTTAGCCATGGACACGGCGGAAGATCGCACGTGAACAGCGGAAGAAAGATTCCGGCGCACCGCTACCTGGCGCGCCAAATGTCGGATTTCGGGTTCCGGCAGACCCTTGAGGTTCGAACACTGGGGTGCGCGCGGAAATCTCTCCCCTACCGGTCTATGTCCGATCTCCTCGCGTGATCTAAGCTGGAAACAACGAACAACACAAGGGACACGAGGTTTATACTGGTTCGGGCCACTGTTGTGGTGTAATACCCTACTCCAGTGTGTGGTGCGGTGGATTGCCTCAGGGGCTGATGATGAACAGTACAAGAGAAGAACAGCCTCGCGAGAGGTGTTCTTGAGCTGGTGCGATGAACTGCTTGGGTGAGTTCAGCCTCCTCTCTCTCTCTGCTAGGGTTCTATCAGATCTCCCTCGGTCTCTCGATCTCTCTATTTTTCTCTCTGTTTTCCTCTGTCCCCTCTCTCCCTTTCTCTCTCCTCCTCCACTCTGTGGTGGCTAGCTCTATTTATAGAGGCCCTGGGCCTCTCCCCAAATAATGAGCGGGAAGGGCGCCAACAATTGGCCATTTTGAAGGGGAACATCTAGTACAAGTTATCCCGACCAAAGGTGGTCCTCGGCTGCCAAAAGCACTAGTGATGACGCCGTCTTGGGCTCCACGATGACCTCCGTCTTGCCGCTCTGCTGGTCTTGGTCTCGTTGCACCAGAATGGTAACCTTAGCCCGATGCCTTGGCCTGTGCTTGCCCCCTTTGCACCAAAGGGGAAACAAGGACACTGCACAGGCCGGCGCCCGCCTGGCGCCCGCCTGGTCTCGATCGTCATGGCTTGCGTCACGGGCTCCTCGCGAGGTACCCCTGCCTTGATCTCTCCGCCTCCTCGCGAGCCTGCCTGATGAGGCTGCCTCTGAGGAAGCTTTCTGTCGTCCACCCCACGAGGCTTGGCCCCTCGCGAGGGTCTTGAGCTTGAGCTGATGAAGATGGGCCACGTTGGGCCCCCACTTGAGCCACGCCGCAGGCCGCAGGCAGGCAAGTCTGGGGACCCCCATTCCCAGAACGCCGACAAATACGGCCACACATATGTACATACGGGCAGGGTCTCGAACGCCTACTCGCGCATACGCACGGCCAGGGATCGTGCACATGGCTGGGTCAGAATGGAGAAACAGGGTCGTCGTCGTGTTCATGGGGAGGCAACGGAATGCGTCATGTTCATGGGGAGGCAACGGAATCGTCGTGTTCATCGGGAGGGCTTGGATGGAATAGGCGATGGAAACGAGGCCTGGCGTACCGCAGAACGTAGGAAACGACCCTGTGTTCGACCGGCCACGTTCGAAACGGGATCCTGTTCATCGGGAGGTGTCTGGCATACCGCAAAATGGAGGAAACGGACGTCCTACGGTCGAAACGGTGGTCCTATTGATCGGGAGGGTTGTGCCGTACCGCAAAACGGAGCAAACGGACTTGTGTTGGAGCGCTACGGTCGAAACGGGGGTCCTGTTCATCGAGAGGGGTGTGGCGTACCGCAAAACGGGACTCCACGGGATACTGTTCATCTCCACCGTCGACCTCCTCCAGCCTCCACGGGCTCCTGTTCATCCAGCCTCCACGGGCACCTGTTCATCCAGCCTCCACGGGCTCCTGTTCATCCAGCCTCCACCGCGCGCTACTCCACCGGCTACTATTCAACCACCCCTCCACCATCTAATGTTCATCCAGCCCTCCACACCACGGGGTCCTATTCAACCACCCCTTCACGGGCACCCCTCCACCGTCTGCTGTTCATCCAGCCCTCCACACCACGGGGTCCTGTTCAACCACCCCTCCACCATCTCCTGTTCATCCAGCCCTCCACACCACGGGGTCCTGTTCATCCACCCCTCCACGGGCACCCCTCCACCGTCTACTGTTTATCCAGCCCTCCACCACACCACGGGGTCTTGTTCATCCAGAGGCAACGCCACCGTTCACTGTTCATCCAACCCCCCCCCCCCGCAACGCTCACTGTTCATCCCATTGATCGGCTTCAGTTAGCAGCAGTAGCGAAGCAATCGCTCGATCGGGTTCAGTTAACAGCCATCGATTGATCACTCGGGTTCAGTAACGCGTAGCCTGCAGTGCAATCGCTCGGGTTCAGTTAGAGCCCAACGCCTCGCTCGGGTTCAGTTAGAGCCAGCGCCTCGCACACACGCGCGTACATGTACGAGAGAAACGCGCATCGCTTGGCCCCTGACCTCCCACCGTAACCGGGAACTCCCCGAAATTTTCCTCCCCCTCGCTTCTACCATGGTTTTTTCCATCATGGACGGCCCAAAGAATGTCATGTAGCTGCGTCTCCGGCCTGCCCAGGATGAAAAGCCCATTTTCTGTCATGATTTTTTGTCATAGAAGTAGGAGCCCACCACATCTATGAGAAAAACCGGGTTTTGTCACAATTATTGTCATAGAGGTGTCATATGTATGACAGAAAAAAATTTCGTTCGGCCCAAAATGTCACGGATGTGTCTTTTTTTGTAGTGTAGTACCGCTCCGGCAGTTCTACCGCTCACTGCTTCAATGCATCTGGGCTGGTCTAGCTCCTGCCGCGCATGTGGTAGTACCGCGGTGCCTCGCGGTAGTACCGCCTGCCTAGCGCGGTAGTACTGCGCGTCGAGGGCCAAGTAAGTGGATAACGGTTGGATTTGTCCTATCACTATAAAAGGGGAGTCTTCTTCTCCGAGTTGACTACCTCTTCCATCCCCAAGCTCCATTGTTGCTCCAAGCTCCATTTTCGCCCGATCTCTCCCTAGCCAATCAAACTTGTTGATTTTCTAGGGATTGGTTGAGAAGGCTCCGATCTACACTTCCACCAAAAGAAATTTGATTCCCCCACAAATCCCTTGCGGATCTTGTTACTCTTGGGTGTTTGAGCAACCTAGATGGTTGAGGTCACCGCGGAGCCATAGTCCATTGTGGTGAAGCTTCGTGGTGTCGTTAGGAGCCTCCAATTAATTTGTGGAGATTGCACCAACCTTGTTTGTAAGGTTCTGTCGCCGCCTCCAAGGACACCAATAGTGGAATCACGGCAACTCGCATTGTGTGAGGGCGTGAGGAGAATATGGTGGCCCTAGTGGCTTCTTGGGGAGCATTGTGCTTCCACACCGCTCCAATGGAGACGAACTTCCTCTCAAAGGGAAGGAACTTCCGTAACACATCCTCGTCTCCACCGGCTCCACTCTTGGTTATCTCGTACCTTTACTTATGCAAGCACTACAAAAAAATACACTTCTGTGATGATACGTGTTTGTCATAGTAGGTCGCTTTTTTGTCATGCATGTACATCCATGACAAATTTATGACAGAATCAAGATAGTCATACCTGTGCTGTCGTAGAAGTATTCCATGACATTACCAAAATTATCATCACAGAAGTGTCCACTTCCACGATGATAAATCGCGCGTCACAGAAGTGCTTTCGTCAAGGGTGACCGACACGTGGCATCCACCATAATGGAACATCGTTAAGCTATCGAGTCAGGTTTTGGATCCGATAACCCGTTAACAATCCCGACCAATGGGGATTTTCCACGTGTAAAATCATCATTGGCTAGAGGAAACACGTGTCGGCTCATCGTCGGGACAGATGTCATCAACTCATTGGACAGAAGGCGCCTATGATACGTCGACACGTGGCACGGCCCAACAAGTTTAAATGGGTCGGCCCAACTAAAGGCCCACAAGATTTTGCGGACCATAATGGGCTGGCCCAGCTAAAGGCCCACAAGATTTCGCAGGCCATAATGGGCCGGCCTAGGTAAAGGCCCACAAGAGTTTTATGCGCCATAATAGGCCGGCCCAGGTAAAGGCCCACAAAATTCTTGCGGATCATAATGGGCCGGCCCAGCTAAAGGCCCACGAGATTTCGCTGACATTAATGGGACGGCCTAGCTGTAGGCCCACAAGATTTTGAGGACCCTAGTAGGCCGGCCCGTTAACTGGCTTCCATGTTTTGGGCCAAATGCCGGCCCATATTTGATCCGGTCTATTAATGGCCTTCCACGCTCCGGGCCTAATAGTGGCCCATATGAGATCCGGCCCGTTAAAAGCCTACCACGTTCTGGGCCAAATTACGGCCCAGATCAGGCCCGGACCTTTAAGAGGTTTTGGGCCTAATTATGGCCCATATCGGATACGGCCCGTCAACTGGACACTATGCTTTTGGGCCCACTTGCTAAAGGCCCACTTAGTAATTCGGCCTGATATTAGTTTTGGCCTGTTAAGGGCCCGTTTAACATTTCGGCCCTATATTAATTTCAGCTTGTTAAAAGCCAGTCATATAGTTGGGCCTAACTACGGCCCGGTTTGCATCCGGCCTGCTCGTAGCCGATATCTGATTGGGCCAAACAAGGACTGAGACAATTTTTCGGCCTGTTAAAAGCCCGTGATTTGATTCGCACAATCATGGGCCGGGGTTCATTTCAAGCTGCTGCCGGCCCGTGAGCTGATCGGCACGTTTCAGGCCCAACCTAAATCGTGATTGCATGACGGCCCGATTATGTACCATAATTTTACGGTTTGGCCGGTTTACTGCGAATACAGGATATATATACAGTAAAATAACTGTAGCATCGTGCATAAGAAAAAACCTATACTACAAAATAAAGAAATTACGGCATATTACATCCACTGGGCATCAAAGTTCTCCACTATGATAATAAAGCACAAGCAAACAACAGATTACATACACTGGGCATCAAAGATCGCCACCAGTGCTAATAAACACGCCGATAAAATAATATACAATACCGACAGCACTTCAATAGAGTTCAAGAAAGGTTAGCCCTGCTGGGGAGCTGCAGCGCAAGCAGCTGAGCAAGATGATGAGATTGCGCCTGTTCAACACTTATATCTTCCTCACTCTGAAAGATAAACAAGCAGACAGATGACAGGTTTTGCACATAAAAGTATCAGTGCTGACAATTCATCACATTTCTTACTGACAAATAAAGTGACACAGTTTAAATTTGCATTAACACAATATGGTATTGTTCAGGTCAAGACATGGCAGGAAATGACATTGTGAAGGAGTTGGAAGCTTCACAACACCACTGGATTACAGATCAAGAACTCATAAGTATCAATGGTTAGTGTGCTGTCAATTTATACCATTTCAGATTGGCAAATAAAGAGACGATTTAAATAATAGTAGAATGATATGACATTGTTCATAGTTAAGACATTGCAGAATATGACATTGTGCTGTAGTGGGTAGGTTCACCACACCACTGGATTACAGATGAAGAACAGAAGCATACATGCAGTGCAAAAGAAGGTCACTTGCTCTGTATAGTTTAATTTACATGGTATGAAGAAGGAACTTGGTTGTACAACTGAAAACTTAAATTGAGAAAGGACGAACTTTTGTTTATGAACTACATATAATAAACTTTAAACAAGCAATTTGATGCAAACACCAAAAATAAACAGCTATTGCAGTCATGCCTAACCAAATATATACAACAAAGTTTGAAGGCTTGAGACGGACAAACTTACATTATTGGTGAAGATAGGCTCTATAAAGGCCTTTTCCATGCCGATGGGGGGGTGGGGGGGTAATTCAAGAAGTTTACCACAGAATCTTCTTCAAAAGCATTGCCTTTATTCTGCATTTTGTTAAGAGTAAATATAGATGTGATAATATACGAAAAATGGAGAATATTTAAGATAAGATGAAGAGTGATGCTACATAACCAAGTAGCTATAAATGTAAGTGCAGCGATACAGGAAAAAGGCACAGCCAAGAGCAATGCACAGCTAAACTTCTTCAGTACCAACCTTATGGTAAGAGTAAATATAGATCTTATGTGTAGAAAATGGAGGGCAAAGGAAAATAAGCTGCAGAGTGATGGTACATAAACAACTACTTGTCATTATAAGTACACTGATAAAGGACAGCATGTACTTACAAGAACAATGCAGAGCTAAAAAAGATTTGCATTGGATATATTCTACACTAATGTAACCATTCATACAGATCAGATAATTTGGAGCGAATAATTGATAAGTAAGCTATCATGCATACTGCTGTCACATAATGAACCAGGTATGTATGCAAGTACAGTGATACAGGACAACAGGTACTAACAAGAGCAAAGCAGCGGGCAGCATATTTGCGATATCCTGTCGTTCTTGTCAAACCAGAATTCTTCTTCGAGCAAATTTCCTGCAAAAAAGATCCGTAAGGCACATGCTAAAAAGTAGAAGTTCAAATTGTCATGTGATTTTATAGACAGTACCTCATCCTAGGAACAAGACCAGTGCATAACAAGGTTTTTCCATTCAATGTGTTCTAAATTTAGCACAGGAGACTTCACCGAAAATTCGTTTATAGACTTGCCATCAAAGTGTTATTTCCTCAGGTAACATCGATACTGCTGCAATGCTTCCTTGAAAAGCACAAGCAAGCTTTGCTCGTCATGACTATCCAGATTGACCCTCTCCTAGTTACAACAATGTAATGTAAATCATTGATGTGTTCAATCAGCATAAAATAGGAAAATAATAACCATGAATAATAGAACTTACATGTAAGTTGGACAGGAAGATGTGAAAATGGTGTTTGTCTTCACAATAATATTCCCATGATGGGAATATATGCACGTTGTCCCTAACAACATTGAAAGCATTGTCTTTTAAACTGGGAATAAATGGAATGGGGTTCCAATCTGCAGGAATTGGCCGTCTCTGCAGTTGGGATAGGTCTTCGGCCGGTGGACTTGCTGTACTTTTTGCTGGAGTGGGATTTTTTTGCGGTACAGCTGGTCTATGGCAAATGAAATCGGTATACCTTTTGCTGGAGTGCAGGTCCTGTGTGGTGGGGCTAGTGGTGTGGCCAGTGAAGTATGGGTACAGTCTGCTAGAGTCGGTCATATACCTTTTGATGTCTGATGCACAAGAACAGCATTTGAGTGGAAAAACATGGTATGATGACAGATGGAATATGTATTGATAATGGATGGGCATGGCATTTCGACATATATGATGAGTAAACTAAGCAGATGGCGGTGCAACAAAGTAGAATAAATGCAAGACAACATATGCAAGATACGCGCAATCAATAAAACCTTGCCAAATTAGAATAGGCACCTTGATGGGTGAACAGGACAGGCCATCTGCCTTTGACTCCTCGAGGTTAGAATAGTCATTAGGATGATATTCTGAACAAGAATCAACAGGTGGGGAGCGTATGAGTTTCATTGCTTCAAGAATGGCACTCAATGCCTTATTGCCAATTTTGTAAGTCATTGCAGTGTTCCACAATATTCTTCTGATGCGCGGATTCTGATATTCACTGTAATTGCGTATAATATCTGAGAACCATGAAAACATAAATAGTTGTGAGATTATCTTTGTAATGTAGATGATATTCTAATATAGGGGCGCCCCTGTAAACAATTGTGTGATATCACTGGATTCTGATGAGAGAGCTCATGTGTGCTGTAATATGGTGCGTGCATTTATATAATCTAGCACAAGTACACAAAAAAATAGGCTCCAGAAGTAAGGATAGCTGGCAGATAATAGGTTCATAATATACTGTATAGAGAGTTTATTGCCAAACCATGATAACAAGAGCACACAGCAACTAGGCAGATCATAGGGGTTGTTTGGTTTTAGGACTAGCATTGCCACACTTTGCCACACATTTTTGCCAAACTTGACTAAGGTTAGTTCATCAAAATGAGAGCCGCAAGTTGGCAAGCCTAAGGGAATCTTGCCACACTTTTTGTGTGTATGCCATGTGGGGTCCAAGTGTGGCTTGCCTAAGATGTGGCTTGAACCAAACACTCACCTAAGTTGGTCAAACTTGCCTAACCTTAGGTGTGGCAATCTTTGGCAAAGTTAGTCACAAACCAAACAGCCCCATAGTGTACATAATAGGGGTACACCATAACCAGGATATATAAATCGGGAAAGTGGAACTGGCTGGAAATTACGGTGTTGTGTTGCCGCTAGTAATTGAAAGCCTATCGATCACGTACAGGCCAGCTCTATCAGCTATTAACTGCAGATGTCCCTGCTCCCCTTCCTGATAAGGAACATACTGTGCTTCCCATACAGAACATCGCACGGGCCGCCGGCCGAACCACCGGCCCCACCACATGTGTTCCTCCGCCACCCCCACCTCGCCCCCACCCACGTTGAGTTTTCTTCGTTCGACGAGGCCCCACCACCGCCCCCCACAACCACCGTCCCCACCCAAGCCCCTTCGATTGCACCGGCGAACTCCAGTGAGCTCTGAAAAATCGACTGACCCAATTTTGAAATTTAGTCTACTGTGATTTAACTAGTGTGGAATATAAAAGGGGAAAACTATAAGCATTGCGAGTATGGTGTTGAGCGTGCCATGGCGGATCTGAAGGTGCAAACCGGACAAAGGCAACTTTGCATCCAAGACAAGAAATCAAAGTAAAGCAGTGGCGATCTATTTTCTTGCTGCGATAAATAAGTTGAGCAGATACGAAAGAGTACCGCCTCTAGTGCGGCACCGTGTACGAATCCGCTGAGATTTTGACGGTGCTGTGGTAGCAATGGCTGTCGGCGGCATGGAAGCAAATCTAGGAGGGTAGATGGTGGCGGCGGGGCACGATGGACGAGACGGTCGTAGGAGCGGCGCCGGCAAGGTGGATGACGACGGGGATGAAGCGAGAGGACGGGATGCAAGGATCCCGGTCCGAAGCCGTGGATGAGAGAGGTCTATCTCTTGTAATGGATGGCGGCGTCGGGGTATCAGCTCCAGCATGGTGGAGGAGGACGGCGGTGGATGGGGTGGCGGACGGAGGAGGGTGGGGTGGAGAGGGTGTTTTGGCGCCCACGGAGTACGAATGGGGAAAAGGGAGATAGAGAGGAAGGGGGGAACCATGTATTCAGGGCACGCTTGTCTCAAATACAAGGAAATTTACAAACATAGCCCCCGTTTCAAATTTCTACTACATCACAGCAACACTAGTCGGTTGGGGATAGTACGGTAATCTCGCATACACCGAATATTTGCCGACGAGAGTTTGTTTTTGGCGCCCACCGTGTATGAATATGAATAAGGGAGGGAGTCAATTTTGGCCGAGGACACACTATGTTTTGGCACCCACCGTGTATGAATCCGGGTGAGAGGCGGTTACGTCACGTTTGGGTGAAATTACAAACCTACCCCTATCGAAACCTATAGAAATCCAGCATATAGGCTTTGCGTGGCAGGGATAGGCAGTAGTGATTTCCATCTCGCAGATTTTGGTTTCGGGCGGTTACTGCGACTTTCCCCGCTTCGTTCAAATTTTGCAGAGTGCGCGTTTACCGTGCCAACTCAATTCGAATCCCATTTGTATTCTAATTTTTTTCGGGCGGGATCCATTTTCAATTGGAATTACATTCTATATACATCATTTTTATATATACTTTCAAAAGCACAACACCATTTATAAATAAATATGGTTTACAAATGGCATGATCTCAGATTCATAAGGTTGTATACATGAATTTGGATTTTCAAATATATTTTTTACTAACGATTTTCAAATATTTGAAACCACTTTATGTTGAAATCCAATGTATGCATTCCTCACTAACTGTCTCCAATTAATGTGTGTTTCATGCGGGGTTTTTTTTACTTCTCAAACATGTAAAATGTGTTTCACACACGCAACATATAGTGTAATCCCGTTTAGACATTAATTGCATATAAACCATGCATTGTTTGTAATTTAAGAATCTATGGATCACCAATATTGATAAACTATATAACATTACACGTGTGCCCAAATTCAAATGAATATGCATGTTTGTTACACCAATTTGCGTTATGATATTATCGATGTCGTGATCTCCAGTTTAAATATTTGAATCCCCTTTAATCCAGATATTCGTCTCATATGGCTATCACTCATGCTTATATAAGACTATCTCTCTGGACCTATACGGTTCATCGTCTCTCAGGTATCTCTCGTGCTACCTGTATGTCGAAAATGATCTTTTATCTTCGTAACACACTGACGGTACTCTCTCCCACGACCTTCATCACTCTATCTCTCTGTAAGTATATCTTGCTCCCTGCTATGTGTCTCTAACTATGATTCTCCATGTGGAATCTCTTTCTCTCACACAAACACAAAACTTTGTCTCCCGGGGTCTCATTTCTCTCTACTATTCCCATGTGTGCCACTCGCACACTCCTCATACAGAGATGTCTTTCGCTCCTTAGATATGAGAACCTACGACTCTTCCTCTTCAATATCTCTTTCTCACACACAAACACAGACTCTATCTCCCAGGGTCTCATATTTCTCCATTGTTCTCTTGTATGTCGCTCACACACACCCTCTCTCCCTAGAGATATCTTGTGTTCCCTCGTATGTATCTCTAGCTATCACTCTCGTTGTGAAATATCTTTCTCTCTCGCAGACACAAAACTCCGTCTCTCTGGATCTCATTTCTCTCAGATATTTGTTTGTATGTGACTCACACGCACCCTATCTCTATCTCTCTCACACCCACACACATAACCCAGCCTTCTGATCCACTTGACTCCTATCTCTAACGCACACTAGCTAGCATCTTTATCTTTCTATTTATCTGTTTCTCCATCAACCTTCTTTCTCGCCCTCACTCTTGATTCCTATCATGCACACTACATATCTTTCTCTCTACATGCAGTCAAGTGCCCTCTCACACACATATATAACTTCACCCTTTGAACCACCCGACGGTCATCTCCAACACCCAAACTAGCGGATGTCCCTCTAGCTAGCATCTCCATCTCTGTATCTATCTTTAGTTTCTCCGTCAACATTTCTTTCTCGCACGGAGTCTTGCTTCCTATCACCCACACTATATATGTCTCTCCATACATATGCATTTATAGGTTGGTCTCTTTTGCACAATCATTGCGCCTCACTCCCTCTGCTCGCCATAGATGCATGCTCCAGCCCACGCCACTATCTCTTAAAGACAAAAACACATGCTCAATTGTCGGGACTTCTTCCATGCATTCTCACATGCATGCATAATGTCATACCGATCCGTCTCTCCCATGTCGCTGATCTTATGACTTATGTCTTCTTTCTTTTATCTCGATCATGCGCGAGCGCACACACACACATCCCACGTATACATGTATACCTCTCACACATGCACGTTCAAGGTCTCTATGTCTCCATACATAGTTAATTACCCTCAATCCCAACGCCACATCGAATCGTTTTCCTCTTTTGTGCACATAACTTCCGCCTCGATGGGTAAAACACACACTCACACTTAACAATCTCCTTCTAGCTACCCCCGGCCTCTCACTCTTCCCCTATATCACCGAAACCAATAAGACCATCCCTTAGTTTAATTCCCGCTGAGGGAGTCCTAGATTAGGGGGTCTCCAGACAGCCGGACTATCTCCATTGGCCGGACTCTTAGACTATGAAGATACAAGATTGAAGACCTCGTCTCGTGGCCGGATGGGACTCTACTTGGCATGGAAGGAAAGCTAGGCAATACGTATATGGATATCTCCTCCTTTGTAACCGACGTTGTGTAACCCTAACCCTCTCCGGTGTCTATATAAACCGAAGGGTTTTAGTCCATAGGACAACAATCACAACAGACAATCATACGATAGGCTAGCTTCTAGGGTTTAGCCTCTCTGATCTCGTGGTAGATCTACTCTTGTAACACCCCTATCTTCAATATTAATCATGCAGGACGTAGGGTTTTACCTTCATCAAGAGGGCCCAAACCTGGGTAAAACTTCGTGTCCCTTGCCTCCTGTTACCATCCGGCCTAGACGCACAGTTCAAGACCCCCTACCCGAGATCCGCCGGTTTTGACACCGACATTGGTGCTTTAATTGAGAGTTCCTCTGTGTCGTTGCCGTTGGGCTTGATGGCTCCTACTATCATCGATAGCGATGCGGTCCAGGGTGAGACTTTTCTCCCCGGACAGATCTTCGTATTCGGCGGCTTTGCACTGCGGGCTAATTCGCTTTGCCATCTGGAGCAGATTGAAAGCTATGCCCCTGGCCATCAGGTCAGATTTGGAAGTTTGAATTACATGGCCAACATCCGTGGGGACTTGATCTTCGGCGGATTCGAGCCACAACCGGGCGCGCCGCACTGTCGTGATGGGTATGACCTAGCTCTGCCACTGAACAGTACCCCAGAAGCCGCGCCCGCATCAGCTCCGACCCTTAGTTCGGAGCCAACTGCGCCAATTGAGGACGGGTGGTTAGACACCGCCTCAGGGGTTGCTGTCTCAACGGCGATCGAGCCGAACACCAGCATAAATCTCCGTGCAGCCTATGACTCCAAGGTGCCGGACTCTCTTCCGGACCCCGAACCATCCGCGCCCCTGCCAATCGAATCCGATTGGGCGCCGATCATGAAATTCACCGCCGCGGATACCTTTCAGCACTCGCCCTTTGGCGACATTCTGAATTCACTAAGGTCTCTCTCTTTGTCAGGAGAGCCCAAGCCGTATCA
The DNA here is from genome assembly GCF_056163025.1 of Triticum urartu. Classification (NCBI taxonomy): domain Eukaryota; kingdom Viridiplantae; phylum Streptophyta; class Magnoliopsida; order Poales; family Poaceae; genus Triticum; species Triticum urartu. The sequence continues at coordinate 178,074,870 of NC_141875.1, forward strand.
TGGCCAACAGGATTGGGATGTGGACGACGAAGAAATTTGACGCCCACCCACCACCCACTTAATAGCCACTGTCGATGATTCAACCGACATGCTTGACTTCGACTCCGAAGACATCGACGGTATGGACAATGATGCGGGAGGTGAAGAGGAACCACCGCCCACAGGGCGCTGGACGTCCACTTCATCATACGACGTATACATTGTGGATACACCAAAAGAAGATGACGAGGAACGGAAGGACGCACCGAAGGCTTATTCCCTCGAGAAGCAGTCAAAACGGCGGCGCAAGCGCCGCCCCAAATCACGCCTCGCCAGAAATAACGATAACACAGACCCAGTGTTGGAGCAGGGCGAACCACTGCCGGACCACAGCAATACGGAGAATCAAACCAAACAAACCAATTCGGTCAAAGATAATAGTCCGGACGACACAACGCCGGACAGGCACCCGGAGCAGCAGAATGCCCGTCAATGGCTTGTTGCCACCGTGAGGAGTCTGAAAAAGCAGCAGCAAAGGCTCAAGGCTGCGCAGGACGCACTCCAAATCAGATGGGGTAAAGTACTCAACACAGCAGCGAAGTACGGCGACAATCGCCCCACCAAGAGCTACCCAAAGCGGAAGTTGCTACCTGAATTCGATGAGGAGGCCTCAGACCCCTCACAACGAAAAATAAAAACAGCCACCTGACCGGATAGACGACCTCACGGCCAACATAGTGCGGCAAACAATGCCACCCACAAGACAATACGCGATTCACGCGAGGGCTTGCACCAAAAGGACAACGCAACCAGATCCATCTATGGACCACGCAAGCGCGCCCAGTATACGATATAACACAACAAACATCCGAACAGCGCGGTACACCCAGATACAGGGGTGCCGCACACCCCCTATGTTTCACCGACGAGGTCCTGGATCATGAATTTCCAGAAGGATTCAAACCTGTAAACATAGAGGCATACGACGGAACAACAGACCCTGGTGTCTGGATCGAGGACTATATCCTCCACATCCATATGGCTCGAGGAGATGATCTCCACGCCATCAAGTACTTACCACTCAAACCCAAAGGGCCAGCTAGTCATTGGCTTAAAGGCCTCCCTGAAAAATCAATTGGAAGCTAGGCAGAGCTCGAAGACGCTTTTCGGGCAAACTTTCAAGGGACTTATGTCCGACCTCCGTATGCGGATGATTTGAGTCATATAACTCAACAGCCTAGAGAGTCAGCCCGAAAGCTTTGGAACAGGTTTCTTACTAAAAAGAACCAAATTGTCGACTGCCCGGACGCCGAAGCCTTGGTAGCTTTTAAGCACAGCGTCCGTGACGAATGGCTTGCCCGACACCTCGGCCAAGAAAAACCAAGAACAATGGCAACATTAACAAGCCTCATGACCCGCTTTTGCGCGGGTGAAGACAGCTGGCTAGCCCGATGCAGCTCCAGCGACCCCAGTATATCTGAAGTTAGAGATGGAAACAGGAAATCACGACGCAACAGCAATAACAAACGCCGGAATAAAAGAGATAGCACGAAGAGAACGGCAGTAAACGCCAGATTCAAAAGCTCTCGGCCAGGTCAGCAAAAGCCGCCCCCTAAAGGCGCCAGAGACGAACTGTCCAGCCTAAACAAAATTCTGGACCAAATATGTCAGGTCCATAGCACCCCTGGCAAGCTCAACACTGTACACAAGGGGGAGGATACACCAAGCGAAGATGAGGATGAGCCTCTCAAGGAAGACACTGGGGAACAAAAGAAATTTCCACCAGAAGTCAAAACAGTAAATGTGTTACACGTGATCAATGGCAGAAACAAAACGACACTCCCAGAAAAATACGCCCGAAGGCCTATCACCGCGGAGTCCTGCCACTGGTCATCTCAACCGATCACTTTCGACCATCCTGATTACTCAGCAAGTGTCCGGCGTGCAGGATGGGCTGCCTTGGTATAAGACCCAATAATTGACGGATACCACTTCACACGAGTCCTGATGGACGGTGGCAGCAGTCTAAACCTGATATACCAGGATACAATCCACGAAGTGGGGATAGACGCAAAAAAAATTTGCCATAGAAATATTACCTTTAAAGGAGTAATGCTAGGCCTAGGGGCTCATTGCACGGGCTCCCTGCTACTAAAAGTGGTATTCGGCTTCCCCGATAACTTCCGTAGCGAACATTTAGCCTTCCACATCGCTCCGTTTCAAAGTGGCTATCAAGCACTACTCGGACGCGAAGCTTTCGCTCACTTTAACGCAATACCACACTATGCTTCCCTCACACTCAAGATGCCCGGTCCATGTGGCATCATTACAGTGAACGGAAGTATTAAGTGATCTCTGCGCGCCGAAGAGCGTGCAACTGCCCTGGCAGCCGCACACTAAAAACGGCCTCACCAACTAAAGCATTTAGCAGGTCGTCACGACCTCGGACAAGGTTAGACGAGTCCGGCGCAACCATATGCAATTTTTACCAGATCAATGATCACACCCCTATTACAAATACAAGGGGCTCAACGTGCGCAGACAAGCGGCAATTCTTACTTACCTTGAATTATACATGATTTCTTTAAAAAACTATCTTTTTGCACGACAGCTTTTTTCACCTATGCTCCTCTCTCTTACAGATAATCATCGTCACCCGTCCAGGATACGGCATAACGGAGACACAGGCGCAGACGTGCAGCAGGGACCCGCTCCAAGGATTCTTTTTAGATTAAGACCCTGCGTAAACCCCTTTTACTGTCTCTTGTTGATACATATCCACCAAATTCTCAGCATAGTCAAGAAGGATGCTGGCGTCTTGGCATGTGGCCACGTCAGAATAATGCACGTACCTGGACACAAGGGGCTTCTTAAAAAGGGCACTATCTAGGCCCAGTTTATACCATAAAGACCGAATACCTTAGGGCGGGTTCGGCGTCGCGAGTTTGGCCTTATATGCATCAGCTCCGAATCATTGTCTTTGGTCAAATGTTGGGTTTAACCGGCTCCTGTGTTTGGTGCCTTATGTTCCACTTTACCGGCTAAGGTAGCACTAGGAGAACTACTGCGATTGTGCCCTAGTTCATCCGGACGAGCACCTCAGTAGAGAAAGTCGAAAACTGGTTGTCATGATATAGCGTGAGACTGGTCAACCACTCGGTGACCTCTCGGAATGTTAGAATTCCTCCGCCTTAATGAAGGGTCGTTTCCTGGCCAGGCATGTATGCACCCCTCGATCGGGAGGGTGCGGAGCCACCAGGGGCTATCTAGTAACCCCACTGTCAAACTCCTATGGCTAAGTGAAAGTGTTAGAGCATTATAGTCCGGTTGCCTCGCTCGCTATGCTATCACCTCCTTAATAGGACCAAGACATTGGGTTAAGTGTGAACACGCGTTTTTTGCGAACACCCCCGCAATTTATGCGTGGGGGTTGAAGCCGACGGCTGCAATCTTTCAGGTTATACACAGGTATACATAAACGGCCGCACAGGAGGCATCATAGTACTTTCAGGCAAAAGTATAAAAATAACCTTATAAAAAATTCATAAAAGCATTGTGCTTACAATGAAAATACATATCACTCAAACACAATATTTTTCGAGCACTGGGCTTCTATCAAACGAGCACCCTCGAGAACCTCCTCGAAATAGTGCTCGGCAGCCACCTGGCCTATGGCCGATCCCTGCGCCGCAACAGTGGTAGCGTCCATCTCTGCCCAGTATGCTTTAACACGGGCAAGGGCCATCCGCGAGCCTTCTATGCACGCCGACCTCTTCATTGCATTAATGCGCGGCACCGCATCAAGGAACCGCTGCACTAAGCTGAAATAGTTGTTCGGCTTTGGTCTTTCCGGTCATAGCTGATCCACAACAGACCTCATGGCGAGTCCGGACAACCTATTCAGTTCGTCCCATTCGGCTAGCTGGTCAGTTAATGAAAGCGGACGCTCTGGAACGTGGAATTGCGTCCAGAACAGCTTGTCCACTTCACGATCTGTCTGACCTTGGAAGTACTTGGCCGCATCGGCAGCGCTCGCCGCCAAATCCATATACGCATCTGCCGAACTCCACAGCCGATCCAGAGGGGCATACCGAGGATCTCCGAACTTCCTCCGTAACATGAAGGGTTTCCCAGCCGCAATATCCCCGGCTTCCCGCGGCTCCTCCTTCTTCGCTCTCATAAAAGAACGGGTGTCTTTGTCCGCCGCCGCGTCCTTCTCAAGGTCCGTTGCCTTCGCTCGGTTTTGTTTTTCAAGGAACCGGCAACGGTCGGCAGTGTCTTTTAATTCTACGGCCATCTTGGCCATCCTCTCCTGGCTCTCGCAATGTGCGGCCTTCTCGGCTTTCAACTCTTCGGCTGCCTTCAAAGCAGCTGCATTACTAATCCTTGCTTGTTCCTTGGCTCTGGCAAGTTCCGCCCGCAAGGCTTCCACGGTGGCAGCTCCATCTGCAGTCACAACATATTAAATCTGGCATTATGCTGCTCTTACTATCTGGCGTTCACCGGATAATAACACTTACCCTGTGCCTCGTCAAGCCTCTTGTTAACAAGATCGATGTTGGCATCTGCCGCATCCAGTTGCCGTTTTAATTGGGCAAACTCCCTAGTCCGGCTAGCCACCAGAGCTCCCACCACCTGCACATAAAGGCAGTTTGGTTATTGCCTGGGAATATGATCCTCTGTTCGCCGCCGTTCTCGACGACAACCAGAGTCTCAGGGGCTACTATAACATGTGCAATACTATCACATATTATCTCACATACCTCAAAGCCTGTCAATAGACTCATATAGGCTTCATGTAATCCGCTTTCAGCAGACGAGATTCTCTCCATCACCGTACCCATCAGTGTACGGTGCTCTTCTAAGATGGCCGCTCGCCTCACCAACTCCCTCAGAACGTTCGACCGCACACCAGACGGTGCCGGACTCTTTCGTATGCTCTCTTCGGGAGCCGGACACTGGGGACTTTGGGGGTCTACGGGATTATCTTCTGGCCTCACCGGATCCGGAGAGGCCCTCCGCGACAACACTTTGGGGTCGCCCGCTTCTGGAGCGGAGGAGTCCGGGGGAGGCGTTTCGCTCTCCATCATCTCTGGAAGAAGATCCCCTGAAGACGAGCTCATTTGAGAGGGGCTGAGGCCCGAACTGCAAGATAGATGCGGTGGTTATTTTCTCAGAGGAAAAAGATAGCATACCTTTACTATTGAAATATTTTGGATCACTTATGACTCGTTGGAGGGCTGATCCCCCCACGGTCTCTGTGCGGCAGAAGCACCCCCCAAGGCAGGACCCTCATTGGGAGACCTCTTCTCCCGTTTGGAGGCTTCGGCTTCTGGATCCTCGGAAGTAGTCCTTTTCCTCCCCCGATCGTCCTCCTTCATGGAGACGCTCGTTCCCTTGGTTGGAGCGGATAGCGATGGGGGCCCGCGTCCGCCCGTATTATCTCCCTCGGTATCTTCCTTCAAGGGCTCCGGGCAAGGTGAAACCTCGAGCATCTTCTCCAATACCAGATTTTCCAAACCCTCAGGGAGGGGGGCAAACACCGAATCATCTTCACCTTTGTTAGCCAGTCCTGGTCAAAAAGCGAACTCTCAGAAATAACTTCGAATAAAAAACAACGTGTTCGGCTAGAGGATTTCTTACTTGTTCGGCGGCGCGGTTACTGCTCAGGCCCACGTCCTCGGTGATATCCGGACATTCCACTTGAGGTCCGAAGAATGACTTGTACATATCCTCGTGCGTCAGGCCGAGGAAACTTTGAATGGCACGTGGCCCCTCTGGGTTGAACTCCCACAAGCACAGGGGCCGGCGTTTGCAAGGCTGGACTTGACGAACCAGCATAACTTGTATTACCGCAACCAAATTAAAATCTCCCTCGAAGAGATCTCGGATGTGGCTTTGCAGTATAGGCACGTCCTTGGCTGGACCCCAGCTTAGACCCCTGCTAATCCATGACATCAGTTGTGGTGGGGGGTCCAGGCGGAAAGCGGGGGTAGCCGCCCACTTGGCACTCCTGGGAGCCGTGACGTAAAACCACTCTCGTTGCAATAATTCGGACACCTCTGGAAAGGAACCTTTCGGCCATGGAGCTCCTGCCATCTTGCCTATTGATGCACCTCCGCACGCTGCATGTTGCCCCTTGATCATCTTCGGTTGTACTTCAAAGGTCTTGAGCCACAGGCTGAAGTGAGGGGTCACACGAAGGAAGGCCTCACACACGACAATAAATGTCGTGATGTGGAGAAAGTAGTCCAGAGCTAGATCGTCGAATTCTAGCCCATAATAGAACATCAAGCCCCTGACGAAAGGATCCAGAGTGAGGCCTAGACCTCAAAGGAAGTGGGAGACGAACACAACGTTCTCGTTGGGTTCGGGAGTAGGGACGACCTGCCCTTGAGCAGGCAGCCGATGCGAAACCTCGGCGGTCAGGTATCTGGCCTCCCTGAACTTCTTAATGTCCTCTTCCGACACAGAGGACGGCATCCATCGGCCTTGAAGGCTGGATCCGGACTTGATTGAAGATTCGGAGCACCTAACCTGGCTTTGGGTGTTAGAACTCGAGGCAGAGGAAGGGTTCGATTGAGCACGAGAGAGAAAAAGAAAAAACCCCGTCCCTTTATAAAGAGGGTGAATATCAAGCGTCCTCTCCGTAGCCGTTTAGGACTTGCCTATAATCTAGGAGTCCTAGACACGGTTGGGTTACCCACGCCCGTATTGATGAGAATCCCGTAATTGGGGGAACACGATCTCCGCTTCGGCAAGACGTGTCACGAAACTGCCTCACGTTATGTGCGGGGATGGTTAAAAGAAACGGTTCGAATAATCACCGGGCCATGACGTAACGTCATGCTGCCGAAACAAGCTAGCAAATTAGATCTGCGAAAACATTATTCTCTCTACGGTGGAATGTGGAACTTACTTTGCAGGGTCGGACACTACCCTCATATTCAAATTCTTCTGTGATGTATTCGGAGAAGGAACCCACCTTGCAATGCCGAAGACAACTACGCGCCGGATTCATCGTCATTGAAGCCTGGTTCAGGGGCTACTGAGGGAGTCCTGGATTAGGGGGTCTCCGGACAGCCGGACTATCTCCATTGGCCAGACTGTTAGACTATGAAGATACAAGATTAAAGACATCGTCTCGTGTCCGGATGGGACTCTACTTGGCATGGAAGGCAAGCTAGGCAATACGTATATGGATATCTCCTCCTTTGTGAACGACCTTGTGTAACCCTAACCCTCTCCGGTGTCTATATAAACTGAAGGGTTTTAGTCCGTAGGACAACAATCACAACAGACAATCATACCATAGGCTAGCTTCTAGGGTTTAGCCTCTCTGATCTCGTGGTAGATCTACTCTTGTAACACCCATATCTTCAATATTAATCAAGCAGGACATAGGGTTTTACCTCCATCAAGAGGGCCCGAACCTGGGTAAAACTTCGTGTCCCTTGCCTCCTGTTACCATCTGGCCTAGACGCACAGTTCGGGACCCCCTACCCGAGATCCGCCGGTTTTGACACCGACACCCGCCTACATGCACCACTGATATATAGTAGTCTTCCTCAGTGTCTCTCGAACAAACACGTTCTCTCAAAGTTGACTCCTCTCACGCGCACACACCTTCTCTTCCCTCTCTACGGGCATTTTCTCTCTCACACCCGATCGTTGGTGGCCTCTGCCATACACATCACCTCTCTATGATGAAAGCCATGCACACTTAAATTATATCCGCCACAGAGGACCCCGCGACACACACACACATGCACGCACCCCCCAACACACACACTAAGACTCCATCTCTCTCTCTCACACACACACACACACACAAACACACACATGCAAGCACGCACCCCCCCACACACACTAAGACTCCATCTCTCTCCCTCTCTCACACACACACAAACTAAGACTCCATCTCTCTCTCTCTCACACACACACACCCCACACACACTAAGACTCCATCTCACACACACATGCTCTAGGTGGAGCATTTGTTCCTACCACCCTTCATCCAACCTTACCCGTATGAAAACAATCACCTTTATTTACTTTCATAACATGGACAAATTCCACTTTACTTTAGTAGTCAGCAAACTTATCATCTGTACCCTTATAAAAAAATGTGTTGGTGGTGATGGTGTGCCTGCCATCTTGTAATACAGACCGTATGATCTATATCTGAGGATAGAAAGCAAACTATGATAATTTTACAAAAGATACCGGCACCTCTCTCCACATCATTATCTCGCGCAACCTCATTGCTCAGCAATTAAAAAAGGAATAAGTCTCTGGAACAATCTAGCATGCATGGTGGCCGCTGCCGCCTGCCGGCGCCGTCCATCCCCATGCCTCCGCCCATTCCGACCACCAGTCACCTCCACACTCCACTCCTCCTCGCCTTATCTCTCATCTTTCATTTTTTCAATGACATTCTTGAGATACCAGTTTTCCTATAAAATTCTTGAGATATCATTAGTTTTTACACATGGGATTACTCCTGCATGGGTCAATCACAACAGGTGTTCTGTAAAAAAATGCATATTGATGTTCCATGCAATGCATGAGAATCTTGCTTGTAATTATATAACGCAAATCACGAGCAGGAAGTGACATTTTTTTGGCACAACCACGTTAACATGGCCATGTAAATCACTAGCTAAAGTAAATACCATTATACTTATATCCCGATGCAAAAGGTTGGGTACATGTCCAAAGAGTAGAGTCGCACACACGCACTCTGTCTCTCAGAATCTCTCTCTCTCTCACACACAATAGTTACGTGACGCCCACTTAAGCAGACACGTATGTTACAATTTGTGCACCCGCGGGTACACGTGATACTGCACATTTATTTAAGCCGGAAGGCGAACCCAAACAGTAGCTGCATTCATTTCCCTCCCACCACCTCTTCTCTGGTCGCCGTCGCCCGGTAGCCATGGGTCGGCCAAAGGTAACAACATACGCCATACTCCCGCCGGAGCGGTGCTTTAATATGGAAATTTTAGTGGTCATGCATGCATCTTTTTGTGCTAGCACTCCTATATAAGGGTTGACCGGTCACTTCCCGTGGACGTGCGCGGGCGGTGGAAGAGGAAGGAGAAGGGAAGCGGGTTGTGGAGTAACGTTTTTACCACAATTTCTTAGGAAACTGAGTGTAATAATTGAGTAGTTTTGCAAACTACCAGTACTACACCTGAAACGGTTCAAAACCTATACTCCCTTGCCAGCACACGCTTCCCGCGTGAAACGGTCAGCGTCGCCCTGGAGCGTCAGTGCCGCATTGGGCATCTACAATGCAGGCGCTAACGCCAGGCGCCAGGGTTAGTATCCCGGCCATTTCCTCGTAATCCCATCGAAATCCTGAAATTTGGTTAGCATCGATGCCATAAGAGTTGTCCGGCGCTAAACGAGCTGCCCGTTCTATTTTTTATGCGTAGCGCCCATACGCTGGCTCTCACCGTTGCATGCCTAGACTCCAAGCCGAGGCGCTAGGAGAAAAATCCTTTTTTATTCCTAATCAAGCGGATGATTAGGGCTTTGCGATGGAGATGCCCTTAATGCCCAGCCAGAGCGGAGGCGACCTCTCACTGGCGCCGGCTTTGAAGTGGCGCGACGGCCGAGAGAGCGCCGCTTCCCGGTGCACGCGACTGCTCCGCGTCGAGACTGGCCATGGGATAGAGTTAGTTTGAGCTAGTTGGGGCTCAAATAGCCCTAAACTATCCAAGCATGAGGGTTTAAACTGGAGCAAGTTGCACCGAACCCACCAAAAAAAACTATCCCACCTAAGAGGTGCTAACTGGAGATAGTTCTCACTGGGACCACTGAAAAAACACTTTTCTCTCTCCATGAAGTGCATTTATTGTCAATCTAACCCTGTCACCCAAAAACCTCTTTGGCTACAGTTAGTTCAGGGTTAGTCATGTGTTAGTCTAACCTCTAGCTAATTTAGAGTATCAAACAGGAGCAGTATAGGACATGAAAGTTGCTCAAAGCATACAGGCAAATTCGTACGTGAAAGGATTTTTTTCTTTTTGAAAACGAAACGTGAAAGGAATTTTTTTTAGAATGCTCTTGGCATGTCGCTAACATGTGATAGTTAACCGACCTCAATAGACGGAAGAAACGCTAGCCCGCCGCACTTTGATAGAGACGAGGAGGGAGAAGCGATACAGGCTGCTGGATTACTAGAGATAGGTGTCGCACGGATGCCAAGAAATATGGTGATAGTGTGGGTTAGCAATGTACTAGTATGATACTACACTGGGCTGCCATGTTTCATACTCTTCCAGTCCACTGTGGAGATGATTGGTTAATTTTATATCGCTAAATAATATTAAATATTATGAGTGCAGACGCTCCACCATGAGGTTCCTTGCTCCTTCTCGGTCATCCGGAATCTATGTTCTTCCACTCTATATTTTTTACGTGAGCTTTGTTCATCCTTTTGCCAAGACGCGAGACATCTAGCATCAAGGTGCACGTGTTATACAAGGATCATTCCATCTATATGAAGAACACGTGGGACTGGAACTACGAGACGAACATGTACCCATGAGTGGACGTACGAACCTGAGTAATGTAGCGCAGTAAGTGAAGTAGAAAGGCACAAATGGTATGAACATGTGTGGCATATAGGGTGTGTTTGGTTGTGTTCTCGTCTCAGCATAGTTGTTCCATCTTCATGCATGCTCAACTCAACACCCCTCTTCATGCATGCTTCTAGTGTATTTGTGCTAATCTAGTGTGGACTCATGCACCCTCCAAACACTCTACCAAACACCCAAAAGTAGGTCGAGAAGGGAACTCTTGGGCGGCCTTTGTCTCTTACTACGTACTATCACTAAATGTTGTACGTCCAATGCACGGTGATGTTATGGAGTACATGCCTAAGTACTCTACTACTACTATATTAGTTGGAGGCACATATTAACTTTTATATTTGTTTACGTGTATGCCCCGAGACCTTCCAACTAGACGTGTCTTTGTCTCCAGGTCGCACTTTGTATCGTTCATACCACTAAGTACTACTACGTGTGGTCTCCGATCCAGAAGTGGAAACGCTCTACCACGCTATTTTTTACGCTGGGCTCTACCACGCTGTTCATGTCCCACTCCTTTCGCTGACGTGTGGGACATCCAGCACGTCCCGTGTTTGGCACCCTTCGTCATAAGAGTTGAAATGCTAGCATTCATCAGAAATAAAAAATAATTATAAATCGGCAGTGATACTATTTTTTTGCGAACCAATCAGCAGTGATACTATACCACGCGGTTTTCTTGCTCCTCAATATCGGAAAGAATACTTCTGTTCGCCAACATGTGGGACGTCGACCATCCTGGTCCACTTGCCATGCACGCAGTGTCGTGGTTCTAAGACTGATAGTAGAATAGGGGGGTAGGAATGTAGAGGCAAGATCCTAGCTATGGAGGAGTTGTACACACGAGTTTACGAGTTCAGGCCCTTCTCGGAGGAAGTAACAGCCCTACATCTCGAAGCCCTGAGGCGGTCGACTGAATATATGTGTGTGAATTACAGAAAGTGCCAACCCTTGTCCCAGAGGAGGGGTGTGGCTTATATAGAGTGCGCCAGGACCCTAGCTCCCCTCCGTTACCCAAGGTTTAATGCCCATAAAGGAGGGGCGTTACTGGTAACGTTTGAAGTAAAGTGTTATAAATGCCCATAAAGCTATGGTTTATGTCCTGACTGTTGCAAAGTGGAGAGTTTCTCATCCTTTACTGGTCGAATTTCTTCAAGGTGGTCGAATGAGCACATCTTCATGGCCGAGTGGATGATGGTTTCTCTTTGACTGCTTCTGATTCTTTGTAGGGATGTCCTTGGGGAGGGTATGTCGGACAGATCCATGACCCTACCCTAGGTACATAGCTCCATCATTAGCCCCCGAATGGATCAGGGTTTGAGTGGGGAAGGAGTTAGTAACACATCCGACCCATTCTTTGTGCTATGAGTATATCCTGTTCTGGAACAATGAGTTGAGGTGACGACGTCGACTCCTTTCTCAGTCCCCTTGGTCCATTCTTGGTTTTTGTCGAGTGAATTTTCATGGTAGAATTCCGAATGATGATGTGGAGGATGTTTGTCTTCAGTCTGACAGGTTGTTCTGCTCTCCGCGGATCTCGCGGGATTCGAATTTTGGGAAGTGCGCCAGACGGACGGAACTGAGGTTATCAGGATGGATTAGGCAAGTCTCCTCGATCTCCGCGCCACCTTTTTCGCCACATACTACGTGCGCGACTATTGCAGGATTTGTTTAGATCGCCTGGGTCCACCAGTCAGTCACTCGGGTGACAACCTTATAAAAGGCCCCGTACCAGGCCTCTGCCCCGCGCGCTCCCATTCTCTCTTCTTCTTCTCCCAATCTCTCCGCCACGCTCGCTTCTGCCCTCGTCACCGGACCTTTGCTCGAGCTCGACCCGTCGCCATGTGGAAGGAGAGGACAGTGGCGCTGGAACGTGCGAAGAAGACGACCGCGAAGGCCAAGGGCAAGCAGACCAGCCGAGGCGGATCGTCGTCAAGATCTGGCCTGCCAGCGTGCTGGATCCAGGGCGACTGGATCCGCTCGACAATCACCCAAGACGACCTCGACGACCTGGTGGAGGGGGGACTAATCCCCCACAAGTCAGCGCGGCTCCCGGGGAACGGAACCGAGCCGCAGCCAAGGGAGGGTGAGTGTGTTCTCCTCGCCACCCACGTAGATCGCGGATTCTCACTACCTCCCCATCCTTTCTTCCAGGGTTTTTTGAACTTCTTTGGGGCTCAACTCCACCATTTCACTCCAAACACCATAGTCTATCTGGCCGCTTTCGTATCGATGTGTGAAAACTTCTTGGGGTGTCGACCGCACTAGGGTCTTTTCAAACACATCTTCACCTGCCGCTCCCAATCGGTCAAAAAGGCCAAGTCGAGTGACGAGAAGACACAAGTGATCCAAATTTGCGGGGGTCTAGGGATCCAGATGAGGAGCAAAAGTTCTTTCCCAACCATGATTCTCCCCGACTTGGTCCGGGGCTGGCAGTCGACTTGGTTCTACTGCAAGGATTAGCCAACCCTGGGTCAGTCAACTGGACTTCCTCCCTTTTCCTTGGCTCGAGTGGTGAAGCCCGCCCCCTGAAGGTAGTTCCTGAAGAAAAGGCGCAGGTCAAGGTGCTGGTCGAGCGGGTCGTCCAGCTAGTCCGCGACGGGGTGACCGGGATGGACCCGCTGGAGGACTTTCTCGGTCGATGCATCCAACATCTTCAAGCGCGTCATCATCCGATGTGGATGTACTCTGGGCTCGAGGATTCCACTCGGATCCACCCGGAGGATGTCAGCAAGGATACCTTGGAGAAGTGGTTGATGGGGATCACCAGCAACAAAGACAACCCTCGGGGGTCTAGGAGGGTGATTCCATTCGACAACTCGCACCAGCCGGAGCAGGTATACTTCTATTTTACCAAGTATCTTTCCGATTCACCGTGTGATGTCTTGTTTGTGGTCGACTGAATTTCCTTTGATCGTTATCCTTTCAGGCCCTCATCGACATGTACTCAATGCCCAACGGAGTGCAAGACCAAGACACTGAGGAAGAAGCAAGCGGGGGCGAGAGCGGCGAGGAGCATTCGAAAGCCGAGGAGGACGAGGAGAGCGACGAATCGACCGATGACGAAGAAGTCGACTCGCCTCCTCGCAGGGAGAGGAGATCCAAGCACGCTCAGGACCCGGCAAGCGCTCCGGACTTGGCGGCCGCGCCGATTGGTCAGTCCTCGAAGCGTCCCAGGACGTCTTCCCCAACGCCGACTGAGAAGGCTTCGAAGCAGTCCAAAGTTGCGCCGCCTCCAGCGCCGAAAGCCACCTCTTCCAAGATGCCAAAAGCTTTGCCCAGGATCAAAGTGACCGTTCCTACTATCTCCGGGTAACCATCTGACTTGTCTTTTTCATCGACTCGATTAACCAGACGTAACCGATTGAATGTGGGTCTTTGCAGTGCTGCTACGTCAGGAACTTCTTCTTTCCAGTACCGGGACGAGGAAATGGAAGATGCGATAACCTCCAACCTAGGTATAAACTCTTGTGATTTTGTTCTTGATTCTTTGGTCGACTGCGTTCGAGTGGTTCACTTGGGGTCGAATGATTTGCCTTGCAGCTCCGCCCAACATCATTGATCTTCCAGATGACGATGAAGATGTGGCTCTTAAGCCCAGGAAGAGCAAGAAGGTAGCAGCTGGCAGGATGGCTCGGCAAGAACCAACTACAACACCTCCCATCTGTCAAGATGAACACGCGGGCAGGGCCTCTGTGACGTTCGCTGCACCCTTGTCGAGTGGGCATCCCGCACCGTCCACTGCACCTGTGATTCCTTCAACTGTCCAACTCCATGCCACGGAGCTCCAAGCCGCCGCACCTGGGTCGTCTGCTCACTTTTTCACCAGCTACCACATCCCGGACAACCAGTCGAAAGCGGCTGCGGAAGCCATCCGTCAGGCTGACATGATGATGGAGCGGGTGAAGACGGGGCACGAGAACAGCCAGGCTGCCTATGACGCCAGTGCCGCCCTTCGGGCCAATGTCCAGGTGAGTAGACTTTCCGACCGTTTTTGTTCTGTGAGAAAGTGTTGCTCGAAAAGAGATCTTCTTCTGCATAATCTGCTGTTGTTTGCATCGAATTAGAGCACCCACTGGGTGTTTTGTTGTTTTTGGTAGTTTCGCTCTTCCACTCGGTCTGGGTGAGTGGGATCAGAACCGGTGGGGGCACGCTAAGTGCACCCACTGGGTGTAGTCCCCGAGACCACGGTCGACTGCTGGCAGTCGACTGGGGTCTGAGTTCTTCTTTCTTTTCTTTTTACTCCTTACACTCGACTCCGGCGGGCCGGTCGAGTAGGATCCGAACCGGTGGGGGCACGCCAAGTGCACCCACTGGGTGTAGTCCCCGAGACCGCAGTCGACTGCTGGCAGTCGACTGGGGTCTGAACAGCTTTGTTTTTCTTTTTTTTGACTTGGTCCGGGCGGACCGGACGAGTTGAGTCTTAGTCAGCGAGGGCATGCCAAGTGCACTCGCTAGGTGTAGCCCCTGAGACCGCAGTCGATTGTATGCAGTCGGCTGGGGTCTAAATGAACTTCTTTAGGTTTTATTCACTCGGAAGTGAACCACCTTTGATCTTATCGATTGATCCATCTTTTTGCCTTCTGTAGGAGTCTTGTACTCTTATTTCCAAGTTTGCTGAACTTGAGGAGAAGCAGAGGCAACTCAACATAGACTTGGAATTGGCCCAGCAAAATCTGAAAAAAGCTCAAGACGAGGCCGCTGGTATGGAAGGTAACTAATCGCCGACTGACTTTCAATATATCTCTTTGATCTCTTCTTTGATTCGATTGCTTCTTTTGCAGAGAAAATGAAGTTGGCTCTGGAGAAGAAGGACTAGGACCTCGCCGCAACACAAAAAGAAGCCCAAGACAAAACCGCTCTCACAGACCAGAAGCTTGCTTCAATCGGAATGCTGGAAGGAGAGGTGAACAAACTAAAATCTTGTCTTAATGAAGCTAACCGCGAAGTGACCAGTCTAAAGAAGGACAAGGTCGTCCTGAACGAAAAGTTGGAGTCTGCAATCCGCAAGAGGAATGACACAGAAGCTTATCTGAGGACTCTTGCCAAGAAGCTTTATCTCGCGCTGGGAGGTATTTCTTTTAACCCAACTGTGTTGATGCTTGCGATCGGATCTTGCTCGGTCGATTGATTAATTTTTGGCTGTAGAACTCTGCCAAGACTTCGACATAGAAACTGGAAGGGTCGAGACGGGTCTGGACCCTATCGCTTCCCCAGTCTGCGACGAAACTGCGATGAACGTGCTCCGACTGGAGTCCCGTATCGCCAGCGCCACAAGCTACCTCATGCGCCTGAAGGAGGTTGTCTCTCGAATCGACTCATCGCTTTGGCCGGGGGCGACGCTTCAGAATGACCTGGAATCCCTGATGACTCGACTGAACAAGATCCCTGACCGAGTCCAAGAATGGAAGAAATCCTCCGCCTGGTGTGGTGCTGATGTGGCGCTGTCCTTGGTGCAAGTCCATTGCAAGGAAGCTCGCAAAGACAAGCTGGCTGCGATCAAAGTCGCTAACACCAAAAAGCACAACTTCCAGTCCTTCATGCAGAATTTCATTGCTGCCGCCACTCGGATCGCTGATGGGATCGTCCTAGACTCATTTGTGGAGCCTGCCAGCCCTCCTCCGGCCGAGTGAACAAACTTATGAAACTTGAATACACTTTAAATTTGCCTCGGAATGCCAAGTGATTGCTGTAACTGTTGAACTCCTTCGGGCTTGGTGCTCGAGTACTTTTGATTTGCTGCTTGGAACTTTTAGGATTTATCTGGATTTGGTTTATCTCCGAATGTGCTTGTGTTTTCCTTTGAATGGACTTTGCTCACTGCTCGGAACGCTTCGTCGTCCTTGCGGATAGGGATGGAGCGGACGTTGTATTTGTGCCGCAGCTCCGAAGGAGAAGGTTGAAGTCGACCTGCACCTCATCGTCCTTGTGGATAGGGATGGAGTGGACGTTGTATTTGTGCCGCAGCTCTGAAGGAGAAGGTTGCAGTCGACCTGCACCTCATCGTCCTTGCGGATAGGGATGGACTGGACATTGTATTTGTGCCGCAACTCTGAAGGAGAAGGTTTCAGTCGACCTGCACCTCATCGTCCTTGCGGATAGGGATGGACCGGACGTTGTATTCGTGCTGCAGCTCCGAAGGAGAAGGTTGCAGTCGACCTGCACCTCGTCGTCCTTGCGGATAGGGATGGACCGGACGTTGTATTTGTGCCGCAGCTACGAACGAGAAGGTTGCAGTCGACCTGCACCTCGTCGTCCTTGCGGATAGGGGTATGTTTCAAACTTAGGCGAGTACTGGACTGCAGCTAAGCCCTCTAGTGGGAGGATTGCTCTCCACTCGGTAGGGTTTTCTCAAACTTAGGCGAGTACCGGACCGCAGCTAAGTCTCCTAGTGAGAGAACTTAGGCGAGTGCTGGACTGCAGCTAAGCCCCCGAGTGGGAGGATTGCTCTCCACTCGGTAGGTTTTTTTCAAACTTAGGCAAGTACCGGACTGCAGCTAAGCTTCCTAGTGAGAGAACTTAGGCGAGTGCTGGACCGCAGCTAAGCCCCCGTGTGGGAGGATTGCTCTCCACTCGGTAGGATTCTTTCAAACTTAGGCGAGTACCGGACTGCAGCTAAGCCTCCGAGTGGGAGGATTGCTCTCCACTCGGTAGGATTTTCTCAAACTTAGGCGAGTACCGGACTGCAGCTAAGCCTCCTAGTGAGAGAACTTAGGCGAGTGCTGGACTACAGCTAAGCCCCCGAGTGGGAGGATTGCTCTCCACTCGGTAGAATTTTCTCAAACTTAGGCGAGTACCGGACTGCGGCTAAGCCTCCTAATGAGAGAACTTAGGCGAGTGCTGGACTGCAGCTAAGGCCCCGAGTGGGAGGATTGCTCCCCACTCGGCAGGATTTTTTCAAACTTAGGCGAGTACCGGACTGCAGCTGAGCTTCCTAGTGAGAGAACTTAGGCGGGTGCTGGACTACAGCTAAGACCCCGAGTGGGAGGATTGCTCTCCACTTGGTAGGATTTTTTCAAACTTAGGCGAGTACCGGACTGCAGCTAAGCCTTCTAATGAGAGAACTTAGGCGAGTACTGGACTGCAGCTAAGCCCCCGAGTGGGAGGATTGCTCTCCACTCGGTAGGATTTTTTCAAACTTAGGCGAGTACCGGACTGCAGCTAAGCCTCCTTGTGAGAGAACTTAGGAGAGTGCTCGACTGCAGCTAAGCCCCCGAGTGGGAGGATTGCTCTCCACTCGGTAGGATTTTTTCACACTTAGGCGAGTATCGGACTGTAGCTAAGCCTCCTTGTGAGAGAACGTAGGCGAGTGCTGGACTGCAGCTAAGCCCCCGAGTGGGAGGATGGCTCTCCACTCGGTAGGGTTTTTTCAAACTTAGGCGAGTACCGGACTGCAACTAAGCCTCCTAGTGAGAGAACTTAGGCGAGTGCTGGACTGCAGCTAAGCCTCCGAGCGGGAGGATTGCTCTCCACTCGGTAGGATTTTTTCAAACTTAGGCGAGTACCGGACTGCAGCTAAGCCTCCTAATGAGAGAACTAAGGCGAGTACTGGACTGCAGCTAAGCCCCCGAGTGGGAGGATTGCTCTCCAGTCGGTAGGATTTTTTCAAACTTAGGCGAGTACCGGACTGCGGCTAAGCCTCCTAGTGAGAGAACTTAGGCGAGTGCTGGACTGCAGCTAAGCCCCCGAGTGGGAGGATTGCTCTCCACTCGGTAGGCTTTTCTTTCGAACATAGGCGAAACGGATTCGCGACTAAGCCCACCCACTGGGGGATTTCAGAAGTAAATAAGAACAACAACAATCGAATGACAGGACCATAAGTTCTTGTCTTTGATAAACAAATTACAAAGGTGTTTCTTATTACATTTTATTCGAACGAGTGCTTAGGTATAAAAGGGGCGGAGCAGCTCCGCGTTCCAAGCCCGTGGCTTGTCTTTTTGATGCTCAATGTTGTAAAGATGGTATGCTCCATTGTGGAGAACTTTGGTGATGATGAAGGGGCCCTCCCAAGTCGGGGCAAGCTTCTGTGGTTTCTGTTGATCCACTTAAAGAACCATGTCTCCTTCTTGAAAAGCTCGACCCCTCACATTTCTGGCGTGGAATCGACGCAAGTCTTGCTAATACATGGTCGAGCGGATCAAGGCCATCTCTCTTTCCTCCTCTAAGAGATCAACTGAATCTTGTCGAGCCTGCTCTGCTTCCTCTTCAGAGAAGAGCTCAACTCAGGGTGCATTTTGGAGCAGGTCACTTGGCAGAACAGCTTCGGCTCCATAGACCAAGAAGAAAGGAGTTCGTCCGGTCGACCGATTAGGAGTTGTCCTTAAACCCCACAGAACTGATGAAAGTTCGTCAACCCAAGCACCTGCTGCGTGTTTGAGATCACGCATCAGCCGGGGTTTCAGTCCTTTGAGAATTAGGCCGTTGGCTCTTTCTGCTTGTCCGTTCGACTGCGGGTGGGCGACAGAAGCATAGTCGACTCGCGTGCCCTGAGAGGCACAGAAAGCTCTGAACTCATCGGAATCGAAGTTCGATCTGTTGTCCGTGATAATGCTGTGTGGGACTCCATATCTGAATGTCAATTCTCTGATAAAAGTGACAGCGGTGCTAGCATCAAGGTTCTTGATAGGTTTAGCTTCGATCCATTTGGTAAACTTGTCGACTGCAACGAGCACATGAGTGAAGCCGCTCCTGCCAGTTCTCAGTGGTCCAACCATATCCAGTCCCCAAACAGCAAAGGGCCAGATGAGGGGGATGGTCTTCAGGGCTGACGCTGGCTTGTGAGACATGCCTGAGTAAAACTGGCAGCCTTCACATCTGTCGACTATATCTTTCGCCATTTCATTTGCTCATGGCCAATAGAATCCAGCTCGGTATGCTTTAGCCACGATGGCCCGGGAGGACGCATGGTGACTGTCGGTGTCAAAACCGGTGGATCTCGGGTAGGGGGTCCCGAACTGTGCGTCTAGGCCGGATGGTAACAGGAGGCAGGGAACATGATGTTTTACCCAGGTTCGGGCCCTCTTGATGGAGGTAAAACCCTACGTCCTGCTTGATTAATATTGATGATATGGGTAGTACAAGAGTAGATCTACCATGAGATCAAGGAGGCTAAACCCTAGAAGCTAGCCTATGGTATGATTGTTGTGTATGGAGTTGATTCTCCCCTACGAACTACAACCCTCCGGTTTATATAGACAGCGGATAGGGTTAGGGTTACATAAAGTCGGTTACAATGGTAGGGATCTTGAATATCCGCATCGCCAAGCTTGGCTTCCACGCCAAGGAAAGTCCCATCCGGACACGGGACGAAGTCTTCAATCTTGTATCTTCAGAGTCCAGGAGTCTAGCTGAAGGTATAGTTTGGCTACCCAAACACCCCCTAATCCAGGACTCCCTCGGTAGCCCCTAAACCAGGCTTCAATGACGACTAGTCCGGCGCGCATATTGTCTTCGGCATTGCAAGGCGGGTTCCTCATCCAAGTCCTTCATAGAATATTGTAAACACCAAGAGTAGTGTCTGGTTCTGCAAAATAAGCTTCCACATATTGCCATAGAGAGAATAATATTAACACAAATCAAATCTGCTGACGTATTCCGCAGTGCGCTCTCATGCTACGGCCAAGTTCTTTACTCGAATCATTTTTACTTTTCCACCTCAGCATGTTTTTCGAGGCGGTTTCTTTGGCACGTCTTGTCAAAGCAGAGATCGTGTGCCTTTTTTACGGGATTCTCATCAATACGGACATGGGTAACCCTAACCGCGCCATTTACCACGGCGCTTGGGAGGCAAGCGAGTTTTATTAGGCAGGTGGGGACGTACAACCGCATCCGCCCATATAAGGGGATAAGTATCCACCTTTTTACTTACGCCTTCTTCCTCCTTTGCCTATCCATCTCCTGCGCACTCGAGCTCCAGTGCAGAAGCCCGTACTTCCCACCTTGACCTTCTCCAGCGATGTCCGAAGCGGGAGGCAAATGGAAGGTCTCCTCCATCATGGAGGGCGACATAAAAAAACTAAGGAAGGCCGGATACTTGTCCAAAGACATTGCACACCGGCTTCCCGAGGAGGGGCAGCTTCTCCCCACCCCAAGGCCCCATGAGAGGGTAGTATGCCTTCCCCACTTCCTCCGCGGACTGGGTTTTCCACTTCACCCATTCGTCCGGGGGCTCATGTTCTACTACGGCCTGGATTTCCATGATTTGGCCCCGAACTTCACCCTCAACATCTCGGCGTTTATCATCATGTGCGAGGCTTTCCTCTGCGTCCACCCCCATTTCGGACTCTGGCTCAAGACTTTCAACGTCAAGCCCAAGGTGGTGAGCGGCAGCCAGGCGGAGTGCGGAGGCGCCATGGCGGGCAAGATTGCCAACGTCCTGTGGTTTGAGGGCTCCTTTGTAGAGACCCTAAAGGGGTGGCAAGCTGGGTGGTTTTACATCACCGAGCCACGCGATCCGAAATGGACCGCAGCCCCCGAGTTCTGATCCGGACCCCCCAAGCGGCTTATGTCCTGGAAAGAGACGGGCCTATCATGGGGTAACGAGGAAGAGGTGACCAGACTGAAGACATGCATCCAGTCCCTGGTAAACAAGCCAATCAGGCTTGTAAACGTAGTCCAGGTCATGCTCGTTCGCCGAATCCTCCCGTTTCAACAACGGGACTTTACTCTGTGGGAGTTCGACCCGGCATAGCACCGAACCCTTAACAAGATCTTCGACACGACGTATGAAGACGTCTGGAAGGTGCTAATCAAAGGTGCCACGGCTCCCGCATCCGCTTCCGAGGACCGCGGATACAGCTCGCAGCGTCACGCTAGCGAGGTAAGCTATCTTCACCTTTTACAGGATGTTCAGCTTTTTTCATAGTTTGACTCTATGCAGGATCTAAACTCCTTTACCTTTGACAGGCTTGGCGGGCGATAGCCGAACTGATTAACTATCCGGCTCTGTTGCCCAAAGACCCAACCCCAGCTCTACTAGTGAAGCTGCTGGCTCCGGCGCCTTATGTGGTGCCGGAGAAGAAGGCCAAGAAGAAGAAGGCCACGGGGACTCGAAAGAGTACCCGTAATGTGGTGTTGTCGGACTCGTCATCTGACGAGTCCGAGGTGCCCTCCTCCCGTGAAAACGAGGAGGAGGAAGAAGAAAGATCTCCCCCCCCCAGTGGGGGGAGGAAAGAAAAGGAAGGTCTCCCTAAGGGGGAAGGCCGAGGGGTCCAAGAAGAGGAAAACCCCTCCGCCGGACTACGCCCCCGACGCCGACGAGGACGAAGAGGAGTGGCCGGACCGAGCCAGGCATCCGGCGAAATCGTAAGTGTTCGGATACCAGAGTAATTCATGATATTCCTTTCGTTGCACAGCTTTCCCTAATGTCGAATATAATCATGCAGCCCGCCCCGGGCCGAACTCAACGAGTCGTCGAGCGGCTCCCTGGGTTCTTCGGACGTGAACTTAGTTCCGCCCGCTGTCTCCCCCCACACTGCGGATGACGCCGAAGTGGCGTCACAGCGAGCTTCGGGGCAGGAGGAGGTGGTCCTGGAGGAGCCGCAAGGCGACCTCCCGGAATCCAGGAGTAAAGGGGACAAGACCCCCCAGGGCTCCAAGTCCGGATTTGAGCCGGACGCCGGGCCGGAATCTTCAACGATTTCGGACCGCGGAAGGCGAACTCCTTCCAAGAGGAGCAAGCCCTCTGAGCCGGCAGCCCCCGTCCAACCGGAGGCGCCGGACAATCTGCTGGAGGTGCTTGAAGGCGCCTCCATCGACGAGGAGCACCGTACTATTATGAGTATGGTGATCCAGAAGGTTCAGTCCGCCAAGAGTGGACTGAGTGAAGCTTGCGCTAGCCTCCTAACAGGCTTCGAGGTAAGTAAGAAATATGTAAAAATATTACCGCATAGACAGTAGCCCCTGATGCTCTATTTTGCGTTCGGAAAGAAAAGCCGAATAGAGGATCTAGTAAATTTCACAGGAGTCTAACAAAAAGAGTCAATATGCATATGCAGGCTTCGCTGCTATCCACCGCCGCACTGACTACGGAGGAGGGTGTCCTGAAGCAGGACCTCGAGCGGACCGAGCAAGAGCTCGGCCTTGCCAAGCGGCAGCTCGAGGAGAAAGAAGGTAAGAAATACCTTACTGAAAAGGGTGCCTATAGAGAGGCGTGATTGCAAAAAATAACAGGATTGTACTGCTTATTGTAGGGGCCACGACTGAGGTGGCGACCCTCAAGCAGGCGCTATCTGAGGCCGAAAAGAAAACGGCCGTGGAGCGCACCGAGCGAGAGAAACTTGGGGCTCAGTTCGGCGAGGTGCAGCAAGAGCTTCAGGCTCTCATGAAAAAGCATGAGAGTTTGGAGCTTGAGTCAAAGACCCAAGCGTCCGAGCTCGCGACGGCCCTTGAGACTGCCAAGTCTGCCAAGGCCGAAGCCCAAAAGGCCCTCCAAGAGTTGGAAGAGGTGAAAAAGATAGTAGCGGGTAAGGCATTCTTCATGCAAAGCAGAAATATAAAAGTAAACTACTTGTTACTTACCCGAATCCAGAGCTCTCTAGGGGCATTCGCAGATCTTCCCCGCAGCGTATCCGATGCCGCCGCATTCTACCGAGCTGAAGAGGGCAGCTCGACGGAGAAGGTGTTCTGGTCTCAGTATGCTGAGGCCGGACACCCTGTGCCCTTGAGCGACCAGCTGAAACAGCTGGTCGAGCTCCACAAGGCGGCCGAACAGGCCATGAACGGCTTCATAGTTCGGCTGTGGCCCGGAGAGGCCCTGCCTGGGAGCTACTTCGGGCTGGTGCGGCGGCTGGTGGAGGCCTGTCCAAGGCTCGAGGTCATCAAGCGCTCCGTCTGCATCGAAGGTGCCCGTTGGGCCCTTGCCCGTGCTAAGGTGCACTGGGGTAAGCTGGACAGTGAGAAGCTTGTGAGGGACGGGCCACCGCCGGGGAAGGAGCATCGCAAGCCTGAGAACTACTATAAGGATGTTATTGCGGGTGCCCGCCTTGTGGCGGATGAATGTACCAAGGATGTAATTTTTGAATGAACTCGCTCGATTTTATCCTGTGCGCTGAAAACTTGTTCATATGCGCTAAGCAATGCTTATTGAATTTAAAATATTATTTTCTGTGCGGCCGTTTATCAAAAATTGAGAGATGGCCAGTTGTCGGCTTCTGCCCCCATGCCACTAGTGCTGGGGTGTTCGGTGATAAACCTGAGCGCTCTTTTTCCCATGGTTGGGTCCTTCGAGGGAGGCGCTCAGCCCGACGAACCAGGCAATCGGACTATAATGCTTGAACACTCTCACTTAGCCATAGAACTTTATAATTTTAAATTTCGGTGAAGCCCCTAGTTCGGAAGACCGAGTTCGGGGCGCTATCCACGCCTTGGCTGGGGTCATCCAGCTCCTCGCTCGAAGCGGCATAAGTCTTTAGGGACTCGAAAAACCTCTCGAACAGCGACCGGTCTCTCGCCTCATCATGACAGTCAGTTTTAGCTTTCTCCACTGAGGTGCTTAACCCAGCTCAACCGGGGCACAATCGCAGTGGTTCTCCTAGTGCTACCTTAGCCGATAGAGTGGAACGTAAGGCACCAAAACATAGGAGCCGGGCAAACCCAACTATTGACCCAAATCATGATTCGGAGCCAATGCATATAGTGCTATAAGTTCGGGGTGCCGCACTTGTGAAAGTGTACGGACTTCTCACGCCATATTAAAGGGTACTGAAGCCCCTGGCGTACTTGCCGTACCACAGTGTACGGGTACAACATGTCATTAATGAACATATATAAAAGAGATTATAATGCAAAAGATAGACAAAAAGCTATGCATTGTATATAGAGAGGCTATTTATCAAAGCCGAACGATACAAATAATGTGGTAAGCAAAAGATATTGGACTATTCAGTATGTCCTTACAGGGGCAGGCCGCGGAATTGTATTTAAAATAGGTATACCGCTCGTAACAGAGACCACCTGGGGTTTCCATAATGCGGCATGGCTTGTCTGCCTCCCTGGATCTTGCATCGTTTGTGCGGCCGTCGAATTGCCGAACAGGTCGTCCGAAGTATGGAGTCCTGGAAATAAGAAAAAAATAAAAAAAGAATCCGGCAGCCCCTGGTACGTTTTAAGCCGTATTTTGGGCGTGCCATTATTGTGCCCCTTCCCCTATGCCCATGGTATTTCAAGGGCGTAGTTATGTACGCGAGGTACTGGTTTCGCTATGTCGCGAAAGCTGGGGTTGGGGCCTCATTGCTACTCTTGCTCAGAGTGTGCCAGGCGGTCCTGCTGTGGGTTACTCCGGGCGCGCTTGGCAGTGTCTGGCTTTTTAATGGCCGGACTGGAGAATTGCCTTAGAAGGATACTTTGTACCTCCGCTGCGAGAGCCGCCGTATGCTCCTCTGTACGAAGGGAGCGTTCGGTGTTTCTGTTGACCGTAATTACTCCTCGAGGGCCTGGCATCTTGAGCTTGAGATATGCGTAGTGCGGCACCGCATTGAAATTTGTGAATGTGGTTCCTCCGAGCAGGGCGTGATAGCCACTGCGAAACGGGACTATATCGAAGATTAACTCTTCGCTTCGGAAATTGTCTGGGGATCCTAAGACCACGTCAAGTGTTACTGAGCCTGTACAGTTGTCTTCTACACCTGGTATAACGCCTTTAAAGGTCATTCTTGTGGGTTTAATCCTTGAGGGATCTATGCCCATTTTCCGCACTGTATCCTGATAAAGCAGGTTCAGGCTACTGCTGCCGTCCATGAGGACTCTTGTGAGATGAAATCCGTCGATGATTGGGTCGAGAACCAATGTGGCGAAGCCACCATGACGGATGCTAGTGGGATGGTCCCTTCGATCAAAAGTGATCGGGCAGGAGGACCATTGGTTGAACTTTGGGGCGACTGGCTCCATCGCGTATACGTCCCGTAGCGCACGCTTCCGCTCCCGCTTGGGAATGTGGGTTCCGTATATCATGTTCACCGTCCGCACTTGTGGGGGAAAGCCCTTCTGTCCATTGTTGTTCGGTGGCTTGGGCTTCTCGTCGTCGCTGTGCAGCCCCTTCTCTCTGTTTTCGGCCCTTAACTTGCCTGCCTGCTTGAACACCCAACAATCCCTGTTAGTGTGATTGGCTGGCCTTTCGGGGGTGCCATGTATCTGGCACAAGCGACCGAGTATTCGGTCCAAAGTGGACGGGCCCTGAGTATTCTTTTTGAATGGCTTTTTCCACTGACCGGATTTATAGCCTTTGAATCCGGCATTGACTGCCGTGTCTTCATTATTGTCGCTGTTGATGCGGCGTTTTTGCTTATTCCGACGTGTCCTGCCACTTTTGTCCTTGGTGTCCGAATTACCAGGGTTCTTCGATAAGTTGTTACTGCGAGCTAGCCAGCTGTGTTCTCCCGCGCAAAAGCGGGTCATGAGTGTCATGAGGGCTGCCATGGATTTCGGCTTTTCCTGTCCCAGGTGCTGGGAAAGCCACTCGTCGCAGATGTTATGCTTGAAGGCTGCTAGGGCCTCTGCGTCCAGACAGTCGACTATCTGGTTTTTCTTTGTTAGGAACCGTGTCCAGAATAGTCTGTCCGATTCTTCTGGCTGCTGAATTATGTGGCTTAAGTCGTCGGCATCCGGCGGTCGCACGTAAGTGCCCTGGAAGTTGCCGAGGAATGCGGCTTCCAGGTCCTCCCAAGAACCGATTGAGTCTGCTGGCAAGCTGTTAAGCCAATGCCGGGCCGGTCCTTTAAGTTTGAGCGGGAGGTATTTTATGGCATGTAGATCATCACCGTGTGCCATGTGGATGTGAAGGAGATAATACTCGATCCATACCGCCGGGTCTGTTGTGCCATTGTATGACTCGATGTTTACGGGTTTGAAACCCTCTGGGATTTTATGATCCATTACTTCATTCGTGAAGCATAGCGGGTGTGCGGCGCCTCTGTACTGGGCTATATCACGATGCAGCTTGGAAGAGCTATGTCTGTTGTGTTCGGCCCGGCCGGATTAGCTGTATCCGGAGCGAAGATCATTGTCACATGCCGTAGGGTGCCTGTGCGATCCGTAGATCGATCTTGTTTCTCTTGCCTTATCCTCCAGTATGTTTCGCAGGTCGGGCGCATTTTCCCGTGCCTTAGTTGAGCGGCGTCGGGGCGTGGCTTGGGTGGAGGACCGACAGGCCTCTCTGTCGTGGCCGCGAGGTGGCCGGTCTACCATGTCCTGCGCTGGTGATGTAGGTGCTTCCTCCTCTGATCGGGGTAGCGGCCTGCGCTTCGGGTAACTCTTGGAGGGGCGTTCGAGTTCATACTCTTCGGCCGCAAGGTCTTCAGTCCATCTGTTAGCTAGCAATTCTTGGGCAGCTCTAAGCTGTTGCTGCTTTTTCTTGAGGCTACTTGTCGTGGCTAAAAGCTTGCGTTTAAAACGCTCTTGTTCGGCGGGGTCTGATGGTATGACGAATTCATCGTCATCGAGGCTAGCCTTGTCTTCGGAGGGAGGCGTATAGTTATCATCCTCGACCTCTCGGTCTGCCACTCTTTCATGAGGGCTGGTTTCTCCATCTTCCTGTGCCGAATTTTGCTGAGGTGGGTGTTCTTCGGCGCTATCCGGGGTAGTATTATCTCCCGTGCCGGAATCACCGTTTTTGCTATGGCGGGATTTAGAGCGGCCCCGCTGACGCCGGCGCTTTTGCTGTTTCTTGGGGGCATCATCCCCCACTGTTCCATCGCCATCTCCATCTTTTGGAGTATCCACCATATATATGTCATATGACGAGGTGGCCTTCCAGTGCCCTACAGGTGCTGGTTCTTGTTCGTCTCCTGCATCGTCGTCCATGCCGTCGATGTCTTCGGAGTCGAAGTCCAGCGTGTCGGTTAAGTCGTCGACAGTGGCTATGAAGTGGGTGGTGGGTGGGCTTTGAATTTCTTCGTCGTCCGTATCCCAACCTTGCCGACCGTAGTCCGGCCAGGGCTCTCCTGATAAAGAGAGAGACTTTAGAGAATTCAGGATGTCGCCGAAGGGCGAGTGCTGAAAGATGTCCACGGCGGTGAACTCCATGATCGGTGCCCAATCGGATTCGATCGGCAGGGGCGCGGAGGGCTCGGCGCTCGGAGAGGAATCCGGCTCCTCGGAGTCACGGGCTGTGCGGAGTGCGGGGCTGGAGTTCGGCTCAATCGCCTCTGAGATCGCAGCCCCTGAGGCAGCATCCAACCGCTGATCCTCGATCGGTGCAGTAGGCTCTGAACCAATGGTAGGAACCGATGCGTGTGCGGCCTCCAAGGCGCTATTCGGTGGCAGAGCTATATCATGCCCATCGAGACAGTGCGGCGCGCTTGGCTGTGGCTCGAATCCGTTGAAGATCAAGTCCCCGCGGATGTCAGCCGTGTAGTTAAGGCTTCCAAACCTGACCTGATGGCCAGGGGCGTAGCTTTCAATCTGCTCAAGGTGGCCAAGCGAATTGGCCCGCAGTGCGAAGCCACCGAAGACGAAGATCTATCCGGGGAGAAAAGTCTGACCCTGGACTACATCGTTGTTGATGATCGAAGGCACCATCGGGCCTAAAGGCGACGACACAGAGGAACTCTCAATGAAAGCACCAATGTCGGTGTCAAAACCGGCGGATCTCGGGTAGGGGGTCCCGAACTGTGCGTCTAGGCCGGATGGTAACAGGAGGTAGGGAACACGATGTTTTACCCAGGTTCGGGACCTCTTGATGGAGGTAAAACCCTACGTCCTGCTTGATTAATATTGATTATATGGGTAGTACAAGAGTAGATCTACCACGAGATCAAGGAGGCTAAACCCTAGAAGCTAGCCTATGGTATGATTGTTGTGTATGGAGTTGATTCTCCCCTACGGACTACAACCCTCCGGTTTATATAGACACCGGATAGGGTTAGGGTTACATAAAGTCGGTTACAATGGTAGGAGATCTTGAATATCCGCATCGCCAAGCTTGCCTTCCACGCCAAGGAAAGTCCCATCCGGACACGGGACGAAGTCTTCAATCTTTTATCTTCATAGTCCAGGAGTCTGGCTGAAGGTATAGTTCGGCTACCCGAACACCCCCTAATCTGTGACACTCCAATTTTTTTATTTGGTTTTCAGCAAAAACTTTGTGGTTTTTGAAAAAAGAGGCCATTTAAAATTTTCCAGAAATCCTTCCTCTTAAAAAACTTCCTTTTCTTCGGCAAGGATTTTATTTTTCTTCAAACTATGGTGTTTGATCTTCTGAAAACTTCTTCTCTGTTGGTTCCCCTTAAATTATTCTGGGAGTTTCATTTTTTTTCTTTTAAAAAGGAAACTCTATGAAAATTTGGGATTTTCATATCTTGTTAACCACCCATTACTTTGTATTTAGTCCATGTGGTAAAACCCCTCCAAAACCTCCCCTCCTCCTTGAAATCAACCTAAGTTCTCTGTCCCAACTAATCCAAGCAAGTTTTAGATTTTATTCTAATTATTTTTCCCCTCAAATCATTTTTGCAAATTATTTGGAGCCTGAGGGATTTTCAAAGCAAGTACCCTTTTTGCATTTGAGTTTTGACCTCAAACCAACTCTCCTGGATAGTCCTTAGTACCCACAACCCAGAACCATCTTGATCCACTCCTCCTCTTTTCAAATTTTTCAAAATTCAGTCTCTGCAAGTTTGGACCAGATTTGCCAAATTTGGTGTAATTCATATCTACACTTCTCCAAAAATTCCACCAAAATTCAGGCAGCCTACTGGAGCAATGAGTAGCCACTCCACCAAAAATCAGCTCAAGGAAAAATCCCCAGAGGCCAAATTCATTCTGTCGAACACCTTGCATGCACTGTTGCTGTTAATATTCAGAAAATTCAGAGTTCAGTGTTGATCTTCGTCAGAAGTTCAGTCACATGCTCACAGTGCCTTGGCACGTTCCTCGCCGCCTCTTCCTCCTGTCTGGAGCACCACACGTGCGCTTGGCGCCTTCCCGGCGTCGGCGGCGCCCTGGCCCGCCTGCGCCGGCGTGTCTTGCGGCGGCCGAAACCCCGTAGCAACCGACAGGAAGCAGAATGGTGGCTCAACGCAGTTCGGCGCCGCCCGACGCTCCCTGGCGCTCCGCGTGGCCTCAGGCACGCCAGCACACCCCGTTGCACCGTCGCCGTGGCCCGGCAAGCACTGGGCACGCTCCCTGCCGCCGACGGGCCCGCGCCGCCCCGTTCCGTCGAGCCCCCCCTAAACACCCAAACCCTGGCTAGTTTAGCACCAAAACGGACCCAGTGGACCCCCACGACGGCGCTCGACCCCTAAACCTCCCCGACCAATGCCCTGCGCCGCCGTAAGCTTCGCCGGAGAACCCCGTTCTCGGCCACCGCCTCGGACCGCCTATAAAAGGGGCTCTCGAACTCGCTCTCGAGCACACACTCCCTCTGACCCCACAAACACCCCGCCAGGCCACTGGAGGAGCCTCGAGGAGGTCTCCTCCCCCGATTCCGGCCGCCCCATTCCGCCTCGGCCTCCACCTCAATTCGCTCCAGTGAGGCCGTCTCCGGCGCCCAAACCCTGCCAGTTACCCCCTCTAGCTTCCAGAAGTCTAACCCCCTCCTCAATTTGGCCTTCGCAGCTCCCTCCGACGAGTCCCACGACCACCCGAGCCGCCGTCCGCCGGAGCGAGGCTCGCCGTCGACGTGGTGCTCGCCGACCGCCACCACCACCACCAACCGACGCGGAAGGGCGCCCTGAACACGGAGGTACCCTCCGATCTCCCTGCCTCACCGTGTATCGCCGCTGGCGACCACCGCGGCTCTCGGCACCGGCGAACTCTGCCGCCCCGTTTGAACATTCAAACCTGACGGGCGGGTCCCGCCTGTCAGCCTCTCTATCCTGTCTGAGCGAAGCGTTTTCTGAAAACGTCTTCTGCCAAATGCGCTTTCCCTTTGGGCTGGCGTAGTCGCTACCGAAGCGCTTTCTGTTTTTATAAGCTAGCCCCTGGAAACCTTCTGTTTCATTACAGATGAGTCCCTGGACAAAAACCTTTATAACTTTTAAACGGAAAAGTATTTTTGATTGATTCTTTTTCTGTCCTCTTTAAAATTTTGTCTAGTTTTTTATCAGATTTATTTGAAAAATATTTGGAATACTTTTTGTGCACCTCTTGGTATTTACGATAGCGCATATATTTTCTTTATACCGTAGATACCGAAGGAGGTGACGGAGCCGCGAACTTCACCGAGCTAGGCTCCGACTACTCCGAACCAGGCAAGCATGTTTGAACTTTTGATATGATGATTGTTTTGGCATGTTTGCATTAAGTAGTTTATGGCTTGTTGATGAACATACCGACGAAAGTCATGTTACTTGCAACGATGAGGCAAGTGAGTTTCGATACTCCATGAGTGGATGAATGTGAGTATGCATGGCCATGTGTTGGCATGAGGATGGGTAAGATGGCAGTGTTGTAGCATGCCAGGCTTATGCCAGACTATGTGACTTCAATGTCAACTCGTATCATTCCAGTTCCTTCCATTCTTCCTTCCCTGTACTACCACATGTTTTCCACAAGGAATATGGCGTAGTAAGTTGCAAACCGCTTTCCTGGTACACACCAAAAGGAGAGGCCTTGATGATGGTTCCATGGCCCTGGATTAAAGCCAGTCATCCGGTCAGGGGGCATGGGTGTTTCCGGTTGGGACCGAGAGGGGGGCACCCCTTAGAGCGCGCGTATATAAATTTGATCTCATGCTATTCGATATTGTGATCTCCCCGTCTCAAAAGTTTTTCTTGGACGATGTCTAGGGTGATTCCTAGCATCGAGAGGTATGATGGGTGTGTACTGGTTAGCTGTGTTTTCTTCCAAAATACCGTAAATGGAACTAGTCCTTCGTGACTACGGAAATCCGTTGGCTGTGGGAAAAATTTTGTACAAACTCTGCAGAATCATATATTCCTTCGAATCATCTATTCCATGTCCAAGTTCGATATTAACTTATCCTGACAAAATGTCAGTTTTGATGACAGAGACTCCGGTGAATCGCATGAGTACTAAGTCCGGTTAAATGATTATTCCTGTGGATGGACTAACCCGTTTATTTTCATGAATTGAATATTTATTATGAGCATTATTTCCTTGTGAATAAAAGCCCTTTCTGCGATGTTGCTCAGACGTCCGACTGTGGCATTGTTATTACTTATATTTTTTTAGCCCTTTTTGTGATGTCGCCCCGACGTCCGACTGTGGCATTTCTTTTAAAGCCCTTTATGTGGTGTCGCTAAGACGCCCGACTGTGGTATTTCTTTTAAAGCCCTTTCTGTGATGTCGCCCCGACGTCTGACTGTGGCATTTCTTTTAAAGCCCTTTTTGTGGTGTCGCTAAGACGCCCGACTGTGGTATTTCTTTTAAAGCCCTTTCTGTGATGTCGCCCCGACGTCCGACTGTGGCATTTCTTTTAAAGCCCTTTATGTGGTGTCGCTAAGACGCCCGACTGTGGCATCATTTCCTTTTATTTATTTGTTCACCTTTCGAGGCGTCGCTTCAGACACCCGATCGGTTTTCATTTATGTTTTGTTGGGATTTCAGGCGGACTACCGCCGTTTCCCTTTTACTTACTTCGTTATGCTAATTTTTGTATGTACATTGGTGAATTAATCGTGATGCATTCATGCATGCATTTGTTATATCTTACGTCCGAACTGTCTTGCGAGTACTTTCAAAGTACTCACTGGCTTGTTGATTTGGCCAGATGCTGACGAAGGCGATCTCATGGATGAAGAGTTCGATAGTGAGTCCGACGCCTAGAGGAATCCCAGTCAGTCTCGTGCGACCCTGGATTTGGTCACTGTATTATATCCACTTCCGCTACCAAATAAATTCATCGAGCCTCACCTCGACGCTCGATGAGATGCCAGTTTTAGAGTCATGTATCTCACTCCCCGCTGTGTTTTTCCACCACCGCCCTATCCTCGAGTCAGTAGTATGCCTCCACACCACTGTGTCATGTCCGCCACTATGTATAATTATTGGCGTGCTTGTAATAATTTGGTTGAGCTACCGTAGCTCGACCCTGTAATATATTTTATGCTACTGGCTTATTGTATCAAGAATTTGTCTACCGGTAAGGAGGATTTTCCTCATACTGGACCCAAAAGATTGGTTTCTCAATAAACATTTTTATTGGAAAACCGGTCGTGACATAATCCAAGACTCCCTCAGTGACCATAGGTCCCCGAGTGGATGTCATTGAGGATCATTCGACCTTCTTCTGGTGTTATGCATTTCTGACCGACTCCAGTCACGCTTTCCCTGAACAGCTGCCCTCTTATCACAGTAAAGGCCTTGGATCGACGGACGATCTGTCGAGCCTCTTCTTCATCCTTTGGGAGTTCTTTTCTGAGGATGTATGCAATGTAGGGCACCATCCAGTCGGGAGTAATGGCCAGAACCTCCATGATCAGGTCGACCACGACTGGGACCTCCACTTCATTCGGGTCTGTGGCGCTCTTGGGTTGCGGGGGCTCTTCAGTAAAAGGATCTTCCTGAATTGTCAGCGAGTGAATATGCTCCAAAAACACATTGCTGGGGATGGCTTCTCTCTTGGAACCTATCTTTGCCAAATCGTCGGCTGCTTGATTTTTTAGTCGAGGTATGTGGTGGAGTTCTAACCCCTCAAACTTCTTCTCAAGCTTTCTCACCGTGTTGCAATAACCAGTCATGGCTGGGCTTCTGACGTCCCACTCCTTCATCACTTGATTAACTACCAAATCTGAGTCGCCATAGACCATGAGGCGACGGACGCCGAGTGAGATGGCCATGCGCAACCCATACAGGAGTGCTTCATATTCTGCTTCATTGTTGGAGGAATCAAAGTGAATCTAGAGGACATATCTTAGCTTGTCTCCTCGGGCGGATACCAGAACTACTCCAGCACCAGAACCGTTCAGCATCTTGGATCCATCAAAGAACATGGTCCAGTGCTCCGAGTGAACTTGAGTCGGCAGTTGCTATTCGATCCACTCGGCGAGGAAATCTGCTATTGCTTGGGACTTGATAGCTTTCTTTGCCTCAAACTTGATATCCAAAGGAAGGAGTTCAATCGCCCATTTGGCCACTCAACCAGTTGCATCTCTGTTGTGCAGAATCTCTGACAATGGAGCGTCGCAGACGACTGTAACAGAGTGATCCGAGAAATAGTGTGCAACCTTCTTCGTGGTCATGTAAATCCCATAGACAAGCTTCTGATAATGAGGATATCTTTGCTTTGACGGGGTCAGGACTTTAGAAATATAATAAACTGGGCATTGAACCTTATAAGCTTTTCCATATTGTTCCCGCTCGACCGTAAGTACTATAATGATGACTTGTCTAGTGGCTGCTATATAAAGCAGTAGAGACTCTTTGCTGATTGGAGTAGCAAGCACCGGCTGGGTGGAAAGCAGGGCTTTTAGCTCTACAAACGCTGCATCAGCTTCTGGGGTCCACTCGAACTTGTCTGATTTCTTCACCAGTCGGTAAAGAGGCAGCGCCTTTTCACCGAGGCGAGAAATAAATCGACTCAGGGCGGCCAAGAAACCAGTAAGGTTCTGGACATCATGCACACGCACAGGGCGTTTCATTCGGAGTATAGCGCCTACTTTCTCTGGGTTAGCATCGATTCCTCGTTCGGAAATAAGAAAACCGAGTAACTTTCCACCTGGAACTGCAAACGTGCACTTTGATGGATTGAGCTTGATATCATACCTTCTGAGGTTGGCAAAGGTTTCAGCAAGGTCAGTCAGTAAGTCGGAACCTTTACGTGACTTGACTACAATGTCATCCATGTATGCTTCCACATTCCAACTGATCTGAGTGAGAAGGCACTTCTAAATCATCCGCATGAATGTGGCTCCGGCGTTCTTCAAACCGAATGGCATTGTGACATAACAGAAGCACCCAAACGGGGTGATAAAAGCTGCCTTTATTTCGTCGGGTCCGTACAGAAAGATCTGGTGGTACCTGGAGTAGGCGTCCAAAAAGGACAAACGCTCGCACCCTGCAGTCGAGTCAACTATCTGGTCAATGCGAGGGAGAGGAAAGTGATATTTCGGGCAGGACCGATTGATATGCTTGAAATAAATGCACATGCGGAGTGAGTCGTCTTTCTTTGGGACCATGACAACTTTGGCTAACCACTCGGAGTGTTAAATCTCTCGGATAAACTCAGCTGCCAAAAGCCGAGCCACCTCTTCCCCGATTGCCTTTCTCTTCTAGACGGCGGATCGTCGAAGATGCTCTCTGACTGGTTTCACCTTCGGGTCGACTTGCAAATGATGCTCAGCCGGTTCCCTAGGAACACCCGGCTTGTCAGAAGGCTTCCATGCAAAGATGTCCTAGTTCTCATGGAGGAACTGGATGAGCGCTTCTTCCGATTTTGAGTCGAGTGAGGTTGAAATGTGAGTCGGGGCAGCATTGGGATCTGTCGGGTGAATGTGAACCGACTTCGTTTCACCAGACGACTGGAATGCTGAATCTGTGGCTGGCTTCTTGGCTCGCGGCAAGTCACTCGGGTCTGCATTCTTCTGGTATTCTTGCAATTCTACCACGGCCATCTGGGCTTCGGGGATCTTTGAGCCCTTCTGGAAGCACTCTTCTGCCTTCTTCCGATTACCAGAGATAGTGATCACTCCTCTGGGACTAGGCATCTTCAGTTTGAGGTACACGTAACATGTTCGAGCCATAAATCGTGCATAAGCTGGCGTGCCTAGAATTGCATGATAAGCACTCTGGAAATCCACAACTTCAAACGTCAACTTTTCTTTGCGGTAATTTTTAGAATCACCGAAAACCACATCGAGTGCAATTTGACCGAGGGATGCAGCCTTCTTGCCTGGAATGACCCCATGGAAACTCATACGGCTTTCAATGAGTCTGGACATCGGAATGCCCATTCCCTTCAACGTTTCTGCATATAGTATGTTCAGGCCACTACCACCGTCCATCAGGACTTTTGTCAGTCGAGTGCCTTCGACCACCGGGTCGACCACCAGTGCTTGCCTCCCAGGGTTGGCGATGTGCGCTGGATGATCAGACTGGTCGAATGTAATGGCATTCTGCGACCACTTCAAGTAACTGGGTGTCGCCGGAGAGACCATGTTCACTTCCCTGTTGATGACTTTCAATCGACTTTTGCTCTCAATGTCAGCAAAAATCATTAGAGTGGAATTCACGTGGGGATAAGCATCATCATCCTCTTCCTCATCCTCAACCTTGTCTGCCTCCTTCTCCTTTTCCTTGAGCTATTTCTCTCAGAACTGCCGGATTAGGAGCCGACACTGCCGAGTGGTGTGCTTCGGGTAAATGAAATTACCTTCCTCATCTTTTTTGGTGTGGATATGGCACGGCAGATCCAACACGTCATTTCCAACTTGATCTTTTACTTTCTTGGGGTTCCACGGCCCTTTGGGCTTCCCCTTGAACTTTCCTTGAACCACAGCCAAGGCTTCACCCGGAGCAGCTGGCTCGGCCTTGCGCTTCTGTTTCCGACCGGAGTTTCCTCCTCCGCCTTCGTGGGTGACTGCTTTGTGCTTGCCACTCCGGAGTCCCTCTTCTTCTTCCCCATTGGCATACTTGGTGGCAATTTCCATCATCCGAGCCAGAGTCATATTTCCTGTCCAGCCGAATTTCATATTCAACTCCTGATACCTGACGCCTTCCTTAAAGGCACAAATTGCCTGCTGATCTGACACATCTTCTACTGTGTGGTGCAGGGTGATCCATCTCTGGATATAATCCCTCAGAGTTTCATTCGGTTTCTAAACACAACACTGTAACTCCGTCAAACCTGCCGGTCGTTTGCAAGTGCCCTCGAATGTTCTGACAAACACTCCGGCAAGATCTTCCCAAGTATAGATGCTGCTAGGTGCTAACTGATTCAGCCATGCTCTAGCCGAGCCCTCTAACATCAGAGGAAGGTGTTTCATGGCCACTTCATCATTACCGCCACCAATCTGGACAGCCACTCGGTAGTCTTCAAGCCAAGTGTCAGGCTTGGACTCTCCGGTGAACTTACTAACTCCAGACGCCAACTTGAAGTTGGGGGGAATCACCACAGCTCTGATAGCTCTGCTGAAGCACTCTGGACCAGAGACATGCACCCTGTTGCTGGTTTGCGGATCTCTGTCATGGCCCTCTCGGTGAGCTCTATTTCTGTCGACCAAGCCTTGCACGAGAATGGATCTCGCATCAAAGCCTGGCTCCCTGGGGTCAACTGGAATACCTCTTCCGACACTGTGAGGGCATCTATCTTCATGTGGCCGAGGCACGTATGACCCACTCCTTGGAGGTAGCGTGGGCACTCGACGGCGATCATCACGATCGGCTCGACGATCATACTGCTCTTGGATTCTGCACTGATCGCGCCGATCCCCACGTCCCTCACGCCTCGGGGGCGATCTCGGGCTATGGGCCGACTGGACTGTGTCTGCGACCACGGATCTGCTATGGATCCTATTCCGCGACTGAGATACGACCGTATTTTGCTCTCCCGCTGCCCGGAGCAACGTTTTGATCTGCACCAGACCTCAGCCAGCTTCTGATTGGGAAGGTTGAATCGACTCTGCTATCCGGGCGGCAGCTGCTAAATTCTAGATTGGTGTTCGGTATACTTGATTTGGAGGTGGAAAAAGTTGGCGTCGACTGGACTCGGGAGCACGTTGTCGAGCGCGATCGTCGAGTGCTCGCTCGAGGTTCTCCAGTCGAGTGCGCTCAGCCAGATTGGCCAAGCGCGCCTACTCCAAGGCCTGGGCCTCGGGGGTTTCTCCAACTATAGGAGTATGCAGGGCATCCATGTTCCGGCGACGAAGTTCTTCCCTCTGCTGCGAGGAGAGAGGTTCGGGGCGGTACTCCTCGTGAACGCGCGACGGATCGCCGTTCCCGTCACCTCCGTCTTCACGATTGAAGCCAGGAGGACTGCATGGTCCATTGAACATCAGGACTTCCGCCGTTGAGTCACTGCTGTCGCACTCGGATGCAGTCTCTACGGAGCCAGTCGACAGATCGAACAGGCCGTAGAGTGATTCGTCGGGCTCGATCGCCGCGACTTGAGGGGTGGCCGATTGGCAGGCCACCGCATGCTTCACCCACCGCTGAAGCCTCGACTGACCGGTGCGCTTGCTCCGGTGGGTCGAAGGGAGGGGGAAAGCTGTTGGAGCTGGAGTCGACTGGTACTGGGTCGACCGTTGCCGCAGGAGGACGCCATGGACGCACGCACGAAAGTGCACCACCCCGCGGGCGGGGAGCGCGTCGGCGTCGAGTGGTGCCTCCTGAAGCCAAGCGGAGTCGTCGACGACAAACACGAGTGCGCCGAGACGGATCTCGCGGCCCTCAGCCAAACCTTCGCCTGGAACCATGATGAAGGGGATCAGAAAAATTGCAACTTCTCCAATAAGTCACTAAGACACCTGCCCCAAGGTGGGCGCCAACTGTCGTGGTTCTAAGACTGATAGTAGAATAGGGGGGTAGGAATGTAGAGGCAAGATCCTAGCTATGGAGGAGTTGTACACACGAGTTTACGAGTTCAGGCCCTTCTCGGAGGAAGTAACAGCCCTACGTCTCGGAGCCCTGAGGCGGTCGACTGAATATATGTGTGTGAATTACAGAAAGTGCCAACCCTTGTCCCAGAGGAGGGGTGTGGCTTATATAGAGTGCGCTAGGACCCCAGCTCCCCTCCGTTACCCAAGGTTCAATGCCCATAAAGGAGGGGCGCTACTGGTAACGTTTGAAGTAAAGTGTTATAAATGCCCATAAAGCTATGGTTTAAGTCCCGACCATTGCAGAGTGGAGAGTTTCTCATCCTTTACTGGTCGAATGTCTTCAAGGTGGTCGAGTGTCTTCAAGGTGGTCGAATGAGCACATCTTCATGGTCGAGTGGATGATGGTTTCTCTTCGACTGCTTCTAATTCTTTGTAGGCATGTCCTTGGGGAGGGTATGTCAGACAGATCCATGACCCTACCCTAGGTACATAGCTTCATCACGCAGAACTCCAAGGGAGTCACCCAGGTCGTCGCGCCGCAGTAACAATGACTAATGAGCTGTCAAATCACAGGCCCACTTCCCACTTTGAAGTTACTTGGACGAAGGAACCATCATGACTTCATTGAATTCCGCTTCTTGAAGAAAACTACTGTACCAGCAGTACTGCTAGCTACAATAGTTACTCCAACAAAGGCCTCCTTTCGTTCATAGGATAGGAATATGAAAATCATAGGAAGTGAGATGACATGCATCTCAATTCCTATAGAGAAAGAGATGCCATTTGATTCTTGGGATAGGAATTTTTCCATTTAGTCTAGGCTAATGTACTGGTAATTTTCTCTAAAAACTACAGTAGTAGCTAGTAGTATGGTAAATGCTCGTACTCAGACACACACACACACACACACTAACTACTAGTACTACTACTTCTCACATGCTGGCCAGACGCCGTCGTTCTCCTTCCCGGCTTTGTCGGCGACACCCCGCCGTGCTTGGATCTCCGCCGACCTCTCCACAGTAGCGCGTGCGTCCTTTTCTTTCTTGCGGCAGCAGGTCTCTCTTTTCTTGCTCTACCGCCCATTCGGCCTTGGCATCTTCAAATTCCTCCCACATAGTTGTGAGGTCGCGAGCGGCGATGAACTCGGCACGGCGGGATGCCATCGCTTCCCTACCATTTTGTGTGCGGTCGTGGGCATTGAGGAACTCGGCGCGGCAGGATGCCATCGCTGCCTTACCGGTTAGTGTGCGGCGCGGTGGCATGAACGACACTTGGTGAGAGCTCTGGGGTGGAGTGGCCGTACAACCGTATAGTGCATTGGTTTGTCAAGAGCTCAAGGACAGAAGACGAAGCAAATTTGGATTCCCCTTCAATCCTGGTAATTTATTACCAAGTAAAATGCATTGGCGGTCATCGAACTTGTCTTGATAGCTCACTTTGATCATTGTATACAAGATATGGTGATTATACGGTCACTGGATCAGCGTATAGCTCCGTATTTGTCTGGTTGACCAGTCAAACAGTCCGCATGCACCTCATCAGCTC
The DNA here is from genome assembly GCF_056163025.1 of Triticum urartu. Lineage (NCBI taxonomy): Eukaryota > Viridiplantae > Streptophyta > Magnoliopsida > Poales > Poaceae > Triticum > Triticum urartu. Next base: position 178,114,429 of record NC_141875.1, read on the forward strand.
GTGTTCTTTATCTATCTACGCGGGCCTACCTGTCAATGGAGAAAGAAATATTGTAAAAACCAAAATTATGCTAGAGTCCGGACCGCTTTCGGAGCCTGCTCTCACCGCCCTGGCCCCTCAAGACGCCAGCTGCCCACCGCATGCATGCATAGCAAGTAGTACTCCTTATGTGGAGGAGAGTGAGGCATTGACAAAGTCAAGGAGTGGGCTCTGCAAGAGCCCATCTCTACACGTGCTCCTAGGTATAAAAAAATAATTCTAAAAAAGGCATAAAAACAATTGTGTCTTAAAAAAAAGAAAGGTAAAGAACATTTGAGAGGAAATAGATAGAGAGAAAGTGAGGAAAAGCTGTAACCTGGGCATTACATGAGGAAGGAGGGAGTGGTGCACATGCCAAGTTCACTGGGCTGCCGTGTTTCACACTCCTCCGTCGTAACAGTGAGGACAATAGCTTTCATCAAAAATAAACAATAAATACTCGTTGCTCGTCCTCTATATTGGAAAGAATAATTTCATTCGCCGACATGTGGGACATCGACCATCCTGGTCCACCTGCCATGCACAAAATTATCCTGGTCTACCCCGGTCGTATCGCAGGCCCAACCTTTCCCACTGTAAGTTGTTCAGACGAAGGAACCATCATGACTTCGTTGAATTCCGCTTCTTCAAGAAAACTTACTGTACCTGCAATACTGCTACCACACGCGAAGACTGGACGGCACTGTACCACGTCATATCACTGAAACCCACTAGGCCAAACTATCCCTCCTAGGTCATCTATTTTGGAATGGAGGGAGTACGTCTCTGCACTGCTATGATTTTGTGTTGCACGTCATATCACTGAAACCCACTAGGCCAAACTAGCACGCCTAGGTCATCGATCGCTAAGCCTACAATTTTAGGAGCTAGGGCTATTGGTTGATTGACGAGGGATAAGTATAAGCGTACCATGAGCTCATCAGCCCCAACATTTCTCTTCGGTGAGTGTTTTGCAAGTACTATAGCTCGCACAGTAGTTAGCCTACTAACACCAAGAATCATCAAACAAGCCCTGCTGATATGATAAATAGTTCAAACTTACATCTAATCATGCCATATATTACATCAAAAGCTGGTGAGGATACATCTGTTTCCATAACTCGGAGAGGGTTCGCATGATTCATCGCATGATTCACTATCAAACAAAAGTAGCAAGATCCGCCCACACAAGACAGTGCACTAGACCTAAGATGGTTTGATAACATGCATCTTTCTGGTAATTAAACACAGGGCAATGCAAACTACCCTGAAGGATTAGCGCGACCAACTATTCCTTGTCATCGATCTCTCCGGCAATGACCACACCACGGACAGCGGCATGGGAATCGATTTCTGGGGGATGTCTGCAGGACTGACCGTGACATCGGAATCGATCTCTGGGGCGATGTTCACAGGATGGACAACGGCATCGGAATCGATCTCCGGGGCGATGCCAACAGGACGGGCCACAACATCGGAATCATCAAGGACGTCCACCGGCACCTGCACAACCCTAACATATTAGCAAGCACATTGCAAATAATCAAAAACCACAACTATGGTAATAAGACGTTATTTTTTACCTTGTGCAGCTCACCGGGGGATCTCAACCCTCCGGGGGCCATCTCATCGTCCTCGATGGGGGCCATCACCTTGCTAGGGGAATACTGCTCCTCAACGGTGACTATCTCCTCAAACTCGGTCTTGAGCCTCACATAGGTGGCAATCAGAGTTCCTGGGGTAGGCACGGTGGGGCCCTTGCTGTTCTTCCAACTTCCTTTGAGGAGTTCGTCCGCCAAGGTCCTCAATTCTTTGGCCAATGCTTGTTTCTTGGAGTTCTTCGTCTCCATGGGTTGGCCCGCCAACATGGTCAACTCGTTGGTCGGTGCTCGCTTCCTGGAGATCACTGTCTCCAGTGGGTTGTCCGCCGGCAACTCTTTGCCTAGTGCTCCAGGATCCATCAATGAACTGACAAACAAAAAGCAATCGAAAGGAAACCACAATCGCAATGAAAATGGGAAAAGAATAGGATGTGAGAATCGGTCGGTGCTTCGCAAAAAGAAGATTCTTGGAATGAAAATATAGCAGCATAACTGATTCGCCCACCTTTCCTTCGTTGGTACAGAAGAAAAATGGCAGAAGTGAGTAGCCTGGAGTGAGGTTTTCTTCAATAAAGGGAAGAAAGGGCTTGAACGAGCGTTCCAGTGAAATGAAGGTTGCTTCGTCCAGTCCAACTTGGAGGCCACCTTACCACTACTGGTAAAGGTGTGGGTTTTGTGATATGACGGGTCATGACGGCCACACCGGGGTTACAGGTGAGTCTCGACTGTAGCACCTCGCTGTGATTTGGTGGATGGCACGCTGGCCCGAATGCTTTGAAATGTCCCGCATGTAGATAGAGTGGCTAGTCATATAGGAGTGCTCAATATTGTGCACCGTGACCAAGGCAGAGAGGAAAACGAGAGAACTACGTAATTAATGCATGAGTTTAATTAGGGTAGTTTTGTAAAGTACGAGATACATTCCTCCAATCGCAAAATGCCTTGGTTCATGAGATTTGAGATTTGAGCCCTATAAACCGGAAGGGAGGGAGTACTGCACACGGTGTAGTCTAGTCACTTGTTGAAATCTCTAGAAAGGAAAATACTCCTTTCCGGTTTACAGGGCTATACAACTCCCTCCGTTTAGGTGTGTAAGTCATCTTACGAAAACCAAATAGTCCCAAAACACTTAGGCGCAGTGCATTAACTTCTACCTTGTTTCTTATTTCTTGACATATCGACCAATAAGAGATGAGAGGTGTGCATGCTTTTAATGACTTGCAATGGCTAGTTCATTGCATGCAATGCTATTAATTAGCAAATAAACATTGGTGACCCCAGGAGGAAACGGTGCTAAGCGCGTGGACCTATGCAGAATGAGTATCAACCAATGGATAATGGATTTTAATTGTTAAACAATAGCAATTTTGTCTCATGCAAGAGCCTGGCTAGTACTCCAAGGAACTGCACCACGCGAGCGTTCACAACTGCTACGTTCGGGTTGTGCTTGGCTCTTCGCCTCTTCGAGAAGACGAACAACAATGATGTTACTCGTACTTCTACAGTATCGAATCCACTGCTGCATGTCCATCCACCTTGTGCGAGAGGGATAGCGAAAGCTTCAACTTACTGCTCCAGCCTTTGCGTCTATGACAGGTGGGCCCAACAGGTGGTTGGCCCTCCTGTCATGCAGTTAAGGCACCGAAGCTCAGTCCGCGAGGGAGAGGGCGTTGTAATAATCAAATTTCTCGGTCTTGTACAAGTTGACGAAGATAGGGGTTGCTTGCTTGCTAGGGTTGCTCACTACGTATATATAGGCCGGAGCCTCCGTGCTTGCTTGCTAGGGTTGGTCTATTCACACACTCTCATCCTCTTCAGATTTAAACAAGATAGGGGTAGTAACGCTGTCTTTCTCCCTTCAAAAAACACTGGCTTTCTATCCTCACCGCTGGTTACAGATCCGGACGTATCCCCCTCCGCCGGTGAAGGGGAGGAGGGGCAGCGTTTAGGCCGTCGTCAACAGCGAGGGAGGAGACCCACCGCCGGCCGCACCGTTATCTCTGGCCGAGCGTCGGCGCGAGAGGTCCTCCGATCCCTTCGTCGTTGCCTGTGGGTGGATCCGGCCTCCCGCCGCCCACCTATCCACATCCTGACGACCTTCAGGTATATTTTCGTTCGAAACCGCCTTAGCTCTACTTCCCTAGCTCGCTACATCGCTGCATGTGCATCATTTTCTACCTCTCAGCCCCTCTCGATCGGATGGTCCAACGTCACATTTTTTTCTTCTATTGTTAGAGATAAAGCTACTTCATGGAGTCGAATCTTGTACTCCCTCCGTCCGAAAATACTTGTCATTGAAATGGATGTATCTAGATGTATTTTAGTTCTAGACACATCCATTTTGATGACAAGTAATTCCGAACGGAGGGAGTACTTGGTTCAAACAAGAAATAAAGTGGGGGTGGGAGAATTTAGTATGTACATCGGACTTGGTACAAACAGGAAGGAAAGGGGGTGAAAGTAGTACAGACTGGTCATCCAACCGGTCTCTTGGTCGAAAAGGGAAATATAGGGGTAACGCTGTACACAGTGGTATGACCAGTACTAGATTTGCTATCCACACATAGGAGTAGGTGGCTAGAGTGAACAAAAATGGGACCAACCCAGATATGTTTCTTGGATGTTTGTTTCTCGGGGCAACAAACTATGAATCACCACTTCATGCCCCTGTTTACGTACATGGTGCTGGACTGCTGGTGCACCCACTGTTATAAGCCATGACAAGTTTAGCCAAATGTTTTTTCCTGTAATTGTTTGAGACTTTGATTGTTTTCCTCTGTGCCTTTTTGTGCAAACAGGGATATCCAATTCACCTGGTTGCTGTTGTGACCTTTTGGTGCACTGCACAAAAGTCTTCTTAAAAGAAGTGACTTTTGTGCTGTTTAACTGGAATGTCAGAATGGAACAGTTGGTTCATTTTGGTGGAACTGCACAAAGGGCGATCTGTGTTCCAATCCTGATCATCCATATTGGCGCCATAACCTTCCTTTATGTAAGAATGATATTTAATGCATGTGTTCATCTCTATTTTCCGACTGCCATGAGAAAATAATGCTTTTTTTACTAGTACACTTGTACTCCCTCACTGAAAAAACAAATTCTGAATTAGAAGGCCAATCATGTACTTGGTTTCACCAACTGGTGAGGAGAAAGAGAAACAGAGCATGAAGAGGAAGAAGAAGAATGAACAGTGACAAGGCGATCTTGCTGAAGCCAGAGGCCTCGGTCGAGGCCATTCAAGGGCTCCGGTAACGACTACCTTACATGTGAGACGATCCTCCAGGGAGCCCTTCCACTTCTGCTGTCTCACTTAATTAATTAGGAGTAATTAAGTACCACTAATTTATTACTGCCTAATTTTCCTGTTGGAGTTAAACAAATCTTTAGTAGGACCCTACGCTGAATCATGTACGTGTGTATGTTTGTCTATGGAGGTGAATCATGTGGTGGAGCAGGGAGGGAATATTATTAGTGTCATGACATAATAGTGCTATTGTTTTGCATGTCAATTTATTGCCATTGGTTCAATGAGGCAATGTTTTGCGTATTGTCCATCATGAATTTGATGCTACTGGTTGAGTAATATGCTAATGTCTTCCTATCCTTTCTCACTAAGGTAATGAAGGTTTCACCTTGTTCCTACTTGTGCAAACAGGGATCATGTTGTGCCAATCATACATTAATAGAACTACACAAGACAATACAATGAACTGTATCCCAGCCAGTGCTTTAACTCTGCTGGAAGTTCTTGATAATCTTTCGATATAATCTCAGCACTGGTAAACAAGAGTGATTTCAACCATACATTCGAAGTGCACAAAAATATATACTATTGTGTGATTCCAGTGAGTGCTTTATCATCTCTTATGGGACTACATGAATAAGCTTTTTTTCTCAGGTTGGTACGAGCCTAAGGCCTTCATCCATATTAGTTTGTTGTCATCTCTATTTGTATCGTGCTACTCTCATGAGAAACTCCTTTATCTTTCCACGTTAAAGTTTTGCAACCTATGATAAATGGCAATGCTTTGAGTGTTGAGTTGAGCTAATTGGCATTGATTAAATAAACTAATACCTCTCTTTAAGCAAGACTACTATGTTGCTAACTTTACCCATTAAGATAATGAGGGTGCTTCTATTTGTTAGTGTATGTTTCATAAACTAGTCCCACTATTACAGTAATCTCACTCTCTCAATATATGTGCCAACAGGGATGTTCGATTTTGGTGGAACTGCACAAAAACTTTGGGTGCTTCATTGCCTCGACAGCTTCCGTCCTTTCCTGTCAGTCGCTAAACTCCGCATGCTTTCTTCCTTTGCTGTCAGTCGCTTGGCTTATGTTGGCTTCCAGTCAAAGGAAATAGTAATTGATATGCTACCTCACATAGGTTGGTACTGGTCTTTATCCTGATTATTGTGCCTGTCATATGTATTGGTAATTTCGTATTGTGCTACTGTTTGCCAATTTCATAAAGGAGAAATTTGGAGCCTGAACTCGCAGGCAAATCATTACATCGGGTGATTTCAGTAGAACTGCACAAAATGATCAGATGGACAGGTACTTATGCTGCTGCTATGTACTCCAAAGTTCACTCAGACAAGCATCGATGTTGACAAGAAGTGCCTATATTCATTCGAGTATCAACCGGCATCAACCAATTGTCAAACTCCAAGTGTTAGGAGAGTGAACGCCAAAAATATTGCTTGGTGCATAGCCCAGAAAAACGCAGTCCAGTCTTTGGTCCCAACTTGTGCCTGTTGGTTATCGGCACATATGGTAGCGAACTATATGGCATGGAGTCTAAATATTCCAGACAAGTTGGTTGACGCGTATATTCATCTGGCACTTAATCAGTCTGCACGCCAAGGATGCTCCATTTCAGTTGAACTGCACAAAAAATTTGGGTGGTTCATTTTCTCAACCACCTCCTTTCTCGTCTTCAATGTAGAATTTTGGCGAGATACAGGACCAAGATGACCTAGTAAACTGGTTGGATGAAAGTAGTGGCCAAGTTGCTCAAACCTCCCTCGGCACGAGGCCACTATTTGAGGATAAACCTACAAGAAAAGTTCAGATTGTCTGTGCTACCTCTTATGTACTCGAAAGTTTACTCATACAAGAACTAATTTTAGCAAGAAGTACCTCTGATTGAACACCATTTACCAGTCTGTACCCTATGTAATTAAAGTTCGTCCATGGATCATATTGGCTGTGATCTCAATCATTTGGATGCATAAACATACTGAACATGTGTATATCTGAATCTTTTTGTAAATTATGTATGAATATTGTCGTGTGATCTATCAATCATTTGGATGCATAGATATGCTGAGCTTGTGTATATATGAATCTTTTGAGTTGTTGATTGTGAATGTTGGCTATGGATATGAACGTGTCCTGTGAACCTGAGTTTGATATGAATGTTTACCTTTTCTATTGTATTTGTTTGTGAACTTGTTAGTATTCCTACTGTGGCGTATAAAACGCAGGTCTCTTATAAAAGTAATGATGTGTCCAATTTATGTTTTCCCTTCTAACCACATTATATATATTTATATTAGTACTATTATCATATATTTTATAAAGACTTATATATACATTATAAAAACATCCCAACTTATAAAAGTAAATGTTTAACGGAAGTTGGCAAGGAAAATCCTGGTTGTTTTTGACTCACAGGCAAGGAAAATCATGGTGATTGCGTACAAAAGCTTGCGAAGATTTTAAGGACCAATTTAATAATAACGCGCTCATTTTTATTTTGAGCAATAACTCGCTAATTTCTTAATTATATATATATAATGTGCCTCTCCGGTTTATTCTTTGATATTAATTGCTCCTTCTAACATAACATTATACTCCCTCCGTCCGAAAATACTTGTCATCAAAATGGACAAAAAGGGATGTATCTAAAACTAAAATACATCTAGATACATCCCTTTTATCCATTTTGATGACAAGTATTTCCGGATGGAGGGAGTATATATAACGAGCCCACCTAATACGTGTATTTCAGGGAAGTGCAAATAGGCTGGGATTTCTTAGAAAATATAAATGGGCCTGATTGACGCGAAATTATTTGTTCACCCAGCCCAGCAAATGGACTGTACATTCTAGAAAACATGGGTTAAATATATACCACATTTTTGCAGGCTGACATGTGGGCCAATAGGTCGAAGCCTACGCTGGGCATTGTCAACTTGGTCAACATAAGATTGTGTCATCCACAGCCATTGGATTTATATCCAACGGCCGGCATGCACCTTCAATCTCTCGTATTCTTCCTTCAGCGTTGCCAGGACCGCCTAGCCCGGCCTCCAGCGGCTAGCGGCTCTGCTTAGCACGCATCGCTACGAAGCGCTACCCCACCGCCGGCCAGGCTATCCCTCCACCCCTCGACACCTCCTGTTATTCTCCACAGACTACAGCCCCACGCCGCAACAGAACTAGTTATAACCCTTCTCCTCCTCTCAATCTGCGACTCCACTGCCGCGTTTTCCCATCTCTGAGTCGTTCCCGTCCGGGGCCTCGCCGTCGTCCACCGCCTCGCTGCGTTCGGTGCGGCGTGGTCAACAAACGAGAGTCATCGGAAGAGGACTTTACATGGAGAGCCTGACGGCTGGGACCCATGAGGTCCATGGTCGCACGCAAGGAAAGTTCCTCCTTATTAAGATGAAAAAATGTTTCCTCCACCTGACAGCTGGGACCCACCGGATGTATCTTCGCACGGAAGGAAGTGCCTCCTTGTTTTGCGAAAAAAATTATTCATCCCGTTGACAGCTGGGACCCGTCAGATTTGGTGACTAACTTGTGGGCCTACTAAGCGGACGTGTACACACGGCTTTGTCAACTTAATCAACAAATGATTCTAGCAGCTAGACTGTTGGATGTTAATCCAACAACCGTGCTCCTTCTTCAACCTCTATTCTTGCTCCTGTCTCCCGTGGGCGGCACCGCGACTGCGCTGCTGCGCACCTGAACCAGTGAAGTTTCCCACTCCTCTCCATCTGCGACTCCACTGTAGCTTAATAAATAGTAACGTCTTCGGTTTTAGCCCGATTTTCTGTAGATTAACCAGGCAATTCTCTTCTTCTTAATTAATCGACGACGCAATTCTTTTGCCTCCATTTCGAAAAAAATAGTAACGTCTAACTGAGCCAGTTAGTTAGATGTGTACACTTGGTGTAGTAGGATCTTTATTTAGTTTTATGCATACACTTGTACTTTTTTGGTAGCCCTTTTGTAATGATGGATGATGTTTGGTTTGGAAGAGAGAGCTGCGTCTTCACTCTTCTAGCCTGCTTACTGCTTCTGTTGCACCCCCAGCCCTGGTTGCTGCTGCTGCTATTTCAATATACAATCAGTAGTATATTTCGTCTGTTGGTTGAATAAATGTGTTGTTAGAACGACAAACACAATGTTTTGGAAGTCGTTGCACGGTTAGATCCTTTAGTGCCTCGTACCGTACGTAGCACATACTATTTATCGTACGGAACACTTTTTTTTTGAAACTCAGAACACATTTTCCACTTGTTGATAACATGCAGACCACTGATGAAGGCCCAATAGAGAAGCCCATAATTAACTAGAAGGGAGGCTCTCGCATGAATCCGGCCTAGGTACATGCTCATGGTCCCCTAAACATAAATAAGTAAATAAATAAATAAATAAAGCTAAATGCTCATGCACTAGTTCTTTGGGAAAATAGGTAGCCCAGTATTTCTTTTTGAAGAATACCCAAGCTAGGCCTATTTGTTTTCTCCGAACTACTGGGCTGCAAATCTTTCAAGACGAGGAGGGATGCATTCTGGCCTGGCTTAAGAGTATGGTCAATGTCTGTTATAAGTAATATCAAAAGGGGTTGAAAATTCCAAAAAAATTATAGCAAATGGGATATAAGTTTCTTTTTTTGTTTTTGTTCTTAACTGATATCTTATACGTATTTCATTGGATTTAACATGACATGGTACTAATTTATTTTTCAATTTGTTTTAGTATGGCTATTAATTTTTGGATTAAGAATATTTCGTTCCCCAGCAAAAATTTGCGAATTTTCAAAATTTCCCACATATTTAGGTAGTTTTTTGACCGTGGTACTCACCAGAAAATGGCCATCAATTCTAAAAATGGAAAATGGGCTGCAATAAATTCCATATGAATTAGAAAATGAGTAAAAATTATAAAAATAATAGCAAATGGGCTGTACATGGCATAGATTTTGAGGCTGACTTGTTTACGCAAGGCTTTGTCAGTGAACACACGATTCTAGCAGCAGTTAGTGTTGGATGTCCATCCAACGGCCGACGTGCTTCTTCAATCTCTGATCTTCCTGCTCCAGCCGCCTAAACTAGTGCCGGCGGGAGTGCCTGCTCCCTCCTCTTGTGGCCCGCTGTGATGCTGCGCAGGCTTCCCCGGCCCACCCTACTACCTCCGCTGGCCTGGCCGCACGCAATCAACTGCCTCCTTATTACGCGGAAAAAAATGATTCCTCCCACTGACATCTGGGGCGCACCGGTTGGGAGGCTGGCTTGTGGGCCTACTAAGTTGACGCGTATGCAGGGCTTGTCAACTTAGTCAACAAACGGTCCTGCTGCTTCTTCAATCGATGCTCTTCTTGCACCAGCCGCCGAAACCAGCGCCGGGGAGACCGCCTGCTCCTGCCTCCAGTGGCCGGCTGTGCTGCCGATGAGGCCTCATCGCCCCCTACTACTCCCACCTCTAGCCAGGCCCTGCGGCGACGGCAGCCTCACACCGCAGCCGAACCAGTGAACCCTCGTACTCCTCTCCGTGTGGGCATCCACTGCCGCATCTTCCCCGGCTCTGCGTCGTCCCCTTCCTAGGCCTCGCCGTCGTCCACCGCCTTGGTGCTCTCGGTGCGGCGTGGTCAACGTGGTCAACAACATTCCATCGGAAGAGCACTGTACGTGGAGAGGCTGATAGCTGGGTCCATGGCCACAGCCCAGTCTTTTTTTGATTTGCCAAGTAAGTCGCTTTGTCAGGCCTGTTGGGCTGCAAATCTTTCAAGACGAGGAGAGATTTCATTCGGCTGGCCGAGAAAATGGCCCATCAGTAATGAGAAATGGGCTGTACATTTTTAAAACACATCAAACCGGCAATTAGTTTCAAATATCTTTTTTTCATTTCGAGATTTGAAATTACATTAATTTTTATGCGTGGAGAATTTGTTGGATTTTATATTGATATACATTTATTTTTAAAATCAGTTTGAATGTGAGTCGAAATTTCGGGATTAAAAACAGTTCGGACCGCACCGAAATATGCAAAATTGTGTATAATTTTGTAACCGTGGCCACAATATGGGATGTAATGCTAAAAAAAGGAAAATGGGCTGTAAATTATTAGAAATAATGGCAGATGGGTTGTATGCTGTTTTCCACACATTTGAGGCTTTCCTAAAAAAAGGTTGACGCACAAGCAGTGACTGTTGGATGGCCATCCAATGGCCGTCGTGCTTCTTCAATCTCTTCTCTTCCTGCTCCACCCGCTCAAACAGGCGCCGGCGAGACTGCGTGCTCCCTCCTCCCCGCGGCCGGCTCTGCTGCTGCACATGCCTCATCGCCCCACCGTAATCCCATCGCTGGCCTAGCCATCCCTCTACTCACCCACATCTACTGTTATTCTCCGGTGACGGCAAACGAACCAGTAAACCCTCGTATAGTCGTACTCCCCTCCACGTGGGAAACAACTGCCGAGTCTTCCCTGCCTCCGTGTCGTTCCCTTCCTAGGCCTCACCGTCGTCCACCGCCCTGGTGCTCTCGACGCGGCTTGGTCAACGTGGTCAACGACCGACATGCATCTGAAGTGGACTTTACGTGGAGAGGGCGATAGCTGGGTCCACGGCCGCACGCAGGGAAATGCCTCCTTATTACGCGCAAAATATTGATTCCTCCACCTGACATCAGGGACCCACCGAAAGGGCCTCTGTATTTCGTGAAAAAAACGTTACCGCCGCTGATAGCTTGGACCCACCAGCTATATCTTCGCACGCAAGGAAGTGCCTTCTTATTACGCACAAAAAGATGAATACTCCCCCTGTTAGCTGGGACCCAGTATAGTGGCAGGCTGACTTGTGGGCCTACTAAGTTGGCGGGGATGGAGGGCTTTGTCAACTTAGTCAATATGCATGATTCTAGCTCCAGTGACCGTACAATGTCCATCCAACGGCCCTAGTGCTTCTTCAACCTCTGGTCTTCTTGCTCCAGCCGCCCAAACCAGCGCCGGTCGTGCCTCGTGCTCCTGCCTCCCATGGCCGGCTGCGATGCGGCGGAGGCCTCACCGCCCCCTACTACTCCCACCACTGGCCAGGCCATCCCTCTGCTCACCCACACCCCCTGTTATTCTGCGGCGACGGCAGCCTCACACCAGAGCGAACCAGTGAACCCTCGTACTCCTCTACGCGTGGGCATCCATTGCCGCGTCTTCCCCGGCTCCGCGTCGTCCCCTTCCTAGGCCTCACCGTCGTCCACTGCCCTGGTGCTCTCGGCACGGCGTGGTCAACGTGGTCAAGGAACGGCTTCCATCGGACGTGGACTGTACGTGGAGAGGCTGACAGCTGGGTCCACGGCCGCAGCAAGGAAGTGCCTCCTTATTACGTGCAAAATAATTATTCCTCCACCTGACAGTGGGGACCCACCGGACGGGCCACTGTATTTTGCCCCCCTGACTGCTGGGACCCACCAGCTACATCTTCACACGCAAGGAAGTTCCTGACAGTCGGGACCCACCTGGTCGAAGCGTACGTAGCGTTGTCATTCTGGTCGCGAACGTGTACGTACATATATACTGGTGGATGTAGAGGCGCGCATGTGTCGTAGTAGAGGCGGCCAGGGTGCAAGAAAGAAAATACGTCCACGTATGTGTACATACGGGAGGGTTCTCGAACGCCTACTCGCGCATACGTACGGCCAGGGCTCGTCTACATGGCTGGGTCGGAACGGAGAAACAGCGTCTTTGTCGTGTTCATGGGGAGGCAACGGAATGCGTCGTGTTCATGGGGAGGCAATGGAATGCGTCGTGTTCATGGGGAGGCAACAAAATGTGTCGTGTTCATCGCGAGGGCTTGGACGGAACAGGCGATGGAAACGAGGCCTGGCGTACCGCAGAACGGAGGAAACGGCCTTGTGTTCCACCGGCCATGTTCGAAACGGGATCCTGTTCATCGGGTGGGGTCTGGCATACCGCAAAATGGAGGAAACGGACCTCCTACGGTCGAAACGGGGGTCCTGTTGATCGGGAGGGGTGTGGCGTACCGCAAAACGGACGAAACGGACTTGTGTTGGAGCGCTACGGTCGAAACGGGGGTCCTGTTCATCGGGAGGGGTGTGGCGTACCGCAAAACGGGACTCCACGAGATACTGTTCATCTCCACCGTCGACCCCCTCCAGCCTCCACGAGCTACTGTTCATCCACCGTCGACCTCCTCCAGCCTCCACCTGCGACTGTTCATCCACGGGCTCCTGTTCATCCACGGGCTCCTGTTCATCCAGCCTCCACCGCGCGCTACTCCACCGGCTACTATTCAACCAGCCCTCTCCACGGGCTCATGTTCAACCACCCCTCCACGGGCTACTATTCATCCTGCCCTCCACCGTCTACTGTTCATCCTGCCCTCCATGGGGTGGTCCTGTTCATCCAGCACTCCACGGGGTCCTGTTCATCCAGCCCCAACCGGCTCGATCGATCGGGGTCTTGTTCATCCAGAGGCAACACCACGGGGTCCTGTTCATCCACCCCCACCGGGAACTATTCATCCAACCCCCCCCCCACAACACTCACTGTTCATCCAGAGGCAGCATCGATCGGCTTCAGTTAGCAGCAGTAGCGAAGGAATCGCTCGATCGGGTTCAGTTAACAGCCATCGATCGATCGCTCGGGTTCAGTAACGTGTAGCCTGTAGTGCAATCGCTCGGGTTCAGTTAGAGCCCAACACCTCGCTCGGGTTCAGTTAGAGCCAATGCCTCGCACACACGCGCGTACGTGTACGAGAGAAGCGCGCATCGCTCAGCCCCCGACCTCCCACCGTAACCGGGAACTCCCCGAAATTTTCCTCCCCCTCGCTTCTACCATGGCTTTTTCCGTCATGGATGGCCCAAAGAATGTCATGCAGCTACGTCTCCGGCCCGCCCAGGACAAAAAGCCCATTTTCTGTCATGATTTTTTGTCATAGAAGTAGGAGCTCACCACATGTATGATGATACCGGGTTTTGTCACAATTATCATCATAGAAGTGTCATATGTATGACAGAAAAAAATTCGTTCGGCCCAAAATGTCACGGATGTGTCTCTTTTTTGTAGTGAAGCTTACTTTGTGTTGTATCACTTTCTTGCTTGAGTGCTTGTTGTTGTTGTATCATATAGGTTTGTCACCTAGTTGCATATCTAGACAACCTACTTTGATGCAAAGTTTAAATTGTTAAAGAAAAGCTACAAATTGTTAGTTGCCTGTTCACCCCCCCCCCTCTAGTCAACTATATCGATCCTTTCAGTGTCCCCTGCCTCCTGTTTCCTTCGATCCTCAGACGCACAGTTCGGGACCCCCTACCCAAGATCGGTCGGTTTTGACACCAACATTGGTGCTTTCATTGAGAGTTTCTCTATGCTGTCGACGGAAGGTTCGATGGCTCGTTCGATCATCTACAACGATGCTGTTTCGGAGGAGACTTTCCTCCCCGGCCAAATTTTCGTATTCGGTGACTTCGCACTGCGTACCAACTCGATTGGCCACCTTGAGAAGATCGACAGCTACGCCCCTGGTCATCAGATAAGTTTTGGGAACCTAAACTATGTCATAGATGTCCGAGCAGACTTGATCTTCGAAGGATTCGCAGCCCCGACCGCCGCTCCGGCCTTGGATCCAGAGCGGACCACCGGGTCCAAAGATGGGAGTTTAGAGCCCGCCGGAGCCACTATAATTATGGAGCTCGCTAGTGGAGATCCAGAGGGGACGGCATCATCAGCAAACCCAAAGACGAACCGAACTCCCCTTGTCGCTAGAGCGCCGGACTCTCCCTCAGACTCTAAATCCGAACTCTCGAGGTCCGCGACAAGCGGGTGCGGCCAGGAGTCCCTCACCCCGGTCGGCCCAGCGGACTCTCGCCTCTATGTCCAAACCTCACTCCTAAATGAGGCTCTAGACTTAATGTGATCCCTCGCCATAACAGAGGAAGCGCTTCCAAATTACGCCCAACCCGGACTAGGGGCTGAGAGCGGGGAATTTTACGTCCCACCCACCACCCACTTCATAGCCACTGTCGCATATCTAACTGACATGCTGGACTACGCCTCCGAAGACATCGATGGTATGGATGACGATGCCGGAGATGATCAAGGCCAAAACCCTCCGTTTATCGGATGTTGGACGGCCACCTCGACATATGATGTATACATGGTGGATACACCCAAAGAGTATGACGACGACGGCAAGAAGGATCCGGTTGAGGACAAGCCTGCCGAAGCACCTCCAAAGCGTCGACGTCAGCGGCGCCGCTCAAAATCGCGTTGCGAAAAAGACAGCAATACCGACACCGAAGACAATAACACTTCAGAGAACGCCGAAGACCTCGAAGCCCCTGTCGAGCCAACATCCGAATAGGATGATTGGGAGGGTGGGCAAGTTAACTCTGACGATCCTGTCGGGAACGAGGACTCGGAGGACAGTAACTACCTACCGATCTCCGAAGAGGATGTGAGCCTCGGCGACGAAGATTTCATCATGCCGGAGGAACCCCTCGAACAAGAGCGCTTTAAGTGTCGGCTAATCACCACTCCAAGAAGCCTGAAAAAGAAGCAGCAGCAGCTTCAAGCTGATCAGGATTTACTCAATGATAGATGGACCATTGTCCTAGCAGCCGAGGAGTACGACCTCGAACGCCCAACTAAGAGTTACCCGAAGCGTAAGCTATCACCACAATTCGATGATGAGGACCTTGAGCCAATACCGCCAAAGCACAAAACTGCTGACGAGCCTGACCGACCAGCACGTGGACGGGACAGACCGGCTACTCATGCCGAACACCAGCCCGCGCCACCCCGCCATTGGGGCAGGGAGGCAGCGGCCCCGGGCTACACCTACGACCTACGCAAGGACCTAGACAATAGAGCCGGTCAGACAAGATCAATCTACGGATCGAGGGGGCATGCCCCAACGTGAGAGGATGGCCATCAGACCTGGTGTGACAGGCACAACCTCACCCGGGCCGAAAACCGCATGCAGCCTTCGTTCGAACAACGCTGCGACATCGCCCGCTACAAGGGCACCGCACACCCCCTATGCTTCACCGACGAAGTGATGGAACATCAGTTCCCAGAAGGGTTTAAACCCGTCAACATTGAATCATACGATGGTACGAAAGACCCCGCAATATGGATCGAAGATTTGCTTCTCCATATCCACATGGCACGCGGTGATGACCTCCACGCCATCATATACCTCCCGCTCAAATCAAAGGGACCAGCTCGGCACTGGTTAAACAGCCTCCCAAAGAACTCCATCAGCAGCTGGGAAGACTTGGAGGATGCCTTTAGAGACAATTTCCAAGGTACTTATGTTCGGCCTCCAGACACCGATGACCTCAGTCACATAGTCCAGCAACCCGGAGAGTCAGCCCGGAAACTCTAGACCAGGTTCTTAATTAAAAAGAACCAAATTGTGGACTGTCTGGACGCCGAAGCCCTCGCGGCCTTTAAACACATCGTCTGAGACGAGTGGCTCGCCCGACACCTCGGCCAAGAAAAGTCGAAGTCCATGGCAGCCCTTACCGCACTTAGGACCCACTTTTGCGCGGGAGAAGATAGCTGGCTATCTCATAGAAGCAATAGCACCGGCGACCCTGGCACCTCCGAAGCCAGGGATGGCAATGGAAAGCCACGATGCAACAAGCACAAGCATCGAAGCAACAACCAAGATACCGAAGACACGGTGGTTAACGCTGGATTTAGTGGCTCTAAACCCGGTCAACGGAAGAAGCCATTCAAAGGAAATAGAGATGGTCCATCTAGTTTGGACAGAATACTCGATCGGCCTTGCCAGATTGATGGCACCCCCGATAAGCCTACCAATCGTACCAACAGAAATTGTTGGGTCATTAAACAGGCCGGCAAGCTCAACGCCGAACACAAGGGGAAGGGGCCGCCCAGCGAGGACGACGATGAAGAGCCTCACCCATAGAACATAGGGGGACAGAAGAAATTTTCCCCCGAGGTCAAAATGGTGAACATGATCTACGTCACTCACATCCCTAAATGGGAGCGCAAGCGCGCATTAAGGGACGTCTACGCCATAGAGCCAGTCGCCCCTAAATTTAACCCATGGTCATCTTGACCGATCACTTTCGATCGCAGAGACCATCCGACCAGTATCCGTCATGGAGGATTGGATGCACTGGTTCTCGATCCAATTGCCGACGGATTCCACCTCACGCGAGTCCTTATGGACGGCGGCAGCAGTCTCAATCTGCTTTATCCGGACACCGTCCGTAAAATGGGCATTGATCCATCAAGAATCAAGCCCACTAAAACCACCTTTAAAGGGGTAATACCCGGCGTAGAGGCTTGTTGCACAGGATCATAACGCTGGAAGTCATCTTCGGCTCACCAAATAACTTCCAGAGCGAAGACCTGATCTTCGACATTGTCCCGTTCCGAAGTGGCTATCACGCACTACTTAGTGATGTCTACTACACAACCTTCTTCTTGTAGACGTTGTTGGGCCTCCAAGTGCAGAGGTTTGTAGGACAGTAGCAAATTTCCCTCAAGTGGATGACCTAAGGTTTATCAATCCATAGGAGGCATAGGATGAAGATGGTCTCTCTCAAACAACCCTGCAACCAAATAACAAAGTCTCTTGTGTCTCCAACACACCCAATACAATAGTAAATTGTATAGGTGCACTAGTTTGGCGAAGATATGGTGATACAAGTAGTATATGGATGGTAGATAAAGGTATTTGTAATATGAATATATAAAAACAGCAAGGTAACTAATGATAAAAGTGAGCGTAAACGGTATTGCAATGATAGTAAACAAGGCCTAGGGTTCATACTTTCGCTAGTGCAAGTTCCCTCAACAATAATACAATAATTGGATCACATAACTATCCCTCAACATGTAACAAAGAGTCACTCCAAAGTCCCTAATAGCGGAGAACGAATGAAGAGATTATGGTACGGTACGAAACCACCTCAAAGTTATTCTTTTCAATCAATCCGTTGGGCTATTCCTATAGGTGTCACAAACAGCCCTAGAGTTCGTACTAGAATAACACCTTAAGACACATATCAACCAAAACCCTAATGTCACCTAGATACTCCAATGTCACCTCAAGTATCCGTGGGTATGATTATACGATATGCATCACACAATCTCATATTCATCTATTCAACCAACACATAGGACCTCAAGGAGTGCCCGAAAGTTTCTACCAGAGAATCACGATGAAAATGTGTGCCAACCCCTATGCATAGGTTCATGGGCGGAACCCACAAGTTGATCACCAAAACATACATCAAGTGAATCACGTGATATCCCATTGTCACCACAGATACACACGGCAAGACATACATCAAGTGTTCTCAAATCATTAAAGACTCAATCCGATAAGATAACTTCAAAGGGGAAACTCAATCCATTACAAGAGAGTAGAGGGGGAGAAAACATCATAAGATCCAACTATAATAGCAAAGCTCACGATACATCAAGATCGTACCACCTCAAGAACACGAGAGAGAGAGAGAGAGAGATCAAACACATAGCTACTGGTACATACCCTCAGCCCCAAGGGAGAATTACTCCCTCCTCGTCATGGAGAGCACCAGGATGATGAAGATGGCCACCGAAGAGGGATTCCCCCCTCTGGCAGGGTGCCAGAACGGGTCTAGATTGGCTTTCGGTGGCTACCGAGGCTTCTAGCGGTGGAACTCCCGATCTATTGTGCTCCTCGATCGTTTTAGGGTATATGGGTATATATAGGAGGAAGAGGTACGTCAGGGGAGCCACGAGGGGCCCACGAGGGTGGAGGGCACACCCCCTACCCCGTGGCTCCCTTGTTTCTTTCCTGACGTGCACTCCAAGTCTATCAGGTTGCTTTCCTTCCAAAAATAAGTTCCATGAAGTTTTAGGTCAATTGGACTCCGTTTGATTTTCCTTTTATGCGATACTCTAAAACAAGGAAAAAAACATAAACTGGCACTGGGCTCTGGGTTAATAGGTTAGTCCAAAAAATCATATAAAATAGCATATAAATACATATAATAAATCCAAGGTTGATAATATAATAGCATGGAACAATCAAAAATTATAGATACGTTGGAGACGTATCAACATCCCCAAGCTTAATTCCTACTCGTCCTCGAGTAGGTAAATGATAAAACAGAATTTTTGATGTGGATTGCTACCTAACATATTTATCCATGTAATTCTCTTTATTGTGGCAAGAATATTCAGATCCATAAGATTCAAGACAAAAGTTTAATATTGACATAAAAATAATAATACTTCAAGCATACTAACAAAGCAATCATGTCTTCTCAAAATAACATGGCCAAAGAAAGCTATCCCTACAAAATCATATAGTCTGGCTATGCTCCATCTTCACCTCACAAAATATTTAAATCATGCACAACCTCGATGACAAGCCAAGAAATTGTTTCATACTTTTGATGTTCTCAAATTTTTTCAATCTTCACGCAATACATGAGCGTGAGCCATGGACATAGCACTATAGGTGGAATAGAATGGTGGTTGTGGAAAAGGAAAAAAAGGAGAAGATAGTCTCACATCAACTAGGCGTATCAACGGGCTATGGAGATGTCCATCAATAGATATCAATTTGAGTGAGTAGGGATTGCCATGCAACGAATGCACTAGAGCTATAAGTGTATGAAAGCTCAACAAAAGAAACTAGTGGGTGTGCATCCAACTCGCTTGCTCACGAATACCTAAGGCATTTTGAGGAAGCCCATCATTGGAATATACAAGCCAAATTCTATAATGAAAGATTCCCACTAGTATATGAAAGTGACAACATAGGAGACTCTCTATCATGAAGATCATGGTGCTACTTTGAAGCACAAGTGTGGTAAAAGGATAGTAGCATTGCCCCTTCTCTCTTTTTCTCTCATTTTTTTATTTTTTTATTTTTTTATTTGGGCCTTCTCTTTTTTTTATGGCCTCTTTTCTTTGGGGCTTCTTTGGCCTCTTTTTTTTCGTCCGGAGCCTCATCCCGACTTGTGGGGGAATCATAGTCTCCATCATCCTTTCCTCACTGGGACAATGCTCTAATAATGATGATCATCACACTTTTATTTACTTACAACTCATGAATTACAACTCGATATTAGAAAAAAATATGACTCTATATGAATGCCTTCGGCGGTGTACCGGGATGTGCAATAACTCATGAGTGACATGTATGAAAGAATTATGAATGGTGGCATTGCCACAAATGCGATGTCAACTACATGATCATTCAAAGCAATGTGACAATGGTGAAGCATGTCATAGTAACGGAACGGTGGAAAGTTGCATGGCAATATATCTCGGAATGGCTATGGAAATGCCATAATAGGTAGTTATGGTGGCTGTTTTGAGGAAGGTATATGGTGGGTTTATGGTACCGGCGAAAGTTGCGTGGTACTAGAGAGGCTAGCAATGGTGGAAGGGTGAGAGTGCGTATAATCCATGGACTCAACATTAGTCATAAAGAACTCACATACTTATTGCAAAAATCTATTAGTTATCGAAGCAAAGTATTACGCGCATGCTCCTAGGGGATAGATTGGTAGGAAAATACCATCACTCGTCCCCGACCGCCACTCATAAGGAAGACAACCAATAAATAAATTATGCCCCGACTTCATCACATAACGGTTCACCATACGTGCATGCTACGGGAATCACAAACTTCAACACAAGTATTTCTCAAATTCACAACTACTCACTAGCATGACTCTAATATTACCATCCTCATATATCAAAACAATCATCAAGTATCAAACTTCTCATAGTATTCAATGCACTCTATATGAAAGTTTTTATTATATCCCTCTTGGATGCCCATCATATTAGGACTAGTTTCATAACCAAAGAAAATTACCATGCTGTTTAGGACTCTCAATATAATATAAGTGACGCATGAGCATTCATCTATTTCTATAAAATAAAACCACAACCGTGCTCTAAAATATATAAGTGAAGCACTAGAGCAAACGACAAACTACTACGAATGATATAAGTGAAGATCAATGAGTAGTCGAATAATTATGTAACTATGTGAAGACGCTCTAACATTTAAGAATTAAATATCTTGGTACTTTATTCAAACAGCAAGAAATACAAAATGAAAATAAAATGACGCTCCAAGCAAAACACATATCATGTGGTAAATAAAAATATAGCTCCAAGTGAAGTTACCGATGAACGAAGACGAAAGAGGGGATGCCTTCCAGGGCATCCCCAAGCTTAGGCTTTTTGGTGTCCTTGGATATTACCTTGGGGTGCCTTGGGCATCCCCAAGCTTAGGCTCTTGTCACTCCTGATTCCATAGTCCATCGAATCTTTACCCAAAACTTGAAAACTTCACAACACAAAACTTAACAGAAAACTCATAAGCTCCGTTAGCGAAAGAAATCAAAGCTCCACTTCAAGGTACTGTAATGAACTCATTCTTTATTTATATTGGTGTTAAACCTACTGTATTCCAACTTCTCTATGGTTTACAAACTCTTTTACTAGCCATAGATTCATTAAAATAAGCAAACAACACACGAAAAACAGAATCTGTCAAAAACAGAACAGTCTGTAGTAATCTGTAACTAACGCAAACTTCTGGAATCCAAAAAATTCTAAAATAAATTTCTGGACCTGAGGAATTTATCTATTAATGATCTGAAAAAATAATTAACTAAATAGCACTCTCCAAATAAAAATGGCAGCAATTCTCGTGAGCGCTAAAGTTTCTGTTTTTTACAGAAAGATCAACAAGACTTTCCCCAAGTCTTCCCAACGATTATACTTGGCACAAACACTAATTAAAACATAAAAAATCAATCATAACAGAGGCTAGATAAATTATTTATTACTAAACTGGAGCAAAAATAAAGGAACTAAAATAAAATTGGGTTGCCTCCCAACAAGCGCTATCGTTTAACGCCCCTAGCTAGGCATGATGATTTCAACGATGCTCACATAAAAGATAAGAATTGTAACATAAAGAGAGAATATTGAAGAATATGACTAGCACATTTAAGTCTAACCACTTCCTATGCATAGGTATTTTGTGATCAAACAACTTGTGGGAACAAGAATCAACTTGCATAGGAAGGCAAAACAAGCATAACTCCAAAATTTTAGGCACATAGAGGGGAAACTTGATATTATTGCAATTCCTACAAGCATATATTCCTCCCTTGTAATAATTTTCAGTAGCATCATGAATGAATTCAACAATATAACCAGCACCTAAAGCATTCTTATCATGATCTACAAGCATAGAAAATTTACTACTCTCCACATAAGCAAAATTCTTCTCATGAATAGTAGTGGGAGCAAACTCAACAAAATAACTATCATGTGAGGCATAATCCAATTGAAAACTAAAATCATGATGACAAGTTTCATGCATATCATTATTCTTTATAGCATACAAGTCATCACAATAATCATCATAGATAGCAACTTTGTTCTCATAATCAATTGGAACCTCTTCCGAAATAGTGGAATCATTACTAAATAAAGTCATGACCTCTCCAAATCCACTTTCATAAATATAATCATCATAAATAGGAGGCATGCTATCATCAAAATAAATTTGCTCATCAAAACTTGGGGGACAAAAAACATCATCTTCATCAAACATAGCTTCCCCAAGCTTGTGGCTTTGCATATCATTAGCATCATGGATATTCAAGGAATTAATACTAACAACATTGCAATCATGCTCATCATTCAAATATTTAGTGCCAAACATTTTAGTGCATTCTTCTTCTAACACTTTGGCACAATTTTCCTTCCCATCATACTTACGAAAGATATTAAAAAGATGAAGCGTATGAGGTAAACTTAATTCCATATTTTTTTGTAGTTTGTTTTATAAACTAAACTAGTGATAAAACAAGAAACTAAAAGACTCGATTGCAAGATCTAAAGATATACCTTCAAGCACTCACCTCCCCGGCAACTGCGCCAGAAAAGAGCTTGATGTCTACTACACAACCTTCTTCTTGTAGACGTTGTTGGGCCTCCAAGTGCAGAGGTTTGTAGGACAGTAGCAAATTTCCCTCAAGTGGATGACCTAAGGTTTATCAATCCGTAGGAGGCGTAGGATGAAGATGGTCTCTCTCAAACAACCCTGCAACCAAATAACAAAGAGTCTCTTGTGTCCCCAACACACCCAATACAATGGTAAATTGTATAGGTGCACTAGTTCAGCAAAGAGATGGTGATACAAGTGGTATATGGATGGTAGATAAAGGTATTTGTAATCTGAAAATATAAAAACAGCAAGGTAACTAATGATAAAAGTGAGCGTAAACGGTATTGCAATGATAGTAAACAAGGCCTAGGGTTCATACTTTCGCTAGTGCAAGTTCCCTCAACAATAATACAATAATTGTATCACATAACTATCCCTCAACATGTAACAAAGAGTCACTCCAAAGTCACTAATAGCGGAGAACGAATGAAGAGATTATGGTAGGGTACGAAACCACCTCAAAGTTATTCTTTTCAATCAATCCATTGGGCTATTCCTATAGGTGTCACAAACAGCCCTAGAGTTCGTACTAGAATAACACCTTAAGACACATATCAACCAAAACCCTAATGTCACCTAGATACTCCAATGTCACCTCAAGTATCCGTGGGTATGATTATACGATATGCATCACACAATCTCCGATTCATCTATTCTACCAACACATAGAACCGCAAAGAGTGCCCCAAAGTTTCTACCGGAGAATCACGACTAAAACGTGTGCCAACCCCTATGCATAGGTTCATGGGCGGAACCCGCAAGTTTATCACCAAAACATACATCAAGTGAATCATGTGATATCCCATTGTCACCACAGATACGCACGGCAAGACATACATCAAGTGTTCTCAAATCTTTAAAGACTCAATCTGATAAGATAACTTCAAAGGGGAAACTCAATCCATTACAAGAGAGTAGAGGGGGGAGAAAACATCATAAGATCCAATTATAATAGCAAAGCTCGTGATACATCAAGATCGTACCACCTCAAGAACACGAGAGAGAGAGAGAGAGAGATCAAACACATAGCTACTGGTACATACCCTAAGCCCCGAGGGAGAACTACTCCCTCCTTGTCATGGAGAGCACCGGGATGATGAAGATGGCCACCGGAGAGGGATTCCCCCCTCCGGCAGGGTGCCAGAACGGGTCTAGATTGGCTTTCGGTGGCTACGGAGGCTTCTGGGTTAATAGGTTAGTCCCAAAAATCATATAAAATAGAATATAAATGCATATAAAACATCCAAGGTTGATAATATAATAGCATGGAACAATCAAAAATTATAGATATGTTGGAGACGTATCACTCAGACGAACCGCTTTCACCCGTTTCAGTGCAGTCCCGCACTACGCTTATCTCAAGCTTAAGATGCCTGGACCACGTGGCATTATAACAGTCAATGGAAACATGGAGCTCTCCCTACGTACGGAGGAGCATACCGCGGCCCTCGCGGCCGAGGTGCTAGGTGGCCTCGCTAAGCCGAAAACCACACTAGCAGTCAAGCCCCCGGACACTGTTAAACGAGTCCGGTCTACCTTGCAGAATGATAGTCTGCTCATCTAGAGCTAGATTAGCAATTCGGCCTCCGCCAATGCCCCAGCCTGATAGCAGCATACGTACCATGCGTACATAACTACGTGTTAAAAATACCATGGGCAAGGATGAAGGCATGCTAAACATAGGTCCACGATACGGCTTGACCCTATCCGGACGTACATATTGCTCCACCTTTTTCTTCTTGTTTTTATTTTTTCAGGTTCTTTACAGCCCACATCAATTTCTGGAGCTAACAAGGGCCCCCCTCTAGGCCCCTTATACATACTCGATTGTCGATCCTCTTAAAGGTTCCTAAACCAAGGTGAAAAGCGGCACAGACGTGCGGCAGTATGTCCAAAGGATCTTCTAGATCAGCTTTTCTAATTTAGAACTTGTATACAGCTTTCCCTTGTTCTCGGCATGTAAAATAGCCATGATGCTTATTGTATCTTCTGTAAAAATACGTTTTGATGTACCAATCAGACTATAATGGAAACAGTTTCGCCCAGCCTTGTTTGGTATTGGCCTTTTTCTGTTTTCCCACTTTACGCTCAAATTGGCATATACACCTTGGTATGACTTAAATCGCCAGGGGCTCTATTCAAGCCATATACATATCTTCAACAATAGAAAGTCCAAACACTCTCAGAGTATACTTCGGTGTCCTGGATACTGCATTATATACATCGGCTCCGAATCACGTCTTTGGTCAATACTTGGGTTGCCTAGCTCCTGTGCTTGCCACCTTACGTTCCATTTTTTGGCTAAGGTAGTAAAGGGAGAACTACTATGATTGTGTTTCTGGCTAGCTCGGTCAAGCACCTCAATAGAGAAACCCGAAAACTGACAGTCGTGATGCGGCGAGAGCTGGTCCGCAATTTGGTGACTTATCAAATCTCTAGTGATTTCTTCCGTATTACACGAAGGTCTGGCTTTGTTCAGACACGTGTCAAAAGGCATATAAGTTTGATAGCTGCATACGCACCAGGGGCTATCTTTATAACCCCATTTTCAAACTCGTATGGCTAAGTGAGAGTGGTAAAGCCGCATAGTCTGATTGCCTCGCTCGCCGCACTAACACCTCCTTTACGGACCAAGACATTGGGTCAAGAGTGATTATGTGCTATCCCAAACACCCCCGTACTAGTTACGTGGGGGCTGAAGCCGACGACTGGCAACCTCTCAAAGATACAAACGGCCACACAGGAGGAGAAGTAATTCAAGATAACAGGCAAAAATATATTAGAAAAGCCTCGGTTTACAATAAAATGCCTGGGTAGCTCGGATACGTTTACTTGAACATAATATCCTTCGAGTATTGAACCTCTATCAAACGGGCACCCTCAAGGACATCGTCGAAGTAGCGCTCTGGCGTGCGGTGGACCTTGTCTCTGGGCGGACCTTCAACGGCTACGTTGGCGGCCTTCATCTTTGCCCAGTGCATCTTGACACGGGCAAAGGCCATCCGCGCGCCCTCAATGCATGCCGAGTGCTTTACTGCCTCTATTCGAGGAAAGGCGTCACCGAGTCGCTTGACCAGGCCAAAGTAGCTCCTCAGAATGGGTCCGGCTAACCACAACCAGACTATGATGTCCTTCATGGACAAACCGGACATCCCGTGCAGCTCCGCCAGCTGCATCTTCTGATTGTTGAGTAGTGCTGGTCGCTCTGGCACCAAATGATGTGACCAGAAGAGCTTCTCCATCGCATTCCCATATTGGGCCCAGAAATATTGGGCGGCATCAGCCGCACTCCTCGGGAGATCCGCGAAAGCGTCTGGAGCACTCCATAGTCAATTTAGCAAAGCATATCTTCGATCACCGAATATACTCTGTAAAAGAAAAGGCTTAGAAGCCGCTATCTATCCAGCTTGCTTGATCTCCTCACGAGCATCCCGGGACTCGGGCCACGCCTCCTTCGCATATTGAAGAGCCTTGGTGAGATCGGCCGCTTGGGCCTTGTTGCTCTCCTCCAAGGATTCACACTTGGTGGCTTCCTGGAGCACTTGCTCTACTTCGGTCACCCTCGCCTCATACTTAAGGCGGACGGCCTTTTCAGCCTCCACATCCATAGCCGCTTTCTCTACGGCTACTTTGCTTACCCTCGCCGCCTCCATGGCTTCGGCAAGGGCACTCTTGAGGGCCTCGACCTCGGTCGCGTTGCATACAATCATTAATAATTGCGCATGAGCGTAAAACTCTGCATTTGTATTATAATTCAGGCTTGTAAGGGGTCTTTTAAAAGCATACCTTGGGCCTCATCGAACCGCTTGTTAATACGGTCGATCTCATCATCAGCTAGCTTCAGTTTCCGTGGGAGTTCGGAAACTTCCGCGTTCTTGGCCAAAGCTGCCAGCAGCGAAGCTTGCTCACCAAAATAGACAAGTATGTTACCTCTGGAATATTCAAACCTGTGTCCGGCCCTTTCTTTAAAAAGCCGAAGAGAGTCTCAGGGGCTATTATCTATACACTGGTGTATGATTATACAAGCAAAAGTGACCACCGATATTACATCACATACCTCAAAACCTGTTAGCAGGCTAGTGAACGCTTCATTCAGTCTGCTTTTGGCGGACTGAACCTTTTCAACCACCATACCCATCAGGGCACGGTGCTCATCCTCAATGGAAGCACGGTGAAGTGCTTCCCTCAATGTATCCGGTGCCTCTGGATTGATGGAGGTCATCGGTGGTGTCGGCACCCCATCTTTCGAAGGGGACTGCTCACTCGGGTCCGGGGCCGTGTGGGACTCCGGAGCAATATTCGGTTGGAGGCCGAACTGGTCAAGGCCCCCGCCGTCAGTCTCCACAGGGATTACACACACCATATCTCCGGTCATCGAGGCATTGCCCTCTGGCGCCGTTTCAGCGGCCCTCCGCACTTCTCCCTGGCCCGGAGAGGTCCTTTAGGATAACACCTCGGTGTCATCTATGGCATGTGGCAGGGAGGCTCGTGGAGGCGACTTGCTCTCCATCATCTCCGGCGCCAAAGAATTCCTCGAAGACAATGATTGTTGGGGGAGATCAGGGGCCGGACTGGAAAACATAGATGATATATCACCCTATAATTTATAAAAAGCCGGACATATGCATTATCTTTGAATACTTACGATTCGTCCAGGGGCTTCGGCCAGGGGTTCATTCAGGGACGACTTTGACACCCGATTCCGAATCATCTGAAAGGGAGAGTTTACCCTTCTTGGAAGCCTCCGCCTCTAGGTCTGCAGAAGCCCTCCTTTTCTTCTTTCCTCCCTTAAGGGAAGAATTGCTCTCCTCCTCTTCCTCTTCGTCTTCGTCTCCCTCGTGGGAGGAGGGAGCTTCGGTATCTTCGGATGTTATGTCCGAATTACCTTTATGGCAAATGCCACTTCTGGCCTCCTTGCCCTTCTTCTTGGCCTTCTTCTCCAGCGCCTGGTATGGCACCGGAACCATCATCTTCATCAGAAGAGGAATAGCTGGGTCTTTGGGCAGTGGAGCCGAACACCGGATCCGCTCCGCCTTCTTGGTCCAGCCCTGAAGAATAAGGGGAAGGCCTAGTATGCTCCTTGGATCTACAAGTTGAGGATATGTTTGGAAATCTGGAAAACTTACTGGAGTAGCCGGATGAGCGTGGTCGAGGCCGAGGTCTTCGTTCATTTGCGGCCACGACTTCTGGACCTTGAAAAGCAGCTTCCATATATCTTCGTGCATTGTGCCGAAGAATTGCTGCAAGGTCCGGGGACTGGCTGGATCAAACTCCCACATATGGAGAGTCCGGCGCTGGCAGGGGAGATCCGGCAAAAAAGCATCTCCTGGATCATGTTGGCAAGGTTGGTGTTCTTCTCTATCATACTTTGGACCCACTTCTGCATCATCATCACCTCATTGGACGACGCCTAGTCTAGGCCTATTTTGATCCATGATGTAAGCCACACTGGAGAACCGGATTTGAATTCAGGGGTGGCGGCCCATGTGGTGTCATGGGGTTCAATGATGTAGAACCACTCCTGTTGCCATCCCTTCACGGTTTCTACGAAGGTCCCCTTGGGCCAGGTGACGTGAGGGAGCTTGCTCACCATGGCGCCGCCACACTCCGCGTGTTGACCCCCGACCACTTTTAGCTTCACGTTGAAGACCTTGAGCCATAGGCCAAAGTGGGGGGATGCGGAGAAACGCATCGCTGACGATGACGAACGCCGAGATGTTGAGGAATGAATTCAGGGCTAGATCGTGAAAATCAAGCCCGTAGTAGAACATGAGCCCGCGGACGAAAGGGTGGAGTGCAAACCCTAGCCCACGAAGAAAGTGGGGGATGAATACTACCCGCTCATTAGGCTCCGAGGTGGGGATGATCTGCTTCTTGGCAAGGAGCCGATGGGCGATTTATTTGGCTAAGTACCCCGCTTCCCGGAGTTCCTTGATGTTCTCCTTCGTGATGGAGGAGGCCATCCACTTGACCTGCGCTCCAGATCCAGACATGGCTAAAGTGTTAGCTGGGGGCGGAAGGGGTTGAAGTTGGGGCGCTAGAGCTCGAGGACAGATGGGCTGACGAGGAAGAAGGCGTGGGGTAAAAAGGTGGATCCTTATCTTCTTATAAAGGCAGTGAATATCGAGCGTCCCCCCACGAGCCTTAAAACTCGCCTATTCCCCAGGAGTCGTGCAAACGGCATGGTTGGATTACCCAAACCCGTATTGATGAGAATCCTGCAATAAGGGGAAACGATCTCGCTCCGCTTTGTTGAGACGTGTCAATCAAGACCGCGCCTCGAAACATGAAGCGGGAGGCTGAAAAACGGTTCGAAATAATAATAAGGCCAGAACAGAACGCCTCGCTGAAAGAGCTGTCAGAAGACATGACCTATTTTTGTTTAAGTATTTTGCCCTTGTGGTTCAGGGTTGTGACTACTGTACAGAGCGGGATATAGTCCTTTTGACCAACTACTTTGAAGTGTTCGAAAGAGGAACCCGCCTTGCAATGTCGAAGACAATCTGCATGCCGGATACATCATCATTGAAGCCTGGTTCAGGGGCTACTGAGGGAGTCCTGGATTAAGGGGTCTCCGGGCGTCCGGGCTATGTGACATGGGCCGGACTGGTGGGCCGTGAAGTTACAAGATAGAAGACGCCCCCCCCCCCGTGTCCGGATAGGGCTCTCCTTTGCGTGGATGGCAAGCTTGGTGTTCAAATATGAAGATTATTTTCTCTGTAAACCGACTCTGTACAACCCTAGGTCCCTCCAGAGTCTATATAAACTGGGGGTTTAGTCCATAGAGGCAATCACAATCATATAGGCTAGAAATTTAGGGTTTAGCCATTACGGTCTCGATGTAGATCAACTCTTGTAACCCCTATACTCATCAAAGTCAATCAAGCAGGAAGTAGGGTATTACATCCATCAAGAGGGCCCGAACCTGGGTAAACATCGTCTCCCCCACTGATAAGTCTCCGCCGTATCTATAATTTGTTATTGTTCCATGCCAATATTATACAACTTTCATATACTTTTGGCAACTTTTTATACTATTTTTTGGGACTAACATATTAATCCAGTGCCCAGTGCCAGTTCCTGTTTGTTGCATGTTTTTCGTTTCATAGAAAATCCATATCAAACGGAGTCCAAACGGGATAAAAATGGACGGAGATTATTTTTGCAATATATGTGAAATATGGGAAGAAAATCAACGCGAGACGGTGCCCGAGGGAGCACGAGGCAGGGGGCGCGCCCCACCCCCTGGGCGCGCCCCTGACCCTCGTGGGCCCTCGTAAGGCGGTTGCTGCTCTTCTTTGGCCGCAAGAAAGCTAATTTTCGGAAGAAAAAAATCGGGGCAAAGGTTTCAATCCAATCGGAGTTACGGATCTCTGGATATATAAGAAACGGTGAAAGGGCAGAATCCCAGAACGCAGAAACAGAGAGAGACAGAGAGACAAATCCAATCTTGGAGGGGCTCTCGCCCCTCCCATGCCATGGAGGCCATGGACCAGAGGGGAAACCCGTCTCCCATCTAGGGAGAAGGTCAAGGAAGAAGAAGAAGGAGGGGGGCTCTCTCTCCCTCGCTTCCGGCGGCGCCGGAACATCGCCGGGGGCCATCATCATCACCACAATCTACACCAACACCTCCGCCATCTTCGCCAACATCTCCATCACCTTCCCCCCTCTATCTACAGCGGTCCAATCTCCCGCAACCCGCTGTGCCCTCTACTTGAAAATGGTGGTTTATGCTTCATATTATTATCCAATGATGTGTTGCCATCCTATGATGTCTGAGTAGATTTTCGTTGTCCTATCGGTGGTCGATGAATTGCTATGATTGATTTAATTTTCTTGTGGTTATGTTGCTATCCTTTGGTGCCCCATATGAGTGCGCGCATGGAGCACACCATAGGGTTAGTTGTATGTTGATAGGACTATGTATTGGAGGGAAAGAGTGACAAAAACTTCAACCTAGCATAGAAATTGATGCATACGGGATTGAAGGGGGACCAATATATCTTAATGCTATGGTTGGGTTTTACCTTAATGAACGTTAGTAGTTGCGGATGCTTGCTAATAGTTCCAATCATAAGTGCATAGAATTCCAAGTCAGGGATGACATGCTAGCAGTGGCCTCTCCCACATAAAACTTGATATCGGTCTAATAAGGTAGTCAATTGCTAAGGGACAATTTTGCAACTCCTACCACCATTTTTCCACACTCTCTATACTAACTTTATTGTTTCTTTATCTAAACATCCCCTACTTTTTATTTACGCGCTCTTTATTATCTTGCAAACCTATCCAAAAACACCTACAAAGTACTTCTTGTTTCATACTTGTTCTAGATAAAGAGAACGTCAAGCATGCGTAGAGTTGTATCGATGGTCGATAGAACTTGAGGGAATATTTGTTCTACCTTTATCTCCTCATTGGGTTCGACACTCTTACTTATCGAAACAGGCTACAATTGATCCCCTACACTTGTGGGTTATCAAGACCTTTTTCTGGTGCCGTTGCCGGGGAGCAATAGCGTGGGGTGAATATTCTTGTGTGTGCTCGTTTGCTTTATCACTAAGTAATTTTTATTTGATGTTCTTAGTTGTTCTCTATCTTTAGTTATGGATATGGAACACGAAATACCAAAAAAATTAGGTATACTTGCTACTCATGGAGATGGGGAACCTCCTAAAACCCTCGATGCTCATTATGTGAATGATATTATGTACTACTTAGATAATCCTGAGAAAACCCCATTCAATTATGTTAGGGGAGACACGTTGGATCAACGTGAATACTTTAGGTATTATCGCTTGACTCAAAAAGGGAAACTATTATGGGATCAAATTCATATGTTGCATTGGTATGCTCGGCAACTTTGCTTGAGATATGATTATACTTATTGCTCTAGGATGAAGGCTCCACACCTTCCCTTTTCATGCAAATTTAATGATGATAAAACCTTGGCTTCTTATGCTAATGGTATATATGATTACTATAATGTGGAACAAATAGAAGAATTCGTTGCTTTTATGGGTGCTTATGAAATTGAATCTTTGTTTAAAGAGTTTGAAATTTTTGATGATTCAGTTTATAGACCTGAAAACTTAGCTATCCTTAAATATTTCTATGAGAATTATGAACTCAATTCCGATATTGATGATTTTATTGAGAGAGTCTCCGCTGTCCAAGAAGAGACTAATATTTTGCAGGAGTCTATGGAAGAAGAAATTAATGACATTGTGAGCTCATTGGATGAAAAAGATGAGGAGGAGAGCGAAGAACAAAAGGAGGAAGAGCGGATTGATCACCTGTGTCCACCGTCTAATGAGAGTAACTCTTCAACTCATACATTGTTTAATTTCCCTTCGTGCTTACCGAAGAATGAATGCTATGATGATTGTTATGATCCTGTTGATTCTCTTGAAATATCCCTTTTTGATGATGCTTGCTATGCTTGTGGCCAAGATGCCAATATGAATTATGATTATGGAGATGAACTTGCTACAGTTCCTTATGTTAAACATGAAATTTTTGCTATTGCACCCATGCATGATAGTCCTATTATCTTTTTGAATTCTCCTGACTACACTATATCGGAGAAGTTTGCCCTTATTAAGGATTATATTGATGGGTTGTGTTTTACTATTACACAGGATGATTTTGATAGATATAATATGCATGTGCTTGCTGCTCCTACTTGCAATTATTATGATAGAGGAACTACATCTCCGCCTCTCTATGTTTCCAACATGATAAAATTGCAAGAAACTGCTTATGCTATGTATTGGCCTTTATTTGATGTGCATGAATTGTTCTCGTATGACATGCCGATGCATAGGAAGAGAGTTAGACTTCATCATTACTTGATATATGTTGCTTTGTGCTCACTACTAAATGCCAAATCATTGCTAATTCAAATTGGTTTTGATATACCTTGGGATCCGGGTGGATCCATTAAGTGAGCACTATATGCCTTGATTAATGGCTTTAAAGAAAGCGCTGCCAGGGAGACAACCTGGAAGTTTTAGAGAGTCATTTATTTCTGTTGAGTGCTTTCATATAGTTTAAAAAAATTAAAGAGGGGAACCCAAAACTTTTTCAAAAAGGAAAGTGAAAGTTAGTGAGACAAGCATTGTTGAAGTGGGGGAGCTCCTTGAACTTTGTTCATGCTCACGGAAACTTTTTGAATCTTGATTACAGAAACTTTTCAAAAAAAAATTATCCCCTTGAACAATTCCATTGTATTATAAAAATAATGTGCCAAGGTTTGCCTTTAGGATGTTTCAGATGCTTGTTGGATTGTACGGTGCAGGACAGAAACTATGGCTGTAGTGCGTGATTTTACATTTTTTGCTGGAACATCAAACGGTTCTGGAAAAAAATTAAATGTCTTTATATACAAATTTTTTATTTTTACAAATTTTGGTAGAATTGTTTGAGTACCAGAGGTATGGTGAATGTTCACATCATTACAGACTGTTCTGTTTTAGACAGATTCTGTTTTTGATGCATAGTTTGCTTGTTTTGATGAAACTATCGATTTATATTAGTGGATTAAGACATGGAAAAGTTATATTACAGTAGCTATAATGCAAAAACAAAGTATGAATTGGTTTTAAATTGTACTTAGAGTAGTGATTTGCTTTATTATACTAACGGATCTTACCGAGTTTTCTGTTGAGTTTTGTGTGGATGAAGTGTTCGAAGATCGAGGAGGTCTCGATGTGAGAAGAAGGAAGAGAGGCAAGAGATCAAGATTGGGGATGCCCGAGGCACCCCAAGTAAATATTCAAGGAGAATCAAGCGTCTAAGCTTGGGGATGCCCCGGAAGGCATCCCATCTTTCTTCAACAAATATTGGTATGTTTTCAGATTCATTTCTTTCATGCGATATGTGCAATCTTGGAGCGTCTTTTGCATTTAGTTTTAATTTTTATTTTATGAACCATGCTGGTATGAGATAGTCCTTGGTTGACTTATAGAATGCTCATTGCACTTCACTTATATCTTTTGAGTATTGCTTTATAGAATGCTTCATGTGCTTCGCTTATATCATTTGAAGTTTGGATTGACTATTTCTCTTCACATAGAAAACCGCCATTTGTAGAATGCTCTTTTGCTCCACCTATATTTGTTAGAGCGTGGGCATATCTTTTGTAGAAAGAATTAAACTCCCTTGCTTCACTTATATCTATTTAGAGAGATGACAGGAATTGGTCATTCACATGGTTAGTCATAAAATCCTACATTAAACTTGTAGATCACTGAATATGATATGTTTGATTCCTTGCAATAGTTTTGCGATATAAAGGTGGTGACATTAGAGTCGTGCTAGTTGAGTAATTGTGAAATTTAGAAATACTTGTGTTGAGGTTTGCAAGTCCAGTAGCATGCATGTATGGTGAACCGTTATGTAACAAAGTTGGAGCATGAGGTGTTTATTGATTGTCTTCCTTATGAGTGGCGGTCGGGGACGAGGGATGGTCTTTTCCAACCAATCTACCCCCTAGGGGCATGCATAGTAGTACTTTGCTTCGAGGGCTAATAAACTTTTGCAATAAGTATATGAGTTCTTTATGACTAATGTGAGTCCATGGATTATACGCACTCTCACCCTTCCATCATTGCTAGCCTCTTCGGTACCGTGCATTGCCCTTTCTTACCTCGAGAGTTGGTGCAAACTTTGTCGAATGCATCCAAACCCCGTGATACGATATGCTCTATCACACATAAACCTCCTTATATCTTCCTCAAGACAACCACTATACCTACCTATCATGGCATTTCCATAGCCATTCCAAGATATATTGCCATGCAACTTCCATCATCATCATATACATGACTTGAGCATTTATTGTCATATTGCTTTGCATGATCGTAAGATAGCTAGCATGATGTTTTCATGGTTTGTCCGTTTTTTGATGTCATTGCTACGCTAGATCATTGCACATCCCGGTACACCGCCGGAGGCATTCATATAGAGTCATATCTTTGTTCTAGTATCGAGTTGTAATATTGAGTTGTAAGTAAATAAAAGTGTGATGATCATCATTATTAGAGCATTGCCCTATGAAAAAAAGAGGCCAAAGAAGCCTAAATAAAAAAAGGGGGGCGAAGAAGCCCGCAAAAAAGGGAAAAGGGGCAATGTTACTATCCTTTTACCACACTTGTGCTTCAAAGTAGCACCATGTTCTTCATATAGAGAGTCTCTTGAGTTAT
Source organism: Triticum urartu (assembly GCF_056163025.1). NCBI lineage: Eukaryota > Viridiplantae > Streptophyta > Magnoliopsida > Poales > Poaceae > Triticum > Triticum urartu. The sequence goes on from NC_141875.1 coordinate 178,149,523, forward strand.
CACTTTTATAAACTAGTGGGAATTTTCATTATAGAACTTGGCTTGTATATTCTGATGACGGGCTTCCTCAAATTCCCTAGGTCTTCATGAGCAAGCAAGTTGAATGCACACCCACTTAGTTTCAGTTTGAGCTTTCATACACTTATAGCTCTTAGTGCAGTCGTTGCATGGCAATCCCTACTCCTCGCATTGACATCAATTGATGGGCATCTCCATAGCCCGTTGATTAGCCGCATCGATGTGAGACTTTCTCCCTTTTTTTCTTCTCCACACAAACCTCCATCATCATATTCTATTCCACCTATAGTGCTATGTCCATGGCTTGCGCTCATGTATTGCGTGAGGTTTGAAAAGGCTGAAGCGCGTTAAAAAGTATGAACAAATTGCTCGGCTTGTCATCGGGGTTGTGCATGATTTGAATGCTTTGTGTGGTGAAGATGGAGCATAGCCAGACTATATGATTTTGTACGGATGAGCTTTATTTGGCTATGTTATTTTGATAAGACATAATTGCTTGGTTAGTATTGCTCAAAGTATTATTGTCTTAATGTCAAATGATAGACCATTGCTTTGAATCACTCGTGTCCTAATATTCACGCCATGATTAGATTACATGATCAAGATTATGCTAGCTAGCATTCCACATCAAAAAATATATTTTTTATCATTGACCTACTCGGGGACGAGAAGTAATTAATCTTGGGGATGTTGATACGTCTCCGTCGTATCTATAATTTTTTATTGTTCCATGCCAATATTATACAACTTTCATATACTTTTGGCAACTTTTTATACTATTTTTGGGGACTAACATATTGATCCAGTGCCCAGTGCCAGTTCGTGTTTGTTGCATGTTTTTTGTTTCGCAGAAAATCCATATCAAACGGATTCCAAGCGGGATAAAAACGGACGGAGATTATTTTTGGAATATATGTGAAATATGGGAAGAAAATCAATGTGAGACGGTGCCCGAGGGAGCCACGAGGCAGGGGGCGCCCCACCCCCTGGGCGCGCCTGTCGGTGTCAAAACCGGCGGATCTCGGGTAGGGGGTCCCGAACTGTGCGTCTAGGCCAGATGGTAATAGGAGGCAAGGGACACGAAGTTTTACCCAGGTTCGGGCCCTCTTGATGGAGGTAAAACCCTACGTCCTGCTTGATTAATATTGATGATATGGGTGGTACAAGAGTAGATCTACCACGAGATCGGAGAGGCTAAACCCTAGAAGCTAGCCTATGGTATGATTGTTGTTCTGTATGTTGTCCTATGGACTAAAACCCTCCGGTTTATATAGACACCGGAGAGGGTTAGGGTTACACAAAGTCGGTCACAATGGTAGGAGATCTACATATCCGTATCGCCAAGCTTGCCTTCCACGCCAAGGAAAGTCCCTTCCGGACACGGGACGAAGTCTTCAATCTTGTATCTTCATAGTCCAGGAGTCCGGCTGAAGGTATAGTCTGGCTATCCGGACACCCCCTAATCCAGGACTCCCTCAGTAGCCCCTGAACCAGGCTTCAATGACGACGAGTCCGGCGCGCAGATTGTCTTTGGCATTGCAAGGCGGGTTCCTCCTCCAAGTACTTCATAGAAGATTTTGAACACAAAGATAGTGTCCGGCTCTGCAAGATAAGTTTCCACATATTGCCATAGAGAGAATAATATTTACAGAAATCTAATCTGCTGACGTATTCCGTAGTGTGACGCACCACGGCCAAGCCTTTATTTGAATCGTTTTATTATCCCACCTCAGCGTGTCATGCGAGGCGGTTTCCTTGGCATGTCTCGTCGAAGCAGAGATCATGTCCCCTTATTCCGGGATTCTAATCAATACGGGCGTGGGTAACCCAACCGCTTCTAGGACTCCTAGACTATAGGCAAGTCCAAACAGCCACGGAGAGGACGCTTGATATTCACCCTCTTTATAAAGGGACAAGGCTTTTACTTTTTTTCCCTCCCGTGCTCAATCGAATCCTTCCCCCACCTCAAGCTCAAACACCCAAAGTTCAGGTCAGGTGCTCCGAACCTTCAATCATGTCCGGATCTAGCCTTCAAGGCCGATGGGTGCCTTCCTCCGTCACGGAAGAAGACATCAAAAAGTTGAGGGAGGCCAGATATCTGACCGCCGAGGTTTTGCATCAGCTGCCTGCCCGAGGGGAGGCCGCCCCCTCCCCCGAACCCAATGAGAACGTCGTGTTCGTCTCCCACTTCCTCCGAGGTCTAGGCCTTGCTCTGGATCCTTTTGTCAGGGGTTTGATGTTTTATTACGGACTAGATTTCCATGATCTAGCTCTGGACTCCTTTCTTCTTCATATCACAACATTTATTGTCGTGTGTGAGGCCTTCCTCCGGGTTACCCCTCACTTTGGCCTGTGGCTCAAGACCTTGGAAGTAAAGCCGAAGATGATCGAGGGGCAACATGCAGCATGTGGAGGTGCCTCAATACGCAAGATGACAGGAGCTCCATGGCCCAAAGGTTCCATTCCAGAGGTGTCTGAATTGTGGCAACAGGAGTGGTTCTACATCACAGCTCGTAGAAGTGCCAAGTGGGCGGCTGCCCCTGTTTTCCGCTCGGGCCCTCCACCACAGCTGATGTCATGGATCAGCAGAGGTCTGAGCTGGGGTCCAGCCACGGACGTGCCTATACTGCAAAGCCGCATTCGAGATCTCTTCAATGGAGATTTTAGTTTGGTTGCGGTAATACAAGTTATGCTGGTTCGTCAAGTCCAGCCTTGCAAACGCCGGCCCCTCCACTTGTGGGAGTTCAATCCCGAGGGACCGCGCGTCATTCAAAATTTCCTCGGCCTGACGCACGAGGAGATGTACAAGTCATTCTTCAAACCTCAGGTAGAGTGTCCGGAAATCACCGAGGACGTGGGCCTGAGCAGTAACCGCGCCGCCGAACAGGTAAGGAATCTTCCGGCCGAACATACTATCTCTCATTTGTTACGAAGTTATTTCTGAGAGTTCGCTTTTTGACCAGGACTGGCTAACAAAGGCGAAGTTGATTCAGTGTTCGGCCCCCCTCCCCAAGGGTTTGGACAATCCGGTATTGGAAAAGATGCTCCAGGTCGCACCTTGCCCGGAGCCCTTGAAGGAAGATACTTGGGAGGATAATACGGGCGGACGCAGGCCCCCAACGCTGCCCATTCTAACCGAGGGAGTGAGCGTCCCCATGAAGGAAGACGACCGGAGGAGGAAAAGGACTGCGCCCGGGGATTCGGAAGCCGAAGCTTCCAAACGGGAGAAGAAGTCTCCCACAGAGGGTCCTACCTTGGGGGTGTCTTTGCCGCACAAAGTCCGCGGGGGGATCAATTCTCCAGCGAGACGTAAGTGACCCGAAATACTTTAATAGTACATGTATGCCATCTTTTTCTTCTGAGAAAATAACCACCACATATATCTTTGCAGTTCGGGCCTTAGCCCCTCTCAAATGAGCTCTTCTTCGGGGGATCTTCTTCCAGAGATGATGGAGAGCGAAACACCTCCTCCGGACTCCTCCACTCCGGAAGCGGGCGACCCCGAAGTGTCGTCGCGGAGGGCCTCTCTGAGTCCGGTGAGGCCATAAGATAATCCCATTGACCCCCGAAGCTCCCAGTGTCTGGCTCCTGAAGAGAGCGGACAAAAGAGTCCGGCACCGACTGGTGTGCGATCGGATGTTCTGAGGGAGTTGGTGGGGCGAGCGGCCATCTCAGATGAACACCGTGTGCTGATGAATACGATGATGGAGAGAATATTGTCCGCCGAAAGCGGATTGCATGAAGCTTTTATGAATCTACTGACAGGCTTTGAGGTACGTAAAATAACGTATGATAGTCATGCACATGCTAAGTGTGCCCTGTGTAGATAGTAGCCCTTGAGACTCTGGTTGTCATCGGAAACGACGACGAACAGAGGATCATATTCCCAGGTAATAACCATACTACCTCTATGTGCAGGTGATGGAAGCTCCGGTGGCTAGCCGGACTAGCGAGTTTGCCCATTTAAAATGGCAGTTGGATGCGGCAGACGCCGACATCGAGCTTGTTAATAAAAGGCTTGATGAGGCACAGTGTAAGTGTCATTATCTGGTAAATGGCACATGGTAAGAGCAGCATGATGCCAGTATCTTTAATATGTTGTGACTGCAGATGGAGCTGCCACTGTTGAAGCCTTGCGGGCAAGACTTACCCGAGCCAAGGAACAAGCGAGGTTTGGTAATGCGGCTGCTTTGAAGGTGGCCGAAGAGTTGAAAGCCGAGAAGGCCGTGCATGGCGAGAGCCGAGATAAGATGGCCAAGATGGACACAGAATTAAAAGCCGCCGCCGACCGTTGTCGGGTTCTTGAAAAGGAAAACCTAGCGAAGGCATCGGACCTTGAGAAGGCTGCTGCGTCGAGAAAAGACATCCGCTCTGCTATGAGGGCGAAGAAGGAGGAGCTGCGGGAAGCCGGGGATATTGTGGCTGGGAAATCCTTTATGTTGCGGAGGAAGTTCGGAGATCCACGGTATGCCTCTCTGGATCGGCTGTGGAGTTCGGAGGATGTGTATATGGATTTGGCGGCGAGCGCTGCCGATGCGGCCAAGTACTTCCAGGGTCAGACGGACCATGAAGTGGACCAGCTGTTTTGGACACAATTCCATTCTCCCGAGCGGTCGCTTTCATTGACTGACCAATTAACCAAATGGGCCGAACTGAATAGGTTGTCTAGACTCGCCATGAGGTCTGTTGTGGATCAGCTATGGCCGGAAAGGCCAAAACCGAACAGCTATTTCAGCTTGGTGCAGCAGTTCCTTGATGTGGTGCCGCGCATTAATGCGATGAATAGGTCGGCGTGCATAGAGGGCTCACGGATGGCCTTTGCCCGTGTTAAAGCATACTGGGCGGAGATGGATGCTACCACTGTTGCAGCGCGGGATTCGGCCATAGGCGGAATGGCTGCTGAGCACTACTTTGAAGAAGTTCTTGAGGGTGCTCCTTTGATAGAGACCCAGTGCTCAAAAAGTATTATGTTTTAGTGACATATAATCTCATTGTAAGCAAAATGCTTTTATAATTTTTTATAAGGCTATTTTTATACTTTTGCCTGAAAGTAATATGATGCCTCCTGGGCGGCCGTTTATGTATACATGTGTATAACCTGAAAGATTGCAGCCGTCGGCTTCAACCCCCACGCATATAATGCGGAGGTGCTCGCAAAAAACACGCGTTCACACTTAACCCAACGTCTTGGTCCTATTAAGGAGGTGATAGCGGAGCGAGCGAGGCAACCGGACTATAATGCATTAGCACTTTCACTTAGCCATAGGAATTTGACAGTGGGGCTACTAGATAGCCCCTGGTGGCTCCGCACTCTCCTGATCCCGGGGTGCGTACATGCCTAGCTGGAAAATGGCCCTTCGTTAAGGCGGAGGAATTCTAACATTCCAACAGGTCATCGAGTGGTTGACCAGTCTCACGTTATATCATGACAGTCAGTTTTCGGCTTTCTCTACTGAGGTGCTCGTCCGGATGAACCAGGGCACAATCGCAGTAGTTCTCCTGGTGCTACCTTAGCCGGTAAAGTGGAACGTAAGGCACCAAAACACAGGAGCCGGGCAAACCCAACATTTGACCAAAGACAATGATTCGGAGCTGATGCATATAGGGCCAAACTCGCGACGCCGAACACTCCCTAAGGTATTCGGTCTTTGTGGTATAAACCGGGCCTAAATAATGGCCTTTGTAAGAAGCCCCTTGTGTCCAGGTACGTGCATTGTTCTGGCGTGGCCACATGCCAAGACGTCAGCATCCTTCTCAACGGTGGATATGTATCAACAAGAGACAAAAAAAAGGTTTACGCAGGGTCTTAATCTAAAAAGAATCCTTGGAGCGGGTCCCTGCTGCACGTCTGCGCCTGTGTCTCCGTTGTGCCGTATCCTGGACGGGTGTAGCACGATGATCGTCTGTAAAAGAGAGGAATTTAGGTGAAAAAGTTGTCGTGGGAAAAGATAGTTCTTAAAGAAACCATGTATAATTCAAGATGAGAAGAAATTACCACTTGTCTGCGCGCGTTGAGCCCCTTGTATTGACAAATAGGGGTGTGACCATTTATTCGGTATAAATAGCGGCGCCGGACTTGATTAGTTGTGTCTGAGGTCTTGACGACCTATTGGATGCTTTCGCTGGTGCGGGCGCCTTTAGTGTGCGGCTGCCAAGGCAGCCGCACTCTCTTCGGCGCGCAGAGATCGCTTGATATTTCCTTTCACTGAAATGATGCCACGTGGACCAGGCATCTTTAGTGTGAGGGAGGCGTAGTGTGGTATTGCATTAAAGCGAGCGAAAGCTTCGCGCCCGAGCAGTGCTTGATAGCCACTTTGGAACGGAGCGATGTGGAAGGTTAAATGCTCGCGGCGGAAGTTATCGGGGGAGCCGAATATAACTTGTAGTAGGAGGGAGCCCGTACAACGAGCCCCTGGGCCTGGCGTTACTCCTTTAAAGGTAGTATTGCTATGGTGAATTTTTGTTGGGTCTAACCCCATCCCGCGGATTGTATCCTGATATATTAGGTTTAGACTGCTGCCACCGTCCATCAAGACTCGTGTGAAGTGATATCCGCCAATTACTGGTTCTAATACCAGGGTAGCCCATCCTGCGTGTATGATACTTGCTGAGTAATCGCGATGGTCGAAAGTGATCGGTTGAGACGACCAGTGGCAGGACTTCGCGGTGACAGGCACTTGGGTATATTTTCCTGGGGGTGCCGCATTGTTTTTTCCCTTGATCACGTGTAACACGTTTACTGTTTTGACTTCTGGTGGAAATTTCTTTTGTTCCCCAGTGTCTTGCTTGGGAGGCTCGTCCTCGTCTTCACTTGGTGTATCCTCCCCCTTGTGTACGGCGTTGAGCTTGCCAGACTATCGGCGTTCTGGGAACGGGGGTCCCCAGACTTGCCTGCCTGCGGCGTGGCTCAAAGGGGGGCCCAGCACAGCCCATCTTCACCAACACAAACCCAAGACCCTCGCGAGGGGCCAAGCCTCGCAGGGTGGACGACGCGGAGCTTCCTCAGGCGCGGCCTCATCAGGCTGGCTCACGAGGAGGCGGAGAGATCAAGGCGGGGTACCTCACGAGGTGCCCGTGACGCAAGCCATGACGACCGGGGGCGCTAGGCGGGTGCCAGCCCGCGCAGTGTCCTCCCTTCCTCTTTGGTGCAAAGGGGGCAAGCGCAGCCGCGGAGTACCGAGGCATCAGGCAAAGGTTGCCGTTTCGGTGCAACGAGACCAAGACCAGGAGGACTACGAGACGGAGGTCACCATGGAGCCCAAGACGGCGTCATCACCAGAGCTTTGCGCAGGCGAAGACTACTTTTGTCAGGATAGCTGATACTAGCTGTCCCCCTTCAAATTAGCCCGCCATTGTTGGCTCCCTTCCCGCTCGATATTTGGGAAGAGGACCAGGGCCTCTATAAATAGGACCAGCCACCCACAGAGCAAAGGGGGCCGGGTGGGTGGAAGGATAGAGAAGATCAGGTAGAGAGAGAGAGAGAAGGGTGACTGAGCTCCTCCCAGCAGTTCATCGCCGCAGCCAAGAACAGACCCTCGCGAGGCTGTTCTTCCTTGTATTGTTCATCATCATCAGCCCAAGAGGCAATCCACCACACCACACACTGGAGTAGGGTATTACACCACAACGGTGGCCCGAACCAGTATAAACCTTGCGTCTCTTGTGCTGTTCTTTCCTTAGTTTAGATCCTAACAGGGCGGAGGAGCGCAGGTAGGTAGGAGGCGAAATCTCCACGCGCACCCCAGTGTTCGAGTCTCAAGGGTTTGCCAGAACCCGAAATCCGACACGGACTGCTTGAAGACCCAACATTCTCTGTGGGTATGATTAGTCGGTTTACTAGGGGTACTATCGATCTGACATACTTGGTCCAGAATTTTGTTGAGGCTGGACAGTTCATCCCTAGTGCCTTTAGAGGGCGGCTTTTGCTGACCTAGCCGAGAGCTTTTGAATCCGGCGTTTACTATCGTGCCCTTCGTGTTGTCTTCTTGATTCCAGCGTTTGTTATTGCTGTTGCGCCGTGATTTCCTGTTTCCATCTCTAACTTCAGATGTACTGGGGTCGCTGGTGCTGCATCTGGCTAGCCAGCTGTCCTCACCCGCGCAAAAGCGGGTCATGAGGCTTGTTAATGCGGCCATCATTCTCGGCTTATTTTGGCCGAGGTGTCTGGCAAGCCATTCGTCATGGGCGCTATGCTTAAAAGCTGCCGAGGCTTCGGCGTCCGGATAGTCGACAATCTGGTTCTTTTTAGTAAGAAACCTGTTCCGAAGCTTTCGGGCTGACTCTCCGGGCTGTTTAGTTATATGACTCAAATTGTCCGCATCCGGAGGTCGGACATAAGTCCCTTGAAAATTTGCCCAAAAGGCGTCTTCGAGCTCTTCCCAACTTCCAATGGAGCTTTCGGGGAGGCCTTTAAGCCAGTGACGAGATGGCCCTTCAAGCTTGAGGGGTAAGTACTTGATGGCATGGAGATCATCTCCTCGAGCCATATGGATATGAAGGATGTAGTCCTCAATCCAGACCCCATGGTCTGTTGTTCCGTCGTATGTCTCTATGTTTACGGGTTTGAATCCCTTTGGAAATTCATGGTCCAGCACCTCATCGGTGAAACATAAGGGGTGTGCGGCACCCCTGTAGCTGGGTCTACCGTGTTGTTCGGATGTTTGTTGTGTTGCATTGTATGCTGGGGCGCGCTTGCGTGGTCCATTGATGGATCTTGCTGCGCCGTCCTTTGGGTGCGAGCCCTCGCATGGGTTGCGTGTTGTATTGTGAGTGGCGTTGTATGCCGCTCTGTGTTGGTAGAGGGGTCATTTATCCGGCCAGGTGGCTACTTTGATATTTGGTTGTGGGGGGTCTGAGGCCTCCTCATTGAATTCAGGTAGCAGCTTCCACTTTGGGTAGCTCTTGGAGGGGCGATTGTCGCCGTACCTCGCTGCTGTGTTGAGTATTTTACTCCATCTGATTTGGAGTGTGTCTTGCGCAGCCTTGAGCCTTTACTTCTGCTTTTTAAGACTCCTCGCGGTGGCAACAAGCCTTTTACGGGCGTTCTGCTGCTCCGGGTGCCTGTCTGGCGTTATATCGTCCGGACCATTATCCTTGATAGAATTTGTTTGTTCGGTTTGATTATCCGGATTGCCGCTGTCCGGCAGCGGTTCGCCCTGCTCCAGCACTGGGTCTGTGTGATCGTTATTTCTGTCGAGGTGGGATTTGGGGCGGCGCTTGCGTCGCCGCTTTGACTACTTCTCGAGGGAACAAGCCTTCGGTGCGTCCTTCCGCTCCTCATCGTCATCTTTTGGTGCGTCCACCATGTATACGTCATATGACGAGGTGGCTTTCCAGGGCCCAGTAGGCGCTGGTTCCTCATCATCTCCTTCATCGGCGTCCATACCGTCGATGTCTTCAGAGTCGAAGTCGAGCATGTCGGTTAAATCATCGACAATGGCTACAAAGTGGGTGGTGGGTGGGCTTTGAATTTCTTCATCGTCCGTATCCCAACCTTGCTGACCGTAGTCCGGCCAGGGCTCCCCTGATAAAGAGAGAGACTTTAGTGTCTTCAGAATATCGCCGAAAGGCGAGTGCTGAAAGATGTCCACGGCAGTAAACTCCATGATCGGCGCCCAATCGGATTCGATCGGCAGGGGCGCGGAGGGTTCGGAGTCCGGAGAGGAGTCCGGCTCCTTGGAGTCACGAGTCTCACGGAGTGCGGTGCTGGTGTTTAGCTCGATCGCCATTGGGATCGCAGCCCCCGAGGCGGCGTCCAACCACCCATCCTCTATCGGCGCAGTTGGCTCCGAATTAAGGGTCGAAGCCGATGCGGGTGCGGCCTCCAGGGCACTGTTCGGTGGCAGAGCTAGATCATGCTCGTCATGACAGTGCGGCGCGCTCGGCAGTGGCTCGAATCCGTCGAGGATCAAGTCCCCGCGGATGTCAGCCGTGTAGTTTAAACTTCCAAATCTGACCTGAAGGCCAGGGGCATAGCTTTCGATCTCCTCCAGATGGCCAAGTGAATTGGCCCGAAGTGCCAAGCCGCCAAAGACGAAGATCTGTCCGGGGAGGAAGGTCTCACCCTGGACTGCATCGCTATTGATGATCGTAGGATCCATCAAGCCTAACGGCGAAGACAGAGAGGAACTCTAAATGAAAGCACCAATGTCGGTGTCAAAACCGGCGGATCTCGGGTAGTGGGTCCCGAACTGTGCGTCTAGGCCGGATGGTAACAGGAGGCAAGGGACACAAAGTTTTACCCAGGTTCGGGCCCTCTTGATGGAGGTAAAACCCTACGTCCTGCTTGATTAATGTTGATGATATGGGTAGTACAAGAGTAGATCTACCACGATATCGGAGAGGCTAAACCCTAGAAGCTACCTATGGTATGATTGTTGTTCTGTATGTTGTCCTATGGACTAAAACCCTCCGGTTTATATAGACACCGGAGAGGGTTAGGGTTACACAAAGTCGGTTACAATGGTAGGAGATCTACATATCCGTATCGCCAAGATTGCCTTCCACGCCAAGGAAAGTCCCTTCCGGACACGGGACGAAGTCTTCAATCTTGTATCTTCATAGTCCAGGAGTCCGACTGAAGGCATAGTACGGCTATCCGGACACCCCCTAATCCAGGACTCCCTCAGCGCCCCTGACCCTCGTGGGCCCCCCGTAAGGCGGTTGTTGCTCTTCTTTGGCCGCAAGAAAGCTAATTTTCGGAAGAAAAAAAATCGGGGCGAAGGTTTCAATCGAATCGGAGTTACACATCTCCGGATATATATAAGAAACGGTGAAAGGGCAGAATCCAAGAACGCGGAAACAGAGAGAGACAGAGAGACAGATCCAATCTCGGAGGGGCTCTCGCCCCTCCCATGCCATGGAGGCCATGGACCAAATGGGAAACCCTTCTCCCATCTAGGGAGAAGATCAAGGAAGAAGAAGGAGGGGGGCTCTCTCCCCCTCGCTTCCGGTGGCACCGGAACGCCGCCGGGGGCCATCATCATCACCGCTATCTACACCAACACCTCCGCCATCTTCACCAACATCTCCATCACCTTCCCCCCTCTATCTATAGCGGTCCACTCTCCCGCAACCCGCTGTACCCTCTACTTGAACATGGTGGTGTATGCTTCATATTATTATCCAATGATGTGTTGCCATCCTATGATGTCTGAGTAGATTTTCATTGTCCTATCGGTGGTTGATGAATTGTTATGATTGATTTAATTTGCTTGTGGTTATGTTGCTGTCATTTGGTGCCCATCAAATGAGCGCATGTGTGGACCACACCATAGGGTTAGTGTATGTTGATAGGACTATGTATCGGAGGGCAAGAGTGACAGAAACTTCAACCTAGCATAGAAATTGATGCATACGGGATTGAAGGGGGGCCCATATATCTTAATGCTATGGTTGGATTTTACCTTAATGAACGTTAGTAGTTGCGGATGCTTGCTAATAGTTCCAATCATAAGTGCATAGAATTCCAAGTCAGGGATGACATGCTAGCAGTGGCCTCTCCCACATAAAACTTGCTATCAGTCTAGTAAGGTAGTCAATTGCTTAGGGACAATTTCGCAACTCCTACCACCACTTTTCCACACTCGCTATACTAACTTTATCGTTTCTTTATCTAAACAGCCCCTACTTTTTATTTACGCGCTCTTCATTATCTTGCAAACCTATCCAATAACACCTACAAAGTACTTCTAGTTTCATACTTGTTCTAGGTAAAGCGAACGTCAAGCGTGCGTAGAGTTGTATCGGTGGTCGATAGAACTTGAGGGAATATTTGTTCTACCTTTAGATCCTCGTTGGGTTCGACACTCTTACTTATCGAAAGAGGCTACAATTGATCCCCTATACTTGTTGGTTATCACCCACCTCCTGTTACCTTCGATCCTCAGACGCACAGTTCGAGACCCCCTACCCGAGATCGTCGGTTTTGACACCGACAGCCGGACTGATCCGTGCGCCCGTCATTAGTTTGCATGGGGGTTGTGCCCCCCATGTTTTCGGCAGCCAAGGCATTACTCTCTAGCATCGCGCCAGCGGCCTTCCGCATGTCTCCTTGGCCTAGAGAGGTCCTTTGGGACAACACATCGGTGTCATCCGTGGCATGTGGCGGAGAGGCTCGTGGATGTGTTTCGCTCTCCATCATCTCTGGCACCAACGAGTTCCCCGAAGACGACGATTGTTGGGGAAGATCACAAGTCGGACTAAAATACGATTCGGCCGGGGGCTTCGGCCTGAGGCACCGCTCGGGGATGACTTCGGCGTCCGAATCCGAATCATCCGAAAGGGATATCTTCCCCTTCTTGGACGCCTCCGCCTCTAGGTCCACGGACGCCGCCCTTTTCTTCTCCCCCCCCCTTAAGGGGAGAATTGCTCTCCTCCTCTTCCTCTTCATCTTCATCTCCCTCATGGGAGGAGAGATCTTCGGTATCTTCGGACGCAATATCCGAAGTACCTTTACGGCGAAGGCCACTTCTGGCCTCCTTTCCCTTCTTCCTGGCCTTCTTCTCCGGTGCCTAATACGGCGCCAAAACCAGCATCTTCATTAGTAGAGGAATAGCTGGGTCTTCGGGCAGCGGAGCCGGACATTGGATCCACTCCGCCTTCTTCGTCCAGCCCTGAAGAATGAGGGAAGGCTTAGCATACTCCTTGGATCTATAAGTTGAGGTTATGTTTGGAAATCTGAAAACTTACTGGAGTGGCCGGATGAGCGCAGTCGGGGCTAAGGTCTTCAGTCGTTCCAGGCCAGGACTTCTGGGCCTTGAAAAGCAGCTTCCAGATCTCTTCGTGCGTTGTGCCGAAGAATCATTGTAGGGTCCGAGGGCCGGCCAGATTAAGCTCCCACATATGGAGAGTCCGGCGCTGGCAGGGGACAATCCGGCGAAAAAGCATCACCTGGATCATGTCGGCAAGACTAGTATTCTTATCCATCATACTATTGACCCGCTTCTGCAGCGTCATCACCTCATCGGACGATGCCCAGTCCAGGCCCTTTTCGATCCATGATGTAAGCCGCATTGGAGGCCCGGATTTGAACTCAGGGGTGGCGGCCCATGTGGCATCGCGAGGTTGTGTGTTGTAGAACCACTCCTATTGCCACCCCTTCACGGTCTCCACAAAAGCCCCCTTGGGCCTCGTGACATTGGGGAGCTTGCTCACCATGGCGCCGCCACACTCCGCATGTTGACCATCGACCACTTTCGGCTTCACATTGAAGACCTTGAGCCACAGGCCGGAGTGGGGGGAATGCGGAGGAACGCCTCACACACGACGATGAACGCCGAAATGTGGAGGAAGGAATTCGGGGCTAGATCGTGAAAATCCAGCCCATAATAGAACATGAGCTCGTGGACGAAAGGTTGGAGAGGAAACCCTAGTCTACGAAGAAAGTGGGGGATGAACACTACCCTCTCATTTGGCTCCGGAGTGGGGATGATCTGCTTTTTGGCAGGGAGCCGGTGGGCGATTTCCGCGGCCAAGTACCCCGCTTCCCGGAGTCCCTTCACGTTCCCCTCCGTGATGGAGGAGGCCATCCACTTGCCCTATGCGGAAGATCCAGACATGGATGGAGTGTTTGCTGCGGATGGAAAGGATTGAAACTTGGGCGCTGGAGCTTGAGGGGGGATGGGCTGAGGAGGAAGAAGGCGTGGGGTAAAAAAAGATGGATCCTTATCCTCTTATAAAGGCAGTGAATATCAAGCGCCCCCCCATGAGCCTTAAGCCTCACCTATTCCCAAGGGGTCATGCAAATGACACGATTGGATTACCCAAACCCGTATTGACGAGGACCCCGCAATAAGGGGACACGATCTCCGTTTTGGCAAGACGTGTCAATAGAGGCCGCGCCTCGAGGCGCAGAGCGGGAGGCCGCAAAATGGTTCAGAATAGTAATAAAGCCAGAACATAATGTCTCGCCGAAAAAGCTGTCAGTGGACATGACTTTCTTTAAGTATTTCACCCTTGTGGTTCGGGGTTGTAACTATTATACAGAGCCAAATATAGTTCTTTTTCAGCCACTTTGGAGTATTCGGAGGAGGAACCCGCCCTGCAATGCCGAAGACAATCTGCGCTGGACACATCGTTATTGAAGCCTGGTTCAGGGGCTACTGAGGGAGTCCTGGATTAGGGAGTCCCCGGGCTTCCGGGTATGTGACATGCGCCAGACTGATGGGCCATGAAGATACAAGATAGAAGACCTTCCCCCGTGTCCGGATGGGACTCTCCTTTGCGTGGATGGCACGCTTGGCGTTCGGATATGAAGATTCCTTTCTCTGTAAACCGACTCTGTACAACCCTAGGCCCCTCTGGTGTCTATATAAACTGGAGGGTTTAGTCCATAGAGGCAATCATAATCATACAGGCTAGGCATCTAGGGTTTAGCCATTAATATCTCAAGGTAGATCAACTCTTGGAACCCCTATACTCATCAAAGTCAATCAAGCAGGAAGTAGGGTATTACCTCCATCAAGAGGGCCCGAACCTGGGTAAACATCATGTCCCTTGTCTCCTGTTACCTTCGAACCTCAGACGCACAGTTCGGGACCCCCTACTCGAGATCGGCCGGTTTGGACACGGACAAGGGGCTCCATGGCTGTCACGGCCCTAGAGTTTGATTGCAATTACTTTCATAAGAATCCATGCATCATGTCTATATTTGTTTGAAATTTGAAATGGGGATGAGAAACCTTAGCACCAAATTAGGATCAAAATAAAAATATTTTCAATAAACCTGAATTGCCCTTCAAAAATGTTCATCATCTTTTCCTTGGTCTAGAACCTCTGACAAAAATGTCGCACACTTTTCTAGGACTTCATAAGGTCACTGGATTAAATCATATGTTATTTGCATTTGGACATTTAAATGCTATAAAATATTTTAAATGTCCAAATAATCATAAACTTAAATGTTTACTGTTGGATATATTCCAAACAGTGGGCTTGAGAAATTTTCATGATTTTTGAGTGTGCCTAAGTATTTTTGATAAAGACCTGAAACTACAGAAGAAATAGAAAAACAGAAAAGAATTAGAAAGGAGAGAGAGAAAACCCACCTGGGCTTACGTCCTGTACAGCCACCTGGCCCAGCCCAGCCGCCGCATCGTCTTCAACCTCCTGCCAGTAGGCAGGAGGGAGTGTGCTCGCCGCGCGCGCGTGCCACCTCCACCCTGCCTGGCTGCCCCTCGTTGCCCTGGATGCCTCCCGCGACGCCATGCACACCCCTGACCCCTCTCATTTTCCATGGCCTCTTTCCCCCTCCTCTGCTCTCTGTTCCGTGCCGCCCGAGCGGAGCTCGTCGCCACCGACGCCGTTCACCGTAGCCACCACCTCCTCCTCAACCTCTCTCCACGCCCAGAAGCTCCGCCACTTCGTCCTCGACCCCCTCGCTGAGCCACGCATCGCCGGATGCTCTGTTGCCTCGCCACCGACCAGTCTTCCCCGCGCACGGCCGTCGGATCGCCATCATCATTACGTCGCCGTCCGTGCCTCCCCGAGCTCAACGGCTGCACCAGAAGACTCGCCATGAGCCCCGCCATCTTCCCCCCTTCTCCCATGTTCTATTGCATGCTATAGGCGTGCTAGCCACCGGACCCGAGAGCTTACCGCCGCCGCGCTCGTCGTCGCCGGCGAATAGGCTAGCAACCTTCGCGTCCGAGCACTGTTACGTGTTTAGCATGCTCCCAGAAACCCAGCACCACCATCAGCTAGTCCTCCCGTGCACCGCAACATCGACCCCGAGCTTGACCGAAATCCAGCCGCCGCGGACTTGCTCGCCGCCGTTGTTTCCGGCCACCCCAGCACCTACCGCTGCCACCACTTGATGCGTGCTGCTACGCGCGTTCGAACGCAATAGACCGCGGCCAAAATGATGCCCTGTGGCTCATTTCCGAACCCCACCGCCACGCATGTCGTCGCCCGTGTCGAGCCACCAGCGAGCTTGACCCCGCTGAACGTTGACCCCGGGTGGACCCAGTTTGACCCTCTCGGTCACTAACGTGTGGGCCCCATGCCACTAACTAAACTAGGTTAGTATTAGTTTAACGCTAACTAAACTTAGTTAGTTTAATTGACACTGACAGACGGGACCCATAGGTCAGGGTTGACCTGGACCGTCTCAGTTGACCGCTGACATCACACTGACGCCAGGCTGACGCTGTAAATCCTTTTCTGGATTTATTCTTATATAGGAAATTCCAGAAAATAGCCAAAACTTCTAAAAATCATAGCAAATCAACCATAGCTCCAAATCAAACAAATTATATATGAAAAATGATCAGAAAAATCCAATATATCCATCTGTACTAGTTTCATGCATGTTTAAACAAGTTAACTTGCTGTTTAGTGCAAAACATGATAAAGCACTATTTAAGATCACAAATGAATTTGAACTTTGAATCTTTGGTTCAAAATAGCTCAAACCCATCTGTTTGTAGTTGCATTAGCCCAACACACTCATTTTACCATGTCATGATCATGCATCATATTGTGCATTGCATTGATTGTGTTTCTTTCTCTGTTGCCGGTATTTGTCCCCTCTCGGTAGACGTTGCTTCGACGATGTGTTCATTGACACCGATGAAGAGTTATACTATCTTCAGAAGTGCCAGGCAAGCAAAAAAACCCTTGTTCATTCCGATACAATCCCACTCTCTCGCTCCTGCTCTCTTTTACTGCATTAGGACAACAATGATTCATCTGTTACTTGCTGCGGTAGTTGAACCCCTTATCCTCTGCATGACCTGTCATTGCCACAGTAATAGATGAAACCCACTAGCATGAGTAGGAGTTGTTTCAGCCCTGATGTTCCTACTCATTCATGCTTGTTTGTCGTGACTGTTATTGCTTAGGGTTGTGTCAGGTCTGATTCATCGGGGATGAATCGGAGGTGTGTGAACATGTCCTACTGTTGAGCTAAGTGTGTGAACATGATTTGGTAAAGGTATCGATGAGAGGCCATGTAGGAGTACATGGTGGGTTGTTTCATTGAAGTCGTCCTTAGGAACTGAGTTCTGTGTTTGTGATCCATGAAACAGCTACTACCACACATTGGGCCTTGAAATATGACCTCGCTCGACTTACTGACCCCTCCCGTCCTCTGTCCAGGAGTTGCAACTAGTTTCTGGTGTTTATAGGTTATGTGTTGGCGACCGTGCATAGCGCTGACCCTAGGGGTGGGCTATGATGCGGTAGATACACCATGGCCGGGTATGTCGGGCAGCCGTTTGGCATCTCGGGACCCTATACACATCGTTTGGGGCCGTTGAGGACACCCCGGCCGGATTTCCTTGCGGATGGAACCTGAATAGGCGATAAACCTGGACTAGAGACTTGTGTGGTTAGTCAGGTCATGGTCTACACCCACGGTGGCTTTCACTTGAAGTCTGCCGAGCACATGTCGTGTGCAGACGCTAAGTGGTGGACACATGTGTGACGAAGTACACCCCTGCAGGGTATAAAACTATTCGAATAGCCGCGTCCGCGGTAAAGGACTTCTGGGTTGCCTATAACAGTTCATAGACAAGTGGAAGTGGATACTCTAAAATGCGCAAGATAAGCGTGAGTGCTATGGATGGCGTTCTCGTAGGTAGACGGGAGCAGATCCATAGTGGTGTATTGATTGGTGAATATGTGGACTCGTGTGCGCCACCTCAAAAGAGTTGCTTGAGTCGTAGAGTTATGTTGTGATGCCATGTTGTATTTACACATATCGAGCATATTGTGTGTATGATTGAAATGCTTGGTATGTGTGGGATCCAACAATCTAGTTGTTTATCCTTGGCAGCCTCTCTTATGGGGAAATGTAGTCTAGTGCTTCCATGAGCCATAGTAGTCCGCTACAGCCCGGTTCACCGGAGTCCTACTAGCCCAGCACTACTGCTCAGGACACTTGACTGGCCGGCATGTGTTTCACTTCGTTCCTGTGTCTGTCCCTTCGGGGAAATGTCACGTGGTGACATCCGGAGTCCTGCCTAGCCTGCTACAGCCCGGGTTCCCGGAGTCCTGTTAGCCCAGTGCTACAGCCCGGATTCACACGCTGCTGACCGACATGCTCGATGTGATTCATGTATGCCTGTCCCCATAGGTTCGTGCCGCTTTGGGTTCACGACTAGCCATGTCGGCCCGGGTTCTCTGTCATATGGATGCTAGCGACACTATCATATACGTGAGCCAAAAGGCGCAAACGGTCCCGGGCCATGGTAAGGCGACACCCGTGGGAATACCGTGCGTGAGGCCGCAAAGTGATATGAGGTGTTACCGGCTAGATCGATGTGACTTGGAATCGGGGTCCTGACAATGGCATCAATTTCACCATACTCAGCAAGCATCTCGCCATCTGCGTCCGCCATATGTTTGGAATAGGCCACCACGAGATAGGCGTGGGCGCCCGAGATCTGGGCTTTGGCAGGCTCCGTCGTGGCAAGGTATGCCGCACAGGAATGGACAGCTGCTCGAACTTTATCGGCGATTGCCAACTCTTCGGTTGTGGGTTGCCGACCATTGTCGGAGAAGCTTCATTCGATTTGTGCGGTGACCGCCACGAGCTGGCGGTGGACGGCCTCGACATGGTGGTGGGCGGCCTCCATCAGGGCTAAGGCCGCCACTGCGGAACGGACAGCTGCTATGCCGCTCTCGCCAGTTGCTATCCCCGAGGCAAATGATGCTGTCGCCGCCTGAGAAGCAACAGTGGTCGTTTGGGCTGCCTTGGCTGCCCGGACGCAGATTGTGGTTGCCCTCATGAACCTTGTTAGCATGCGCCTGGCAGCTGCGGCCACGCTCTCGCCAGAGTGGGCCGTCAAAGTTGCCCTCACGACGCGGGTCCACGTCCCCATCTTTCACCAGCGATGATTGAGTAGTGAAATGATATTTGAGGAGTGGGCTAGTGTGCTTGACACGGTGCTCCAAGATATTTTGTGCTGCATCTCACACGGTTGGTGATAATAAACTGTGTGCGATCTACTTGATTTTTTGTCTTGATTTGAATTACGTAATGGGGTCACAGTTGCAAAGGATGGTGTTTGAATTGCTAGAACTTCTATCTGCAGTGAACATGCAACTATAGGTGTGTTGTCAAAAAATGGAATTATTCAGGGTTCATTTGGATGATTTTATTCATTAACTTGGTTTTGTAGGTATTTCAGTGCATAATTCAAATTGGAACTACATGCACATGCTCCAGTGCATATAAATGGGTTGAAAAATCAAATCTGTGTCCTTGATTGCATGCTTAGGTGCCATGCAAGAAATGGGAATGAATGCCAAACACCCTGCCACCGCACTCGGCCACAAACATTGAGATACCTAGTTTTTAAATTCTAGTAAATCCAAAACTCGTCTGAAATTCATGAAACTTAGCATGCTATCATGGAGCGGCATCAACATGCCGTGGTAAAAAAATTGTCCCATTTGGAGCAGGTTTGGGTATAAGCTTCTCCCAAACCAGAGCTTCTCACAACAAGCATGATGGTTTCGGCAGGGAACATGCCACCTTTGAGGACGAAACAATATCCGTTGCCTCTTATTGCTTTCAAAAATTTATAGTGTCAACATAGAACAACATGAGTGTTGTGTTTAATTTTGGAATTTTTCGGGGTTTGTTTGGAATTTTTATACATTAACTGGGTTTTCTAGGTATTTTATGTACATAATTCAAATTCGAACTACATGCACATGCTCCAGTGCATATAAATTGGTTAAAAAAACAAATTTGTGTACTTCGGTGCATGCTTAGGTCCCATGCAAGAAATGGGAATGAATTTCAAACACCCTGTCACCGTCACTCGGCCGCAAACATTGAGATACTTGGTTTTAAAATTCTAGTAAATCCAAAACTCGTTTTAAATTCATGAAACTTGGCGTGCTATCATGGAGCGGCATTAACATGCTGTGGTAAAAATGTTGTCCCATTTGGGGAAGGTTTGGGTATAAGCTTCCCATAAACCAGAGCTTCTCATAGCAAGCGTGATGGTTTTGGTAGGGAACGTGCCACCTTTGGCGATGAAACGGTATTCATTGCCTCTAATTGCTTTCAAAAAATTCTAGTGCCAACAGGACTGTTGTGTTTAATTTTGGAATTTTTCGGGGTTCGTTTGGACATTTTTATATATTAACTGGGTTTTCCAGGCATTTCAGGTGTATAATTCAAATTTGTACTACATGCACATGCTCAAGTGCATATAAATTGGTTGAAAAATCAAATTTGTGTCCTTCAGTGCATGCTTAGGTCCCACGCAAGAAATGGGAATGAATGTCAAACACCCTGCCACCGTCACTCGGCCGCAAACATTGAGATACTTGGTTTTTAAATTCTAGTAAATCCAAAACACGTCTGAAATTCATGAAACTTGTCATGCTATCATGGAGCGGCATCAACATGCCATGGTAAATTTTTTGTCCCATTTGGGGCAGGTTTGGGTATAAACTTCTCACAGACCAGAGCTCCTCACAATAAGCGTGATGGTTTCAGAAGGGGACGTGCCACCTTTGGGGGGAAACGATATTCGTTGCCTCTTATTGCTTTCAAAAAATTTCTAGTGTTAACATAGAACAACATGAGTGTTGTATTCAATTTTGGAATTTTTCGGGGTCGTTTGGACATTTTTATACATTAACTGGGGTTTCGAGGCATTTCAGGTGCATAATTCAAGTTTGAACTACATGCACATGCTCTAGTGCATATAAATTGATTGAAAAATTAAATTTGTGTCCTTCGGTGCATGCTTAGATTCCATGCAAGAAATGGGAATGAATTTCAAACACCCTGCCACCGTCACTCGACCGCAAACATTGAGATACTTGGTTTTTAAATTCTAGTAAATCCAAAACTCGTCTGAAATTCATGAAACTTGGCATGCTATCATTGAGTGGCATCAACATGCCGTGGTAAAATTTGTGTCCCATTTGGGGCAGGTTTGGGTATAAGCTTCTCCCAAACTAGACCTTCTCACAACAAGCGTGATGGTTTCGGTAGGGAACGTGCCACTTTTGGGGACGAAACGATATCTGTTGCCTCTTATTGCTTTCAAAAAAAATTTAGTGCCAACATAGAACAACAGGAGTGTTGTGTTTAATTTTGGATTTTTTTGGGGTCCATTTGGACATTTTTATACATTAACTAGGTTTTCTAGGCATTTTATGTGCATAATTCAAATTTGAACTACATGCACATGCTCCAGTGCATATAAATTGGTTGAAAAATCAAATATGTGTCCTTCGGTGCATGCTTAGGTCCCATGCAAGAAATGGGAATGAATTTCAAACAACAGGGAGTGTTGATTGCCGGCAAAACGTTGAGATAATTTGTTTTTAAAATCTAGTAAATCCAAAACTCGTCTGAAATTCATGAAACTTGGCATGCTATAATGGAATGGCACCCGACATGTTGTGGTATTTTTTGTGTCCATTTTGAGAGAAGGCGCACTCGAATAACAGCCAACAAAGGCATTTTGAAACAAATAGTTGCCACTGTAACATCTCAAACGTTTTGTATAATTTAAATTGTGTGTGTTCTGTTAACCATTCACGTGACATCATGCCTCACTCTTTTAATGGCTAGGACGTGCCGTGCGGACAGGTGCTTGAGTGCTTGACTAAACGGGAGGCGTGTGAGCTGTACTCCAATGTGGAGGCTCACCGGGAAGCATGCGAGTTGTACGCCGTGCAGGCTCACTAGGAAGCGAGCCCTTTGACTTCCATGGCCGCCCGCCTTGCTCGCATCCTCTCCATTAATGGCGCCCAAGCCATAGTTTAATATGGTTTTTAAATATAAAACACTCATCGCAAACATTTTAGTTAGAACACCCGTATGCAAAACTGACAACTTCCCCAGGAAGCCAAAGGAAAATGTGCCTAGCAGGATTTGTGCAGCTCTTGATCGCAAATGTTTTAGTTAGAACACCCGTATGCAAACCGACAGCTTCCCCAGGAAGCCAAGAGAAAATCTGCCGAGCAGGATTTCTGCAGCTCTTGATCGCAAACGTTTTAGATAGAACACCCGTATGCAAAGTGAGAGCTATGGTCTTCCCCTTAAGTTGAGGGAAAATTCGCAGCGCAGGATTTGTGCATCCCTTCAATGCAAATGGTTGTTGATGACCCGTGTGCAACCACGTACAAACAATTTGGTAAGATTTGCATCTGTCATATTGGGTATGTTGCCATTTGTCAAACTGGAAAGATTGACATTTGTTTATCTAGTAACATTGCCATTTGTCAATCCTTGTAACACTGTGATTTGTCAAAATATGCAGCTAAAAATCACTAGCGCTATCTAATTTTTGCAACTAAAATTCAGCAATTAAGCATAGATTTCATTCATACATTAAGCAGTCGTTCTTAATTTATACAAACAATTCAACTCGACAGTTGAACCAACCAAAATTTTCCCCAATTGTTGCCAACCACGTACTGAAATAGCTAGTTCAATTATATATACTAGCTAATTTTAAGTACGTTGTACAGTTCCACCACACATCTATAGTCAGATGAACTGAATAAAATAACCCCTAAATACTACTACTAAGGAGGGGCTTTGTGCTACTTCCGGCAACCTCTCCTCTGCCGAGCATGCTCATTAAGAGGCAAAGGAGGAGCAGGAGCCTACCGACGAGCTGGACAAATGCAATACGGTGCCTACCACTGCTGCATGTTCAGCAATGCTCGCCAGCTCGAACTGCCACTGCCGCTCCAGACGATCCCTCTCGAAGCGGCTGGACTGCTCATAGATCTCCTGATTCCTCGCCTCTGCATCGGCGTGTGCTGCAGCTATGGTTGTGGTAAGTCTCTTTGCATGCTCGACGAGGCACTCCTCCTCCCGCAGGAACTCGATGTAGCGCGTAAGGTCGCTGATGCATGTGCGGGCCTCCACCTCCGCCTCCCTCCTTCGGGCGGCGGTGGTGGAGCGGGTGATGATCCCAGCGGTCGACGGTGGGTTGGCGGCCATGGCAGCCAAGGATGGGGTGGCGGCCACGACGGCCACCCACCACCTTCGGGCCGCGGTGGCAGAGTGGGTGATGGCTGGCAGTGGAGTGGCGGCCACCTCCCGCCTTCGGGCCACGGCGGCGGAGTGGGAACCTGCGAGGTTGCGCGGAAACGGACTCACCGATGATTCATTGGCGCCACTTTGAGCCACCGTTTAGCCAAAAGAACTCCCCCACACATTGCGCAAGCTTGCGTTGTAAGCCGTCTGCTGCTGCAGGGTGACAAGACCTGCGAGAGGAGGACGAAGGGAAATGTACACATACAGTTAATAAAAAAATTGCGATTTAATTACCTACTATACCCCCGTCCTAGTTTATAAGTTGGATTTAACTAATAAAATACGAATGCATGTCGCCAAAGATTATATCGTTGGATTCGTATTTGAACATAGTTTTCAGTTATACAATTTTTGTAACATGCATTAACACTTTTTTGGTTAAATTTAAGGTTATATACCAGCAAGCGTATAACCGCAACACACACGACTTATTCCATCACAAACTGCTCGGATGGATCAACTGTATGCCACGTATCGCACACGCAACTCTAATCTGATTCTTGCTTGATGTCTCCCTCATCGCTCGCATAGTTCATCTTATTTGCCACGTATCACTGTGACGGCCTCTACTCGCGTCCCTCGGCAAGCTCTGCTCGCCGTTAGGCGCCGCAGCGCGCTCTGCTCACATCCGTTGGCGCGCTCTGCTTGCGTCTGTCGGCGCGCTCGGCTTGTGGACAGTTTTTCCTTGCGTGTTCAACTGCTATATGCATATATATATATATGGTTGCTCGCCGTTGAGGCGACCGCAGAGCGCTATGCTCGCGTCCCTCCGCACGTGCTCTGCCAGCGGTTGGGCGTGCGCACAATCACGTCGGTGACCCCATATGCATGCGGTTGCGCCATGCACGTTGCCACGCTATGCAGTTACGTGTGGCACGATGGAGTTATGCGCTGCAAATTAGAACTACCATCAGGGCCTGCCGATATTCCTGGCCGTCCGGCTTCCCCTTTAATTCCTGCGGCCATTATAACCTTAGTCTCTTCAACCATTTGATCACGCCCCACAACACAACAAGCACACCCATGATGACACATAGAGAGGGGATGTCTAGCGGCGCTCCAATGGAGTTCAACGAGTATAGAGTGGAGACCCATGCGAGGGAGACGGATCTCTCGGTGGTGCACACCATCGACCCAGCCATGGTGTACGACTACATCAACAGCGTTGAGCAGTTGCTTGCTCGAGACAAGTACAAGGTGGTCGGCATCGACCTCCAATACACCACCGGTCGTCCCGACATAGATCAGAAGGTTGTCATCGCTCAGTTGTGCGTGCGCCATCATGTCTTCTTCTACCACTACTGCATGGCCATAGAGCCTTGCGACCATTTCAACAGGTATGTCAACAGCACCGACTACAAGTTCGCCACGGTGGAAACCACCGATGATGTAAAAGCGATCAGTGCTATGGGTTTGGCCTCTAAGAACCTTGTCAAAATCCGTGACCACTACAGGGTCTGGGACAGAACGAAGAAGGACCCCCTGGTCGAACTCGCCTCGGCCATCATCGACCCCTACTATGAAAAGATGAAGCAGGATGCCCAGAGAACAAGTCCCCTATCCTGGCACAGGGCCTGGATGTGGCCATTGGATGAACCTCACCTCAAGTTCGCGGCCAAGAGCGTGTACACTGTTGGGGAATGCGGTATTTCAAAAAAAAATCCTACGATCGCGCAAGATCTATCTAGGAGATGCATAGCAACGAGAGGGGAGAGTGTGCCCAGGTACCCTCGTAGACCGAAAGCGGACGCGTTTAGTAACATGGTTCATGTAGTCGAACGTCTTCGCGATCTAATCGATCCAAGCACCGAACCTACGGCACCTTCGCAATCAGCACACGTTCATCTCGATGACGTCCCTCGAACTCTTGATCCAGTTGAGGCCAAGGGAGAGTTCTGTCGGAACGACGGCGTGGCGACGGTGATGATGAAGTTACCGGTGCAGGGCTTCGCCTAAGCACTATGACAATATGACCAAGGTGTGTAACTGTGGAGGGGGGCACCGCACACGGCTAAGAGAAGACTTTGTGTGCCTTTGGGGTGACCCCCTCCCATGTATATAAAGGGGAGAGGAGAGGTGGCCAGCCAAAGGGGGCGCGCCAGGTGTGGGGAGTCCTACTAGGACTCCCTAGTCCAAGTAGGATTCCCCTCTCCTTTTTCCTTTTCCGGAATAACAAAGAGGGAAAGAGAGGAGAAGTAGGAGAGGGAAAGGGGGTGTTGGTGTCAAAATTGGCGGATCTTGGGTAGGGGGTCCCGAACTATGCGTCTAGGATCGATGGTAACAGGAGACGGGGGACACGGAGTTTACCCATGTTCGGGCCCTCTCTACGGAGGTAATACCCTATGTCCTGCTTGATTGATCTTGATGAATATGAGTGTTACAAGAGTTGATCTACCACGATATCTTAATGGCTAAACCCTAGAAGCCTAGCCTGTATTACTATGGTAATGAGCATATCCTTTCCGGACTAACCCCTCCGGTTTATATAGACACCGGGGGGTCTAGGGTTTACATAGAGTCAGTTAGATAAGAAGGAATCTTCATAGTCGGTCGCCAAGCTTGCCTTCCACGCCAAGGAGAGTCCAATCCGGACACAGGTACGGTCTTCGGTCTTCATGACTTCATAGCCCATCAGTCCGGCCCATGGATAACAGGCCGGACGCCCGAGGACCCCTTAGTCTAGGACTCCCTCAGTAGCCCCTGAACCTGGCTTCAATGACGAGGAGTCCGGCGCGCATATTGTCTTCGGCATTGCAAGGCGGGTTCCCCCTTCTGAACTCCTAGTTGGTCTTCAGATGTAATGATTGTATCCGGACTTGTATGCACAACCGCAGAGGACATAATATTCCATGGGTTCAACCCACCAACCACTTTTTGGTAATATGACACCACGCCTGCCCGGCCAATACTTGCGAACTGTTTTAGCCGGCTCGTCGCCCCACGTCCCAGGACGTGGTCTTATTGGCACATCTTATCCAAGCGGAGATCGTGCCTCCCTTTTTTAAGGGATTCCTGTTGACCCGGACATGGGTAACCCAACCATCACTTGGGTACAACTCCTTGGGAACAAGCAAGTTTTTGAGGCCCAAGAGGAGACGTTTGATATTTGTAGCCTTTATATAGGGGTACAGACCCGTCTTTTTCTTCCACGCTTGTCTCTTCCTCAACCCCTGCTACCCCGAGTTCCAACACCCGGGTTTCGGTCGCCACCAGCCCTAATCATGTCTGGATCTAGCTGTCAAGGATTGTGGGTAGCTTCTTCTATTACGGAGGAAGACATTGCAAAGCTTAGGGCGGTGAGGTACCTGACCGCTAAAATCCATCATCGGCTTCTTGCCGAGGGGCAGGTTATTCCCACCCCAAGATCCGGCGAGAGGTTCGTGTTCGTGTCCCACTTCCTCCGCGGGTTGGGGTTTGCACTTAACCCCTTCGTCCGAGGGCTCATGTTCTATTACGAGCTAGACTTCCACGATTTGGCCCCAGACTCTATTCTTCTTATATCGGCGTTTATCGTCACATGCGAAGCCCTCCATCGAACTCCTCCGCACTTCGGCTTGTGGCTCAAGACCTTTGATGTGAAGCTGCAAGTGGTAGAGGGGGAGCAGGCCGAGTGCGGCGGCGCTATAGTGAGCAAGCTTGCTAGCGCCGTTTGGCTGAAAGGATCCTTTGCCAAATCTTCCGATCTGTGGCAGCAGGGGTGGTTCTATATCACCGAGCCCCGCAGCTCCAAGTGGGCAACCGCGCCCGCATTCCGATCCAGCCCCCCAACTCAGCTTGCATCGTGGATTAACAAGGGGCTGGATTGGGGATCAACGAATGATGTGCGAACTCTGCAAAGTCGCATCCGAAGCCCCATTGAGAGGGACATCGACATAGCCAACGTCGTTCATGTAATGCTAGTTTGCCGGACCCTTCCGTGCCAGCGACGGTCTCTCCTCCTATGGGAGTTCAATCCAGAAGGACCGCGGACTCTTCAGCACTTCTTAGGCACAACGCAGAAAGGAATGTGGAGATTATTCTTCAGGAAATGAAGGCAATGGCCGGACACCACCGAATATGTCGGCCTAGACTGTAACCATCCGGACACCTCGGTAAGTACCCGTTTACCGAATACCTCATAATCAGATACTCAGTGGCAAGATACCAATAGTACCATCCTTTTTCAGGGCTGGATAAAGAAGGTGGAATTGATTAGGTGCCCGGCTCCCCTTCCCGAAGACTCAGCTACTCCTGTGTTAACAAGGATGCTGGCCTCGGCGCCATACCAGGCATCAGTAGGGGAGGGCGAAAAGACCCAAGATGACCTTGGTTCTGGAGGTAAGTCGGACACTGAGTCCAGAGAAATCGACCTTTCCTCGCCCGAAGACAGAGGCGGAAAAGGACCCAGTATCCCTTCTCCAAACAGGAGGAAAAGGGCCGCCTCCGAAGATTGGGAGGGGCGGTCTTTCAAGAAGGGCAAGATGCCACCGTTGACCGGCTTGGGTTTGGAAAGTGACGCCGTCGAGCAGCTCCAACAAAGGGACAAGCCCTCGGCCAAACCGTAAGAGAATCCGGAGTACTTTGATAGCGTCCCGCTCCGTTGTTGTTACCGAAGATATATGTAACGCATTCATGCATTTTTACAGGTCGGCACAGAGTTTTTCTGGGTGATCCTCTTCTTCGGGAAGTCTCCTCCCGGAGATGATGGAGAGTGAGACGCCTCCTCCAACCTCCTCGCCCAACAAGGCGGTACCCGAAGGTGGAGCACCGATCATCCGGGATTCCAGGGGACAGAAGAGGCAGTACCCGAAGGTGGAGCACCGATCATCCGGGATTCCAGGGCTGATGATAACAAAGGTCCTGGACTGACTGGTTTGCAGCCGACAGTGATTCTAGAGACAGGTGGACAGATTCCTTCAAAGGATGATTGTGCTCCTGGAGCAGCTTCGGGAAACCCGGAGACTCCGAATATATTGCGGGCATGTTGCGGAAAGCATCTGTCTCGGGGGAACAGCGTACCTTGATGGGTATAGTGATTGAGAAGATTTCCTCTGCGAAGAGCCGATTAAATGAAGCCTTCATGAGCCTACTGAAGGGCTTCGAGGTTTGTGACATAATGTTTTCAGCTATGTTTCATTTGCAAAGATGCGCCTGTGTATAGGTAGTAACCCGTGATACTCGGGTTGGCTTCCACTGGGAAGCAAACGGAGGATCGAAAAGGAACGTTTGAGGACTAACCTGATGAACTTTGAACATAGGCGGCTTCCCACTTGGCCACTTCCCGGAATATGGAGATTGTCGATTTGCAGCAGAAGCTTGATGTGGCAGGGGATGATCTTGCTTTAATCAATATGCGTCTGGACAAGTCGCAAGGTATGTATTCGGAGCAATCCTCATACATTTTTGTGGAATAAGCATGATGCTGAGATTTGGCTGCAGATGGTGCTGCCGCCGTTGAAGTTCTTCGAGCGGAGCTGGCCCGAGCCAAGGAGCAGGCCCAGCGTAGCCATGCTGCTGCCGAAAAGGCTTCGGCTGAATTAAAAGCCGAACAAGCTGCAGGCGCCAAGATGAGGAGAAGATATCCATGATGACGCTCGATCTGGAGAATGTTACCGGCCGCTGTGAATTTCTGGAGGAGGAGAGTAAAGCCTTAACGGCTGATCTGGACAAGGCCTTACAGGAGGCGAGAGAAGCGCGGTCGGAATGGAGAGCAGCCCGTGAGGAGGTTCGACAGGCGAGGGAGATTGCAGCTGGAAAGCCCTTTCTGCTGCAAACTAAGTTCGGTGACCCGAACTATGCCCAGCTTAACCAAGTATTGAGTTCTACGGACGAGTTCTTGGACTTGCCGCAGAGTTCTACCGATGCGGCACAGTATTACCAAGCGCGAGATGGATATGCAACGGAGAAGCTTTTTTGGTCGCAGTTTGGCGCATCAAAGCGCCCTCTGTTGCTCAATGAACAGATGTCCCAATGGGCTGAACTTCATAGGATATTCGGCGCTGCCATGAAGGATGTCGTAATCCGGTTGTGGCCAACCGAGCCTGTTCCCAATAGCTATTTCGGTTTGGTGCAAAGGCTTGTTGATGCGGTGCTGCGTATCGACGCTGTGAAGCGGTCAACGTGCATTGAGGGTGCACGGATGGCTTTTGCCCGAGTCAAGACGTTCTTGGGGAAGATGAAGGCCATCGATGTTGCAACAAAGGGTCCACCCAAAGGCAAGGACCGTCCAGAACCGGAGCATTATTTTGAAGATGTCCTAGAGGCCACCCGCTTTATAGAGGGTCAGTGCTCAAAAGATATAATATTCGAGTGAGGTGTATGAAAATTGTAAAAGACAATTTTATAGTTAATCTATTTATGTTTTGCTTGAAAGCTTGAATTCCTCCTGTGCGGCCGTTTTGATATAATCTGAAAGTTTTCCAGTCGTCGGCTTCAGCCCCCGCGTAGGAAGTACGGGGGTGTTCGAAAAAGCATTTAACCACTCTTTATCCAACGTCTTGGTCCATGAAGGAGGTGATAATGAGGCGAACCAGGCAATCGGACTATAAGGCGTTAACACTTTCACTTAGCCATAGGAGTTTTATGGTGGGGCTACGACATAGCCCCTGGTATGTATGCGGCGTATGGTGCCTTACATATTTGATCTGAAAAAGATCCCTCGTGTGACACGGAGAATCGCTAAAGATTCCAATAAGTCGTCAAGTGGTTGACCAGCTCATGCCGCATCATGACAGTCAGTTTTCGGCTTTCTCTACTGACGTGCTCGTCCGGTTTAGACCAGTGCACAATCGTAGTAGTTCTCCCTTTACTACCCTAGCCGATAGAGCGGAACGTAGGGTAGTAAGCATAGGAGCCGGGCAACCCAACTATTGACCCAAGACAATGATTCGGAGCTGATGCATATAAGGCCAAACTTGCGACGTTGAAGTATGCTATAGAGCTGTTTGGACTTTTACTGGCAACTCATTTGTTCCCACACCAAGCCCCTGGCAGGTTATGCCAAGGTATTTCTGTGAAATAACCGTAGGCCATATTTGTTGGTGAAACAATGCAGATGATTAGTTCAGATATTTTTTAATGGGAACTGAGCGATATGCCAATGATTACATATATATAAGCCACCCCCCTGCTATTTGACATGCTCGGGGTTGGAGGCGGAGGAACATGCATAGTACAGGCTCGAGAAATAGAGAGTGCGGTCTACAAAAAGTTATTTTGGACCTTCTGTCGCACGTCTGCACCGCCAGTCCTCGGTGAGGGGAATCCTTGATAGAAATAGCCCCTTAGGTGAGTGTACGGATCCGGACTCCGATAGAGCCAGTTTCCGATGTTTATCCTATTCGTCACCTATTTTTTAAAGGATAGCAAAGGAAGAAATAAAAAGAAAATAAATAATAAAAAAAATTACTGGAGTGCTTGCAGGCTTGTCCGTATTGTGCTTCCGCCAATGCCCATGGTATCTTGAGTGCGTAATGATATATGCGTGGTGCAAACTTTGGAGGTGTACGGAGTGGGCGGAGGAAGCCGGGTTGCTATTTCTGTTCTAGGAGTAGTTGATCCTCGGATGGAGACTTCTTCTGACCCCCGGTGTTTCGTTGGTGAACCTTTCCGTCATCCGTGTCGCTTGGCGGCCTCCTCCCCCTGTGTTCGGCGTTGAGCTTGCCGGCCTGTTTAAGTACCCAGCAGTTTCTGTTGGTATGATTAGCTGGTTTATCGGGGCAGCCATGAATCTGGCAGGGTCGATCCAATATCCTGTCCAGGTTGGATGGTTCGTCTCGATTTTCCTTGAACGTCTTCTTTCGCTGACCGGGCTTGGGGTTGCTGAATCTGGTGTTGACCGCCGTGTCGCCTGATCTTTCATTGTCATTGCGACTGTTGTTTTTGCTTCCTCGTGGCTTGCCATTGCCGTCTCGGATTTCAGAGGTGCCCTGGTTGCTGGCGCTATTGCTTCTACGAGCGAGCCAGCTGACTTCTCCCACGCAAAAGTGGGTCATCAGAGCAGTGAGGGCTGTCATGGATTTAGGTCCTTCTTGGCCGAGGTGGCGTGCAAGCCATTCGTCCCGGACGCCATGTTTGAAAGCCGCAAGGGCTTCCGCGTCCGGATAGTCGACCATTTGGTTCTTTTTGACTAAGAACTGAGTCCAGGGTTCCCTGGCTGATTCTTCGGGCTGTTGAACAATTTGACTTAGGTCATCGGCATCCGGTGGCCGACCATATGTTCCTCGGAAGTTATCGAGGAAGGCCTCTTCCAAGTCCTCCCAGCTGCCTATGAAATTTTTAGGCAGGCTGTTTAACCAGTACCGATCTGGCCCTTTTAGTTTTAGTGGGAGGTATTTAATGGCGTGGAGGTCGTCCCCACGGGCCATATGGATGTGGAGGATGAAATCTTCTATCCATACCGCGGGATCGGTTGCCCCGTCATATGATTCAATATTGACGGGTTTGAATCCTTCGAGGAATTCATGATCCATTACTTCATCAGTGAAGCAAAGCGGGTGTGCGGCGCCTCTATGCTGGGCCACACTGTGACGTAACTCCGAAGGAGTCCCTTTGCGGTTTTTGGCTCGGGCGTGGCGAGGTTTGACATGTCTGAATAGGTAGCCGTCGTCGCTTGTCGAAGCATGCTTTCGCGGTCCGTAGATCGGTCTTGTGTCTCCTGCTCTATTTTCCAAGTCTCTCTGCAAGTCATCTGGGTAATCGGGACCTGTGTTGTTCCTGCCTTTACGGTTAGGTGGGTGGTCTGGTGTTCGGCTTGAGTTTCCTCTTTATCCGGACAGAGTTGTCGGCGACCTGTCGCATTGTGTGACGATGGTATGGGCTCTAATGCCCCTTCGTCGAACTGGTATAGCAATATGTGCTTTGAGTAGCCTTTGGCTAGGCTACTAAGGTCATATTCTTCGGCGACCAGGAATTCGGTCCATCTGTCGTTGAGTAGGTCTTGGTCAGCTTGAAGCTGCTGCTGCTTCTTTTTCAGGCTCCTTGCCGTAGCTATCAGCCTATGCTTGAAGCGCTCCTGTTCGAGGGGCTCTTCGGGTACGAGGAAGTCTTCGTCGTCGAGGCTTACCTCATCTTCGGAGAGCGGAAGGTAGTTGTCGTCCTCTGAACCGTCGCTGGGCAGGGCCTGTTTCTCGGGGCTGGCTTGCCCATTTTCCTGTTCCTCCAGCTCGGATGTTGCTCCCACAGGGTCTTCATTGCTTTTGGCGCCGTCCGAGTACTATTTTCTCCAGTGCCATTGTTACTGCGACGTGACTTGGGGCGGCGTTTGGGGCACCGGAGCTTAGACTGTGACTCAGGAGTTTTAACTGGATCTCCCTTGTCTTTGCCGCGAGGCTTTTTAAGTGTATCGATCATGTACACGTCATGTGAAGGGGTGGTCGTCTCGCGCCTGATGACTAGCGGGTCTTGGCCTTGCTCCTTATCGGCATCGTCGCCTATACCGTCAATGTCTACGGAATCAGGAGCGGGCATGTCGGCTAAGTCCTCGACAGTGGCTATGAAGTGGGTGGCGGGTGGGAAACAAAATTCTCCATTGTCAGCCCCTAGTTCGAACCGAACATAGTTCGGCTGCGAGTCTCCCGTGAATGAAAGGTTCTTTAAAGAGTTTAGCACATCGCCCAAAGGTGAGTGCTGAAAAACGTCTGCGACGCTGAATCCGAAGATCGATAACCGATCTAACTCGGTGTCCGCAAGCGTACATGGCCCGGAACTTATAGCCGGAGACGAGTCCGGACTTCCATTAGAGCAAATATTGCAGGGTGTCGAGTCTGCGTGCGGCTCTAGCGCCGCGGACTCTATGGCCTCGAATGGCACGATATGCTCTGGTTCTAAGGCCATTGCAGCAACAGGAGCCATCTCCTGAATCCGGTCCGATGACAGATTTAAGTCGTGTTCATTGGGGCGAGGAGGGGCGATCACTGCGGTCTCAAATCCATTGAAGATCAAGTCTCCACAGATATCCACAACGTAGTTCAAGCTTCCAAATCTGACCTGGTGGCCAGGGGCATAGCTATCGATCTGCTCCAGATGACCAAGCGAGTTGGCCCGTAGTACGAAGCCGCCGAATACGAAACTCTGCCCGGGGAGGAAGGTTTCTCCTTGGACAACGTCACTATAGACGATTGAAGGGGGCATCGAACCTTTCATCAACGGTGCAGTTTATCTCTCAATAAAAGCACCAATGTCAGTGTCAAAACCGGTGGATCTCGGGTAGGGGGTCCCGAACTGTGCATCTAGGATCGATGGTAACAAGAGACGGGGGACACGGAGTTTACCTAGGTTCGGGCCCTCTCTATGGAGGTAATACCCTACATCCTGCTTGATTGATCTTGATGAATATGAGTGTTACAAGAGTTGATCTACCACGAGATCATAATGGCTAAACCCTAGAAGCCTAGCCTGTATGACTATGGTAATGAGTATATCCTTTCCGGACTAACCCCTCCGGTTTATATAGACACCAGGGGGATCTAGGGTTTACATAGAGTCGGTTACATAAGAAGGAATCTTCATAGTCGGTCGCCAAGATTGCCCTCCACGCCAAGGAGAGTCCAATCCAGACACAGGTACAGTCTTCGGTCTTCATGTCTTCACAGCCCATCAGTCCGGCCCATGGATAACAGGCCGGACGCCCGACGACCCCTTAGTCCAGGACTCCCTCAGGGGGCGCCGCCCCCACCCCTTGTCCAATACAGACTGGGCAAGGGTGCCGCGTGCCACCTCCCTGGCCAGCCCTCTCTTCTCCACTAAGGCCCATGTATGTCACATTAACTTCCCGGGGGGTTCCGGTAACCCCCGGTACTCCCAAACTCATCCGATACGACCTGAACCATT
This sequence comes from Triticum urartu, assembly GCF_056163025.1. Lineage (NCBI taxonomy): Eukaryota > Viridiplantae > Streptophyta > Magnoliopsida > Poales > Poaceae > Triticum > Triticum urartu. The sequence continues at coordinate 178,183,376 of NC_141875.1, forward strand.
CTGGTATCCGAATGTAACCTTCCAATATATGAATCTTAACCTATCTACCATTTCAAGACTCCTCGTCGTGTCTATGATCTCATCCGGGACTCCGAACAAACTTCGGTTCATCAAATCACATAACTCATAATACAAATCGTTATTGAACGTTAAGTGTGCGGACCCTATGGGTTCGAGAACTATGTAGACATGACCGAGACACATCTCTGGTCAATAATCAATAGCGGAACCTGGATTCTCATATTGGTTCCTACATATTCTACGAAGATATTTTATCGGTCAAACCGCATGACAACATACGTTGTTCCCTTTGTCATCGGTATGTTACTTGCCTGAGATTCGATCGTCGGTATCATCGTACCTAGTTCACTATGGTCACTGGCAAGTCTCTTTACTCTTTCTATAATGCATCATCCCGTGACTAACTCATTAGTCACATTGCTTGCAAGGCTCATAGTGATGTGCATTACCGAGAGGGCCCAGAGATACCTCTCCGATACACAGAGTGGCAAATCCTAATCTCGATCTATGCCAACTCAAAAAACACCATTGGAGACACCTGTAGAGCATATTTATAATCACCCAGTTACGTTGTGACATTTTATAGCACACAAGGTGTTCCTCTGGTATTCGGGAGTTGCATAATATCATAGTCTGAGGAACATGTATAAGTCATGCAGAAAGCAATAGCAGAAAAAGTAAACGGTCATTATGGTAAGGTAATGGATGGGTCTTGTCCATCACATCATTCCCTAATGATGTGATCACGTTCATCAAATGACAACACATGTCTATGGCTAGGAAACTTAACCATCTTTGATTAATGAGCTAGTCAAGTAGAGGCATACTAGGGACACTCTGTTTGTCTATGTATCCACACATGTACTAAGTTTCCAGTTAATACAATTCTAGCATAAATAATAAAAATTTATCATGATATAAGGAAATATAAATAACAACTTTATTATTGCCTCTAGGGCATATTTCCTTCATACACATGCTACGAGATGCACAGGCGGATCATTGACATGAGGAAGTGCCTCGTTACCCAAATCGACGAGCCCGGATTGAGCCACAAGCAGAGTAAGAGTCACAAGAAGTAGATGATGATCAGATGATTGTTTATGCTAGTTAATAATGCATGTAATATATAGTTTACTTTATTGGTGTGTGGAAATGTCATGTGTGTAGTAGCCACCTATGTAATTATGCATGTAATAGCTTACTTTGGTGTGTGCAAATTGTAGTAGCCACCTATGAAAGTGGATGTTTACTTTGGTTATGCAACCATGTCCTTATAAGTGTGTGTGTCTATATATATATATATATGTTGTTGTTCTCTATGCAATCCCATCGCACAACACACGCGTCTTATTAGCAGAAAACGTCTGTGTTATTATCGGTCTTTGCACACATTTCTGATTACAGACCTGTTTTCCGCATATCACACACATCTTGTTATATTGAACCGTTTATGTTCTCTTCTCTCGACACAAATAGTTCATTCGAGTGAACCGCATGCCGTATATCGCACACACCTTGATCTGGCTGACCATTTCTTTTGTGTTGCCTAATCACAAACAGTTCATCCGAGTGAACCGTATGATGTATATCGCACACGCCTTCATCTGGCTGCCCGTTTCTTTTGTTCCGCCTCATCGCAAATAGTTCATTGAACTGAACCATATGCCCTGCATCGCACACGCAACTAAAATCCGAACCATGTTTGATGCATCCTCCATCGCAAATGTTATGCACCTTTGTTACAGTTCTTTTACACCACCGTTTGCGATTATTACATCGCACATAGTTTCGTCGAAGGGTCTCTGATCGTAGTGTCGTGTTAGCAGCATCCTGCAGTAGTGAATATTGAGCATGATTATCTTTTGTGAGTAGTTACTTTTGTTCTTGAGGTCATGGGAGAAATCATGCTGCAAGTAACCATGCGAATTTGATATGTGTTCAATATTTTGATAGTATGTATGTTGTGATTCCTTTAGTGGTGTCATGTGAACGTCGACTACATGACGCTTCAACATATTTGGTACTAAGGGAATGCATTGTGGAGTAGCAATTAGGTGATGGGTTGCGAGAGTGGCAGAAGCTTAAACCCCAGTTTATGCGCTATTCCGTAAGGGACCGATTGGATCCAAAAGTTTAATGATATGGTTAGAATTTATTCTTAATACTTTTCTCGTAGTTGCAGATGCTTGCGGGAGGGTTAATCATAAGTAGGAGGTTTGTTCAAGTAAGAACAACACATAAGCACCGGTCCACCCACATATCAAATTATCAAAATACCGAACACAAATTAAACCAACATGATGAAAGTGACTAGATGAAAATCCCGTGTACCCTCAAGAATGCTTTGCTTATCATAAGAAATCGTTTTGGCCTGTCCTTTGCCTCAAAAGGATTGGGCCACCTTGCTGCACTTTTTCTACTATTATCGTTACTTGCTTGTTACAAATTATCTTGCTATCAAACTACTCTGCTACTTACAATTTTAGAACTTGTAGACATTACCTCGCTGAAAACCACTTGTCATTTCCTTCTGCTCCTCGTTGGGTTCGACACTCTTACTTATCCAAAAGAGCTACAATTGATCCCCTATACTTGTGGGCACAATTGGTCAAGCAAACTCAGTGTGACCGATCGCTCATTTCGGTGAGACCAAAATGTTACAAAAGGGAAACAGAGGGTTTGCAGGGCCATCTCGGTGAGACCGAGATCTGTATCGGTGTGACCGAGGTGTTAGGGTTTCTCGTAGTGGCTAGGTCAAATGAAGTCGGTGGCGCCGAATAGAACAGTTTGGTGGGGTCAAGTTTGACTTTGAGTTTTGGACATATTTGGAAATGATTGAGGGCTTTGGAGCAATATCACTAAGCACTTTGAGCAAGTTGACCATTAATCAACACCCCATCCCCTTTTAATAGTATTGGCTTTCCTATGGACTCAATGTGATCTTGGATCACTAAAATAGAAATGGAGAGTCTTGAGCTTTTACCAACATGTGTCCTTAGCATTTTGAGGGGTCCACATCTCTAGTCCATACCATGCCATCTAGTGAACTTCTTGAAATATTTAAATTGAATGGATATTATTTCAATGAGCTATATGTTGTTATGAATTACCAAAACCACCCTGGAATTAGTTGCACTTTCAGCAACATCTTCTCAATATTTTTTTGTTTCTCTTTAAAAAAAGCATATAAATGGAATATGCATATCTATTCTATCAATATAGTAAGTCAAAATGCTATTTTGGAGACACATAATTGAACATCTTTTCCAACCCACAGTTTATGAAATTAGACTCAAAAATGAAAGTCAAATTGAACCATAACAAATTTGGTAAAATGATTCGAAGTAGACATAACGAATGGTCCAAATGATTGGAAGAAACATAACAGGAAGATCAAACATGCAATATATGGTTCACCTAACACACGGAAATCATCAAACATAAAGCATAAACATGAAGATCAAACATAGAGCATCACTCCTGACTCCCATCACCATTCCCATTCCCACTTCCATTGTCATCCACTCACTACATCCTACTATCTTCAATGCTATAATTTGCGCCTTAATCCTCTCAAGATATTGTGACTTGGACCCGTCAATTCTTAGCTTCTGTTCTTTGATTGTCACCTTGCACTCCTCCATTGCCTTGGCCTCGGACCATCTCATTTCCTTCTCTTGTTTATTCATTTCCTCCAACTTATTTGTGCTTGTTATGATCTCTTTCATGGTATTCTTGAACACAACTATGTCGACTCCATTATTATTTTTATCTTTCTCACATCTCGTTTTGGGTGGCCTCTTCGCAGTGATGCTTGGAGTCGTGTTGGGATTAGGATTTGGGACTTCATCAACATCATCATTGGTATCGTCATTGTTGTGCACTTGTGCAGCCCATGATGATTTAGCCTTCTTCTTTGGTTGGATTTGCGTCATAGTTCATGTCCTCCACTTCTCATTATTGGGGAGCAAAGCACAACAATGGATCAACACAGAAGACTTGCCTTTCGTCTCCCTCTTCTTGTAGAATTCGTTTGTGTAGCTGTGCTATGAAGTTCAAAATTTCACATTGACAATTTGATTGGAAACAATTCATATATATTTTTTTAGTAAAATATACTCACCAACATGTCCTCTGTGACTCCACTAGATTTGGCACGGTCCACTTGAGCCATATAACCAACCCAACGGTTGTAACATTCCTGAACTTTTATCCATCGATGTGCAAGGGTCTTAGTCGAGCAATCGATGGAAACAAACACATTACGATGATAGTGATATGCAACATAGTTCCACTATGTCTTCACTTTGATCGGTCCCTTGTATCGGATCAATGCTCACACCGTCCCATGGCATGCCCAATGCATCATCCTCGTCCGTGGAGAAGTTGCTATCCCCTACTCCATCTCTTTGTTTTGGAAGCCTAAAAACAACTTGATCATCCTCACCCTCAGACGAAGTGGACCAAGAAATGTCTCTATTTATGTCAACATATGATTATTGGCTACATAATCCCAAATATGAAACTAATGTGCCTTGCATATTTCCATGTAAAATAATGGTTGTGTTTTCTAAAAATTAAACAAATGAAAAAAATGCATCCCTTGTGTTTTGTTGTACACCTCCTTGGTGTTGTACATGTTGAAGTCCTCATCGGCATCAGAGAAGGGGGGCACGTCCGAAGGAATTTGTGTGACGGACGTTGATGGAGTTGTCGTGAAGGACGGTGGTGGGGTTGCGGGCGCGGCCGTCGTCGCCTTCTTTGATGCTCATGGCTTCGTTGCCTGCTCGAGGGGGGCACCAACGAACGATGACACCATCCTCCCCCACGGTGCCGTTACGGATGGACCACTTCCCTACCGGATCGCTTAGGCTAGGACGACGACGAAGGACAAGGGTGGAGGAGGCGGGCCCGCGGGCGTCACGAGGGGAGCGGCGGGCCGTAGGGGAGGGCGCTTGTGAAGACCTACGGGGGGACGGGGTTGACGGTACAGTCAGCAACGGCACACCGGCTTGCGGCAGTAGATGACCGGACAGGCTGCTTCCCAACCAGACCGCCTAGGCAAGGACGAAGGCCAAGGGTGGGGAAGGCTGGTGGTCGGTGTTACGGGAGGAGTGGCGGTGAAGACCTAGGGGGCGGTATAGTCGATGGTAGCACACCAACGTGTGACAGCGGGAGACAAAAAGGGGTGTGGAAGAAGGTTGATTCCCGCCAGGATTACGAAAAGTTAATGGAGAAGATGTTTTTCCCTAAATAGTGGAAAAGTATGGCCAGTCATACAAGCCCCCAATATTATTTGCGCCGCGCGTCGGTCGACGGATCCTTTTAAAAGATCCGCCGGCTCGGCAGCAGTTAGATCTAGAGTTACCCAACGTCCAACATCATCCTCATTATTGCAACAAGGGTAGTGTTGTGGAATTTTTTTGCAACAAAGCTCATGTTGCAGAAACCTTTTGCAACATCAACATAGGTGATGTTGCGGATTTTTTTTTCTTTACTATTTTTGCAACATGGGTGTTGCGGAAAAAAAATTCACAACACAGATGATACTGCAGAAAAAGTTTAAAAAAAAAATTCGGCTTCATTTCTTTTGCAACATGGGTGTTGTTGCGGAAGGCAATTTTGCAACACACATGATGTTGCGAAAAAAATTATAGAAAGACACACATAAAACACGCGCCACGGAGAGAAGGTCCACCGGTTGAACGCAAAGCTTTTCCCATATTATTTTGCGTTTTGAGACCTGTTGGAGCTGTTTTCTAACCCAACTCCTCCAATATCAGCTTTTTATTGGGAAATGGCAATCCGTTGGAGATGCTCTAATTTCCAGCTCCTTCGGCAGCATGCATGCTTATTTTGCATTCCCTTCCTCGGGTAATAAAGCTCGTGGTCAAGCAACAAGCTCTCACTGCTGTCTTCTGATACCAGATAAAAATCAAGAGAAAAGAGAACCAATTTTGAGGATGGTCAACAATGCAAATAGCATACAAGGCTCAAACCGATGATCAACACTAAAAACTCGAGTGAAAGGAAGAAGCAATAAATCACTGAAGAGCTTCATATCATTCGAGCAGATTCAAGGGATCACTTGAAAGTCTGGCAGCATCACCATCAACCAAAACAACACTACTCTGAGTATCAGCATTCCATCCGAGGAGGAATACAAACTAAGCGACTGATTCCATTCACCATCTTACAGACCAAAGACGACATGTTAAGCTACTTTGCGTCTCAGCGAAGAACTCCGTGACTACTAGAGCAGGCATGTCACCAGAATAGACCATATCATATCCCATGCGCTCCACGACCTGAATTCAGTACTAAATTCACCTGGATCAAAGGAAATTTGGGCATAAGAAAACTTAGTACTACTAGAGTTGCGTGATGTTCGAAGAGAGAGCACCAAATCATAACAGATCCATGTGAGAATTTAGCTCACCTAGGAGACAGTTAGCCAAAAACACTTGCTGCTTCATGTTCCTCCAATTCATCCTATGAATGTCTTGCTGGTAAGTCCCTCCAGGGGGTAACTCCCATGTGGAGATTTGTCTTTTGCAGTCAAGATTGGATCATTAGACCAGTTAAGCATCCCTTGAGAAGTTGAAAGACAAGAATATTAGTCAATACAGAAGAGACATTCGATATATTGTACATCAATCATATGGAAAAATTATGATGGCACAAAACAGAGCTATATATGGGGAAAAGTACTGACTGTCTAGTCCGATGATACTACAACTAATATCTTACATACATGTATCAATTAAGCACCACAATGACATGCATTTTACCATCAAGGAATACATCAGCATCGACTACCATCAAGGCATACAACATCGTACACAAAACATACAACCAATTCCGACATGTGCATCACTTCGTGACCTCGATCCAAGGTAAGTGCAGCCTCTAAAGCCTGCCTTGCTTAAGCACAACAGAGATAGAGATTTAGATCTATAATCATTAACCACAAACCCTCGTCTTTTATAGTGCGTGAACTATCAACTAGTATGTCAGTTATAGGCGAATACTGAATACCTAGCCTAATAGGCTAAGATAAAGAATCCGTGCATTTATCACTTAACATGCCTGTGCAGACATATTTGTTTGGAAAGGAGGATCAGTCCCCGGCAACTTGTGCAGACATATGCAGATGGAATTCAGTTCTCCTAATTGGTTCGTGATGAATGTGATGGGAATTAACCTGGTGATTGTTGTTGTGGAAGCCTCCAGCTCGGACGAAGCGGCTGGCGACTGCGCACCTCGGCGGCGCAACCAGGTCGTAGAGCTTGCAGTCCACAACCTTGCGCGCACGCACGTCGACACCGAACATGTGCTTCTCCAGGAAGAAGTAGACGACGTCGGGGTTCTCGGGATGGATGAGTGCGAGCGTGGGGATCTCCACGGGCAGCCCAGTGGCCTTGTAGCTCTCATCGGCCCAGATCTCACCAAAGCTTACCTCGTGCTCCAGCGTCCACTCCGTGGAGTCCGGACCAGGCAGCGTCCACACGCTGATGTTGGGAGTGCCGCCGATGACACGGCCCATGTAGTAGGTGTCGACGAACTGCAGCTTGCCGGCGCTCACCCCCACGCAGCGGTACATGTCGGACTCTCCCCAAGCTTCCCTGGACCGCAGCACCCTGTCCGGCGGGAGCGGCACGAAGCGGAGGGCCGGGTCGCTGGCGAAGGGGTCGCTGGTGATGACGCCCCATGTGAGGTCGACCCACCAGAGCCTCCCGTGGTGCGAGACCACGCCGATGGGCGCGAAGATGCGGCGCGGGAGCGGGTAGTGGACGCTCTTCTCGACCCACTTCCCGACCTCGGACGAGAAGGAGAGGAGCGTGGCTTCGTCAGTGCCCATGATGGGGCGCAGCTCCGAGACCATGTAGTGGCCGCCGCCGCCAGGGGAGGCGATGAGGCCGAGGAGGGCCTGGTGCATGATGTCGACGGGCTTGGGTTCTGGGAGGCGGAACGCGGAGCCGGCGTTGGCGTCGAGGACGAAGTAGCGCGGTTCGGAGTCGTGCCAGTGGACGCCGGGACCGTGGGGACCGTCGGTGATCTCGCGGGTCCAGGGGCGGCCGAGGGTGGCTTGGAGGAGGAGGAGGCCGGAGGGGTCGGCGGCGAGGACGAAGGGGAAGTACTTGGGAGTGACGGGCTCAGGGAAGAGGCGCGGGGAGACGGTGAGGATGGAGACGCGCGGGGGCGGGGTGAGCGCGAGGGAGACGTCGGCGCCGTCCGCGGGGGGCGCGACCCGCGGGATGCTGCCCAGGACGGCCCACGACGACGACGCCATGTGGGCCTGTGCCCGCGACGGAGCGGCGAAGGGCGACCGGCTGAGTCGCTGGTGCGGTGAGGCGGGGAGGGCGGCGGCCCGAGCCGCGAGCAAGCGAAGGCGGCGCAGGGCTTGGGACGCCATTGCGGTGGATGCGGGAGGCGACGGAGGGGAGGATGGGAGAGGAGGTGGCGAAGTGTGCGAGGGAGGGGGAAAGTGTGGTGGGTGCAGCAGACCTGAGCAGGTGCAGACCGCAGAGGCGCGGCAGCCTTTGAACGTCTGAGGAAGGCTCATCTCGCGGGTAAACGATCCGCTGTGTTGGTGTACGCGCCTCTGCTGTAGCCTTCTTTGTCTTTCTCCAAGAGAAGAATGGCTATAGCCTTTACATGAAACATGATTGAGACTGAATTTTCAAAAGTGTATAACATTGCGAAAATTGCTTTTGGAGCCGAGCTCCATGGGGCCTCCTTTTGCAATTCATCAAATTCATATCTCTATGTTTCAAAAAATTGTGAAAAATACACATATACATGGACACACAATGTACATGTGTGTAAATTTTCAGGACAAAATACGTTGAAAGGAGGGCCGTGCAAAAAAAAATATGAGGCTTTTCAACACATGATACTATTCATTCTCAAAGTCTATGAATTTGTCTTTTTCACAAAAGTTGCATTTCGAGGCACTCGCACACAAAAAATTACACACATATACATTTCATACTTGTATACTTGCATTTTTTAGACTTTTTAAAAACTGAAAAGTAAAATTTAAAAAAATTTAAAGAAAAAAAATCAAGCTCCATGGAGCTTGGTCACCAAAATGCCCCACTACATACACTGATGCTATAAAATCACACTGAAATTTAACTATATAATCCAACAAGTAAATTTGAAAAATTGTATGTGGAACCTATGAAATCGATCTAAACGGTGTACTCTAGGAATTATACTTGTCTATTAACATAAGCACCTCCTACATTTCTCATCCTAGGAGTACAATATCCAAAAGCATTTTAGGCCATCTGCGTGAGTGTAATGACAGAAAAAACTACCTGCGAATGAAATTGGTAATACTATCATGGCGGCAAGCCCGACAAGCGACCCGTGGCTGAGGGAGTCCTGGACTAAGGGGTCCTCGGGCGTCCGGCCTGTTAGCCATGGGCCGGACTGATGGGATGTGAAGAACACGAAGACCGAAGACTGCCCCGTGTCCGGATGGGACTCTCCTTGGCGTGGAGGGCAAGCTGGGCGACCAAACATGTAGATTCCTTTCTTTGTAACCGTCCTTGTGTAACCCTAGATCCTCCTGGTGTCTATGTAAACCGGAGGACTTAGTCCGGAGAGGGGAGATATATTCATTACCTTAGCCATACAAGATAGACCTCTAGGGTTTAGCCATTACGATCTCGTGGTAGATCAACTCTTGTGATACTCATATTCAACAAGATCAATCAAGCAGGACGTAGGGTATTACCTCCATAGAGAGGGCCCGAACCTGGGTAAACATCGTGTCCCCTGTCTCCTGTTACCATCGACCTTAGACGCACAGTTCGGGACCCCCTACCCGAGATACGCCGTTTTTGACACCGACATTGGTGCTTTCATTGAGAGTTCCACTGTGCCGTCCTCAAAAGGTTCGATGGCCCCTTCAATCGTCAACAATGACGCCGTCCAAGGTGAGACCTTCCTCCCTGGACGGATCTTCGTGTTCGGCGGCTTCGCACTGCGGGCCAACTCGCTTGGCCATCTGGAGCAGATGGATAGCTACGCCCCTGGCCACCAGGTCAGATTTGGAAGTTTGAACTACGTCGCGGACATCCGTGGAGACATGATCTTCGCTGGATTCGAAACCGTGGCAACCGCTCCTGGTCACCCCGATGGACATGACCTAAATCTATCATCGAACCGCATCCAGGAGATAGCTCCTGTAACCGTTCTGGCTTTAGATCCAGAGCATACTGCGCCATCCAAGGACCGGAGGCTCAACCCCACCACGGAGGCCACAGATTCCCCGGCGTTGGAGCCGCACATGGATTTAACCTCACACGATAACTGTGTCTCCGGAACTCCGGACTCGTTTCCGCTAGTAAGTTTCGAACCGTGTGAGTTCGCGGACGCCGAACTTGATCGTTTATCGATCTTCGAATTCAGCGCTGCAGACATCTTCCAGGACTCGCCTTTGGGCGACGTGCTAAACTCATTAAACAACCTGTCCTTGGCGGGGGACTCACATTCGAACTATATCCGGTTCAAACTAGAAGCCGATGACAGGGAATTTCGCTCCCCACCCGCCACCCACTTTATAGCCACTGTTGAAGACTTAACTGACATGCTCGATTACAGCTCCGATGACATCGACGGTATGGACGATAATGCCGGAGAAGAAGAGGCCCAAGACCCGCCGTTCACCGGACGTTGAACGGCCACTTCCTCGTACGATGTGTACATGGTGGATGCACCAAAGGAGAATAGCGGTGATGACAAAGAAGATCCAGTTGAGGATAAACCTCCTGAGATACAATCGAAATGCCGGCGTCAGCGGCGCCGCTCTAAGTCACGCCGCAGTAAAGATAGCAACACCGGCACAGGAGAAGATAGCAACACTGGCACATGAGAACATAACACTCCGGAAGGTGCCGAAGACAACGAAGACCCCGTTGACGCAGCTACCGAACGAGATGAACGGGAAGATGGGCAGGTTAGCCCTGGTAAACAGGCCACGCACGAGGACTCGGAGGACAGTAATTATCTTCCGCTCTCCGAGGATGAGGCGATCCTCGGCAATGAGGATTTCATCGTGCCTGAGGAACCTCTTGAGCAGGAGCGCTTCAACCGCCAGCTAATAGCCACTGCAAGGAGCCTGAAAAAGAAGCAGCAGCAGCTTCCAGCTGACCAAGATCTGCTCAACGATAAATAGACCGACGTCCTCGCAGCCGAAGAATACGGCCTCAAGCGCTCGGCCAAAATCTACCCGAAGCGCAAATTACTACCTCAGTTCGACGACGAGGCGCCGGAACACATACCACCATCACACAATGCGGCTGACCGGCCACCACGTGGACGGGACAAAGCGGCAACTCAAGCCGAACACCAGCCCGCCCCGCCTCATCACAAAGTCAGAGGTAAATCAGCTCACGGTCATACATATGACCTTCGACATGACCTGAACAATAAAGCAGGACATACCAGATCGATCTACGGATCGCGAGGACGTGCCCCGACACGCGACGACGGCTACCTGCTTGGACGTGAAAAACCTAGTCATGCGCGGGCCAAAAGCTGTAGATGGACCCCATCGGAGCTACGTGGCGATACGACCCGATATAGAGGCGCTGCACACCCTCATTGCTTCACCGACGAAGTCATCGAACATGAATTCCCAGAAGGGTTCAAACCCGTGAATATAGAATCATATGATGGCACCACAGACCCCACGGTATGGATCGAAGACTTCATTCTCCACATTCATATGGCCCGCGGCGATGACCTTCATGCCATTAAATACCTCCTGCTAAAACTCAAAGGACCAGCATGACACTGGTTGAACAGCCTGCCCGAAAACTCTATCGGCAGCTGGGAGGACTTGGAAGAAGCCTTCCTGGATAACTTCCAAGGTACATATGTTCGACCTCTGGACGACGATGACTTAAGACATATAGTGCAATAGCTCGGAGAGTCCGCCAGGAAATTCTGGACCAGATTCCTAACTAAAAAGAACCAGATAGTCGACTGTCCGGATGCCGAAGCCCTAGTGGCCTTTAAACACAGCATCCACGACGAATGGCTCGCCCGCCACCTCGGCCAAGAGAAGCCAAAGTCCATGGCGACCCTCACGGCACTCATGACCCGCTTTTGCGCGGGCGAGGATAGTTGGCTGGCCCGTAGCAAAAACAATGCAAGCAATGCCGGCACCCCTGAAGCTAAAAATAGCAATGACAAGTGTCGACGCAACAGGTACAAACATCAAAATAACAACGACAACACCGAGGATACGGCAATCAATGCCAGATTCAGTGGCTCTAAGCTTGGTCAGCGGAAGAATCCGTTCAAAAAGAACAATTCAGGCCCATCTAGCCTGGACCGCATACCCGATCATCCGTGCCAGATTCATTGCACCCCAGACAAATCACCCAATCATACCAACAGATATTGCTCGGTTTTTAAACAGGCCGGCAAGTTAAATGCCGAAAACAAGGATAAGGGATCGCAAAGCAAAGACGATGACGAGGAGCCCCGGCTGCCGAACACGGGGGGACAGAAGAAGTTTCCCCCTCAGGTCAAAACGGTGAACATGATATATGCTACATACATCCCCAAGAGGGAGCGCAAGCGCGCACTCAGGGACGTCTACGTGATAGAGCCAGTCACCCCAAAATTTAATCCATGGTCGTCATGCCCGATCACTATTGATCGTCGGGATCATCCTACCAGTATCCGTCACGGCGGTTCAGCCGCACTGGTCTTGGACCCAATAATTGATGGGTTCCACCTTACGCGAGTCCTGATGGACGGTGGCAGCAGCCTCAGCTTGCTCTGTCAGGATACAGTGCAGAAAATGGGCATTCATCCATCACAGATCAAACCCACAAAGACTACCTTCAAAGGAGTCATACCAGATGTAGAGGCCCGCTGTACGGGCTCAATCACGCTCGAGGCTGTCTTCGGATCTCCGGACAATTTCCGAAGCGAGGAATTAATCTTCGACATAGTCCCCTTACGCAGCAGCTATCACGTACTGCTCGGACGGACCGCATTCGCCCGATTCAATGCAGTGCCACACTATGCTTATCTCAAACTCAAGATGCCCGGTCCACGTGGTGTCATAACAGTCAATGGAAATACGGAACGCTCTCTCTCCGTACAGAAGAGCACACAGCTACCTTAGCAGCAGAAGTACAGATCGGCCTTCTCAAGTAGAACCTTAATTCGGCTGCCGAGCCCACGAACACCGTCAAGAGGGTCCGAACTACCCTGCAGCAGGACAACTCAGCTCGTCAGGAGCTAGACTAGCAATTCGGCCTCCGTCTCAGTCCCAGTCAAGTAGTGGCATTCATACAACACGTACATAACTACGCACTCAAAATTCCATGGGCATTGATGGAGGCATAGCTAGTTTGTGATCCACAGTACGGCTCAACCGACACCGGATACTTACATACTTTCACTTTTATTCGTTTCCTTTTCAGGTTCCAGTCCCGCAGGCCCCATCGGATGGTGATACGTCTCCGCCGTATCTATAATTTTTGATTGTTCCATGCCAATATTCTACAATTTCCATATACTTTTTGGCAACTTTTTATACTATTTTTGGGACTAACATATTGATCCAGTGCCAAGTGCCAGTTCTTGTCTGTTGCATGTTTTTGGTTTCGCAGAATATTCATATCAAACGGAATCCAAACGGAATAAAAATGGACGGAGAATTATTTTTGAATATTTGTGATTTTTTTGGAATAAAATCAATGCGAGATGGTGCCCGAGGTGGCCACGAGGGTGGGGCCCACGGCCACTACAGGCAGGCGCGCCCCCACCCTCGTGGGCCCCTCGTAAGGAGGTTGATGCTCTACTTTGGCCACAAGAAATCTAATTTTTGGAAAAAGATCTGGGCGAAGGTTTCAACCCAATCGGAGTTACGGATCTCCGGATATAAAAGAAATGGTGAAAGGGCAGCAGAACAGAACGCAGAAACAGAGAGAGACAGAGACAATCTGGGAGGGGCTCTCGCCCCTCCCACGCTATGGAGGCCATGGACCAGAGGGGAAACCCTTCTCCCATCTAGGGAGGAGGTTAAGGAAGAATAAGAAGGAGGGGGCTCTCTCCCCCTCGCTTCCGGTGGCACCGGAGTGCCACCGGGGGCCATCATCATCAGCGCAATCTTCACCAACAACTTCACCGCCATCATCACCAACTCTTCCCCCCTCTATGCAGCAGTGTAACCTCTCTCTTACCCGCCGTAATCTCTACTTAAACATGGTGCTCAATGCTATATATTATTTCCCAATGATGTATGGCTATCCTATGATGTTCGAGTAGATCTGTTTTGTCCTATGGGCTATTTGATGATCAAGATTGGTTTGAGTTGCATGTTTTATTATTGGTGCTGTCCTATGGTGCTCTCTGTATCGCGCAAGCATGAGGGATCCCCACTGCAGGGTGTTGCAATACGTTCATGATTCGCTTATAGTGGGCTGCGTGAATGACTGAAACACAAACCCAAGTAAGGGGGTTGTTGCGTATGGGATAAAGAGGACATGATGCTTTAATGCTATGGTTGGGTTTTACCTTAATGATCTTTAGTAGTTGCGGATTCTTACTAGAGTTCCAATCATAAGTGCATATGATCCAAGTAGAGAAAGTATGTTAGCTTATGCCTCATCCTCAAATAAAATTGCAATAATGATTACCGGTCTAGTTATCGATTGCCTAGGGACAAATAACTTTCTCATAACAAAAAGCTCTTTACTAAAACTAACTTAGTTGTGTCTTTATCAAAACAGCCCCTACTTTTTATTTATGTAATCTTTATTATCTTGCAAACCTATCCAAAAACACCTACAAAGTACTTCTAGTTTCATACTTGTTCTAGGTAAAGCGAACATCAAGCGTGCGTAGAGTTGTATCGGTGGTCGATAGAACTTGAGGGAATATTTGTTCTGCCTTTAGCTCCTCGTTGGGTTCGACACTCTTACTTATCGAAAACTGTTGCGATCCCCTATACTTGTGGGTTATCAAGACCTTTTTCTGGCGCCGTTGCCGGGGAGCAATAGCGTGGGGTGAATATTCTCGTGTGTGCTTGTTTGCTTTATCACTAAGTAATTTTTATTTGCTGTTCTTAATTGTTTTCGATCTTTAGTTATGGGTAGGAAACGCAAAATACCAAAATAATTAGTTGTACCTACTGAATCAATGGTTGAAGAACCACTCAAAATCTATCACACTGCTGAAGCTTATTACTTGGATCATCTTCGATCCCTATGTGCTCGTGCTGAAACCCCAACTAGCTTAGTTGAGGGCAAATCTTTAGATGAGCATGCTTGTTATGTGCGACACCGAATATCTGAAAAAGGAAAAATTTTACTGTGTCAAATTCATTGTTTGCAATTCTATGCTTGGAATTTATGCGAAATATATGATATTACTTGTTGCTCTGAAAACCCTAAGAAACACCTTCCCTATCAATGTGAGTTTAGTGATAATGGAATCTTATCTTTGTATGCTAAGGGTGTTTATAGTTACTATGATGTTCAACAAATTGAAGAATTTGTTGCTTTCAAGGGTGCTTATGAAATTGCTTCTTTCATTGAAACGTATGATGCTACTCTTTACAAATTTGAAAATTTTGACATACTTAAATATTGCTATGATAATTATGCTTCTAATGCCTATGTTGAACTATATATTGAGGACTACCCCACTGTCCAAGAAGAGACTAATATTTTACAGGAGTCTATGGAGGAAGAAATTGATGAAACTGTGAGCTCATTGGATGAAAAGATGAGGAGGAGAGCGAAGAACAAAAGGAGGAAGAGCGGATTAGCTACCCGTGCCCACCTTCTAATGAGAGTAACTCTTCAACTCATACATTGTTTAATTTCCCTTCGTGCTTATCGAAGGATGATTGCTATGATGATTGTTATGACCCCGTTGATTCTCTTGAACTATCCCTTTTTGATGATGCTTGCTATGCTTGTGGCCAAGATGCCAATATGAATTATGCTTATGGAGATGAACTTGCTATAGTTCCTTATGTTAAACATGAAATTGTTGCTATTGCACCCACACACGATAGTCCTATTATCTTTTTGAATTCTCCCGACTACACTATATCGAAGAAGTTTGCACTTATTAAGGATTATATTGATGGGTTGCCTTTTACCGTTGCACATGATGATTTTGATGAATATAATATGCATGTGCTTGCTGCTCCTACTTGCAATTATTATGAGAGAGGAACTATATCTCCACCTCTCTATGTTTCCAATATGATAAAATTACAAGAAACTGCTTATGCTATGCATTGGCCTTTACTATGTGTGCATGAATTGTTCTGTTATGACATGCCGATGCATAGGAAGAGAGTTAGACTTCGTTGTTAAATGATATATGTTACTTTGTGCTCACTACTAAATTACAAATCATTGTTAATTAAAATTGTCTTTGATATACCTTGGGATCCGGGCGGATCCATTACTTGAGCACTATATGCCTAGCTTAATGGTTTTAAAGAAAGCACTGCCAGGGAGACAACCCGGAAGTTTTAGAGAGTCATTTATTTCTGTTGAGTGCTTTCATATAGTTTTAAAACAATAAAAATAAAGAGGGGAACCCAAAACTTTTTCAAAAAGGAAAGTGAAAGTGAGAAAGACAAGCATTGTTGAAGTGGGAGAGCTCCTTGAACTTTGTTCATGCTCACGGCAACTTTGTGAATCTTGATTATAGAAACTTACAAAAATAATTATCCCCTTGTACAATTCCACTGTATTATAAAAATAATGTGCCAAGGTTTGCCTTTAGGATGTTTACATTTGCTTGATGGTTTGTACGGTGCAGGACAGAAACTTTGGCTGTAGTGCGTGATTTTACATTTTTAGCTGGAACGTAAAATGGTTCTGATTCTTTTTGACTGTCTTTCTATACAAATTGTTTATTTTTACTAATTTTGGAAGAATTTTTGAAGTATCAAAAGTATGGTGAATGTTCATATTTAGACAGACTGTTCTGTTTTTGACAGATTCTGTTTTTGATGCATAGTTTGCTTGTTTTGATGAAATTATAAATTTATATCAGTGGATTAAGCCATGGAAAAGTTATATTACAGTAGACACAATGCAAAAACAAAATATGAATTGGTTTGCAACAGTACATAGAGTAGTGATTTGCTTTATTATACTAACGGATCTTACCGAGTTTTCTGTTGAAGTTTTGTGTGGATGAAGTGTTCGATGATCGAGAAGGTCTCGATGTGAGAAGAAGGAAGAGAGGCAAGATCTAAAGCTTGGGGATGCCCGAGGCACCCAAAGTAAATATTCAAGGAGACTCAAGCGTCTAAGCTTGGGGGTGCCCCGGAAGGCATCCCCTCTTTCTTCAACAAGTATCGGTATGTTTTCGGATTCGTTTTGTTCATGCGATATGTGCAATCTTGGAGCGTCTTTTGCATTTAGTTTTCATTTTTCTTTTATGCACCATGCAGGTATGAGATAGTCCTTGGTTTATTTGTAGAATGCTCTTTTGCTTCACTTATATTTGTTAGAGCGTGGGCATATCTTTTGTAGAAAGAATTAAACTCTCTTGCTTCACTTATATCTATTTAGAGAGATGACAGGAATTGGTCATTCACATGGTTAGTCATAAAATCCTACATAAAACTTGTAGATCACTGAATCTGATATGTTTGATTCCTTGCAATAGTTTTGCAATATAAAGATGGTGATATTAGAGTCATGCTAGTGGGTAGTTGTGGATTAGTAGAAATACTTGTGTTGAGGTTTGTGATTCCCGTAGCATGCACGTATGGTGAACCGTTATGTAACGAAGTCAGAGCATGAGGTATTTATTGATTGTCTTCCTTATGAGTGGCGGTCAGGGACGAGCGACGGTCTTTTCCTACCAATCTATCCCCCTAGGAGCATGCGCATAGTACTTTGTTTCGATAGATAATTGACTTTTGCAATAAGTATGTGAGTTCTTTATGACTAATGTTGAGTCCATGGATTATACACACTCTCACCCTTCCACCATTTCTAGCCTCTCTAGTACCGTGCAATTTTCGCCGGTACCATAAACCCACCATATACCTTCCTCAAAACAGCCACCATACCTACCTATCATGGCATTTCCATAGCCATTCCGAGATATATTGCCATGCAACTTCCATCATCATCATATACATGACTTGAGCATTCATTGTCATATTGCATTGCATGGTCGTAAGATAGCTAGCATGATGTTTTCATGGCTTGTCCGTTTTTTGATGTCATTGCTACGCCAGATCATTACACATCCCGGTACACCGCCGGAGGCATTCATATAGAGTCATATCTTTGTTCTAGTATCGAGTTGTAATATTGAGTTGTAAGTAAATAAAAGTGTGATGATCATCATTATTAGAGCATTGCCCCAGTGAGGAAAGGATGCTGGAGACTATGATTCCCCCACAAGTCGGGATGAGATTCTGGACGAACAAAAAAGAGAAAGGCCAAAAAAAAGAGAAGGCCCAAAAAAATGAGAGAAAAAGAGAGAAGGGGCAATGTTACTATCCTTTTACCACACTTGTGCCTCAAAGTAGCACCATGTTCTTCATATAGAGAGTCTCGTAAGTTATCACTTTCATATACTAGTGGGAATTTTCATTATAGAACTTGGCTTGTATATTCCGATGATGGGCTTCCTCAAACGCCCGAGGTCTTCATGAGCAAGCAAGTTGGATGCACACCCACTTAGTTTTCAGTCTGAGCTTTCATACACTTATAGCTCTAGTGCATCCGTTGCATGGCAATCCCTACTCACTCACATTGATATCTATTGATGGGCATCTCCATAGCCCGTTGATACGCCTAGTTGATGTGAGACTATCTTCTCCTTTTGTCTCCTCCACAACCACCATTCTATTCCACCTATAGTGCTATGTCCATGGCTCACGCTCATGTATTGCGTGAAAGTTGAAAAGGTTTGAGAATGTCAAAAGTATGAAACAATTGCTTGGCTTGTCATCGGGGTTGTGCATGATGTGAATATTTTGTGTGGTTAAGATGGAACATAGCCAGACTATATGATTTTGTAGGGATAACTTTCTTTGGCCATGTTATTTTGAAAAGACATGATTGCTTTATTAGTAGGCTTGAAGTATTATTGTTTTTATGTCAAATGATAGACTATTGCTTTGAATAACTCGTATCTTAATATTCATACCATGATTAGATATGTGATCAAGATTATGCTAGGTAGCATTCCACATCAAAATTTATCTTTTTTATCATTTACCTACTCGAGGACGAGCAGGAATTAAGCTTGGGAATGCTGATACGTCTCCGTCGTATCTATATTTTTTGATTGTTCCATGCCAATATTCTACAATTTCCATATACTTTTTGGCAACTTTTTATACTATTTTTGGGACTAACATATTGATCCAGTGCCCAGTGCCAGTTCCTATCTATTGCATGTTTTTGGTTTCGCAGAATATCCATATCAAATGGAATCCAAATGGGATAAAAACGGATGGAGAATTATTTTGGAATATTTGTGATTTTTGGGAAGAAAATCAACGCGAGATGGTACCCGAGGTGGCCACGAGGGTGGGGCCCACGGCAACTACAGGAAGGCGTGCCCCCACCCTCATGGGCCCCTCGTAAGGCGGTTTATGCTCTACTTTGGACGCAAGAAAGCTAATTTTTGGAAAAAGATATGGGCGAAGGTTTCAACCCAATCGGAGTTACAGATCTCCGGATATGAAAGAAACGGTGAAAGGGCAGTAGAACAGAACGCAGAAACAGAGAGAGATAGAGAGATAGATCCAATCTGGGAGGGGCTGTCGCCCCTCCCATGCCATGGAGGCCATGGACCAGAGGGGAAACCCTTCTCCCATCTAGGGAGGAGGTCAAGGAATAAGAAGAAGGAGGGGGGCTCTCTCCCCCTTGCTTCCAGTGGCACCGGAGTGCCACCGGGGGCCATCATCATCACCGCAATCTTCACCAACAACTTCACCGCCATCATCACCAACTCTTCCCCCCTCTATGCAGCGGTGTAACCTCTCTCTTACTCGCTGTAATCTCTACTTAAACATGGTTTTGAACGCTATATATTATTTCCCAATGATGTATGGCTATCCTATGATGTTTGAGTAGATCCGTTTTGTCCTATGGGCTATTTGATGATCAAGATTGGTTTGAGTTGCATGTTTTATTATTGGTGCTGTCCTATGGTGCTCTCCGTGTCGTGCAAGCGTGAGGGATCCCCGCTGTAGCATGTTGCAATACGTTCATGATTCGCTTATAGTGGGTTGCGTGAGTGACTGAAACACAAACTAGAGTAAGGGGGTTGTTGCGTATGGGATAAAGAGGACTTGATGCTTTAATGCTATGGTTGGGTTTTACCTTAATGATCTTTAGTAGTTGCGGATGCGTGCTAGAGTTCCAATCATAAGTGCATATGATCCAAGTAGAGAAAGTATGTTAGCTTATGCCTCTCCCTCAAATAAAATTGCAATAATGATTACCGGTCTAGTTATCGATTGCCTAGGGACAAATGACTTTCTCATAACAAAAAGCTCTTTACTAAAACTAACTTAGTCGTGTCTTTATCTAAACAGCCCCTATTTTTTATTTACATAATCTTTATTATCTTGCAAACCTATCCAAAAACACCTACAAAGTACTTCTAGTTTCATACTTGTTCTAGGTAAAGCGAACATCAAGCGTGCGTAGAGTTGTATCGGTGGTCGATAGAACTTGAGGGAATATTTGTTCTGCCTTTAGCTCCTCGTTGGGTTCGACACTCTTACTTATCGAAAACTGTTGCGATCCCCTATACTTGTGGGTTATCAGATGGCCTGATCACCAGTCCTCTTGAAGGATAAACACACCAAGACGGCGAGAAACGTAGACATACGGGGGATTTTCAAGGTGGTTTCGTTAACAATCACTCTACCTGTTTTTCAGGACCCACATGCAGCTCTCCCTTGGTTTTTGGCATATTAAATAGCATGTTGCTTATCACACTACTTGTATCAATGCGCCTCGACGTATTAATCAAATTACAATGAAAACAGTTCGCGGCTGGAGCTTTAAAGCCCCAGCTTATCACCTTTGAACCTTTTTCATTTCCTTTCTTTTTTTCTTCTTTTTCTTCATCCCCTATGGGTAACCCTATCAGGTAGCACCCGTACACTTTGGTACGTTTGATGTTTTCCAAGGGCTTCATAGCACCCCACACTACGGCAACAAAAGTCCGAACACTTTTTATAAGTATAGTTTGGCTCCCCGAATTTAGCATCATATGCATTGGCTCTGAATCATGTCTTTGGTCAATAGTTGGGTTGCCCGGCTCCTGTGCTTGATACCTTACATTCCACTATATCGGCTAAGGTAGTAAAGGGAGAACTACTCCGATTGTGCCCTGGTTTATCCAAAGGAGCACCTCAGCAGAAAAAGCTGAAAACTGACTGTCATGATGCGGCGAGAGCCGGTCAGCTATTCGTAGGTTGCAAATCGTTGGAGATTTCTTCCGCATTATGCGAAGGATCGGTACTTCCTGATTAGACGCTTATAGCACTCTAGTTCGGATACTAGGGGATGCGCCCATGTTTTTATTGTCAAACTCCTATGGCTAAGTGAGGGCATTAACGTCGCATAGTCTGGTTGCCTGGTTCGTTGCGCTAAACAACTCCTTCAAGGACCATATAATTGGATCAAGATTGTTTAGATACCATCCCAAACACCCCCGTACTACCTACGTGGGGGCAGAAGCTGATGACTGGCCAACCCTCAGATTTCATACAACATGGCCGCACAGGAGGTAAAATTTAAAAACATAACAAGCATTATATTACAAACCCACTTTGTTTAATCATACAAGGTAGAAGGAACTTGAATACATTCATTCAAAGATCGTGTCTTTCGCACACTGATCCGCAACAATGCGGGA
Organism: Triticum urartu; assembly: GCF_056163025.1. Taxonomy (NCBI): domain Eukaryota; kingdom Viridiplantae; phylum Streptophyta; class Magnoliopsida; order Poales; family Poaceae; genus Triticum; species Triticum urartu. The sequence goes on from NC_141875.1 coordinate 178,205,315, forward strand.
CCCCTCCAAGACATCGCCAAAGTATCGCTTGGGTGTGCTGTGCTCCTTGCCCTCAAGAGGCTCCCCGGTCGCCAACTTGACGGCGTCCATCTTCGCCCACCAGACCTTGACATAGGAGAAGGCCAGACGCGCGCCTTCGATGCAGACGGACCGCATGATGACGTCTAGCCAAGGACATGCATCCACCAGCCTCTTCCCGAGGCCGAAGTAACTGCTGGGTATAGCTTCGGCTGGCCATAGCCGGATTATTAAATCCTTCATGGCCAGTTCGGCCACCCTGTGCAGCTCGACCAGCTGTTTTAGCTGATCGCTGAAGGGCACCGGATGTTCTGGCGCAAGATATTGCGACCAGAACAGCTTCTCTGTGGAGCTCCCTTCTTCGACTCGGAGGAACTCCGCGGTGTCGGTCACACTGCGTGGCAGATCAACAAAAGCCCCTAGAGATTTGAATCCGGGTCAGTAAAAGATAGTTCCTCTTCACATTCTTGCTTTGCATATTGAATGCCTTACCCGCCGCGATCTTCCTGGCCTCCTGCATCTTCTGGAGGGTGCTCTGGGCTTCACTCCGGGCCATCTCCACACTCTTACGAGCCTTGGTGAGTTCGTCCTCTTGAGCCGATGCATTGTGCTCCAAGGTCTCGCACTTCCTCACCGGGTCCTGGAGCTCCTGTTGGACTTCGTTGACCCAGGCCTTGAGCTTCTTACGAGCGGCTTGCTCCTTCACAGCCTTCCCCTTGGCTTCGACCAGGGCCTTTCTCAGGGCCTCAACCTCGGTCGTCGCTTCTGTACATATCATGACACTTCAGTCAAATGCATATCATTTTACTTTTTTCGAATACATAACAGGTTGTCACATACCTTGTTTTTCTTGGAGCTGCCTCCTCACCTGGCCGAGCTCCTCCTCGGCCTGCTCCAGTCTCCACTTCAGTTCGGAGACCTCGACAGTATGTGAGGCGGCGGCCAACAGTGACGCCCGCGCATTCATTCCAGACAATTTAGTTAGTTTCCTGCAATAAAGGATTGATCCTCTGTCCGGCTTTTCTTTCAGAACACCGGACAGTGTCTTAGGGGCTACTGTCTATATTGGGATTTTCTCTTTTTTGCGTCGCTTTCCTCAAAACCTGTCAGCAGGCTGCTGCAGGCTTCGGTTAGTCCGCTCTTGGTGGACTGAACCCTTTCAATTACCGTGCCCATAAGAACATGGTCCTCATCCACAATGGAAGCGCCTCGTAGCGCTTCCAACAGATTATCTGGTGCCCCTAGATGGACAGGGGTCACCGGCAGAATAGTGCTACCTTTTGAGCACTGCGTTGGTTTTCCCCGAAGAGGAAGGGATGATGCAGCAAAGTAGCGTAAGTATTTCCCTCAGTTTTTGAGAACCAAGGTATCAATCTAGTAGGAGGCTATGCGTGAGTCCCTCGTACCTGCACAAAACAAATAAATCCTCGCAACCAATGCAAATAGGGGTTGTCAATCCCTAGAAGGCCACTTACGAGAGTGAGATCTAATAGATATGATAAGATAATATTTTTGGTATTTTTGTGATAAAGATGCAAAGTAAAATAAAGGCAAAGTAAATAATAAAGGAAATAACTAAGTAGTAGGAGATTAGTATGATAAAGATAGACTTGGGGGCCATAGGTTTCACTAGTGGCTTCTCTCGAGAGCATAAGTATTCTACGGTGGGTGAACAAATTACTGTTGAGCAATTGACAGAATTGAGCATAGTTATGAGAATATCTAGGTATGATCATGTATATAGGCATCACGTCCGAGACAACTATACTGACTCCTGCCTGCATCTACTACTATTACTCCACTCATCGACCGCTATCCAGCATGCATCTAGAGTATTAAGTTAAAAACAGAGTAACGCCTTAAGCAAGATGACATGCTGTAGAGGGATAGACTCATGCAATATGAAGAAAACCCCATCTTGTTATCCTTGATGGCAACAATACAATACATGCCTTGCTGCCCCTACTGCCACTGGGAAAGGACAGCGCAAGATTGAACCCAAAGCTAAGCATACTTCTCCCATTGCAAGAAAAATCAATCTAGTAGGCCAAACCAAACTGATAATTCAAAGAGACTTGCAAAGATAACCAATCATACATAAAAGAATTCAGAGAAGATTCAAATATTATTCATAGATAGACTTGATCATAAACCCACAATTCATCAGTCTCAACAAACACACCGCAAAAGGAAGATTACATCGAATAGATCTCCACAAGAGAGGGGAGACCATTGTATTGAGATCCAAAAAGAGAGAAGAAGCCATCTAGCTACTAACTATGGACCCATAGGTCTGAGGTAAACTACTCACACTTCATCGGAGGGGCTATGGTGTTGATGTAGAAGCCCTCCGTGATCGATGCCCCCTCCGGCGGAGCTCCGGAACAGGCCCCAAGATGGGATCTCGTGGATACAGAAAGTTACGGCGGTGGAATTAGGGTTTTGGCTCCGTCTCTGATCGTTTGTTTGTACGTAGGTATATATAGGAGGAAGGAGTATGTCGGTGGAGCAACAGGGGGCCCACAAGGGTGGAGGGCGCGCTTGGGGGGGGGGGTAGGCGCGCCCCCTACCTCGTGGCCTCCTGTTTCTTTTCTTGACGTAGGGACCAAGTCTCCCGGATCATAATCTTCCTAAAAATCACGTTCCCGAAGGTTTCATTCCGTTTGGACTCCGTTTGATATTCCTTTTCTACAAAACCCTAAAACATGCAAAAAAACAGTGATACGTCTCTGTCGTATCTACTTTTCCAAACACTTTTGCCCTTGTTTTGGACTCTAACTTGTATGATTTGAATGTAACTAACCCGGACAGACGCTATTTTCAGCAGAATTACCATGATGTTGTTTTATGTGCAGAAAACAAAAGTTCTCAGAATGACCTGAAACTCCACAGAATATCTTACAATAAATAATAAAAAATCCTCGCCAAAGATGAAGACCAGGGGGCCCACACCCTTGCCCCGAGGATAGGGGCGACCCCCCCCCCCCTAGGGCGCGCCCCCTACCTCGTGGGCCCCCTGGAGACCCCCCGACTCTAACTCCAACTCTATATATCTGCTTTCGGGGAGAAAAAAATAGGAGAGAAGAAATCATTGCGTTATACTATACGGAGCCGCCGCCAAGCCCTAAAACCTCTCGGGAGGGCTGATCTGGAGTCCGTTCGGGGCTCCGGAGAGGGGGATTCGTCGCCATCGGCATCATCAACCATCCTCCATCACCAATTTCATGATGCTCACCGCCGTGCGTGAGTAATTCCATCATAGGCTTGCAGGACGGTGATGGGTTGGATGAGATTTATCATGTAATCGTGTTAGTTTTGTTAGGGTTTGATCCCTAGTATCCACTATGTTCTGAGATTGATGTTGCTATGACTTTGCTATGCTTAATGCTTGTCACTAGGGCCCGAGTGCCATGATTTCAGATCTGAACCTATTATGTTTTCATCAATATATGAGAGTTCTTGATCCTATCTTGCAAGTCTATAGTCATCTATTATGTGTTATGATCCGTTAACCCCAAAGTGACAATAATCAGGATACTTACCGGTGATGACCGTAGTTTGAGGAGTTCATGTATTCATTATGTGCTAATGCTTTGTTCTGGTTCTCTGTTAAAAGGAGGCCTTAATATCCCTTAGTTTCCATTAGGACCCCGCTGCCACGGGAGGGTAGGACAAAAGATGTCATGCAAGTTCTTTTCCATAAGCACGTATGACTATATTCGGAATACATGCCTACATTACATTGACGAATTGGAGCTAGTTCTGTGTCACCCTATGTTATGTCTGTTACATGATGAACCACATCCGGCATAATTATCCATCATTGATCCAATGCCTACGAGCTTTCCATATACTGGTTTACGCTTATTTACTTCCCCGTTGCTATTGTTACAATCACTACATAATACCAAAAATATTACTTTGCTTTCATTACTCTTATGTTACCGTTACCATCACTATCATATTACTTTGCTACTAAACACTTTGCTGCAGATACTAAGTTTCCAAGTGTGGTTGAATTGACAACTCAACTGCTAATACTTGAGAATATTCTTTGGCTCCCCTTGTGTCGAATCAATAAATTTGGGTTGAATACTCTACCCTCGAAAGCTGTTGCGATCCCCTATACTTGTGGGTTATCAAGACTAATTTCTGGCGCCGTTGCCGGGGAGCATAGATCTATTCTTTGAGTCACTTGGGATTTATATCTCCTGGACACTATGAAGAATTTGAAAGACGCTAAGACAACAATTTATTCCTCAACTACGAGGGGAGGTAAAGAACTGCCATCTAGCTCTGCACTTGATTCACCTTCTGTTATGAGTAAGCTTGCGACACATCTGCTTCTGCTATTCGTTCTAATATGTCGCGTGTTATTGATGATGCTACTTCTGCTATACATGATACTTGTGATGAAACTACTTCTATGGTGGATACTACTGTGCCACTTGGTGATTTTCTCAAGGAATGACTTGCTAGGGCTAGAGAGATTGAAAATATTGAATCTGATTATGATGATGAAGAATCACTTGTTATTCCTGAGGGTTATTTATTTGATCAAGAAGCTTCTTTAGTGATTTTAGCTTGCAAAGATAGATATGAACTCAAAAGGTTATTAGCTAAATGGAATAAGCAATCTCTAAATGCTAGGATGAGACTTGACCCTGCTTTTGCTACTTCACCTATCTGTGTTACTGATAAGGATTATGAATTCTCTGTTGATCCTGATATAATTACTTTGGTTGAATCTGATCCTTTTCATGGCTATGAATCTGAAACTGTTGTGGCACATCTTACTAAATTAAATGATATAGCTACCCTGTTCACTAATGATGAGAGATCTCGCTACTTTTATATCCTTAAAATATTTCCATTCTCATTAAAGGGTGATGCTAAGATATGGTTTAATTCTCTTGATCCTGGTTGTGTGCGTAGTCCCCAGGATATGATTTACTACTTCTCTGCTAAATATTTCCCTGCTCATAAGAAACAAGCTGCTTTAAAGGAAATATACAACTTTGTGCAAATTAAAGAAGAGAGTCTCCCACAAGCTTGGGGGAGGCTTCTCAAGTTACTTAATGCTTTGCCTGATCATCTTCTTAAGAAAAATGAAATACTTGATATTTTTTACAATGGACTAACCGATGCTTCTAGAGATTACCTGGATAGTTGTGCTGGTTCTCTTTTCAGGGAAAGAACACCGGATGAAGCTGAAATCTTATTGAATAATATGTTGACAAATGAAAATAATTGGGCACCTCCTGAGCCAGCTCCTGCTCCAATTAATGATCCTATTCCTAAACCAACTCCGAAGAAGAGAGGTGTTCTATTTCTCAGTCCCGAAGATATGCAAGAGGCAAAGAAATCTATGAAAGAAAAAGGTATTAAAGCTGAAGATGTTAAGAATTTACCTCCTATTGAAGAAATACATGGTCTTAATTTACCGCCTATTGAAGAAACATATGATCTTAATCATTTATTTATTGAAGAACCTCCAGACCTCGATAACCCGACACAGGTAGTAAAGGTAAATTCTCTCTATAGATATGATAAAGCTGAAATCCCCCCTACTAAAATTGCTAGTCAATGCTTGGATGAGTTTGATAATTTTGTGTTTAAGCAAGAAGACTTCAATGCTTATTTTGGTAGACAATTAAAACAAGATGCTGATAAGATTAAATACTTGGGTGATTATATGGCTATTATTAGAGGTGAACTTAAACTTGTTAGGAAACATGCTTCTATGGTTACCACTCAAGTAGAACAAGTACTTAAGGCTCAAAAAGAATTGCTCGATGAGATGAATAGTAAGAAAAATGATTATGCTGTTAAAGTGGCTACTAGAACTGGTAGAATGACCCAGGAACCTTTGTATCCTGAAGGCCACCCTAAGAGAATTGAACAAGATTCTCAGAGAAATAATATTGATGCACCTAGTTCTTCTAAAAGGAAGAAAAAGAAAAATGATAGAACTGTGCAAACTTCTAGTGAACCTATTGCTGAACCACCTGATAATCCAAATGATATCTCTATGTCTGATGCTGAAACACAATCTGGCAATGAACATGAACCTAATGAAAATGTTAGTGATGATGTTCATAATAATGCTCAACCTAATAATGATAATGATGTAGAAATTGAACCTGCTGTTGATCTTAATAACCCACAATCAAAGAATCAACGTTATGATAAGAAAGACTTTGTTGCTAGGAAACATGGTAAATAAAGAGAGCCTTGGGTTCAGAAGCCCACGCCTTTTCCTCCCAAACCATCCAAGAAAAAGGATGATGAGGATTTTGAGCGCTTTGTTGAAATGATTAGACCTATCTTTTTGCGTATGCGATTTACTGATATGCTCAAAATGAATCCTTATGCTAAGTACATGAAAGATATTGTTACAAATAAAAGAAAGATACCGGAAGCTGAAATTTCCACCATGCTTACTAATTATACTTTTAAGGGTGGAATACCAAAGAAACTTGGAGATCCAGGAGTACCTACTATACCATGCTCCATTAAAAGAAACTATGTTAAAACTGCTTTATGTGATCTTGGAGCCGGTGTTAGTGTTATGCCTCTCTCTTTATATTGTAGACTTGACTTGAATAAGTTGACACCTACTGAAATATCTTTGCAAATGGCTGATAAAATCAACTGCTATACCTGTCAGTATTTGTGAGGATGTGCTTGTTGTGGTTGCAAACATTACTATTTTAACGGACTTTGTTATTCTTGATATTCCCGAGGACGATAGTATGTCTATTATTCTTGGAAGACCTTTTCTTAATACTTCAGGGGCTGTTATTGTTTGCAACAAAGGCAATGTCACTTTTCATGTTAATGGTAATGGGCATACGGTACACTTTTCGAGGAAACAACCTCAAGTTCATAGTATCAATTCTATCGGAAAAATTCCATCGATTATATTTGGAGGGTTTGAATTTCCTCTTCCTACTGTCAAGAAGAAATATGATATACTTATTATTGGGGATGTGCATATCCCCGTTGAGGTAACCTAGTGTTATTCGAAATTTCTCCGGTTTCATGTTATTTGAGGTATACCAACTCAAGCACGAGTTCCAGCCCTCTTTGCTGCCATTTTCGATCTCCTTGCTCAAAGCATCTCTCACAAAGCTGCTTGGGGAGATTGTTCCTTGGTATGTGACTCCTCCATTGGTCCAATTAGTTTTTGTTCTAGTGCTTTATTCATTGCAAATTTTTGCTGCTTAGGTGACCCTGTTCTTGAGCTTGCATGCCAAATTTATATGGTCAAAAGTAGTTTTGATGCATGATATAGGCCCTATGCACTTGTGGGAGTAGTTGCTATCAATATTATTGAGTTTGGTTTACTTTTATTTTGAAGTTACTAAAATTTTTATAATTTTTCAGAAAATGATGAGGAGATTATTGAGGGTCTCATCGAGCCAAAGCTCGAAGGAAAAGGAACCGAAGCCTAAGTATAATTTTCCGCGCACCGCGGAAGTCCGGGCGTGTGAATGGCCTTCTGAGGATTTCTTACGAGAAGCCGGGATTTATGAAGATTTTCATGAGTTGGCTCATAATGCAGGCATCACCGCTTTCCTCCACGACCAATGCGGTCAGCACGTACCTTGTTTCGTTGACGGCTATCCACGCCTACCGGAACCCTGCACCAGCCGATGAGCCAGAACCGGAACCACAGTTTGATCCTTCACGACAGTCTAACTATCAGTGGGATCCGGAGATGATTGCCAACCAGTGGCAATCGGAGCCTTCTTCTTCCTCATCGCAGTACGACCCCAACTATTATTATGGATATCAGCCAGGCCAGCCGTGGCCATAAACCAACTTAGGCCAAAAGCCTAAACTTGGGGGAGTACGTATTTCTCACCGACATTACATTTATGTTCACACACACTCATTGCTAGATGTCGGTGCTCATACTTTTTCATTGTATCATCCATGCTAGTTTATTTCCTTTTATGCTTTCTTCTTGTGTGTTTAATAAACCTTAAGAAAAAACCCAAAAAAATTAGTTGTAGCTTTTAATTAATTTACTTTCCATGCTTGTAGTAGTAATTAAAAAGAAAACCCAAAAATATTTCCTGTTCTTCTTTTGCTTGTTGGGAGCTTTCCCGTGTAAATAGTTTTATTTCTTTTCTTTGGGGGTCAGTAGGAGAAGACCATGATTAAATTGTTGAAGTGACTCTTATATGCTTTATTGTTGATTTAACCAAGAGCCCATATTGCTTTGTCTCCTCTTGTTTATTGAATGCTCGCAGATTCCAGCTTAGTCCAATGCACGTGCACTCTTATTATTATTCACATCGTTCGGTCGTGCAAGTGAAAGGCAATTATGATGATATATGATGGACTGACTGAGATGAGAAAAGCTGGTACGAACTCGACCTCTTTTGTTTTTGTAAATATGATGAGTTCATCGTTCTTGATTTAGCTTGTTATGAATAAACATGTTTGCAATGACAATTAGAGATCATAGTTGCTTGTGCCATGCTTGATTAGCTATGAGTTATAATGGTTTACCTTGCGTGCCAACATGCTATTAAAATGGTTATGATGTGGTATGATAGGGTGGTATCCTCCTCTGAATGATTTAAGTGACTTGACTTGGCACATGTTCATGCATGTAGTTGAAACAAATCAACATAGCCTTCACGATATTTATGTTCATGGTGGATTATATCCTACTCATGCTTGCATCCAATGTTTATTAATTTTAATGCATGTACATGGTTGTTGTCGCTCTCTAGTTGGTCGCTTCCCAGTCTTTTGCTAGCCTTCACCTGTACTAAGCGGGGATACTGCTTGTGCATCCAAACTCCTTAAACCCCAAAGTTATTCCACATGAGTCCACTATACCTTCCTATATGCGGTATCTACCTGCTGTTCCAAGTAAATTTGTATGTGCCAAACTCTAAACCTTCAAATAATCATCCTATTTTGTATGCTCGAATAGCTCATGCATCACCTAGGGCTATCTGTATCTTCCATGCTAGGCGGGTTATTCTCAAGAGGAGTGGACTCCGCTCCTCACTCACGAGAAAATGGCTGGTCACCGGGATGCCCAGTCCCATGCTTTATGCAAACTAAATCAAAAATAATTGCAAAAAGAAACTCCCCTGGGACCTGATGTATGCTGGAGGCACTCGTTGTTTCGAGCAAGCCATGGATTGATGTTTGTTGGTGGAGGGGGAGTATAAACTTTACCATTCTATTTGGGAACCGCCTATAATGTGTGTAGCATGGAAGATATCGCCATCTCTTGGTTGTTATGTTGACAATGAAAGTATACCGCTCAAAATATTATTCACCTCTATTTCAAAACCGAGCTCTGGCACCTCTACAAATCCCTACTTCCCTCTGCGAAGGGCCTATCTATTTACTTTTATGCTGAGTCATCACCCTCTTATTAAAAGCACTAGCTGGAGAGCGCAGCTGTCATTTGCATTCATTATTGTTAGTTTACATTGGGTGTGACTATGATTGGATCTCTTTTACCATGAATTACAATGTCTAGTCAGTCCTTGGTCTTTAAAGGTGCTCTGCATTTATGTTTTGCAGTCTCAGAAAGGGCTAGCGAGATACCATCCTGTTATATCATATTATGATTGTTTTGAGAAAGTGTTGTCATCCGAGTTTTATTATTATGGCTCGCTAGTTGATTATGCTATTGATATGAGTAACTTGAGACCTGAGAATTATTGCAAATGTGGTTAGTTATAATCTTTGCTGAAAACTTGAATGTTAGCTTGACATATTTACAACAAAAAGAGCAAACAGAGTTTGTTAAAGTTTTTATTTATTTCTTTCAGTTTGTCAACTGAATTGCTTGAGGACAAGCAAGGGTTTAAGCTTGGGGGAGTTGATACGTCTCCGTCGTATCTACTTTTCAAAACACTTTTGCCCTTGTTTTGGACTCTAACTTGTATGATTTGAATGGAACTAACCCGGACTGACGCTGTTTTCAACCGAATTGCCATGATGTTGTTTTATGTGCAGAAAACAAAAGTTCTTGGAATGACCTGAAACTCCATGAAATATCTTACAATAAATAATAAAAAATCCTCGCCAAAGATGAAGACCAGGGGGCCCACACCCTTGCCACGAGGGTGGGGGCGCCCCCCTCCCCCCGCCTAGGGCGCGCCCCCCTACCTCGTGGCCCCCCTGGAGACCCCTCGACTCCAACTCCGCCTCTATATATCTGCTTTCGGGGAGAAAAAAATAGGAAGAAGAAATCATCGCGTTTTACGATACGGAGCCGCCGCCAAGCCCTAAAACCTCTCGGGAGGGCTGATCTGGAGTCCGTTCGGGGCTCCGGAGAGGGGGATTCGTCGCCATCGTCATCATCAACCATCCTCCATCAACAATTTCATGATGCTCATCGCCGTGAGTGAGTAATTCCATCGTAGGCTTGCTGGACGGTGATGGGTTGGATGAGATTTATCATGTAATCGAGTTAGTTTTGTTAGGGCTTGATCCCTAGTATCCACTATGTTCTGAGATTGATGTTGCTATGACTTTGCTATGCTTAATGCTTGTCACTAGGGCCCGAGTGCCATGATTTCAGATCTGAACCTATTATGTTTTCATCAATATATGAGAGTTCTTGATCCTATCTTGCAAGTCTATAGTCACCTATTATGTGTTATGATCCGTTAACCCCGAAGTGACAATAATCGGGATACTTACCGGTGATGACCGTAGTTTGAGGAGTTCATGTAGTCACTATGTGCTAATGCTTTGTTCCGGTTCTCTATTAAAAGGAGGCATTAATATCCCTTAGTTTCCATTAGGACCCCGCTGCCACGGGAGGGTAGGACAAAAGATGTCATGCAAGTTCTTTTCCATAAGCACGTATGACTATATTCGGAATACATGCCTACATTACATTGACAAATTGGAGCTAGTTCTGTGTCACCCTATGTTATGACTGTTACATGATGAACCACATCCGGCATAATTATCCATCATTGATCCGACGCCTACGAGCTTTCCATATACTGGTTTACGCTTATTTACTTTCCCGTTGCTATTGTTACAATCACTACATAATACCAAAAATATTACTTTGCTTTCCTTACTCTTTTGTTACCGTTACCATCACTATCATATTACTTTGCTAGTAAACACTTTGCTACAGATACTAAGTTTCCAGGTGTGGTTGAATTGACAACTCAGCTGCTAATACTTGAGAATATTCTTTGGCTCCCCTTGTGCCGAATCAATAAATTTGGGTTGAATACTCTACCCTCGAAAGCTGTTGCGATCCCCTATACTTGTGGGTTATCAAATAGCAATTCTGGGATGGGCCTCCGGTTAATAGTTTAGTCCCAAAAATAATATAATAGTGGATAATAAAGCCCAATAATGTCCAAAACAGTAGATAATATAGCATGGAGCAATCAAAAATTATAGATACGTTGGAGACGTATCAAGCATCCCCAAGCTTAATTCCTGCTCGTCCTCGAGTAGGTAAATGATAAAAACAGAATTTTTGATGCGGAGTGCTACTTGGCATAATTTTAATGTAATTCTTCTTAATTGTGGTATGAATATTCAGATCCGAAAGATTCAAGACAAAAGTTCATATTGACATAAAAATAATAATACTTCAAGCATACTAACTAAGAAATTATGTCTTCTCAAAATAACATGGCCAAAGAAAGTTCATCCCTACAAAATCATATGGTTTAGTCATGTTTCATTTTCGTTACACAAGAATACTCTCATCATGCACAACCCCGATGACAAGCCAAGCAATTGTTTCATACTTTAGTAATCTCAAACATATAAACTTTCACGCAATATATGGGCGTGAGCCATGGACATAGCATTGTGGGTGGAATAGAATATAATGAGGGGGGTTATGTGGAGAAGACAAAAAAGGAGAAAGTCTCACATCAACGAGGCTAATCAATGGGCTATGGAGATGCCCAACGATTGATGTTAATGCAAGGAGTAGGGGTTTCCATGCAACGAATGCACTAGAGCTATAAATGTATGAAAGCTCAACAAAAGAAACTAGTGGGTGTGCATCCAACTTGCTTTCTCATGAAGACCTAGGGAACTTGAGGAGGCCCATTGTTGGAATATACAAGCCAAGTTCTATAATGAAAAATCCCCACTAGTATATGAAAGTGACAAGACAAGAGACTCTCTAACATGAAGATTAAGGTGCTATTTTGAAGCACAAGCGTGGCAAAGGATAGTAACATTGTCCCTTCTCTCTTTTTCTCTCATTATTTTTTTGGGACTTCACTTTTTTATGGCTTTTTTTATATTCCTCACTTGGGACAATGCTCTAGAAAATGATATCATCACACTTCTATTTATTTACAACTCAATGATTACAACTCGATACTAGAACAAAAGAAGACTCTATATGAATGCCTCCGGCGGTGTACCGGGATATGCAATGGACCAAGAGTGACATGTATGAAAGAATTATGAATGGTGGCTTTGCCACAAATACCATGTCAACTACATGATCATGCTAAGCAATATGACAATAATGAATGTGTCATGATGAATGGAATGATGGAAAGTTGCATGGCAATATATCTCGGAATGGCTATGGAAATGCCATAATAGGTAGGTATGGTGGCTGTTTTGAGGAAATATAAGGAGGTTTATGTGTGAAAGAGCGTATCATATGACAGGGTTTGGATGCACCGGCGAAGTTTGCGCCAACTCTCAATGTGAGAAAGGGCAATGCACGGTACCGAAGAGGCTAGCAAGGATGGAAGGGTGAGAGTGCGTATAATCCATGGACTCAACATTAGTCATAAAGAACTCACATACTTATTGCCAAAATCTACAAGTCATCAAAAACCTCGGTACTACGCGCATGCTCCTAGCACTAAAAAAAGACACATCCGTGACATTTTGGGCCGAACGAATTTTTTTTCCATGGAGCGAGGGGGGGGGGGGAATTTTGGGGAGTTCCTGGTTATGGTGGGAGATCGGGGGCCGAGCGATGCGCGTTTCTCTCGTACACATATGCGCGTGTGTGCGAGGTGTTGGCTCCAGCTGAACCCGAGCGAGGCGTTGGGATCTAATTGAACCCGAGCGATTGCACTGCAGGCTACGCGTTACTGAACCCGAGCGATCGATCGATGGCTGTTAACTGAACCCGATCGAGCGATTCCTTCGCTTCTGCTGCTAACAGAAGCCAATCGATGCTGCCTCTGGATGAACAGTGAGCGTTGCGGGGGGGGGGGGGGGGGGGGGGTTGGATGAACAGTTCCCGGTGGGGGTGGATGAACAGGACCCCATGGTGTTGCCTCTGGATGAACAGGACCCCGATCGATCGAGCCGGTTGGGGCTGGATGAACAGGGCCCCGTGGAGGGCTGGATGAACAGGACCACCCCGTGGAGGGCAGGATGAACAGTAGATGGTGGAGGGCAGGATGAATAGTAGCCCGTGGAGGGGTGGTTGAACAGGAGCCCGTGGAGAGGGCTGGTTGAACAGTAGCCGGTGGAGTAGCGCGCAGTGGAGGCTGGATGAACAGGAGCCTGTGGATGAACAGTCGCAGGTGGAGGCTGGAGGAGGTCGACGGTGGATGAATAGTAGCTCGTGGAGGCTGGAGGGGGTCGACGGTGGGGATGAACAGTATCCCGTGGAGTCCCGTTTTGCGGTACGCCACACCCCTCCCGATGAACAGGACCCCCATTTCGACCGTAGCGCTCCAACACAAGTCCGTTTCATCCGTTTTGCAGTACGCCACACCCCTCCCGATCAACAGGACCCCCATTTCGACCGAGGAGGTCCGTTTCCTCCGTTTTGCGGTACGCCAGACCCCTTCCGATGAACAGGATCCTGTTTCGAACGTGGCCGGTCGAACACAAGGCCGTTTCCTCCGTTCTGCGGTACGCCAGGCCTCGTTTCCATTGCCTATTACGTCCAAGCCCTCTCGATGAACACGACGCATTCCGTTGCCTCCCCATGAGCACGACGACGACGTTGTTTCTCCGTTCCGACCCAGCAATGTACCCGAGCCCTGGCCGTACGTATGCGCGAGTAGGCGTTCGAGACCCCGCCCGTATGTACACATACATGGCCGTATTTTCTTTCTTGCACCCTGGCCGCTGTACATACGTGTACATGCTACATGGCGCCTCTACTACGACACGTGCGCGCCTCTACATCGACCAGTATGTACGTACACGTTCGCGACCAGAATGACAACGCTACGTACACTTCGACCAGGAGGGTCCCGACTGTGAGGCACTTCCTTGCCTGCGAAGATGTAGCTGGTGGGTCCCAGTAGTCAGGGGGGCGAAATACGGTGGCCCATCCGGTGGGTCCCGCTGTCAGGTGGAGGAATAATTATGTTGCACATAATAAGGAGGCACTTCCTTGCCGCGGCCGTGGACCCAGTTGTCAGCCTCTCCACGTAGAGTCCACGTCCGATGGAAGCCGCTCCTTGACCACATTGACCATGCCGTGCCGAGAGCACCAGGGAGATGGACGACGGCGAGGCCTAGGAAGGGGACGACATGGAGCCGGGGAAGACGCGGCAGTGGATGCCCACGCATAGAGGAGTACGAGGGTTCACTGGTTCGCTGCGGTGTGAGGCTGTCTTCGCCGCAGAATAACATGGGGTGTGGGTGAGTAGAGGGATGGCCTGGCCAGCGATGGGAGTAATAGGGGCGGTGAGGCCTCCACCGCATCGCAGCCGGCCACGGGAGGCAGGAGCACGAGGCACGACCGGCGCTGGTTTGGGCGGCTGGAGCATGAAGACCAGAGGTTGAAGAAGCACTACGGCCGTTGGATGGACATCGTACAGTCATTGGAGCTAGAATCGTGCATATTGACTAAGTTGACAAAGCCCTCCGTCCCCGTCAACTTAGTAGGCCCACAAGACAGCCTCTCACCAAGGTGGGTCCCAGCTAGCAGGGGGGTATTCATTTTTTTGTGCGTAATAAGGAGGCACTTCCGGTGGGTCCGAGCTGACAGTAGGGGGAACGTTTTTTCGTGAAATACGGTGGCCCGTCGGGTGGGTCCCAGCAGTCAGGGGCAAACGTTTTTTTCGTGATATACTGGTGGGCGTCCGGTGGGTCCCTGCTGTCAGGTGGAGGAATAATTATTTTCCGCATAATAAGGAGGCACTTCCTTGCGGCTGCTGTGGACCCACCTGTCAGCCTCTGCACGTACAGTATTCTTCCGATGGAATTCGGTCGTTGACCACATTGACCATGCCATGCCGACAACACCACGGCGGTGGACGACGGCGAGGCCTAGGAAGGGGACGACCCGGAGCCGGGGAAGACGCGGCAGTGGATGCCCACGCGTAGAGGAGTACGAGGGTTCACTGGTTCGCTGCGGTGTGAGGTTGTCGTCGCCACAGAATAACAGGGGGTGTGGGTGAGTAGAGGGATGGCCTGGCCAGCGGTGGGAGTAATAGGGGCGGTGAGGCCTCCACCGCATCGCAGCCGCCCATGGGAGGCAGGAGCACGAGGCACGACCGGCGCTGGTTTGGGCGGCTGGAGCATGAAGACCAGAGGTTGAAGAAGCACTACGGCCGTTGGATGGACATCGTACGGTCATTGGAGCTAGAATCGTGCATATTGACTAAGTTGACAAAGCCCTCCGTCCCCATGAACTTAGTAGGCCCACAAGACAGCCTCTCACCAAGGTGGGACCCAGCTAGCAGGGGGGTATTCATTTTTTTGTGCGTAATAAGGAGGCACTTCCGGTGGGTCCGAGCTGACAGCAGGGGGAACGTTTTTTTTGTGAAATACGGTGGCCCGTCGGGTGGGTCCCAGCAGTCAGGGGCAAACGTTTTTTTCGTGATATACTGGTGGGCGTCCGGTGGGTCCCTGCTGTCAGGTGGAGGAATAATTATTTTCCGCATAATAAGGAGGCACTTCCTTGCGGCTGCCGTGGACCCACCTGTCAGCCTCTGCACGTACAGTATTCTTTCGATGGAATTCGGTCATTGACCACATTGACCATGCCATGCCGACAACACCATGGCGGTGGACGATGGCGAGGCCTAGGAAGGGGACGACGCGGAGCCGGGGAAGACACGACAGTGGATGCCCACGCGGAGAGGAATATGAGGGTTCACTGGTTCAGGGCGCTGCCGTCGCCGCAGAATAACAGGGGGTGTGGGTGAGTGGAGTGGAGGGATGGCCTGGCCAGCGGTGGGATTAGTATGGGGGCGGTGAGGCCTCCGCGGCAGCACAGCCGGCCACGGGAGGCAGGAGCAGGCGGCACGACCGGCGCTGCTTTGGGCGGCTGGAGCAAGAAGACCAAAGGTTGAAGAAGTACTACGGCCGTTGGATGGACATCGTATGGTCAGTCGAGCTAGAATCGTGCATATTGACTAAGTTGACAAAGCCCCACATCCCCGTCAACTTAGTAGGCCCACTATACTGGGTCCCAGCTAGCAGGGGGAGTATCCATTTTTTTGTGCGTAATAAGGAGGCAGTTCCTTGCGTGCGAAGATATAGCTGGTGGGTCCGAGATGTCAGCGGCGGTAACGTTTTTTTCGCGAAATACAGAGGCCGTTTCGGTGGGTCCCAGATGTCAGGTGGTGGAAATCATTATTTTGCGCGTAATAAGGAGGCATTTCCTTGCGTGCGGCCATGGACCCAGCTGTCAGCCTCTCCACGTACAGTCCACTTCAGATGCATGTCGGTCGTTGACCACGCTGACCACGCCATGCCGAGAGCACCAGGGCGGTGGACGACGGCGAGGCCTAGGAAGGGAACGACACGGAGGCAGGGAAGACTTGGCCGTTGTTTTTGTTTCCCACGCGGAGGGGAGTACGACTGTACGAGGGTTTACTGGTTCGTCTGCCGTCGCCGGAGAATAACAGCAGGTGTGGGTGAGTAGAGGGATGGCTAGGCCAGCGATGGGAGTATGGTGGGGCGGTGAGGCCTGCACGGCAGCATAGCCGGCCGCGGGGAGGAGGGAGCAGGCAGTCCCGCTGGCGCTTGTTTGAGCGGCTGGAGTAGGAAGAGCAGAGATTGAAGAAGCACGATGGCCATTGGATGGACATCCAACAGTATACAGGCCATCTGTGGAAAGCCTCAAATCTGTGGAAAACATCATACAACCCATCTGCCATTATTTCAAATGATTTACAGCCCATTTGCTAATTCTTACGGGTTTTTTGGAGCCCATATTCTTTATGTTAGCATTACAGCCCATATTGTGGCCACGGTTAAAAAATTATACGAAATTTTGCATATGTCGGTGCGGTCTGAACTGTTTTTAATCCCGAAATTTCGAGTCACATTCAGACTGATTTTAAAATAAATGTATATCAATATAAAATCCAATAAATTGTCCATGCATAAAAATCAATGCAATTTAATATCTCGAAATGAAAAAAAGACATTTGAAAATAATTGTCGGTTTGATGTGTTTTAAAAATGTACAGCCCATTTCTCATTACTGATAGGCCATTTTCTCGGCCAGCCGAATGAAGCTCTCCTCGTCTTGAAAGATTTGCAGCCCAACAGGCCTGATAAAGCGACTTACTTGACAAATCACAAAAGAACTGGGCTAGCCATTTTCAGAAAGAAAAAAAACTACTGGGCTGGTCTGTGGTAAACATAAAAGAAAAGGCTGTCTAGACAGGCCAGAGTGTCCCACACAGCCCAGTTGACACCCTGCTTCCATCTCAGAAACAAATTAGATAAATGCCACTCCAATTATGGCGATTCATAAAAATGCCACTGCAATTTCCAAACTTTGAAAAATGCCACTTCAATTTTTGCAAACTTTGAAAAACGCCACTGCAGTTTGCAAACTTTGAAAAACGCCACTCCAGACTTGAAGTTTGGAAATGGCATGAAATGGCAATTTTCAAAGTTTGGAAATTGCAGTGGCATTTCTCTGATACACCAGATTTGAAGTGGAATTTATCAAATTAACCCAAAACAAAAATAACTGGGCGAGCTGCTGGGTCCCTGGTGTCAGCCGCTCGTTGTGCAATTCTCTCGTTTATTGACTACGTTGACAATGGCATGGGACCCAGATGTCAGAAATCCACTAGGAGGAGCCATTTTTTATTGGCTTGGAATAAGGAGGCACTTGCTTGCGTACTTCCATGACCTTGGCGGGTCCCTGTTGTCATCCTCTCCACGTACAATCATCTCCTGATTGTGTACGCGTCAACTTGCTAGGCCCACAAGTTAGCCTCTAAACCGTGGAGGACAAATACAACCCATTTAAAAAATAACAGCCCATTCCATACGTTCAAACGGAAAGTTCAACATTTAGACCAAAGTAACAGGTCTGATCCACATATAGAGTACTAAACTTCCACGTTGACAACCATCATAGCCAAGTTAACTATCTACTCCCACTAACACTCTAGTAGCGTACAAGTACTAACTTACTCTTAGCTAACTAGACGATGCCGGCCGCCATCTGCTGTCCATGCTAAACGCCAGCACCGGCGTCCTCCGCCTCGCCTCGGACTTGCCAAAGGTGTGATAGGGCGCATTGCTCGCGCACGTTGGCCCTTTCCATGCCGGCGTGGTCCACTGAAGCTTTGGCTTCCAAGCGGGAAACCCACTTGATGAGCTGGTAGTAAAAATCGGCGTCGCAAACGCGTGCGTGCCCGACAGCCTCCAGGGCTATTTTTCGGGCGCCGGCCTCCACATAGTAGGCCCGGTTGGGGGCTCTCTGCTCGCGACTCAGAGCGTCGGTGCGCTGCTGCTCCATGTCCCGCTGGCGGCGCAAATCGGCGATACGCTGCTCCTCCGCTAGGCGGTCGCGCTCCAACAACTCCTGCTCCTCCACCATGCGGTCGCGCTCCAACAACTCCTCGATCTCCGCATTGCCATCTAAAGACAGATAGAATGCCTCCTCCCTCCGTATGCCTTCCGGTGAAAACCCGAACACTAGTTCCGGCGGTGACCGCCTCCGGCGTCGCCTACCGCGGACGGGCGGGGGCATGGCGGACGTGGCGAGCGACGTCGGGCCGGTGGGGGCTTATGAGGATATGGCGAGTTGGGTCACGGTGGCACCTGAGAAGGTCAGTAAACAGTACTTATATGCGGAAGGTAGCGCGACGGTCATCGGAATTCAATGCATAATGGCTTAGCGCGCCAGCTTGCCATGGAAAACTAGAGAAACTGAAATTATGATTGTGCCGTCCCGTCCCGTCTGGGTCGCACGCCGGCATGGCGGTCAAATGAGTGCACTCGAATCATCTCCCTCCTTTTCAATAATGATTCCACGAATTTAAAGCATATCTTTTTTCGCATCAGTTAGCTGCCTTAATTACAGCCGGCTGCATGCAGGCACTCAGAATCGCTCGCAGGCAGTACGCGAAGCAGCATGCAATGAGTCGCAGCCGAGGGCACGCATGCAGCCACTTAAATCGCTGGAATTAATTAGGCTTAAACTTCCGCATGCCGTTAATTATTGCCATGCCTTGGTCTTGCTGCTTTTCTCACGGGACTAATAAATCCCGGACAGAGGGAGTACCTTGGTTGGTGAGAGGTTTGAATTAAGCCCTGCAAACCGGAAAGGAGGTACTCCCTCCGTTTTTATTTAGTTCGCATATTAGCTTTGGTCAAAGTCAAGCTTTACAAACTTTAACCAAGTTTATATACAAAAATATTAAGATATACAATAACAAATCAACAACAAAAATATTAAGATATACAATAACAGATCATATACAAATATGTAGCTCCAAAAGCAGAGATCTAGAAAAAACATATGTTCTTCCTACTAGCATGGATGCTTCTCTTGGCCAACATTCAGTACAAACTGAAAGACAAATTTGTTTGTGAAGTCTACAATTCCGCTTGCAAACGTAAGTGGTTTCACCAACAGTTGGAACCATGAGAATGAACCACACATGATGGAGGAACATCCACTGCAATATGATTTGGTGTTCTCTCGATCACACCGCGACACTATTTTCGGAATACAAACTTTAACTTAGGCGAAATGATGCCCATTATATAATCAGACCAAAGCAATGAAGCACCTAGTGTTTGCCAATAAATAGTACAGTACTACTTTTCTGCAGTCCATGAAGTGACTATCCAATCTTTCCGTGTCTATTTTCAAATGGTAGTGCATGCAGTGACTATACTATTCTCTTGTGCAGTTCAACCAAAATTGCGGACACTTTGTTTGTTTGCCAAATAGCAACGGGCAGACATCTCTGTCTGCACAAATATCAAGCAGCTAGTAAACATATACCACACCTTGTATTTTCGGTTTAAACATGTCTCTTCCGCTTAGCATCTGTCATGTTCTACACTGGACAATCTGATACAGTTATGTTTTGCCCTGGACAATTTCATACTGAATTGATTTGCTGGTTCAGAGCAGAAATATAGCGGCTATTCTTCATCAGACCAAGGATATCCATGTTCGCAGTGATGGAAGAGGTGAAATCAATACAACTGAAATTGAGCATCCAATCATTGAATCCTGTCCTGCACCTCCAATGTAGGTCCACCCTGCCAATAAATTCACATGCAAACCACTAGTATTACTATCTAATGACAGTACAAAAAGAGTAGCAAGATAGTAGCAAACCATGTACCTTCGTAATGAACAGCTCATAGTGCCACCAATTAGATATAAAGATTTGAAAAAAAACATGCTCGTAATGTTGAACCAGTTGGACTTTTTGTGCAGTTCCACTAAAATCGAGCATCACTGTTTGCATAGATATTGAAAGTGTGATTACTCTAAAAGTGGCACTAATTGAAGCATAGACTCAAAAATATAAGCATTCCAATTTCATAATGGGAAAAGGTAGCAAGACTGTTTCTAACCACCTGTTTGAAGGAATAAATAAAGCAACAATGGCTGATGTCAGGAAGGCATACATAGTTTTTTTGAAAAACTGAGGCATTCCTGACCTTTCCTCTTCTTTTAAGCAAATTTTGTGCAGTTCTACTAAAATAAAATGCCATCACCACCTTGACAATTCAGTGACACTGTACAAAAGGAAATGACTTAACATTACATCATGATGTCAGGTATGTAGTCGACAGGCATTAGAGACAAACATACAGACCTCCTCCGATAACATAATGAACATTAATTTTAACAAAGGTGTGACTAGCTTTACCGGGATAATTTTAGTGAACTCTACACCCTTTGTTCCTTAATATAAGACGTTTTCACGGTTCAATTTAAAGTACCCAAATGTCTAGTATTTAGAAAAACAGGTAGTAGTTTTCTTGAGCACATATCTGGGAAAGCTTGCCACACTTTATTTATGTCCATACGCTAATGCAACACCATTCAAATACTACAAATATACACTAATCGAGTGGATAGTGCAACAATAGAGTAGTTAGTTTATTACAAGGTACAGTAAAATGGTTTTATTGAACAGATTTCAATAAACTCTAGCACTGGAAGGTTTCTATAAGAATTAACAATACAAAATGTAAAGGTAACAAGTTTCAGCATTGGTATACTAGCTCTACATGAGCATTAAACCAAATACAAAAGTCTGAAGGTAACTAGCATTATTAACCAATGACAGTATAAAAAAATTGCAAACCATGTACCTCCAAGGTAAATATCATTTCGAACTCGGGGGGAACCTTAAAAATTGCTATCCCAATCTTGATAATCGATCAAACATAAAAACTTGATCGAACGAATCAAGAGAACAGCTGGAGGAGGAGGTGCCCACTCTTGACCTTTCCTCTTGTCTTCATAATTGTCTATGCAGTTTAACCAAAATAAAATGACATCAGCGCCTTGGCATTTTGGTGACACTGTACAAAAAAATTAACTTATCTCATGAAAGTGAGGTGTGTAATCTATAAGCATTAACAGTGCAAAAATCTGAAGGTAGTAACAAGTTTCATCGTTGGTATACTGGTTGTGCAACAGCATTAGAATGCCTTAGCTAAAAAATCTTTAGTACATCCACAATCAACAGCTAACCCTGAAATAATCCAGTGACATTAAATGGCATTGCTTAAATTTATCGGTGGCATTAGACTGAGAGCGGCATTAGTTAAATGTGGCATCACTTTAGTAGTAGCATTGCTTGACTTGACTGTTGGCGTTATACTAACAGCAAAAAAAGAGGCCATAAGAGCATGGGAGGCCCATTCGGATAGTGGGCGCACCAGTACGATGTACCTCCATGGACGCAGAGTGGTGAGGGAGGTATGGTTGCCCAGAGCAACAAATATCCAGGCAACATATGTGGATTACGTCCCATTTTTGCTCTCTTTAGCCACCTTTTTCCTATGCGAGGACAACAAACCGATCGATCTGGTCATTCTCTATTGCGTTGTCATGCATTTCTACCCTTCTATAACCAAGAGACACGAGACTCGTACCTTAGCTACTGATTTTCCCCTTTTCAACCTAGATGCGGGTTCGATGCCTACTCTCTTGGACAGTACAATCTCCCTTCCTTTCCTTATTCAACCCAGACATGGATTAGTCTGCATGAAGTAGGGTTTCCTTTAATAGTGCAAATTATGGTTTTCATCTGCGTGGCCAACAGAGAAGAGGATAGCAAATTGGGAAGATGGTGGAGTGGAAAAAGATCCACATGCAATGGCGTGGCAGATGGGGCAATAGAACAAGGTTATGGTTCGAAAAGAGGTAGCATACCTGAGGGTCGGCGGGAAGTGGCTTCGCTCGTGGTCGTCGTCCTCCGCACACACTACGGCAGCGAGCTTGGGGACGGAGGCCATCCCGCGCGGGCGCTAGGTCTGAGAGGACGACCTTGTCATCAGTGCGTGACCTCACTCGCCGACGACGAGTGCGTCAACGCTGCACTTCCTTTTCTGCCCGGCGGATCTGTGACCACCGGTGAGGAGGGAGAGAGGGGCCATCTTTTTTAGATCAAGAGAGAGGGTGGTAGTGTGAGAAGCAAGTGGGCAGCCCTTAGCAAGAAAGCGCTCAAGCTCCAGCCTATATATCTTTTTTATACTACTAGTACTGGAGGTGGAGTAGTGGTAGAGTATTTTATATTTTCTCTGCGTACAGTACCAGTTAGTCGTGCTTCAAAACTGATCGGCACGCCATTAAAAAAATAAAGGTCAATAACTAATGTGGCACATCGGGCCAACGCGGCCAGATCGCATTTTGCACGAGAAATTACACACCATGTTTCGTTGACATGTGGTCCTGTTCCAACATATCAGTGAGACGACGGCAAGTAGTAGGAGTATTTCCGAACGGACGTGTAGGCCGGGGCGCCTCTTTATGAACCGTGGCAAACTCGCAACCGTCCACCGAATCTTCGCCTTTCCCTCTCGATTTGGAACTGCTGTCGCATGCTCTTCCTCTCCCTCCTCCATTTTCCTTCAGCCCTTCACCCTTTCTTCTGCCATTGTTTGATCGTCTTCTCCATGGAGGGAACAGGCCGGAAACGACCCCGTTATTCTTGCCCCGATCTGAAAGATGACGTGGTGGAGGAACTCATTGATCGGTGCGACGTCATCACCTCGGCTAGCATGGCAGGTTCGTTCAAGCCCATTCTCGACTCAACTAATAACAAAATTACAAAGAACCCAAGAGTCAAGGAGCGGTTTGATCTCCCCTATCTTCTTCGCCCTGTGCAAGTTGATGCTGCTTGATAATGATACGTATGATGTTAAGATGCCATCGCTTGAGGGCAAGGCTTGGGCGGGCGCAAATGGAGATTGGGTTGTTTACATTGGGTCCAACTGCGAGTGGGAACTTGTGAATGTGTACACTCGTCACCGGGTTCCACTTCCAAAAATCTCAGCACACTGCCCAGAGGTTGAGCACACCGGTAATGTACGCACGTTCAAATACGACCATGGTGACTGTATTCTATGGAAGATAGCAATTTGTCGAGTTCCCAACCGCTCTTGGAATTACACAACTATGATGTTGTTGCTATCTTCGACAAGCTTGTTTCCTTCCTTGATGGTTTCACTCGATGGATATTGCTCAAAAATTAGTTTCTGTACACGGATGAGTACTATGATGCAATTCAATACGAGCGCCTTGTGTTTGCTGCCACCACTCGTGGCACTGTTTTTGCATGGCATCCTCATAGTTTCGGTACGTTTGTCTTCCACCGTAATTATAATTGTTTCATCCACATGCATGCGGGTTAGCAAGTTTCCCTTTACTAATTAACCTTCTTCTTGTGTTTCCAAGGTCCTGTGAACATCGCACCACCTATACTTGAAAAATTTTATAACCAAGGGGGAGATGACGATGGTGATGATCACGAGCATGAGGACGAGAAACGCCCATATACTCTGTGGCGCCTGGCAACTAATTCCGATGGATCACCTCTTCTTGTGTGTATACAGCCCACTGATGATGTTACTGCTAAGGAAGCAGGTGTCTCCCATGGTCGCACTCTCCGGACCTATTCCAACACCCGTTGCATGGTATTAGGGATGGATACTAGTGTGCTAGCGCCAACTCCTTCTCCCTGGTACAGAATTGATAGTCTTGGAGAAAACTCGCTCTTCCTTGGACAAAACTATCCGATGATGGTGAAAGGTGATCCAACTGCTGTTGACACATTTATGAGAAGCAACTGTGTCTATACCTCGGACATTTGTGTGGTTCCCTACCCTGGTAGGGGTATAGTAGGCCCCTTCAGCATGGATGATCAGTCCTGCGTTGGTTTCTAGATCAACAATCGATGGCCCGTCCCAGAGAATCACTTGTGGTTCAAAGCAAGCGTTTCCAACACCGAGGAATGGTTGAGTTGAAGTTCATTTCATTGCTTGTTATTTGTTGTGTGGTGAAAACTTTAGTATTTATAATGTATCCTCGTTGTCTATGTGGGTCGATGACCTGTTGTATGTAATAAAATGATATGCGTGTGATAAACTTACTAAATTTATGAATGGCTTTCGAGTCGCTTCTCTGAGTGAGTGGTGGGACGAGGCAAAAAATATTTTCTGAATACATAATTGTACGTGCATTGCAACAGGTTATCGGATGAGGCCAATCAACAATAGTAGTACACTATTTGTACTAGCTTCAGATGCTTCGCGTGTCGGGCGGGTGTTTTTACTATAGCCATATGTTAATGTGTTTGCTGTACGTAACCAGCACCTCGAATCCTCGATACTAGTACTATATAGTAGGAGTAAGTAGTAGGGAGTAGTAGGGTGGCATGGGCCAGAACAAGCATTCACGTCCAGGAGTACGGCACATGCCACCACCACGACATCCATCTGACACCATATTATTTCTTGGAGTTCACGCTAGAGCAATCTCTTCAACCTCGTCGTTTCTCTAACTTCAGCCATCGCGTGGCGGGCGAGGTGGGGGTTTGCCGATAATCGGTTTCCTTAACTATGGTCCCACTTGTAAGGCCAACTCCAACGCACGACCCCAAACGCACCTCCATTTTGCACGGACTCCAACGATAATTTTGACTAGAAAAGCAAGACCAAAGAAACAAGAACCACAAGAATACATTTTACTACTCCTGTAAGTTGGATTAGTGCCTTCTCGATGCATTCATTGTTGAACTGCGGAGGCTCGATCTTGCGTCCGTGCTAGCTAAAAGTGATAGAACATCTACTAAATTGCGCTCTATCAATATATGGATGTACTCTTCTTCCCAATACAAAAACTTGCATCCATTCTACTCCCTCCATTGCACAATACATGCCTTCTATTTGTCAAAATATATATGTATCTAGACATGTCTTAGTATATAGGTACATCCATTTTTGGACAAATGGAAGTCAAGTATTTTGGAACGGAGGGAGTACACAATAAATTTTTTAAGTTAGCACAACTAGTCTAACCCGAGAGCAGAACTGAAGATTTGGTCGGGTTCTTCCTCCTTTTGCCGACACGTGGGACATCCAGCATCCAGGTCGTGTCATGAAATAAAATAGAGTGGTAGTTGAAGCCACGAGATGTGCATCTTGGGTTAAACTGTAAATAGAATCTTACTACTCTTGAGTAACTCCAAAAGCGGCCACCGAAGATCTTTATTGGATTTGTTTTTCATCACCAGCACGTCGAGGTGAAAGATGTGCAGGTTCAGTGGGTCCTCTTGCGTTTTCACTGACATGTGGGGCCGCATGTGAGAAAACAGACGATGGGCTCTGCGCGTCCGCTGGCTGGCTAAGAAGAGAGATAGAGGAGGGCTGAGCACGGACTGTAGGAAATTTGTTCTACGTACCTCGATATAGGCTCGATATAGTTGGGTGGCATGGGCCATAACTCAGTAGCATTCACGTCTAGCAGTACGGCACACGCCACCCACACGAGTCCCATCCGACACCAATTTCCTTGGAGTCCATGCTACAACCATCTCTTCTCCCTCCTGTTTTCTCAGCCATCACGCGGTGGGCGGGGTGGGGGTTTGCCGATAGTCGGTTTGCTCAACTGCGGTCCCACTTGTAAGTGAAAATGCAACACCGCACGCATTCCCACTTGAGCGGCGTGCCGGACCAACCGTGTGGGGGTGCGACGCGAACACGGCAGGCTTTTCCTTTTGAACTCATAACTTGTAAAATTTGGTTCTGCTCCATGGCGCGACCGATAGATAGAAAATAACGATTTTGCCTAGAGTAATTAGAAGTTTGGTTATGGCGCCATTCATGCATGGAGTACGTACGAAAATTATGAAGTTGATGCGAAAGTAAGATAATTACTGTAGTATCATATACTACTACATGGATTTGACGGAAAGATAAAAATACATATGGATCCATCAACGTTCAACGACATCCTCATGCCCTAGTGCGCCGGGTCACGAACCGACGTGTGAGGAGCAGCAGCGTTGGCGGCGAGCTCAACGTGCTTCTGAACAGTGCCGTCCAAGGTTGCCCTGCGCTCCAAGAAGGCCAACGTCCTATCGTCCTCCTCTTGCATGTAGTAGTCCTTGTGGATGATTTGCACGTAGACGTGGGTGATTATGTTGATGGTGTCTTGCTGCGCCAGGCGCTGCGCGGCGAGCGCGACCTCGAGGTGGACATTCTCCGGCGTGACGGCGGGCAGTCACAGGGCCACCAGTGCGTCGAAGAGGTTGTTACCATAGTGGCCGTTGAGGGTGGCGGGCATCGCAGAGCCTGGGCGCGTCAGCTGGAGGCTTACGTCAAAGTCGTCCGCAAGCTTCTTGACGACGGTGAACTTGTCGAGGAAACCGACAAGGACCTCGTCGAACAAGGAAACGAAGCTATCGTCCAAGCGGCCCGTCACCCTGGCGGCCTCAAGCAATACTACCTGGAGACATTCCTTGGTGCCGGTGGACGTGGTAGTACTCCTAAATCCAGATGGTGGTGCTACTAGTACTAGTAGTAGTACTACCAATGTAGTAGTAGGAGTACTAGCACTGTACAACCCGTTGGTCAAATTATTACGTGCTGCTCCTCACAGTGAAGTGACAAGACCCTGCGCCGAAGATGCCACCTGAGTATAGGCACCGTGTTCGGCATACTATAGTCAGCCTCACCGTTTGCAGTCACTATCATCATGGCTGTAGAGCTAGCCTTCTTACAACTAGCCCTGTTCGACATAATTTCCCGTGCGTAGATGCCCGTGCATTGCACGGAACACCAAGATTGGGGGTGGACAGCTCCGGCAGCGGTCATCGCGCCAGATTTTTCCACGGCCTTCTGCTCCTAGATGTGTACACGTGTGCTGGTGTGTGTTGTGTGCTGGGTGTGCGCGAGTGCATCCTTCTGTGCATGCCGCCGCGCAGTGGTGAATTGTGCGCGAGTGCGTCCTTCGCGCGCAAGAAGTTTTTCCTTAATGCGCCCTCAATTTACTAGCGTGCGGGGTGCTACCCCGAGTGGTTTCAACTTTGTTTACTTTACCGCGTGTCAGATGGGCCTCTAGTTTACTTATTTTCACCCACTGCCACATGGGCCAGCACACGAAGATACAGAACATGAGCTGACAAGGCAGCATGTGGATTGGTTAACCGGTCAAATGAACAATATACGGAGCTATACGCTGACACAGTGAGCGTATAATCCGTCGGTATAGAGAGTTCGAGTGAGAGGGGAGGCCCATGAGAGATAGCAGGGAGAGAGAAAGAGCTACTCCCTCCGTTCGATAATGTAGTTCCAACATTTTTTTAAGTCAAACTTTTGAAACTTTGACCAAGTTTATAAAGAAATTACTTATATCTACAATATCAAAGATAAATGATAGTATGAAGTAAGTACATGTTGTGATGAATCTAATGATCGTTCCAGATGTAAATGTTTTTCTCCACATATACCTGGTCAAACGTTTCTGAGGTTTGACTTTTCAAAACATCCATATGCTTATGGACGTGACAGAGTCCCTAACAAGAGAGAGAGAGAGAGAGAGAGAGAGTGAAAAAAGTGTGTGTGCGTGTGTGAAAGAGACATGGACAACACACTATAAAAGTAGAGAAAAAGCGTGTGTGTCTTATGCAAACATATCACACATGCATCTTCGACAACGGAGGCAAGGTGAGGAGATAGTTTGTGGTTGTTTGAAACCGAGAGAGCAAGACCCCTAGCACGTGGCCAAGAGGGGTCTGACAAACAAGGGAGAGAGGTCGAGAGAGACGTACGGAGAAAATGCAAACATGGGGAGGAGAGAGTGTATGTTTTTCATAGAGAGATCCCCTAGAGATCGTGATGGGACTACATGGGTGGGAGATCGAGTGACAAGGTGTGTGCGTGATAGAAGATGCCCCAAGAGATATCGAGATAGACGTATGGATGGAAGGAGACAATACGTGTGTTCCTGTTGGCTAGTAAGAGATAATCATACTTAGGAGGGGGGAGTGCTTGCACCTATGATGGATTGAGGGATTATGGTACTTAGGGGGGTGCGTGTCACATGGATAGAGAACAAGGGCGGAGAGTGTTGGATGGGTCTATATGTATAGCGCGAGCGAGACATGTGTATGTGTGAACCAGGGAGATATAAGGCCAGTTTGGATTGCGTCCTGAGCATCTTTTGCCTGGCCCGGGGTTGTGGCTGGATTTCATGCATGCTTGTTTGGTTGCTACCCTGTGAAAAAGAAAGCCCGCCTGGCCTGGGTTCCCTTGCACTTTAATTAGCCTAGCTGAACTCCAGACACTTCAAGTAGCCTGGCCCAGGCGACCGATTTCAAACGCCTGGTCGTGCCTGGTCGTGTGGCCACGAGGCTAACAGCAACATGGATGGATATTAGCATTAAATAATTGATGCATGGATTGATTGATGGGACGTTGATGCTTTGCCTGGCCCAAGCATGAACCAAACGCTTCAGCACCACACAAGCCTGGCCAGGAAAAAATATTTTACATCTCACGTCCACACCAGGCAGTACCGGCCATCAAGGCATGAGGGTCAGGTCACGAACCAAACTGACCAATAAAGTTTGAGAGAGATTGAGGAGCCCCGATAAGGCTGAGTGGTGCGTCAGATAGCTGAGAGGGGGAAAGAGATATTCCATCCGCTTGATAATGCAGTGCATGTAAATTTTTTAGAAGTCAAACTTTGGAAACTTTGATCAGGTTTACGCAAATGTTATTTATATCTACAATACCAAAGATACATCATACAAAACTACATCTCATTGTGAATCTAATGGCATATGTTTGCCGTACTAGATGTAATTATTTTTCTCCACGTACATGTCAAACTTTGTGATGTTTGACTTTTCAATAAATCTATATGCTATGGACCGAGGAGAGTGCCTTAGTCGAGACAGATCAAGTGCATGTGAAGGAGAATGAGTAAGTGTGCAAAAAGAGTATGTGTGTGAAAGAGAAAGTGACAACAAACAATAAATTAGAGAGAGTGTGTGTTTTTTCGTTTCTTATGCGAACATATCACGCATGCATCTCCGAGATGGAAAAGCGAGGCGAGGAGATACACGAAGATAGCTAGTGTGTGATTGTTTGCAACGGAGAGAGACACCCCTGTAGCACATGTCCAATAGAGGTGTGGCCAACAAGGAACAAAGGTCGAGAGGGACACATGGATGGCATGGACGCATGAGGAGGGAGAGAGGGTGTGTTTGTGATAGAGAGATCCCGTTGAGATCGTGAGGGGACTATATGGGTGGGAGATCGAGGGAGTGCGTGCACGATAGAAAGATGCCCCGAGAGAAAATGAGATAGACCATGCACATGTTTGTGGTGGAGACTAAGATTAGCTAGTCATATACATATAGGGGGGACTGTGTGTGCCTACAATTGAGTGAGATACCATCATACTTGGCTAGCTGGGCATGAGATTGTGTGTGTGCGCGTGTGAGATGGAGAGAGAATGAGGGGGAGAGATAGAGTTTTAGATGGGCCTATCGAGTGCGAGTGAGCTATGCATGTGTATGTGTGACCCAGGTGGATGGAGAGTTTGAGAGAGGGGGGGAGAGCTCTGAGACGACATAGTGGTGCGTGAGAGAGTTACAGGCAAAGAGGCAAGGAATCTATGTGTGTACGATGAGTGCACCCAAGATATCTAGCTTGGACTAGCTAGAGTATCATACAAAGTGTGCGAGAGAGACCTATAGATGGTGTATATATGCATGCGAACTAGAAAGACCCCCCCCCACACACACACAAAGAGAGAGAGAGATGGAGAGAAAGGGAGAGGGACGAACAAAGTTTTTGTGTCGGATGCGTGCGACAGAATTGAAGATTGTCGGCGAGAGAGAGAGAGAGAGAGAGAGAGAGAGAGAGAGAGAGATAGAGAGAGAGAGAATAGGAGTCCGGGAGAGGGGGAGGTCGCGTTTTATGCATCAAAGACTGATATAAACCATGTTTTGATATAAACTTGCATTCAAATATTTAAATTGGAGAACATGTTGTCTGCAATCCACACATGAACGGATATATGCATATATCAAACAAGTTCATTAATTTGACTTTCATCATGTTCATGGAGTAGTATAATACTGTACAACATGCTACTCGATTGAGGTGTTCAATTTTGGATTTAGTTCACTATTTTGACCTACTGAACGAGCTATTTCATTGAATCAAGATATTTCATTTTGGGTTTGATTAGCGTTTTTGAGTGGGTCAACTATTTGTCATATAGTAAATCGCTAGCAACGAGCATGTAAAAACACATTACTCCCGAGCATCATCTCTCCATCTAAAAAAGAAGTGGCAAGCTAATATTTCAAAATTTGATCCGAATCGACTTGGTAAGGTAGACGTGGATGCTCGTTCTCCCAAAATTTGAACGAACCGTTAAACATCCTCTCTGCTCGGTGGAATTCGCCCGAGCAAATAAATGGGAGACCCAAATTACCGTCCTATGTGGGACACACATCAATTGGCCCGTTGTACATCGAGGGTAGGTTCATATCATCCAAGCACGCCTTCTCCTCGGCCGAAATGGCATGTGCCAAATAATTCATAAACCATGGTCAGCAAAACACGCTCTCCTCGCCCGAAATAGCTCGCGCCCATTATTTCAAAACACGCTCTCCTCGCCCGAAATCGCTCGCGCCCACTGTAGTTCAAAACATGCCCTTCTCGCCCGAAAATCGCTCCCACCCAGAGAAGCAAAGTTACTCTACTATCCCCGACCCTCAGTACATAGACCCAAGCCGAGAAGCCTATAGGCAAGGGTAGAACTGTAACTCCCCCTCACATTTCAGACAAATGCGTCTGTAAGACATGGTTCCACTCCCCTCCCAATTTCCCCCGCCCGCACCCATTCATACCTCGTGGGCGCCAAATCACCTTCTCCCCGGGAAGCTCCCTTCTCCCGAGCCGCGAAACCTCAGCCCCACCTCCGTGGCGCCCCCACCGCACCAATTTCACAGCCTCCCTCCTCCCTAATGCCGGAGACGCTGTCCATTTGCTGTCGTGCATAGGGCCGTGCGCCTCTTACTCCGTGCTGCTGGTGCTGCCTCGACGACGGCCGCGTGAACCGTACCGGAGCCGATTCACCCCCGCCGTTGTTCACGGCGCCGGAGCGGCTCCAACTTTGGATCCGTACAAAGTCCTGGCGCTGCTTCGGTGTAGCCGTCGACCGTCGCGACATCGCTCTTTCCCTGCCGCCGGTCGCCACCGCAACCGCGCCGGCCTCACCGACTCGGCAGCTGGACCTGCCTACTTCACCATGCCGCCAGATAGGTCGCACCCTCATCTCAAATCACTTTATTTAGGTGTCAGTTGTCTGAATTTTTATTCTGGGCCAATCGATTTGCAATGGGAAGCAGCACCCCTCGAGGCGGCGGAGCTCCTAGGCTGCCGGTTGGCTGGTGTCTAACGTAAGGGTGCGGGGACGCAAAGTTCATCGCAGAAGCAGCGCTTAGATGGCTATCTTTTAGAGTTGCGTGGGTTGAAGGTACTGCCGCCACCGGATCTGGATGACGGGGAGTCTTTATGGATTGGCCCGGGGGCGGCGCAACCACGACAGTGCAGTGGGGCGGGGAGCGGGGTTTTGGCCGAGGCCACAGACGGCGGAGGCAGGCTGCTCTGCCGTTGGTCGCTAGCTCTTCGGGGAAGATTCCGAACAGTGTCAGTCGGGAGGCACAAGACGGCCAGCCATCCGGCGTAGATCGGACAGTACCAAAATAAAATAAATCATGTGACCCCGATTTAGTCTTCAGTCAACAGACGTGTGAACACTCTCGTACCTTGCTGTTGATCTCTTAGTGTATTTCTTCAGATCAAAGAGATATGTCATTCTTAACATTATGTGTTATCTGCATCTTCAGACACACCGTCTTCCGACTCACCGCAGCTGCTCCAACAAGGGAAGCATACACCAGAAGGGAGCTATAGTCCCCACTCAAAAGTTCCCTGCATCGAATGCGCGTGCCCGACATGCACAGCCACAACAACTGCAGGGCCATCCACAAGTCAGCACATGATGCTCACTCCTATGGATGGCAGCCAGATAGGTTGTACCCTCATCTTACTTGTGTGCAACATTTATGGCTTTGTTATTCATCTAAGCATGGAAAATAGATCATCACATTTCACTGTATATTCATGCTGATCTCTTACGGGTCTTGTTCAGGAGTTAACGCTGTTCCATAGTTCAGCTAAGATACTTGTTCTTTAGGTAACACTGTTCCATAGTTATCATCCATCAGCCAATGCTATCCCACAGGCTGGTGATTATAGTATTATACCACTTCTAGTATTTCCTATGTTGTTCTTTAATACTTTTGTGTGCCATATAGTTAATCTCGAGTACAAACGATACATATTCTATAGCTTTCATCTGTGTTCTCCCTTTTGTTTATGAGACCTGTTGCTGCTAGTTAACCCCAGTCCTACTATTTATGTCGTCTCCTACAGGCACTCATTACATAAATCTAACTACTTGTTGTCTTCCATGCATGTCAGATATAATTGCACACACTGATATATCCACAAGAACCTCACGGAGCAATGTAAAGGCCAATAAACTTGATGTCAATGATACCCAATATGATGGAACATGTAAAGGCAGTTCTTCAGAAGACTTGCAAAAAGATGATGAATCCTCTTCACCCCACAAGGTCCTTGCTCTAACTTGGCCTGTGATATGGGTACAACATGCATATAATGTCCTGGAGTGTATCTACTCTGTTACAATGTCATGAGCTTAGCATGCTGATCATGCATGTAAATATGTCATGCCTTCCTGTTTTTCAGTACCTATTCCATTCATGATAACATGTTTTCAAATTTAAGTACTGTCATTCTACTCTATCACAATGCCATCTGCTTAATTTGGACACCATGCTTCTGAATATCTTATGCATAGTTATTCATCAGTATGTACTTCATTTGTCTACCATACCATGTTTTTTTACATTGAAGTGCTGTTCTAGTGCTCTGTTGCAATGCCATCTTATTTTCCCAATCATACACGTGTATGTTGCCTTAGTTATTTCTGTATGTATTCCGCTAGCATACAGTTTTACATTCAACTAGTGTTTTTTTGCTGTGTTGTCCTGTCGTATCCCTAGCTCTTACAACATACTCCCTCCGTCCGGATTACATGTTGCCGAAATGGATAAAAAAGGATGTATCTAGAACTGAAATACGCCTAGACCCATCCATTTTTTTCCGGATGGAGGGAAAACATGTCAATATGTCATGCCTTTCTATTCTTCAGTACCTATTCCATCTCTCTGCTGCCGCATGTTTTATAATTAAAGCACCATTCTTCTATACAAGGCATGCAAGGGGAAGACGACTATGTTAGAATCTGAAGGGTTACAAACAAGGCCTTTGCAAAAGATCCAAACACCAGGAGATAATAAACCAACTCCAGTTTTTAAAGATACTGCTCCAACACAGAGAAACCCAACTCCTACTGATAATAAGTAGATT
This sequence comes from Triticum urartu, assembly GCF_056163025.1. Classification (NCBI taxonomy): domain Eukaryota; kingdom Viridiplantae; phylum Streptophyta; class Magnoliopsida; order Poales; family Poaceae; genus Triticum; species Triticum urartu. The sequence goes on from NC_141875.1 coordinate 178,239,527, forward strand.
CCAGTGGCCAAAGAACTAGTCCGCTCCAGTCCAGCAAAAATATGTCAACTCAATTCTAAGAAGTGTGTGCGTATCCTTGCATCATGAAATTTTATAGCATGCTGATCATATTTTCTACATGTTTCTTACCCATCTCTCTTTTAGAAAATAAGCTTAATAGATAGAAGATTTTCTGCAATGGTATCGTTTATGAGGAAAGATTCTTGCAGGAATTCTCTGTGCTCCAATGTAGATGTAAGTACCTGTTGTATATCACTATATTTTTACATCAGCATGTATTTTGTTAATCGGCGTGAATCCAACCTTTATCTGATCTAAATTTAGTTGTAGCAAAATGTATGATTAAAGGCCACAATGTTGATTTTTGCAAGGAAAACTGCCTGGTAATTTTGCATCCTGAGCTGCATGAGTGTACTATCTCATATCAGTGGGTTTGAATACTTTGGTTCTGCAGTGAGTTTTTCAGTGTTTTTTTTACTGTGTTGTCCTGTCGTATCCCTAGCTCTTACATAATACTCCCTCCGTTCGGATTAAATGTCGCAGAAATGGATAAAACTGGATGTATCTAGAACTGAAATACGCCTAGACCCATCCATTTATTTCCGGATGGAGTGAATACATGTCAATATGTCATGCCTTTCTATTCTTCAGTACCTATTCCATCTCTGTTGTAGCATGTTTTATAACTGAATCACCATTCTTCTATATAAGGCATGCAAGGGGAAGATGGCTATGTTAGAATCTGAAGGGTTACAAACCAGGTCTTTGCAAAAGATCCAAACGCCAGGAGATAATAAACCAACTCCATTTTTCATAGATACTGCTCCAGCATAGAGAAACCCAACTCCCACTGATAATAAGCAGATTCCACTGGCCAAAGAACTAGTCCGCTCTAGTCCAGCAAAAGAATGTCAACTCCATTCTAAGAAGCGTGTGCGTATCCTCGCATCATGAAATTTTATAGCATTCTGATCATATTTTCTACATGTTTCTTACCCATCTCTCTTTTAGAAAATAAGGTTAAATGATACAAGACTTCCTCTATTGGGATCATATTCGAGGAAAATATATTGTGGGAATTCTCTGTGCTCCAGTGCTGATGTAAGTACCTGTTGTATATCACTATATTTATACATCAGCATGTATTTTGTTAATCGGCCTGAATCTAACCTTTATCTGATCTAAAATTAGTTGTAGCAAAATGTTAAAGGTGCCAATGTTGATTTTTGTAAGGAAAACTGCCTGGTAGTTTTGCGTACTGAGCTGCATGAATGTGCTATCTCATATCATGCACATTACTGAATTGTAGTGCTTCTCTGGTTGCCCATTCATTAATTAGTCAATGTTGCTTTCGTATTACCTTACCTGGCTGATGATAGCTGTGCCATATTGTGTTAATTTGGTGTAGGCTAGTTGCCCAAATGTTTGTTGTGTCAATGTTGCTTTCCTATTATCTGACTTGGCCAATGATAGCAATGCTAGTGTGTTAATTTTTTCCAGGCTGCTGAAGATAAGAATACAAACTCTGAAAATAGCAAGGCAACCCCATTGTTTCTTTCCAGTAAATCTAGGCCAGGTAATATGGCAATAACTCATGATTAATCTGTTTGGTTCCCGTCCTAATTTATGTTATGATGCAGTGGTTAAGACACTCTCCACTATCAATAATACAAGCCTTCCAAAATTGCCATCTGAATCTATTCCATATCCTCTGTCTCGAATGCGACGGAATAAATGTATGTTTGTGAACCAATTAATGGCTGAAACAATGATGGAAATGGTGGATGAATCAGAGGTGCAGAGTCGTGCGACACAACAACTGATCAATGTTTTCAGAGACAGTGTGGCAAAGCAGCAAGAACTTGCCCACATACTTATGGGCGTCATCTGTGCTGAGGTTGCAGATTGTGATGTTGTAGATGGTTAGGTTCTGCTCATTTATTTACACTGGCATCAATCTTTGATTGCCCAGTGGATGTAATTTCCTGTAATATATTCTGGATGTGCAACGTTATTCCCTGTATGCCGTACCTTTGGTCGTCGTAATGGGCTCAAATTATCTAATTTGGCCTAAAGACATGAACGAACTTTAGTGGGCCCATTAAGTTAATGGGCCGTTACTAGGCCGAAAGTTAATGGTCGGCCCTCTTACCTCCCGGGTCGTTAACAGGCCGACATCGAAGCGGGCCACAGGTGGCCCCAATTTATTTCACGGGCCGTTAACAGGCTGTTACTAAGTTTGGGCTACATATGGCCCAACTATACTGTAGGCCTTTAGCAAGCCGAAAGAGACAGCGGGCTTGTATTGGACCATGAAGAGCATGGGCCGCTAAGAGGCCGAAAGTCAGGTCGTATTGTAAACGGCCCAACTGTGTTGTGGGACTTTAGTAGGCCGAAAGAGAAATCGGGCTGGTATTGGACCATGAAGGGCATGGGCCGTTAAGAGGCCAAAACTAAGGTCCGACTACAAATGGCCCAACTCATTTATGGTCCGTTAACAGGCCGAAAGGCACACAGGGCCGGGAATTGGCCCAACACTTAAATGGGTCGCTAAAAGGCCAAAACTCACGTCCGACTACAATTGGCCCAACTGATTTATGGGTCGTCAACAGGCTGAAAGTGACACCGGGCCAGAAATTGGGCCAACACTTAAATAGGCCGCTAAAAGGCCAAAACTCAGGTCCAACTGCAAATGGCCCATCATATTTATGTGCCGTCAACAGGCTGAAAGACACACCGGGCCGGAAATTAGCCCAACATTTAAATGGGTCGCTAAAAGGCCGAAAGATGTACATCCTGAAAATTGGTCCATCCATTAAATGGGGCGTTAATAGGCCGAAATCTCATCGGGCCGATATTGAGCCCAAATATATAGCGGGCTGTTAACGGGCTCGAACTGACGATGGGCTGCAATGGTGTCAAATCTTTAACGGGACGAATTGGCACATCTCGTATTGGTCGTGCGCTTAAATGGACCTGACACAAGTAGGCCTTATATGGGCCGGCCTGCTAATTTTTACTGGGCTGGCCTTTTTCACCGGAATGGGCCACTGTTGGGCCGTGCCACGTGTCGACCTATCATAGGCGCCTCCTGTCCAATGAGTGGATGACATCTGTCCCAACGATGATCCGACACGTGTTTCCTCTAGCCAATGATGATTTTACACGTGGAAAATCCCCATTGGTCGGGGCTGTTAACGGGTTATCGGATCCAAAACCCGACCCGATAGCTTAACGGCGTTCCATTACGGTGGATGCCACGTGTCGGTCACCCTTGACGAAAGCACTTATGTGATGCGCAATTTATCGTCATGGAAGTGGACACTTCCGTGATGATAATTTTGGTAATGTCATGGAACACTTCTACGACAGCACAGGTATGACTATCTTGATTCTGTCATAAATTTGTCCTGGATGTACATGCATGAAAAAAAAGCGACCTACTGTGACAAACACGTATCATCACAGAAGTGTATTTTTTGTAGTGTAGGGGGATAGATTGGTAGGAAAAGACCATCGCTCGTCCCCGACCGCCACTCATAAGGAAGACAATCAAATAACACCTCATGTTTCAAATTTGTTGCATAACATTTACCATACGTGCATGCTATGGGACTTGCAAACTTCAACACAAGTATTTCTCAATTATTTGTATCTTTGATATACTTATTATTTGTATCTTATTTGTTGGTTCTGAATCTTGCAAGCTGGGAAACACGACATGATGATGCAGAGGATAGCAACCATAACAAAGAATTCAAACTTGGTAGTATTATCTATGTGAAAGTGCAACAAATGTGTCGATCGTGTGTGTCCCGAGAATAATAATTCTAATTGTTGTGCATGTTGATCTTGTAGCACTGATAGAACGATCCAATGCATTGCTTGTGATGTCTACTACACAACCTTCTTCTTGTAGACATTGTTGGGCCTCCAAGTGGAGAGGTTTGTAGGGCAGTGGCAAATTTCCCTCAAGTGGATGACCTAAGGTTTATCAATCCGTAGGAGGCGTAGGATGAAGAATGGTCTCTCTCAAGCAACCCTGCAACCAAATAACAAAGAGTCTCTTGTGTCTCCAACACACCCAATACAATGGTAAATAGTATAGGTGCACTAGTTTGGCGAAGAGATGATGATACAAGTGGTATATGGATAGTAGATAATGGTTTTTGTAATCTGAAAATATAAAAACAGCAAGGTAACTAATGATAAAAGTGAGCGTAAACGGATTTGCAATGATAGGAAACAAGGCCTAGGGTTCATACTTTCACTAGTGCAAGTTGTCTCAACAATAATAACCTAATTGGATCACATAACTATCCCTCAACATGCAACAAGGAGTCACTCCAAAGTCACTAATAGCGGAGAACGAACGAAGAGATTATGGTAGGGTACGAAACCACCTCAAAGTTATTCTTTCCAATCAATCCGTTGGGCTATTCCTATAGGTGTCACAAACAGCCCTAGAGTTCGTACTAGAATAACACCTTAAGACACAAATCAACCAAAACCCTAATGTCACCTAGATACTCCAATGTCACCTCAAGTATCCGTGGGTATGATTATACGATATGCATCACACAATCTCAGATTCATCTATTCAACCAACACATAGAACCTCAAAGAGTGCCCCAAAGTTTCTACCGGAGAATCACGACGAAAACGTGTGCCAACCCCTATGCATAGGTTCATGGGCAGAACCCGCAAGTTGATCACCAAAACATACATCAAGTGTTCTCAAATATTTAAAGACTCAATCCGATAAGATAACTTCAAAGGGGAAACTCAATCCATTACAAGAGAGTAGAGGGGGGGGGGGAGAAAACATCATAAGATCCAACTATAATAGCAAAGCTCGCGATACATCAAGATCGTACCACCTCAAGAACACGAGAGAGAGAGAGAGAGATCAAACACATAGCTACTTGTACATACCCTCAGCCCCGAGGGAGAACTACTCCCTCCTCGTCATGGAGAGAACCGGGATGATGAAGATGGCCACCAGAGAGAGATTGCCCCCTCCGACAGGGTGCCGGAATGGGTCTAGATTGGCTTTCGGTGGCTACGGAGGCTTCTGGCAGCGAAACTCCCGATCTATTCTGCTCCCCGATCGTTTTAGGGTATATGGAGATATATAGGCGGAAGAAGTATGTCGGGGGGCACGAGGGGCCCACAAGGGTGGAGGGCGCGCCCCCCTACCTCCTGGCTTCCTCGGAGCTCCCTTGACGTGGACTCCAAGTCTCCCGGGTTGCTTTCCTTCCAAAAATAAGTTCCGTGAAGTTTTAGGTCAATTGGACTCCGTTTGATTTTCCTTTTCTGCGATACTCTAAAACAAGGAAAAAATAGAAACTGGCACCGGGCTCTGGGTTAATAGGTTAGTCCCAAAAATATATAAAAGTGTATAATAAAGCCCATAAACATCCAAAATAGAAGATAATATAGCATGGAGCAATCAAAAATTATAGATACGTTGGAGACGTATCAGCATCCCCAAGCTTAATTCCTGCTCGTCCTCGAGTAGGTAAATGATAAAAACAGAATTTTTGATGTGGAGTGCTACTTGGCATAATTTCAATGTAATTCTTCTAAATTGTGGTTTGAATATTCAGATCCGAAAGATTCAAGATAAAAGTTCATATTGACATAAAAATAATAATACTTCAAGCATACTAACTAAGCAATTATGTCCTCTCAAAATAACATGGCCAAAGAAAGTTCATCCCTACAAAATCATATAGTTTATTCATGCTCTATTTTCGTCACACAAGAATGCTCTCATCATGCACAACCCCGATGAGAAGCCAAGCAATTGTTTCATACTTTAGTAATCTCAAACTTTATAAACCTTCACGCAATACATGAGCGCGAGCCATGGATATAGCACTATGGGTGGAATAGAATATGATGATGGGGTTATGTGGAGAAGACAAAAAAGGAGAAAGTATCATATCAACGAGGCTAATCCATGGGCTATGGAGATGCCCATCGATTGATGTTAATGCAAGGAGTAGGGATTGTCATGCAACAGATGCACTAGAGCTATAAATGTATGAAATCTCACAAAAGAAACTAAGTGGGTGTGCATCCAACTTGCTTGCTCACGAAGACCTAGGGCACTTGAGTAGGCCCATTGTTGGAATCTACAAGCCAAGTTCTATAATGAAAAATTCCCACGAGTATATGAAAGTGACAAAACAAGAGACTCTCTATCATGAAGATCATGGTGCTACTTTGAAGCACAAGTGTGGTAAAAGGATAGTAGCATTGCCCCTTTTATTTTCTATTTTTTTGGCCTTTCCTTTTTTATTTGGGACAATGCTCTATTAATGATGATCATCACACTTCTATTTATTTACAGCTCAATGATTACAACTCGATACTAGAACAAAAGATGACTCTATATGAATGCCTCCAGCGGTGTACCGGGATATGCAATGAACCAAGAGTGACATGTATGAAAGAATTATGAACAGTGGCTTTGCCACAAATACTATGTCAAGTACATGATCATGCTAAGCAATATGACAATGATGAATGTGTCATGATAAACGGAATGGTGGAAAGTTGCATGGCAATATATCTCGGAATGGCTATGGAAATGCCATAATAGGTAGGTATGTTGGCTGTTTTGAGGGAGATATAAGGAGGTTTATGTGTGAAAGAGCGTATCATATTACGGGGTTTGGATGCACCGGTGAAGTTTGCACCAACTCTCAATGTGAGAAAGGGTAATGCACGGTACCGAAGAGGCTCGCAATGATGGAAGGGCGAGAGTGCGTATAATCCATGGACTCAACATTAGTCATAAAGAACTCACATACTTATTGCAAAAATCTACAATTCATCAAAAACCAAGCACTACACGCATGCTCCTAGGGGGATAGATTGGTAGGAAAAGACCATCGCTCGTCCCCGACCGCCACTCATAAGGAAGACAATCAAATAACACCTCATGTTTCAAATTTGTTACACAACGTTTACCATACGTGCATGCTACGGGACTTGCAAACTTCAACACAAGTATTCCTCAAATTCACAACTACTCAACTAGCACGACTTTGATATTATTACCTCCATATCTCAAAACAATCATCAAGCATCAAACTTCTCTTAGTATTCAAAACACTCTTAAGGAAATTTTACTAACTTTGAATACCTGGCATATTAGGATTTTAAGAAAATTACCATGCTATTAAGACTCCCGGAATAATCTAAGTGAATCATGAGAGATCAATAGTTTCTATAAAACAAATCCACCACCGTGCTCTAAAAGATATAAGCGAAGTACTAGAGCAAAATTATATAACTCAAAAGATATAAGCGAAGCACATAGAGTATTCTAACAAATTCCAAATCATGTATGGCTCTCTCAAAAGTTGTGTAAATCAAGGATGAGTGTGGTAAACTAACAAGCAAAGACTCAAATCATACAAGACGCTCCAAGCAAAACACATATCATGTGGCGAATAAAAATATAGCTCCAAGTAAAGTTACCGATAGAAGTAGACGAAAGAGGGGATGCCTTCCTGGGAATCCCCAAGCTTTGGCTTTTAGGTGTCCTTAGATTATCTTGGGGGTACCATGGGCATCCCCAAGCTTAGGCTCTTGCCACTCCTTGTTCCATAATCCATCAAATCTTTACCCAAAACTTGAAAACTTCACAACACAAAACTTAAAGTAGAAAATCTCGTGAGTTCCGTTAGCGAAAGAAAATAAAAGACCACTTCAAGGTACTGTAATGAACTCATTCTTTATTTATATTGGTGTTATACCTACTGTATTCCAACTTCTCTATGGTTTATAAACTATTTTACTAGCCATAGATTCATGAAAATAAGCAAACAACACACGAAAAACAGAATCTGTCAAAAACAGAACAGTCTGTAGTAATCTGTAGCTAGTGCAAGATCTGGAACCCCAAAAATTCTAAAATAAATTGCTGGACGTGAGGAATTTATCTATTAATCATCTGCAAAAATAATTAACTAAATAGAACTTTCCAAATAACAATGACATCAGTTCTCGTGAGCGCTAAAGTTTCTGTCTTCTTACAGCAAGTTCAACAAGACTTTCTCCAAGTCTTCCCAACGGTTCTACTTGGCACAAACACTAATTTAAACACAAAAAACACAATCAAAACAGAGGCTATATAAATTATTTATTACTAAACAGGAGCAAAAAGCAAGAAATAAAAATAAAATTGGGTTGCCTCCCAACAAGCGCTATCGTTTAACGCCCCTAGCTAGGCATAACAAGCAAGAATAGATCTAGGTATTGCCATAATAGTAAGATTGATTATTAAAACTCATTTCATATTCTGTACGTTCAGAAGCAAGTTTTCTTCGAGGCAAGCAAAAGTAATCAAAGGGGCTAAATTTAATGGGACAAAAGTCCCCAAGATCAACCTTGGGAGGTATAGGTTCCTCCTTTGCTCCTTCATATTGCACAACCAATTCATCATTATAAGCATTATTTTGACAGAACTTTGTGAGCATATATTCAAGAGAATATCCTAGTTCGTTATTTCGAATAGCCAAATCATCATTAAGTTCAGAAAGTCTATCAACTAGAACATTGGTAGGAACCCTTTTTCTAAGATTTTCATTGAAAGCAACATAGTCTAGAGATTGAAAACGCATTATTTCTTCTTGATCAAAGAGGATAGCCTCTATGGGAGGACGGCAAGCGTCCACCCTATAATGTGCAAAGATTTCTTTAGCCTCTTTTGTTATGAATCTAAACTCAAGAGCCAAAAAGATAGTAGCGGCACGCTTAACAGAAGAATGCTCAATATTAGAAAATTCCAGAAAAATCCTTTGTATGGAAGGATGCATGTGCATGAATTGTCTTTCAAGTTCAACTACAAGCATGGCAATAGCGTCCGCAAGACTACTAGTTCTATGAAGGATAGAACTACCCATACAGGGTAAAGCACCGGCACAAGTAAAGAAATCTTGAATAACTCCTTTTCCAATAATATTACCACTACCAACACGGAATCTTTTTGTATGTGAGATAGTGGGTTCTTTAGTAGGAGCATCAGAATTATTATCGACCATAGTTTCCCCAATTTCAGACATAGAGACAGAAGGTAAAGGACTAGCCATAACGACAAGCAAACAAACTAACACACAAGCAAACAAAAAGCAAGCGGGCAAAAAGAGGCAAATAGAGAAAGAGAGGGAGGATAGAGAGAGAGGGCGAATAAAACGGCAAGGCTGAAGTGGGGGAGAGGAAAACGAGAGGCAAATGGCAAATAATGTAATGTGGGAGATAAGGGTATGTGATGGGTACTTGGTATGTTGACTTTTGCGTAGACCTTCCCAGCAACGGCGCCAGAAATCTTCTTGCTACCTCTTGAGCAATGCATTGGTTTTCCCCGAAGAGGAAGGGATGATGCAGCAAAGTAGCGTAAGTATTTCCCTCAGTTTTTGAGAACCAAGGTATCAATCCAGTAGGAGGCTACGCGCGAGTCCCTCGTACCTACACAAAACAAATAAATCCTCGCAACCAACACAAATAGGGGTTGTCAATCCCTATAAGGCCACTTACGAGAGTGAGATCTGATAGATATGATAAGATAATATTTTTGGTATTTTTGTGATAAAGATGCAAAGTAAAATAAAGGCAAAGTAAATAACAAAGGAAATAACTAGGTAGTAGGAGATTAATATGATAAAGATAGACCCGGGGGGCATAGGTTTCACTAGTGGCTTCTCTCGAGAGCATAAGTATTCTACGGTGGGTGAACAAATTACTGTTGAGCAATTGACAGAATTGAGCATAGTTATGAGAATATCTAGGTATGATCATGTATATAGGCATCACGTCCGAGACAAGTAGACCAACTCCTGCCTGCATCTACTACTATTACTCCACTCATCGACCGCTATCCAGCATGCATCTAGAGTATTAAGTTAAAAATAGAGTAATGCCTTAAGCAAGATGACATGATGTAGAGGGATAAACTCAAGCAATATGAAGAAAACCCCATCTAGTTATCCTCGATGGCAACAATACAATATGTGCCTTGCTGCCCCTACTGTCACTGGGAAAGGACACCGCAAGATTGAACCCAAAGCTAACCACTTCTCCCATTGCAATAAAGATCAATCTAGTAGGCCAAACCAAACTAATAATTCGAAGAGACTTGCAAAGATTACCAATCATACATAAAATAATTCAGAGAAGATTCAAATATTATTCATAGATAGACTTGATCATAAACCCACAATTCATCGGTCTCAACAAACACACCGCAAAAAGAAGATTACATCGAATAGTTCTCCACAAGAGAGGGGGATAACATTGTATTGAGATCCAAAAAGAGAGAAGAAGCTATCTAGCTACTAACTATGGACCCGTAGGTCTGAGGTAAACTACTCACACTTCATCGGAGAGGCTATGGTGTTGATGTAGAAGCCCTCAGTGATCGATGCCCCCTCTGGCGGAGCTCCGGAATAGGCCCCAAGATGGGATCTCGTGGATACAGAAAGTTATGGCGGTGGAATTAGGGTTTTGGCTCCGTATCTGATTGTTTGGGGGTACGTGGATATAAATAGGAGGAAGGAGTACGTCGGTGGAGCAACAGGGGGCCCACGAGGGTGGAGGGCGTGCCGGGGGGTGGGGGGTAGGCGCGCCCCTACCTCGTGGACTCCTCTTTTCTTTCTTGACGTAGGGTCCAAGTCTCTCGGGTCTTGTTCGTTGAGAAAATCATGTTCCCGAAGGTTTCATTCCGTTTGGACTCTGTTTGATATTCCTTTCCTTCGAAAGCCTAAAACAGGCAAAAACAACAAATTCTGGGCTGGGCCTCCGGTTAATAGGTTAGTCCCAAAAATAATATAAAAGTGGATAATAAAGCCCAATAATGTCCAAAATAGTAGATAATATAGCATGGAACGATCAAAAATTATAGATACATTGGAGACGTATCAAGCTCTATCTTGGCCTCTGGGCTCCCTCCTGTCCCCGAGCTCTATTCAGACCTTTGAGAGGACACCCCCCGTCAATAGCCGTCGAGCGTGTATGGAGTTGGAGTATATTGGTCTTTAGGAGTGGGAACCTAGGTGGGCTCCCTTGGTCTTTATGGAAACCATATGACCTATCTTTATGAGCCCGGCTTCAGGTGTGCCCGCGTCTTTCCGGGTGTGCGGCTACCGGGTCATTCATGTGCCATTCTGCCGCTCCTGGGTGTGGTGAGCCCACGGTGACATAAATCCGAGACTTCAGATCTACGGTCTATGTTGTGTCTGGACTTAAGATTTTGCAGCCCTCTCTTCCGCGGCTTCCTGTAATGATTTGTAGGTCAGAAATGGGCCAACGCGAGGGCCCTATAAATGGGTTGAGCCGTGTTTATCAAAGGTCGATGAGAAAAGGATTTCAGGTCGAGATGCAAGTGACGGTGATAATCATGCCCTCGCCTTTTGTGTCGGAGCTCTACGTGTTACTCCACTCCTAGCACGATCTACGAGAGATGTGTCGCTGCCTCGCGTTCCGCGCGCATCCTTATAAACCAAGGGAGAAGGACGTGAATTGCGCCTCTCCTTCCTCTGATCCCCTCATGATTTCTCCACTGTTGTCGGAAGGAGAGCACAAATATGAGGCTATTGGCAGCGGTGATGGTGAGAGGAGGCGGCATGGCCACTGGCTTCGGGGACTGTGGAGAGGGTATGGCAATGGGTGCCATGAGTTCCCATCCATCTTCTTCTAGCGGAGCAACGACCCGACCCATAGGACCGGGGAGTTGGTCAACTTCCATGACCACCTTCAATCACCTGCAAGATCTGGTCGCCCAGGTAAAAGATCATGGATGTCGCCTAAGGGGGTGAATAGGCACTTTAAAATAATTATGGTTTAGGCTTGAACAAATGCAAAATAAAACTAGTGTTTAATTTGTCAAGCACAAAACATAAAACAACTAGGCTAACCTATGTGCACCAACAACTTATGCTAAGCAAGATAAACAACTAAGTGATAGGAACATATATATGACATGAAACACTATGGCTATTACAAAGTAAAGTGCATAAGTAAAGGGCTTGGGTAAGAGATAACCGAGGCACGCGGAGATGATGATGTATCTCGAAGTTCACACCCTTGCAGATGCTAATCTCCATTTGGAGCGGTATGGAGGCACAATGCTCCCCAAAATGCCACTAGGGCCACCGTAATCTCCTCACACCCTCACACAATGTAAGATGATGTGTTTCCACTAAGGGACCCTTGAGGGCGGTCACCGAACCCATACAAATGACAACCCTTGGGGCGGTCCTCGAACCCATACACTTTGGAAACCCTTGGGGCGGTCATCGGAACACGTGCACATTGCTCGGGGCAATCTCCACAACCTAATTGGAGACGCCGACGCAAGCCCGGTGCTTTACACCACAATGATTGAGCTCCGAGACACCACCAACCTTCTAGGACGCCCAAGCACCCAAGAGGAACAAGCTCTAGGGTACCAAGCACCCAAGAGTATAATCTTCTCAACTTTTCACTTCCACATATCACCATGGACAACTCAAATCAATGCAACTAATGCAATGGCAAGGGCACACGGAGTGCCCAAGTCCCTCACTCTCAAATCCCACCAAAGCAACGAAAGCTATGGAGGAAAATGAGAGGAAGAACAAGAAGGAGAACACAAAGAACTCCAAGATCTAGATCAAAGGGGTTCCCCTCACAAAGAGGAGAAAGTGATTGGTGGAAATGTGGATCTAGATCTCCTCCCCCCCCCCAAAACTATCAAGAATCCATGGAGGGATTGAGAGATAGAAAGCTCAAAGAAGGTCAACAATGGGGGGAGGGCAAACACGAGCTATCAAGATAAGGTTCAATGGGAAGTGTTAGGGAACACAGTAATTTCAAAAAAATTCCTACGCACACACAAGATCTATCTAGGTGATGGATAGCAACGAGAGGGGAGAGTGTTGTCCACGTACCCTCGTAGACTATAAGAGGAAGCGTTATGACAACGTGGTTGATGTATTCGTACATCTTCATGATCCGACCGATCCTAGCACCGAAGGTACGGCACCTCCGCGATCTGCACACATTCAGCTCGGTGACGTCCCACGAACTCTAGATCCAGATGAGTGTCGAGGAGAGCTTCGTCAGCACAACGACGTGATGACGGTGATGATGAAGTTACCGACGTAGGGCTTCGCCTAAGCTCTACAACGATATGACTGAGGTGGAAATCTATGGAGGGGGGCATCGCACACGGCTAAGAGATCAACTTCTGTCTATGGGGTGCCCCTGCTACCTCTTGAGCATGCATTGGTTCTCCCTTGAAGAGGAAAGGGTGATGCAGCAAAGTAGCATAAGTATTTCCCTCAATTTTTGAGAACCAAGGTATCCATCCAGTAGGCGACTACACGCAAGTCGCCTAGTACCTGCACAAACAAATAAGAACCTTGCAACCAACGTGATAAAGGGGTTGTCAATCCCTTCACAACCACATGCAAAAGTGAGATCTGATAAAGATAATAAGATAAATATTTTTGGTATTTTTGTTGTATAGATTGAAAAGTAATGATTGCAAAATAAATAGTAAACTAGAATTGTAGATCGGAAACTTATATGATGTAAGGTAGACCCAAGGGCCATAGGTTTCACTAATGGCTTCTCTCAAGATAGCATATATTACGGTGGGTGAACAAATTACTGCCGAATAATTGATAGAAAAGCGCATAGTTATGATGATATCTAGGCATGATCATGAACATAGGCATCACGTCCGTGTCAAGTAGACCAAAACGATTCTGCATCTACTACTATTACTCCACACATCGACTGCTATCCGGCATGCATCTAGAGCATTAAGTTCATAAGAATAGAGTAACGCATTAGGCAAGATGACATGATGTAGAGGGATAAACTCAAGCAATATGATATAAACCCCATCTTTTTAACCTCGATGGCAAGAATACAATACGTGCCTTGCTGCTCCTACTGTCACTGTGAAAGGACACCGCAAGATTGAACCCAGAGCTAAGCACTTCTCCCATTGCAAGAAAGATCAATCTAGTAGGCCAAACCAAACTGATAATTCGAAGAGACTTGCAAAGATATCAAATCATGCATATAAGAATTCAGAGAAGAATCAAATATTGTTCATAGATAATCTTAATCATAAAGCCACAATTCATCGGATCTCGGTAAACACACCGCAAAAAGAATTACATCGAATAGATCTCCAAGAACATCAAGGAGAACTTTGTATTGAGAACCAAGGAGAGAGAAGAAGCCATCTAGCTAATAACTATGGACCCGAAGGTCTATGGTAAACTACTCACACATCATCGGAGAGGCTATGGTGTTGATGTACAAGCCTTCCGTGATCAAATCCCCCTCTGGCAAATCGCCGGAAAAAGTCCCCAGATGGGATCTCACGGGTATAGCAGGTTGCGGCGGTGGAAAATTGGTTTCGTGGCTCCCTTGGATGTTTTCAGGGTATAAGAGTATATATAGGCGAAGGAAGTAGGTCGGTTGAGCTACGAGGGGCCCACGAGGGTGGGGGCGTGCTGCCCTACCTCGTGGCCGCCTCGTTGCTTCCTTGACCTCCACTCCAAGTCTCCTGGATTGCATTTGTTCAAAAAAAGAGCCCTGTGAAGGTTTCATTCCGTTTGGATTCCGTTTGAAATTCCTTTTCTGCGAAACACTGAAATTGGCACTAGGCCTCTGGTTAATAGGTTAGTCACAAAGATAATATAAAATTGCATATTAAAGCCCATTAAACATCCAAAATAGATAATATAATAGAATGGAACAATCAAAAATTATAGATATGTTGGAGACATATCAGCCCCCTGATACGTCTCTAACGTATCTAAATTTTTTGATTGTTCCATGCTATTATATTATCCATCTAGGATGTTTTATATGCTATTTTATATGATTTTGGGGGCTAACCTATTAACCTAGAGGCCAGTGCCAGTTTCTGTTTTTTCCTTGTTTTTGAGTTTTACAGAAAGGAATACCAAACGGAGTCCAATTGACGTGCCGGTTTTTGATGATTTTTTTGTGGACCAAAAGAAGCCCCCAGAGTAAAAGAGTTGGGCCAAAAGAGTCCCGGGCCGTCCATGAGGGTGGGGCGCCCTACCCCCCCCCCCCCAGCGCGTCGCCCTATCTCGTGGACGACTCGGGGACCCCCTGACTTGTTCCCGATGCCAAAAAATCGTATAAATACAGAAATCCCCAAAAAGAAATCTAGATCGGGAGTTCCGCCGCCGCAAGCCTCTGTAGCCACCGAAGACCAATCTAGACCCATTCAGGCACCCTGTCGAAGGGGGGAATCCCTCTCTGGTGGCCATCTTCATCATCCCGGCGCTCTCCATGACGAGGAGGTAGTAGTTCACCCTCGAGGCTGAGGGTATGTACCAGTAGCTATGTGTTTTATCTCTCTCTCTATCTATCTATCTATCTATCTATCTATCTATCTATCTATCTATCTATCCATCTCTCGTGTTCTTGATTTGCACGATCTTGATGTATCGTGAGCTTTGCTATTATAGTTGGATCTTATGATGTTTCTCCCCCTCTACTCTCTTGTGATGGATTGAGATTTCCCTTTGAAGTTATCTTTATCGTATTGAGTCTTTAAACATTTGAAAACACTTGATGTATGTCTTGCATGTGCTTATCTGTGGTGACAATGGGATATTCACGTGATCCACTGGATGTATGTTTTGGCGATCAACTTGCGAGTTCCGTGACCTCGTGAACTTATGCATACTGGTTGGCACACGTTTTCGTCTTGACTCTCTGGTCGAAACTTTGGGGCACTCTTTGAAGTTCTTTGTGTTGGTTGAATAGATGAATCTGAGATTGTGTGATGCATATTGTATAATCATACCCACGGATACTTGAGGTGACATTGGAGTATCTAGGTGACATTAGGGTTTTGGTTGATTTGTGTCTTAAGGTGTTATTCTAGTACAAACTCTAGGATATATCGAACAGAAAGAATAGTTTTGTGTTATTTTTACTATGGACTCTTGAATAGATCGATCAGAAAGGATAACTTTGAGGTGGTTTCGTACCCTACAATAATATCTTCGTTTGTTCTCCGCTATTAGTGACTTTGGAGTGACTCTTTGTTGCATGTTGAGGGATAGTTATAAGATCCAATTATGTTATTATTGTTGAGAGAGCTTGCACTAGTGAAAGTATGAACCCTAGGCTTTATTTCAACGCATTGCAATACACTTTGTGCTCACCTTTATAATTAGTTACCTTGCTGTTTTTATATTTTCAGATTACAAAAACTTATATCTACCATCCATATTGCACTTGTATCACCATCTCTTCGCCGAACTAGTGCACCTATACAATTTACCATTGTATTGGATGTGTTGGGGACACAAGAGACTCTTTGTTATTTGGTCACAGGGTTGTTTGAGAGAGACCATCTTCATCCTACACCTCCCACGGATTGACAAACCTTAGGTCACCCACATGAGGGGAATTTCCTACTGTCCTACAAACCTCTGCACTTGGAGGCCCAACAACATCTACAAGAAGAAGGTTGTGTAGTAGACATCAAGCTCTTTTCTGGCGTCGTTACCGGGGAGGTTAGCGCTTGAAGGTATATCTTTAGATCTTGCAATCGAATCTTTTAGTTTCTTGTTTTATCACTAGTTTAGTCTATAAAAGAAAACTACAAAAAATGGAATTAAGGTTGCCTCATATGCTTCATCTTTTTTATGTCTTTCGTGAAAATAAGGATTCCGATAATTGTGCCAAAGTGTTAGAAGAAGAATGCATTAAAATGTTTGGCACTAAATCCTTGAATTATGAGCATGATTACAATGTTATTAGTACGAACTCTTTGAATATCCATAGTACTAATGATGATTGCACTAGTCATGATGAAAATGTCTCTTATAAGCATGTCAATTTTTGTAGGGTGCATAGAATTTGCAAGTACACACCAAATAAGGAAGATAGATTTTGCAAGAGGCATAAGTATTTAGAAACTAAATGGTTGCAAGAGAGGCTAAATGCTTGTGCTGAAAATTTAAAATTTCTTTGCCATCCTTGTGAACTTTGCAATGAACGTGATCATCTAAATCTCCAATGCAAATTGTTTTATGATCGTATCATGTCCAAAAATTGTGATGACTTGATTTCCCTTGCACATCATAATGAACTTAGTTTTGCTTGTGGGTTATGAAGAAATGAAACATTTAACTAAGAATCTTCCAGAATTTGTCCTTGATAAAGTTCTTGATTTTGATCTAGAGGAAATTTATATGCATTGTGCGATGAATTGCATTGAAAATCCTTATATTGCCAATTAAATAAAGACAAGAAAACAAACAGAAGATGAAGAAAGTACTAATGAAAGGGAAGATATTTCCCAAAATTCTCCTATTATTTCTTATGATGAATCAGGTAACGAGGAGGAGCCTTTTATTCAACCAATCTCATTAATAAGGAGCTCCAAAAATAGGATTAAACCCACACATAATGTGAAGAAGAAAAAGAAAAGACGGAGAAGCAAAGGTAAAAAGGTATCCCTCCCAAATGATGTTGCTCCTATTACTCATTGTGATGATGGTAATTGCTATACTATTGGTGATATCCATACTATTAATGATGAGAGTGATTATGCTTATGATATGAAAAGGCCCAAGCTTGGGGATGCTATGTTTGATGAGAATGACATGTTTGAGAATTTATTTGCTGCAATTAATGTTTGTCCCAAGCTTGGGGATGCTATGTTTAATGAAGATGATATTTTTAGCCTCCCAAGTTTTGATGAGCAAATTTATTATGATGATATCATGCCTCCTATTTGTGTTAATTATGAAAGTGGATTCGGAGAGGTCATGACTTTATTTAGTAATGATTCCACTATCTTGGAAGAGGTTTCAATTGATTATGATGAGAACAAAGTTGCTACTTATGATGATTATTGTGATGATACTTATGTTATAAAAAGTAGTGATGATTATATTTACAAAACTTGTCATGATTATGATTACCCTTTTTCTGAACATTACTCTTTTAATATGGAAATAATTTATAGTATTCTAGTTTCTTATGATACTCCCACTATTTCGAATGAGAAGAATTTTGCTTATGTGGAGAGTAGTAAATTCTCTATGCTTGGGGATCATGAAAATAATGCTTTATGTGATGGTTATATTGCTGAATTCATTCATGATGCTACTGAAAATTTTTATGAGGGAGGAATATATGCTTGTAGGAATTGCAATAATATCAAGTTTCCTCTCTATGTGCTTAAAATCTTGAAGTTATGCTTGTTTTGCTTTCCTATGCTAGTTGATTATTGTTCCCGTAAATTGTTTGGTCACAGAATCCCTATGCATAGGAAGTGGGTTAGAATTAAATGTGCTAGTCATATTCTCCATGATGCTCTCTTTATGTTTCAATTCTTATCTTTTATGTGAGCATCATTGAAATCATCATGCCTAGCTAGGGGCGTTAGACGATAGCGCTTGTTGGGAGGCAACCCAACTTTATTTTTGTTTTTTACTTTTTGTTCCTGTTTAGTAATAAATAATTTATCTAGCCTCTGTTATGATTGTGTTTTTATGTTTTAATTAGTGTTTGTGCCAAGTAAAGCCTTTAAGATCTTCTTAGGCAATAGTTGTTTGATCTTGCTTTAAAAAATAGAAAGTTTGTGCTCACGAAAGTAATTATCATTTTATACCAGAGCGATAAAATACCCATTCCAATTGCAGTAGATCCATATACAAATTGTCCTGGTCGTCTCAAATTTTCAGAATTTTTGGAGTTACAGAAGTATTCGAAACCTCCAGATTGCTACAAACTGTTCTATTTTTGACAGATTCTGTTTTCTATGTGTTGTTTGCTTATTTTGATGAATCTATGAGTAGTATCGGAGGGTATGAACCATAGAGAAGCTGGAATACAGTAGATATTACACCTATATGAATTTAGAATGAGTTCACGATGATATGTCCATTTTATATCATGCTTTTATATCGATATTTATTGCATTATGGGCTGTTATTACACATTATGTCACAATACTTATGCCTATTCTCTCTTATTTTACAAGGTTTGCATGAAGAGGGAGAATGCCAGCAGCTGGAATTCTAGGCTAGAAAAGGAGCAAATATTAGAGACCTCTTCTGCACAACTCCAAAAGTCCTGAAACACCACTGAAGTCAGTTTTAGAATATATAAAAAATATTGGGTGAAGAAAGCACCAGAGGGGGGCCACCCACCATCCACGAGGGTGGGGGGCGCGCCCTACCCCCTGGGCGCGCCCCCTATCTTGTGGCCCCCCTGGCAAGCCTCCGGTTCCCATCTTTGGCTATATGAAGTCTTTCGCCCTGGAAAAAATCATAAGAAAGATTTCGGGAAGAAACACCGCCTCCACGAGACGGAACCTTGGCAGGACCAATCTAGGCCTCCGGCGAAGCTGTTCTGCCGGGGAAGCATCCCTCCGGGAGGGGGAAATCATCACCATCGATCCTCTCATCGAGAGGGGGTCAATATCCATCAACATCTTCACCAGCACCATCTCATCTCAAACCCTAGTTCTTATCTTGTATCCAATCTTTGTCCCAAAACCTCAGATTGGTACCTGTGGGTTGTTACTAGTGTTGACTACTCCTCGTAGTTGATGCTAGTTGGTTTATTCAGTGGAAGATCATATGTTCAGATCCTTTATGCATATTAATACCCCTCTGATTATGAACATGAATATGATTTGTGAGTAGTTACCTTTGCTCCTGAGGACATGGGAGAAGTCTTGCTATAAGTAGTCATGTGAATTTGGTATTCGTTCGATATTTTGATGAGAAGTATGTTGTCTCTCCTGTAGTGGTGTCATGTGAATGTAGACTACATGACACTTCACCATTGTTTGGGCCTAGGGTAGGCATTGGGAAGTAATAAGTAGATGATGGGTTGCTAGAGTGACAGAAGCTTAAACGCTAGTTTATGCGTTGCTTCGTAAGGGGCTGATTTGGATCCATATGTTTCATGCTATGGTTAGGTTTACCTTAATACATCTTTTGTAGTTGCGGATTCTTGCAAGAGGGGTTAATCATAAGTGGGATGCTTGTCCAAGGAAGGGCAGTACCCAAGCACCGGTCCACCCACATATCAAATTATCAAAGTAACGAACACGAATCATATGAGCGTGATGAAAACTAGCTTGACGATAATTCCCATGTGTCCTCGGGAGCGCTTTCCTTTATATAAGAGTTTGTCCAGGCTTTTCATTTGCTACAAAAAGGATTGGTCCCTCTTGCTGCACCTTATTTACTTTTATTACTTGTTACCCGTTACAAATTACCTTATCACAAAACTATTTGTTACCGATAATTTCGGTGCTTGCAGAGAATACCTTACTGAAAACTACTTATCATTTCCTTCTGCTAGCTCCTCGTTGGGTTCGACACTCTTACTTATCGAAAGGAATACGATACATACCCTATACTTCTGGGTCATGAATACTCTTTTCTGGCGCCGTTGCCGGGGAGTGAAGCGCCTTTGGTAAGGAAAAATTTATATAGTGTGCTGAAATTTACTGTCACTTGTTACTATGGAAAGTAATCCTTTGAGGGGCTTGTTCGGGGTACCTTCACCCTGACCAATAGAGCGAAGAGTTTCTCCTCAACCTACTGAACCTACTGAAAATGTTTACTTTGAAATTCCTTCTGGTATGTTACAGAAACTGCTAGCTAATCCTTTTACGGGAGATGGAACATTACATCCTGATTTGCACCTAATCTATGTGGATGAAGTTTGTGGATTATTTAAGCTTGCAGGTATGCCCGAGGATGTTATCAATATGAAGGTCTTCCCTTTATCTTTGAAGGGAAAGGCATTAACATGCTTTAGGCTAGGTGATGATATTGGATCATGGAACTACAACCGATTGAAATTGGAATTTCATCAGAAGTTTTATCCTATGCATCTGGATCATTGTGATTGTAATTATATATATAAATTTTGGCCCCGCGAGGGAGAAAGCATCACTCAAGCTTGGGGAAGGCTTAAGTCAATTTTATATTCATGCCCCAATCATGAGCTCTCAAGAGAAATTATTATTAAATTTTTTTATGCTCGGCTTTCTCTCAGTAATCGCTCCATGCTCGATACTTCTTGTACTGGATCTTTTATGATGAAGACTATTGAATTCAAATGGGATTTATTGGAAAGAATTAAACGCAACTTTGAAGATTGGGGACTCGACGAAGGTAAGGAGTGAGCTATAACACCTAAGTTTGATTATGTTAAATCTTTTATAGATACCGATGCTTTTCGTGAATTTAGCACTAAATATGGACTTTACTATGAGATAGTAGCTTCCTTTTATCAATCCTTTGCTACTCATGTTGATCTTGTCGGATCTCAGGTTCCGGCAAAACCCTTAAGGTTCGAACACTGGGGTGCGCGCGAAGATCTTCCCCTACCAACTCATGCCCTCAACCACGCCACGATCTCAAAGGCAAGCTCGGCGAACTCGCAACACAAGGGACACAAGATTTATACTAGTTCGGGCCACCGTTGTGGTGTAATACCCTACTCCAGTGTGGTGTGGTGGATTGCCTCTTGGGCTAAGGATGAATAGTACAAGGGGAAGAACAACCTCCTGAAGTGAGGTGTTCTTGTGCTTGGTGGATGTGAGGATGGGTTGGATCTAGTTCAAGCTGAGATGGCTGGGGCTCTGTTTCGTTTGCCCTTGTTTCAGTTGCCCCTCCTACTGTGGTGGCTAATCCTATTTATAGAGGCCCTGGTCCTCTCCCCAAATATTGAGCGGGAAGGGAGCCATCAATGGCCAATTTGAAAGGGGACAGCTAGTACAAGTTATCCTGACAAAAGCAGTCTTCGCCTGCCAAAGGCTCTGATGGTGACGCCGCCTTAGGCTCCATGGTGACCTCCATCTTGCTGTCCTGCTAGTCTTGGTCTCGTTGCACCAATATGGAAACCTTTGCTTGACGCATCGGTAATCTTCGACTGTGCTTGCCTCCTTAGCACCAAAGAGGAAACAAGGACACTGTGCGTGCTGGCGCCCGCCTGGTCTCGATTGTCATGGCTCACGTCATTGGAACCTCGCGAGGTTTGCCTTGCCTTGATCTCTCCATCCCTCGTGAGCCAGCCTGGTGAGGCCGCTCTCGAGGAGGTCTTGCCTCGTCCGCCTCGCGAGTCTTGGCCCCTCGCGAGGGTCTTGAATGCTTGTTGGTGAAGATGGGCCGTACAAGCCCGCTTGCAGAGCTATGCCGTGGGCCGCAGGCAGGCAAGTCTGGGGACCCCCATTCCGAGAACACCGACATTAGCCCCTAGGCCCAAGGCGCGCTCGGACTTGGCTTCGAGGTGAAGCTAAGGGGCAAGTGCGGAGCGCCGCGGGCCCCCAATAGCCTGCTGCCTTGGTCGACGCCTGGCGATTGATTTGACATGGGTGTCTCCGTTTCCCCATGTTGCCTCCGCAACTTCTCGACTTGACGAGTCCTTGCTGCATGCAAGGAAAAAACCATCATTACCTTAGATCATGGAGGCCGGCGGTTGGCCTCCCCTTGGCTATAAATGGGAGGTGGGGGCGGAGCCCCCATCACCTGTCCCTCCTCTGCCTGTCCCGCTTCTTCTCCTTCCTTGCTCCACTCCTTGCTGGTGCAGTCATGGCACCGATTCGGAGGTTCTCGGCCGTGGAGAAGGGCAAGGCTCCCCTCAACGAGCCCGAGCTGCTCCCACCGAAGAAGAGGTGGCCCCATCGTCACGAGATGGTCGTGAGGCCGGTGGTGTCGCGACTGTGGTACGAAAGGCCGCCTCCTGGGTACCCGTTGCCCTTGTATGCTCACGCTGATGATTCCGGAGGGAGGAGCGATGAGCGTCGCCGTCCGCGCCAGGGCCGTGGCCGCCGTGCCATGGAGGCGCACACCGTCGCACCAGGGGTCCACGCTGCGGACTCCTCACGCGAGTTCGTGTTGTGGGCGGCAATGCCCCCGAGCACTTGGATTCGCATTCCGCAGTTCTTCACCGCCGAGATGCCACCGAGAGGTCCTCCCGAGCTTTGGCTGCAGCACGCCGACTGCGACGCCCTGGTGACTGGAGCGGAAGTTGAGGCCGTCGCCTCCGGGAGGATCTTCATGACTCGAGGCTGGGGCGAGATCGCCCGAGCCTGCAGTGCGAATGGCGCCCTCGCCATCCACTTCGAGTATGATGGATCCTCCATGCTGTTCTTCAAGGTCTTCGACAAGGAAGGCCGCCGCTTGGAGTACTGCCCTGAAGGAGGTCGCCAGGACGGTGCTATAGCGGGCACCGGGCCTGCCGCAGGCCTCGCCTACAGCTCCTCCAGTGACAGCGGTGACTCCTGGTGGTCCAGCGACTCTCCCGAGCTCGTGGAGTCTCCGGAGACGAGCGACGACAGCTACGTGCCCCCAAGCTCTCGCTGAGCCCGGAGCAGGGCCGCAGCGGCTGGCCGCCGCCGCTGATCTGGATGAGGTTGGCGCCGGCCTTTCGTGACCCACTGTCGATGATGGCGTCGGCGACGTCTGGCGCATGTAGATAGATCTCGTAGGAATTCCCTTATTTTTGTTCCCTGCGAGGAATTGAAACGGACCCCGTGGGGGTGTGTAAAGCGTCTGTAATGCCTTTTGTTAATATTACCCTTATTGTGAAAACTGGCGAGCACATGTCCTACTGAGGCTCGGTCTCCCCTTTCCAATCCCGCAGCAGCTTGGTGCTCTACGCTGACAGGTCCCAGTCCCTAGGCAGGCTGCAGTCGTCGCTGGTATGCCAGGTCGCGATGCCGTGGTCAAGGCCAGGAGGTGAGCGGCCCGAGGTCCAGTAAGAGCTCCTGAGGCGCGATGCTCAAGAGGTCCCCTTTAGCGTCCAAGTATCTACCTGAGGATGGGAAAGTGAGGGGACGTTGCCGCAGCAGGGCAGCGAAATGGAGAGGATCTTATGCCGTAGCGCTGGGTCAGTGTAGCTACAAGACTTATCTTGGCATTTCGGAGCTGGTTCCTTGTGTTGCGCTAGACTTGGGCGTCGGCCACTACTGGGTAGCTAGGTTAGGCCCGTGCGAGCCTCCCCCTCTTCTCCATGCTCTCCAAAGTGCTCTGCATCCTCAGGTCCTAGCCCTCGAGCGATCTCAGCTACCGCTGGTATGTCAGGTCGCGATGCCATGGTCAAGGCTAGGGGTGAGTGCTGGAGAGCCAGTAAGAGCTCCTGAGTCACGATGCTTAGGAGCCCCCCTTTTAATGCGCAAGTGAATCGAATGGGAGAAGAGAGAGAGTCCGTGGGACCGCCTGCTTTAGTCCTCAGGGAGTTCCCGTAAGTTAGCGCGAGGAGGGGAAGAAATCACCGCGGTGATCGCCTGTCTGTTGCCGGCTTGTGGGAGGGGACTCCCTACTGCGGAGAGCCCCCGGGGCGTGTACAACCCCGCCCTGACACGGGGGTTGCATGGCAGGGCTGGAGGAGGTGTATCTGGGCACTCGTCAGCCAGCGCGGGACTCACGAGGCCCTACCTCAAGGCGGGTTGCGCCTGGTCTTGATTCTTGATGGCTGTGGTGGTCCTGCAAGGTGGTTAGACAACCTTGGCCGGACGAATCTGCTAAGGTTATCGCATTAGAAGGCCAAGCACCAACGACCCCAGGAGGTGACGTGAACAGCACCGTCCCACCAGACAGAGCTCAGCTGTTGGGTTTATCTGCGCTGCAGGGACGGGCCCGAGCACAGACCCCGTGCCTAGCCTTCTCATGCGAAGGATCCTGAAGAAAGACGATCGACGCGTGGCTCCCATGGTGGGTGACAAACAAGCAAGTGATAACCATAGATAGATTACGCATGAAAAGCAACATGCCACTGGGTCAGGCCCGAGCGGCTTGGGGATGATGCAGCCCGAGGGGCGCCCCCAGCAAGGTAAGCTAAAGACATAAACAAGAAGGGATACATGCCATAGGGATAGACCCACGCGTCTTGGGAATGATGCAGCCCTGAGGGCGCGCCTAGCTAAATAAAATTGGAAAATGTCACCTGATTCTGCTGTTGAAGGGGTGTTGAGGCAGCTGAAGGTACGCGGCGAAGGGGTTGCTCCTCACGAGCCACCGGGGCCCTGAGCCTCGGGAGGCTCTGGGAAAAAAAAGGGTCCAGGCGGTTCCTTGAAGACCATCTCCATCTCCGCCAGGACTGCGTGATGCCTGTCCTCCTAACCCGCCATGACGCTCCGCAGGTTGCGCTGGAAGGCAGCAACCACGCTCGGCAGGCCGAATGGCATGCAAACGTCGCTGTGCGATGGGCCCTCGCAGCGCCCCACGCGCGAAGGCCAGAAGAGCTCCTGAGACGTGGCCCTATTGAGCCCTGGGATGCCGATGCAGACGCGTAGCTCACCACCCTCGCCTGGGTGGGGAGCAATGCTAGGTGGGCGGCAGTCGCCGCGAATCGCTCTTTCTTCCTGAAGCTCCTGAGTGGTCTTGGTAATGAACTCCTGAGCGCCGGGCGATCCTTGTCCTGTGTCCTCCTGAGGGAAACATGCCACGTAGCATGCCTCCAAATGGTGCCCGAGCGGCTCCCTCATAACGTTGGCAAGGTCTGAGGCCCTCTAGAAGAGTGCCCCCGAGCCCTGCCCGAGGAGGGCGCCCGGCGCGCCTTCCTATGCGACAGAGGGAGGCGCCCTAGGTCCGGGCGCTGATCCTGACGTGGTGCCACTTGCAGCCCCGCTCTCCTGAGGCCCAATATGGAGTAGCTGCTTCTTCTTCTTGGGGATGGCCTCAGGAGGGTACTCGCCCTTGCTGTTGGGGTCGTCGATTGCTGCAGCTTGAAAGGCACGCTCGAGGGAGCACACCGCGTCTCTTTCTTCACAGGGGACTGTGATGATTCCGCCACTTCCTAGCATCTTGAGGACGTTGTAGCCGTGGTGGGTCACCGCCATGAACTTAGCCAGGGCTGGATACCTGTGGATGGCATTGTACGACAGATGGGTGTGGGCGATGTCGAAGTCGATGAGCTCAGTGCGGTAGTTGTCGCGCTGTCCGAAGGTGACTGGGAGGCGGACCTGGCCTATCAGTGTGGTGGAGCCGTTGGTCACTCCTGAGAAAGGCTTGGTAGGCTAAAGTTGATCGTAGGGCACTTGAAGGTTGTCGAACGTCTCGACAGACATGACTTTAAGACCTGCACCGCCGTGGATGAGAGTCTTGGTGACTTGCACGTTGCTAATGACAGGTGAACAGAGCATCGGGAGAGCGCCGGCGGTGGCCGCGAACTTGAGCCGATCTGCGGACCTGAAGGTAATAGCGCACTTGGACCGCCTGAGCGAGTGTGTAGCCTCAAGCTTGGGAAGAGCTGTGTTCACCTCGCGAGAGAACTGCTTGAAGATACGCTATGAGGTCGGGGCTTGAGCTCTGCCCAAGATGCAGGCGATAGCACACGGCTCCTGGAAGCCCCCAGCCCCCTCGTCTTGGTGGTGGTCATCATTCCTTCTTGGTGGTGGCGGCAGTGGAGGAAGCCCAGCATTGCCCTGAGGACGGTCCTACGAGGCTGATCCCTCCAGGAACCTTCGCGAAGCTGATCCTGCCAGCGGTCCTCACAAGGCTAGTCGCGCCACTCCTGGCGCAGGCCTCGGTCGTCCCAACGTCCTCTGCCACGTCCACCTCCTCGGCCATAGCCTCGGTCGTTGCGCTCGGGGAGTCGACTGAAGCGTCCATCGCGAATGGCCCTGAGGTCTTGACAATCATTGGTGTTGTGGCTGTGCACGTTGTGGAAGGCGCAGAATGGTCGGCTGCTCTTAGATCACTCAGGCTGGTCCCTGCCGCGCTTCGTGTCCGGTTCTGCCATGAGTACGGCCGCTCCCTTGTGCTTCACATCCTTGACCTTGGCTTTTTTATCTTCCAGGTCGGCAGCTGGGAGCTCGAGAAGGGAAAGGCGCCCTTCCTCAGCCCTTGCGCACTTGGTCACCAGGTTGAACAGCTCGAGGGATGTGCACAACTCCTCGTGGATGGCGAGCTCCTCCTTCATGTTGACGTCGCGGACGCCATCGGAGAACGCTGAGATGATGGCCTCGTCCGTCACCTTGCGGATCTTGAGACAAACATTGTTGAAGCGTTGGATGTACTTCTGGAGGGTTTCCCCTGGTTGTTGCTTGACGCGGCGCAGGTCACCCGCGGCCGGTGGGCGGTCGCGAGTGCCCTAGAAGTTGGCGAATAAACGATCGCGCATCTCGTTCCAGGAAGAGATGGAGCCTGGAGGCAGGTTCAGGAGCCACGAGCATGCACCATCCTTGAGAGCCATGGGGAACCAGTTCGCCATGACTTTCTCATCGCCGTTGGCTGCCTCGATGCTCAGCTCGTAGAGCTGCAGGAACTCCGTGGAGTCGGGGGTGCCGCCGTAGCACGGAGGAAGGTCTGGCTTGAACTTGCGTGGCCATGCGACGCTACGCAGCTCGGGGGGGAGCGCGGCAGTCCGCGGTGGCCACCGGGACCCTTTGCTGATGCGGAGCCTGACCTTGTCGCCCTCGCACCACCATCATAGGCGGTGCACGGTCTTGTTGTAGTGGCGCCGGGAGCGCATGAGCGTTTTCTTGCGGACGAGGGACTTCTTGGCAGCTTCCTTCTTCGTGTATGGGCGCCCGACGTGGCGGATCACGCCGGGGGGGGGGGGGGCACATGCCTAGGCGCCAGGGCACCGTCTTGGGGCAAAGGTGGTGGAGGTGCTCCATGAGCCACGTCACCCACAGCTGGCGGAGGGCGAGGTAGCGAGAGGGACGGCACAGGGGAGCCCCCTGCGGCGCTGACAAGCTCGGCGATGCGGTCGAGCCAGTCCTCGTACATCTCGTCAATGGGGCAGTAGCGCAGGAGTTCGCCTGCCATGCACAACGCAGCCTACGCGTCCGTGGGAGCACGACGGGCGTGAGACGACGAGCCGGCCAGGGTCAGCGATGGAGTGGCGGTGCGGCCATCTCACCGCACCGAGGGGTGCAGCAAGGAGGCTTGCTGCTTGTTCCCTGCCGGGCCAGTGACGGCATTGGCGGCAGGCGACGGAGAATGACGTGGTGGCCCGCCAACGGGAGCCGTCTGAACAACACGGGCGGCGAGGGCGGCCCGGCGCTCAGTGCGAGCTCGGCGAGCGTCCGACATGGAGGTGACAAAGCGACGGGACGCGGAGCGACGGAAGGAAAGCTTCGGCACACCCCTACCTGGCGCGCCAAATGTCGGATCTCGGGTTCCGGCAAAACCCTTAAGGTTCAAACACTGGGGTGCGTGCGAAGATCTCCCCCTACCAACTCATGCCCTCAACCTCGCCACGATCTCAAAGGCTAGCTCGACGAACTCGTAACACAAGGGACACAAGATTTATACTGGTTCGGGCCACTATTGTGGTGTAATACCCTACTCCAGTGTGGTTTGGTGGATTGCCTCTTGGGCTGATGATGAACAGTACAAGGGGAAGAACAGCCTCCTGAAGTGAGGTGTTCTTGTGCTTGGTGGATGTGAGGATGGGTTGGATCTAGTCCAAGCTGAGATGGCTGGGGCTCTATTTCATTTGCCCTTGTTTTAGTTGCCCCTCCTACTGTGGTGGCTAATCCTATTTATAGTGGCCCTGGTCCTCACCCCAAATATTGAGAAGGAAGGGAGCCAACAACGACCAATTTGAAAGGGGACAACTAGTACAAGTTATCCTGACAAAAGCAGTCTTCGCCTGCCAAAGGCTCTGGTGGTGACGCCGCCTCTAGCTCCATGGTGACCTCCGTCTTGCCGTCATGCTGGTCTTGATCTCGTTGCACCAATATGGAAACCTTTGCTTGATGCCTCGGTACTCTTCGCCTATGCTTGCCTCCTTAGCACCAAAGAGGAAACAAGGACACTGTGCGTGCCAGCGCCCGCCTGGCACCCGCCTGGTCTCGATCGTCATGGCTCACGTCATTGGAATCTCGCAAGGTTTGCCTTGCCTTGATCTCTCTACCCCTCGCGAGCCAGCCTGGTGAGGCCGCTCCCGAGGAGGTCTTATGTCGTCCGCCTCGCGAGGCTTGGCCCCTCGCGAGGGTCTTGAATGCTTGTTGGTGAAGATGGGCCATACAGGCCCGCTTGCAGAGCCACGCCGTGGGCCGCAGGCAGGCAAGTCTGGGGACCCCCGTTCCCAGAACACCGACAGATCTCCCTAATGAGAAGTGGCTTAAATATCATCCTCCCATTGAAGTAAAAGTGGTTGGACCTATTAAAGTTGAAGAAAAGACTATCACTTATAATGTTGATCCTATTGTTCCAACTGCTTATATTGAGAAACCACCTTTCCCTATTAGAATAAAGGATCATGCTAAAGCTTCAATTGTGGTTCGTAATATTAATACTAGAACACCTACGCCCTCTGAGAAAATTAAAGTAGAACCTAGTATTGCTATGGTTAAGGATCTCTTGTGTGATAATATTGATGGGCATGTTATTTACTTTTGTGATGAAGCTGTTAGAATTGCTAGACCCGATACTAAAAATAAACATAGACCTATTGTAGGCATGCCTGTTATTTCTATGAAAATAGGAGATCATTGCTATCATGGCTTATCTGATATGGGTGCTAGTGCGAGTGCAATACCTCATTCTTTATATGTAGAAATTATGCATGATATTGCACCTGCTGAGATAGAAGGTATTGATGTTACAATTAAGCTTGCCAGTAGAGATACTATTTGACCGATTGGGATTGTTAGAGATGTTGAAGTCTTCTGTGGGAAGGTTAAATATCCTACTGATTTTCTTGTTCTTGGTTCCCCACAAGATGACTTTTGTCCCATTATATTTGGTAGACCCTTCTTGAATACTGTTAATGCTAAGATAGACTGCAAAAAGGATATTGTTTATGTTGGTTTAGGGGATATGTCTCTTGATTTTAATTTTGCTAAATTTTTTAGACAACCCTATGATAAAGATTTGCCTAGTAAAGATGAAATTATTGGTCTTGCTTCTATTACCATGCGTGAAAGCACAAATGCTCCCTAGGTGGTTTTGGTAATTAATGTCAACATATCTTTTGTTGGACTAACATTTTTATCTAGTATGTTTCAGATAAGTTCAATAGTGAAGTGGCATAGACTAGAGGATGTGAAACCCCTTCAAGATGCTATGGACAAAGGATTGGCTCAAGCTCAAAGCTTAAGACTCTACATTTTCCATTTTAGTGATCCAAGATCACATTGAGTCTATAGGAAAAGCCAATACTATCAAGGAGGGATGAGGTGTTGCTTAATGAGGATCTTGCTCAAAATGCTTAGTGATATGCTCCAAAACCCTCAACTACGTTCTCACATCCACATATGACCTAAACCAAAAGTCAAACTCGGCCCCACCGATGCTTTCTATCCGGCGCCACTGAGTTTCAAATGTCTTAGCCACTGCCACAAACCCTAGGCAAATCGGTCTCACCGATAGGGATCTCGGTCTCACCGAGATGGGATCGCAAACTCTCTGTTGCCTATTGCAATACTTCCGGTCTCACCGAAACTTGTGATCGATCCCACCGAAACTGCAATATAAACTCTCTTGTTCCCTTTTGTAACGTTTCGGTCTCCCCGAAATGAGAAATCGGTCCCACCGAGTTTACCTGACCAACTCTCTGGTTAGCTTATTACCAAGATCGGTCTTACCGAGTTTGTGTAATCGGTCTCATTGATATTACGTTATGCCCTAACCCTAATCATATCGGTCCTACCGAGTTGCATGTTGGTCCCACCGAAAACCCCAACGGTCACTAGCTTTGCTAGATTGGTCAGACCGAGTTTAACCATTTGCTCCCACAGAGTTTGGAAAGTTATGTGTAACTGTTAGATTTTGTGTGGAGGCTATAAATACCCCTCCACCACCTCTTCATTCATGGAGAGAGCCATCAGAACAAACCTACACTTCCAACCTATATTTTCTGAGAGAGAACCACCTATACTTGTGTTGAGACCAAGATATTCCATTCCTACCATATGAATCTTGATCTCTAGCCTTCCCCAAGTTGCTTTCCACTCAAATCTTCTTTCCACCAAATCCAAATCCTGTGAGAGAGAGTTGAGTGTTGGGGAGACTATCATTTGAAGCACATGAGCAAGGAGTTCATCATCAACACACCATTTCTTACTTCTTGGAGAGTGGTGTCTCCTAGATTGGCTAGGTGTCACTTGGGATCCTCCGACAAGATTGTGGAGTTGAACCAAGGAGTTTGTAAGGGCAAGGGGATCGCCTACTTCGTGAAGATCTACCGCTAGTGAGGCAAGTCCTTCGTGGGTGATGGCCATGGTGGGATGGACAAGGTTGCTTCTTCATGGACCCTTCTTGGGTGGAGCCCTCCGTGGACTCGCGTAACCATTACCCTTCGTGGGTTGAAGTATCCATCAACGTGGATGTACGATAGCACCACCTATCGGAACCACGACAAAAACATTTGTGTCTCCAATTGCGTTTGAATCTTCCAAACCCTTCTCTTTACATTATTGCAAGTTGCATGCTTTACTTTCCGCTACTCATACACTCTTTGCATGCTTTCTTGATATGTCTTGTGTTTGTTAAACTTGTGCCTAAACTCCACTTCAACTTAAGAAAATTAAAAAGTGCAACTTTTGGTACTTAGTGTCTAATCACCCCCCTCTAGACACCTCTTCTCGGTCCTTTCAATTGGTATCAGAGCTTTGGTCTCCATTGCTTTGGTTTAAACACCATTGGAGGAAGATGGATGAGTCTACTTTGGGGAGTCTTAGACGTAGAGTGCCTATTCTTGATGGAGAATATTTTCATGAGTGGAAAAATGAAATGCTTGAGATTTTCAATGAATATCATTTGAACAAGTACATTACTAGCTCTTGTGCACCTCATGTTGATCCTTTCCATCCTACCCTTGATGAGTCTATTGACATGATCCGCAACCTTAGAACTATTAATCTTATCACTAGAGGCTTGCCTAGAAACTTGATTGGATGTTTGCCTACTCTTAAGTGTGCCTACACCATATGGAAATTTCTTGAGGAACTCTTTCCAAATTATTCCTTGAAAGATCTAGATGAAATTCTCCATATATCCATTGCCTTGATTAAGATGAATTCCAATGATCTCGATTTTGGTGACTGCTTATTTGAGCTTACTAATCTTACGAGTGCCAAAGGAGATGTTGGAATCATTAGCAATATCATTTCCAGAGCTATAACTATAGAAATGATCATTTATCTAATGAATTACCCTCTCTAGGAATTGATCAATCACAAGATGATGTTGAACATGGATACTCTGATGAGGATGATGATGATAGTGACTATGACCTTGATGATGCGATGAGACACTTTGGTCTTATGGCAAATCTTCATGGCTACATGGACGGAGAAAGGGAATGGGTTCTCGATAGTGGATGTACTGATCATATGACCGGAGATAAAGATATCTTCCGTGAGCTTGCTGAAAACAACGGCCCTTGAAAATATGTCACCTTTGGTGATAACGCAAAGGGTAAGGTGGTTGGCCTAGGTAAGGTGGCCATCTCACATGATAGCTCCATACAAAATTTCATGCTCGTTGAATCTCTTGGGTACAATTTACTTTCAGTATCTAGACTTGCTGATTTCGGTTTCAATATCCTATTCACTGAAGTAGATTGCGAAGTGTTTCATAGAGACAATCGTAAAATGGTCTTTACCGGAATACGGAGAGGTGATCTTTACATTGTTTATTTCACTAAAAAGGCTCAACCTAGAACTTGCTTAATTGCTAAATCTTCTAAAGGTTGGTTATGGCATAGACGATTAGGTCATGTTGGTATGCGAAACCTTGACAAGCTTATTAAAGGTGATCATATCCTTGGAGTAAAAGATGTTATATTTGACAAGGATAGACTTTGTAGTGCTTGTCAGGCAGGGAAACAAGTTGGAGGAAGTCATCGCGCAAAGAACATCATGACCACGAGAAGACCACTCGAACTACTTCACATGGATCTCTTTGGTCCAAATGCCTACAAGAGTTTCGGTGGTAACTCATTTGGACTAGTCATAGTTGATGATTTTAAACATTTACGTGGGTGTTTTTCTTGATGACAAATCGCAGGTACAAAAGATCTTCAAAAACTTTGCTAGGAAGGCCCAAAATCAATTTGACATGAAGATCAAGAAGGTTCGAAGCGACAACGGAACGGAGTTCAAGAACGCAAATGTGGATACCTTTATTCACGAAGAAGGGATTTCACATGAGTTCTCGGCTACATACACACCTCAACAAAATGGATTCGTTGAGAGGAAGAACCGGACACTCATCGAAATGACAAGAACGATGCTTGATGAGTACAAGATGCCAAAGCACTTTTGGGGGGAAGCGGTTGAGACAGCTTGTCATGCAACAAATCGCTTGTATCTTCACAAGCTACTAGGCAAGACGGCATACGAGCTTCTCACCGGCAACAAACCACCAGTTGGATACTTTCGAGTATCCGGCTGAAAGTGCTACATTCTTGATAAACATCGTCGTTCTAAATTTCCTCCTAAGTCTCATGAAGGTTTTCCACTTGGTTATGGCTCAAACTCTCACACATACCGTGTCTACAATAATTTCACCCGAAAGGTTGAAGAGACGATAGATGTGAAGTTTGATGAATCTAATGGCTCGCAAGTAGAGCAATTTCCAATTGATGTAGGAGACAAAGACCCTTCGGAAGCAATCCAAGACTTGTCTATTGGCAAGATTCGTCCAACGGAGGTGAAGGAGAGTACCTCGTCCGTCCAAGTGGAAGCTTCTACATCACGACAAGGTGAACCAATAGTTGATACGGAAGCATCCAAAAGTGGGACAAATCAAGAGGAAGAAAATGAGGAAGTGTATCAAGAGGAACGCCAACAACCTCCTTCTCCACCATGACAAGAGAATGACAATGTCAACAATGAAGAAGGCCAAGAAGAAGAACAAGATGAAGAAGATGTTCAACCAAGATCCAAGCAAAAGCTTTCATGAGTTCGAGCAAGAATTGCTAAAGATCATCCCGTCGAGCAAATCTACAATGATATCCAAACCAGGAGAATCACTCGCTCAAAAACTCGTTTAACTAACTTTTGTGAACATTACTCATTCATCTCTCGCATTGAACCTTTGAAGGTTGAAGAAGCATTGGAAGATCCGGATTGGATAAACGCTATGCATGAAGAGCTACACAACTTTGAGAGAAATCAAGTGTGGACATTGGTTGAAAAGCCCGACAACAACCACAACATCATTGGTACCAAATTGGTGTTTCGCAACAAGCAAGATGAAGATGGTCAAGTTGTCCGCAACAAAGCACGCCTAGTCGCCCAAGGCTACACTCAAGTCGAAGGTATGGACTATGGTGAGACATATGCCCCCGTTGCTAGACTTGAGTCCATTCGCATCTTACTCGCCTATGCTAATCATCATGATATCACCTTATACTAAATGGACATAAAAAGTGCTTTTCTGAATGGTGAAATTGAGGAGGAAGTTTATGTTAAGCAACCTCCCAGATTTGTCAATCCTAAGAAACCTAATCATGTTTACAAACTTCACAAAGCTCTTTATAGTCTTAAACAAGCTTCTAGAGCATGGTATAAATGCTTGACCAAGTTCCTTATTGAAAAAGGCTTTGAAATTGGAAAAATAGATTCTACTCTTTTTACTAAAAGGGTTAATGGAGAACTATTTGTATGCCAAATTTATGTCGATGATATTATATTTGGATCAACTAACCCTCATTTTAGTGAAAAGTTTGGAAAGCTAATGTCGGAGAAGTTTGAGATGTCGATGATGAGTGAACTCAAATTCTTTCTCGGTTTGCAAATCAAGCAAACTAAGGAAGGCACCTTTGTATCTCAAACAAAGTACACCAAGGACTTATTCAAGAAGTTCAATATGCAAGAATGCAAAGGTATGACTACACCCATGCCTACTAGTGGACATCTTGATTTAACCAAAGATGGTGAACCGGTTGATCAAAAGGTTTATCGCTCTATGATTGGTTCATTGTTATATCTATGTGCTTCACGTCCCGATATTATGCTAAGGGTGTGCATGTGTGCACGATATCAAGCTGCTCCTAAAGAATGCCATCTTAAGGCCGTGAAAAGGATAGTGAGATACTTAATCCATACACCAAATTTTGGCATTTGGTATCCAAAGAGGGCTTCCTTTGATCTTGTTGGCTACTCCGATTCGGACTATGTCGGTGACAAGGTTGATAGAAAGTCAACTTCGGGTACTTGTCAATTTCTTGGTAGATCTCTTGTCTCTTGGTCCTCCAAGAGACAAAACTCGGTATCCTTATCCACCGCCGAAGCGGAATACATTGCCGCTGGATCATGTTGTGCTCAATTACTTTGGATGACCCAAACACTTAAAGATCATGGGATTGATGTGAAACATGTGCCATTGCTTTGTGACAATGAAAGTGCTATTAAGATTGCTCACAATCTCGTGCAACATTCTCGAACTAAGCATATTTAAGTTCGTCATCATTTCATTCGAGATCATGTTGCCAAAGGGGACATTAATCTTAAGCATGTTCGCACCGATAAGCAATTTGCGGATATATTTACCAAACCACTTGATGAGAAAGTGTTTTGCAGGTTAAGAGGTGAATTGAACATCATTGATGCTTCAAACTTGGAGTAGGAACTCCATTTGATACATGGAAGGCATGTGCCTATGACTAATCCTTGATATTTCTCTTATGTTGACTATCCTATGTCTTGGATATATTTGCACCTTGCATGCTATATAACCCGTGTAGGTACTTGGATGAATCGAAATCTATGAGATTGCAACTCACTCACATCCTAAGCAATTTCTATTTCACCAAGTCACTACACAATGGTGGATGAAGACAAGGAAGCACGCAACCATTCAAACATATCCTTTGACAAATTCTATCATGATTGTCATTTTGGATACACAAGTGCTCTTCCTTGCAAGAACTAACCCATGTAGGTAGATGAACTCAAACTCCAAGTGGTGCTCCCAACTCTTGATGAGCTACATCAACCTTGAGCAACCCACACAAGTTCAACTACATGATCATGATCAATACCACCACCCAAGGTATGTTATTCCATCTTAGAGAAGATTTACTCCAAGTCATGGGATAAAGCAACTCAACAAGATGTGAATACACCAAGATGCTTTGACGAAAAATGGTAACCCCATTTTGAGCTTAAACGATGAGTATGACCAAAGATCAAGTGATCTCACTTGACTCCTAAGTCAATATACTCTAACATAGGTGACTTTGTCACCGCCCAATTCTAGATGAAGTTCTCTTGTCTTCTTTTCTGTGCTCTTGCATTTGTATCATGCATATTTGTTTCCCTCTTCAAATTCATCTAGATTCTTTTTAGTTTCTTCTCTTTTATTTTCTGTTCTGCATTAAATTCCTTGCAAAAATTCTTGTGAGATCTTACTTGTCTAGTGAGTTGAGGTGACAAGTGTTTTCTCTGCGATGAACTCGGTCACACCGGGCTGTTTACTTCGGTCCAACCGAACCCTTTCGGTGCCACCGAAACACCAAACTCGATGCTACTGATTTCACTGCAGGAAAAACATCTTGCCACTTGTTTCTGAATTCTTTTTAATCCATCTTCACTCAATGAATCTTGTCCTCGACCAACATCCTACTCAACTTGCTGCTTTGTTCCGTGACTCGAGGACCAAACCCATCATGACAAAAATCCAGAAGAACCCTTCTTGGAAATTGATGTCAAAGGGGGAGAGAGAGACCATCACATCAAAGCTTAATCATATCTATAGGGGGAGTGAATACTCTAGGGAAGAAAGATACCCCAGATGCCTGGTGTTCAAGAGGAGAGAAGTCACATGTCTTCAAGAGGGGAAAGACATGTTCAATTGCAGTAGCTCTGTTTATTTCCTTTGAGCTCTGCTTTTTGCTCTGATTTTCTGTTCCCTATCTTCTCCCAATATCCCATGTTAGATTCAGGGGGAGCAAGACATCTAAGGGAAGGAAATCCTTGAATTTACTGCACATCTTTACCTTTGGGGACATGTCTATATCCAATGTGGTACTTAGTACTCACTCTACATGTCATCCCAGTCTTGGTACTCTTGTGGTTTCTCTTGGTTGCTCTGGCCAGTAGGTGTATCTGTGTTACCTAACCTTGTTTACGCAGGTTCATCCCATCCCAAGCCAACTCAAGACCACAAGGTAAGTATATGCATCATAGTCATGTGAATGAGAATTTCTTGCTGATGTACATACTGTTTGCAAGGACTCATGAGCATGAAGGTACATTTCTCATATTTTCATCATTTGCTCTGATGCATATAGCCAAGATACATGTAACACATTGCTTACTCTGTCATGTTTATGCATTCACATGCTCCTATATTCCATAATCACATGATTGCATACATGTAGGGGCAGCCTATGCAAGTTACATGTCTTTCCAAAGCTTTACTTACTACTCTTAATATCTTGATCTAAAGCCTTGATGTATGTTGTCATCAACTACCAAAAAGGGGGATATTAAAATCACAAATGCTCCCTAGGTGGTTTTGGTAATTAATGTCAACATGTCTCTTGTTGGACTAACATTTTTATCTAGTATATTTCAGATAAGTTCAACAGTGAAGTGGCATGGACTAGAGGGTGTGAAACCCCTTCAAGATGCTAAGGACAAAGGATTGGCTCAAGCTCAAAGCTTAAGACTCTACATTTTCCATTTTAGTGATCCAAGATCACATTGAGTCTATAGGAAAAGCCAATACTATCAAGGAGGGATGAGGTGTTGCTTAATGAGGTTCTTGCTCAAAATGCTTAGTGATATGCTCCAAAATCCTCAACTACTTTCTCACATCCACATATGACCTAAACCAAAAGTCAAACTCGGCCCCACCGATTCTTTCTATCCGGCTCCACCGAGTTTCAAATGTCTTAGCCACTGCCACAAACCCTAGGTAAATCGGTCTCACCGATAGGGATCTCGGTCTCACTGAGATGGGATTGCAAACTCTCTGTTGCCTATTGCAATACTTTCGGTCTCACACAAACTTGCGATCGGTCCCACCAAAACTGCAATGTAAACTCTCTGGCTCCCTTTTGTAACGTTTCGGTCTCACCGAAATGAGCAATCGGTCCCACCGAGTTTACCTGACCAACTCTCGGGTTAGCTTATTACCAAGATCGGTCTCACCGAGTTTGTGTAATCGGTCTCACCGAGATTACGTTATGCCCTAACCCTAATCATATCGGTCCTACCGAGTTGCATGTCGGTCCCACCGAAAACCCTAACGGTCACTAGCTTTGCTAAATCGGTCAGACCGAGTTTAACCATTCGGTCCCACCGAGTTTGGAAAGTTATGTGTAACGGTTAGATTTTGTGTGGAGGCTATAAATACCCCTCCACCACCTCTTCATTCGTGGAGAGAGCCATCAGAACAAACCTACACTTCCAACCTATATTTTCTGAGAGAGAACCACCTACACTTGTGCTGAGACCTAGATATTCCATTCCTACCATATGAATCTTCATCTCTAGCCTCCCCCAAGTTGCTTTCCACTCAAATCTTCTTTCCACCAAATCCAAATCCCGTGAGAGAGAGTTGGGTGTTGGGGAGACTATCATTTGAAGCACAAGAGCAAGGAGTTCATCATCAACACACCATTTCTTACTTCTTGGAGAGTGGTGTCTCCTAGATTGGCTAGGTGTCACTTGGGAGCCTCCGACAAAATTGTGCAGTTGAACCAAGGAGTTTGTAAGGGCAAGGGGATTGCCTACTTCATGAAGATCTACCGCTAGTGAGGCAAGTCCTTCGTGGGCGATGGCCATGGTGGGATAGAGAAGGTTGCTTCTTCGTGGACCCTTTGTGGGTGCAGCCCTCCGTGGACTCGCGCAACCGTTACCCTTCGTGGGTTGAAGTCTCCATCAACGTGGATGTACGATAGCACCACCTATCGGAACCACGACAAAAACATCCGTGTCTCCAATTGCGTTTGAATCTTCCAAACCCTTCTCTTTACATTCTTGCAAGTTGCATGCTTTACTTTCCGCTGCTCATACACTCTTTGCATGCGTGCTTGATATGTCTTGTGTTTGTTAAACTTGTGCCTAAACTCCACTTCAACTTAAGAAAATTAAAAACTGCAACTTTTGGTACTTAGTGTCTAATCACCCCCCCTCTAGACACCTCTTCTCGGTCCTTTCAGTGCCTCCTAATGATCCTTTAGAACAATATTTGCTAGACCATGAAAATGATATGTTTATGAATGAAAGAAGGGAAATAGATGAAGTATTCTTTAAACTGGGACCTATTTTGAAACACAACTTGCCTGTTGAAATTCTAGGGGATCCTCCTCCACCCAAGGGTGATCCCGTGTTTGAGCTTAAACCATTACCTAATACTATTAAATATGCTTACCTTGATAAAAAGAAGATATATCCTGTTATTATTAGTGCTAACCTTTTAGAGAAGGAAGAACAGAAATTATTGAAAACTCTGAAGAAGCACCGTGCTGCTATGGGATATACTCTTGATGATCTTAGGGGCATTATTCCCACTCTATGCCAGCACAAAAAAAATTGGAGAAAGATGCTAAACCGGTTGTTGATCACCAACAACGGATAAATCCTAAGAAGGAAGAAGTGGTAAGAAAAGAAATACTCAAGCTTCTGGAGGCAGGTATAATTTATCCTGTTGCTGATAGTCAGTGGGTAAGTCCTGTCCATTGTGTCCCTAAGAAGGTAGGTATTACTGTTGTTCCAAATGATAAAGATGAATTGATCCCACAAAGAATTGTTACAGGTTATAGAATGGTAATTGATTTCGGCAAACTAAATAAAGCTACTAAAAAGGATCATTACCCTTTACCTCTTATTGATCAAATGCTAGAAAGATTATCCAAACACACACACTTTTGCTTTCTAGACGGTTATTCTGGTTTCTCTCAAATACCTGTGTCAAAAGAGGATCAGGAAAAGACCACTCTTACTTGTCCTTTTGGAACCTTTGCTTATAGACGTACGCCTTTTGGTTTATGTAATGCACCTGCTACCTTTCAAAGATGCATGACTGCTATATTCTCTAACTTTTGTGAAAAGATTGTTGAGGTCTTCATGGATGATTTTTTTGTATATGGAACTTCTTTTGATGATTGCTTAAGCAACCTTGATCGAGTTTTGCAGAGATGTGAAGAAACTAATCTTGTCTTGAATTAGGAGAAGTGACACTTTATGGTTAATGAAGGTATTGTCTTGGGGCATAAAATTTCTGAAAGAGGTATTGAAGTTGATAAAGCTAAAGTTGATGCTATTGAAAAGATGTCGTGTCCGAAGGACATTAAAGGTATAAGAAGTTTCCTTGGTCATGTTGGTTTTTATAGGAGGTTCATTAAAGACTTCTCAAAAATTTCCAGGCCCTGACTAATCTCTTACAACAATATGTTCATTTTGTCTTTGATGATGATTGTGTAGAAGCATTTGAAATACTTAAGAAAGCTTTGATTTCTGCACCCATTGTTCAGCCACCTGATTGCAATTTACCCTTTAAAATTATGTGCGATGCTAGTGATTATGTTGTAGGTGCTATTCTAGGACAAAGAGTTGATAAGAAATGAAATGTTATCCAATATGCTAGTAAAACTCTAGACAGTGCCTAGAGAAATTATGCTACTACTGAAAAAGAATTTTTAGCAGTTGTATTTTCTTGTGATAAGTTCAGACCTTATATTGTTGATTCTAAAGTAACTGTTCACACTGATCATGCTGCTATTAAATATCTTATGGAAAAGAAACATGCTAAACCTAGACTTATTAGATGGGTTCTCCTACTACAAGAATTTGATTTGCATATTATTGATAGAAAAGGAGTTGAGAACCCTGTTGCAGACAACTTATCTAGGTTAGAGAATGTTCTTGATGACCCACTACCTATTGATGATAGCTTTCCTGATGAACAATTATCTGTCGTAAATGCTTCTTGTACTGCTCCATGGTATGCTGATTATGCTAATTACATTGTTGCTAAATTTATACCACCTAGTTTCACATATTAGCAAAAGAAATAGTTTTTCTATGATTCAAGACATTACTTATGGGATGACACACACCTCTATAAAGAAGGAGTAGATGGTATTATTAGACGTTGTGTACCTGAGCATGAACATGAAAAGATCCTACGCAAGTGTCACTCCGAGGCTTATGGAGGACACCATGCTCGAGATAGAACTTCACATAAGGTATTGCAATCCGGTTTTTATTGGCCTACTCTTTTCAAAGATGCCCATAAGTTTGTCTTGTCTTGTGATGAATGTAAAAGAATTGGTAATATTAGTAGACATCAAGAAATGCCTATGAACTATTCACTTGTTATTGAACCATTTGATGTTTGGGGCTTTGATTATATGGGACCGTTTCCTTCCTCTAATGGGTATACACATATTTTAGTTGTTGTTGATTACGTTACTAAGTGGGTAGAAGCTATTCCAACTACTAGTGTTGATCATAACACCTCTATTAAGATGCTTAAAGAAGTTATTTTTCCGAGGTTTGGAGTCCCTAGATACTTAATGAGTGATGGTGGTTCACATTTTATTCATGGTGCTTTTCGTAAGATGCTTGCTAAGTATGAGGTTAATCATAGAATTGCATCTCCTTATCACCCACAGTCTAGTGGTCAAGTAGAATTGAGAAATAGAGAGCTTAAATTAATTTTGCAAAAGACTGTTAATAGATCTAGAAAGAATTGGTCCAAGAAACTTGATGATGCATTATGGGCCTATAGAACTGCATATAAAAATCCTATGGGTATGTCTCCATATAAAATGATTTATGGAAAAGCATGCCACTTACCTCTCAAACTAGAACATAAGGCATATTGGGCCATGATACGTCCATTTTGCATCATGCTTTTATATTGATATTTATTGCATTATGGGCTGTTATTACACATTATGTCATAATACTTATGCCTATTCTCTCTTATTTTACAAGGTTTACATGAAGAGGGAGAATGCCGACAGCTGGAATTCTGGGCTGGAAAAGGAGCAAATATTACTGACCTATTCTGCACATCTCCAAAAGTCCTGAAATTTAACGGGAGCACGTTTCCAAATATATAAAAAAATATTGGGCGAAAGAAGTACCAGAGGGGGGCCACCCACCATCCATGAGGGTGGGGGCGTGCCCTACCCCCCTGGGCGCGCCCCCTGCCTCGTGGTCCCCCTGGCAGCCCTTTGATGCTCATCTTTGGCTATATGGAGTCTTTCGTCAAGGAAAAAAATCATAAGCAAGCTCACGGGATGAAACTCCGCCACCATGAGGCGGAACCAATCTAGGGCTCCGGCAGAGCTGTTCTGTCGGGGAAACTTCCCTCCGGGAGGGGGAAATCATCAAGACCGTCATCATCATCGATCCTCTCATCGGGAGGGGGTCAA
Source organism: Triticum urartu (assembly GCF_056163025.1). Lineage (NCBI taxonomy): Eukaryota > Viridiplantae > Streptophyta > Magnoliopsida > Poales > Poaceae > Triticum > Triticum urartu. The sequence continues at coordinate 178,281,866 of NC_141875.1, forward strand.
TCTCCATCAACATATTCACCAGCACCATCTCATCTCAAACCCTGGATCATCTCTTGTATCCAATATTTGTCTCAAAACCTCAGATTGGTACGTGTGTGTTACTAGTAGTGTTGATTACTCATCGTAGTTGATGCTAGTTGGTTTATTCGGTGGAAGATCATATGTTCAGATCATTTATGCATATTAATACCCCTCTGATTATGAACATCAATATGATTTGTGAGTAGTTACGTTTGTTTCTGAGGACATGGGAGAAGTCTTGCTATAAGTAGTCATGTGAATTTGGTATTCGTTCGATATTTTGATGAGATGTATGTTGTCTCTCCTCTAGTGATGTCATGTGAACGTCGACTACATGACACTTCACCATTGTTTGGGCCTAGGGGAAGGCATTGGGAAGTAATAAGTAGATGATGGGTTACTAGAGTGACAGAAGCTTAAACCCTAGTTTATGCGTTGCTTCGTAAGGGGTTGATTTGGATCCATATGTTTCATGCTATGGTTAGGTTTACCTTAGTACTTCTTTTGTAGTTGCGGATTCTTGCAAGAGGGGTTAATCTTAAGCAGGATGCTTGTCCAAGGAAGGGCAATACCCAAGCACCGTACCACCCACATATCAAATTATCAATGTAACAAACACGAATCATATGAGCGTGATGAAAACTAGCTTGACGATAATTCCCATGTGTCCTCGGGAGCGCTTTCCTTTATATCAGAGTTTTTCTAGGCTTGTCCTTTTATACAAAAAGGATTGTGCCATCTTTCTACACCTTATTTACTTTTATTACTAGTTACCTGTTACAAATTACCTTATCACAAAACTATCTGTTACCGATAATTTCAATGCTTGCAGAGAATACCTTACTGAAAACTGCTTATCATTTCATTCTGCTCCTTGTTGGGTCGACACTCCTACTTATTGAAAGAACTACGATAGAGCCCCTATACTTGTGGATCATCACACAACAGTACCTAAGTGGTGATTTATTTTCTTATACTAATGGAGGTTACAAGTTTTCTGTTAAGTTTTGTGTTGTGAAGTTTTCAAGTTTTGGGTTAAGATTCGATGGACTATGGAACAAGGAGTGGCAAGAGCCTACGCTTGGGGATGCCCAAGGCACCCCAAGTTAATATTCGAGGACAACCAAGTGCCCAAGCTTGGGGATGCCCCGGATGGCATCCCCTCTTTCGTCTTCGTTCATCGGTAACTTTACTTGGAGCTATATTTTTATTCACCACATGATATGTGTTTTGCTTGGAACATCATTTTATTTTATTTTGTTTTGCTTGCTGTTTGAATAAAATGCCAAGATCTGAAATTCTTAAATTTTAGAGAGTCTTCACATAGTTACATAATTATTCAACTACTCATTGATCTTAACTTATATCTTTCGGAGTAGTTTGTCGTTTGCTCTAGTGCTTCACTTATATCTATTTAGAGCACGGTGGTGGTTTTATTTTTTATAAGTTATTGATCTCTCATGCTTCACTTATATTATTTTGAGAGTCTTTTAGAACAGCAGGTAATTTGCTTTGGTTATGAAATTAGTCCTAATATGATAGGCATCCAAGATGGGTATAATAAAAACTCTCATATAAAGTGCATTGAATACTATGAGAAGTTTGATACTTGATGATTGTTTTGAGATATGAAGATGGTGATATTAAAGTCATGCTAGTTGAGTAGTTGTGAATTTGAGAGATACTTGTGCTAAAGTTTGTGATTCCCGTAGCATGCACGTATGGTGAACCGTTATGTGATGAAGTCAGAGCATGATTTATTTATTGATTGTCTTCCTTACGAGTGGCGGTCGGGGATGAGCGATGGTCTTTTCCTACCAATATACCACACTAGAAGCATGCGCGTAGTACTTCATTTCGATAACTAACAGATTTTTGCAATAAGTATGTGAGTTCTTTATGACTAATGTTGAGTCCATGGATTATACGCACTCTCACCCTTCCACCATTGTTAGCCTCTCTTGTGCCGCACAACTTTCGCCCGTACCATACACCCACCATTACCTTCCTCAGAACAGCCACCATACCTACCTATTATGTCATTTCCATAGCCATTCCGAGATATATTATCATGCAACTTTCCACCATTCCTTTTATTATGAAACACTTCATCATTGTCATATTGCTTTGCATGATCATGTAGTTGACATCGTATTTGTGGCAAAGCCACCATTCATATTCTTTCATACATGTCACTCTTGATTCATTGCACATCCCGGTACACCGCCAGAGGCATTCACATAGTCATATTTTGTTCTAAGTATCGAGTTGTAATTCTTGAGTTGTAAGTAAATAAAAGTGTGATGACTATCATTATTAGAGCATTGTCCCATGTGAGGAAAGGATGATGGAGACTATGATTCCCCCACAAGTCGGGATGAGACTCCGGACAAAAAATTAAAAAAAGAAAGAGAAAAAACGCCATAAAAAAGAGAAGGCCCAAAAAACAAAAAATGAGAGAAAAAGAGAGAAGGGGCAATGCTACTATCTTTTTACCACACTTGTGCTTCAAAGTAGCACCATGATCTTCATGATAGAGAGTCTCCTATGTTGTCACTTTCATATACTAGTGGGGATTTTTCATTATAGAACTTAGCTTGTATATTCCAATCATGGGCTTCGTCAAAATGCCCTAGGTCTTCGTGAGCAAGCGAGTTGGATGCACACCCACTTAGTTTCTTTTTGAGATTTCATACACTTATAGCTCTAGTGCATCCGTTGCATGGCAATCCCTACTCACTCACATTGATATCTATTGATGGGCATCTCCATAGCCCATTGATACACCTAGTTGATGTGAGACTATCTTCTCCTTTTGGTCTTCTCCACAACCACCATTCTATTCCACCTATAGTGCTATGTCCATGGCTCGTGCTCATGTATTGCGTGAAGATTGAAAAAGTTTGAGAACATCAAAAGTATGAAACAATTGCTTGGCTTGTCATCAGGGTTGTGCATGATTTAAATATTTTGTGTGATGAAGATAGAGCATAGCTGGGCTATATGATTTTATAGGGATAGCTTTCTTTGTCCATGTTATTTTCAGAAGACATGATTACTTTATTAGTATGCTTGAAGTACTATTATCTTTATGTCAATATTAAACTTTTGTCTTGAATATTTCGGATCTGAACATTCATGCCACAAGAAAGAAAATTATATTGAAAAATTATGCCATCTAGCACTCCACATCAAAAATTCTGTTTTTATCATTTACCTACTCAAGGACGAGTAGGAATTAAGCTTGGGGATGCTTGATACGTCTCCAACGTATCTACAATTTTTGATTGTTCCATGCTATTATATTTCCATCTAGGATGTTTTATATGCATTTATATACTATTTTATATGATTTTTGGGACTAACCTATTAACCTAGAGCCTAGTGCCAGTTTCTGTTTTTTTCCTTGTTTTTGAGTTTTATAGAAAAGGAATACCAAACAGAGTCCAATTGACGTGCCAATTTTTGATGATTTTTTATGGACCAAAAGAAGCCCCCGGAGTAAAAGAGTTTGGCCAGAAGAGTCTCGGGCCGTCCACGAGGGTGGGGGCGCGCCCTACCCCCCCCCCTCCCCGAGGGGGGGGGCGCCTCCCTATCTCGTGGACGACTCGGGGACCCCCTGACTTGTTCCCGACGCCAAAAATTCCTATAAATACAGAAACCCCCGAAAAGAAACCTAGATCAGGAGTTCCGCCGCCGCAAGCCTCTGTAGTCACCGAAAACCAATCTAGACTCGTTCTGGCACACTTCTGAAAGGGGAATCCCTCTCCAGTGGCCATCTTCATTACCTCGGCGCTCTCCATGACGAGGAGGGAGTAGTTCACCCTCGGGGCTGAGGGTATGTACCTATAGCTATGTGTTTGATATATCTCTCTCGTGTTCTTGATTTGCACGATCTTGATGTATCCCGAGCTTTGCTATTATAGTTGGATCTTATGATGTTTCTCCCCCTCTACTCTCTTGTGATGGATTGAGTTTTCCCTTTGAAGTTATCTTATCGGATTGAGTCTTTAAGGATTTGAGAACACTTGATGCATGTCTTGCATGAGCTTATCTGTGGTAACAATGGGATATTCACGTGATCCACTTGATGTATGTTTTGGTGATCAACTTGCGAGTTCCGTGACCTCATGAACTTATGCATAGGGGTTGGCACACATTTTCGTCTTGACACTCAGGTAGAAACTTTGGGACACTCTTTGAAGTTCTTTGTGTTGGTAGAATAGATGAATCTGAGATTGTGTGATGCATATAATATAATCATACCCACGGATACTTGAGGTGACATTGGAGTATCTAGGTGACATTAGGGTTTTGGTTGATTTGTGTCTTAAGGTGTTATTCTAGTACGAACTATAGGATAGATCGAATGGAAAGAATAACTTCATGTTTTTTTACTACAGACTCTTGAATAGATCGATCAGAAAGGATAAGTTTGAGGTGGTTTCGTACCCTACAATAATCTCTTCGTTTGTTCTCCGCTATTAGTGAATTTGGAGTGACTCTTTGTTGCATGTTGCGGGATAGTTATAAGATCCAATTATGTTATTATTGTTGAGAGAACTTGCACTAGTGAAAGTATGAACCCTAGGCCTTGTTTCAACGCATTGCATGAAGGAAATATGCCCTAGAGGCAATAATAAAGTTATTATTTATTTCCTTATATCATGATAAATGTTTATTATTCATGCTAGAATTGTATTAACCGAAAACATAATACATGTGTGAATACACAGACAAACAGTGTGTCACTAGTATGCCTCTACTTGACTAGCTCGTTGAATCAAAGATGGTTAAGTTTCCTAGCCATAGACATGAGTTGTCATTTGATTAACTGGATCACATCATTAGAGAATGATGTGATTGACTTGACCTATTCCGTTAGCATAGCAATTGATCGTTTAGTTTGTTGCTATTGCTTTCTTCATGACTTATACATGTTCCTATGACTATGAGATTTTGCAACTCCCGTTTACAGGAGGAACACTTTGTGTGCTACCAAACGTCACAACGTAACTGGGTGATTATAAAGGTGCTCTACAGGTGTCTCCGAAGGTACTTGTTGGGTTGGCGTATTTTGAGATTAGGATTTGTCACTCCGATTGTCGGAGAGGTATCTCTGGGCCCACTCGGTAATGCACATCACTATAAGCCTTGCAAGCATTGCAACTAATGAGTTAGTTGCGGGATGATGTGTTACGGAACGAGTAAAGAGACTTTCCGGTAACGAGATTGAACTAGGTATTGAGATACCGACGATCGAATCTCGGACAAGTAACATACCGATGACAAAGGGAACAACGTATGTTGTTATGCGGTTTGACCGATAAAGATCTTCATAGAATATGTAGGAGCCAATATGAGCATCTAGGTTCCGCTATTGGTTATTTACCGGAGAGTGTCTCGGTCATGTCTACATAGTTCTCGAACCCGTAGGGTCCGCACGCTTAAAGTTCGATGACGGTTATATTATGAGTTTATGTGTTTTGATGTACTGAAGGAGTTTGGAGTCCCGGATGAGATCGGGGACATGACGAGGAGTCTCGAAATGGTCGAGACATAAAGGACGACTATATTCAGACATCGGAAAGGTTCCGAGTGATTCGGGTATTTTCGGGAGTACAGGGGAGTTACATGAATTCGTATTGGGCCTTAATGGGCCATACGGGAAAGGAGAGAAAGGCCTCAAAGGGTGGCCGCACCCCTCCCCATGGGCTGGTCCGAATTGGAGTAGGGAGGAGGGCGCCCCCTTCCTTCCTTCTCCTTTTCCCTTCCCTTTCCTTCCCTCCTACTCCTACTACTTGGAAGGGCTCCTAGTTCTACTAGGAAAGGGGGAATCCTACTCCCGGTGGGAGTAGGACTCCCCTAGGGCGCGCCATAGAGAGGGCCAGCCCTCCTGTAACACCCTCGATGCGACTATATCTCCCATGTGTCGAGGCATGACTTAGAGGGATAATCGCATTGAAGGCATATGTCGAGGGTTAGGAAATCTTCACAACATCCCATGTAGTATAAATAATAAAGGGGAGATAACATAGTTAGCTTACACTCGCCACGTCAATCAAGTACATAAATAACATTACATCATCCAAACACTCATGGCCCGACTACGGCGCCAAAATAAAAGAGAACCCAACATGCGACAACGGTCCCGTTCACCCCCAACTGGGCACCTCTACTGATCATCAGGAAAGGAAACATAGTAACGTTGAGAATCTTCGTCGAACTCCCACTTGAGCTCGTACGTGTCTCCGGGAGCGGAATCATCAGGCCCTGCATCTGGTGTAATAGTAATCTGTGAGCCACAGGGACTCAGCAATCTCGCACCCTCGCGATCAAGACTATTTAAGCTTATAGGTAAGGCAAGGTAAATATAGGTGGAGCTGCAGCAAGTGACTAGCATATATGGTGGCTAACTTATTCGCAAAAGAGAGCGAGAAGAGGAGGCAAAGCACGATCGAGAAACTAGAGAACAACCTGCGCAAACATTACTCCAACACCGTGTCCACTTCCCGGACTCTGCTGAGAAGAGGCCATCACAGTAACACACTCAGTTGATTCATTTTAATTAAGTTAAGGTTCAAGTTATCTACAACCGGACATTAACAAATTCCCATCTGCCCATAACCGCGGGCACGGCTTTCGAAAGTTCAAATCCCTGCAGGGGAGTCCCAACTTAGCCCATGACAAGCTCTCACGGTCAACGAAGGAATAGACCTCCTCCCAAGACGTTCCGATCAGACTCGGTATCTCGGTAATTCAAGACACTTTGACAGGTTAAAACAAGACCAGCAACACCGCCCGAATGTGCCGACAAATCCCGATAGGAGCTGCACATATCTCTTTCTCAGGGCACACTCAGATTGTCCTAGGTACGGCTAGGCAGCCCAGAGTTGCCCCTGGTGGCCACCGGTAGCTGACAGGTGGACCAACACTCAGAGGAGCACTGGCCCGGGGGGGGGGGGGTTAAAATAATGATGACCCTTGAGTCTGCAGAACCCAAGGGAAAGAAAAGGCTAGGTGGAAAATGGTAAAACCAAGGTTGGGCATTGCTGGAAAAGCTTAAATCAAGGCAAAATATCAAGGGGTTCCCATTATAACCCAACCGCGTAAGGAACGCAAAAATCCGGGAACATAACACCGATATGACGAAAACTAGGGCGGCAAGAGTGGAACAAAACACTAGGCGAGAGGCCGAGCCTTCCACCCTTTACCAAGTATATAGATGCATTAAGATAACATAGCAATATAATGATATCCCAACAAGTAAATAAAAGATGTTCCAACAAGGAACAGCCTCCAATCTTCACCTGCAACTAGCAACGCTATGAGAGGGGCTAAGCAAAGCGGTAACATAGCCAATCAACGGTTTGCTAGGACAAGGTGGGTTAGAGGTTTGACATGGCAAAATGGGAGGCTTGCAAGCAAGTGGTAGGCATCGTAGCATTGGCATAGCAAAAGAGCGAGCAAACTAGCATAGCAAAGATAGTAGTGATTTCGAGGGTATGATCATCTTGCCTGCACAGTTGTCAGAGTTGACTGGATCCTCAAAAGCAAACTCAATGGGCTCCTCGTTAGCGAACTCGTCTCCCGGCTCTACTCAAACAAGACAAACAAGCAACAAGGGTACAATCAACCACGTGCAAAGATCAAGCGATATGATGCAATGATGATATGCTATGCGGGATGCGATGCGGGATGCAAAACGCAAGAAATGACAGGAAATGCGTGAACCTGGACTCAACTTCGAAAAACAAATTTGCCACTGTAAAGATGAGATGAAATCGCTTGAAAACGATATAAAGAACGCCGGAATCGGAGTTACGGTTTGGAAATGGCAAGCGATTCAAAAATGACACCGGTCTGCGATTTACAGCAAGTGGGCATTTAATGAAATGAGATGAACATGCTACAGCACCCAAACATGACAAAAAAATACATGGCAGGGATGCACACAAGATGCTTAACAAAAGTCTAGCACTGAGCTACGGCCAATTCATCCATTAACAGGTTCAAACAAGCATGGCAAAAATGCATATGACAAACAGATCTCAGATTTAGTGAAATTAATACTTGTCTGGAATTTCAGATCAGGTAGCCCTCTTTGGAGCATGAAAACTGCATGCTACAGGACCTGAACATGGCAAAGCAAAGCATGGCATTGAGCTACTCAAATATCTTAACAAAAGTCCCTTAGTGACCTTGAGCCAAAAGGGATCAGCAAATACAATTGCAAGCACGTGAACATAGCAAAAACATAATCAGTTTTCAGACTTAGTGAAAACTGGCACAGGCTGAAATATAACCCAAGTAGGCATGTTTACGAGCTCGATGCACTCACTACGGTGCAAGTCATGGCAAGACAAGCATACACCCATCAAGAAGGCACAAAATGCAAGCTAGATATTGCAAGAACAATGACATAGCAAGCACGAATCAAGTACAACAACATCGGCAAAATTGCAAACAAGTTGACAATCTGCCCAGATTCACGAAGTAGCAAAAGTAGAGCTCGACTGACTCAAGCTAGGGTGCTCCATAAATTCAAACAAAGACACGGATGGATAGAGCACTACAATATTAACAAAACATCCTTATTGATCATCCTCAAAAGAGGCACGGATCACTAGGAAACAACAAGAACATATGGCATCATGAGATAAACAGCTCCAGGACTTAGTGAAATCACTAAGTCCCTGAAAACAGAATTATCAAGTGCACCACTTTGCAAGCTTGCACAAGTCACTACACACATCGCAAAAATACATGGGTTGCACCTCTGGAAAGATGGAAAAACCCTTAACAAAACATATGTAGAACTCATGGGCATAGCATGCACACATTAATCATGGCAAGAATGACAAAAGTGCTAAACGGAGTAGCAGATCTGACAATTAACTCAAGTAGCCCTCTTCTAAAAGCATTTCGGGCATCAAGATGTGCTCAAATGAAAATGATGCAATGGAACGAAATGATGTACTCCCTGAGATGAATATTTTGATATGCTATATGCATGAATCGGAGCTACGGATGCAAAGTTACGGGGCTACGAACATGTGCATATGGAATGAGAATATCAGGGACTTAGTAAAAAAAACAACCCCAGATCTAGGGTTTGACCGGCGCGGAATCCGAGGCGGGGCCGGCGCGCACTGTTCACGCCGGAGTTCGTCGCCGACGTCGCCGGAGTGGAGAGGAGAGGCTGGGCCGGGGCCGGCGGTGGCGGCGGCGACCGGAGGCGGCGACCAGGCGAGGCGGCGGCGCGAGGCGGCGGGCGGGAGGCGGCGACGCGCGGGCCGGGAGGTGGCGGCGCGGCGGCTCGGGCCGCGGGGGCCCTCCCGTGGCCTGGCGGGCCGCGGCAGCGGGGACGGCGGCGGTGGCCACGTGGCAGCGCGGGAGAGGCTGGGCGCGGCGGAGCGGACGCGTCCGGTCCGTCCCGGACACGTCCGGCGGCAGTGGTGGATGGATCTAGGGTTAGGGGGAAGTGTGGAACCGCGAATTTGAAGGAGGGGGTCTATATATAGGCATAGAGGGAGCTAGGAGAGTCCAAATGAGGTGCGGTTTTCGGCCACACGATCGTGATCGAACGATCTAGATGATGGAGCAGAGTTAGGTGGGTTTTGGGCCAAATTGGAGGGGTGTTGGGCTGCAACACACACGAGGCCTTTTCGGTCCCTCGGTTAACCATTGGAGTATCAAATGAAGTCCAAATTATACGAAACTTGACAGGCAGTCTACCGGTAGTAAACCAAGGCCGCTTGGCAAGTCTTGGTCCAATCCGGAAATGTTTAATCCCCACACATGAAGGAAGGCTAGAAATGACCACCGGAGGAGAACGAAGCGCCGGAATGCAAAACGGACAACGGCAAAAATGCTTGAATGCCTGAGACGAGCACGTATGCAAATGCAATGCACATGATGACATGATATGAGATGCATGACAACGATAACAACACACGGAGACAAAACCCGAACCCGAGGAAATAAATATAACTTAACGCGGAAACAGCAAGAGTTGGAGTACAAATAGGGAAAGTTATAAACGGGGTGTTACCACACTCCACCACTACGAAAGGATCTCGTCCCGAGATCTAGGACTGAAAGAACGCCGGGTACTCAGAACGGAGGTGATCCTCGCGTTCCCAGGTAGCTTCACGGTCGGAATGGTGTGACCACTTGACTTTGAGAAATTTGATTGGCTTGTTGCGAGTCTTGCGTTCAGCCTCTTCAAGAATAGCAACTGGGTGCTCACGATAAGAGAGATCTTCTTGGAGCTCAGTGTCCTCGAAGTTGACGGTGCGGTCAGGAGTCTTGAAGCACTTTCTAAGCTGAGAGACATGGAACACGTCATGAACTTTTGCAAAGTTTGAAGGAAGCTCGAGTTGATAGGCGAGGTCGCCTCTCTTGCTGACAATCTTGAAAGGTCCCACGTATCTAGGAGCAAGCTTCCCTTTGCTACCGAAGCGACGAGTACCTTTCATAGGAGAGACACAGAGGTAAACATGATCTCCGATCTCGAAAGCCAAATCACGGTGCTTACTATCATAGTAGCTCTTCTGGCGGGATTGGGCTGCTTTGAGGTTATCACGAATGACTTTACACATTTCCTCTGCCTCTGTGATTAAGTCATTACCCAAAAGCTGATGTTCACCGGTTTCAGACCAGTTGAGAGGGGTACGGCACTTCCTACCATACAGAATTTCAAATGGGGCCTTGCCCGAACTTGCTTGAAAACTGTTGTTGTAGGAGAATTCAGCATAAGGAAGACAATCCTCCCACTTCATGCCGAAGGAGATCACACAAGCCCTGAGCATATCTTCAAGAATCTGGTTGACACGCTCGACTTGACCGCTAGTTTGAGGATGGAAAGCTGTGCTGAAGCGGATGTTGGTGCCCATGGCCTTCTGAAAAGAATCCCAAAACTTCAAGGTAAAGATGCTGCCACGGTCTGAAGAGATCACTTGTGGAATACCGTGCAGAGAGACAATTCGAGAGGTATAGAGTTCCGCCAATTGAGCTGCAGTGATCGACTCTTTGATAGGCAGAAAGTGAGCCACTTTGGTGAGTTTGTCGATGACAACGAATATAGCATCATTGCCACGCTTGGACTTTGCAAACCCAGTCACAAAGTCCATTTCAATGTGGTCAAACTTCCATTCTGGAATGGAAAGAGGTTGGAGGAGACCAGCTAGCCTTTGGTGTTCTGCCTTCATTCTTCTGCAGACATCACATTCATTCACGAATTGAGCGATCTCGCGCTTCATTCGAGTCCACCAATAAGCTTGCTTGAGGTCCTGATACATCTTCGTGCTCCCAGGGTGGATGGAAAGGAGAGAATTGTGAGCCTCGTTCATGATCACTTTACGGAGGTCACCTTTGGGTACAACAATACGATCCTCGAAGAAGAGAGTGTCCTTGTCATCAAGGCGGTAGCACTTGTACTTGGGTTGACTCTTGGCAATCCCAATCTTCACCTTTTTCACCATAGCATCAAGAAGCTGGGCTTGGCGAATCTGGTCTTCTAAGGTAGGAGAGACTAGAAGGTTGGCGAGGAAACCTTGAGGAACAACTTGCAGGTTAAGTTTGTGGAAGGCTTCACAAAGCTCGGGTTGATAAGGCTTGAGAATCAGACTGTTGCAGTAAGCTTTCCTGCTCAAAGCGTCAGCAATCACATTAGCCTTGCCAGGAGTATACTCGATACTCGGATTATACTCTTGAATCATTTCGACCCATCGAGTTTGCCTGAGGTTGAGATTAGGCTGAGTGAAGATGTACTTGAGACTCTTGTGATCAGTGAAAATGTCCACTTTTCTTCCCAATAGAAGATGTCTCCAAGTCAACAGAGCATGCACAACTGCCGCCAACTCGAGATCATGAGTGGGGTAGTTCTTCTCATTAGGCTTCAACTGGCGAGATGTATAAGCAACAACTTTCTTCTCTTGCATCAATACTGCGCCAAGACCTTGGAGAGAGGCATCACAAAAGACCTCGTACGGCTTGGATTCATCAGGCGGAGTCAGAACTGGAGCAGTGATCAATTTCTCTTTCAAAGTGTTGAAAGCAATATCACACTCCGGAGACCAAACGTACTTGACGTGCTTCTGAAGAAGATTTGAGAGAGGCTTCGCGATCTTGGAAAAGTTTTCATCGAATCTTCGGCAATAGCTTGCGAGACCGAGAAAACCGCGGAGTTGCTTCACGTTCTGAGGAGGTTCCCAATTCACAATTGCAGACACCTCAGGATTCACGGCAATGCCCTTGGCAGAGATGATATGACCAAGATAAAGAACCTCATCGAGCCAAAATTCACACTTGGAGAACTTGGCGTAGAACTGATGTTCCCTGAGCTTATCGAGCACCAAACGCAAGTGTTTGGCATGATCTTCCTTGTTCTTCGAGAAAACCAGAATGTCGTCGAGGTAGACCAAAACGAAGTCATTGGTGTAGGCATTGAAGATGAAGTTCATCATGCGAGAGAACGTCGGAGGAGCGTTGACGAGGCCAAAAGACATGACAGTGTATTCATATGAACCAAAGCTTGTCCTGAAAGCCGTCTTGGGAATATCTCGCTCACGAATTCGAATCTGATGATAACCCATACGGAGATCAAGCTTGGAGAATACTCGAGCACCTTTGAGTTGTTCGAACAACTCATTGATGTTGGGAAGTGGATATTTGTTCTTGATAGTCTTCTTGTTCACTTGACGGTAGTCAACACAAAGTCGGTCTGTTCCATCCTTCTTCTTCACAAAAAGAACACCACAACCCCACGGAGAAGAACTAGGCCGGATGAGACCCATTTTCTCTTGAATATCGAGTTGCTTCTTCAGCTCCTTCAACTCTTCAGGTCCGAGCTTGTAAGGACGTTTGCACACAGGTTCCGTGCCGGGCTCAAGATCAATAACGAATTCAACAGGCCGGTGCGGAGGCATTCCTGGAAGCTCTTCTGGAAAAACGTCTTGATATTCACAAACGACTGGAATTTGCGAGATAGCGTCCAATTCACCCTTCTCATTGAGAGAAAATAGACGGATGGTATTCTCCCGAGCGGCAAAGACAATTACATCCTCAGACGAATGAGTCAATTGAATCTGCCTGGCTGCACAATCAAGCTGAGCCTTGTGCTTAGAAAGCCAATCCATCCCGAGAATAAGATCAATATCCGAGTTACCAAGAACCGTTGGGGAAGCCAATAACTTGTAGTCACCCAAAGTGATAGAAACATCCGGAACGATGGAGTTAGCCTGCATGCGCTTACCCGGAGAGACAACTGCTAAAGGACTAGGCAGAACTTGCGAAACCAAATCATGCCTATTTGTAAACGGTCTCGAGATGAAGCAATCTGATGCACCAGTGTCAAAAAGAACTTTTGCAGGTATATCATTAATAGGAAGGTTACCCATGATCACATCTGACGAGTCCTCTGCCTGAGCTGCATTCATCAAGTTGACCTTGGTGTGCTTGGGGTTATGCTTGACCACAGCTGTACTTGCCGATCTAACAGGAGGAGGAGGAGGAAGACGCCTCTGGTTGAAACACTTGTTGGCATAGTGCCCCTTCTGTTGGCACTTGTTGCACATGACCTCTGAAAGCGGACGGTGATACGGAGCACTCAATCTTGGAGGTTGAGACGAAGTCTTGTTCTGAAAGCCAGGATTGGGTGGGCGGGAAGAACCACTGCCACCTTTGCTCTTCTGCTGATACGGCTGACGGAACGGAGGAGGAGGAAGCCAATACTTTTGCTGCTTGGCCACTTGAGTAGAGGAAGAAGGAGTAACATCTCTGACTCTCTTCTTGGAAGCGTCGCACCTCAACTGAGCAGCCTCTTGCTTCAGTGCCATGTTGTAGAACTCATCGTATCTCAAGGGCTCAAGAGAACAAGAGCTAGCTGAATTTCTTCTCTGAGACCACCCCTGAGCTGGTATATCATACTCTTCTCACCAGGGACGTCCTGCTTGGCAAAGCAGGCGAGCTTCTGGAACAACTTGTTGTAGTCATAGACAGACAAAGAGCCTTGCTTCAGATTGCGGAATTCCTCACGCTTGCTTTCAACCATGCTCTGGGGAATATGATGAGCTCAGAAATCTCGACGGAAATCATCCCAAGTGATAACACGTCCACCTCTGGAGTCCTTGTACTGCTGGAACCATTCTGCAGCTTGATCTTTGAGTTGGAAGGAAGCGAACTTGACAAAGTCCTTAGGCCTGACGTTACTGCACTCGAAATGCTTACACAGATCCACAAGCCAATCATCAGCATCGGTTGCCTCAACACAATTGCTAAAAGTCTTTGGCCCATTAGCAAGGAACTGGTTGAGTGTAGCAAAGTGATTCTAATTGCTGCCTTGATTCCCTTGGTTGCCTTGATTGCGCTCTTGAAGAATTTGCATGACCAGCTGTGTGTTTGCATTGGTTGCGGCCATCACAGCTTGCCATGCCTCTGGAGGAGGTGGAGGTGGTGGCGGATCAGGATTCGGAGTCGTGCGCGTTGGAGGAGCCATCGTGAAGAGGTTGACATCCATTAGCACATTGACAAACAAATATTGAAGCTGAATCCAACGGAATGAAAATTGCAACATATAGTCTTCACATCCGAACAAAATGAACGAATGCATTCCTCTTGAAATGGTCACATATCCATAAATTGAGAAGCCACGTAGAATTAAGGTAGAGAAATAAATCAACAAGGTACGTATCAAGAACGAAAAATCGGTAAGAAATCCCAATCTCAAACCAAATATTCATGGAAGAAGAACTAGAGCTACTAGAATTCCCACCTATAAAATTCCCGAACCTTTCCGGTTATGCAATCAGGTGTTGGGGATACAGGGGAAGCATAATATCTCACCCAAATCTAGCAAATCCTACATCCAGCTGTATCCATCCTTCAACACATAACCAAGAAACCTTCGGAAACCATCTACCTCAACCTTCGAAAAGCATCCGTTATACAAGTTATGGCGATACTCCCGAACTTCCGCCCCAGTACTAGACTCAGGTATTCCAGAACTGCAACGATAAAATTATGATGACAACACCTCAGAGCTCAACTCCCCGGGACACTTCCACTAAACCCCTGACAGGAGGCACCAAGACAATGTTCTCATCATAAAACCATCGGAACGATTCCAAGATACCCGCGTGATCCTAAATTTTTTTTTTGTGAAATTTGAGAAGAGAAGAGTCAAAACTCTACGTCAGCATGCCTTACCGGAGCGATGAGGAGACTGGGAAGTAAAAAGAATTCCTAATCTCTCCGATATATAATTCCTAAAGACTCAAAACATTTTTCTAGACACAACTCAGCCGCTAAAACAATCAAGCAATGGGGCTCCTAAGGTCGGGGAAGGCTCTAATTACCAACTTGTAACACCCTCGATGTGACTATATCTCCCACGTGTCGAGGCACGACTTAGAGGGATAATCGCATTGAAGGCATATGTCGCAAGTTAGGCAATCTTCACAACATCCCATGTAGTATAAATAATAAAGGGGAGATAACATAGTTGGCTTACACTCGCCACGTCAATCAAGTACATAAATAACATTACATCATCCAAACACTCATGGCCCGACTACGGCGCCAAAATAAAAGAAAACCCAAAATGCGACAACGGTCCCGTTCACCCCCAACTGGGCACCACTACTGATCATCGGGAAAGGAAACATAGTAACATTGAGAGTCTTCGTCGAACTCCCACTTGAGCTCGTACGCGTCTCCGGGAGCGGAATCATCAGGCCCTGCATCTGGTGTAATAGTAATCTGTGAGCCACAGGGACTCAGCAATCTTGCACCCTCGCGATCAAGACTATTTAAGCTTATAGGTAAGGCAAGGTAAATATAGGTGGAGCTGCAGCAAGTGACTAGCATATATGGTGGCTAACTTATTCGCAAAAGAGAGCGAGAAGAGGAGGCAAAGCGTGAGCGAGAAACTAGAGAACAACCTGCGCAAACATTACTCCAACACCGTGTCCACTTCCCGGACTCCGCCGAGAAGAGGCCATCACGGTAACACACTCAGTTGATTCATTTTAATTAAGTTAAGGTTCAAGTTATCTACAATCGGACATTAACAAATTCCCATCTGCCCATAACCACGGGCACGGCTTACGAAAGTTCAAATCCCTGCAGGGGAGTCCCAACTTAGCCCATGACAAGCTCTCACGGTCAACGAAGGAATAGACCTCCTCCCAAGACGTTCCGATCAGACTCGGTATCTCGGTAATTCAAGACACTTTGACAGGTTAAAACAAGACCAGCAACACCGCCCGAATGTGCCGACAAATCCCGATAGGAGCTGCACATATCTCTTTCTCAGGGCACACTCAGATTGTCCTAGGTACGGGTAGGCCAGCCCAGAGTTGCCCCTGGTGGCCACCGGTAGCTGACAGGTGGACCAACACTCAGAGGAGCACTGGCCCGGGGGGGGGGGGGTTAAAATAATGATGACCCTTGAGTCTACAGAACCCAAGGGAAAGAAAGGCTAGGTGGCAAATGGTAAAACCAAGGTTGGGCATTGCTAGAAAAGCTTTAATCAAGGTAAAATATCAAGGGGTTCCCATTATAACCCAACCGCGTAAGGAACGCAAAAATCCGGGAACATAACACCGATATGACGGAAACTAGGGCGGCAAGAGTGGAACAAAACACTAGGCGAGAGGCCGAGCCTTCCACCCTTTACCAAGTATATAGATGCATTAAGATAACATAGCAATATAATGATATCCCAACAAGTAAATAAAAGATGTTCCAACAAGGAACGGCCTCCAATCTTCACCTTCAACTAGCAACGCTATGAGAGGGGCTAAGCAAAGCGGTAACATAGCCAATCAACGGTTTGCTAGGACAAGGTGGGTTAGAGGTTTGACATGGCAAAATGGGAGGCTTGCAAGCAAGTGGTAGGCATCATAGCATTGGCATAGCAAAAGAGCGAGCAAACTAGCATAGCAAAGATAGTAGTGATTTCGAGGGTATGATCATCTTGCCTGCACAGTTGTCAGAGTTGATTGGATCCTCAAAATCAAACTCAACGGGCTCCTCGTTAGCGAACTCATCTCCCGGCTCTACTCAAACAAGACAAACAAGCAACAAGGGTACAATCAACCACGTGCAAGGATCAAGCGATATGATGCAATGATGATATGCTATGCGGGATGCGATGCGGGATGCAAAACGCAAGAAATGACAGGAAATGCATGAACCTGGACTCAACTTGGAAAACCAAGTGTGCCACTGGAAAGATGAGATGAAATCGCTTGAAAACGATATAAAGAACGCCGGAATCGGAGTTACGGTTTGGAAATGGCAAGCGATTCAAAAATGACACCGGTCTGCGATTTACAGCAAGTAGGCATCTAAATGCAATGAGATGAACATGCTACAGCACCCAAACATGACAACAAAATACATGTCAGGGATGCACACAAGATGCTTAACAAAAGTCTAGCACTGAGCTACGGCCAATTCATCCATTAACAGGTTCAAACAAGCATGGCAAAAATGCATATCACAAACGGATCTCAGACTTAGTGAAATTAACACTTGTCTGGAATTTCAGATCAGGTAGCCCTCTTTGGAGCATGAAAACTGCATGCTACAGGACCTGAACATGGCAACGTAAAGCATGGCATGGAGCTACTCAAATATCTTAACAAAAGTCCCTTAGTGACCTTGAGCCAAAAGGGATCAGAAAATACAATTGCAAGCACGTGAACATAGCAAAAACATAATCAGTTTTCAGACTTAGTGAAAACTGACACAGGCTGAAATATAACCCAAGTAGGCATGTTTACGAGCTCGATGCACTCACTACGGTGCAAGTCATGGCAAGACAAGCATACACCCATCAAGAAGGCACAAAATGCAAGCTAGATATTGCAAGAACAATGACATAGCAAGCACGGATCAAGTACAACAACATCGGCAAAATTGCAAACAAGTTGACAATCTGCCCAGATTCACGAAGTAGCAAAAGTAGAGCTCGACTGACTCAAGCTAGGGTGCTCCATAAATTCAAACAAAGACACGGATGGATAGAGCACTACAATATTAACAAAACATCCTTACCGATCATCCTCAAAAGAGGCACGGATCACTAGGAAACAACAAGAACATATGGCATCATGAGATAAACAGCTCCAGGACTTAGTGAAATCACTAAGTCCCTGAAAACAGAATTATCAAGTGCACCACTTTGCAAGCTTGCACAAGTCACTACACACATCGCAAAAATACATGGGTTGCACCTCTGGAAAGATGGAAAACCCTTAACAAAACATATGTAGAACTCATGGGCATAGCATGCACACATTAATCATGGCAAGAATGACAAAAGTGCTAAACGGAGTAGCAGATCTGACAATTAACTCAAGTAGCCCTCTTCTAACAGCATTTCGGGCATCAGGATGTGCTCAAATGAAAATGATGCAATGGAACGAAATGATGTACTCCCTGAGATGAACATTTTGATATGCTATATGCATGAATCGGAGCTACGGATGCAAAGTTACGGGGCTACGAACATGTGCATATGGAATGAGAATATCAGGGACTTAGTAAAAAAACAACCCTAGATCTAGGGTTTGACTGGCGCGGAAACTGAGGCGGGGCCGGCGCGCATTGTTCACGCCGGAGTTCGTCGCCGACGTCGCCGGAGTGGAGAGGAGAGGCCGGGCCGGGGCCGATGGTGGCGGCGGCGACCGGAGGCGGCGGCCGGGCAAGGAGGCGGCGCGGGGCGGCGGGAGGCGGCGGCCGGGAGGCAGCGGCGCGCGGGCCGGGAGGTGGCGGCGCGGCGGCTCGGGCCGCGGGGGCCCTCCCGTGGCCTGGCAGGCCGCGGCGGCGGGGACGGCGGCTGTGGCCACGTGGCGGCGCGGGAGAGGCTGGGCGCGGCGGAGCGGAAGCGTCCGGTCCGTCCCGGACACGTCCGGCGGCAGTGGTGGATGGATCTAGGGTTAGGGGGAAGAGTGGAACCGCGAATTTGAAGGAGGGGGTCTATATATAGGCATAGAGGGAGCTAGGAGAGTCCAAATGAGGTGCGGTTTTCGGCCATGCGATCGTGATCGAACGATCTAGATGATGGAGCAGAGTTAGGTGGGTTTTGGGCCAAATTAGAGGGGTGTTGGGCTGCAACACACACGAGGCCTTTTCGGTCCCTCGGTTAACCATTGGAGTATCAAATGAAGTCCAAATGATACGAAACTTGACAGGCGGTGTGGGATCGAAAGTATGTCTAGAGGGGGGGGGGTGATTAGACTACTTGACCAAATAAAAACTTAACCTTTTCCCAATTTTAGTTCTTGGCAGATTTTAGCTATTTTAGGACAAGTCAAGCAATCATCACACAATTCAAGCAAGCATGCAAAGAGTATATTGGCAGCGGAAAGTAAAGCATGCAACTTGCAAGAATGTACAGGGAAGGGTTTGGAGATTTCAAATCCTATTGGAGACACGGATGTTTTTCCCGTGGTTCGGATAGGTGGTGCTATCCTACATCCACGTTGATGGAGACTTCAACCCACGAAGGGTAACGGTTGCGCGAGTCCACACAGGGCTCCACCCAAGGGCAACGGTTGTGCGAGTCCACGAAGGGCTCCACCCACGAAGGGTCCACGAAGAAGCAACCACCCACAAAGGGTCCACGAAGTAGCAACCTTGTCTATCCCACCATGGCCATCGCCCACGAAGGACTTGCCTCACTAGCGGTAGATCTTCACGAAGTAGGCGATCTCCTTGCCCTTACAAACTCCTTGGTTCACTCCACAATCTTGTCGGAGGCTCCCAAGTGACACCTAGCCAATCTAGGAGACACCACTCTCCAAGAAGTAACAAATGGTGTGTAGGTAATGAACTCCTTGCTCTTGTGCTTCAAATGATAGTCTCCCCAACACTCAACTCTCTCTCATAGGATTTGGATTTGGTGGAAAGAAGATTTGAGTGGAAAGCAACTTGAGAAGGATATAGATCAAGATTCATATGGTAGGAATGGAATGTCTTGATCTCAACACATGAGTAGGTGGTTCTCTCTCAGAACAAATGAGTTGGAATGATGTGTGTGTTCTGATGGCTCTCTCATTCAGTGAGAAAGAGGTGGAGGGGTATATATAGCCTCCACACAAAATCCAACCATTACACAGTTTTCCAATCTCGGTGGGACCGAATCAATAAACTCGGTCGGACCGAAAATGTAAACCTAGTGACCGTTAGGAATTTCGGTGGGACTGACATGCAACTCGGTGGGACCGATTCGGTTAGGGTTTGGGCATAACGTAATCTCGGTGAGACCGATTACACAAACTCGGTGAGACCGAGTTTGGTAATTAGCTTACCAGAGAGTTGGTCAGGCAAGAGAGTTGGTCAGGCAAACTCGGTGGGACCGATTTGCTCTTTCGGTGGGACCGAGTGGAACTCGGTGAGACCGAAAAGTTACAAAGGGGAAACACTGAGTTTACATTGCAATCTCGGTGGGACCGATTCGCTCTTTCGGTGGGACCGAAAAGTTACGAAAGGGAAACAGAGAGTTTGCAACCCCATCTCGGTGGGACCGAGATCCTTATCGGTAGGACCGAATTGCTAGGGTTTGGCAGTGGCTAATGACAAGTGAAACTCGGTGGCGCCGGATAGGAAAAATCGGTAGGACTGAGTTTGGCTTAGAGTTTAGGTCATATGTGGATATGGGAAAGTAGTTGAGGGTTTTGGAGCATATCATTAAGCACATGAAGCAAGAGGCTCATTAAGCAACACCTCATCCTTCTTTGATAGTATTGGCTTTTCCTATGGACTCAATGTGATCTTGGATCACTAAAATGTAAAATGAAGAGTCTTGAGCTTTTGAGCTTGAGCCAATCCATTGTCCTTAGCATTTTGAGGGTTCCACTTTCATATCCATGCCATGCCAATCATTGAGCTTTCCTGAAATAATCATCTTGGAATAGCATTAGCTCAATGAGCTATATGTTGTTATGAATTACCAAAACCACCTAGGGATAGTTGCACTTTCAATCTCCCCCTTTTTGGTAATTGATGACAACATATAGATCAAAGCTTCGACAGATGATAATAAGCATGAAATATATCGTGCCTTTGAGAAGTATGTGATAAGTAAGAGCTCCCCCTAAATTTGTGCATATTTAAGATTTGCTTTGGACTGCAAATGCACAATGAGTTAGAGTCATGGGTTACTCTTCCATGTCACATACATCTTGGTGGAGCGCTCAAAATGATAGGAATGAAATACATGCACTCATCACCAAGAATAGTGAATGATCACAAATGATAGATATAATGATAATATTTAAACAAGCATCAAGCAAACATTAAGTGTAGCTTATGATCAAACACATGATCATCGATGTCTCACAAACATAAGGACGAAGTATCTCACACAAAAGCAGAAAAAGTTCGAAGAAACCACCAAATAAAACAAGAGAGAAAAGCAACACTCTCTCTCTCGAAGCCTATGATCTATACATCTTCTCCCCCTTTGGCAACAAGTTACCAAAAAGTTCCTAGAAAATGCATAGCACTAGATCAACGCTCAGGCTTGATCTTCAGGTGGTGGTGGAGTCCGAATCACTCCAAGGACGAAGGCTTCTGTAGATGTTGAAGTAGTCGCTGGAGTTGGAGCTGAGGTAGACGCTGGAGCTGAGGCTGTAGCTGGTGCTGAAGTAGTGGCTCTGGTGTCAGCAACTGGCAGTGCAGACGACCTCGGGCCTCGTGGCACTCTAGAAAAAGCATGAGTTGTGGTCCTGCCTCTCCTCTCATTCATGTCCTCCTGGAGCTGCTCCACTACAGACTGAACTTCTATTACCTTGACATCCAAGTCATAGAACTTCTGTTCCATGATCCTCTCTAGGCTCTGCTGATTTTTAGTGAGGTTGGCCAGACTTTGCTCAATTCTCAGCGAGGATGCAATCAAGTAACTGAGCTGCTCTTGTTTGGTCTTCAAGAAGTACTCAGATGCCTCCTCTTGAGTAGGCATCCTGGCAGCTTTTTCCTTCTTCGCCTTCTCCTTCTTTGCAAATGCTTGTGCAGACGATGGCTCATTCTCTGTCATCACAACTTCATTGTTCTCAAATTCTGGACGGATGGGCAGGTGTTCCTTATCCAACAAGTATATGCCCGTGCCCATCTTGGAGTTGATGAGCTCCTGAATCTGAGGGGCATATCCACAGCTCCTCTTCTGATCTGCAGCTGTCCTCTTAATGGTTTCCACAATGAGACTCATGACCTTGAATTTTTGAGGCACATCAAAAACATGTAGCAAGTTGATAGCATGACCTCTGATCATCTTGTGATCTCCAGACTTGGGCAGAAGGGTGTGCCTTAGGATCCAGTTGATCGTAGGCAATCCTGAGAGCAGATAGTGCACTGACCCAAACTTGAATGTGTCAAGAGCTTCATTGGGAATTTCCTTGTACATATTGGACATGGAGTTATGGTCCATCTTCTTCTTAGCATAGATGTCCAAGTCCTCATCTTGCTCTTCTGGGGCATTGATGATCTGTGCCCACTCAGCCACTGTAGACTGGTACCTTGTACCCTCTGACATCCATGTAATCCTTCCATCCGGATAAAAGTGAGCTGTGGAGTAGAACTGCATGATGAGTTCCTCGTTCCACTTTGTGAGCTTCTGCCCAACAAAGTCCTCTACTCCACACGCTCTGAAGCTGTCCTGAACTCCTGGGAAGTACTCCTCATTCTCCTTGATGTAGGTCCAGTCGACCCATCTCATGTCACAAACGATTGGCTTCTTGTCAAGAAAAACAGTCTCATAAAAATCTTGTTGCTCCTTTGTATGAAACCTGTAGTCCACGGCAGTCCTTCTCCTAGAAGCATACGGGTCTGCTTCTCTCCATTTCCTCAGCCCTGAGTCTCTCCTGAGCTTCATGTCCTCAGCCACAGGATGAGCATCGTTGTGGTCTGGGATCTTGGGCTTGAGCTTTCTAAGCACACTCTCTTCCTCTTCTTCAATAGCTTCAGGCACTGGGGCCTTGTTCTTTTCTGCAGCAGGTATACTCCTTGTGTTTCTCTTGGGTGCTGTCTTAGGCTTAGATGCAGCCTTAGGTACCTCCTTGGGCTTGGATGCAGCTGTGCCTGACCTTATGGCATCTCCCATGAGTTTGGCTGCCTTGGGCGCTGGTGCAGCTGCCTCTTCTTCCTCCTCCTCTTCTACCATGATGGAGGCTCTCCCAAGCACTTTGGCTACAGCCTTTTTCACCCTTTCTTTCCTCTTTTTTCTCTCAGCAGCAATGGGCTCAATGGGAGCAGGTGCAGGCTTCTCAGTTGAGGCTCTAGCCTTTGACATTGGCTGCCTCCCTGCTGGCCTTTTGATTTTCAGGCCTGGCTTTGAGCCTTGAGCTGGCTCAACCCTTTTGGAAGTGGCCTCTTCCTCTGCCACATAGTCTTCATCCTCAGAATCAGACGTTCTCTTCTTCCTTTGACGTGTGGCAGCCTTAAGCAGATTGCTGGGTGTGCTCCTGCTGCCATCATCAGAAGAACTTGAGGGGCTAGTGCCCTCACTCATGACAACTTGCTGCTCTGAGAGGTTTTGGCTGTCACTTTGATCAGACATGTTGCTCACTGACTGCTGACCCTGTGAATAGATTATGGATAAGATAGAGTGGATGAGCATCACAAAAGATAGAGACTTTTGCAAAAGATTAATACAAAAACTTAGTTTTAGTTTTCCATAGAAAGCATCTCGGATCTACCGATTTTCAAACTCGGTGACACCGAAGCAGTTTTGGCACTAGAACTGGTGAACTCGGTCAGATCGAGTCACAGTTCGGTGGCACCGAGATTGCTAGGGTTTCACAGAATTCCAAAATCGGTCGCACCGATAAGTTATTCTCAGTCAGACCGAGTTTAACTTGTGCAATGGCAAGAGCCAGATCGGTGGGACCGAGTTTTTCAACTCGGTGGGTCCGAGATGGTTTCGGCGGAAACCTAAACCTAGAATTTTCGAATTAAACCTAATCTACGAGCGTTTTGACTGGAAAGAAGTTTATCAAACGTGGCAAGAATCATGATGATCACAATGTGCTAGGAATCAGATTGAGGAATAGCACAAAGATCAAGTCCATACCCTAGTTCGGCGTGGACTTGCTACGGCGGCAACGGCGGGGCAGAAATCCGTTGACGGCGGCGAAGACCAGCGACTGGAGGCTGCTGGCAGCGAGGAGACGATCCGGAGACCTCGGGGGCAAAGCAGGCTATCGCGGGGCGAGGAGGTTTCGGAGAAATTTCCAAAATTCTGCCCATCACTATATATAGCCCGACCCTGTCGGTGTGACCGAGTGGAACGACTCGGTGGCACCGAGATGCAAAAGTATGTGCAGTTTTTGCAACTCGGTGTGACCGAAAAGTTCAAATCGGTTTCACCGAGATTGAAAACCTAGATCAACTTGATGAACTCGGTAGGACCGAAAATGGAGTATCGGTCAGACCGAGATTCATAAAGAGGTTTTGGAAGTTTAAGTCTATGACGAATCGGGGACTCCGAGCGCTCCTCACACAGAGTGGTTCGAATCTGACTTGATCAATTTTTGTGATGCAGCATGAATAGAGTTTGAGACGAGAAAAGCATAGATAGCTAGAGAAGGTTCTTAGGCATTCTTGTCCATCCACTTGGCAAAAGAAGATAAAGCCAAACAATCAAAGCAACAAGTGGATGTCCTCGAATGAGTAAAATATGCAATCAGCATGCTCACACAATAAGATAGCAAATGAAATATGTGGCAAAGCATGCACAACCAATTCTAGCATCTATCAAGCAATTTGCGTTGACTAGGTCATCTATATATGAGTATATTGACTTAGGAGTCAAGTGAGAACACTTGATCGTAGGTCATACTCATCGTTTAAGCTCAAGTGGGGTTACCACTTTTACATAAAGCATTGTTTTGTTCACATCTTTAGAGTTGCTTTAGCTCAAGTCTTAGAGTAAAGCTCCCCCTAGATGTGATATCCCCCCTAAGAGGGATGAACTAACCTTGGGTTTTGTCGATGATGACTTCATGTAGATATTGAAGATGTGGATGCTCAATGTTGATGTAGATCTCTTGGAGCTATCCTTTTGAGTGAATTGCACTTTCAATACCTACATGGGTTAGTCCCACAAGGAACAAACAAGGATATCCATAGACATAGAGTGATGCACACAAAATATGATGTCCATGAAAACTTTAGGTTACCTTGTCCCTTGTCTTACCAACAAGAGGGTTTGTGACTCCTTGAACTAGTGCAAGATGTGGAAGTTGATTGCACTTGTTCTTGCCAAAATGATAAGAATGAAGTATGTTGGCGGAGTCACCCTCAAGAACTCTCTAGTTCTTCTTCTTTTGGATCCACATCATCTTGATGGGAATCCTTGGAGTTGTAGTCGTACTTGATGAAGTGGAACTTGAAGTAGTCTTGGGAATCCACTTGACTAAGGTCTTAGGAGGTTCTTCAAATGCATCAATTTCCTCTTGAAGCTTGTCCTTGCCTTTTTGCTCGTAGTCTTGTGGTGGAAGATCATCTTGAGCTTGTGTCCCTTTGAAAAACTTCTCTTGTTGAGGGACAAACTTCGTCTTGGGGTATTGATCTTCTTCCCATTCAACTCCATTGGCATTGAACTTTCGTTCAAAACCAACACCTTGATTCTTCCGGTGCATTCCTTGCTTGCGCACAATTTCCTCGAATTGCTTACTCCCGGCAAGGCTTTTGTACACTCCTTTCTCTATAATTCCCTTCAATAAGCTATTTTCTTGCTCAAGTGTAACTTGGCTAAGAGAATCATTAGTGGAATCAAGAGAACTACTAGAAGCAACAATATTGGGTTTAGCATGATCATTGTTACTACTAGAGGAAAAATCTTTCTTGTTAGACTTGACTTGAGGCATGTAAGTGGATAAGAGTAAACGCTTGGCAATGTAAGAAGAACTTTTCTTGCAGAGATCATCATTGATTGCCTTTAAGAACTCATGCTCTTGCTCAAGATTGAGCTTTTCAAAGCGTAGCTTCTCATGAGCTCTTAAAAGTTCTCGATGATCTTCGAAGATAGTGTCATGAGCTAACTTAAGAGTTTTTAGTTCTTTAGTTAGGGCCTCAATCTTCTCCTTATCATTGTCACTCGTTTTATCTTGATTAGCATGATTAATTGGTCTTTCATAATAGTATTCATCACTAGAGTTGTCACCAATCAAATCATCACCTAACAAGTCATCTTCATCACTATTGAAATCAACATACTCGGGGTGTGTTACCTTAGGACCTTTGGCCATGAAGCATCTTCCAATTCCTTCATTTGGTGAGTCAAATATGTCGTAGGAGTTGGTTGACACAAGTGCTAGACCGGAAACACCTTCATCTTGAGTATCTTCGGAGTCGGAGTGATAACTTCTCTCGGAGTGGCTGTCGGAGTCGGAGCCGGATACCCATTCACCAGCATGAGCTTGATGTCTTCGTCTTGTGTAGATCCTTGATGATTTTTCCTTCCTTTCCAAATCCTTGCTTCTCCGTGAGTATCTTTGTTCATAACGATCATCTCTACTCCTTCTCTCTCTTGGTGGTGATCCTTTGCTTCTTCTTTTTGGAGAATCTTCTCTTCTCTTGTAGGGAGCCGTACACTCGTTGGAATAGTGTCCGGGTCTTCCACAATTGTAACAGTTTCCCTCTCGACTAGAAGATCTTTTGTCATTGTAGGACCTTGATTTGGAGCTTCTATATTTTCTTCTATTCTTGTAGAACTTGTTGAAGTTCTTCACCATTAAGCTCAATTCTTCATTGAAGTCTTGTTTCTCACTTGATGATGTAGGGGCTTCACATGAGGCTTTATAGGCACCACTTGATTTGTTGTGAAGTTCCTCTTTATCCTTAAGTGACATCTCATGAGCAACAATTCTTCCAATCACTTCCGTTGGCTTGAGATCTTTGTAATTGGGCATCATTTGGATCAATGTGCACACGGTATCATATTTTCCATCCAAGGCTCTTAGGATCTTCTTTATGATGAATTTATCGGTCATCTCTTCACTTCCTAAGCCGGCAATCTCATTTGTGATGAGAGCAAGCCTAGAGTACATTTCAGCGACACCTTCACCATCCTTCATCTTGAACTTGTCAAGTTGGCTTTGAAGCACATCCAACTTGGATTCCTTGACGGAGTCAGTACCCTCGTGCATATCAATCAAAGTGTCCCAAATTTCCTTTGCATTCTCAAGGCGGCTGATTTTGTTGAATTCTTCGGGGCACAATCCGTTGAAGAGAATATCACAAGCTTGAGCATTGTATTGCAACATCTTCAACTCTTTTGCGGTAGCTTCACGGTTTGGTTCTCTCCCATCAAAGAAGTCACCTTGCAAACCAACACACACAATAGCCCAAACGGCGGGGTTATGTCCAAGAATATGCATTTTCATTTTATGCTTCCAACTAGCAAAATTAGTACCATCAAAGTAAGGACCTCTACGGTGATAATTTCCCTCGCTAGACGCCATACTCTCCTAGGTTGTGAAACCAAGGCTATGACCACCAAAAGCTATGGAGATCAAGCAAATGGAGACCAAGGCTCTGATACCACTTGTGGGATCAAAAGTATGTCTAGAGGGGGGTGATTAGACTACTTGACCAAATAAAAACTTAACCTTTTCCCAATTTTATTTCTTGGCAGATTTTAGCTATTTTAGGACAAGTCAAGCAATCATCACACAATTCAAGCAAGCATGCAAAGAGTATATTGGCAATGGAAAGTAAAGCATGCAACTTGCAAGATTGTAAAGGGAAGGGTTTGGAGATCTCAAACGCTATTGGAGACACGGATGTTTTTCCCGTGGTTCGGATAGGTGGTGCTATCCTACATCCACGTTGATGGAGACTTCAACCCACGAA
Organism: Triticum urartu; assembly: GCF_056163025.1. Taxonomy (NCBI): domain Eukaryota; kingdom Viridiplantae; phylum Streptophyta; class Magnoliopsida; order Poales; family Poaceae; genus Triticum; species Triticum urartu. The sequence goes on from NC_141875.1 coordinate 178,309,754, forward strand.
GGGTAATGGTTGCGCGAGTCCACACAGGGCTCCACCCAAGGGCAACGGTTGCGCAAGTCCATGAAGGGCTCCACCCACGAAGGGTCCACGAAGAAGCAACCACCCACAAAGGGTCCACGAAGTAGCAACCTTGTCTATCCCACCATGGCCATCGCCCACGAAGGACTTGCCTCACTAGCGGTAGATCTTCACGAAGTAGGCGATCTCCTTGCCCTTACAAACTCCTTGGTTCACTCCACAATCTTGTTGGAGGCTCCCAAGTGACACCTAGCCAATCTAGGAGACACCACTCTCCAAGAAGTAACAAATGGTGTGTAGGTAATGAACTCCTTGCTCTTGTGCTTCAAATGATAGTCTCCCCAACACTCAACTCTCTCTCATAGGATTTGGATTTGGTGGAAAGAAGATTTGAGTGGAAAGCAACTTGGGAAGGCTAGAGATCAAGATTCATATGGTAGGAATGGAATGTCTTGATCTCAACACATGAGTAGGTGGTTCTCTCTCAGAACAAATGAGTTGGAATGATGTGTGTGTTCTGATGGCTCTCTCATTAAGTGAGAAAGAGGTGGAGGGGTATATATAGCCTCCACACAAAATCCAACCGTTACACAGTTTTCCAATCTCGGTGGGACCGAATCAATAAACTCGGTCGGACCGAAAATGTAAACCTAGTGACCGTTAGGAATTTCGGTGGGACTGACATGCAACTCGGTGGGACCGATTCGGTTAGGGTTTGGGCATAACGTAATCTCGGTGAGACCGATTACACAAACTCGGTGAGACCGAGTTTGGTAATTAGCTTACCAGAGAGTTGGTTAGGCAAACTCGGTGGGACCGATTTGCTCTTTCGATGGGACCGAGTGGAACTCGGTGAGACCGAAAAGTTACAAAGGGGAAACACTGAGTTTACATTGCAATCTCGGTGGGACCGATTCGCTCTTTCGGTGGGACCAAAAAGTTACGAAAGGGAAACAGAGAGTTTGCAACCCCATCTCGGTGGGACCGAATTGCTAGGGTTTGGCAGTGGCTAATGACAAGTGAAACTCGGTGGCGCCGGATAGGAAAAATCGGTAGGACCGAGTTTGGCTTAGATTTTAGGTCATATGTGGATATAGGAAAGTAGTTGAGGGTTTTGGAGCATATCATTAAGCACATGAAGCAAGAGGCTCATTAGGCAACACCTCATCCCTCCTTGATAGTATTGGCTTTTCCAATGGACTCAATGTGATCTTGGATCACTAAAATGTAAAATGAAGAGTCTTGAGCTTTTGAGCTTGAGCCAATCCATTGTCCTTAGCGTTTTCAGGCTTCCACTTTCATATCCATGCCATGCCAATCATTGAGCTTTCCTGAAATAATCATCTTGGAATAGCATTAGCTCAATGAGCTATATGTTGTTATGAATTACCAAAACCACCTAGGGATAGTTTCACTTTCAGGCGGTCTACCGGTAGTAAACCAAGGCCGCTTGGCAAGTCTCGGTCCAATCCGGAAATGTTTAATCCCCACACATGAAGGAAGGCTAGAAATGACCACCGAGGAGAACGAAGCGCCGGAATGCAAAACGGACAACGGCAAAAATGCTCGAATGCCTGAGACGAGCACGTATGCAAATGCAATGCACATGATGACATGATATGAGATGCATGACAACGATAACAACACACGGAGACAAAACCCGAACCCGAGGAAATAAATATCACTTAACGCGGAAACGGCAAGAGTTGGAGTACAAATAGGGAAAGTTATAAACGGGGTGTTAAAACACTCCACCACTACGAAAGGATCTCGTCCCGAGATCTAGGACTGAAAGAACGCCGGGTACTCAGAACGGAGGTGATCCTCGCATTCCCAGGTAGCTTCACTGTCGGAATGGTGTGACCACTTGACTTTGAGAAATTTGATTGGCTTGTTGCGAGTCTTGCGTTCAGTCTCTTCAAGAATAGCAACTGGGTGCTCACGATAAGAGAGATCTTCTTGGAGCTCAGTGTCCTCGAAGTTGACGGTCCGGTCAGGAGTCTTGAAGCACTTTCGAAGCTGAGAGACATGGAACACGTCATGAACTTTTGCAAAGTTTGAAGGAAGCTCGAGTTGATAGGCAAGGTCGCCTCTCTTGCTGACAATCTTGAAAGGTCCCACGTATCTAGGAGCAAGCTTCCCTTTGCTACCGAAGCGACGAGTACCTTTCATAGGAGAGACACAGAGGTAAACATGATCTCCGATCTCGAAAGCCAAATCACGGTGCTTACTATCATAGTAGCTCTTCTGGCGGGATTGGGCTGCTTTGAGGTTATCACGAATGACTTACACATTTCCTCTGCCTCTGTGATTAAGTCATTACCCAAAAGCTGATGTTCACCGGTTTCAGACCAGTTGAGAGGGGTACGGCACTTCCTACCATACAGAATTTCAAATGGGGCCTTGCCCGAACTTGCTTGAAAACTGTTGTTGTAGGAGAATTCAGCATAAGGAAGACAATCCTCCCACTTCATGCCGAAGGAGATCACACAAGCCCTGAGCATATCTTCAAGAATCTGGTTGACACGCTCGACTTGACTGCTAGTTTGAGGATGGAAAGCTGTGCTGAAGCGGATGTTGGTGCCCATGGCCTTCTGAAAAGAATCCCAAAACTTCGAGGTAAAGATGCTGCCACGGTCTGAAGAGATCACTTGTGGAATACCGTGCAGAGAGACAATTCGAGAGGTATAGAGTTCCGCCAATTTAGCTGCAGTGATTGACTCTTTGATAGGCAGAAAGTGAGCCACTTTGGTGAGTTTGTCGATGACAACTAATATAGCATCATTGCCACGCTTGGACTTTGCAAACCCAGTCAAGAAGTCCATTTCAATGTGGTCAAACTTCCATTCTGGAATGGAAAGAGGTTGGAGGAGACCAGCTGGCCTTTGGTGTTCTGCCTTCACTCTTCTGCAGACATCACATTCATTCACGAATTGAGCGATCTCGCGCTTCATTCGAGTCCACCAATAAGCTTGCTTGAGGTCCTGATACATCTTCGTGCTCCCAGGGTGGATGGAAAGGAGAGAATTGTGAGCCTCGTTCATGATCACTTTACGGAGGTCACCTTTGGGTACAACAATACGATCCTCGAAGAATAGAGTGTCCTTGTCATCAAGGCGGTAGCACTTGTACTTGGGTTGACTCTTGGCAATCACAATCTTCACCTTTTTCACCATAGCATCAAGAAGCTGGGCTTGGCTAATCTGGTCTTCTAAGGTAGGAGAGACTAGAAGGTTGGCGAGGAAACCTTGAGGAACAACTTGCAGGTTAAGTTTGTGGAAGGCTTCACAAAGCTCGGGTTGATAAGGCTTGAGAATCAGACTGTTGCAGTAAGCTTTCCTGCTCAAAGCGTCAACAATCACATTAGCCTTGCCAGGAGTATACTCGATACTTGGATTATACTCTTGAATCATTTCGACCCATCGAGTTTGCCTGGGGTTGAGATTAGGCTGAGTGAAGATGTACTTGAGACTCTTGTGATCAGTGAAAATGTCCACTTTTCTTCCCAATAGAAGATGTCTCCAAGTCAACAGAGCATGCACAACTGCCGCCAACTCGAGATCATGAGTGGGGTAGTTCTTCTCATTAGGCTTCAACTGGCGAGATGTATAAGCAACAACTTTCTTCTCTTGCATCAATACTGCGCCAAGACCTTGGAGAGAGGCATCACAAAAGACCTCGTACGGCTTGGATTCATCAGGCGGAGTCAGAACTGGAGCAGTGATCAATTTCTCTTTCAAAGTGTTGAAAGCAATATCACACTCCGGAGACCAAATATACTTGACGTGCTTCTGAAGAAGATTTGAGAGAGGCTTCGCGATCTTGGAAAAGTTTTCAACGAATCTTCAGCAATAGCTTGCGAGACCGATAAAACTGCGGAGTTGCTTCACGTTCTGAGGAGGTTCCCAATTCACAATTGCAGACACCTTCTCAGGATTCATGGCAATGCCCTTGGCAGAGATGATATGACCAAGATAAAGAACCTCATCGAGCCAAAATTCACACTTGGAGAACTTGCGTAGAACTGATGTTCCCTGAGCTTATCGAGCACCAAACGCAAGTGTTTGGCATGATCTTCCTTGTTATTCGAGAAAACCAGAATGTCGTCGAGGTAGACCAAAGCGAAGTCATTGGTGTAGGCGTTGAAGATGAAGTTCATCATGCGAGAGAACGTCGGAGGAGCGTTGACGAGGCCAAAAGACATGACAGTGTATTCATATGAACCAAAGCTTGTCCTGAAAGCCGTCTTGGAAATATCTTGCTCACGAATTCGAATCTGATGATAACCCATACGGAGATCAAACTTGGAGAATACTCGAGCACCTTTGAGTTGTTCGAACAGCTCATTGATGTTGGGAAGTGGATATTTGTTCTTGATAGTCTTCTTGTTCACTGGACGGTAGTCAACACAAAGTCGGTCCGTTCCATCCTTCTTCTTCACAAAAAGAACACCACAACCCCACGGAGAAGAACTAGGCCGGATGAGACCCATTTTCTCTTGAATATCGAGTTGCTTCTTTAGCTCCTTCAACTCTTCAGGTCCGAGCTTGTAAGGACGCTTGCACACAGGTTCCGTGCCGGGCTCAAGATCAATAACGAATTCAACAGGCCGGTGCGGAGGCATTCCTGGAAGCTCTTCTGGAAAAACGTCTTGATATTCACAAATGACTGGAATTTGCGAGATAGCGTCCAATTCACCCTTCTCATTGAGAGAAAACAGACGGATGGTATTATCCTGAGCGGCTAAGACAATTACATCCTCAGACGAATGAGTCAATTGAATCTGCCTGGCTGCACAATCAAGCTGAGCCTTGTGCTTAGAAAGCCAATGCATCCCGAGAATAAGATCAATATCCGAGTTACCAAGAACCGTTGGGGAAGCCAATAACTTGTAGTCACCCAAAGTGATAGAAACATCCGGAACGATGGAGTTAGCCTGCATGCGCTTACCGGGAGAGACAACTGCTAAAGGACTAGGCAAAACTTGTGAAACCAAATCATGCCTATTTGTAAATGGTCTCGAGATGAAGCAATGCGATGCACCAGTGTCAAAAAGAACTTTTGCAGGTATATCATTAATAGGAAGGTTACCCATGATCACATCTGACGAGTCCTCTGCCTGAGCTGCATTCATCAAGTTGACCTTGGCGTGCTTGGGGTTATGCTTGACCACAGCTGTACTTGCCGATCTGACAGGAGGAGGAGGAAGACGCCTCTGGTTGAAACACTTGTTGGCATAGTGCCCCTTCTGTTGGCACTTGTTGCACATGACCTCTGAAAGCGGACGGTGATATGGAGCACTCGATCTTGGAGGTTGAGACAAAGTCTTGTTCTGAAAGCCAGGATTGGGTGGGTGGGAAGAACCACTGCCACCTTTGCTCTTCTGCTGATACGGCTGACGGAACGGAGGAGGAGGAAGCCAATACTTTTGCTGCTTGGCCACTTGAGTAGAGGAAGAAGGAGTAACATCTCTGACTCTCTTCTTGGAAGCGTCGCACCTCAACTGAGCGGCCTCTTGCTTCAGTGCCATGTTGCAGAACTCATCGTATCTCAAGGGCTCGAAGAGAACAAGAGCTAGCTGGATTTCTTCTCTAAGACCACCCCTGAGCTGGTATATCATGCTCTTCTCATCAGGGACGTCCTTCTTGGCAAAGCGGGCGAGCTTCTAGAACAACTTGTTGTAGTCATAGACAGACAAAGAGCCTTGCTTCAGATTGAGGAATTCCTCACGCTTGCTTTCAACCATGCTCTGGGGAATATGATGAGCTCGGAAATCTCGACGGAAATCATCCCAAGTGATAACACGTCCACCTCTAGAGTCCTTGTACTGCTGGAACCATTCTGCAGCTTGATCTTTGAGTTGGAAGGAAGCGAACTTGACAAAGTCCTCAGGCCTGACGTTACTGCACTCAACATGCTTACACAGATCCACAAGCCAATCGTCAGCATCGGTTGCCTCAACACAATTGCTGAAAGTCTTTGGCCCGTTAGCAAGGAACTGGTTGAGTGTAGCATAGTGATTCTGATTGCTGCCTTGGTTCCCTTGGTTGCCTTGATTGCGCTCTTGAAGAATTTGCATGATCAGCTGTGTGTTTGCATTGGTTGCGGCCATCACAGCTTGCCATGCCTCTAGAGGAGGTGGAGGTGGTGGCGGATCAGGATTCGGAGTCGTGCGCGTTGGAGGAGCCATCCTGAAGAGGTTGACGTCCATTAGCACATTGACAGAGAAATATTGAAGCTGAATCCAACGGAATGAAAATTGCAACATATAGTCTTCACATCCGAACAAAATGAACGGATGCATTCCTCTTGAAATGGTCACATATCCATAAATTGAGAAGCCACGTAGAATTAAGGTAGAGAAATAAATCAACAAGGTACGGATCAAGAACGAATAATCGGTAAGAAATCCCAATCTCAAACCAAATATCCATGGAAGAAGAACTAGAGCTACTAGAATTCCCACCTATAAAATTCCTGAACCTTTTCGGTTATGCAATCAGGTGTTGGGGATACAGGGGAAGCATAATATCTCACCCAAATCTAGCAAATCCTACATCCAGCTGTATCCATCCTTCAACACATAACCAAGAAACCTTCGGAAACCATCTACCTCAACCTTCGAAAAGCATCCGTTATACAAGTTATGGCGATACTCCCGAACTCCCGCCCCAGTACTGGGTGGCGTCGAGGTTATCTCACCAACGAACTGCATAAAAGAGATTTTTGATGTCGGCGTACTAGACTCAGGTATTCCAGAACTGCAACGATAAAATTATGATGACAACACCTCAGAGCTCAACTCCCCGGGCACTTCCACTAAACCCCTGACAGGAGGCACCAAGACAATGTTCTCATCATAAAACCATCGGAACGATTCCAAGATACCCGCATGATCCTAAATTTTTTTAGTGAAATTTGAGAAGAGAAGAGTCAAAACTCTACGTCAGCATGCCTTACCGGAGCGATGAGGAGACTGGGAAGTAAAAAGAATTCCTAATCTCTCTGATATATAATTCCTAAAGACTCAAAACATTTTTCTAGACACAACTCGGCCGCTAAAACGATCAAGCAATGGGGCTCCTAAGGTCGGGGAAGGCTCTGATTACCAACTTGTAACACCCTCGATGCGACTATATCTCCCACGTGTCGAGGCACGACTTAGAGGGATAATCGCATTGAAGGCATATGTCGCAAGTTAGGCAATCTTCACAACATCCCATGTAGTATAAATAATAAAGGGGAGATAACATAGTTGGCTTACACTCGCCACGTCAATCAAGTACATAAATAACATTACATCATCCAAACACTCATGGCCCGACTACGGCGCCAAAATAAAAGAGAACCCAACATGCGACAACGGTCCCGTTCACCCCCAACTGGGCACCACTACTGATCATCAGGAAAGGAAACATAGTAACGTTGAGAGTCTTCGTCGAACTCCCACTTGAGCTCGTACGCGTCTCCGGGAGCGGAATCATCAGGCCCTGCATCTGGTGTAATAGTAATCTGTGAGCCACAGGGACTTAGCAATCTTGCACCCTTGCGATCAAGACTATTTAAGCTTATAGGTAAGGCAAGGTAAATATAGGTGGAGCTGCAGCAAGTGACTAGCATATATGGTGGCTAACTTATTCGCAAAAGAGAGCGAGAAGAGGAGGCAAAGCGCGAGCGAGAAACTAGAGAACAACCTGCGCAAACATTACTCCAACACCGTGTCCACTTCCCGGACTCCGCCGAGAAGAGGCCATCATGGTAACACACTCAGTTGATTCATTTTAATTAAGTTAAGGTTCAAGTTTTCTACAATCGGACATTAACAAATTCCCATCTGCCCATAACCACGGGCACGGCTTACGAAAGTTCAAATCCCTGCAGGGGAGTCCCAACTTAGCCCATGACAAGCTCTCACGGTCAACGAAGGAATAGACCTCCTCCCAAGACGTTCCGATCAGACTCGGTATCTCGGTAATTCAAGACACTTCGACAGGTTAAAACAAGACCAGCAACACCGCCCGAATGTGCCGACAAATCTCGATAGGAGCTGCACATATCTCTTTCTCAGGGAACACTCAGATTGTCCTAGGTACGGGTAGGCCAGCCCAGAGTTGCCCCTGGTGGCCACCGGTAGCTGACAGGTGGACCAACACTCAGAGGAGCACTGGCCCGGGGGGGTTAAAATAATGACGACCCTTGAGTCTGCAGAACCCAAGGGAAAGAAAAGGCTAGGTGGCAAATGGTAAAACCAAGGTTGGGCATTGCTGTAAAAGCTTTAATCAAGGCAAAATATCAAGGGGTTCCCATTATAACCCAACCGCGTAAGGAACGCAAAAATCCGGGAACATAACACCGATATGACGGAAACTAGGGCGGCAAGAGTGGAACAAAACACTAGGCGAGAGGCCGAGCCTTCCACCCTTTACCAAGTATATAGATGCATTAAGATAACATAGCAATATAATGATATCCCAACAAGTAAATAAAAGATGTTCCAACAAGGAACGGCCTCCAATCTTCACCTTCAACTAGCAACGCTATGAGAGGGGCTAAGCAAAGCGGTAACATAGCCAATCAACGGTTTGCTAGGACAAGGTGGGTTAGAGGTTTGACATGGCAAAATGGGAGGCTTGCAAGCAAGTGGTAGGCATCATAGCATTGGCATAGCAAAAGAGCGAGCAAACTAGCATAGCAAAGATAGTAGTGATTTCGAGGGTATGATCATCTTGCCTGCACAGTTGTCAGAGTTGATTGGATCCTCAAAAGCAAACTCAACGGGCTCCTCGTTAGCGAACTCGTCTCCCGGCTCTACTCAAACAAGACAAACAAGCAACAAGGGTACAATCAACCACGTGCAAGGATCAAGCGATATGATGCAATGATGATATGCTATGCGGGATGCGATGCGGGATGCAAAACGCAAGAAATGACAGGAAATGCATGAACCTGGACTCAACTTGGAAAACCAAGTGTGCCACTGGAAATATGAGATGAAATCGCTTGAAAACTATATAAAGAACGCCGGAATCGGAGTTACGGTTTGGAAATGGCAAGCGATTCAAAAATGACACTGGTCTGCGATTTACAGCAAGTAGGCATCTAAATGCAATGAGATGAACTTGCTACAGCACCCAAACATGACAACAAAATACATGGCAGGGATGCACACAAGATGCTTAACAAAAGTCTAGTACTGAGCTACGGCCAATTCATCCATTAACAGGTTCAAACAAGCATGGCAAAAATGCATATGACAAACAGATCTCAGACTTAGTGAAATTAACACTTGTCTGGAATTTCAGATCAGGTAGCCCTCTTTGGAGCATGAAAACTGCATGCTACAGGACCTGAACATGGCAAAGTAAAGCATGGCATGGAGCTACTCAAAGAGCTTAACAAAAGTCCCTTAGTGACCTTGAGCCAAAAGGGATCAGAAAATACAATTGCAAGCACGTGAACATAGCAAAAACATAATCAGTTTTCAGACTTAGTGAAAACTGGCACAGGCTGAAATATAACCCAAGTAGGCATGTTTACGTGCTCGATGCACTCACTACAGTGCAAGTCATGGCAAGACAAGCATACACCCATCAAGAAGGCAAAAAATGCAAGCTAGATATTGCAAGAACAATGACATAGCAAGCATGGATCAAGTACAACAACATCGGCAAAATTGCAAACAAGTTGACAATCTGCCCAGATTCACGAAGTAGCAAAAGTAGAGCTCGACTGACTCAAGCTAGGGTGCTCCATAAATTCAAACAAAGACACGGATGGATAGATCACTACAATATTAACAAAACATCCTTACTGATCATCCTCAAAAGAGGCACGGATCACTAGGAAACAACAAGAACATATGGCATCATGAGATAAACAGCTCCAGGACTTAGTGAAATCACTAAGTCCCTGAAAACAGAATTATCAAGTGCACCACTTTGCAAGCTTGCACAAGTCACTACACACATCGCAAAAATACATGGGTTGCACCTCTGGAAAGATGGAAAAACCCTTAACAAAACATATGTAGAACTCATGGGCATAGCATGCACACATTAATCATGGCAAGAATGACAAAAGTGCTAAACGGAGTAGCAGATCTGACAATTAACTCAAGTAGCCCTCTTCTAACAGCATTTCGGGCATCAAGATGAGCTCAAATGAAAATGATGCAATGGAACGAAATGATGTACTCTCTGAGATGACCATTTTGATATGCTATATGCATGAATCGGAGCTACGGATGCAAAGTTACGAGGCTACGAACATGTGCATATGGAATGAGAATATCAGGGACTTAGTGAAAAAACAAACCCAGATCTAGGGGCCGGCGCGCACTGTTCACGCCGGAGTTCGTCACCGACGTCGCCGGAGTGGAGAGGAGAGGCCGGGCCGGGGCCGGCGGTGGCGGCGGCGGCCGGAGGCGGCGGCCGGGCGAGGCGGCGGCGGCACGAGGCCGCGGCGGCGCGAGGCGCGAGGCGGCGGCGGCGGCGCGGGGCGGCGGCCGGGAGGCGGCGGCCCGTGGGCCGGGAGGTGGCGGCGCGGCGGCTCGGGCCGCGGGGGCCCTCCCTGGGCCTGGCGGGCCGCGGCGGCGGGGACGGCGGCGGTGGCCACGTGGCGGCACGGGAGAGGCTGGGCGCGGCGGAGCGGACGCGTCCGGTCCGTCCCGGACACGTCCGGCGGCGGCGGTGGATGGATCTAGGGTTAGGGGGAAGAGTGGAACCGCGAATTTGAAGGAGGGGGTCTATATATAGGCATAGAGGGAGCTAGGAGAGTCCAAATGAGGTGCGGTTTTCGGCCACGCGATCGTGATCGAACGATCTAGATGATGGAGCAGAGTTAGGTGGGTTTTGGGCCAAATTGGAGGGGTGTTGGGCTGCAACACACACGAGGCCTAGATCCACTAGAGTATCAAATGAAGTCCAAATGATACGAAACTTGACATGCGGTCTACCGGTAGTAAACCAAGGCTGCTTGGCAAGTCTCGGTCCAATCCGGAAATGTTTAATCCCCACACACGAAAGAAGGCTAGAAATGACCACCGGAGGAGAACGAAGCGCCGGAATGCAAAACGGACAACGGGAAAAATGCTTGAATGCCTGAGACGAGCACGTATGCAAATGCAATGCACGTGATGGCATGATATGAGATGCATGAAAACGATAACAACACACGGAGACAAAACCCGAACCCGAGGAAATAAATATAACTTAACGCCGGATACGGCAAGAGTTGGAGTACAAATAGGGAAAGTTATAAACGGGGTGTTACACCTCCCCCTCCTCCACTCCTTTATATACGGGGGCAGGGGCACCCCAAAGACAACAATTGATCTCTTGATCTCTTAGCCGTGTGCGGTGCCCCCCTCCACCATAATCCACCTCGGTCATATCGTAGCGGTGCTTAGGCGAAGCCCTGTGTCGGTAGAACATCATCATCGTCACCACGCCGTCGTGCTGACGAAACTCTCCCTCAACACTCGGCTGGATCGGAGTTCGAGGGACGTCATGGAGTTGAACATGTGCAGAACTCGGAGGTGCCGTGCGTTCGGTACTTGATCGGTCGGATCGTGAAGACGTACGACTACATCAACCGCGTTGTGCTAACGCTTCCGCTTTCGGTCTATGAGGGTACATGGACAACACTCTCCCCTCTCGTTGCTATGCATCACCATGATCTTTCGTGTGCGTAGGAAATTTTTGAAATTACTACGTTCCCCAACAGTGGCAACTGAGCCAGGTTTTATGCGTTGATGTAATATGCACGAGTAGAACACAAGTGAGTTGTGGGCGATATAAGTCATACTGCTTACCAGCATGTCACACTTTGGTTCGGCGGTATTGTTGGATGAAGCGGCCCGGACCGACATTACGCGTACGCTTACGCGAGACTGGTTTTACCGCCGTGCTATGCACACAGGTGACTAGCGGGTGTCAGTTTCTCCAACTTTAGTTGAAGCGAGTGTGGCTACGCCCGGTCCTTGCGAAGGTTAAAACATCACCAACTTGACAAACTATCGTTGTGGTTTTGATGCGTAGGTAAGAACGGCTCTTGCTCAGCCCGTAACAGCCACGTAAAACTTGCAACAACAAAGTAGAGGACGTCTAACTTGTTTTTGCAGGGCATGTTGTGATGTGATATGGTCAAGACGTGATGAGATATAAGTTGTTGTATGAGATGATCATGTTTTGTTGAAGTTATTGGCAACTGGCAAAAGCCTTATGGTTATCTCTCTATTGCATAAGATGCAAGTGCCAAATAATTGCTTTACTTTATCGCTATGCGATAGCAAATAGTTGCAAGAGCAATTGTTGGCGAGACAACCATGTGACGACACATTGATATAGATCAAGATGATGGCGATCATGGTGTCATGCCGGTGACGATGGAGATCATGACGATGCTTTGTAGATGGAGATCAAAGGCACAAGATGATGATGGCCATATCATGTCACATATTATGATTGCATGTGATGTTTATCTTTTATTCATCTTATTTTGCTTAGTTTGGCGGTAGCTTTATAAGATAATCTCTCCCTAAATTATCAAGGTATAAGTGTTCTCCCTGAGTATGCACCGTTGCGAAAGTTCTTCGTGCTGAGACACCACGTGATGATCGGGTGTGATAGGCTCTACGTTCAAATACAACGGGTGCAAAACAGTTGCACACGCGGAATACCTAGGTTAAACTTGACGAGCCTAGCATATAACAGATATGGCCTCGGAACATGGAGACCAAAAGGTCGAGCATTAATCATATAGTAGATATGATCAACATAGTGATGTTCACCGTTGAAACTACTCCATCTCACGTGATGATCGGACATGGTTTAGTTGATATGGATCACGTGATCACATAGAAGATTAGAGGGATGTCTGTCTAAGTGGGAGTTCTTAAGTAATATGATTAATTGAACTTTAATTTATCATGAACTTAGTCATGGTAGTATTAGCATATCTATGTTGTAGATCAATAGCTCGCGATGTTGCTCCCAGTTTATTGTGTTCCTAGAGAAAAACTAAGTTGAAAAATGTTCGTAGCAATGATGCGGATTGGATCCGTGATCTGAGGATTATCCTCATTGCTGCACAGAAGAATTATGTCCTTGATGCACCGCTAGGTGACAGACCTATTGCAGGAACAGATGCAGACATTCTGAACGTTTGGCTAGCTCAATATGATGACTACTTGATATTTTAGTGCACCATGCTTAACGGCTTAGAATCGGGACTTCAAAGGCGTTTTTTTAACATCATGGAACATATGAGATGTTCCAGGAGTTGAAGTTAATATTTCAAGCAAATACCCGAGTTGGGAGATATGTAGTCTCCAACAAGTTCTATAGCTAAAAGATGGAGGAGAATAGCTCAAGCAGTGAGCATGTGCTTAGATTGTCTGGGTACTACAATCGCTTGAATCAAGTGGGAGTTAATCTTCCAGATAAAATAGTGATTGACAGAATTCTCTAGTAACCATCACCAAGTTAGTAGAACTTCGTGATGAACTATAATATGCAAGGGATAACGGAAACGATTCCCAAGCTCTTCGCGATGCTTAAATCGACGAAGGTAGAAATCAAGAAAAGCATCAAGTGTTGATGGTAAACAAAACCACTAGTTTCAAGTAAAGGGACGAAGTGAAGAAAGGGGAACTTCACGAAGAACGGCAAGCAAGTTGCTGCTCAAGTGAAAAACCCAAGTCTGGACCGAAGCCTGAAACTGAGTATTTGGCGGATAAGAAGGATGGCAAAGTGAACAAATGTATATTTGATATACATATTATTGATGTGTATTTTACTAGTGTTCATAGCAACCCCTCGGTATTTGATACTGGTGCAGTTGCTAAGAGTAGTAACTCGAAACGGGAGTTGCAGAATGAACAGAGACTAGTTAAGGGTGAAGTGACGATGTGTGTTGGAAGTGGTTCCAAGATTGATATGATCATCATCACACACTCCCTATACTTTTGGGATTAGTGTTGAACCTAAATAAGTGTCATTTGGTGTTTGCGTTGAGCATGAATATGATTTGATCATGTTTATTGTAATATTGTTATTCATTTAAGTAAGAGAATAAATTGTTGTTCTGTTTACATGAATAAAACCTTATATGGTTACACACCCAATGAAAATGGTTCGTTGGATCTCGATCGTAGTGATACACATATTCATAATATTGAAACCAAAAGATGCAAAGTTAATAATGATAGTGCAACTTATTTGTGGCACTGCCATTTAGGTCATATTGGTGTAAAACGCATGAAGAAAATCCATGCTGATGGGCTTTTGGAATCACTTGATTATGAATCAATTGATGCTTGTGAACCATGCCTCATGGGCAAGATGACTAAGACTCCATTCTCCGGAACAATGGAGCAAGCAACAGATTTGTTGGAAATCATACATACTCATGTATGTGGTCCGATGAATATTGAGGCTCACGGCAGGTATCATTATTTTCTGATCTTCACAGATGATTTGAGCAGATATGAGTATATCTACTTGATGAAACACAAATCTGAAACATTTGAAAAGTTCGAAGAATTTCAGAGTGAAGTGGAGAATCATCGTAACAAAAATGAAAAGTTTCTATGATATGATTACAGAAGGAAAATATTTGAGTTACGAGTTTGGCCTTCAGTTAAAACATTGTGAAATAGTTTCACTACTCACGCCACCTGGAACACCATAGTGTAATGGTGTGTCTGAACGTCGTAACTGTACTTTATTAGATATGGTGCGATCTATGACGTCTCTTACTGATTTACCGCTATCATTTTGGGGTTATGCATTAGAGACAACTACATTCACGTTAAATAGGGCACCATCTAAATCCGTTGAGACGACACTTTATGAACTATGGTTTGGCAAGAAACCTAAGCTGTCGTTTCTTAAAGTTTGAGGTTGCATTGCTTATGTTAAAAAGTTTCAACCTGATAATCTCAAACCCAAATCGGAGAAGTGCGTCTTCATAGGATACCCAAAAGAAAATGTTGGGTACACCTTCTATCACACATCCAAAGGCAAGATATTCATTGCTGAGAATGGATCCTTTCTAGAGAAGGAGTTTCTCTCGAAAGACGTGAGTGGGAGGAAAGTAGAACTTGATGAGGTAACTGTACCTGCTCCCTTATTGGAAAGTAGTTCATCATAGAAATCTGTTCCTGTGACTACTATACCAATTAGTGAGGAAGGTAATGATGATGATCATGTAACTTCAGATCAAGTTACTACCGAAACCTCATAGGTAAACCAGAGTGAGATTTGCACCAGAGTGGTACGGTAATCCTATTCTAGAGGTCATGTTACTTGACCATGACGAGCCTACGAACTATGAGGAAGCGATGATGAGCCCAGATTCCGCGAAATGGCTTGAGGCCATGAAATCTGAGATGAGATCCATGTATGAGAACAAAGTATGGACTTTGATTGACTTGCCCAATGATCGGCGAGCCATTGAGATTAAATGGATCTTCAAGAGGAAGACGGACGCTGATATTAGTGTTACTATCTACAAAGCTAGAATTGTCGCAAAAAGGTTTTCGACAAGTTCAAGGTGTTGACTACGATGAGAGTTTCTCACTCGTATCTGTCCTTAAGTCTATCCAAATCATGTTAGCAATTGCCGCATTTTATGAAATCTGGCAAATGGATAAATAAAATTGCATTCCTTGATGGATTTATTAAAGAAGAGTTGTATATGATGCAACTAGAAGGTTTTGTCAATCCTAAAGGTACTAAAAAAATATGCAAGCTCCAGCGATCCATCTATGGACTGCTGCAAGCATCTCGGAGTTGGAATATACGCTTTGATAAGTTGATCAAAGCATATAGTTTTATACAGACTTGCGGTGAAGCCTGTATTTACAAGAAAGTGAGTGGGAGCACTACAACATTTCTGATAAGTATATGTGAATGACATATTGTTGATCGGAGATAATGTAGAATTATTCTGCAAAGCATAAAGGAATGTTTGAAAGTAGTTTTTCAAAGAAAGACCTCGGTGAAGCTGCTTACATACTGAGCATCAAGATCTATAGAGATAGATCAAGACACTTGATAAGTTTTTCAATGAGTACATACGTTGACAAGATTTTGAAGTAGTTCAAAATGGAACAGTCAAAGAAGGAG
Organism: Triticum urartu; assembly: GCF_056163025.1. NCBI lineage: Eukaryota > Viridiplantae > Streptophyta > Magnoliopsida > Poales > Poaceae > Triticum > Triticum urartu. Next base: position 178,325,902 of record NC_141875.1, read on the forward strand.
TTCTTGCCTGTGTTACAAGGTGTGAAGTTGAGTAAGACTCAAAACCCGACCGCTGCAGAAGATAGAGAGAGAATGAAAGTCACTCCCTATGCCTCAGCCATAGGTTCTATAAAGTATGCCATGCTGTGTACCAGACCTATTGTATACCATGCCCTGAGTTTGGCAAGGGAGTACAATAGTGATCTAGGAGTAGATCACTGGACATTGGTCAAAATTATCCTTAGTGGAATAAGGATATGTTTCTCGATTATGGAGGTGACAAAAGGTTCATCATAAAGGGTTACGTCGATGCAAGTTTTGACACTGATCCAGATGACTCAAACTCTCAATCTGGATACATATTGGAAGTGGGAGCAATTAGCTAGAGTAGCTCCGTGCAGAGCATTGTTGACATAGAAATTTGCAAAATACATACTGATCTGAATGTAGCAGACCCGTTGACTAAACTTCCCTCACAAGCAAAACATGATCACACCTTAGTACTCTTTGGGTATTAATCACATAACGATGTGAACTAGATTATTGACTCTAGTAAACCCTTTGGGTGTTGGTCACATGACGATGTGAACTATGGGTGTTAATCACATGGTGATGTGAACTATTGATGTTAAATCACATGGCGATGTGAACTAGATTATTGACTCTAGTGCAAGTGGGAGACTGAAGGAAATATGCCCTAGAGGCAATAATAAAGTTATTATTTATTTCCTTATATCATGATAATTGTTTATTATTCATGCTAGAATTGTATTAACCGGAAACATAATACATGTGTGAATACATAGACAAACAGTATGTCACTAGTATGCCTCTACTTGACTAGCTCGTTGAATCAAAGATGGTTAAGTTTCCTAGCCATAGACATGAGTTGTCATTTGATTAACGGGATCACATCATTAGAGAATGATGTGATTGACTTGACCCATTCTGTTAGCATAGCACTTGATCGTTTAGTTTGTTGCTATAGCTTTCTTCATGACTTATACATGTTCCAATGACTATGAGATTATGCAACTCCCGTTTACCGGAGGAACACTTTGTGTGCTACCAAATGTCACAACATAACTGGGTGATTATAAAGGTGCTCTACAGGTGTCTCCGAAGGTACTTGTTGGGTTGGCGTATTTCGAGATTAGGATTTGTCACTCCGATTGTCGGAGAGGTATCTCTGGGCCCACTCGGTAATGCACATCACTATAAGCGTTGCAAGCATTGCAACTAATGAGTTAGTTGCGGGATGATGTCTTACGGAACGAGTAAAGATACTTGCCGGTAACGAGATTGAACTAGGTATTGAGATACCGACGATCGAATCTCGAGCAAGTAACATACCGATGACAAAGGGAACAACGTATGTTGTTATGCGGTTTGACCGATAAAGATCTTCATAGAATATGTAGGAGCCAATATGAGCATCCAGGTTCCGCTATTGGTTATTTACCGGAGAGTGTCTCGGTCATGTCTACATAGTTCTCGAACCTGTAGGGTCCGCACGCTTAAAGTTCGATGACGGTTATATTATGAGTTTATGTGTTTTGATGTACCGAAGGAGTTTGGAGTCCCGGATGAGATCGGAGACATGACGAGGAGTCTCGAAATGGTCAAGACGTAAAGATCGATATATTGGACGACTATATTCAGACATCGGAAAGGTTCCGAGTGATTCGGGTATTTTCGGGAGTACCGGGGAGTTACGGGAATTCGTATTGGGCCTTAATGGGCCATACGGGAAAGTAGAGAAAGGCCTCAAAGGGTGGCCGCACCCCTCCCCAGGGGCTGGTCCGAATTGGACTAGGGAGGGGGGCGCCCCCTTCCTTCCTTCTCCTTTTCCCTTCCCTTTCCTTCCCTCCTACTCCTACTACTTGGAAGGGCTCCTAGTTCTACTAGGAAAGGGGGAATCCTACTCCCGGTGGGAGTAGGACTCCCCTAGGGCGCGCCATAGAGAGGGCCAGCCCTCCCCCTCCTCCACTCCTTTATATACGGGGGCAGGGGGCACCCCAAAGACAACAATTGATCTCTTGATCTCTAAGCCGTGTGCGGTGCCCCCCTCCACCATAATCCACCTCGGTCATATCGTAGCGGTGCTTAGGCGAAGCCCTGCGTCAGTAGAACATCATCATCGTCACCACGCCGTCGTGCTGACGAAACTCTCCCTCAACACTCAGCTGGATCGGAGTTCGAGGGACTTCATCGAGTTGAACGTGTGCAGAACTCGGAGGTGCCGTGCGTTCGGTACTTGATTGGTCGGATCGTGAAGACGTACGACTACATCAACCACGTTGTGCTAACGCTTCCGCTTTCGGTCTACAAGGGTACGTGGAAAACACTCTCCCCTCTCGTTGCTATGCATCACCATGATCTTGCGTGTGCGTAGGAAATTTTTGAAATTACTACGTTCCCCATCATTGCAATACCATTTGTGCTCACTTTTATCATTAGTTACCTTGCTGTTCTGAGTGATTCGGGTATATGGATAGTACATAAAGGTTTTTGTAATCTGAAAATATAAAAACAGCAAGGTAACTAATGATAAAAGTGAGCGTAAACGGTATTGCAATGTGTTGAAACAAGGCCTAGGGTTCATACTTTCACTAGTGCAAGTTCCCTCAACAATAATAACATAATTGGATCATATAACTATCCCTCAACATGCAACAAAGAGTCACTAATAGCGGAGAACAAACTGTAACATCCCAAATTTTCAATTTCGAATGTTATACAGTAGATCATCATTGCATATCATATTTATTGCATTTTGGTTGATCCTAGAAATTTCACGCAACTCAAGGACCCTCGGAGAGAGTTGGGGATTTCGTTATTTTCATATTTGAGCTGTCTCAAATTTTGAAAATAGGATCATTTGATTTTATTTATTTTATCTTTAATTATTTCTATTATAAAAATTATGAGAGAGGGAATAAAATGACTTTCCCAAAATAAAGAAATATTGAGGATTTAATAAAAAATCAAATAAGATTTTATTTTGGTTTTATTTGCTATTTTATTTGAATTTAAGAAAAATGGACGTTTTTCAAAATTGCATTTAGGCCCCAAATAAATGTTCATGCTGTGCGGCTTGATTTTAGAAGCCGGGGAAAATTTATTTCGGGATTTTTGGAGTCCGTTTAGTATTCCTTTTGTTTTTTTCTGAGCGTAACTTTATTTTAAAAAACGCAACCGACCTACGGGCCGTGTTCGACCCAGACACTAGGCCCGTCTAGCTTTATAAACCGGGGAGGCCCAGCCGGACCCCCCCCAAACCCTAGCCGCCCTAGCCCCGCACCGCCGCCTTTGCCGCCACCACCGCCACCTTTGCCGCCGCCGCCTTTCCGCTGCGCCCCGCCCCGCCGCGCCGCCCCACGCCGCGCCCCGCGCCACCCCGCCGCCGCCTCGCCGCCGCACCACCGTTCGCCGGACCGCCGCCGTTCGCCGGAGGTAGTTTTTTTTCTTTTTGCCCTGTTTTTTTTTTTGAGAAAACCATTCGGTTTTTCCGACGGTTTGTTCGTTTTTTTAGTTTCGTTTTTTTAAATAGATCGGTTTTACGGTTTATTTAAATAGTGAGCGTTCGCCCATTCGTTCGTTTTAACGAACGTTCATCGTTTTTCTTTTTCTCGGATTAAATCCGCGATTTTTCTGATCACGATCTCTGATCCGATTTTTGTTTTAGTCTAACTTTTCGCTCGTTTATCGGAATCAGGCGATTCAAGCGCCTGGAGTTTCGTCTCGAAACCCTATTCCCGTTTAACCAACTCAAACAAGTTTTTTCCACTGTAAAAATTGCCTTAGATCCAGAATAGTAAACAAAGCCTGTTTCTTTTGCCATTTGTCTTTTGTTGCTTCGTTCGATTTGATTCTTTTTGCCAACCGGTGTTCTTAAGTTGAACTTTCTGGTTAGATCTCTTATTTGAGTTTTACCCGTGTATTAGTTGAGTACTTATTGTATGCTTGTTTGTTTGTGATAGAATACCCGGAGTGCCAACCCAAGCCCTTAGGTCACTCATGTTAGTAACCTCGCCTGGAGCAGAATATGTGGCTAGTCTATGGTGTGATCGGTTACCATTAAGGATTGGTAACTACGTATTTCCATCATATCTAATAGTGTTGGAATCTCAAGGATTGGATGTGATATTAGGCATGGATTGGTTGTCAAAGTATGAAGGGAATATTGAATGTGCCAGAGTCGATCTTTCTTACCACCCTAGAAGGGAGAAGGATCAGGTATGTATCCCGGCATGTGCCGAAGAGGACTCAAGTAAATTGTTTAATAGGAGTTGTGTAGGAGGAAGTACCAGTAGTGAAGGATTTCCCCGATGTATTTCCAGAAGAGTTGCCAGGCATGCCAGGCACAGGGCCAGTATCAAAGAGACCATATAGGATGCCTGCAAAGGATTTGGTAGAAATTAAGAAGCAGATTAAGGAGTTACAGGATAAAGGATATATTCGCCCAAGTTCATCGCCCTGGGGATCGCCAGTACTTCTATTAGAAAAGAAGGATGGATCGTTAAGGATGGTTGTTGATTATCGAGGATTGAATGAAGTAACCATCAAGAACAAGTACCCACTACCGATGATCAATGATCTGTTTGATCGATTGCAAGGAGCTAAGGTATTTTCCAAGATCGATCTGTGATCAGGATACCACCAGTTGAAGATTCGAGAACAGGATATACCTAAGACGGCTTTTACCACTAGGTATGGGCTGTACGAGTATACCGTTATGTCATTTGGTCTGACTAACGCACTTGCATATTTTATGAACATGATGATCAGGAAGTTAATTTTACAAGAGGCCCATGATTCACCGTATTCGATTCAACCAGGAAATACCAAGATGTATTTGGATTTGAAGGATATTTTCTGGTGGACCGGAATGAAGAAGGATATTGCGGAGTATGTAGCAGTTTGTGATGTATGTCAGAGAGTGAAGGCAGAGCATCAGAAGCCAGCAGGATTGCTACAACCATTGCCGATACCCGAATGGAAGTGGGATAAGCTAGGCATGGATTTTATTACAGGATTGCCCAGAACATGTTCAGGCTATGACTCGATATGGGTTGTAGTCGATCGTTTGACAAAGGTAGCTCATTTCATTCCAGTGAAGACTATCTATACCAGTGCAAAGTTGGCAAAGATATACCTGACCAGAATCGTATGTCTGCAAGGAGTTCCAAGGAGCATTGTATCAAAGAGAGGAACCCAGTTTACCTCAAAGTTCTGGAATCAGTTGCATGAGACTTTGGGAACTAGACTGGAGTTTAGCACAACTTTTCATCCGCAGACAGATGGACAGACTGAGAGAGTCAATCAAATTTTGGAGGATATGCTAAGAGCTTGTGCGCTAGATTACGGATCTAGATGGGACGAGAATTTGCCGTATGCAGAGTTCTCTTACAACAACAGCTATCAATCCAGTTTGAAGATGGCCCCTTTCGAAGCCTTGTACGGAAGGAGGTGCAGGACCCCATTGTCCTGGGATGAAGTTGGAGATCGCCAGTTGTTTGGACCGGATCTGATAAAGGAATCTGAACAGAAAGTGAAATTAATTCGCGATAGGCTGAAGGTATCTCAATCCAGGCAGAAGAGTTATGCAGATTCAAAACGCAAGGAGACAGTTTACGAAGTCGGAGACCGAGTTTATCTTCGAGTATCACCACTTCGAGGAGTTAAGCGCTTTGGAGTTACGGGAAAATTAGCGCCACGTTTTGTAGGCCCATACAAAGTTTTGGAGCATATGGGAGAAGTTGCCTATTAGTTGGAATTGCCCGAAGGATTGTCAGGAGTTCATGACGTGTTCCATGTATCCCAGTTGAAGAAGAGCCACGCAGAGATGGCTGACATACCGCTGAGAGATACGGTACCACTGGAAGCGACTCAGTTGGATAGTGATTTGACCTATGAGGAGAAACCAGTTAAGATTCTAGAGTATGCCAGTCGAGTCACCCGCAGCAAGGTTATCAAGTTTTGCAAGGTTCAGTGGAGCCACCACACGGAGGATGAAGCCACCTGGGAACGAGAGGAAGATTTGCTGAAGGACCACCCTCACCTATTTTCTAGCCAACTCGAATCTCGAGGGCGAGATTCATCTTAAGTTGGGTAGGTTTGTAACATCCCAAACTTTCAATTTGGAATGTTATACACTAGATCACCATTGCATATCATATTTATTGCATTTTGGTTGATCCTAGAAATTTCACACAACTCAAGAACCCTCGGAGAGAGTTGGGGATTTCGTTATTTTCATATTTGAGCTGTCTCAAATTTTGAAAATAGGATCATTTGATTTTATTTATTTTATCTTCAATTATTTCTATTATAAAAATTATGAGAGAGGGAATAAAATGACTTTCCCAAAATAAAGAAAGATTGAGGATTTAATAAAAAAATCAAATAAGATTTTATTTTGGTTTTATTTGCTATTTTATTTGAATTTAAGAAAAATGCGCGTTTTTAAAAGTTGCATTTAGGCCCCAAATAAATGCTCATCCTGTGCGGCTTGATTTTAGAAGCCGGGGAAAATTTATTTCAGGATTTTTGGAGTCGGTTTAGTATTCCTTTTGTTTTTTTCTGAGCGTAACTTTATTTAAAAAAAAACGCAACCGACCTACGGGCCGTGTCCGACCCGGACACTAGGCCCGTCCGGCTTTATAAGCCGGGGAGGCCCAGCCGGACCCCCCCAAACCCTAGCCGCCCTAGCCACGCGCCGCCGCCGCCTTTGCCGCCACTGCCGCCGCGCTTTGCCGCCGCCGCCTCGCTGTTGCGCCCCGCCCCGCCCCGCCCGGCCGCGCCACCCCGCCGCCGCCTCGCCGCCGGACCGCCACCGCCGCCGTTCACCGGACCGCCGGAGGTAGTTTTTTTTCGCCCCGTTTTTTTTTCGAAAAACCGTTCGGTTTTTCTGATGGTTTTGTTCGTTTTTTTGTTTCGGTTTTTTAAATAGATCGGTTTTTCTAGTTTATTTAAATAGTGAGCGTTCGCCCGTTCGTTCGTTTTAAAGAACGTTCGTCGTTTTTCTTTTTCTCGGATTAAATCCGCAATTATTCTGATCGCGATCTCTGATCCGGTTTTTGTTTTAGTCTAACTTTTCGCTCGTTTATCAGAATCAGGCGATTCAAGCGCCTGGAGTTTCGTCTCGAAACCCTCTTCCCGTTTAACCAACTCAAACAAGTTTTTGCCACTATAAAAATTGCCTTAGATCCAGAATAGTAAATGAAGCCTATTTCTTTTGCCGTTTGTCTTTCGTTGCTTCGTTCGATTTGATTCTTTTTGCCAACCAGAGTTCTTAAGTTGAACTTTCTGGTTAGATCTCTTATTTGATTTTTACCCGTGTATTAGTTGAGTACTTATTGTATGCTTGTTTATTTGCGATAGAATACCCAGAGTGCGCCGCTTGTTACTTCGAATCGCTAGGTTTCGCGGATCATCAGCAAGGCAAGTAACACTTTGATCATACCTCCTACTACCCAGTTTTATTGCATTAGAACAATCCTCACACATTGCATGATTAGGATCTAATTAAAATTGTGGGTTTGGGAAGTAGTGAGGTAGTACCTATTACCTGTTTATTATCAAACCTTTGGGAGTTACTTCTACGTTTGCTTATTATGCCATGATATGCTAGTAGACGTGGATTGGGTGAGTGTACCCATGACAGATATGAGATTGTTAATTAATGGTTTATTTAAGGTGGCAACTTAAACACACGTCTGGGTGGATTGAGGTACCTGGGTATTCCAGGATTGCCTTTTTTTCGGACCGCCACCCAGGCTAAAAGGGATCATGAGATTGTTCATGCTAGTAACTTCCGTGTGCAGCCACAAGCTATTATGGGCTCTAGCATAGTTGACTAAGTCCTGCGAACTCTTACAGTGGTAGACTAGCAGATGTAGGGGATGTAGGTGTTACTGTCTACCCATCGTAAGGTGCTAGCGCTTCTGAAAGACTATGTCTCGGTCAAACGTTTCTCAAACACCGTGTAGTGTGAGAAATCCAACAGAGGAGATCGAGACTTGTGGGGAAAAGTGCGCAAACCTCTGCAGAGTGTATAAACTAATCATGGTTAGCCGTGTCCCCGGTTATGGACATCTTGAGTATCTAGTACCTGGATTATCATGTGAATCTCAACATGTTACTATAAAATTAATTTTTATGGGTTTGTTTAATGATGATGCTTAATTGGGATTGAGAATGCTGTCAACCATTCTCAATGTTTAACAACCACCCTAATAGTTAAATAAATTTATTTCTTTGCAGTAGGGAAAAATTGGCTTTACGCAAAACTGTAACCATAGAGCCTTCCACCAGCCAAATATGCATATAGAATAGATGTTTCATTCCATTATTCTCTATGTGTTACCTTGCCAGCATATTCCATGTGCTGACCCGTTTCGGGCTGCAACGTTAATGTTGTAGACTTTTCAGACGATGACTAAGGAGTTTTAGGTCGTGGTTCTATACTCAGTGATGCCGTTGGAGTTGATGGACTCACTTATCTTCCAAGCCTTCCCCTGTAATCGTTATTAGATGGCCTTAAGCCATATTTATTGTAATAAGTTCTCTTTTGAGATACTCGATGTAATAAGTGTGTGATTGCTACTATGTTATAAATCCTTCAAGTACTGTGTGGTGTCAGCATTACTGATCCAGGGATGACACCGGAGCACAGAGATTGGACCGTCTGAGGTCTGGTCACTACACAAACGAAGAGATTATGGTAGGGTATGAAACCACCTCAAAGTTATTCTTTCCAATCAATCCATTGGGCTATTCCTATAAGTGTCACAAACAGCCCTAGAGTTCGTACTAGAATAACACCTTAAGACACAAATCAACCAAAACCCTAATGTCACCTAGATACTCCAATGTCACCTCAAGTATCCGTGGGTATGATTATACGATATGCATCACACAATCTCAGATTCATCAATTCAACCAACACATAGAACCTCAAAGAGTACCCCAAAGTTTCTACCGGAGAATCATGACGAAAATGTGTGCCAACCCCTATGCATAGGTTCATGGGAGGAACCCGCAAGTTGATCACCAAAACATACATCAAGTGAATCACATGGTATCCCATTGTCACCACAGATACGCACGACAAGACATACATCAAGTGTTCTCAAATCTTTAAAGACTCAATCCGATAAGATAACTTCAAAGGGGAAACTCAATCCATTGCAAGAGAGTAGAGGGGGGATAAAACATCATAGGATCCAACTATAATAGCAAAGCTCGCGATACATCAAGATTGTATCGCCTCAAGAACACGAGTGAGAGAGATCAAACACATAGCTACTGATACATACCCTCAGCCCCGAGGGAGAACTACTCCCTCCTCATCATGGAGAGCACCGGGATAATGAAGATGGCCACCGGAGAGGGATTCCCCCCTTCGGCTACGGAGGCTACGGGTCTAGATTGGCTTTCGGTGGCTACGAAGGCTTCTTGCAGCGGAACTCCCTATCTATTGTACTCCCCGGTCGTTTCAGGGTATACGGGTCTATATAGGAGGAAGAGGTACGTAAGGGGAGCCACGAGGGGCCCACGAGGGTGGAGGGCGCGCTCCCCTACCTCGTGGCTCCCTCGTTTCTTTCCTCATGTGCACTCCAAGTCTATCAAGTTGCTTTCCTTCCAAAAATAAGTTCCATGAAGTTTCAGGTTAATTGGACTCCGTTTGATTTTTCTTTTCTGCGATACTCTAAAACAAGGAAAAAAACAAAAACTGGCACGGGGCTCTGGGTTAATAGGTTAGTCCCAAAAATCATATAAAATAGCATATAAATGCATATAAAACATCGAAGGTTGATAATATAATAGCATGGAACAATAAAAATTTATAGATACGTTGGAGATGTATCACCAGACCCCTCCCGATGAACAACATCCCATTTTGAACGTGGCCGGTCGAACACAAGGCCGTTTCCTCCGTTCTGCGGTATGCCAGGCCTCGTTTCCATCGGTTGTTCGGTCCATGCCGGTTGGCTCCCACGCGTTCCGTTGCCTCCCGATGAACACGACGCAATTCATTGCCTCCCCATGAACACGACGACGACGTAGTTTCTCCATTCCAACCCAGCCATGTACACGAGCCCTGGCCGTACGTATGTGCGAGTAGGCATTCGAGACCCCGCCTGTATGTACGTACGTGGCCGTATTTTCTTTCTTGCACACTAGCCGCTGTACGTACATGTACATGCTACGTGTGCGCCCCTACTATGACACGTGCGCGCCTCTACATCGACCAGTATGTACGTACACGTTCACGACCAGAATGACAACGCTACGTACGCTTCGACCAGGTGGGTCCCGACTGTCACGCACTTCCTTGCGTGCGAAGATGGAGCTAGTGGGTCCTAGCAGTCAGGGGGGGAATCGTTTTTTTGCCCGGACGCACTTCCTTGCATGCAAAGGTGTAGCTGGTAGGTCCCAGCAGTCAGGGGGGAAATGTTTTTTTCATGAAAAATGGTTGCCCGTCCGGTGGGTCCCTGCTGTCAAGTGGAGGAATCATTATTTTCCAAGTAATAAGGAGGCACTTCCTTGCTGCGGCCGTGGACCCAGCTGTCAGCCTCTCCACGTACAATCCATGTCCGATGGAAGCCGTTCCTTGACCATGTTGACCATGCCACGCCGAGAGCACCAGGGCGGTGGACGAAAGCGAGGCCTAGGAAGGGGATGACGCGGAGCCGGGGAAGACGCGGCAATGGATGCCCACGTGTAGAGGAGTATGAGGGTTCACTGGTTCGGCTGCGGTGTGAGGCTGTCGTCGCCGCAGAATAACAGGGGGTGTGGGTGAGTAGAGGGATGGCCTGGCCAGCAGTGGGAGTACTAGGGGGCGGTGATGCCTCCGCGGCATCACAGCCGGCCACGAGAGGCAGGAGCACGCGGCACGACTGACGCTGGTTTGGGCGGTTGGAGCAGGAAGACCAGAGGTTGAAGAAGCACAACGGCCATTGGATGGACATTGTACGGTCACTGGAGCTAGAATCGTTCATATTGACTAAGTTGACAAAGCCCTCCGTCCCCGTCAATTTAGTAGGCCCACAAGTCAGCCTCCCACCAAGGTGGGTCCCAGCTAGCAGGGGAGTATTCATTTTTTCTGCGTAAGACGGAGGCACTTCCGGTGGGTTCGAGCTGACAGCGGGGGCAACGTTTTTTTCACGAAATACGATGCCCCGTCCAGTGGGTCCCAGTAGTCAGGGGGAACTTTTTTCGCAAAATACGGTGCCCGTCCGGTGGGTCCCTGCTGTCAGGTGGAGGAATCATTATTCTCCGCGTAATAAGGAGGCACTTCCTTGCTGCGGCCGTGGACCCAGCTGTCAGCCTCTCCACGTACAGTCCATGTCCGATGGAAGCCGTTCCTTGACCACGTTAACCGCCGCGCTGAGAGCACCAGTGCGGTGGACGACGGCGAGGCCTAGGAAGGGGACGATGCGGAGCCGGGGAAGACATGGCAGTGGATGCCCACGCATAGAGGAGTATGAGGGTTCACTAGTTCGCTGCGGTGTGAGGCTGTCATCGCCGCAGAATAACAGGGGGTGTGGGTGAGTACAGGGATGGCCTGGCCAACGATGGGAGTAGTATGGGGCGGTGAGGCCTCCGCCTCATCGCAGCCGGCCACGGGAGGCAGGAGCACGAGGCACGACCGGCGCTGGTTTGGGCGGCTGGAGCAAGAAGACCAGAGGTTGAAGAAGCACTACGACCGTTGGATGGACATCGTACGGTCACTGGAGCTAGAATCGCGCATATTGACTAAGTTGACAAAGCCCTCCGTCCCCGTCAACTTAGTAGGCCCACAAGTCAGCCTGCCACTATACTGGGTCCCAGCTAGCAGGGGAGTATTCATTTTTTGGGCGTAATAAGGAGGCACTTCCTTGCGTGCGAAGATATAGCTGGTGGGTCCGAGCTGTCAGCGGTGGTAACATTTTTTTTGCGAAATACAGAGGCCCTTTCGGTGGTTCCCAGATGTCAGGTGGAGAAATCATTATTTTGCGCGTAATAAGGAGGCATTTCCTTGCGTGCAGCCGTGGACCCAGCTGTCAGCCTCTCCACGTACAATCCACTTCAGATGCATGTCGGTCGTTGACCACGTTGACCAGGCCACGCTGAGAGCACCAGGGCGGTGGACGACAGCGGGGATTAGGAAGGGAACGACACGGAGCCAGGGAAGACTCGACAATTCTTTCCCACGCGGAGGGGAGTATAACGGTACGAGGGTTTACTGGTTCGTCTGCCGTCGCTGGAGAATAACTACAGGTGTGGGTGCGTAGAGGGATGGCTAGGCCAGCGACGGGAGTATGGTGGGGCGGTGAGGCCTGCGCGGCAGCACAGTCGGCCGCGGGGAGGAGGGAGCAGGCAGTCCTGCCGGCGCTTGTTTGAGCGGCTGGAGCAGGAAGAGCAGAGATTGAAGAAGCACGACGGCCGTTGGATGGACATCCAACAGTCACTGCTTGTGCGTCAACCTTTATTTTAGGAAAACCTCAAATCTGTGGAAAACAGCAAACAACCCATCTGCCATTATTTCTAATAATTTACAGCCTATTTGCTAATTCTTAAGGTTTTTTTGGAGCCCATATTCTTTTTGTTAGCATTACAGCCCATATTGTGGCCACGGTTAAAAAATATACGAAATTTTGCATATTTCGGTGTGGTCTGAACTGTTTTTAATCCCGAAATTTTGAGTCACATTCAAAATGATTTTAAAAATAAATGTATATCAATATAAAATCCAACAAATTGTTCATGCATAAAAATCAATGCAATTCAAAATCTCGAAATGAATTTTTTTTGAAACTAATTGCCGGTTTGATGTGTTTTAAAAATGTACAGCCCATTTCTTATTACTGATAGGCCATTTTCTCGGCCATCCGAATGAAGCTCTCCTCATATTGAAAGATTTGCAGCCCAACAGGCCTGACAAAGCGACTTACTTGGAAAATAACAAAAAAACTGGGTTGTGGCCATGGACCCAGCTGCAGCCTTGGACCTAGCTGTCAGCCTCTCCACGTACAATGCTCTTCCGATGGAAATTGGTCGTTGACCACATTGACCACGCCGCGCCGAGAGCACCAAGGCGGTGGACGACGGCGAGGCCTAGGAACGGGACGATGCGGAGCCGTGGAAGACGCGGGAGTGGATGCCCACGCGGAGAGGAGTACAAGGGTTCACTGGTTCACTGGTTCGGCTGCGATGTGAGGCTGCCGTCACCGCAGAATAACAGGGGTGTGGGTGAGTGGAGGGATGGCCTGGCCAGCGATGGGAGTAGTATGGGGGCGGTGAGGCCTCCGCGGCAACACAGCTGGCCACGGGAGGCAGGAGCAGGCGGCACGACTGGCGTTCCTTTGGGCTGCTGGAGCAAGAAGACCAGAGGTTTAAGAAGCACTATGGCTGTTGGATGGACATCGTACAGTCACTAGAGCTAGAATCATTCATATTGAAAAAGTTGACAAAGCCCTACGTTCCCGTCAACTTAGTAGGCCCACAAGTCATCTACCCACTAGCAGGGGGGTCTTCATTTTTTGTGCGTAATAAGGAGGCACTTCCTTGCGTGCGAAGATATAGCTGGTGGGTCTGAGCTGTCAGCGGCGGTAACTTTTTTCGTGAAATGCGGAGGCCCATTCGGTGGGTCCCAGATATCAGGTGGAGGAATCATTATTTTGCGCGTAATAAGGAGGCATTTCCTTGCGTGCGGCCGTGGACCCAGCTGTCGGCCTCTCCACGTACAGTCCACTTCAGATGCATGTCGGTCATTGACCACGTTGACCAGGCTGCGCCGAGAGCACCAGGGCGGTGGACGACGGCGAGGCCTAGGAAGGGAACGACACGGAGCCAGGGAAGACTCGGCAGTTGTTTCCCACGCGGAGGAGTACGAGGGTTTACTGGTTCGTCTACCGTCCCCGGAGAATAACAGCAGGTGTGGGTGAGTAAAGGGATGGCTAGGCCAGCGATGGGAGTACGGTGGGGAGGTGAGGCCTGCGCGGAAGCATAACTGGCCGCGGGAGGAGGGAGCAGGCAGTCCCGCCGGTGCTTGTTTGAGCGGCTAGAGCAAGAAGAGCAGATATTGAAGAAGCACGACAGCCGTTGGATGGACATCCAACAGTCACTACTCTCGTGTGCATTATTTATAATAATGTACAGCCCATTTGCTAATTTTTCAGAATTTTTTTGGATCCCATCTTCTTTTTGTTAGTATTACACCCCATATTGTGGCCACGGTTAAAAAGTGTACGGAATTTTGCATATTTCGGTGCAGTCAACTGTTTTTAATCCCAAAATATCGATTCACATTCAAACTATTTTGAAAAATAATTTATAGAAGTATAAAATCTAAATAATTGTCCACGCATAAAAATTAATGGAATTTAAAATCTTGTAATGAAAAAAAATTGAAACTAATTCCCCGTTTGATGTGTTTTAAAAATGCACAACCCATTTCTGGGCAAACCGAATGAAACTCTCCTCATCTTCAAAGATTTGCAGCCCAGCAGGGCTGATAAAGCAAGTAGGCCTCGTTTGGGTATTTCTTTAAAAAATAGAACAGGGCTAGCCATTTTCAGCAAGAAAAACACAACTGGGCTCATGATGTGGTAAACATAAATAAAACCTTGGCTAGACGGGCCACAGCCCCCGCACAGCCCTGTTGGTACCATGATCTGTCGCTAAAACTAGTATAAATAACAACTTCTTGTTCCTAAAAAAACTGTGCGACCTGCTGGGTCCCTGGTGTCAGCCGCTCGTAGTGTAATTCTCTCGTTTATTGACTACATTGACAATGGCGTGAGCCCCAGATGTCCAACCACTAGGAGGAACCATATTTTTGGGCTTGTAATATAGAGGCACTTTCTTGCGTACTGCCATGACGCTGGTGGGTCCCTACTATCATCCTCTCCACGTACAGTCATCTCCTTGTTCCTCTCGGTTGTTGACGACGTTGACAATGCAAGAGGGCGGTGCACCGCGCACGGCGAGTGAACCAAGGCCGCAAGGCGGAGGACGACGGCGAGGCCTCGGACGGAACGAACAGGAGCCGTGGAAGATGCGCCGGTCCAGCCGCAGGTAGAGGGGAGTACGAGGGTTGAATGGTTCGGGTGCGGGTGTGTGTTGGGGCTGACGTTGCCAGAGAATAACAAGATGTGTGGGGGAATAGAGGGAGGGACTGGCCAACGTTGGAGGGTAGGTACGATAGGGCGGCGGAGAAGCAGCCAGCCATGGGAGGCGGGAGTAGGCGGAGCCAACGGGGTGGTTTGGTTTGGGTGGCTGGAGGAAGAAGAAGACAAGAGATAGAAGATACACGACATATGTTGGATGTCAATCCAACGGCTGGTAGGCAGAATCGTTTGTTGACTGGCTAGTAAGTCGACACCACCTTGGATAGGCTATTTCCTCACAGGTCCCAAATGTCAGAATCCAAATCTGTCTTGGTCATGCAGCCTTTCCTATGAACATTTATATCCCATTTGATGTGCTAGTTCGAAATAACTTTGTGGGTGCTGGTGGGGGCTAATCACTTGGCTTCTGTAATGCATAGTGAGCTCAAGCAGCCGGTGAGAGTGATGTTATTTCCCTTGGTTGGGATTTGTTAGTTGTTACAATATTTCACTCTAAATTAAATGAATGGCAAGCCATTTGCCTTGCTTCAAAGAAAATATGACAGTCACAGCCGAGTTGAAAAGGGTAAGAACATCTAACTCTAGCTTACAAACTGTACAAAAGCACCAGGGTTAATTGTTCATCAGGTTTACAAAAAAACCCAGGTTGAAAAGGGCGACAACATCTAACTCCAGCACTGTTTTCGGTAGTCACAGTCAAATGGATCGGTCAGGTCCGTAGAATGAACATCATGGGTCGTAAAATTTACTGGATTATGACCACAATATGTTGTAAATAGAAGCCCGGCACGTTCAGAAGCTCTTTTGCCCACCTGAAACTCCTTTTTTTGCTCTTCCACATACACATCTGTCAAAACCATGCTGCTGATAAACTTAAGCCTGATGGACAATAATAACCTCGCATCCAGCAGGAAGAATGTGACAAATCTAGTGTTTTCACGGTTGGCTACATATCGTTCTAGCGTTATTGTCTTCAATCGAATCTCATGAGAAGTGAGAAAATCCTGATGCTTACGAATCCACTGATTGGTTATAACTTTCTTACCCCGTCCTGTTGCCTAAATAGACATGAAGATTGAAAATGGTTAAGGTCTAAAAAAGGAGTGTCATAAGAGCAACAGCTGAACGGTTAATTCTAGTACACTATATGCGGGATTCCAATGTGCGTGAAATTATCACCTTTATATAAAACTTCTCCAGACATGGGAAGCATTGCAGCAAGCCAATAATCTTCTTCAGATCAAAACTATTCCTTTGGATATATAAGATCTTGACAGAATCCAGCACCATTGATAGGCCATCCTTGGAGAAACTCTTCACTGAGCATAGAACATAATATTAGTACAAAATGTGTACTCCAAGATGACATATAACTTATGCGCAGAAATTTAAAATGCAGCTTATGGTTACAAGTGTAGATGATAATATAAAGCACCTGAAGAACTATGGAGCCAAACACCATATTGAAATGAGCACAGAGATCATGTATTACACCCAAGGTCTCCAGTTTAGGCACATAGAGGACAGTTATTTGCAACGGTGAATAACTAAAATCAAGGATCAACCTTTGAAGTGAAGGGGCATCTTGGATGATGAGCTGCCTTCCGTCAAAAGAAATTCCAATTCTTACAAGGTTAGGCGACTTTATTTGGAGACGACCGATTCTAACCGTGAAAACAAGCACCAAGCACTCCAGGGCAGGGCAACTGGAGTGGATGATGATGTGCAATGAGGCCTCCGATATACGAACCCGCACAAGTGAAAGTTTCTTGAGAAATGGGAGTCGAAGGTTTAGTACCAAATTGTCTGGTAGGTCGCACAGCGTAAAGGTGGCGGTGTGGAGAGAGGAGGAAAACCGAGAGATGGACATCGGTGCTGAGGGCACAGGTAGATGGCGTTCGGTATCTGGTAGGTGATTTCCAAGGGAATAGTAGAACTCAAGCAGTTCTAGTTCTATGAATTCAGGGGATTTCAGCCAGGCGTCCACCGTGTAGGGCATGGTATGCTTGCTTAGGTAGCATGACGGGATGCAGAGGCTTTGAACGGAGCCCTGGTGGGAGGAGATGATGGCTCCGGGGATTTCAAAATCATTGAAGAGAGATAGATGATGACAGTCGAGATTAAGGGGCACGGCGCGCCATAGAGGGAGCCATCGAATTGAGAGGACTTGGGTGCGGCAGCAATCCTTGGTGGGGAGAAGCGAGATGATCTCCCCAAGGACGGCGTCCGGGAGATCGCTGATGCGGTCCACCCAAGATTCTACGGGTTCCTGGGATCCGGCGGGGCCGGGGTCGCCGCTTCTCCCCGCGCTGCCGGGTGCGGGATCTACAACAGACGTCGCCGCTGGCGGGAGCCTCATCTTCTTGGCGTTGGGGTCAGCCAACTCCATTTTCCTCGAGGGTGTCGCATTCACGGATTTGAGCAGAGTAACGAATGACGAGCCTAGTTGTATTGCTAGTGAAGAAGAAGGGGAGTTGGGGTTTTTCTGTAGTAGTGTGGAAGAAGGGGAGCTGGGGTTTTCTATAGGAGTGAGGTGACGAATTTGGGGTTACGAGTGGAGCGAACTGACGTGAGGTGGGTGGGAGTGAGGAGGAAGAAGAACACCCAGGTTTTGGGGGGGGGGCGGTGTGCTGGGTGTGGGTAGCGCCTCTCATTCAGTAAATATATGGACTTTTGAATTGATTTTACTATTTACTAGGGTGGATGGGCTGTTTTGTCTTGGGCCCAAAGAAACAATTACTACTAGTAAAGTGGAGACACTCTACAGCTACCTAGAAAAACAATTACTACTAGTACAGTGGATACAATACCGCTTCTAGCTCCTCCTAGGTCATCGAAACGTCTCCCTCTACTGAATGCCGCTATACTTTTGTTCACCGACATGTGGGCCATGTAGCGCGTGGGCCCAAATGCCATCCACCAAATTAGAAGGTAGTATGCAGGCGGAGAGTCACCCTGGTCGTAGCGCGGCAGTAACGAGCCGTCGTATCACAAAACCCCCACCTCCCCGCAGTCTAAGTTTGACCGATGAAGCAACCATCATTTCACTCTTCGCTGAATCCCCTTCTCCCTCACCGTCTTCAAGAAAGGCAACACTCGCACCTGCCACTGTTCTTCTCTCCCAATGAAGGGAAGGTAAGCGGATCCGTGATGTTGGTATATTTTTGTTCAGAGAAAAAAAAGAACGTTTGCAAAGCAGTAACCGATCCTCACTCTCTTTTTTGTTTCATAGTCATTGCGAGTGTGTTTTCCTTTCAGTGGTCTCCTAGTATTTGTCAGTTTCATGATGAACCAAGGAGAACCAGGCAAAGATTCGCCGATATTGGAGCAAACGCGGGAGGCTGCTCCCCACAAGACAGAGAGCTCCAAGAAGATGGAGGCAGCCACCGAGCCGACCCCAGGTACGCTCACGGCCACTACTGAGTGGTCAACGCCCCGTTTGAGGTTACAGCTCCTATGGCACTGCAGGAACAGTTTTCCCCGTTTAAGGATGTGTCCCCCCCCCCCCATTGAGCTGCCCAAGGTGATTTTCTTCTTTGCCGATCTCGATTGTGGTTTTTCATATAAGTATGTGGTGATGAATAATGCAAAATTTTATTAGCTTCGATGCCAGGCTATACATAGTGGTTTAAATAACTTGTGTTTCTTATAATGGAAAGTAATCAAGAATTTGTTTCTGTTTTAATTAGAGCCCTATGCAGACAAGGATTGTGTGGTTGTACATGTCACTCACTATGAGGCAGATGACCTGAATATACGCACTAGGAAAACATAGTTTTTAGGCTGTTGGATCCTGGAAGCCATTTGCGCTTATACCAATGAAGAGTTGTATTCCAGCCTCACTGTTGTCAGGCATGTTGTCCAGTGTGTACTAAAGCACAAGAAGTTCAAAGCTACTCCTTCGTTTGTGAGGCATACTGTTCTTGTCAAGCTTACGCAGGAAGATGACGTGGCATGCCTCCACAAACAAATTTATGAGTGGCAAGGCCACAAGGTTGTCTTCATGAAGGTTCACAGGATTGAGCTGCTGCCGGACGTCCTCGGTGATGTTCATGGCAAGGTCAGTCTTGTGTCCAGCCCATATTAGATCGAGGCATGAAATAGTTGCCCCAGCTAGTGTTTAATAGTAGTTTGGATTGTCTCTAATTATCTGAACCTTGCCTGTTATCGATCCCTCTGAGGCTAGTACTCTATTTGAATCCGTCTATGGGAACTGCTGCTACTTTTGTGTGCCCGTGAATCATGTGAGAACCATTGTAATTGTTGCCGAAACAGATGCGTCCTCACTAGTTTTTTCATGAATATGGCATGGTAAGACATAAGTTGTCACTGTTTATCATACGAGCAGTGTGTGTTTTGATGAAATAGAGTACTCGTTCGAGAACTGTGCGCCGGCGTATACATAAGTACTTGTAAACACTATTGGTGCTACCCCACTTGTAAGAAGTTGTGCAAAACATGGCACATTGGCTCAGCTCGCTTCAACACTAGGCTATCGACCAGCTAACAATCAACAATTTGCTGTCTGACATATAAGCAACTATGTATCTTGTTACAGTGGTTCATGCAGTTAACCGAGGCCACAATGTAAATTCCAAACGTTCACACGCTAGTCCAGCGTTCATGTGGAACACTCACATTAAACTCGGCTTCATAAAAAACTTGAAAAGCATAAGTTAAGCAATTTTATACATCTCAATGATTCATAGAATATAACAAACATATACTAGTTCACAGCAAAAGAAAAAGTTGTGAGAAGGTTTACAAATTAGGAAAAAACAAGCAAGGATTCTCTGAGCAAAGGGCCTCCCGGCAGGCTTAAATTTCCTGGAGTTCACTCTGGTTTTTTCTTGTTGCCACGATCCAGGGTTAGGTTCTCTCATTCCAGAATAATCAATTATAATTGTGTTCTCAGTTGGAATGCTGAACTGAACCATATAGTGTACTGACCAGGTGAAATTCTTGTGCATTCCACCAAATTTAAGCACCGCTATTTGCAGAAATAAGCAGACGACAATGCCTCTTGTCCACACACCAGTCCAAAAAACCGCCGTGCAGCCGTGCCAGCTAGTCCTCCGTCCATGGACGAACTGGCAGAAAGTGCATTCCGGACTAGGATGCAGTTGTTTTCGCTCGTCCCTACATTGAAATCAGGAAGTAAAATGTAGGAATCAACTTCTTTTATATTGCATTGGTCATTCTACCTAGTAACTACCAATGTAGGAATACCTGGAAGACGGGTGGTTAGACGACGGCAACAAGGGATAGCCATCTCATTTTGTGCAGTTCTACTAAAACTAAGGTGTGTGCTTTTGATTGTGCGAATAGAAATGATACAGAGATAGACATCCCGAAATGATATGGAGACAGACATCCCTGGTTGCGCAAATAAGAAATATGGTTGTTTAAACAGTGACAGATATTTACAGTGGCGTATGATTAACAGAAGAATCTATTGTGTTATAATTGGCACTAGATTGACAGTATGAAAGTGTCCTTAAGTAAGTAGCATCACATCACGTCAACACTGCCACTAGATTAACATGCAGAATAATAGCATTGGTATTACTGTCATGAGAGTAGCACATGGTCAGTAAATGTGCAATCAAATTTGTGCAGTTCCAGTGGGATGAAGCAATGTTAGCGGTGCGAGATTTAAGTGTAACTACAAAAACACAATTCATGGGAAATAAAGCAAGACGGAAGCACTTCATAAAATGGTGGTGGCATCGCTTCAATTTATCGACGGCACTATACCATTACTTATAGTGACATTAGGTGGCATTGCTTAATGCTTCATGTGATTTTACATTAACGGTAGCGATATGGGCGTACGGATAGCAGGGGCATAAAGTGGTGAGGCAGATGTGGTTGCCGAGAGCGGCAAACACTCAGGCAGCATGTCTTCATTTGTCCCATTTTTATCTCCTGGGCGACATTTTCCTATGTGAGCACAGCAAATCTAGACCTACTCATTCTCATTTGCGTTGTCCCCCAACACCCGTCGCTTTCTTTCCTTTTTCAACCAAGAGATAGGTCCACTTCCCCCCACCCTTCGCCATCCACCATGCTTTCTTGGTCTTTTCAACCAAGAGACCGGTTGGGTAGCGAGTATCCACTACTTTCCCCCGTTTCCTCTTAGAACCAAGTCCTAGATTCATGCTACAGCTTTCCCACTTTCTTCCCTGTTTGAACCAACTCTTAGAGTCGACTGTATGAACTAGCTTTACCTCTAATAATAGTAAAAGTCTAGGTGGCTTTGGAACAACGGACAGAAGTAGAAAAAGATCCACACGAAGCCAAGTGGGAGCTGGGGCAGTAGAGCAAGGCAGGTTTCGAAGGAATATATACCTGAGGGTGGTCGGCATGTGGCAAAGACGGCGTCGGGAGGCCACATCTTGGCCACAATACCACAGGGAGGAAGAAGGGGGCGGAGGCCCTCCCGAGCCGGTGCTCTCTTGGATAGAACGACACGACCGCCGATCGAGACGCGCGGGCAGCCGTTGGTCTCCTCCCTCACCGCCGACGACAGCATGAACGATGCACCTACACCCCTGCCCCGGTCGAGGTTGTCCGGCCGGATTTGTGACCAGCCGTGAGCTGAGAGAGAGTGTGGCCACCTATGTCTTGCTTAGATCTGGAGAGCATGAGAGAGTGAACGAGAGGAACCCTAGTAAAGCAAGTGCTAAAGCTCCTGCTTATATATATAGTGGAGTGATTTTGTTGTACCAGCTTCAAAAAATGCACCCCTACGTGTACCCGCGAGTGGGTGTGAGAGAACTAGTGCGTGCGTGCACCACTTCTCTTCGTGAGAGTATAATATACTATGCCCAAAGAACGTTCGCCACAAGAGTAATAGTATAAGTGTGTGACGTGTGAGCTAAAATAAAATGTGTGGGACATCTTTTGTTTTTTAGAAGTTCTGAGGGTAGTGTGTGAAGAGCACATATGTGTGTGACGTCTACCTGCATATAGACGGTGGGTGCGAGAGGACTCGGGAGAGTCGTGACTCGTGAGGGTGCGTGTCGTGAGAGAGGGGGGCACGTATCAATGCAATGCATGTGTCCGTAAATCATTATTCGACAAATGTTCACCACAAGCCTTTTCCTGACAAACGCCGTAAGAACCGCTAGATCGGCATCCGACAGTGTCAGTTTTGCCATGTCATTTAACAGAACAGCCACTCCTCCTACACACAAATCTTCCACGTGAGTGTTAGCAACTGCCGTATGCTCCCTCCGTTCCAAAATGCAATGCATATATCTTTATTGAAAGTTTGAACCTCCCAAACTTTTTACCGAGTTTTCGTGTACCAAATTGCACATGTAGAATACCCTGCATATATCATTTCATTCATCTTCGACAGCTAACTATAAAGATGGGGGAGGAGTCTACAAAGAAAGACCATTGTATCACCTGCAGCAATTTCAACCATCCTTTGGTGTGGAGGAATATCATAGGAACTCTATATGATATTATTTTTATAGGTTTTTCCTTTAGAGCCAATTGGTTCATAGGAATAGATTCATATACTCCACATTTCAAAGGAAATAAACATGATACATTTCTATAGCTTTAGAGCCACTTGGTTCATATGAATGGATTCCTATACTCCCATAATTTCAAAGGCTAATAAACATTAGCGTATATTCAATAGAAAAGTTCCTATGATATGAACCAAATTACATCCCTTTTCTAATCCCTGCTCATAGGAATTGAGATACATGTCATCTCTAGATTCAATAGAAAAGTTCTATGATGCGAACCAAATGACATCTCTTTTCCAATCCCTACTCATAGGAATTGAGATACTCCATGTCATCTCTTTACCTACAACTTCCATGTATACATCTTCTATTCCTAAATAGCTAGTACAACCCACTAGTAGCTTTTTTCCAAGACATGCAACTATGGCACAAGAACTATATAGTGTGCGAATAACTTTGAAAGATGGTCGCTGGATTAAGCTAATCTGACAGTGCAGAGGTGGCAAATCCGAGCACTACTGGACGTTGGATATCATCAACATTCCACCAGATCTGCCACATGTGCAATTTAGAATACTCCATGGTTGAACTTAAGCATAATGCACAAACCTAAAAACACAAGCACTTCTCCTTTGTTCTAGAATCTTCCGTATCATAATTGAATTTTTTTTTCTAAATGAATGGCCATTATTTGTTTTTTACTTTATGCTTTACAATGCACAACCCCATGAATCTTAACATTTTTATAAAACTAATTGATTTTGAATGAGATGAACTATAAGAACTAAACAAACATCTACATCATGCATACATGACTCAAAGCTTTACATGCTATAGTGTTTATTTATTCATAATTTGGTTTCAAAATCTCATGCATTCAATGCATGTGTACCTTACTAGTTTTGAGTAGAGTAGAAAATTTCACGCGGCCCCAGGCATATCAAAATGCAGGGCCCATGCATCATTTCCTTTCAGTCGAACCTACGTCCACAATTTTTTGTACGTATTATATCTCCACTGGTCCCCGAAGCCAAAATGCTGCCTCGTTCCCATAAAACCAAGTGGCCCACACATATTTAAGGCGTCAACTCGAACTCAATCCCTCTCCCGTTTACTATGACATGGCCCTGCACGCCGTAGTAGTACTCCTACAAACCCTACCGCCGCACGCATAATCGGTTTTCTTCAAGAGGACGAGGGAGAAGCCGATATATAGTGGAGGCGCTTTCAAAAAATGATATGTCCTGGAGACACCTACCCTAGGGTGCCCTAGGTAGCTGCCGCACGCATCATTGGTTTTCTCTTTTCTTTATGCTCTTGCGCCCTAGAGTGAAATGATGGTTTCTTCGTCCGTCCAGCTTAATGCGGGAAAGGTGGGGCTTTGTGATTTGACCCCTCATCACTCATTTTCTACTACTACGGCGCTATGACCAGGGTGCCTCCAATTCCAACCGCTGCTCTGAACTATAATTTGGTGCGTCGCACGTGGAACAAGACGGTGGATGAGCCACATGTCAGCCAAAGGGGTCCTGTTAAGTGTGTCGACATTTCGTGTGCGGACTGACCCTGCTTGAGTTGCTACGCCAACACGACAGGTGCATCCTACCACTTGGTTTTGCTCCTTGGTGAATCCCGACTATATTGATCTAAAAAGATACGTACTGAACTACCCTCTCCATCTCGTTTTTTAGGCGTCTCGATTTATAGGGCATGCACGTAGTTCTAGGTCATCCATTTGACTAACTAAATATGAGTTACTATGTCAAAAAAAGTGTATCATTGGATTATTAAGCGGATGTAGTTTCTAAACATATATTGTTCATCACATATATAGCCAGTTAAATTTTCAACCTAGAACGACATGCATGCCATGTAAACCGATGCAGAGGAAGTATAGTAGTAAAAATGAGGTGATTTTACCGAGCGATCGGCGGGGGAGCATGGCCTGTCATGCGGTCCCACGTGTCATGATGTACCAAGGCGATGCGTGTGTCCCTCTTGAGGCAGAAGCAATACTACGTGGTTTGATATGATGGCGAACCGATGTGTGAAATAATGGTTGCTTCGTTCGTCTGGGAAGGTGCGACATTCTGATTTGATGTCTCATTGCTCATTACTACTACTACTGAGGCGGTACGACTGGGGTGCGTCCCCCTGCTATTCTGCACTGTTATTTGGTGCTTGACACGTCGACCCGGTTGCTATATGTCCCACATGTCGGCGACAGGAAGTACAGAATTCATGAAAGCGAGCGTCGATGGAGGAGTACAAGACACGGCGTGGGTTTTTGCTGCTTCTCGCGATCCATCGATACAAACCCGGACTAAAAAAAGGCGAGGCGGGTCTTTTCCCGCGCGGCAGGCAAGGGAGTTTGACATACTCTGTTCGAGGCAAGGAGGCAGGAAGGGAAACAAGCAAATAAAGGTTGAGCGACATAGTTTTGGGAAAATCTGATTTTACGGAGTACGTATCCACTAGGGTTTATAGGGATCATCTAAAAAACATTCGTTTTTCCATTTTATAAGTCTCAATTCTACTACTAGTAGTAGTACCATAACATGTTGGATTTCGAGGTGCGTTAGATCACCCGATGCAAGCAGTGTCAAGAGAAAACTCACCAATGCATGTAGAAGTTCATGGAAATTTAGTGGTCATTCATGCATTCGTTCTAATTAATGCCTCGGTAAACATAACTTCTTGAGAAAAACGAGCGTACTAATTACTTGTGCAAACTAGGAGTACGAAATTAATTCGACCACTCACCGTCTACCTGGGTTGGAGAGATTTTGAAATTGAGCCATAAACTGGAAAGGAGGGAGTAGTTACTTTTGTCTTGATTACTATTTGTGGCCTTGTATAGATGCAAAATGTATTTTTTTTATAGTGGCCTTGTATAAGTAAATGGAGGGATTACTAAAGGACATATATATTCCAAACAATATGATAATCTCTCTAACCAAGGTAGTATGGCCGAGGAGTAAACGGAGGGAGTAATAAAAATTTCTCCTCGTCCTGCGAGCCACCGCGCGCGTGGGTGAGGGAGCGGGCGTAAGGCATACAGTACTACTACTAGTAAGAAAGATTCACCTCATCCTGCGAGCCACCGCGCCCGTGGGCGGGGAGATGGCGTACTAAGCAAGCTTCTCCTCATTCTGCGAGTTGACGGGACACATCAAAAGTACTCCAGTGTATAGAGCCTTGCCTCTAAGGTAGGCCACACATGGTTTGCCTCTTTTTTTACATAACGAGACAAGTCACAATTTGTTTGTTCACCCGTGGTAGACGATCCTCCCTCCGCCAAGTGGACAACCAGCACACGGTCAAATTACCACGTGGGCTGCCTTTTCGTACAGAAATGAGCTCCACCGTATACCCGCGCGGGTGTGGTTGGGAAAGAGACGGGAGTACATGCGTCATGCGTGCACCTCTTCTCTTCGTGCACGTCCCCCACCTACGTGGGTGTGTGTGAGAGATACAAACCTAGACAAATGGCTTGTGCGGAATAACTACTCTTTGTAAGCTATTGTAAGAGTGGACAAAATGGTGAAGGAGGAGATAGGGGAGCGGCGGAGGTGTGTGATTCTTGGTCGGTGTTTGGCCTCGTTTAAATAGGAGATTAAATATACGGCGGATGGGAGGAGTTCGGCCGGCGTTGCGTTTAATGCCGGACGTGTGTCCAGAGTGGGTTTCTCGGCTTCCACACGGGCGGGTTTCATGGAGGCATTTGAATGCGGCAAGGAGGCGTGTTCAGCCGGGCGTGCAGCGAGTGGCACCCTTGACTCTGACGTAGGACACCACACCGTTCTTCCACTGACGTGTGTGCTCTTTGGGTACATGGCCTGCATGTCAGTGACCCAACGCAGGCAGTGCACAGCAAAGGAACCTTTGGCGGGCCAGGGCGGTCAGAGGCGGGCATTTCATAAACCGATGATTGTTCATTGAGTGTGATGTCATCCTTTTCATGTAGATAAGCCTACTATGTTGATAGCCCGTTCAATACGTTGTGATTCCTAAAGACCGCTGCAAACATCAATGTTCTGCTTATCACAGATAAGATTGATTAATACCTATAACAATCCATGTCCTTAACAAAGTGTGCATGCACGTATAGGTTGAGCGTGTGTCTTGCGTCGTGTGCTGTGTGCATGCAGGCGTGCAAGTGTTGCGTGCGTGCAAGGGTATGTTTCAGTGTTGCATGCATGTGTGCATATGTGCATGTGTACGTGTCAGTGTTACACGCCTGCATGCGTGCGTGTGTTCGTTATGTGTACGTGTCAGTGTTGCACGCCTGCATGCGTGCGTGTCTTGTGTGCATGTATGTGTACATGTGGGGTGAGGCTACACATCAGTTGAGTGACTTTTTCATCTCTGGTCATTAGATTTTCCAGTCATTGGATACGAAATCAAGGGCCTGCCGTTTATCATCAAACTCCACCCCCTAAGCCGCCAACCACCACCGGCCGAACCGGCGGCCCCCGTCGCCCGCGGCCGGCCCGCGCCGCCACGCCGCCTCGCCCGCCTCGAAACCACTCCCCACCACCGGTCCGCCACCGCACCGGCCATCCCTCTAGGCCCCCCGCTCCGAGCTTTTTCTCCGGCGATCCCCACCCCACCGCCAAATCAGCGCACCCCCCTCCCCACCGTCGGCGACTGCCAACCAGAGGTCTCACGACTTCGAGTACCCACCGACCACTAATTTATTACCATTTTTGTCCTTCATATACGCGCTGACGGGTGGGCACTATGGTAATGTGCGCTGCTAAATGTGGATTGTTTGACTGGTCAATTGATTGAGTCATCAACAAATTATGGAGCTGTATGGTGAGCCAGTGACCGTATGATCACCCTAAAATGTATTTTATTAACACAGTATAGACTCAAACTACCATTTCTTTCTTTCATATACGGGCTGACAGGTGGGCCCCACGGTTACGCGCACCGATGGTGCAACACTAGTTGCGCCACGTGGAACGTTTGAATGGTCAATTGATTGTGTCATAAACAAAATACAGAGTTGTACGGGTGAGCCAGTGACCGTATAATCATGACATGTTTTATTTTAACACGGTACAGACGCAAGGGCTCATATATACGCGCAAGCACTCACTGCTATATGCGCACACACGCAGACCCTACCCCTATCAGCACCTTCGAGAGAGTGAGCCAGCATATGATCTTGAGATTGTACGAAGTCACCATAGGTGCCTCGTAGTCGAGTGGAACGTCTCCTCCCACTGAACGAACATCGCCGGAAAATACTGAAATTAACCCAGGATAAATGCGAGCACTGGGACTTTAACCCTGGTGGGCTCGAGAAACCACTATCCTCCTAACCATCCAACCACATGTTTGTTAGCACGACAAAATGTATGTGGTGACCGTGATGAGCTTATTCTGAAGTCCATTGAACATGTCGTGCTTTAGCTTCAAATACAATGACCGTAAGTGTCGTCAACAAAATACGGAGCACGCATCAAATGCAAAGTCCGTCAGTTTCATCAAGAAAATACAGAGACGTATCGTGAGCTAGATACCATATGATCACCACGAGAATGTATACGGTGACCGTAATGAGCATATTCTAAAGTCCAGTGACTGTATAGTGCCTAAGCTTGAAATACAGTGATGGTCACGCATGAATGTGTCGTGGGCATGCATACTTTTAGAGGGCCGAGAGAGAGTTTGTGTGCGTACGCGAAAGTGGTGTAGAAAGAGGGGGTGTCCGGTGGAGACAAGGAGAGATATGCCCTTCGTTTCTCTTTCCCGTGACTAATATTTTAGGAGAATATATAAACATTCACAATGCAGGACAAATATTTTTGGATGCACCATGCAATTACCTTTCATGTATAACATTATACTATTGTATATGCTTATTTACTTAGTGGCCGATTGCGTGTGTGGTGTGGTGTGGTGGGAACATCATTTCTAGTTGTGGTGGGTCAACATGAGGACTCATTGGTCGGTTCCATCCTGCGCCACATAGGTCGGACCGAGACGCGTTATACGAAGACCCATGTGGAGGACTCGGCGTACAACACGAAGCTAGCTACCAGAGTCGCAGAGGACTCTATCTCCACTGGTGATAAGCCGACTATATATGATTTGTAACCCTAGGCCCCCAGTATGTTATAGAAGCTTGGGGGCTAGTTCGTCGATAGTATACACACACGCACAATGCCTGGTATTCACGTGTACTTTGTACACACCCCTATCACTAATATACAGTACCAGGAGTAGGCTTTTCCTCAACTGCAAGGGTCCGAACTAGGGTAAAACATTGCCTCGTATTACCATCCAGCCTAACAGTCAGGGATATCCTACCGAATGATATGATGGAATCATATCTGCCGACTACTAAGAGAAATTTGTGTCTGGGTTGGCAATGTGTGCGAGAGAGGCCTAAAGATAATGTGCGTGCGGGAGACACGTAGGCACATATATGTGCGTATAGAGGGCTAGTAGAGACCGTGCGTGTGTATATATGCATGTGAGAGAAATAGTGTTTTCCAACTGAGATTAGTGAAAAGAGTGGTACATAGTAGTCAGAAAGAGAGAGAGAGAGAGAGAGAGAGAGAGAGAGAGATACAGAGAGAGCATGTGCGTGAGACTCCCCGACACCCCGAGAGAAATTGTGAGCATGTGTGAAAGAGAAATGCCGATGCATATAAAATGTGTGCACTTATGCGGTAGATAGAGAGATATATAGCGCGTTTGTGAGAACGGGCCGAGGCATAGTGCATCTACGTGTAAAAGGCAGTTCTACGCATTAAATTAAAATATAAATGACATTATTATTTTTGGATGAGATCATGAATTTTGCAAATTGCGTATGGACGAAAATCGGTCTATCAGACACCCATACTCTATTGAATTCTATAATGTGCATGTGTTTATTTCATATTATCGATCCATAGAGTGAGAGCGGTTTGAAATATAGGGAATGGATGCTTTTGCAATTCATATATAAACATTAATTAGTGCACTCCATGTTGTTAGTGTGAAGCACTTTATACATTTGTCACTTGCATGGATACATTCCAAATTGCTAGCTACGAAATAGAATACATGTCGAATTCAACATAAAGGGGGTTTCGAAGATTCGAATTCATAGGAAGTGCATTCATCTATTTGAACCCGAGATAATGGCATTTGTAAATCAGATGTAAAAGGGGGCATCAATCTTTGTTGTGCATTTGAACATGCTATATATATTCATACGCATGTCTAACACTTTTTTTGCAACCAAGGAGATTATATCTGGAACCATGCATGAACTGAGGTAAGTTGCATATTTTTTAATATATACCAATGTACAATGTATATTCAAATGTACCCCCTCCATTCCTAAATAATCGTAGCTTTAGGATTTTCAAGAGTAAAGATTTGTGAAGTTTGACAAATCCTGAAAGTTCAATTCAAGAGAACCGAAAACGTTAATGCTTCTGCTTCCAAATATTGAACGAAGTGCCAAATAGGCCTCCGGTCACCCAAAACCGCGCGAGACTAATGTTTGGTGGTAGGAAATTACTGTCCTCACTCTGGCCCGTGTAGCCTATCGGCCCGATGTCCAAAGGTCTAACCCGGGGTAGGTTTGTAACTTCACCATGACGCTAGTCCCAACTGCCTCCGAGAAGCATTCATACGCCGTGGGCGCCTAAACACCCATGCGCTCGGCCGAAATCTATCCCGCCCACATTTGGGACACCTGAGATTACTGTCCTACCCCCAACCCGCAATATGTCCGAAATTTTAGATGGGGGCAAAGTTTGTAACTTTCCCCAAATTTCAAACAAGCGCGTCCCAAACCGAAACATTGTTCCCCCTTAGTTCCCCCCTCCCTCCGTTTCCCCATTCATACTCCGTGGGTGCCAAAACGCCCTCTCCACCAGCCACGAAACCCCAGCCTCCTCCTTCCTCCACCCCATAGCGCCCAATCCACCGCCGCCTCCTCCATCACGCTGGAGCCAGTACCCCGACGTCGTCGTCCAACGCAACCGCAACCGCAACTCCCTCAAGGACTTAGCAGCTGTAGCTGAGGTAGAGCTGCCTCCACGACACCGGCACCGACGTGCGCTGTACTAGAACCACTCCAACCACGCCGTCCCGCGCCTCACTGCTGCCGCTCCACTGTCACAACCGTCCACCGCACCGGAGCTGTTCCCGCTACGCTGTCGTTCTCCGCCTCGGATCTGGTTCCCCGCCGCCGACAGACGGCCACCGCACCACACTCAACAACTTGGCCATGGGTTCGTCCAAGGCTCCACCGTCCTCCACAACTTCTCATTTCCAGCGAACCACAAGAAGATCGTTGGAAAAACCGAAGGAGGACACAACACTGCCAGCAGAAAGAGGTACTCCTCTTCCCTTATTTGTGCAAGCCTTACGTCTCTGCTCACACCGTATTCATCCCACGAAAGAAACTAGTTGAGCGCTTCTTATTGCATCTTCTTCGTGATACTAAATGCACAAGGTTTCCTCCTTTTACTATTTCACCTTTGCTAGAGGTCAGTAGCCCGCCTGGATTTCAATTCAGGGTCAGTCGAACCACAATTAAAATAAGCAGCACCTGCTTAGGCGCGCGGAGCACCTAGTCCGCCTGTTCGCCGGGGAAGCGGCGCATCGGTGTCTATCATAGGGGTGTGGGGCGCAGGAGTTGCTTACGCCCGATCTGGAGGTCGGCGAGGCTTGAATGGATGGCCAGGGGGCGGTGCCAAGCATGGCGGTGCGATGAGGTCGAGGGGAGGGCGCGGGCAGGGGACTGGGCCGGTGGTCGCTGGCATTTCGAGGACGATAGTCAACACTGACTTGCTGGAGGTAGATGAAGGCGATATGCCCGTTCTTTGTACATCAGACGGTGCAGAAAAAATAGACTGACCTATTTGTTTTCAGTCGACAGTTATTTTCATAGAATCTTGTAGTAATTTAGTGTGCCATGCATTTCGTAGAGCTATCATATGTCTCCCATCATTTATTTCTCACCGACCTACTATCTGCTACCTTTACATCGTACTATTTGTGCACACACTTCACCCATACTCACACTATTGTTTTTTATGCATGGGTATTTCAGACTCTGATGCAGTGTTGATGAATGCAGAGAAGAAAAGACAGAAGTCGCTCCAATGTAATTCAAAGATAATCACTAAGCGTTTCAGCACTCTAAAGGGTGCAGTGTCAGCAGTTGGAGACAATAAACGTAGCTCTACAGTTGATGATCTCAATTGCCACACACAACCATCCCAGGTGGTTGCTTTAACTTCGCGCTGTCAAATGTGGTTGCATGTTGCATATGGTGTCTAGCTTGTATTGCTTCCAATTTGGTTAAATTGCATCTGCTTACTTTACACATTATACCTTTGATAATGACATGCCTTCCTGTTTTTGATACATGCTACATATGTCTAATAACCATGTTCATACATCAAACTAATGCTCTTTTGTATCCCTCGTCAATCACTTATGATGAGACAGTCACCCTAGTGGGTTACTGTGAGACGCCATACTCATTTAAAGAGTGCAGTGTCATCCTCCCCACATGATTCTCAAGAAACAGCAAGGCTAAATGAAGATAGTCAACGTAGCTCTCTAGTTGATAACCGCAATTCCCCTACACCACCATCACAGGTGCTTGCTCTAAATTCGCAGTGTGATATGTGGTTGCATGTTGCATACGGTGTCTAGCTTGTAATGCTTCTAATTAGGGTAAATTGCATCTGCTTAGTTTACACATTATACCTGTGAATATGACATGCCTTCCTATTTTTGGTGCACACTACCTTGTTCTTACATGAAACTACCTCTCTTCTGTATCCTGCATCAATCACTTACGATGAGTCACCTTTATTCGTTGCATATTGCATATTATTGCTAGCTTGTTGCCATGTATTGCTTCTAATTTGGTCAAATAAATTTGTTAGGGCACCCTTTTAATTTGGCAGAGTGATATTGGTTTCATCTTTCATATGGTTTCTAGCTTGCATTGATTCTAACAAGTTCAAGCACCTTGTGCTTAGTTTACACTTTATACATCATACATGTCAATATGTCACGCCGTCCTGTATTTCATACATATTCCATCCTCCTATCATGTGGCTGCCTTACATGAAAGTAGTGTTCGTCAGTATCATGCATCAATGAGTTCTGAAGAGCAAATTTTATTCCTTTTTCTTATGGGTTTGACTTGACAAGGAAAAATCAAGAATGAGGAAGGAAAAGAGTAAGGAAGGTGATGATGGTGGTCCTCTGCAGCAACGTAAACAGAGCATCTGTACCGATTCTCCTTATACTGATAATGCATTACAAGGTCCAAGTCTCCGCTCCCCTACTCCACCATCCAAGGTGCTTGCTCTAACTTGGCAGTGTGATATCTGGTTGCATGTTGCATATGGTGTCTATCTTGTATTCCTCCTAATTAGTGTAAACTGCATCTGCTTAGCTTACACATGATACATGTGAATATGACACGCTTTCCTGTTTTTGGTACATACTATATCTGTCTATCAAACCATGTTATTACATGAAACTAATCTTCTTGTGTATCCTACATCAGTCACTTATGATGGGACACCTTTAAGTTGGCAGTGTGATATTGGTTTGCATCTTGAATATGATTTCTAGCATGTATTGCTTCTAGTTTGATGAACGCCACCTATGACGAGACAGTTTTAACTTGGCAGAGTGATATTGATTGCACCTTTCATATGGTGTCTAGTTTGCAGTGCTTTTAATTTGTTGAAGTGCCTTCTGCTTAGTTACCACATCATAGGTGTGAATATGTCAAGCCATCCATTTTTTCGTACATATTCCATCCTCGTATCATGACTTTGCCTTTCATTAGAGTAGTGTTCGTCAGTATCTTGCATGAATGAGTTCTGAAGAGCGAATTATATTCCTTTTTCTTGTTGGTTTGACGTCACAATGTAAAATCAATAAAGCTGAAGGAAATTGGCAAGGCATTGGATGATTGTGGTCCTTCCGAGCAACTGAAACAGAGGTTCTCTACAGATTCTACTCCGCCATTCTCCCAACAAGATTCGCAAGACAACGCAAGGCTAGACAGTCACCATAGCTGTGTAGATGATGAGCACATCTCCCCTACTCCACCATCACAGGTGCTTCCTCTCACTTGCCACTATTATATGTGGTTGCATGTTGCGTATGATGTCTAGCTTGTACTATTGCTTCTAACTTTGTTGAATTGCATCTGCTTACTTTACACATAATGCCTGTGAATATGACATATGTTCCTGTTTCTAGAACATATTATATCTGATCACACAATGTTCTTACATCATACTACTGTTCTTGCATATCCCGCATCAGTCACTTATGATAAGGCACCTTTAAGTCGCCACTGTGATATTGGTTGTGTCTTGCATATGATTTCTAGCATGTACTACTTCTAATTTGTTGAAACGCCATACAGTTTGAACTTGGCAGAGTGATATTGGTTGCATCTTTCATATGGTGTCTAGCTTGTAGTGCTTCTAATTTGTTGAAATGCCTTCTGCTTAGTTACCACATCATAGGTGTGAATATGTCACGTCATCCTGTTTTTCAAACATATTCCATCCTCGCATCATGTGTTTGCCTTTCATCTGAGTAGTGTTCGTCAGTATCATGCATGAATGAGTTCTGAAGAGCGAGTTGTATTCCTTTCTCTTATCGGTTTGACTTCACAATGCAAAATCATTACAGCTGAAGGAAATTAGTCCGGCAGTGGATGATGGTGGTCCTTTGGAGCAACTCAAACATGGGGTCTCTACAGATTCTACTCTGCCATCCTCCCAACAAGATTCGCAAGACAACGCAAGGCTGGACAGTCACCATAGCTGTGTAGATGATGAGCACATCTCCCCTACTCCACCATCACAGGTGCTTCCTCTCACTTGCCACTATTATATGTGGTTGCATGTTGCGTATGATGTCTAGCTTGTACTATTGCTTCTAACTTTGTTGAATTGCATCTGCTTACTTTACACATAATGCCTGTGAATATGACACGTGTTCCTGTTTCTAGAACATACGTGTACATGATGAGCACATCTCCCCTACTCCACCGTCACAGGTGCTTGCTCTAACTTGGAACTGTTATATGTGGTTGCGTTTTCTGTATGATGTCTAGTTTGTATTGCTTCTGATTATGTTGAATTGCATCTGCGTAGCTTACAAATTATACCTGCAACGATCACTTACCCATAAGACATATTTAACTTGGGACTGTGATGTAGGTTGCATCTTGCATTGTCTTCTAGCTTGTACTGCTTATAATTTTTTGAAATGGCACTTACGATGAGACACTTTTTACCTGATAGAGTGATATTGGTTGCATGTTCATATGGTGCCTAACTTTCATTTCTTCTAATTTTGTTGAAATGCCTCCCGCTTACTGTTTTTTCATACATATTCCATCCTCCTATCGTATGTGTGAATATGAAACGCTGTCTTTTTTGTATATATTCCATCCTCCTATCATGCGCTTGCCTTACATCAAAGTAGTGTTCGTCTGTATCATGCATCAACCAGTTATGCAGAGCTAATTCATCTTCTTGTGGTTTTGACTTCATAAGGCAATATCAGAAAATAGGAAGGAAAAGAGTAAGTTAGGGGATGTTGGTGGTCCTCCGCACCGACGCAAACAAAGACTCTCTAGATTTGCCACTGCTACTGCTAATGAAGTTGAAGTCCCAAGTCTACATGATGAGTTCATCTCCCATACTCCAGCATCGCAGGTGCTTGCTCTAAGTTGATAGTGTGATAATTGGTTTCATGTTGCATATGTTGTCTAGCCTATATTTCTTCTATTTTGACTAAATTGCACCTGCTTAGTTTATACGTTATACATGTGCATATGACATGGCGTTCTGTGTCTAGAATACACTACATCTATCTATCATACCATGTTCTTGCATCAAAGTACTGTTGTTGTGTATCCCGCATCAGTCACTCATGATTGGACGCTTTTAACATGGCAGTTTGATAGTGGTTGCATCTTGCATTGATTTCTATGTTGTACTGCTTCTAATTTTTCGAATTGCCACTTATGACAAGACACTTTTAACTTGGCAGAGTAATATTGGTTACATCTTTCATATGGTGTCTAGCTTGCATTACTTCTATTTTCTTAAAAATCCTTCTGCTTAGTTTACACATCGTAGCTGTGAATATGTCATGCCGTCCTGTTTTTCTTACATATTCCATCCTCATATGGCTGTCTTACATCAAAGTATTGCTTGTCTGTATCATGCATCAATGAGTTCTGAAGAGCGATTTATTCTTTTGTGTTGTGGGTACGGCTTGACATGGCAAAGTCAAAAAAGAGCAAGGAAAATAATATAGTAGGGAGTGGTGTTACTCGTCGGGAGTAACGGAAAAGGATCTGCCGTCCAGATTCTGCTGGCACTTATAGTGCAGTAGAAGGTCCAAGTCCACCGGCTAAATCTAAAAACACAGTATCACCTGCTCCACCAGTTGCAGCATCCGGTTCAACTGTACCAGCATCTCAATGAGTTACTCGTTCGTTTGCTCCGGAACTGGCAAGTTCCCAAGCTGCCTTCACACCTAACACTACTTCCGAAGCACTGCTGACACAATAGGACTTTGCAAGATCAGATGAACCTCATGAGAATCAACACCAAGACGGTACCTGACCGAGTCAAGTTGCAGTTGCATGCTCCTTTATATGTACTCTCACAGTTTGATGTACACTAACACTTTCCATATTCGTTGTTGAACTAGCACCACGGTGCAAGCAGAAACAAACATCAGGGATAATGCTTGACAGATTAACAAAATCTAAAGGAGGAAGAATGGAGATCCATTTTGAGGCAGGTTTAAAAAGGCCACGTGATGCTACAGAGTCAGTCAACTTAGTATCAGAGGTAGCCGTTGTTGTTAGGTGTCATGCACATATCCTCCCAACGTGGATCCAATACAGGAATGAGAAAGACAATACCCATTTTAACACCTTCCTTGACAATTTATCCGTAAGTAATTATTCGTCGCAATTAGTAGTATTGTCTTGCTCTGTCCCATACTTTCTAGCTTCCTCCTAATAAGACTCACATTCTTTTTTCAATAGATGAGGTTCAAGTTGGATCCGAAAGATGATGCAACTAAACAAGCATGCACTCATGTTTTTCAGTCTGCTCTGCGATAGTATCGGTACCACCTTAGAAAATCTCACTTTGAAGGCAGGGCTAACAAAGAAATCACCCAAACATCTCCAGTGGAATATATTATAGATGAAGACTGGACAACCCTCATTAAACATTGGTCTGATCCAAAGTATCAGGTAGGCTATATGTACTTGAGCAGACCACATATTGAACTTGTATTTATGTATGTGCCTTACAAGTGTATCTTCTTCTAGGCTAACTGTTTGAAGAACAAGACCAACCGTTCTAAAGTGAAATTCCAACAGACAACAGGATCTCGTAGCTATATTGCACAGTGCGAGGCTCTTGTAAATAGCTGCTACTTCCTTCTTTTTTATGTGCCATATTATCGTATCTATATTGACTTGTTCCAAATACAGAGGAAAGCCTATGCAGACCAAAAAGAACCTGAACCGAATGCAGTGCAAATCTTCAAGGATTGCCACACCAGCAAGATGAAGGGCATGAGCACACCAGTTCAAGCCGCTGTTGTAAGTCCTTACTCCTCCTGCCTTTGAACTGATTGGTACTATGATGTGTTCATTTAACTACTTGGTTTGCAGCCAATGTCAGTTACTCTATTCACTTTTATACATAGTTGTCTTAATGTATCATCTCACCTTACATGGTTTAAAAGAGATGAAGGATATTCTTTTGGCCTTGATCTCTAATCTAGTTGTTATGTTCACGTGTGCACACAATGATAAAATAGCCTGTTTGTTTATATCTGTTTGCCCATGATATGAATGATGTCATACTATGTTCATCCTACTTTAAACCATGTCTCTTTATCCTTAGATGTTAACGAATGTGAGGAAATAGACAATACAGTAGGCATGCTACATGGACATATGTTCCGAAAGTGATTTTATTATGTAGTTGGCACTACAATACATGCTAATGTATTACAGTAGTTCACCAAAATAAGTTATGTATAAACGTGTAACCTACTTTGTTTGTTTTTGTCTCATTAGTAACTTATCTGGTACACTAATCTACAAGTTCAAACTTTCAGGAAGCTATGGAACAAATGATTGAACAACCACAACCACCTGAAGGTGACGAGACTACCACAGGAACAATGTCACCTCTTGTTGCAGTGCGTTAGTATCTCTCCACTAATAGTGCAAAAAGCACCTTCCTGCGTAATTCTGGGTTGGTTGTCAAGGTAACCTCGTCCAAATCTCCTACTGAACAAAATCTTCCTGCTAGACAGAGTGATATATATGTGCTCCAGACACAAGTCCTATCCCTAATGGACGTCGTTTTGGAAACAAGAATGGTGGTTGACAAATGTCGTCAAGATATGAATGGTTTTGAAACCAGACTATCAGACATTCGCTTCGTTGTTCAAGAGCAATGGCAGAAAAAAGGTGAAGATCGTGCTGCTCCATCAGATTCTACAGCCTGAAACATTAGCACTCAGGTCAAATGATCTATGCTTCTATACATCTGATGGTGCTTTTATCTGCAAGGATTGTAAACTTTATGCCAACAGGCCTTTTGTTGTATGGTTGGAATTTATTTTGTTATGATACATCATTTATGATGCTGCCAAAGGCGGCAGTAATTACGACACTATTTTCGTATAGTGTAGGTTTATCTTAGTAATGTATTCGGCCGAAAGCTTCGTA
Source organism: Triticum urartu (assembly GCF_056163025.1). NCBI lineage: Eukaryota > Viridiplantae > Streptophyta > Magnoliopsida > Poales > Poaceae > Triticum > Triticum urartu. Next base: position 178,364,283 of record NC_141875.1, read on the forward strand.
GGAGCCCAACATGCCAACATTCGTCGGGCCCATTCCAGTTGGGCTAAAAACGATTATGGGCCAAAATTTGCATGTATCCCACTAAAAATATCTTGGCCTAATTCAGCATAAGCTTTCATATTTTTCTGGTAGGCCTGTGCCCATAGTGGGCCTTTAACAGGCCTAAACATAATTTGGGCCCTCAGTAACAATAGGCTGTTTATAGGTGTAAATATCTTGAGCCCATAAAAAACATGGGCAAAAACATGGGCCTTTAATAGGCCGAAAGTGAGATTGGTCCCTGATTGTGCCAAATAACCCACTGGTCTTAGCAGGACGAAATGGTGCCCCATTTACGATGCGGATCTTTCATAGGTCGAAATTCGGATGGGCCGTAACTGCGTCGACCTAATACGCGGGCCTTTAACAGGCCGGAAGTTCGGTCGGGCTAAATTATCGTCATTTTTATATGGGCCGTTAATGGGTCCGATGTCACGTCGGGCCACATATGGCCTATGGATTTTGTCCGACATTAACAGGCCGAAAATAACAGCAGGCCGAAAGTGGCCCAAATCTATAGTGGGCCTCTAACAGGCCGAATGTCAGTTATGGCCGACTATGACCCAAATCCTTCACGGTCGTTTATGGGCTGAAATTTTCAATGGCCTGTAAATGGGCCCAAATGAAGCCGGACCTTTAACAGGCCGGAAATACACCGGGCCGTAATTCGGCCCATATACTTAGCGGACTGTTAACGGGCCAGAAGTGACCATGGGCCGCGATGATGACAAGTTTAGGACAGGCCGTTGATGGGCTGATTTAACACTAGCCGTACGGTCCTTAACTGAGAATGTTAGGCCTTTAGCTGGGCCGGCCCATTATGGTCTGCAAAATCTTGTGGGCCTTTAGCTAGGCTAGCCCATTGTGGTCTGCTAAATCTTGTGGGCCTTTAGCTGGGCCGGCCCATTATGGTCTGCGAAAGCTTGTGGGCCTTTAGCTGGGCCGGCCCATTTTGGTCCGCTAAATCTTGTGGGCCTTTAGTTGGGCCAGCCCATTTAAACTTTATGGGCCACTTTTGGGCCCGTCCACGTGTCAACATATCATAGGCCCATCTCAACCGTTCGATGAGTGACATCTGTGCCAACGCGGAGCTGACGCGTGGTTCCGTCGGCCAATGAGAATTTTACATGTGGAAAATCGGCATTGGTCGTGGCTGTTAGCGGGTTATCGGATCCAAAACCAGACCCGATAGCTTAACGGTGTCCTGTTACGGTGGATGCCACGTGTCGGTCACCCTTGACGAAAGCACTTCTATGACGCGTGATTTATCATCATGGAAGTGTACACTTCCGTGATCATAATTTTGGTAATGTCATGGAACACTTCTATGACAACATGGTTATGACTATCTTCATTCTATCATAAATTTGTCATGGATGTACATGCATGACAGAAAATGTGACCTACTGTGACAAACACGTATCATCACGGAAGTGTATTTTTTGTAGTGCCTATGGGTTCGAGAACTATGTAGACATGACTGAGACTCATCTCCAGTCAATAACCAATAGCGGAACCTGGATTCTCATATTGGTTCCTACATATTCTACGAAGATCTTTATCGGTCAAACCGCATAACAACATATGTTGTTCCCTTTGTCATTTTGGTATGTTACTTGCACGAGATTCAATCATCGGTATCTCAATACCTAGTTCAATCTCGTTACCGTCAAGTCTCTTTACTCGTTCCGTAATGCATCATCCCGTGACTAACTCATTAGTCATATTTCTTGCAAGGCATATAGTGATGTGCATTACCGAGAGGGCCCAGAGACAACTCTCTGAATATCGGACTGACAAATCCTAATCTCTATCTATGACAACTCAACAAACACCATCGGAGTCACCTGTAGAGCATCTTTATAGTCACCCGGTTACGTTGTGACGTTTGATAGCACACTAAGTGTTCCTCCGGTATTCGGGAGTTGCATAATTTCATAGTCATAGGAACATGTATAAGTTATGAAGAAAGCAATAGCAATAAACTAAATGATCATAGTGATAAGCTAATGGATGGGTCAAGTCAATCACATCATTCTCTAATGATGTGATCCCGTTCATCAAATGACAACTCATGTATATGGTTAGGAAACTTTAACCATCTTTGATTAACGATCTAGTCAAGTAGAGGCATACTAGTGACACTCTGTTTGTCTATTTATTCACACATGTACTAAGTTTCCGGTTAATACAATTCTATCATGAATAATAAACATTTATCATGATATAAGGAAATATAAACAACAACTTTATTATTGCCTCTAGGGCATATTTCCTTTTGTCTCCCACTTGCACTAGAGTCAATAATCTAGTTCACATCATCATGTGATTTAACACCAATAGTTCACATCTTTATGTGATTAGTTCACATCTCCATGTGACTAATACCCAAAGGGTTTACTAGAGTCAATAATCTAGTTCACATCACTATGTGATTAACACCCAAAGAGTGATCATGTTTTGCTTGTGTGAGAACTTTAGTCTATGGGACTGCAACATTCAGATCCGTATGTATTTTGCAAATTTCTATGTCTACAAATACTCTGCATGAAGCTACTCTAGCTAATTGCTCCCACTTTTAATATTTATCCAGATTGAGACTCAGAGTCATCCAGATCGGTGTCAAAACTTGCATCGACGTAACTATTTACAACTAAATTTTTGTCACCTCCATAACCGAGAAACATTTCCTTAGTCCTCTAAGGATAATTTTGACCGTTGTTTGGTGATCTACTCCTAGATCACTATTGTATTACCTTGCCAAAATCATGCTAAGGTATACAATAGGTCTGGTACACCGCATAGCATACTTTATAGAACCTGTGACTTAGGCATAGGGAATGACTTTTCATTCTCTTTCTATTTTCTATCGTGGTCGGGTTTTGAGTCTTTACTCAACTTCACACCTTGCAACACAGGCAAAAACTCCTTCTTTGACTGATCCATTTTGAACTCCTTCAAAATCTTGTCAAGGTATGTACTCATTGAAAAAACTTATCCAGCGTCTTGATCTATATCTATAGATCTTGATGCTCAATATGTAAGCAGCTTTACCGAGATCTTTCTTTGAAAAACTCCTTTCAAAGACTCCTTTATGCTTTCCAGAAAGTTCTATATCATTTCCGATTAACAATATGTCATTCACACATACTTATCAGAAAGGCTGTAGTGCTCCCACTCACTTTCTTGTAAATACAGTCTTCACCACAAGTCTGTATAAAACTATATGCTTTGATCAACTTATCAAAGCGTATATTCCAACTCTGAGATGCTTGCACCACACTACTGCAGGATGCTGCTAACGCGACACTATGATCAGAGACCCTTCGAGAAATTGTGTGCGATGCAGTAATCACAAATGGTGGTGTATGAAAACCGTCAAAAAAGGTGCAAAACATTTGCGATGGAGGATGCATCAAACACAGTTCAGATTTTAGTTGCGTGTGCGATTTAGGCCACACGGTTAACCTGTTCGAACTGTTTGCGATGTGGCAGAACAACAGAAACGGGCAGCCATATCAATGTGTGTGAGATATACGGCATATAGTTCGCTCCAATGAACCATTTGCTATTAGGGAGTGCAACATAAATGGTTAGCCACATCAAGGTGTGTGTGATATAGGGCATACGGTTCACTCGGACGAACTATTTTCGATTAGTGAACGCAACAGAAACGGTTCAACTTAACAAGATGTGTGTGATACGTGGCAAACAGCCGACTCGGATGAACTGTTTGCGATGAGAATTTACAACACGGACGGTTAATACAGTTAGTTTGTGTGCGATTCTGTGTGTACAAAAAACTTTGAAAAATGCAAACTAGTTGCTTGCGGTGGCTAGGAGTATCGCACACGATGCGTCTACGAGTACTCGTGTGCGATGATTAGTAAGTTACACATCCGTCTGCGAGTACACGGCCGCAAGGGTGCTATGCTGATCATGGAGTCCGAGAAAACCATTGTTGGAAGGCCGCCAGCTCAGCCTTTTAGCTTATATTTTATTATAATTGTATGCATATGTAGGTCGTGAGTGTTCTGGGCCTTGACGCATTTGGCATTTTAAATTATCCTGGATATGTAAGACAATTATTAAGAATTATTAACAGTTGCCATTGTAACTTTGCCTCGACGGTGAGCAGAGCGCGCGCAGGGACGCCAGAGTGGAGCGCTCCGCGGCTGCCTCAACGGCGAGCAACCACGTGGTCAACCTTCTGCCATCAATAAATTTTGACCTTGTTTCTCGTCACATTGTTGATTACAATGCAATACGTAATTGCAAATCTGTTCACACCTCTCAAAGTAATATGTATTCACACTTAGCACCGGGCTATAAAAACTACCCACTCAAAATTTACTTCACAGTTCCTCTCCTCATCACCCACAAAACTGGTTTTCTCTGTCAAGTCGTTCCGCCATGACCAGTAGGAGGAGTTTAGGGTGTACATATAACCAGGCAGCAAAGACCAAGGCCGCGGAAGCACTAGAGAGGTCCCGCCGTGAAGTCGCAGCCGCAGCAAAGATGTCCGGGCGCGCCGCGAAGCCCTCGAACGAGCTCTCACGGGCACGCGAGGGCTCTCACAAGCGCATTCGCGGCGTCGGCCATCGCGACGAGCCGTCGTTCCTGAAGTCCTTCGACGGCGTCGACGGCATTCTCGCTGGTGTCACTACGCAGCAGGAGCTAATTGACGGCTTGATGAAGCTGCTCAAGATCAGCGATGCCTCGGTTGACAAGGCGACCAGCCTCGTCGAGCAACTCATGAATGACAATGCGAAGCTCCTCAAGTTGGTCGTCGAGAAGGAGGAGGAGGCCTCTGGATGGAAGATGATGCATGAGTAGAGCAGTGCCTCGGAGATGATGCTGAAAGCGGTCGTCGAGGAACTGATTGGTGGCTTGAGGAAGCTCCAGATCGAGCGCGGGCAGGAGGTGGAGGAATCCATGGCTGCTTTCAAGAAAAGTCGTGAGGATTTGAAGAAGGAGCTGGAGGATTCCGCCGCCCGGCGATCCCTCGACGAGTAGAGAGAGTAGCGACCCAGATCGTTGTCTGCAATTTCCTTCTTCTCTTGCCCCCGTGTCTTCCAGGCTTTGCCACATGTGGCATTTTAAATTATCTGGAATATGTAAGACAACTATTATGTGCGCCATTGTAAATTTGTCGCCGTATTATCCGTTGCCATTTCATTTGTGGTCGTATTATCTGTTTCCCTATGTGGCAATTTAAATTAGGGCGGAATACTAGTTGAAAACACAAACAAAGCAAATGCTGCCATGGGACCACAAGTAAACACCCTTCGTCCAGGTGCTTTAATTAACCCATTAATGGAGAAATTGTGAGTGAGGCGGGCAGCGGCTGGTGCATGGAGGTCAAAGAGCTCGCTTACCGGCGAGCATGGGCGGCGTTGCTGCTCGCACGTGTCCCGTCGAGCCTGCGCGGCGGACTGCTCGCACGTGTCCCGTCGAAGCTGCATGGTGGATTTCTCACGCTCGTCCCATCTAATCAAACAGCTGCACGCACGCCATCGAGTATGGTTAAATTTTGACACGGTAAATATAATACAACCGTTTGCGATATTAACGTGTCAGTGATACGTCTCCAACGTATCTATAATTTTTGATTGCTCCATGTTATATTATCTACTGTTTTGGATATTATTGGGCTTTATTATCCACTTTTACATTATTTTTGGGACTAACCTATTAACCAGAGGCCCAGCCCAGAATTGTTGTTTATTAGCTGTTTTAGGGTTTCGAAGAAAAGGAATATCAAACGGAGTCCAAATGGAATGAAACCTTCGGGAACGTGATTTTCTCAACGAACAAAACCCAGGAGACTAGGACCCTACGTCAAGACACAAAAGAGGAGGCCACGAGGTAGGGGCGCACCTACCCCCCCCCCCCGGCGCGCCCTCCACCCTCGTGGGCCCCCTGTTGCTCCACCGACGTACTCCTTCCTCCTATATATACCTACGTACCCCCAAACGATCAAATACGGAGCCAAAACCCTAATTCCACCGCCGTAACTTTCTGTATCCACGAGATCCCATCTTGGGGCCTGTTCCGGAGCTCCGCCGGAGGCGGCATCGATCACGGAGGGCTTCTATGTCAACACCATAGCCATACTGATGAAGTGTGAGTAGTTCACCTCAGACCTACGGGTCCATAGTTATTAGCTAGATGGCTTCTTCTCTCTTTTTGGATCTCAATACAATGTTCTCCCCCTCTCTTGTGGAGAACTATTCAATATAATCTTCTTTTTGCGGTGTGTTTGTTGAGATCGATGAATTGTGGGTTTATGATCAAGTCTATCTATGAACAATATTTGAATCTTCTCTGAATTCTTTTATGTATGATTGGTTATCTTTGCAAGTCTCTTCGAATTATTAGTTTGGTTTGTCCTACTAGATTGATCTTTCTTGCAATGGGAGAAGTGCTTAGCTTTGGGTTCAATCTTGCGGTGTCCTTTCCCAGTGACAGTAGGGGCAGCAAGGCACATATTGTATTGTTGCCATCGAGGATAACAAGATGGGGTTTTCATCATATTGCATGAGTTTATCCCTCTACATCATGTCATCTTTCTTAAGGCTTACTCTGTTTTTAACTTAATACTCTAGATGCATGCTGGATAGCGGTCGATGAGTGGAGTAATAGTAGTAGATGCAGGCAGGAGTTGGTCTACTTGTCTTGGACGTGATGCCTATATACATGATCATGCCTAGATATTCTCATAACTATGCTCAATTCTGTCAATTGCTCAACAGTAATTTGTTCACCCACCGTAGAATACTTATGCTCTCGAGAGAAGCCACTAGTGAAACCTATGGCCCCCATGTCTATCTTCATCATATTAATCTCCTACTACTTAGTTATTTCCTTTGCCTTTTACTTTGCTTTGCATCTTTATCACAAAAATACCAAAAATATCTCTACCTACTAATAAACCACCGATTGCTTCTGGTCGTCCGTCGTTAGTCTTTTTGCAAAAAAGTCCCCCTGTTTCTTAGAAATTAAGCCGCAGTCCTCGTCATAAGTCAGCCTGAACCGGTACGGAAGAGAGAGAAAAAATAGCTCAGCCGCCCGCACCACCCTGCCTCCTCGATCCATCTCCACCTCCAGCCACCGCCACCTCCTGCCCCGCCCCGCCTCACCGGGCCCCTCCCAACACCGCCGTGCGCCGCCCGTCCCCGACACCGCCACCTCCTGCCCCGCCCCGCCCCGCACCCCCTGCCGCCTCCACCTCCCGCCCCGCCTCGCCACACGCCGCCCCTTGAACTTCGTTGACGGCTGAATCCAGGATAGCGGCGGCGGGACCTTGCAAGGCGTCGGGGGTTCTCGGGGGCGGCACCATGGTTGCTCTGGCGTGCTGCTGGAAGAAAAGGAGGGAGGACGAGGGAGAGGGAGAGAGAAAACTGGGAGGAAGGAGAGAAATGAGGGTAGGCACGGGCTCCCAGGGGGAGATGGACGAGGACGAGGACGGTCTGGTGCGCTGCTGGTGCAGGGAGGGCAGGTGAGAGGGACGATTGCTCTATATGTTGTGCGTTGCTGGTGTGCTCCTGTTAGTTGAATATTATATTGCTGCTTTCCTGTTGTTTGTTGATTGATGTTGTTGATGCAGCAGCTGCTAATTTCATGTGGAGGACACGCAGGGGAGGACGGCGAGCGAATTGAATCTGGACATTCACCCAGGGAAGCAACATATATCTTCTGATCTTTGTCTTGCCTCCGGTGCAATTTCAGTTTGTCCAGTAGTGCTCTTGACAAATTTCTAGAATGAGGAATGAAATACTTGGAGATAGGCCACCAATTCGGTAAGAATATATATGTCATGGATCTGCTTATAACTATTTTACCGTGCTTAAATTTGGTCGGCAATTTTTAGGCTGTACTGCAGCCTAAATGTGCTCCTGCTTGTTGTTGCTATGTATTTTATATTTCCTGATGTATTATCATTTTTCCCGTTTTTAATCAGTTTGGGGCTTCTAAGAAGAGAAAGTGAATAACTGAATGTGATGGCAGGTGTTGAACTCAGGTTTACACATTGGTGCACATGATGTGTCAATCAAACATACTATAGCCCTCATATAATGGCTACTGCTGTTTGCAAAGTAAGAATCGAATGATGCAAAGAGATTTATGCTGTAGAAGAACTTACAAGGTAGTCTCCAAAGCCCTTTCATTGGAATTTGACGAAATTCACAACCACATAGGTCACACACAATTTAAGCCTCCATGGTATTAAATATGCCATGTCTGTCGGTCCTCTGTTTAGAAATGTTTTAGTCACATATTCTTATGTATTACGGTATGACAAAAATAGAACTTCAGGCCGTTGTTAACCGTGTTTCTCCTTTGTTTTGGTCTTCTCTTAATTTGTTTGTTTGCTTCAGGATGCCCCTAATATTCTAACAAATTCATGTGAGTAAAGATTACAATGGCTCAAATAGCATGTGGATTTAATAAACCGAATAATTGATTGTTGGTGTTGTTTTACTGATTAGCTTAGAAGCAGAGACTTAGCATGGGGGACTTCCGCTTGAAGAGAAGCAAATGTTGCAACTTCACCAGAGGTTCTATGTTGGAAGTTGTGTGTGTCGGTGGTTCAAGGTTCTTTCCCTTATTCTATTTTTCTCTCTGCAGTTTCTGTGTAATATATGATTTATTCGTTCTAAAAGTTGTATGGTAACGGGCGAGCCTAATCTGAAAATGTATTAGGAAAAAGAATGTAAGCTGAAGCCTGGAAAAATGCAGTATGAAAAATGCCTTGATATTCAGTAGCAGTAGTGAGAACATGTATATATTCTGTTGGTGAAAAGTTTTCAGATATACAGTAGCAGTAACAGTAGAAATGCGCTAGGGGATGTGAACGCCATAGAAATAGAAGAGGCCTACCTTGATATCTGAAAAACACCTTGATATTCAGTAGCAGTAGTAGAATGAAATGCGCCAGGTTTTCTGTTATATAGTCCTTTTGCCTTGTGTTTAATTATTACATGCGCTGCACACTGATCCATGTATATATTCTGTTGGTGAAAAGTTTTGACTATCGAGTTTTGTCAGATATGAGTTTTAGAAATTTTCAGTTACTTTTCTATACCTACATTCATCTCTGAACTGTTGTGATGGAGATTGTAATACTGTGTTTAAAATATGTCAGTCCATGTGCGAGATCTTGTTTTCAAGATGGCAACCATGATTGTATCAGATATGTGTAATTAATGTGTTTGCATTAGAGCTTTCATAGGGAAATTGCATAAGTTCCTATAAAATCATCTTGTCACACACATTTTTCTGAATGGCAGCTGCAAGTGCCAGGTAGCAGCTTGCACTAGGTTGATTTGAATAGTTACTCTTCTTTTGCACTGGTACTGAAACTTGGCAGTTCACAAGGATTGGCACCATGGACTGGAGAATTGTCGCAACCAACCTGGACACACCAGGGGCAGGGGCTGCATGCTGCTAAGTCCAAGGCGACTGCCAAGAAGACTAGGCTCGATGTAGTGACCGAGGAGGCGCAGGCCGCAGGGTATGCTCTTATAATTAGTATGATGATTTGCATATGTACCAATGCTACTCTCAATGGATTTGCTAACAATCTTCATATTTTCGCATTGAATGTGGAGCTATAAACATATATATGTTTCAGTAGTCGTTCAGTAGTGGTCCAGTCATAATACCTTGCAAGTACCGTGCTAATCAGAAAATTTCTTGATCAAGTTTATTATTATTTCCATTGCACCATACTTTATTTCCATGGTATCAAGTTCTACAAATGCATGTTCTGGTACAATATTTGTTTTTTCAGATGCAGTCTTTTTTGCTAATAAATCTATAGTTCAATCTGGATTCAAAATCTAAGAAATTTATGGCCTGGTGTTGATAGTTGCAGTTACACACTGATGGAGTGTGTTTACTTTTTGTTTATAGAAATAGAGAAGCTGATTATTCTGTTTGCACGACGGGTATCCCAAATTCTAATTCAAACATTAGTGATGATATAACAATGTCGTCTGCCAAATTGTGATTCGGGCGAGCCTAGCTTAGCTGGGAACCACCGGAGATTGTGTGGTGCACGGGAGACAGAGGCTCCACCGGATATTTTGTCGTGCCCACTAACAACAATGACATGGATAGTGAAGTCATTGCTGGACATGATTGCACTATTTGTAATCTGTTGGGTAGTCCTATTTGGTGGATTGTATCTTCAATATATCCGATCTTTCTCTACAAGGAGCCTACAGTTTGTAATGTTGTATTTCTAAAGAAACCCTGGCATCAGTTGAAATTGTTATCTTAATCCGCTGCAAAATATGTAATCTTGTTTTTGTCTTGATGATATGAAGAGGATGGATGTATTGTTGTGGCATCTTAAAATTAATAGTGATCTCGAAGTTTTCTTACAATACAATGCATTGTGGTAATCCAAGATTGTGGCATCTGATTTGTTTTGTCTTGGCAATGGAACCGCCATTCCGATCATTCTAAAAAAAGAGGATAGGTGTATGATTGTCAGAGTAACCACACCACAAAGAAAAGAAAGTGGCGCGACTACCTGAGACAGCAGGATGATCCCTAGGACAGTGTTAATGCATCTGGTTAAGAGTTACAATTGTGCTTGAGTTTACGTATGCTAGCATTTGTATATATGTTAGATATTGGCATAAAGAGGCGACACCAAAGAGTGTGTCAATGATTAGTTAAGAGTCTGACCATTCCAGCAGTTATCTTTAAGTAAGACTACAATTCTAAGATGTGTTCTCGCTTTTTTCTTCGATCAGATTTTGTCTTCTTTTTCCTATGACTCAAGATTGTTATAGTAGTCATCCATAGATAAGACTGTAATCTGACGGTGGTCTACAAGAAGGTGAAGTTGATGCTCTTTCGGTGGTACCTCGTCAGTCAGATCATTCATTTAGAGGTGTTGATGCTCTTTTAGTGGTATTCGACAACCTAGCAAATCATTCCTTTAGAGGTGCCTCTAGCATTCTATTTTTATTTTCACTGAAATGTTGTGCTGGTTCTTTGCTGCATCAAAATATTTCATTTGTACTCCTTTTCCTAATGGGGCCAAATTATCTTGTCACTGCAACTTCATGACACTTGAATTTATCTGTTCATCTTCAATCAATCTTCAACAATGAATTAAATGTTTTTAAGAGTTATAAATGTTTTTTCTTTGTTCATAACCTTTAGTGTAAATTCGTTTTTTTGCTTGATTGCAGATTTTGTGAACTTTCCCTATGGTATAAGAAAGACAATCTTTTTATTAGCTTTGGAATGTTACACTTTGCTTTAATTGCTTTGTTGAATGTCTGCACTAGGAGAATTACAGTTTCTCAAGTCATGCAATTGGGAAGATATCGATTGGTAGTTTAGACATTTCTTCAGCAGGTGCACGGGTACTTATTTTCCCGCCGCAACGCACAGGCACATTTCCTAGACAATGTCACTCCTGCTATCATGTCATGTTTGCTAATACTTATGGAGCTGTAAAATGATGTTTTTATTTTATAAGCTAGCCCTTCTTATTATGTTTCAGAAGATCGATGATACCCATTACATTACTACAGTGTAATACGTAGAACCTGAGTTTTTGGTTGCCAAGAAAATGTATGTGCTAATTCCACAAGAAATTTGTGTTTGAAAAATTATCACTTTATCAGGGCAATATCTTTTATATGCTTAATGAAATCGAATATGATGCTAGATTTGCAGATGACTAAGCGACATGGAAATTCTTGATTTTGTGTTGATGTTTCCGATGGATTCTTTTGTCATATGACATCAGGATGTAGGATGATTGGGTGCACAAGCTTTCTATGAAACATCCAGATCCCGGCAGCGACGTCCTCTGGCATAGTGACAAACGAAGGCAGGGGATAGAGCAAAGCGGGAGGGGTATTGGGTTGATACCGTTGTGGGCATTGTCAGTGCCATGATGGTGGTCAATACACACAGGAGATTCTATTCCTGTGGGCGGATTAAACAGAGCTGAGTAAACTTCATCCATAGAAGATGCATGTGCTGACTAAGTTTAGAGGAGAGAGTGGTTCTTTATTCTGTTCAAACACGCATTCATGGAGTACCAAATGACTTCTCCTTATTGTACAGGAGTGCAATTGAGAGGCTCATATCTTTGCGATTTTATTACAGGGAGCTGAACCGCTTCTTAACCTGTCATAAAAGACGCCATTGTGGGGATTCCACTACTGCAAAACTGCATTCAGAGCAATCTCTGTGACTTCTGAAGAAAAATAACTACTATTTGCATTCCTTTTGCGTTTGCATGGAAACCATTGTACTTCCATTTTCATTGCCAGTACTTTCCATACTTGCATATTTCTTATGCACCTTATGACCTGTTGTTGGCCTATTATAATTTCCTTTTCATTGAAGGTAATGGTAAAAAATAAGAATATGCTACTTTGCGACGCACACATGTCATGTTTAACCAGCTGATTTCTTGGATGGTTTATGGTATTCCTCAAGATCATTAGTACCAACAATGTTTTTTCTCATGAATGGCCCATGGTAATTTTATATTGTTTTGCTACTTGAAAGTTGTTTGAGTGGCTAAATTATTTTTCAGGTTTCTAAGAACATATTATTTATTTCTGTTGCATGGATCCTGGCATGCTGACAACAAATTCTTATTTTGAGCCGGATTGTATACTAGACCGAGGTTCTACAGCGGTTGGTTTGCTAGGACTATTACGTGAAGCAGTGTAAGCTCAATTGTCAACATTGAAGAATTCGTTAGAGGAAAGTGCCACAATTTGGAGCTCTGACACGGGAGATTTTTTGAGGTAATGGAAGGTAGTGAATATCTGAGTTATATAAAACCAACATAAGCTTTTGGGCAGCAACATTAGAAGGATCTTTTTTATAGGTTTCATCCAATCCTGAGAAAACAACTTGCTTTTACAAGGCAATCTAGAATAATGTGACCTTGGCAGATTATGTCCATGAAAAAGGTAATTGCCTGTAGGAGACTAGCTGTTTGTTCAGTGAGGCAAGGGGAAACAAATGAGCGACTGACAGTGTTATCTGTAGCCAAGGAACGGGAGGTCAAAGATAGAGCTCAGATGTATTAATGGAGATGCCACACAAATTATCTCCTGAAGCGAGCCACAATGTTGAAAGTTGCATTGGCAAGAGTATGCATCTACCGTCATGTACCTGAAGTGCGGCATTGTGCTACAATACTCTTAAATATTTGTGACAAATTTAATTTCCCGTTGCAACGCACGGGCACTTTTTGCTAGTTATCTTATCATATCTATCAGATCTCACTCTCGTAAGTGGCCGTGTAGGGATTGACAACCCCTTATCGCGCTGGTTGCGAGTCTTTGTTTTGTGCAGGTGCGAGGGACTGGCGCGTAGCTTCCTACTGGATTGATACCTTGGTTCTCAAAACTGAGGGAAATACTTACGCTACTTTGCTGCATCATCCCTTCCTCTTCGGGGAAAACCAACGTAGTGCTCAAGAGGTAGCAAGAAGGATTTCTGGTGCCGTTGCCGAGGAGGTTCGCGCAAGTCAAGATTTGAGTCCTGACAACGAGCCATTTCTGGCGCCGTTGCCGGGGAGGTCTACGCAAAAGTCAATATACCAAGTACCCATCACATACCCTTATCTCCCGCATTATATTATTTGCCATTTGCCTCTCGTTTTCCTCTCCCCCACTTCACCCTTGCCGTTTTATTCGCCCTCTCTCTCTATCCTCCCTCTCTTTCTCTATTTGCCTCTTTTTGCCCGCTTGCTTTTTGTTTGCTTGTGTGTTAGTTTGCTTGCTTGTCATTATGGCTAGTCCCTTATCTTCTCCGTTATCTCCCGAGAATGAAATTCTAAACTTTAAGCAAAGGGAGGGGGAAAATCTAAAAGACACTTGGTATAGAATTTGCAATGCTCAAAATAGATCAACCACGAAGCAATGTACTTCCGTTCTTCTTCGAAATTTTTATGTAGGCATTACTCCTTGGCACAGATATGTCCTTGATACTATTACTGGAGGAAACTTCTTGGGTAACCATACTTTTGATTCTTATAATGCTATGATAGATTTGTTTGGCTCACCCCCTCTTTTGGTTAATGGAACTGTATTAACTTTGGAGCATGTAATGCAAAGGCTTGAAATTATTGAAAATAAGGTTGCTACTGTAGAGTTAATTGAAAATTTGGATAAAAATATCCACAACCGAATCTCTCAATATGGATCTAAAGTAGGAGTCACTTTGAATAATATTAAAGAGAAGGAACCCATAGTTAATGAGAAAATAAATCACGATTCCACTAGAATTGATAAACTTGAGGATATTATTACCAACTTGGGAACCGCTTTTTCTTCCGTAAAGAATACTCCAAGTCCTCCCGCTAAAATTTCCAAGCTTATGTATGTTCCTAAAAATAAGGGTGAATCCTCTAGTAAGGAAACTGTGGATCTCAAATCTATAAGTGTTCATCCCAATCTTTTTGCTATCATTAAGGAACCATTTGTTACAAATAAATTTTTTGATCTTGTACCTAAAAGTTTGATAATCAATAAAAATAAAGAAACTCCTAAAGATGGTAGATGCCTCATTGAAGAATTGCCTAGCAAAGATGGCAATACCTAGATCTATCCTTGCTTGTTATGCCTAGCTAGGGGCGTTAAACAATAGCGCTTGTTGGCAGGCAACCCAATTTTATTTTTATTCCTTACCTTTTGATCCTGTTTAGTAATAAATAATTTATCTATCCTCTGTTTTGGTTGTGTTTTTTGTGTTTAATTAGTGTTTGTGCCAACTAGAACCGTTGGGAAGACTTGGGGAAAGTCTTGTTACACTTGCTGTAAAAAAACAGAAACTTTAGCGCTCACGAGAACTGCTGCCATTTTTATTTGGAAAGTGATATTTATTTAATTATTTTTGAAGATTATTAATAGATAAATTCCTCACGTCCAGCAATTTATTTTCGAATTTTTGGGGTTCCATATCTTGCGCTAGCTACAGATTACTACAGACTGTTCTGTTTTTGACAGATTCTGTTTTTCGTGTGTTGTTTGCTTATTTTGATGAATCTATGGCTAGTAAAATAGTTTATAAACCATAGATAAGTTGGAATAAAGTAGGTTTAACACCAATATAAATAAAGAATGAGTTCATTACAGTACCTTGAAGTGGTATTTTGTTTTCTTTCGCTAACAGAGCTCACGAGATTTTCTACTTTGAGTTTTGTGTTGTGAAGTTTTCAAGTATTGGGTAAAGATTTGATGGATTATGGAAAAAGGAGTGGCAAGAGCCTAAGCTTGGGGATGTCCATGGCATCCCCAAGATAATCTAAGGACACCTAAAAGCCAAAGCTTGGGGATGCCCCGGAAGGCATCCCCTCTTTCGTCTACTTCTATCGGTAACTTTACTTGGAGCTATATTTTTATTCGCCACATGATATGTGTTTTGCTTGGAGCGTCTTGTATTATTTGAGTCTTTATTTTTTATTTTACCACAATAATCCTTGCTGTACACACCTTTTGAGAGAGCCATACATGATTTGGAATTTGTTAGAATACTCTATGTGCTTCGCTTATATCTTTTGAGTTATATAGTTCTGCTCTAGTACTTCACTTATATCTCTTAGAGCACGGTGGTGGATTTGTTTTATAGAAACTACTGATCTCTCATGCTTCACTTAGATTACTTTGAGAATATTTAATAGCATGGTAATTTGCTTAAATCCTAATATGCTTGGTATACAATATTAATAATAAAACTTTCTTATGAGTGTGTTGAATACTATGAGAAGTTTGATGCTTGATAATTGTTTTGAGATATGAAGATGGTGATATTAAAGTTGTTCTAGTTGAGTAGTTGTGAATTTGAAGAATACTTGTGTTAAAGTTTGTGATTCCCGTATCATGCATGTATGGTGAACCGTTATGTGACGAAGTCGGAGCATGATTTATTTATTGATTGTCTTCCTTATGAGTGGCGGTCGGGGACGAGCGATGGTCTTTTCCTACCAATCTATCCCCCTAGGAGCATGCGCGTAATACTTTGCTTTGATAACTTGTAGATTTTTGCAATAAGTATATGAGTTCTTTATGACTAATGTTGAGTCCATGGATTATACGCACTCTCACCCTTCCACCATTGCTAGCCTCTCTAATACCGTGCACCTTTCACCGGTATCATACACCCGCCATATACCTTCCTCAAAACAGCCACCATACCTACCTATTATGGCATTTCCATAGCCATTCCGAGATATATTGCCATGCAACTTTCCACCATTCCGTTTATTATGACACACTCCATCATTTTCATATTGCTTAGCATGATCATGTAGTTGGCATAGTATTTGTGGCAAAGCCACCATTCATAATTCTTTCATACATGTCACTCATGAGTCATTGCATATCCCGGTACACCGCCGGAGGCATTCATATAGAGTCATATTTTGTAATAAGTGTCGAATTGTAATTGTTGAGTTTTAAGAAAATAAAAGTGTGATGATCATCATTATTAGAGCATTGTCCCAGTAAGGAAAGGATGATGGATACTATGATTCCCCCACAAGTCGGGATGAGACTCTGGACAGAAAAAAGGCCATAAAAAAGGGAGAAAAAGGCCCAAATAAAAATAAAAATAAGAATAATGAGAGAAAAAGAGAGAAGGGCAATGCTACTATCCTTTTACCACACTTGTGCTTCAAAGTAGCACCATGATATTCATAGTAGAGAGTCTCTCATTTCGTCACTTTCATATACTAGTGGGAATTTTTCATTATAGAACTTGGCTTGTATATTCCAATGATGGTCTTCCTAAAAATGCCCTAGGTCTTCATGAGCAAGCAAGTTGGATGCACACCCACTTAGTTCCTTTTTGAGCTTTCATATACTTATAGCTCTAGTGCATCCGTTGCATGGCAATCCCTACTCACTCACATTGATATCTCTTGATGGGCATCTCCATAGCCCATTGATACGCCTAGTTGATGTGAGACTATCTTCTCCCTTTTTGTCTTCTCCACAACCACCATTCTATTCCGCCTATAGTGCTATATCCATGGCTCACGCTCATGTATTGCGTGAAGATTGAAAAAGTTTTGAGAATGTCAAAAGTATGAAACAATTGCTTGGCTTGTCATCGGGGTTGTGCATGATTTAAATACTTTGTGTGGTGAAGATAGAGCATAGCCAGACTATATGATTTTGTAGGGATAACTTTCTTTGGCCATGTTATTTTGAGAAGACATAATTGCTTTGTTAGTATGCTTGAAGTATTATTATTTTTATGTCAATATGAACTTTTGTATTGAATCTTTCGGATCTGAATATTCATACCACAATTAAGAAGAATTACATTAAAATTATGCCAAGTAGCACTCTGCATCAAAAATTCTGTTTTTATCACTTACCTACTCGAGGATGAGTAGGAATTAAGCTTGGGGATGCTTGATACGTCTCCAACGTATCTATAATTTTTGATTGCTCCATGCTACATTATCTATTGTTTTGGACATTATTGGGCTTTATTATCCACTTTTATATTATTTTTGGGACTAACCTATTAACCGGAGGCCCAACCCATAATTGTTGTTTTTTGCCTGTTTTAGGGTTTCTAAGAAAAAGAATATCAAACGGAGTCCAAACGGAATGAAACCTTCGGGAACGTGATTTTCTCAACAAACAAAACCCAAGAGACTTGGACCCTACGTCAAGACACAAAAGAGGAGGCCATGAGGTAGGGGGCGCGCCTCCCCCCCCCCTCCAGGCGCGCCCTCCACCCTCGTGGGCCCCCTGTTGCTCCACCGACGTACTCCTTCCTCCTATATATACCTACGTACCCCCCAAACGATCAGATACGGAGCCAAAACCCTAATTCCAACGCCGTAACTTTCTGTATCCACGAGATCCCATCTTGGGGCCTGTTCCGGAGCTCCGCCGGAGGGGGCATCGATCATGGAGGGCTTCTACATCAACACCATAGCCCCTCCGATGAAGTGTGAGTAGTCACCTCAGACCTATGGGTCCATAGTTATTGGCTAGATGGCTTCTTATCTCTTTTTGGATCTCAATACAATGTTCTCCCCCTCTCTTGGGGAGAACTATTCGATGTAATCTTCTTTTTGCAGTGTGTTTGTTGAGACCGATGAATTGTGGGTTTATGATCAAGTCTATCTATGAACAATATTTGAATCTTCTCTGAATTCTTTTATGTATGATTGGTTATCTTTGCAAGTCTCTTCGAATTATCAGTTTGGTTTGGCCTACTAGATTGATCTTTCTTGCAATGGGAGAAGTGCTTAGCTTTGGGTTCAATCTTGCGGTGTCCTTTCCCAGTGACAGTAGGGGCAGCAAGGCACGTATTGTATTGTTGCCATCGAGGATAACAAGATGGGGTTTTCATCATATTTCATAAGTTTATCCCTCTACATCGTGTCATCTTGCTTAAGGCGTTACTCTGTTTTTAACTTAATACTCTAGATGCATGCTGGATAGCGGTCGATGAGTGGAGTAATAGTAGTAGATGCAAGCAGGAGTCGGTCTACTTTGTCTCGGACGTGATGCCTATATACATGATCATGCCTAGATATTCTCATAACTATGCTCAATTTTGTCAATTGCTCAACAATAATTTGTTCACCCACCGTAGAATACTTATGCTCTCGAGAGAAGCCACTAGTGAAACCTATGGCCCCCGGGTCTATATTCATCATATTAATCTCCTACTACTTAGTTATTTCCTTTTCTTTTTACTTTGCTTTGCATCTTTATCACAAAAATACCAAAAATATTATCTTATCATATCTATCAGATCTCACTCTCGTAAGTGGCCGTGTAGGGATTGACAACCCCTTATCGCGTTGGTTGCGAGGATTTATTTGTTTTGTGCAGGTGCGAGGGACTGGCACGTAGCCTCCTACTGGATTGATACATTGGTTCTCAAAACTGAGGGAAATACTTATGCTACTTTGCTGCATCATCCCTTCCTCTTCGGGGAAAACCAACGCAGTGCTCAAGAGGTAGCAGTCAGCTTTTTTTCAAAAAGGACTTCGTTGGCTACTAATGTGTGCGCCTCTTCTCAAACTGGACGATTTTTCTTACCACGGCATATATGTGCCGTGTTATGAAATCATGCCAAGTTTCATGTTTTTTGGGTGACTTTTTTATTTGCTGGGATTTAAAAAGCGAGATTCTCATTGTTTCAGGACGACGACAAGTTTGTAATTCATTCTCATTCCTTAAAAAAGACGTAAACATGCACCCAATGACACATGTATGATTTTCCACCCATTTTGCTTCACTGGAGCATGTGGTTGTAGTTCAAATTTGAATTATGGACTACATTAAATGCATAAAAAACTTAGTAATCAGTAATATATATACAATGGCCAAACAAACCCTAAACAATTTCAAATTTCAGCCCGACACTCCTGTTATTCTATGTTGCCTGTAGAAAACAAAGTTCAAAGCGAGAAGAGGCATCGATTATTGTTTCGCCCACAAGAGGGGCATGTTTCCCTACCGGAACCACGAGGGTTGCAACAGGCTCCGGTTTGTAAAAGGCTTGTAATATAGCTTCGCCCAAATTGGACAATTATATATACCATGTAGTGACACCATACCAAGTTTCATGATTTCCTAGTGAGTTTTGGATTTACAGACATTTAAAAACCAAGATTCGCAATGTTTGTGGCCAGGCCAGGACGGCGAGACAGTTGAATTCGTTCCCATTCGTTCCATGGGACCTAAACATGCACCCCAAGGAAACATGTACGTTTTTCTAGCCATTTTGATGCACTGGAGCATGTATTTGTAGTTCGTGTTTGAATGATGGACATTAAATGCCTAGAAAACTCAATTAATGAATAAAAAAGTCAAACAAACCCTGAATAATTTCAAAGTTCAGCCCGAATCTCCAGTTGTTCCGTGTCGCGTGTAGAAGAAAATATGAGGCTAGAAGAGGGAGTGATTATCATTTGGCCCACAAGGGGACACGTTTCCCTATAGAAACCACGAGGGTTCTTGCGACATGCTTCGGTTTGTAAGAGGTTTGTAATAAAGCTTGGCCCAAATTGGCAATGTTTTTACCACGACATATATGTGCCATGACATGACACCTTGCCACCTTTGATGACTTTCTGGTGAGTTTAGGATTTATGGGGACTTAAAAACCGAGATTCGAAATGTTTGAGGAAGAGCAAGGACACCGGTACGATTGTAATTCGTTCCCATTCCTGGCATGAGACCTAAACATGCACCCAAGGACACATGTATAATTTTTATAGCCATTTTGGTGAACTGGAGCATGTATTTTTAGTTCAGATTTAAATTATGGACATTAAATGCCTAGGAAACTCAATTAGTGTATAAAAAGGCCAAACGAACCCTAAATAAGTTTAAATTTCGGCACGGATATCCTATGGTTCCATGTTGCCCGTGGAAGAAAATACAAGGCGAAAAGAGACAGTGATTAAGTTTCGCCCACAAGGGGAACACATTTCCCTATCAGAACCACGAGGCTTCTTTGAGAGAAGCTCCAGTTTTTGTAAGAGGTTTGTAATAAAGCTTGGCGCAAATTGGACAATGTTTTTACCACAACATATATGTGCCATGATGTGACACCATGCCACCTTTGATGACTTTCTGGTGAGTTTAGGATTTATGGGGACTTAAAAACCGATAATTGAAATGTTTGAGTACGAGCCATGACACCAGTACGATTGTAATTCGTTCCCATTCCTGGCATGGGACCTAAACATGCACCCAAGGACACATGTATAATTTTTCTAGCCATTTTGGTGAACTGGAGCATGTATTTGTAGTTTAGATTTGAATTATGGACATTAAATGCCTAGGAAACTCAATTAGTGTATAAAAAGGTCAAACGAACCCTGAATAAGTTTAAATTTCAGCACGGATATCCTGTCATTCCATATTGCCCGTAGAAGAAAATACAAGGTGAAAAAAGGCAGTGATCACGTTTCGCCCACAAGGGGGACACGTTTCCCTATAGGAACCACAAGACTTCTTTGAGAGAAGCTCCGGTTTGTAAGAGGCTTGTAATAAAACTTGCGCCACAATGGACGAAAAAAATCCTCGACATATAAGTGCGATGTCGTGACACCATGGCAGGTTTCGCGATTTTCAGCTTAGTTTTGGATTTACGGGGATTTAAAAACTGAGATTCTTCTCACGAAATATTTTCAAATAGCACACGGTGCACTCACGAAAGCCGATATTCAATGAAAACTTTGTTGAAACCAAATTTTAAAGTTTCATAAAAGTCTGAAAAAAATGTGGGATGTTAAGAAGTTGATGTTTTATTGCGACATGAAATTTCAAGTTGAAAAACATTACGAGATGTGAGCTATGAAAAAGACAAATTCCGCCCTGAATAGTGACATTACTATTCGGCACTATTCAACACTGATTTTGTCTTTTTCATAGCTCACTTCTCTTAATGTGTTTCAACTTGAAATTTTGTGTCCCAATAAAACAGCATCGTCTTAACATCCCGCATTTTTTTTGAAACTTTAAAACATCTTTTTCTCATGGTTTCCACCGAATGTTGGTTTCCGTATGATATCCCCCCCCTGCTGCGCGCGCGATCTGAGTCCTGCGTTCTGACTGGCCAGAACCCAAACCCCACGGATCATACGTGTGCACCGTTGGATGCTCCCAGATCGAACGACAACCCTGAGCCCTTTCGATGGCACATGCAGTACATGGGTAAGCACTATCCGCATCCGTCGTGTAGCTCACGCTTCCTTCTCTACTAGGTTTTCACTCAAAACAGGCCACCATTTCTCGCCACTCCTCTCATCAGTTTCCCGCCTCTTCTCCCAGATATGCATGATGTAGATATTCGTTTAATTCTTATAGTTCATCTCATCCAAAATCAATTAGTTTTGTAAAAAAACTATTTTAAGATTCATGGAATTGTGCATTGTAAAGGTAAAAACAAATAGTGACAATTCATTTAGAAAAAAGTTTTGGGCAATTGAGATATGGAATATTCTAGAGAATAGATGAGAAGTGCTTGTGTTTAGAGGTTTGTGCATTATGCTTAAGTTCAACCATGGAGTCTTCTAGATTGTACATGTGGCATAATCTAGTGGAATGTAGATGATATCCAACGGCCAGTAGTGCTCGGATTTGCCAACTCTGTACCGTCGGATTGGCTTCATCCAACGAGAAACTTTCATAGTTATTCGCACACTATAGATGTATAGATATATAGATATATATAGATGTGTCCCATGCTAGAAAAAATAAAGTTTGAGCGCATGCATGGGACGACCCCCCCCCCCCCCCCGCGCTGTCGCCTCGATGTTGGGAAACTGACATCATAGGTATTGAACCAGGCTTGGAGTCGGGTACGGTGTTCGGTTTGTAATGTACTTGGCGTGGCCCATCAACGTTGTGCATTTGGGATTTAAACACATCATCCACCATCATACCCATACATATTTTCGGGCCGCATGCAGTGTATACGGGGTCTTCTGATCGACCACGTCTCCCTTGTGCGGTTTTTTGTGACGACCCGGATATATGTGGGCTCCTTGAGTGTATATATATCATCCCTTTGACCGATAATGAGGGGCATGTGTTTGCCATGAATGGATTCCTCCTATTTCATGTTAGGGCCAGTCACCGTCAAATGTCGGTCAACCAAAACTCAAGCTCATGCGTTGTCAGGATTCCCTCCCAGATTCTCGGATTGCTGGGTTCGACCTACATCAATCCCTATGTACGTATCTCGTCCTTAACTACCTTGCCTTCATGGTTGTTGTCTGTATCGAGAGGTAGGCACCACATCTAAATTGTACATTATTCTATATTGAAAACACACATCACCCCTTCCCAACGTACATCATTTTGGGCCGCATGCAAGAGGTGCTGGTTTTGTGGTCCCTCTCATGCGATGTTTATGATGGTTCAATCTATTGGCCCAAGCGGTTTATCGACAACAACAACTGTCATTTGACCAAACGAAAGATTCATTGGTCCGTCTTATGGTAGGTCATGTCGACATGCATGTATGACCAAAGTATCGATCATTACGTGCATCCGCCCTGCTGACACGAAGTGGGAGGTGGTGGGTGATACCTCTTGAGCACTGCGTTGGTTCTCCCTTGAAGAGGAAAGGGTGATGCAGCAAAGTAGCGTAAGTATTTCCCTCAGTTTCTGAGAACCAAGGCATCAATCCATTAGGAGACTACACGCAAGTCACCTCGCACCTGCACAAACAAATAAAGAACCTCGCAACCAACACGATAAATGGGTTGTCAATCCCTTCACGGTGACTTACGAGAGTGAGATCTGATAGAGACAACAAAATAAATATTTTTGGTATTTTTATGATATAGATTAAAAGTAAAGATTGCAAAGTAAAATAGATTGGAAACTTATATGATGGAAGATAAACCCGGGGCCATAGGTTTCACTAGTGGCTTCTCTCGAGATAGCATAAGTATTACACTGGGTAAACAAATTACTATCGAGCAATTGATAGAAAAGTGCAAAATTATGAGAATATCTAGGCATGATCATGTATATAGGCATCACGTCCGCGACAAGTAGACCGAAACGATTCTACATCTACTACTATTACTCCACACATCGACCACTATCCAGCATGCATCTAGAGTATTAAGTTCATAAGAACAGAGTAACGCATTAGGCAAGATGACATGATGTAGAGGGATACACTCAAGCAATATGATATAAACCCCATCTTTTTATCCTCGATGGCAACATTACAATACGAGCCTTGCTGCCCCTGCTGTCACTAGGAAAGGACACCGCAAGACTGAACCCAAAGCTAAGCACTTCTTCCATTGCGAGTGTCGGGGGTTTGGTGCGAAATATGCCAACGGATGGCTTATCATGGTGGGGCGAGTAGAACGTCGCCAGTGCCTGGAAACAGGATGAGGCGAAGACATGCACGCCGGCGAATCTTACCCAGCTTCGGGGCTCTCCGGGGAGATAATACCCCTACTGCTGCTCTGCGGGGTCTCCGCATGATCACTATGGTCAAGTGTTTACACGGTTGCTCCTTGAGCTGTGTCTGGTGGTAGGAGAGGGCAAGGCTAGCTCTCTCCTTCTATCTGGTGTGGTTTTAGAACTACTGGGATCCAACCCTTTGCATGGGTGCCCTGGGGGGTTTATATAGGCCTACCCCCCAGGGGTACAATGGTAATTAGACTGGGCGCGGGCCCAGCCGTCAGTGCCTTTGACCTCCGACTTCTCCGCCGACTACTGGGGCCCACCGACTGGTCTAGTACGGAGCCGACAGGCCGCGTCCGCCGCGGGCGGGTCTTGCCCGCTACTGATTACTGTAGCCGTGCTCCTGATGACGCAAGCTTGGTCATGGGGTCATGGAAATAGCCCCGCCGCCTGGCGGGCGATCACTGTGGCCACTCCCCATCTCTTCTTGATTAATGGCGCGTGGGCCCCGGGGGAGGGCTCGGCCGACTCCCCCGGGCCGACTCCCGACGGGTCCTACTGGCGGTTCTCCCGCCATCTCCCGAGGTCTCGCTGACTGGTGGGCCCCGCTGCCTCCAGGTCGTACAGACAAGCCGTCATGGGCGCAGGACCTGGTACAGTGGTGCTGATGTCAGGGCCGGCCGGGCAACAGTGCCACGCCGCGGGGAGATCTTCCCAAGTACGGCGTGCTGTAACCATGCCTGCCCTTGGTAAGGGGCGGGGAGTGGGCTTCATTGTAGCCACGCCCCTGCCCCATCCCCTTCGATGAGGTCACGGTTTGTTGGAGTCGCCGGCCGACTCCCCAAAGCCGGCTTCTCTGGAAGTCGCCCCTGGGACTCGGCCGTGAGCGGGCAGTCGGCCGCCTTGCCGTAGACTCCCTAGGAGGCGGCTCTTCGCCCTGTGGTCTTGAGGGGCGCAGCCTGCCCCGATGTCTTGAAAGGTTATGGGCTCGGGTTGGCCTACCCGTGGTCCATTTCTCCGATAGTAGTCCCCGAAGCTGGTGAGGTGCCGCGGACGATCGGCCACGAAGCCTCAGCAGTTTCTCTTTCCGGGTGCTCAACACATGGTGTTGATTGACTTCTAACAGGTTGACTAGAAGGAGTCGGACTCGCCCAACTCGGTCTCACTCAATCCCGACTTGCTCAGTAGTTCGAACATCTCAGCGGGATTTCAAGTGGCGTGCTAGCTAAGCTTCCAGGCCGCCGCCCGTTCTTGGCCTGTCACGCGAGGGCGCGTGGCCAGGCCATCCTGCCAGCCCACGCGCGCGACGGGACAGGCCCGTAGGCGGGGCCCGGCGCCTCGGCTCCCAAGCGGATCCGCTGCGGCCCGATGGACTGTTGGGATTCCCGTGAAGTTACTGCACGCAGTATCTTTACGTGGATCATGTGGGGGGTGGGGTTGCGGGCACAGTAAATCCCCACGTCCACCCCCTCGGCTTCGCAGCCCATGGGGCTATAAGTAGGGGGAAGAGGGGGGCACGCGCACCCCTCCTTCCCACTACCCCTTGCTTTCTTCCTCCTCTCAGCTCCTCGTTCTCCTGCTTCCTCTTCTCTTCTTCGCTCCGCCGCACGCCCAGGCTCTGGCGAACGCTGTGGTGACAGCTTCACGATGAGTTCTTCCTCTGCTGCCGCGCCTCCCCCAGTGCGCTCCGGCACCTAGGACGGCTCTGAAGTCCACGAAGACCATATCGAGTTCCTCCGCCGGACCCGTCGGCTTCCCGGCGAAGATCGCGTGCAAGTGCACCTTGCGCCGGCGGGGGAGATTTCCCCCGCCCCACAGGAGGGCGAGCGGGTCATCTTCCGCTCGCACTGCCTGCGCGGGCTAGGGCTGCCGGCGAGCAGCTTCTTCCGATCGTTCATGGAGTTCTACGGCCTCCAGCCGCACCACCTCACCCCCAACACAATGGTGCTGCTGTCCGCCTTCGTGGCTCTGTGCGAAGGCTTCCTCGGAGTCCTCCCCACCCTTGAGCTCTGGGGGGAGTTCTTCTTCTCCAAGTCGGCACCCAGGCCGCGGGCGTGCCGGCTCAGTGCTGCGCCTTCATCGCCGTGCGAAGGACAGGAGCCGACAACCACTTCCCCTCCATCGCGCTGTTGAAGTCGGTGAAGATGTGGCAGCGGTCCTACTTCTACGTCAGGAACGTCGCCACGAGGGGCGACTAGGTCAATCTGCCGGCTTTCGAAGCCGGCCAGCTGGCTGGCAGACTGCCCAACTGGTCGTACCGGGCCAGGTCGCTGACGCCTGTGGGAGCCGGCGCCATCACGCGACTCCGAGTGATGACGCAGTCGGAGGGTCTGACTGGTCCGGACCTGCTGGCCGCCTTCGCCTCGCGCCGAGTTCTCCCACTTCAAGGCCACCCTCACCTGATATGCCAGATGAGTGGGGGCCGCGACTCGAGTCGGATGTGCACCAAGGACATGCCTCACGGAGAGGTGGCCCTTATGGTGAACTACCTCTCGGACAGCAGGCTCCCAGGGGACTGGCGATTCGGCAAAGAGCCATACTCCCGCGCCAACCCCCCGCCTGTGGTGAGTCGCCTTTCTTTTCTTTCTTTGGATGGTTTTCTTCTTGCCGAGTTTTGTTCTGATCAGTCGGCCTTGGTTAGAATCCCCTTCTTCACCCACCAGCCGGCACCTCGGGGCCGGCCCGTGAGTTCATCGCCGACCGGGCGGAGAGCGACGTCGACGACCCTGATCTGGGGGCGGCGGCCCTGGAAGACGACACCGAGGGAGGAGGAGGGACGACAGGTGACTTCAGGCCCTCGGCTACCTTCGCCGACTGGACTGAAGACGACGCCGAGGGAGGAGTCGCCCCTCGCCATCGGCCAGGAGCCAGCCAGCCGGGCGCGGGCTCTTCTGCCGCGTCGGGCGCTCCAGGCGGCGGGAAGAAGCGTCGGGCTGCACCGACTTTGTTCAGCAGCTGGCCGAAGAAGCCCAAGGGCTCGGCTGCGGCGACCCAACGGGACGAGGCGGCCGCGAAGGCCATCTGCTTCTGTAAGGAAGTGAAGAAGCCACCATTGGTCTCTGGTAAGTATTCTGTCTTCAAAGTTTATTCTTTCTTCGTGTTTTGTCTGAGTCTCTGCTCGCCTTTCTTTCTTCAGGGCTCCCCTCTCTCTTGAGCGGGTCGCCGGCGCCTCCGTCATGGGGTCAGCGGAGACGCCCACCACCGCTCGGCGGATAGACCCCACTGGCGACCTCCGGGAGGCGACGGAGCGGAATGCGCAGGAGAAGCGCAACGAAGAAGAAGCCCTCCGCCTGGAGAAGGCGGAGGCCGACAGGGCGGAGGCCTCCGCTAAGAAAAAACTAGCGGAGGCCGAAGCCGCCGCCGCGGCGAAGCAGCAGGTTGAGGGAGCCGCACGCCGCCAGTCGGCCTTGCTTGTTACCCCGCTGAACTCTACGCCGCCGCCCCCAGAGTTCACGGGGCAGACTGGAGAAGCCGGCGGGGAGAACCTCGTCGAGGAGAGGGAAGGCGGCGAGCCCTCTACTCCGGGCGCGAACGTTCCGCCTCCGCCTCTGCTGCCGTCTGAAGGCGTGCAAGGCGAGCAGCCAGCGGCCCTCCGGTGCCGTCGACCGAAGACGAGGCCGTGGCGAGGCTACTCCTCCAGGTCGGCTCGCCAGCGCGCCGTCGTCTGGAGAAGGCGACTTCGGCACCCCGCCCCCTGGAAGCCGGCACTGCCAGCTCGGCGGCTCCAGACGTCGAAGCGACGAGCGTCGCACCTGTTGGGTGGGTGCGAGGAGGCAGCACAGGGCCGCTGAACCGGGCGCTCCTGGACGTCCAGGCGAAGCTCCGCGCTGAGGGCGACGCCCTCCAGAGTTGCACCAAGGCGTTCCTAGCGTCGCGGGCAGCCGTTCGGGTATGTTTTTTCTTTGAGCCTTGTTTTTCTTGTTCCTCTCTGTGGGGGCGCGCCAGTGCACCCACTGGGTGTAGTCCCCGAGTTTCGGGCTGGCTGCTGAGTAGGCGGCCCGGAACTCCAATTGATGAACTTCTGGGTACTAACTTTGTCTGAAATGCTTGTTGTAGGATTACCACAACCTCCGCGTCACTGCCTTCAACCGCAATGTTGAAAAGCTGGGCAAGCGGACCGCCGACTTGGCGGAGAGCCGAAGTAAGTCCTTCCCTCTTTTTTCTTCTCTGCGGGGGCGCGCTAGCGCACCCGCGGGCTTTAGTCCCCGAGATTCAGGCCGACTGCTGAGCAGTCGGGCCGGATCTCCCCGACGACCTACTTTATTGAAGACTGTTGTCTTTCTTCCTTTCCTTTAGGAGCCAACGCTGCACTTCAACAGCAGTTGAGCAAAGCCAACTCCGCCCTGCTCGCCAAAGGGGAGGAGTGCAGCAGGCTCGCCACAGAGCGCGATCTGCTGGCCACTCAGTTGGCGGAGCACAAGGAGCTGCTTGCGAAGTCGCAGAGGAAGGCGGAGGATACGGAAACCGCCCTCTTGGCCGAGTTCGCGAGCGAGCGCTCCTCCTGGTCTGACAAGGACGCGCTGCTGTCCTCCGGCTTCCACGAGATTGAAGACATTGTTGATGGTGAGTCTCTTTATTTTCTTTCTTCGAGCTGCCGACTTAGATCATGCCGACTCCTGGTTTCTGACTTGCTTCTTCGTTTCTTTGTGTCTTTTGCAGACTTCTTTCCTGGGCAGTCGCAGGCCGCTATCCAGGCCATCGAGGCCGATCGCAGAAGTCGAAGGGCGGAGGGCGCGGAGATCGCCTTGGTCCTGGATGGGCACATCTTGAGCATCGAGGCTCGCCTTCGGCCGGCTCACCGGATGCCGCGCCGGCTTCAGCGCGTCGGTGCCCAGGCGATCTCCGCCCTTTGGCTGGATATGCAGGCTCCATGCACCCCCATCCTGACGGCCAACTGGTTGGAGGTCGCGGCTGGTCGCCTCGAGGCCTGGAAGAGCTCTTCGGCCCGGGCTGGAGCGCGCCGGGACTTGGAGTTCGTCAAGGCGTGGTACCCGGGGCTGGATCTAGACCGGTTGGCCACGCTTCGATCGGAGGCCCAGCCGGAGCTAGCGGCTGCGGAAGACGCCCTCATCAAGCGAGCTGTGGCGATCGCCGAGTACACCGACACGAGCATCTTCGTCCCCGAGCGGTTTGAAGACCGCGAGGAGGTACCGCCGGAGTGGTTTGGGATGAACCCAGACTACGGCAAAGACTCGGCGGAGGTGATTGGCTCCAGCGTCGAGGAGGAGGACAAGGCGGAGGATGAGGGCGAGGCGGAGGCACCAGAAGACGGAGCAGACGGACAGCCTCAGCCCGACCGCGCCTCCAGCAACGAGCCGCGTGCGACTGACCCGACTGCTGCCGGAGGCGATCAAGCCGAGACTAGCCGGCCGACCGCCCCGACGCCTGACGCTGGCGCCTCCTCCGACCCCCTGAGTCCGTCTGCCGCCTCCTAAGCTGCCGCTGTGTCTTTTGTTTTATCTGCTTCAGTAGTCTTTTGAAGAACTTGTTAATTCACACAATTCCACCCGCGGGGTGTATTTTGAACCTCTACCCGACAATTCGGCCAAGGGGCCTATGTTATATATATATATATATATATATATATATATATATATCTTTTCTTGCTCATTGTCTTTTTGGCTGTTTTCCTTTGCCGCTTTCTCTTAGTTGCCTGTCTTGCCAATCGGACAGCCGCTTCTGCGGACTGTTACTGGGTCAAGTGCTAGGCTACTTTGGGAAAGCAAGTACTTAGCCGATTTCAAGATTGTTTGAGCAAGTTGGATAGAAAGCGACAATCCGACTGTCCGAGAGTCGGTTTGCGAGAAAGGCTGGAAGCAGTCTTGAGCTATGTTTTATGCTTTGAGTCCTTAGCCATTTTTCGTGCGAGCACCCATTCTACCTTACCTCTGCCCACCGTACAGTCGCTCTGCGAGCTGCGGCTTCTGATAGAAGACGGCTTAGGTGTTACACACTACTTGTCCGGCTGCAGGAAGCATTTCATAGTGTAAGGCGGCAAGTCCCCGGGCCGACTTGTCGAGCCCGGTGCCAAGCGGCATGACAAAGAGTAACATACTGGTAGGCATAATTTTTATCATACAGACAAAAGAGGGCAATCCCCGAGCTCGTCTCGAGGGGGCCTGAAGTCTTGGTACTTTAATACAAAGGTAGCATGGTACATACTGCATCAACTGTAAAATCTTCGGTGAAGATTTGCATTCCATGGCCGCTCTGTCTCCTTGCCGGAGCCGTCCCTCTTGGGTGCTCGGGGCTTCTGAGCGTCGATCAGGTAGTAGGAATCGTTGCCTAGTACTTTGCTGATGATGAAAGGGCCTTCCCAAGGCGGCGACAGCTTGTGCTGGCTGGCTGTTCGCTGGATCAGCCGGAGCACAAGGTTGCCTTCTTGGAAACATCTTGGCCTGACCTTCCTGTTGTGGTATCGGTGCAGGCTCTGCTGGTAAATGCTGGACCGGCTAAGCGCCAACAGCCGGCCCTTTTCCAGCAAATCGATGTTGTCTTGTCGTGCTTCTTCTGCTTCCTCCTCGGTGTACATGGTGACTCGTGGGGAGTCGAACTCTATGTCCGTTGGGATGACGGCTTCGGTACCATAGACGAGGAAGAAGGGCGTGAAGCCAGTTGACTTGTTTGGAGTCATGCGCAGACTCTAGAGGACGGCTGGCAGCTCGTCGAGCCAGTAGCCAGCTGAGCGCTCCAGAGGCTCGATCAACTGAGGCTTGATGCCGGACAGGATGAGGCCGTTTGCTCGCTCCACTTGGCCATTTGACTGCGGGTGGGCGACGGACGCTAGGTCCAGTCGGATGCCCTGTGTTGCGCAGAAACGGGCCAAGGCGCCTTTGGCAAAATTTGTGCCGTTGTCGGTGATGATGCTGTGTGGTATGCCGTACCGAATTGTGATAACGGTGATGAAGGTCACGGCAGTCGGACCGTTCAGTTTCTTAATTGGCTTCACTTCCACCCACTTGGTGAATTTTTCCACTACGACAAGTAGGTGAGTTAGACCACCTCGTGCTGTCTTGAATGGTCCCACCATGTCTAGACCCCAAACTACAAAAGGCCAAGCAATGGGGATGGTCTTGAGCGCGGAAGCTGGCTGGTGCAGCTTGGAGCTGAACTTCTGGCACCCTTTGCATTTTTTGACCAACTCCTTGGCCTCTTCCAAGGCAGTCGGCCAAAAGAAACCGTGCCGAAAAGCTTTGGCGACGAGTGCTCTTGAAGCCGCATGGTGGCCGCATTCACCTTGATGGATGTCTTTGAGGATCGCCTGGCCTTGCTCTAGCTCTACGCAGAGCTGGTAGACACCAGTGACGCTGCACCTGACCAGCTCTCTGTTGATTATGGTATAGGCTGCCGCCCGGCATTGTACTTGCCGAGCTGAGGTCTCATCAGTTGGTAGCTCTTTGTTCACTAGGAATTTGAGGATGGCTTGGGCCCATGAGGGTGCTGCTATTTCTTCGACTACCAAAACTGCAACTTGGACGAGGGCAGCTGGGCTGGGAGGCGGCGGGCTGGAGTCAACAGCCGCTTGCTGGGCTGATGAAGTCCCTAGGCCGATTGGCGCGGTCCTTGGGCCGAGTTCTGGAATCTTCGAGTCCATCACCGCAGTCCCCGGGCCGGGCTCGACTGTGGTAGCTTTGGGGTCGCCCGCCAAAGTCCCCGTTCCGACTGCCGGAGCTCTGGAGTCGGATCCGTCGTCTTCGGAAGGAGCCGGCACAAAAATGGAGTCTGATTCTGGTGAAGGCTTGACAGACGGCTTGAGGAGGCGTTGAAGGGCGACGCCAGATGGTATTGCTTGGCGGGTAGAGCCGATTCGTGCCAAGGCGTCTGCTTGGTCGTTGTCATTTCTTGGCACATGGAGGAACTCGCACCCTTCGAAATACCCGCTGAATTGCTGCACAAGGAAACGGTAGCTCGCCATGTTTGCGTCTTTCGCGTCCCAGTCGCCAGATGACTGGTGGACCACTAAGTCCGAGTCGCCATAACACAAGATCCGGCAGATGCGAAGTTCTGTGGCAAGCCGGAGCCCGTGAATGAGTGCCTCGTACTCGGCCACGTTGTTGGAGCCGGCAAAATGGATTTGCAGTGCATATTTGAGCTTGTCGCCTTTGGGAGAGGTGAGGACGACGCCGGCTCCCAAGCCGGTGCGCATCTTGGAGCCGTCGAAGTGCATCCACCAATGGGTGGAGTCTGGCGCTGGAGGCAGGTACTGGGTCTCGGCCCAGTCGACGAGGAAGTCGGCCAGTGCTTGTGATTTGATAGCAGTGCGGGGCTGATAGTAGATGGTGTAAGGAGCCAGCTCTATGGCCCACTTGGCCACTCGACCAGAGGCATCTCGGCTACCGATGATCTCGGCAAGTGGAGCCGTGCAGACCACCGTGATTGGATGCTCTTGAAAGTAAGGCTTCAACTTCTTGGTAGCAAAGTGCACGCCATACCACATCTTCTGGTAATGGGGGTAGTTCTGCTTGGAGGTCGACAGTACCTCGCTCAGGTAATATACTGGTCTCTGGATAGGTAGCGCCTTGCCTTCCTCCTTGCGCTCTACTACAATGACTGTGCTAACTACTCGGCTGGTGGCGGCGATGTACAGGAGCATAGGTTCCTTGGAAGTCGGAGCCGCCAGGACAGGTGGAGTAGTCAGAATTTTCTTCAACTGATGGAAGGCTTCGTCCGCCTTATGGTTCCACTCGAAAAAAGTGGTCTTCTTCATGAGTTGGTATAAGGGGAGAGCTTTCTCGCCCAGCCGACTGATGAATCGGCTGATGAATGCCAAGCAGCCGGTGAACTTCTGCACATCCAGCAGTCAGCTGGGTACCTCCATTCTCTCGATGGCCTTGATTTTTACTGGGTTGCATTCTATGTTGCGTTCAGAGACCAGGAAACCTAGCAGCTGGCCGGCTGGTACTCCGAAGACACACTTCTCGGGGTTGAGCTTGATCTGGAACCGGCGCAGGTTCTCAAAGGTCTCCTTGAGGTCTTCCAGCAGTGTTCCTCGCTTTTCCGTCTTCACCACCACGTCGTCCACGTAAACGTGGGCGTTCCTGCCGAGCTGCTTGAGGAGGCACTTCTGCATGCAACGCTGAAAGGTGGCACCGGCATTCCTTAAGCCGAACGTCATGGTGAGGTAGCAGAATGCTCCAAACAGTGTGATGAAGGCGGTCTTCAATCTGTCAGCCGGATTCAGCTTGATCTGGTGATATCCTGAGTATGCATCCAAGAAGCTCAACAACTCGCATCCAGCTGTGGAGTCTATCACCTGGTCAATTCTTGGTAGAGCAAATGGGTCCTTGGGGCAGGCCTTGTTGAGGCTCGTGTAGTCAATACACATTCGCCATTGCTTGTTCTTCTTTAGCACTAGGACCGGATTTGTCAGCCACTCCGGGAAGAAGACTTCCATAATGAAGCCGGCTACTAGGAGTCGGGGTATCTCTTCTCCGACAACTCTTCTCTTCTCTTCTGATAAGCGGCGCAGGGGCTACCTGACCGGCTTTGCATCAGATCGGACGTGTAACTTGTACTCGGCGAAATCCGTCGGTACACCTGGCATGTCCTTGGGAGACCATGCGAAGATGTCCCGATTCTCACGGAGGAAATCGACGAGCTCGCCTTCCTATTTGCTGTCGAGGTTTGCACCTACGACGACGTACCTCTCTGGGCGCTCCGGATCCAAGGGTATCTTCTTTGTCTCTTTGGCCGGCTTGAACGAACCTTCGGCTTCCGACTCCTTCGGGCCAGGCGATATCTCCGGCTGCTTGCCGGCCATCGCCACAACTCGCTCAAGGAGTCGCTTCTCGGCTGCAATCACCAGGGACTCGGCCAGCCGACTGCTCTCGGCCGTGCAAGCGGACGACTTCCGGTAGTCGCCGGCCACAGTCAGAATTCCTCTGGAACTGGGCATCTTCATCTTGAGGTAGGCGTAGTGGGGGACCGCCATGAACTTGGCCAAGGCGGGCCAACCAAGTAGCTCATGGTATGGGCTCTCAAGGTCCACTACCTCGAACCAAACAGACTCTCTTCGGAAGTGATCTTTGTCCCCAAAGAGGACGTCAATCAGGATCTTGACGATTGGTGAGTAGGAGAGCCCAGGAACAATGCCGTGGAACACAGTCCGGCTATTCTGAAGCTGTCTCTGCTTGATTCCTAACTTCTCCATGGTGTCCTTGTACAGGATATTGATGCTGCTGCCCCCATCTATCAGAACTCGCGAGAAACACACGGCCCATTTGTCCGTGGCAAAGGTGGCATCCAGGACCAAGGCGTAGGAGCCCGGACTCGGCATCACTTCTGGGTGGTCAGCCCTGCTCCAGCTGATCGGCCTCTCGGACCAGTGCATGAACTCTGGCGTCTCTGAGGCTACTGCGTTCGCCTCTTGTCGCTGCAGCCGCCTGCTGCGTCGATCGTCAGCCATACTGGTGAACACCATGTAGGCTCCGTGCTCTTCAGGGTATTCGTCTTGTACTGCGTCGACTGGCCTGACTGTCGGCTGCTGTGGCAGAGGCAGAGGCGGCTGCCCAGCAGGCGGGGGTGGCAGGAGGCCGTCTCCCTTGGTGATCCTGGTGAGCCAGTGGCACTTCCGGGTGGTGTGATTCGACGGCTTCGCGCCACTGTGGAACTTGCAAGGTCCATCCAAGGTCTGCTCGTAGGAGAAGGCCGGCAACCAGTTCGGCTTGCCGCCTTTCTGTCGCTTGGGCGGAGGCTGCTCCTCTGGCTGCTGGGCTTCAACGGTCGCGACCTGCCGGCTGCTGGAAGCCGGCTGCGGGGGCTTCTGCTTGTTGTCGCCCTGCTGTTGTCGCCGGCCGGCGTCTGCCACCGGAGTTCTTGGAGCTAGAGGAGCTACTTTGCCAGTCGTGCTGATTTGAATTTCCGTCTTCATGGAGGAGTCGGCCGTAGCGTACTTGTCCGCTATGATCAGCAGCTCGTCAAGGGTTTCTGGCTCGTCGCAGAGGAGCTTGTGCTTGAGGTGGGTGCCTTCTCGGCACCCGGCTGTGAAGTACTCGATGGCCTGCACCTCGTGCACGCCCTCGCAGGAGTTCCAGAGCTCAGCCCAACGCGTGAGGTAGTCGCGAGTCAACTCGTCAGGACCTTGCATGCACAAGGAGAGCTGACGAGGCTTGGGAGGATGCTTGTACGTGCGGGTGAAGTTGCGGACGAATGCTTCAATGAAGTCGACCCAGCTATTGATGCTGCGGGGCTTTAGGCTGTTCAGCCATGTCCGGGCTGTGCCCTGGAGCATGAGCGGAACGTACTTTACGGCGACACGCTTGTTGCCGTTTGCTATGCTGACAGCCGTGGAGTAGTCGACTAGCGAGTCTTCCGGCTTCACGGAGCCGGTATACTTGGGCGTGTCTCTTGGGAGCGTGAACCCTCTAGGAAAGGGCTCATCCCGAATGCGGGGCCCGAAACAAGGTGGACCCAGCTCATCTTCATCTTCCAGCGCCAGGGACCGGTGAAGTCGGTCGATCCGGTGGCGGGCGTCGTTATCTCCAACTCCCTCTCGGCGGACAAGGCGGTCACTGAGAGTCAGATGGTCAACAGGTGGCGGGGAGGGGGAGGCGGACAGTCGTCCCGTCGTTCCACTGCTCTCGGGCGGCCGTCTCGGTCGCGCTCTATGGTAATCCGAGTCCGACTGTGGCTGACAGCCGGATCCTTGTCCTTTCTTCCTCGGGCACCGCCAGTCAGCGTCCGAGACGTCGCGCCTTGATCTCGGCGTGGGTCGTCGTTTGGCCGCTGCGGCGCCTCTGTGCGGCAGCCAGCCTTGTTCTGCGCGGCGGCCGCGTCGTGCAGCCGCTGGACTCGCTCCATCATGAGGCGGCGCTCTTCGCCCTCAAAATTGTCCAGCTCATCCGCCGCTGCCTGGGCGGCTCGGATGTTCTCCGCCGGTGTAGCGTACATGGGGCGGCTAGCCCCAAACAGGCTGGCGATGGCTACGCCACGCTGCTGGACCGCGCCAAGGCGGCTGGGCCCTGCCGGGGCCGGCGAGCCGCCGACAGCGCGATCCATCTCCCGCTGGTAACCTTCTGACAAGCGTCTCATGCTGGCCAGCTTCTTCGCGCCTTCAACAAGCTGAAGACAACGCGCTTCTAACGTCTCTGTGTCAGCATCTTCCGGAATGAGCGCAGCTAGGTCTTGCAGCGCCACGCCGAGTGAGCCGGGCGCCCCTCCGCCAGGGAACTCGTCATGACTGATGACCAGCACCTCAGTGACGGTGCTTCCGTCGCTCTCCGCATGGGGGAGAGGTTCGTCGTAGACCACCACGTTGGTGGGGAATGCGTCAACCGATGCGGTGTTGGAGTCGACCAGCATCGGGTCGGTGGAGCCTACGGACTCCAAATCTACGGCAGGCTTGCCGGAAACATGGAGTTGATCGAGGAGGCCCGCGAGGAGGTTTTCGGGGCCGCCTGCACCTGCGTCGGACGCAGGTTCGTCGGAGAGGCGGACCTCGCCAACAAGTTCGGCCAAGGAGCTGGCGGTGCAGGCGATCTCAACGCCGCGCAGCGCGTCGACGCAAACTTCGTCTGGCGTGCCTGGATAGCTTCGCTCGCCAGGGAGAAAAAGGGTTCCCGTCTAGAACAGATCTCCGAATGGCGATGCACCAGGCCCCACGGTGGACGCCAAATGTCGGGGGTTTGGTGCAACATATGCCAACAGATGGCTTATCATGGTGGGGGCGAGTAGAACGTCGCCGGTGCCTGGAAACGGGATGAGGTGAAGACATGCACGTTGGCGAATCTTACCCAGCTTCGGGGCTCTCCGGGGAGATAATACCCCTACTGCTGCTCTGCGGGGTCTCCGCATGATCACTATGGTCAAGTGTTTACACGGTTGCTCCTTGAGCTGTGTATGGTGGTAGGAGAGGGCAAGGCCAGCCCTCTCCTTCTATCTGGTGTGGTTTTAGATCTACTGGGATCCAACGCTTTGCATGAGTGCCCTAGGGGGTTTATATAGGCCTACCCCCAGGGGTACAATGGTAATTAGACTGGGTGCGGGCCCAGCCGTAAGTGCCTTCGACCTCCGACTTCTCTGCCGACTGCTGGGGCCCGCCGACTGCTGGGCCCCGACGACTGGTCTAGTACGGAGCCGACAGGCCGCGTCCGCCGCGAGCGGGTGTTGCTGGCTGCTGATTACTGTAGACGTGCTCCTGATGACGCAAGCTTGGTCATGGGGTCGTGGCAACAGCCCCGCCGCCTGGCGGGCGATCACTGTGGCCACTCCCCATCTCTTCTTGATTAATGGCGCGTGGGCCCCGGGGGAGGGCTCGGCCGACTCCCCCGGTCCGACTCCCGACGGGTCCAACTGGCGGTTCTACCGCCGTCTCCCGAGGTCTCGCTGACTGGTGGGCCCCGCTGCCTCCAGGCCATACAGACAAGGCGTCGTGGGCGCAGGACCTGGTATAGTGGTGCTGATGTCATGGCCGGCCGGGCAACAGTGCCACGCCGCGGGGAGATCTTCCCAAGTACGGCGTGCTGTAGCCATGCCTGCCTTTGGTAAGGGGCGGGGAGTGGGCTTCATTGTTGCCACGCCCCTGCCCCGTCCCCTTCGATGAGGTCACGGTTTGTTGGAGTCGCCGGCCGACTCCCCAAAGCCGGCTTCTCTGGAAGTCGCCCCTGGGACTCGGCCGTGAGCGGGCAGTCGGCCGCCTTGCCGTAGACTCCCCAGGAGGCGGCTCTTCGCCCTGTGGTCTTGAGGGGCGCAGCCTGCCCCGATGTCTTGAAAGGTGATGGGATCGGGTTGGCCTACCCGTGGCCCATTACTCCGGCAGCGAGAAAGATCAATCTAGTAGGCCAAACCAAACTGATAACTCAAAGAGACTTGCAAAGATAACAAATCATACATAAAAGATTTCAGAGAAGAATCAAATATTGTTCATAGATAATCTTGATCATAAACCCATAATTCATCGGATCTCGACAAACACACCGCAAAAAGAATTACATCGAATAGATCTCCAAGAAGATCGAGGAGAACTTTGTATTGAGATCCAAAGAGAGAGAAGAAGCCATCTAGCTAATAAATATGGACCCGAAGGTCTGTGGTAAACTACTCACACATCATCGGAGACGCTATGGTGTTGATGTAGAGGCCCTCCGTGATCGATGCCCCCTCCGGCGGAGCTCCGGATAAGGCCCCAAGATGGGATCTCTTGGGTACAGAAGGTTGCGGCGGTGGAAATAGGGTTTCGTGGTGCTCCTGGATGTTTTTGGGGTATATGGATATATATAGGAGGAACAAGTAGGTCGGTGGAGCTGCGAGGGGCCCACGAGGGTGGGGGCGCGCCTAGGAGGGCAGGTCCGCTTCCCTGCCTCGTGGACTCCTTGCTCCTTTCTTGACGTCTACTCCAGGTCCACTGGATCATGTTTGTTCCAAAAATAACTCTCCCGAAGGTTTCATTCCATTTGATATTCCTTTTCTGCGAAACACTGATATAGGCAAAAAACAGCAATTTGCACTGGGCCTTGGGTTAGTAGGTTAGTCCCAAAAAAATATAGAAGTGTATAGTAAGCCCATTAAACAACCAAAACAGATAATATAATAGCATGGAACAATCAAAAATTATAGATACGTTGGAGAGGTATCAAGCATCCCCAAGCTTAATTCCTACTCATCCTCGAGTAGGTAAATGATAAAAACAGAATTTTTGATGTGGAATGCTACCTAGCATAATTCTCAATGTAATTTCTTTATTGTGGCATGAATATTCAGATCCAAGAGATTCAAGACAAAAGTTTAATATTGACATAAAAATAATAATACTTCAAGCATACTAACTAAGGAATCATGTCTTCTCAAAATAACATGGCCAAAGAAAGTTCATCCCTACAAAATCATATAGTTTGGTCATGCTCCATTTTTGTCACACAAGAATGCCCTCATCATGCACAACCCCGATGACAAGCCAAGCAATTGTTTCATACTTTAGTAATCTCAAACTTTATTCAATTTACACGCAATACATGAGCGTGAGCCATGGATATAGCACTATGGGTGGAATGGAATATAATGATGGGGGTTATGTGGAGAAGACAAAAAAGGAGAAAGTCTCACATCGACGTGGCTAATCAACGGGCTAGGGATATGCCCATCAATTGATGTCAATGCAAGGAGTAGGGATTGCCATGCAACGGATGCACTAGAGCTATAAATGTATGAAAGCTCAACAAAAGAAACTAAGTTGGTGTGCATCCAACTTGCTTGCTCACGAAGACCTAGGGCATTTGAGGAAGCCCATTGTTGGAATATACAAGCCAAGTTCTATAATGAAAAATTCCCACTAGTATATGAAAGTGACAAGACAAGAGACTCTCTATGATAAAGATTATGGTGCTACTTTGAAGCACAGGTGTGGAAAAAAGGATAGTAGCATTGTCCCTTTTCTTTTCTTTTTTTCTTTTTTATTTGGCCTTTCTTTTTACTTATTTTTTAATTTGTCCTTTCTTTTTTTCTTTTTTATTTGGGGCAATGCTCTATTAATGATGATCATCACACTTCTATTTACTTACAACTCAATGATTACAACTCGATACTGGAACAAAATATGACTCTATATGAATGCCTCTGGCGGTGTATCGGGTAGGGCAATGAATCAAGAGTGACATGTATGATAAATTATGCATGGTGGCTTTGCCACAAATACGATGTCAACTACATGATCATGCAAGGCAATATGACAATGATGAGGCGTGTCATAAATGAAATGGTGGAAAGTTGCATGGCAATATATCTCGGAATGGCTATGGAAATGCCATAATAGGTAGGTATGGTGGCTGTTTTGAGGAAGATATAAGGAGGTTTATGTGTGACAGAGCGTATCATATCACGGGGTTTGGATGCACCGACGAAGTTTGCACCAACTCTCAACGTGAGAAAGGGCAATGCACGGTACCGAAGAGGCTAGCAATGATGGAATGCTGAGAGTGTGTATAATCCATGGACTCAACATTAGTCATAAAGAACCCACATACTTATTGCAAAAATATACAAGTCATCAAAAACCAAGCATTACGCGCATGCTCCTAGGGGGATAGATTGGTAGGAAAAGATCATCGCTCGTCCCCGACTGCCACTCATAAGGAAGACAATCAAAGAACACCTCATGTTTCAAATTTGTTACACAACAGTTACCCTACGTGCATGCTACGGGACTTGCAATCTTCAACACAAGTATTTCTCAAATTCACAACTACTCAACTAGCACAACTCTAATATCACCATCTTTATATATCAAAACAATTATCAAGTATCAAACTTCTCATAGTATTCAATACACCTTTTTATGAAAGTTTTATTATACCAATCTTGGATGCCTATCATATTAGGACCAATTTTATAGCCAAAGAAAATTACCATGATGTTATAAAGGACTCTCAAAATAATATAAGTGAATCATGAGAGATCAATAATTTCTATAAAATAAAATCACCACCGTGCTCTAAAAGATATAAGTGAAGCACTAGAGCAAAATTATCTAGCTCAAAAGATATAAGAGAAGCACATAGAGTATTCTAATAAATTCCGATTCATGTTCGTCTCTGCCAAAAGGTGTGTACAGCAAGGATGATTGTGGTAAACTAAAAATCAAAGACTCAAATCATACAAGACGCTCCAAGCAAAACACATATCATGTGGTGAGTAAAAATATAGCCTCAAGTAAAGTTATCGATGGACGAAGACGAAAGAGGGGATGCCTTCCGGGGCATCCCCAAGCATAGGCTTTTGGTTTTCCTTGAATTTTAACTTGGGGTGCCTTGGGCATCCCCAAGCTTAGGCTCTTTCCACTCCTTATTCCATAATCCATCAAATCTTTACCCAAAACTTGAAAACTTCACAACACAAAACTCAATAGAAAATCTCATGAGCTCCGTTAGTATAAGAAAACAAACCACCACTTAAGGTACTGTAATAAACTCATTTTTTATTTATATTTTTGTTAAACCTACTGTATCCCAACTTCTCTATGGTTCATACCCTCCGATACTAGCCATAGATTCATCAAAATAAGCAATCAACACACGAAAAATAGAATCTGTCAAAAACAGAACAGTCTGTACTAATATGTAGGTTTCGAATACTTCTGTAACCCCAAAAATTCTGAAATAAATTGGTGGACGTGAGGAATTTGTCTATTAATCATATTCAAAAAGAATCAACCTAATATCCCTCTCCAGTAACAAATGGCAGCAAATCTCGTGAGCGCTAAAGTTTCTGTTTTTTACAGCAAGATCGCAGAAACTTCCCCCAAGTCTTCTCAAAGGTTCTACTTGGCACAAACACTAATTAAAATCATAAAACCACATCTAAACAGAGGCTATATGAATTATTTATTACTAAAAATAACCAAAAATCAAGAAACAAAAATAAAATTGGGTTGCCTCCCAACAAATGCTATCGTTTAACGCCCCTAGCTAGGCATAAAAGCAAGAATAGATCTAGGCATTATCATCTTTGGTATGCAATCCATAAGTGGATCTCATAATAGATTCATAAGGTGATTTAATTTTCTTTCTAGGAAAGTGTTCCATGCCTTTCCTTAACGGAAATTGGAATCTAATATTCCCTTCTTTCATATCAATAATTGCACCAATCGTTCTAAGGAAAGGTCTACCAAGAATAATGGGACATGTAGGATTGCAATCAATACCAAGAACAATGAAATATACGGGCACATAATTCCTATTTGCAACAATAAGAACATCATTAATCCTTCCCATAGGTTTCTTAAGAGTGGAATCCGCGAGGTGCAAATTTAAAGAACAATCATCAAATTCACGGAAACCTAACACATCACAGAAAGTTTTTGGAATCGTGGAAACGCTAGCACCCAAATCACATAAAGCATAGCATTCATGATCTTTAATTTTAATTTTAATAGTAGGCTCCCACTCATCATGAAGTTTTCTAGGTATATAAACTTCTAATTCAATCTTTTCTTCATAAGATTGCATTAAAGCATCAACGATATGTTTGGTAAAAGCTTTATTTTGCCTATAAGCATGCGGAGAATTTAGCACGGATTGCAACAAGGAAATACAAGCTATCAAAGAGCAATTATCATAATTAAATTCCTTGAAATCCAAAATAGTGGGTTCATTGCTATGTAAAGTTTTGACCTATCCAATCCCACTTTTACCAATTTTGGCATCAAGATCTAAAAACTCCGAATCACTGGGACGCCTTTTAACTAAAGTTGACTCATCTCCAGTCCCATAATTATCAAGATTCATATTGCAAAACAAAGATTTAATAGGAGACACATCAATCACTTTTAGATCTTCATCCTTATTATCATGAAAACTAGAAGAACACGCTTTTATAAAGCAATCCTTTTTTGCATGCATCCTAGCGGTTCTTTCTTTGCACTCATCAATGGAAATTCTCATGGCTTTGAGAGACTCATTGATATCATGTTTAGGTGGAATATATCTAAGTTTCAAAGAATCAACATCAAGAGAAATTATATCCACGTTCCTAGCCAACTCATCAATCTTAGACATTTTTTCTTAATCAAAGCATTGAAACACTTTTGCGAACTAATAAATTCTTTAATGCTAGATACAAAATTAGAGGGCATCTTATTATAATTTCCATAAGAATTTTTATAGGAATTACCATAATTATTAGAAGAATTACTAGGATACGGCCTAGGATTAAAGTTTCCTCTATACGCGCTGTTACCAAAATTGTTCCTACAAACAAAATTCACATCTATAGATTCATTATTATTCTCAATCAAAGTAGACAAAGGCATATCATTAGGATCAGAAGAAACACTCTTATTAGCAAATAATTTCATAAGTTCATCCATCTTTCCACTCAAAACATTAATTTCTTCTATAGTATGGACCTTTTTACTAGTAGATCTTTCGGTGTGCCATTGAGAATAATTAACCATAATATTATCTAGGAGTTTGGTAGCTTCTCCTAAAGTGATTTCCATAAAAGTTCCTCCCGCGGCCGAATCTAAAAGATTTCTAGAAGCAAAATTCAATCCAGCATAAAAAAATTGTATAATCACCCACAAGTTCAAACCATGTGTAGGGCAATTACGTATCATTAATTTCATCCTCTCCCATGCTTGTGCAACATGCTCATGATCAAGTTACTTAAAATTCATAATATCGTTTCTAAGGGAGATGATCTTAGCGGGAGGAAAATACTTAGAGATAAAAGCATCTTTGCACTTGTTCCAAGAATCAATACTATTTTTAGGCAAAGACGAAAACCAAGTTTTAGCATGATCTCTAAGAGAAAACGGGAATAGGTTCAATTTAACAATATCATTATCCACATCTTTCTTCTTTTGCATATCACACAAATCAACAAAGTTGTTTAGATGGGTAGCGGCATCTTCACTAGGAAGGCCAGAAAACGGATCTTTCATGACAAGATTCAGCAAAGCAGTATTAATTTCACAAGATTCAGCATCGGTAAGGGGAGAAATCGGAGTGCTAATAAAATCATTATTGTTGGTATTGGAAAAATCACACAATTTAGTATTATCTTGAGCCATCGAGACAAACAATCCAACACACAAGCACACAAGAAGTGAGCGAAAAAGAGGCAAATGGAAAAAGAGGGCAAATAAAACGGCAAGGGTGAAGTGGGGGAGAGGAAAGCGAGAGGCAAATGACAAATAATGTAATGCGGGTGATAAGAGTTTGTGATAGGTAATTGCTATGTCTTGACTTGTGCGTATATCTCCCCGGCAACGGTGCCAGAAATGGCTCGTTGCCGAGAGATCAAATCTTGACTTGACTTGGTGCAACCTCCCCGGCAACGGCGCCAGAAATCCTTCTTGCTACCTCTTGAGCACTGTGTTGGTTTTCCCTTGAAGAGGTAAGGGTGATGCAGCAAAGTAGCGTAAGTATTTCCCTCAATTTTTGAGAAGCAAGGTATCAATCCAGTAGGAGACTACATGCAAGTCACCTCGTACCTGCACAAACAAATAAGAACCTCGCAACCAACGTGATAAAGGGGTTGTCAATCCCTTCATGGTCACTTACGAGAGTGAGATCTGATAGAGATAATAAGATAAATATTTTTGGTATTTTTATGATATACATTAAAAGTAAAGATTGCAAAGTAAAATAGATTGGAAACTTATATGATGGAAGATAGACCCGGGGCCATAGGTTTCACTAGTGGCTTCTCTCAAGATAGCATAAGTATTACGGTGGGTAAACAAATTACTGTCGAGCAATTGATAGAAAAGTGCATAATTATGAGAATATCTAGGCATGATCATGTATATAGGCATCCCGTCCGCGACAAGTAGACCGTAACGATTCTGCATCTACTACTATTACTCCACACATCGACCGCTATCCAGCATGCATCTAGAGTATTAAGTTCATAAGAACAGAGTAACACACTAGGCAAGATGACATGATGTAGAGGGATAAACTCAAGCAATATGATATAAACCCCATATTTTTATCCTCGATGGCAACAATACAATATGTGCCTTGCTGGCCCTGCTGTCACTGGGAAAGGACACCGCAAGATTGAACCCAAAGCTAAGCACTTCTCCCATTGCAAGAAAGATCAATCTAGTAGGCCAAACCAAACTGATAATTCAAAGAGACTTGCAAAGATGACAAATCATACATAAAAGATTTCAGAGAAGAATCAAATATTGTTCATAGATAAACTTGATCATAAGCCCACACTTCATCGGATCTCGACAAACACAC
The DNA here is from genome assembly GCF_056163025.1 of Triticum urartu. Classification (NCBI taxonomy): domain Eukaryota; kingdom Viridiplantae; phylum Streptophyta; class Magnoliopsida; order Poales; family Poaceae; genus Triticum; species Triticum urartu. The sequence continues at coordinate 178,408,927 of NC_141875.1, forward strand.
CGCAAAAAAAATTAGATCGAATAGATCTCCAAGAAGATCGAGGAGAAATTTGTATTGAGATCCAAAAAGAGAGAAGAAGCCATCTAGGTAAGCACTATGGACCCGAAGGTCTGTGGTAAACTACTCACACATCATTGGAGAGGCTATGGTGTTGATGTAGAAGCCCTCCGTGATCGATTCCCCCTCCGGCGGAGCTCCGGAAAAGGCCCCGAGATGGGATCTCTTGGGTACAGAAGGTTGAGGCGGTGGAAATAGGGTTTCGTGGTGCTCCTGGATGTTTTTGGGGTATATGGATATATATAGGAGGAAGAAGTAGGTCGGTGGAGCTGCGAGGGGCCCATGAGGGTGGGGGCGCGCCCAGGGGGCAGGCGCGCCTCCCTGCCTCGTGGCCTCCTCGCTCCTTTCTTGACGTCTACTCCAAGTCCCCTGGATCATGTTTGTTCCAAAAATAACTCTCCCGAAGGTTTCATTCCGTTTGGATTCTGTTTGATATTCCTTTTCTGCGAAACACTGAAATAGGCAAAAAACAGCAATTTGCACTGGGCCTTGGGTTAGTAGGTTAGTCCCAAAAATAATATAAAAGTGTGTAATAAAGCCCATTAAACATCCAAATCAGATATTATAATAGCATGGAACAATCAAAAATTATAGATACATTGGAGACGTATCAGTGGGCCAAGCATCCTAGCTAGGTACGACATTATGTCATTATATATATCCTAGCTAGGTGGTTGTTAGGGTGCTTTCGGGTTTGCGAGGCAGGTGCCACCAAAGTTATGCATTGTGTATTTAAAGTTTTAAACATCCCCAATATTCTTACATATATTTGGCCACTTCCAGGTGGTTCTTGACTTCTGGCCCCTCTCATTGATCTTCAATGACGCGCCCAACCGTGGGCCCGCGGGGTCAAAGTTGTGCATTGGAATTTTGAACATCACATACCACCCTTTTCACTCATATATATTTGGGCCACATGCTGGTGTGGCTGTCTTTTGACCCTCCCTAACATTATATTTTGCTGCAAAGACTCTGATGATCCTCAATGGACACGGGGTATAATATCTAAACCATGTGTGATACAAGTGTGATGTGAATCACCACGACCCCGCAAGTGCGAGCAAATTAAGGTGGAGGTACTGTCTCAACCGTGTGCGATGCAAGTGCGCTGAAATCACCACGACCGCGCAAGCGCGAGCAAAGGGTGGAGGTACTGGCTTTACCGTGTGCGATGCAAGTGCGCTGTAAAACCACCACCTGTGGAAGCTAAAGGCGGGTAAGTTTATTTGGAAATTAGGATGAACCATGTGCGATAGACCAGCTAGCTAGAAATATAAAAAACAAACTACCCACCTTGAGCGTTGCAAAAATCGGCGGATCTGCGCCACTTTTCCTTATTATCATACACGCATATTGTTATTGGACCGTGCGCGATCTTGGGCACTCCCGCCCCGCATCAATTCCTTTACCCAAAATTTAGTAGCCACCGTACTTCAACCATCGCCCACTGTAACACCCTCGATGCGACTATAGCTCCCACGTGTCGAGGCACGACTTAGAGACATAATCGCATTGAAGGCATATGTCGCAAGTTAGGCAATCTTCACAACATCCCATGTAATATATAGATAATAAAAGGGGAGATAACATAGTTGGATTACACTCGCCACGTCAATCAAGGTACATAAATAACATTACATCATGCAAACACTCATGGCCCGACTACGGCGCCAAAATAAAAGATAACCCAACATGCGACACGGTCCCGATCACCCCAACTGGGCACCACTACTGATCATCAGGAAAAGAAACATAGTATCGTTGAGAGTCTTCGTCGAACTCCCACTTGAGCTCGAGCGCGTCACCTGGAGCGGAATCGTCAGGCCCTGCATCTGGTGTAATAGTAATCTGTGAGCCACAGGGACTCAGCAATCTCTCACCCTGGCGATCAAGACTATTTAAGCTTTTAGGAAAGGCAAGGTAAATATGTGGAGCTGCAGCAAGCGACTAGCAAATATGGTGGCTATCCTGTTCGCAAAAGAGAGCGAGAAGAGGAGGCAAAGTGCGAGCGAGAAACTAGTGAGCAACCTGCGCAAGCATTACTCCAACACCGTGTCCACTTCCCGGACTCCGTCGACAAGAGGCCATCACGGTAACACACTCAGTTGATTCATTTTAATTAAGTTAAGGTTCAAGTTATCTACAACTGGACATTAACAATTCCCATCTGCCCATAACCGCGGGCACGGCTTTCGAAAGTTCAAATCCCTGCAGGGGAGTCCCAACTTAGCCCATGACAAGCTCTCACGGTCAACGAAGGAATAGACCTCCTCCCGAGACGTTCCGATCAGACTCGGTATCTCGGTTCTTCAAGACACTTCGACAGGTTAAAACAAGACCAGCAACACTGCCCGAATGTGCCGACAAATCCCGATAGGAGCTGCACATATCTCGTTCTCAGGGCACACTCAGATGAGACATCCTACGAGTAAAACCAACCCTCAAGTTGCCCCGAGGTGGCCCCGCAGTCTACTCGGTCGGACCAACACTCAGAGGAGCACTGGCCCGGGGGGGTTTTAAATAAGATGACCCTCGGGCTCCGGAAACCCAAGGGAAAAAGAGGCTAGGTGGAAAATGGTAAAACCAAGGTTGGGCATTGCTGGAAAAGCTTTAATCAAGGCGAACTATCAAGGGGTTCCCATTATAACCCAACCGCGTAAGGAACGCAAAATCCGGGAACATAACACCGATATGACGGAAACTAGGGCGGCAAGAGTGGAACAAAACACTAGGCGAGAGGCCGAGCCTTCCACCCTTTACCAAGTATATAGATGCATTAAGATAACATGGCAATATAATGATATCCCAACAAGTAAATAATGTTCCAATAAGGAACGGCCTCCAATCTTCACCTGCAACTAGCAACGCTATAAGAGGGGCTGAGCAAAGCGGTAACATAGCCAATCAAGGGTTTGCTAGGACATGGTGGGTTAGAGGTTTGACATGGCAATTTGGGAGGCTTGAAAGCAAGTGGTAGGCATCGTAGCATTGGCATAGCAAAAGAGCGAGCAATATAGCATAGCAAAGATAGTAGTGATTTCGAGGGTATGATCATCTTGCTTGCAAAGTTGTCAGAGTTGACTGGATCCTCGAAAGAAAACTCAACGGGCTCCTCGTTAGCGAACTCGTCTCCCGGCGCTACCCAAACAAGACAAACAAGCAAACGAAACACAATCAACCACGGGCAAAGCTCAAACAATATGATGCAAAGATGGTATGCTATGCGGGATGCGATGCGGGATGCATATGCAAGATTTGACAAGGGATGCATGAACCTGGCCTCAACTTGGGAATCCAAGTGTTCCACTGGAAAGATGAGATGAAATCGCTTGAAAACGATATAAAGAACGCCGGAATCGGAGTTACGGTTTGGAAATGGCAAGCAATTCAAATATGACACCGGTATGCGATTTACAGCAAGTAGCCATCTAAATGCAATGAGAAGAACAAGCTACAGCACCCAGACATGGCAACAAAATACATGGCAGGGATGCATTTATGATGTTTAACAAAAGTCTAGCACTGAGCTACAGCAAATTCATCCATTAACAGGTTCAAACAAGCATGGCAAAAATGCATATGGTAAACAGATCTAAGAATTAGTGAAATTAACACTTGTCTGGAATTTCAGATCAGGTATCACTCTTTGGAGCAACAAAACTACATGCTACAGGACCTGAACATGGTAAATTCAAGCATGGCATGGAGCTACACAAAGAGCTTAACAAAAGTCCCTTAGTGACCTTGAGCCAAAAGGGATCATAAAATACAATTACAAGCATGTGAACATGGTAAAAACATAATCGGATCACAGACTTAGTGAAAACTGGAGCATGCTGAAAACAGATATCAAGTAGGCATGTTTACGAGCTCGATGCACTCACTACGGAGCAAGTCATGATAATCTAAGCATACACTCATCAAGAATACACAAAATTCAAGCTATACATGGCAAGAACAATAACATAGCATTACCCTTACATCAGGAAATGCTAAGTCCCTGAAATCAGCATTACCAAGTGCCTCACTTTGCAAGCTTGTGCTAGTCACCACACACATCACAAAAATACATGGGTTGCACCTCTGGAAAGATGGCAAAACCCTTAACAAAACATATGTAGAGCTCATGGGCATATCATGCACACAATAATCATGGCAAAAATGACAAATAGCTAAATGGAGCAGCAGATCTGACAATTATCTCAAGTAGCCCTCTTCTAACAGCATTTCAGGCATCAAGATGAACTCAAATGAAAATGATGCAGTGAGATGAAATGATGTACTCTCTGAGACGAACATTTTGATATGCTATACGCCCAAAACGGAGCTACGGATGCAAAGTTACGATGCGATGAACAGGAGCATATGAACTAGGGTTTCGGGCAAAAAGTCAACCCTCGAGATTTAGATCTCAGATCTGGCACGGATTTCAATGTTGGCCGGACTTGGAGCTCGCCGGAGAGGATCTTGCCGCGAGGGTCACCGGAGACAAGGCCGGCCGGCGAGGTTGTCGGAGAGGGCGGTGGCCGCGGGCGCGGACGTCGAGGCTCGACGGCGGCGGCGGCTGACAACGAGGGGAGGCGGCGGCCTGCGATGAGGGAGTCGGCGGCCGGGATCAGCGGCAGCGCGGCGAAGGACGCCGGCGAGGGGCGCGGGCGGCGCACCCGGTAGGTGCGAGCGGCAGGAGGAGCCGGGCGGCGGGGCGAGGCGACTGGGCCGCGGGGGCCTCGCCTGGGCCTCCCGGGCCGGCGCGGTGGGAGACGGCGGCGGCGAGTGGCGGCTTGCCACCTGGCGGTGGCGGAGCAGGCGGACAATGTCCGTCGGGAGAAGAAGTGTCCGGTGGCGCAGAAGAGGATTGGATCTAGGGTTTCGGGAGGAAGGGGAAGGAGAAATCGGAGGGGGTCTTTAAATAGGCATAGGAGGAGCTAGGAGAGTCCAAATGAGGTGCGGTTTGCGGCCATGCGATCATGATCGAATGCTCTAGATGATGGAGAGGTTTTTGGTGGGTTTTGGGCCAACTTGGAGGGGTGTTGGGCTGCAACACACATGAGGCCTTTTCGGTCCCTCGATTAACCGTTGGAGTATCAAACGAAGTCCAAATGGTACGAAACTTGACAGGCGGTCTACCGGTAGTAAACCAAGGCTGCTTGGCAAGTCTCGGTCCAATCCGGAAATGTCTAATCTCCACACACGAAAGAAAGGTAGAAATGACCATCGGAAGAGAACGAAGCGCCGGAATGCAAAACGGACAACGAGGAAAATGCTCGAATGCATGAGATGAACACGTATGCAAATGTAATGCACATGATGACATGATATGAGATGCATGACAACGATAACAACACACGGAGACAAAGACCCGAACCCGAGAAAATAAAATAACTTAACGCCGAAAACGGCAAGAGTTGGAATACATATTGGGAAAGTTACATCCGGGGTGTTACAACACTCCACCACTACGAAAGGATCTCGTCCCGAGATCTAGGACTGAAAGAACGTCGGGTACTCAGAACAGAGGTGATCCTCGCGTTCCCAGGTAGCTTCATGGTCGGAATGGTGTGACCACTTGACTTTGAGGAATTTGATTGACTTGTTGCAAGTCTTGCGTTCGGTCTCTTCAAGAATAGCAACGGGGTGCTCACGATAGGAGAGATCTTCTTGGAGCTCAATGTCCTCGAAGTTGACGGTGCTGTCAGGAGTCTTGAAGCACTTTCGGAGCTGAGAGACATGGAACACATCTTGAACATTTGCAAAGTTTGAAGGAAGCTCGAGTTGATAGGTGAGATCGCCCCTCTTGCTGACAATCTTGAAAGGTCCCACGTATCTGGGGGCAAGCTTCCCTTTGATACCGAAGCGACGAGTACCTTTCATAGGAGAGACGCGGAGGTAAACATGATCTCCGATCTCGAAAGCCAAATCACGGTGCTTACTATCATAGTAGCTCTTCTGGCGGGATTGGGCTGCTTTGAGGTTATCTCGAATGACTTTGCACATTTCCTCTGCCTCTGTGATTAAGTCATTACCCAAAAGCTGACGTTCACCGGTTTCAGACCAGTTGAGAGGGGTACGGCACTTCCTGCCATACAGAATTTCAAATGGGGCCTTGCCCGAGCTTGCTTGAAAACTGTTGTTGTAGGAGAATTCAGCATAAGGAAGACAATCCTCCCACTTCATGCCGAAGGAGATCACACAAGCCCTGAGCATATCTTCAAGAATCTGGTTGACACGCTCGACTTGACCGCTAGTTTGAGGATGGAAAGCTGTGCTGAAGCGGATATTGGTGCCCATGGCCTTCTGAAAAGAATCCCAAAACTTGGAGGTAAAGATGCTGCCACAGTCTGAAGAGATCACTTGTGGAATACCGTGCAGAGAGACAATCCGACAAGTATAGAGTTCTGCCAATTGAGCTGCAGTGATTGACTCTTTGATAGGCAGAAAGTGAGCCACTTTGGTGAGTTTGTCGATGAAAACGAATATAGCATCATTGCCACGCTTGGACTTAGGAAACCCAATCATGAAGTCCATTTCAATGTGGTCAAACTTCCATTCTGGAATGGCAAGAGGTTGGAGGAGACCCGCTGGCCTTTGCTGTTCTGCCTTCACTCTTCTGCAGACATCACACTCATTCACGAATTGACCAATCTCGCGCTTCATTCGAGTCCCCCAATAAGCCTGCTTGAGGTCCTGATACATCTTCGTGCTCCCAGGGTGGATGGAGAGGAGAGAATTGTGAGCCTCGTTCATGATCACTTTACGGAGGTCACCTTTGGGTACAACGATACGATCCTCGAAGAAGAGAGTATCCTTGTCATCAAGGCGGTAGCACTTGTACTTGGGTTGACTCTTGGCAATCCCAATCTTCATCTTTTTCACCATAGCATCAAGAAGCTGGGCTTGGCGAATCTGGTCTTCCAAGGTAGGAGATACTTGAAGGTTGGCGAGGAAACCTTGAGGAACAACTTGTAGGTTAAGTTTGCGGAAAGCTTCACAAAGCTCGGGTTGATACGGCTTGAGAATCAGACTGTTGCAGTAAGCCTTCCTGCTCAATGCGTCAGCAATCACATTGGCCTTGCCTGGAGTATACTCGATACTCGAATTATACTCTTGAATCATTTCGACCCATCGAGTTTGCCTGAGGTTGAGATTAGGCTGAGTGAAGATGTACTTGATACTCTTGTAGTCAGTGAAAATGTCCACTTTTCTTCCCAATAAAAGATGTCTCCAAGTCAAAAGAGCATGCACAAATGCCGCCAACTCGAGATCATGAGTGGGGTAGTTCTTCTCATTGGGCTTCAACTGGCGAGAGGTATAAGCAACAACTTTCTTCTCTTGCATCAATACTGCGCCAAGACCTTGGAGAGAGGCATCACAAAAGACCTCGTACGGCTTGGATTCATCAGGCGGAGTCAGAACTGGAGCAGTGATCAATTTCTCTTTCAAAGTGTTGAAAGCAATGTCACACTCCGGAGACCAAACGTACTTGACGTGCTTCTGGAGAAGATTTGAGAGAGGCTTCTCGATCTTAGAAAAGTTTTCAACGAATCTTCGGCAATAACTTGCGAGACCGAGGAAGCTGCGGAGTTGCTTCACGTTCTGAGGAGGTTCCCAATTCACAATTGCAGACACCTTCTCAGGATTCACCGCAATGCCCTTGGCAGAGATGATATGACCAAGATAAAGAACCTCATCGAGCCAAAATTCGCACTTGGAGAACTTGGCGTAGAACTTGTGTACCCTCAGCTTATCGAGTACCAAACGCAAGTGCTTGGCATGATCTTCCTTGTTCTTCAAGAAAACCAGAATGTCGTCGAGATATACCAAAACGAAGTCATTGGTGTAGGCATTGAAGATGAAGTTCATCATGCAAGAGAAAGTCGGAGGAGCGTTGACGAGACCAAAAGACATGACGGTGTATTCATATGAACCATAGCTTGTCCTGAAAGCCGTCTTGGGAATATCTTGCTCATGGATACGAATCTGATGATAACCCATACGGAGATCAAGCTTGGAGAATACTTGGGCACCTTTGAGTTGTTCGAACAGCTCATTGATGTTGGGAAGTGGGTATTTGTTCTTGATGGTCTTCTTGTTCAATGGACGGTAATCAACACAAAGTCGGTCCGTTCCATCCTTCTTATTCACAAAAATAACACCACAACCCCACGGAGAAGAACTAGGCCGGATGAGCCCATTCTCTCTTGAATATCGAGTTGCTTCTTCAGCTCCTTCAACTCTTCAGGTCCGAGCTTGTAAGGACGCTTGCACACTGGTTCCGTGCCAGGCTCAAGATCAATGACGAACTCAACTGGCCGGTGCGGAGGCATTCCTGGAAGCTCTTCTGGAAAGACGTCTTGATATTCGCAAACAACTGGAATTTCCGAGATAGCATCCAGTTCACCCTTTTCATTGAGAGAAAACAGACGGATGGTATCATCACGAGCGGCAAAGACAATTACATCCTCAGACGAATGAGTCAATTGAATCTGCCTGGCAGCACAATCAAGATGCGCCTTGTGCTTAGAAAGCCAATCCATTCCAAGAATAAGATCAATATCCGAGTTACCAAGAACCAACGGAGAAGAAAGAAACTTGTAATCGCCCAACGTGATAGAGATATCGGGAGCAACCAAACTAGAAGTCAAAAGCTTGCCGGGAGAAACAACTTGCATGACTTTGTGCATGATCTCAGTATCAACATTGTGCTTCGATGCAAAAGGGCATGACAAGAAAGAATGCGATGCACCAGTGTCAAAAAGAACTTTTGCAGGAATATCATTAACTGGAAGGTTACCCATGATGACATCTGACGAGTCCTCTGCCTGAGCTGCATTCATAAAATTGACCTTGGTGTGCTTGGGGTTATGCTTGACCACAGCTGTACTTGCCGATCTGACGGGAGGAGGAGGAAGACGCCTCTGGTTGAAGCACTTGTTGGCGTAGTGACCCTTCTGTTGGCACTTGTTGCACGTGACCTCTGAAAGCGGACGGTGATACGGAGCACTCGATCTTGGAGCTTGAGAAGAAGTCTTGTTCTGAAAGCCAGGGTTGGGTGGGTGGTAAGATCCACTGCCACCTTTGCTCTTCTGCTGATACGGCTGACGGAACGGAGGAGGAGGAAGCCAATACTTCTGCTGCTTAGCCACTTGAGTAGAGGAAGAAGGAGTAGCATCTCTGACTCGCTTCTTGGAAGCATCACACCTCAATTGAGTGGCCTCTTGCTTCAATGCCATGTTGTAGAACTCATCGTACCTCACGGGTTCAAAGAGAACAAGAGCGAGCTGAATTTCTTCTCTGATACCACCCCTGAACTGGTATATCATGCTCTTCTCATCAGGTACGTCCTGCTTGGCAAAGCGGGCGAGCTTCTGAAACAACTTGTTGTAGTCATAGACAAACAAAGAGCCTTGCTTTAGGTTGCGGAATTCCTCACGCTTGCTTTCAACCACGCTCTGAGGAATATGATGAGCTCTGAAATCTTGACGGAATTCATCCCAGGTAATAACACGTACACCTCTGGAATCCTTGTACTGCTGGAACCATTCTGCAGCTTGATCTTTGAGTTGGAAGGAAGCGAACTTGACAAAGTCCTCAGGCCTGACGTTACTGCACTCGAAATGCTTGCACAGATCCACAAGCCAATCGTCAGAATCGGTTTCCTCAACACAATTGCTAAAAGTCTTTGGCCCGTTAGCAAGGAACTGGTTGAGTGTAGCAAAGTGATTCTGATTGTTGCCTTGGTTCCCTTGGTTGCCTTGATTGCGCTCTTGGAGAATTTGCATGATCAACTGTGTGTTTGCATTAGTTGCGGCCATCACAGCTTGCCATGCCTCCGGAGGAGGTGGAGGTGGTGGCGGATCAGGATTCGGAGTCGTGCGCATTGGAGGAGCCATCCTGAAGAGGTTGACCACCGTTAGCACATAGACAGATAAAATGAAGCTGAGTCCAACGGAATGAAAATTGCAACATAAAGTCTTCACATCCGAACAAAATGAACGAATGCATTCCTCTTGAAATGGTCACATATCCATAAATTGAGAAGCCACTTGGAATTTAGGTAGAGAAATAAATCAACAAGGTACGGATCAAGAACGAATAATCGGTAAGAAATCCCAATCTCAAACCAATATCCATGGAAGAAGAACTAGAGCTACTAGAATTCCCACCTATGAAACTCCCGAACCTTTCCGGTTATGCAATCAGGTGTTGGGGATACAGGGGAAGCATAATATCTCACCCAAATCTAGCAAATCCTACATCCAGCTGTATCCATCCTTCAACACATAACCGAGAAAACTTCGGAAACCATCTACCTCAACCTTCAAAAAGCATCCGTTATACAAGTTGTGGCGATACTCCCGAACTCCCGCCCCGGTACTGGGTGGCGTCGAGGTTATCTCACCAACGAACTGCATAAAAGAGATTTTCGATGTCGGCGTACTAAACTCAAGTATTCCAGAACTGCAATGATAAAATTATGACGACAACACCTCAGAGCTCAACTCCCCGGGACACTTCCACAAATCCTCTGACAGGAGGCACCAAGACAATGTTCTCATCATAAAACCATCGGAACGATTCCAAGATACCCGCGTGATCCTAAAAAAAATTAGTGAAATTTGAGAAGAGAAGAGTCAAAACTCTATGTCAGGATGCCTTACCAGAGCGATGAGGAGACTGGGAAGTAAAAAGAATTCCTAAACTCTCCGATATATAATTCCTAAATGACTCAAAACATTTTTCTAGACACAACTCGGCCGCTAAAAATGATCAAGCAATGGGGCTCCAAAGGTCGGGGAAGGCTCCGATTACCAACTTGTAACACCCTCGATGCGACTATAGCTCCCACGTGTCGAGGCACGACTTAGAGACATAATCGCATTGAAGGCATATGTCGCAAGTTAGGCAATCTTCACAACATCCCATGTAATATATAGATAATAAAAGGGGAGATAACATAGTTGGCTTACACTCGCCGCGTCAATCAAGGTACATAAATAACACTACATCATCCAAACACTCATGGCCCGACTACGGTGCCAAAATAAAAGATAACCCAACATGCGACACGGTCCCGATCACCCCAACTGGGCACCACAACTGATCATCGGGAAAAGAAACATAGTATCATTGAGAGTCTTCGTCGAACTCCCACTTGAGCTCGAGCGCGTCACCTGGAGCGGAATCGTCAGGCCCTGCATCTGGTGTAATAGTAATCTGTGAGCCACAGGGACTCAGCAATCTCGCACCCTCGCGATCAAGACTATTTAAGCTTTTAGGAAAGGCAAGGTAAATATGTGGAGCTGCAGCAAGCAACTAGCAAATATGGTGGCTATCCTGTTCGCAAAAGAGAGCGAGAAGAGGAGGCATAGCACAAGCGAGAAACTAGAGAGCAACTTGCGCAAGCATTACTCCAACACCGTGTCCACTTCCCGGAATCCGCCGAGAAGAGGCCGTCACGGTAACACACTCAGTTGATTCATTTTAATTAAGTTAAGGTTCAAGTTATCTACAACTGGACATTAACAATTCCCATCTTCCCATAACCGCGGGCACGGCTTTCGAAAGTTCAAATCCCTGCAGGGGAGTCCCAACTTAGCCCATGACAAGCTCTCACGGTCAACGAAGGAATAGACCTCCTCCCGAGACGTTCCGATCAGACTCGGTATCTCGGTTCTTCAAGACACTTCGACAGGTTAAAACAACACCAGCAACACCGCCTGAATGTGCTGACAAATCCTGATAGGAGCTGCACATATCTCGTTCTCAGGGCACACTCAGATGAGACATCCTACGAGTAAAACCAACCCTCAAGTTGCCCCGAGGTGGCCCCGCAGTCTACTCGGTCGGACCAACACTCAGAGGAGCACTGGCCCGGGGGGGTTTTAAATAAGATGACCCTCGGGCTCCGGAAACCCAAGGGAAAAAGAGGCTAGGTGGCAAATGGTAAAACCAAGGTTGGGCATTGCTGGAAAAGCTTTAATCAAGGCGAACTATCAAGGGGTTCCCATTATAACCCAACCGCGTAAGGAACGCAAAATCCGGGAACATAACACCGATATGACGGAAACTAGGGCGGCAAGAGTGGAACAAAACACTAGGTGAGAGGCCGAGCCTTCCGCCCTTTACCAAGTATATAGATGCATTGAGATAACATGGCAATATAATGATATCCCAACAAGTAAATAATGTTCCAACAAGGAACGGCCTCCAATCTTCACCTGCAACTAGCAACGCTATAAGAGGGGCTGAGCAAAGCGGTAACATAGCCAATCAAGGGTTTGCTAGGACATGGTGGGTTAGAGGTTTGACATGGCAATTTGGGAGGCTTGAAAGCAAGTGGTAGGCATCGTAGCATTGGCATAGCAAAAGAGCGAGCAATCTAGCATAGCAAAGATGGTAGTGATTTCGAGGGTATGACCATCTTGCCTGCAAAGTTGTCAGAGTTGACTGGATCCTCGAAAGCAAACTCAACGGGCTCCTTGTTAGCAAACTCGTCTCCCAGCTCTACCCAAACAAGACAAACAAGCAAACGGAACACAATCAACCACGGGCAAAGCTCAAACACTATGATGCAAATATGGTATGCTATGCGGGATGCATATGCAAGATTTGACAAGGGATGCATGAACCTGGCCTCAACTTCGGAATCCAAGTGTGCCACTGGAAAGATGAGATTAAATCGCTTGAAAACGATATAAAGAACACCGGAATCGGAGTTACGGTTTGGAAATGGCAAGCAATTCAAATATGACACCAGTCTGCGATTTACAGCAAGTAGCCATCTAAATGCAATGAGAAGAACAAGCTACAGCATCCAAACATGGCAACAAAATACATGGCAGGGATGCATTCATGATGCTTAACAAAAGTCTAGCACTGAGCTAGGCCAATTCATCCATTAACAGGTTCAAACAAGCATCGAAAAAATGCATATTGTAAACAGATCTCAGACTTAGTAAAATTAACACTTGTCTGGAATTTCAGATCAGGTATCACTCTTTGGAGCAACAAAACTACATGCTACAGGACCTGAACATGGTAAAGTAAAGCATGGCATGGAGCTACACAAAGAGCTTAACAAAAGTCCCTTTGTGACCTTGAGCCAAAAAGGATCAGAAAATACAATTACAAGCATGTGAACATGGTAAAAACATAATCGGATCACAGACTTAGTGAAAACTGGAGCATGCTGAAAACAGATATCAAGTAGGCATGTTTACGAGCTCGATGCACTCACTACGGAGCAAGTCATGATAATCTAAGCATACACTCATCAAGAATACACAAAATGCAAGCTATACATGGCAAGAACAATAACATAGCATGCACGGATCAACTACACCATCATCGGTAAAATCGCTAACAAGTAGACAATCTGCCAGATTCACGAAGTAGCAAAAGTAGAGCTCGATTGACTCAAGCTAGGGTGCTCCATAATTGCAAACAAAGACATGGATGGATAGAGCACTACAAGATTAACAAAACATCCTTACTTATCATCCTCAAAAGAAGCACGGATCACTAGGAAACAACATGAACATATGGCCATATGAGATAAACAGCTCAAGGACTTAGTGGAAATGCTAAGTCCCTGAAATCAGCATTACCAAGTGCCTCACTTTGCAAGCTTGTGCTATTCACCACACACATCACAAAAATACATGGGTTGCACCTCTGGAAAGATGGCAAAACCCTTAACAAAACATATGTAGAGCTCATGGGCATATCATGCACACAATAATCATGGCAAAAATGACAAATAGCTAAATGGAGCAGCAGATCTGACAATTATCTCAAGTAGCCCTCTTCTAACAGAATTTCGGGCATCAAGATGAACTCAAATGAAAATGATGCAATGAGATGAAATGATGTACTCTCTGAGGCGAACATTTTGATATGCTATACGCCCAAAACGGAGCTACGGGTGCAAAGTTACGACGCGATGAACAGGAGCATATGAACTAGGGTTTCGGGCAAAAAGTCAACCCTCGAGATTTAGATCTCAGATCTGGCACGGATTTCGATGTTGGCCGGACTTGGAGCTCGCCGGCGAGGATCTTGCCGCGGGGGACGCCGGAGACGAGGCTGGTCGGCGAGGTGGTCGGAGAGGGCGGTGGCCGCGGGCGCGGACGTCAAGGCTCGACGGCGGCGGCGGCTGACGACGAGGGGAGCGGCGCGCCTGGTAGGTGCGGGCGGCAGGAGGAGCCGGGCGGCGGGGCGAGGCGACTGGGCCGCGGGGGCCTCGCCTGGGCCTCCCGGGCCGGCGCGGTGGGAGACGGCGGCGGCGAGTGGCGGCTTGCCACGTGGCGGTGGCGGAGCGGGCAGACAATGTCCGTCGGGAGAAGAAGTGTCCGGTGGTGCAGAGGAGGATTGGATCTAGGGTTTCGGGGGGAAGGGGAAGGAGAAATCGGAGGGGGTCTTTAAATAGGCATAGGAGGAGCTAGGAGAGTCCAAATGAGGTGCGGTTTGTGGCCACGCGATCGTGATCAAACGCTCTAGATGATGGAGAGGTTTTTGGTGGGTTTTGGGCCAACTTGGAGGGGTGTTGGGCTGCAACACACATGAGGCCTTTTCGGTCCCTCGGTTAACCGTTGGAGTATCAAACGAAGTCCAAATGGTACGAAACTTGACAGGCAGTCTACCGGTAGTAAACCAAGGCCGCTTGGCAAGTCTCGGTCCAATCCGGAAATGTCTAATATCCTCACACGAAAGAAAGGTAGAAATGACCATCGGAGGAGAACGAAGCGCCGGAATGCAAAACGGACAACGGGGAAAATGCTCGAATGCATGAGATGAACACGTATGCAAATGCAATGCACATGATGACATGATATGAGATGCATGACAACGATAACAACACACGGAGACAAAGACCCAAACCCAAGAAAATAAAATAACTTAACGCTGGAAACGGCAAGAGTTGGAATACATATTGGGAAAGTTACATCTGGGGTGTTACACCCACACTCCTCCAGCACCGACCTTATAGTAACATTTTAATAGCCGAGGCGTTTGAACCGTCGCCCTCCCTCGTCCACCACCATCTCCACCCACCATTACTAAAATTTTCAGTAGCCGCGGCGTATCCTCAAACACCACCCCACCCCCCTCCATAGTCCCCCACTTGCACCCCTCCCCCCCTTTGAACCCTAGCTCGCGGCCGCCGCCAACCCTGCCGGTCTGCCCATTCCTCCTAGCTTAGATAATAAAGTTCAGGTTATCCAGCGATTCCCATACCGTCGCCCCACTCCCCTGAGTTTTTAGATGAGGCTTGCAGTGTCCCTCCCCGCCAGATCCACATCCCCTGCTCCAGAATGTCGCAGCCTAAGCTCGACCACATATCCCGGGGAGCCTGACGAGCGTTCAACCAAGAAGAGGTTTATCATGGCCTCTCCGGCAGACATTGGCGAGGTGGCCGCCGTTCGCCCCGACCTGTCGATCCCGGAGCAACACATCGTCGCGGAAGCCGGCGAAGACATTGACTACATTGCCATGCCGAAGGCTTCATGTCAGCGGGCTAGCGTATTACTGTATCTCGGGAAAGCTGGCTACGACATCAAGCTCGTCCACACCGATGGCTTCACACGGGCCATGTCACAGGTTAAGTGGTCCATCCCCAACCCCTCGGGTTCAACTGCCATCGATCTCTTCGATGGCCCTGCCGCTGATCTCCTCCGCCAAGCGGTCAAGGATTTGTGAGCTTTATACACCATCGAGCCCATTTTGTCACTTCTGAAGGACACGTTCTACGGCGGTGGCTTGGGATCCTCAATTGCCAAGTCAGATCTCATCGACCACGACCACGAGAAGGGCACCCACGAAGGTTCTTCCAAGGTGAAACAACCCATCTGTGACATCAGAGAGCGCACCATGGGTCTGTGCTCTTCCAACTGGAAGGATCCCGTCCATGAAATGTGAGGCAACATTCTATCATCAAATATTACCTTTTCTAGCTTGCCAACCCATACCCTTTGTTGTAGTAGCATTTGTCATGCGGTGCTTTAACTGTGTCGTGTTTAATTATTTCAGTTATGCAAAAATGTATAGTTCAATATGTCTATGTGATGTTTAAGTATGAATTGTCCACTTTAGTTTCACGAATGGCTATATTTGGTTGTTTATAGTGAGTAGATTCCTTGTTTATCTGTATTTGGTTGTTAGGTTGGTTGCAGTGAGCATTTTTTCAGTTATCGAGAAGATGCCTTGTTTATCTGTATTTGGTTCTTAGTTTGGTTGAAGTGAGTATTTGTCCAGTTATCAAGCAGATGCCTTGTTTATCTGTATTTGGTTGATAGGTTTATTTTTTTAGCATTTGTCCAATTATCAAGCAGATGCCTTGTTTATCTGTATTTGGTTGTTAGGTTGATTTTTTTAGGATTTCTCAGTTATCAAGCAGATACTTTGTTTATCTTTATCTGCTTGTTAGGTTGGTTGCAGTGAGCATTTGTCCAGTTTTCAAGCATATGCCATGTTTATCTGTATTTGCTTGTTAGGTTGGTTACAGTGAGACTCTGTCTAGTTTTCAATGGCTATATTTGGTTGTTATACTGGTCATTTATGCCTTGTTTATTTTAGTTATTCACAATGTGTAGTTCATTATGTGCAAGTCGGAACTGTGCCGCTCGACTACATTAATACTAGTTTGAACGGCTATATTTGGTTCTAGTTATTCCTGGTGTAGTTAACACATGCCCTTTATTTTCAGTTTTACACATTTATCCAGTGTGATGTTTAAGCATTACCTATGTTTTATTCATTTTCAACAATACCAGTTTGAATTGCAATATTTGATGGCTGTTAAGCCTGCTGTCGGTAACATTGCCTTCCATTTTATATCTGCTTTAACAATATGCTAAAACCAACACATTCAAGCTATCATTTGGAGATGATGTTGTTTACCTTTGCTATATTTGTTTGATGTTAAGATTGTTGTACTTATCATGCCTTTCCACTACTTATGCAGGACAACAACGGGAGTGGCCACCATTTTCTGCCGAGGTTAGCTTCATCCCTCGGCATGTACTCCCCCGTCGTTCCATAATATAGTGCATATAGATCCAGGCCTGGACACTAGTTAGCTTCTAATATTGACTTGTTGCTTGTAGGTACATATGCCCTTGGCAAGGATCCATGCATCGACCCTTTTTGCGTATGGGGCAATGAGATATTGATGAACAAGCATCAAGTGAGGAAACTGATAAGGATTATTAGCAAAAAGATACAAATGGTGGCAAGCAAATTATTTGTTTATGTTCTATCCAACACAACAGTGAGCTATAGGATGGTAACTACAAACTCTGCAGCCTTCTCTTTTTACTACCCATAATGAGTTGTTAGAAAACAATGTCTGAATCTTTTTCGTTCCCAGTGGTTCCCGAAGCAGTTCACTAAAGATTACCTCGCAAAGTACATGATTGGTGGACACGCAATGAAGGTTAAAGTATTTCATCCAAACTACAATGAGCATCGAGAAGTCCTAATGAAGACAGTGAAGGATGGACGGGCAGCCATCACAAGGGGTTGGCCTAGAGTCGTGCGCGCCTTACGCATGGAGGAGGGCACAATATGGGCATTCTGCTTCACCTTCTCCAGCAACCAGAATGTCTTTCGCCTCTCTCTTTACAGTATTTAGTACAACTGTGGTTCATCATTCTTTACTTGGTGCTTCTGTAGTTCTTCAGTATATGTACCTGTGTATTGAATTATGGATTCGTGGTTGAACCTATATTTGTAATAAACATGGTTGGATATGAAATAAGTGATTGCCTACTTTCAAATTCATAACATGTGATTTTTAAATTAGGGATTAATTGGATTAATTATGGATTAAATAGGGATTACACTGCAGACGGTTTGTGAAAGTGAAACGTCTGCGATACGTGGAGATCAGAAACATTTCTAGGATTCACTATGTGTGCGATTAATCTCCACTGCACACACGACTTTATCTTGAAAACATTTTGCGTTAGGCCACCTTGCGCAAACATTTATCACAGAAAAAGTGTGTGTGATGGACAGCCTTTGCCACACAATTTCTTTCTACGCACCATGTGTGATGCATTCAATAACGCAAACGATAAAATTATTAATATCGTGTGCAATGGCAACGCTATCACAAACGATTTAACTGGAAAAATTATGTGTGATGTACCTCTGAATGGAAATGTTTTCCTTGGAGTGACTGTGTGGAATGTACATATGAACAGAAACATTTAGTGGGGACTAACTGTGTGGGATCTACTTGCGATCGGAAACAATTTCGCCGTATAATTGTATTTTTTAGCTCTACTGTACGTATTTCCATATTTGAGCGCTCGCCGGTCGCACACGACCTCATTTTGCCAAACGTGTGTGCCAGGAGGGCATATCCCCGACGGTTTCTGGGTCGTGTGGGAAGGACCCCCCCCCCCCTATTGCCCACACTCACTTGGCGACGGTTCCAGATGCCGTCGCAGAAAGGGGTTTTAAACTGTTTGTTTAGGACCAACGCGCACCAATGCCAGTCCATAGATGGATCACTGGAGCTTGCACACTTTGTTAGCATCTTTAGGATTGACAAAACCTTCTGGTTGCATCATATACAACTCTTCTTTAATAAATCCATTAAGGAATGTAGTTTTGATATCCATTTGCCAGATTTCATAAAATGCGGCAACTGCTGACATGATTCGGACAGACTTTTAAGCATTGATACGAGTGAGAAAATCTCACCGTAGTCAACACCTTGAACTTGTCGAAAACCTTTTGCGACAATTCGAGCTTTGTAGATAGTAACACTACTATTAGCATCCGTATTCCTCGTGAAGATCCATTTATTTTGAATGGCTCACCGATCGTCGGGCAAGTCAATCAAAGTCCATACTTTGTTCTCATACATGGATCCCATCTCAGATTTAATGGACTTAAGCCATTTCGCGGAATCTGGGCTCATCATCGCTTCCTCATAGTTCGTAGGTTTGCCATGGTCAAGTAACATGACCTCCAGAACAGGATTGCCGTACCACTTTGGTGCGGAACGTACTCTGGTTGACCTACGAGGTTCGGTAGTAACTTGATCCGAAGTTTCATGATCATGATCATTAACTTCCTCACTAATTGGTGTAGGCATCACTGTAACTGATTTCTGTGATGAACTACTTTCCAACTCGGGAGAAGGTACAATTACCTCATCAAGTTCTACTTTCCTCCCACTCACTTCTTTCAAGAGAAACTCCTTCTCTAGAAAGGATCCACTCTTAGCAACAAAGATCTTGTCTTCGGGTCTGTGATAGAAGGTGTACCCAATAGTTTCTTTTGGGTATCCTATGAAGACGCAGTTCTCCGATTTGGGTTTGAGCTTATTAGGTTGAAACTTTTTTACATAAGCATTGCAACCCCAAAATTTAAGAAATGACAGCTTAGGTTTCTTGCTAAACCATAGTTCATACGGTGTCGTCTCAATGAATTTTTAGACGGTGCCCTATTTAACGTGAATGCAGCTGTCTCTAATGCATAACCCCAAAATGACAGTGGTAAATCGGTAAGAGACATCATAGATCGCACCATATCTAATAAAGTACGATTACGACGTTCGAACACACCATTACTCCGTGGTGTTCCAGGTGGCATGAGTTGTGAAACTTATTCCACATTGTTTTTAAATGAAGGCCAAACTCGTAACTCAAATATTTGCCTCCGCGATCAGATCGTAGAAACTTCATTTTCTTGTTGCGATGATTCTTAGCTTCACTCTGAATTTCTTTGAACTTTTCAAATGTTTTGGACTTGTGTTTCATTAAGTAGATATACCCATATCTTCTTAAATCATCTGTGAAGGTCAGAAAATAACAATACCTGTCGTGAGCCTCAACACTCATCGGACCACATACATCGGTATGTATTATTTCCAATAAGTCAGTTTCTCGCTCCATTGTTTCGGAGAACGGAGTTTTAGTCATCTCGCCCATGAGGCATGGTTCGCAAGCATCAAGTGATTCATAATCAAGTGATTCCAAAAGCCCATCAGCATGGAGTTTCTTCATGCACTTTACACCAATATGACCTAAACGCCAGTGCCAAAAATTAGTGCGCTATAATTATTAACTTTGCATCTTTTGGCTTCAATATTATGAATATGTGTATCACTACAATCGAGATTCAATAAACCATTCACCTTGGGTGTATGACCATAGAAGGTTTTATTCATGTAAATAGAATAACAATTATTCTTTGACTTAAATGAATAACCGTATTGCAATAAACATGATCCAATCATATTATGCTCAACGCAAACACCAAATAACATTTATTTTAGGTTCAACACTAATCCGAAGGTAAAGGGAGTGTGCGATGGTGATCTTATCAACCTTGGAATCACTTCCAACACACATCGTCACCTCGCCCTCAACTAGTTTCTGTTCATTTTGTAACTCATGTTTCAAGTTACTAATCATAGCAACTGAACCAGTATCAAATACCCTAGGGTTACTATGAACATTAGTAAAGTACACATCAATAACATGTATATCAAATATACCTTTGTTCACTTTGCCATCCTTCTTATCCGCCAAGTATTTAGGGTAGTTCCGCTTCCAGTGACCATTCCCTTTGCAGTAGAAGCACTCAGTTTCAGGCTAAGGTCTAGCTTTGGGCTTCTTCACGGGAGTGGCAACTTGCTTGCCATTCTTCTTGAAGTTCCCTTTCTTTCCCTTGCCCTTTTACTTGAAACTAGTGGTCTTGTCAACCATCGGCACTTGATGCTTTTTCTTGATTTCTACCTTCGCCAATTTCAGCATCGCGAAGAGCTTGGGAATCATTTCCGTTATCCCTTGCATATTATAGTTCATCATGAAGTTCTAGTAACTTGGTGATAGTGACTAGATAACTCTGTCAATCACTATATTATCTGGAAGATGAACTCCCACTTGATTCAAGTGATTGTAGTACTCAGACATTCTGAGCACATGCTCACTAGCTGAGCTATTCTCCTCCATCTTGTAGGCAAAGTACTTGTCAGAGATCTCATACCTCTCGACTCGGGCATGAGTCTGAAATACCAATTTCAGCTCTTGGAACATCTTATATGCTCCGTGGCGTTCAAAACATTTTTGAAGTCTCGGTTCTAAGCCCTAAAGCATGGCGCACTAAACTATCAAGTAGTCATCATACTGAGCTTGCCAAACGTTCATAACGTCTGTATCTACTCCTGCAATAGGTCCGTCACCTAGCGGTGCATTGTTAACCCACAAGTATAGGGGATCGCAACAGCTTTCGAGGGTAGAGTATTCAACCCAAATTTATTGATTCGACACAAAGGGAGCCAAAGAATATTCTCAAGTATTAGCAGCTGAGTTGTCAATTCAACCACACCTGGAAACTTACTATCTGCAGCAAAGTGTTTAGTAGCAAAGTAATATGATAGTGGTGGTAGCGGCAACAAAAGTAAAGACAGCAAAAGTAATGTTTTTGGTATTTTGTAGTGATTGTAATAGTAGCAGCGGGAAAGTAAATAAGCGTAAACCAGTATATGGAAAACTCGTAGGCACCGGATCAGTGATGGATAATTATGACGGATGCGGTTCATCATGTAACAGTCATAACATAGAGTGACACAGAACTAGCTCCAATTCATCAATGTAATGTAGGCATGTATTCCGTATATAGTCATACGTGCTTATGGAAAAGAACTTGCATGACATCTTTTGTCCTACCCTCCCGTGGCAGCGGGCTCCTATTGGAAACTTAGGGATATTAAGGCCTCCTTTTAATAGAGAACCAGAACAAAGCATTAGCACATAGTGAATACACGAACTCCTAAAACTATGGTCATCACCGGGAGTGGTCCCGATTATTGTCACTTTGGGGTTGCCGGATCATAACACATAGTAGGTGACTATAGACTTGCAAGATAGGATCAAGAACTCACATATATTCATGAAAACATAATAGGTTTAGATCTGAAATCATGGCACTCGGGCCCTAGTGACAAGCATTAAGCATAGCAAAGTCATAGCAACATCAATCTCAGAACATAGTGGATACTAGGGATCAAACCCTAACAAAACTAACTCGATTACATGATAAATCTCATCCAACCCATCACCGTCCAGCAAGCCTATGATGGAATTACTCACGCACGGCGGTGAGCATCATGAAATTGGTGATGGAGGATGGTTGATGATGACGACAGCGACGAATCCCCCTCTCGGGAGCCCCGAACTGACTCCAGATCAGCCCTCCCGAGAGGTTTTAGGGCTTGGCGGCGGCTCCGTATCGTAAAACGCGATGATTTATTCTCCCCGATTTTTTTCTCTCCGAAAGCAAATATATAGAGTTGGAGTTGGCGTCGGAGGGCATCCAGGGGGCCCACGAGGTAGGGGCGCGCCCTAGGGGGGCGCCCCCACCCTCGTGAGAAGGGTGTGGGCCCCCTGGTCTTCATCTTGGGCGAGGATTTTTATTTTATTTTTTCTAAGGTGTTCCGTGGAGTTTCAGGTCATTCCGAGAATATTTGTTTTCTGCACATAAAACAACACCATGGCAATTCTGCTGAAAACAGCGTCAGTCCGGGTTAGTTCCATTCAAATCATACAAGTTAGAGTCCAAAACAAGGGCAAAAGTGTTTAGAAAAGTAGATACGACGGAGACGTATCATGCATCAAGGACATAATTCTTCTGTGCAGCAATGAGGATAATCCTCAGATCACAAAGCTAGTTTGCATGATTGCTACTAACATCTTTCAACATAGTTTTCTCTAGGAACATATCATAATTAAAACAGGGAAGCTATACGCGAGCAATTGATCTATAACATAGATATGCAAATACTATCAGGACTAAGTTCATGATAAATTTAAGTTCAATTAATCACATTACTTAAGAACTCCCACTTAGATAGACATCCCTCTAATCATCTAAGTGATCACGTGATCCATATCAACTAAACCATGTCCGATCATCACGTGAGATGGAGTAGTTTTCAATGGTGAACATCACTATGTTGATCATATCTACTATATGATTCACGCTCGACCTTTCGGTCTCAGTGTTCCGAGGCCATATCTGCATATGCTAGGCTCGTCAAGTTTAACCCGAGTATTCTGCGTGTGCCAAACTGGCTTGCACCCGTTGTATGTGAATGTAGAGCTTATCACACCCGATCATCATGTGGTGTCTCGGCACGACGAACTGTAGCAACGGTGCATACTCAGGGAGAACACTTATACCTTGAAATTTAGTGAGAGATCATCTTATAATGCTACGGCCGAACTAAGAAAAATAAGATGCATAAAGGATAAACATCACATGCTATCAATATAAGTGATATGATATGGCCATCATCATCTTGTGCCTTTGATCTCCATCTCCAAAGCACCGTCATGATCACCATCGTCACTGGCTTGACACCTTGATCTCCATCGAAGCATCATTGTCGTCTCGCCAACTATTGCTTCTATGACTATCGCTATCGCTTAGTGATAAAGTAAAGCAATTACATGGCGATTGCATTTCATACAGTAAAGCGACAACCATATGGCTCCTGCCAGTTGCTGATAACTCTGTTACAAAACATGATCATCTCATATAATAAAATTTAGCATCATTCCTGGACCATATCACATCACAACATGCCCTGCAAAAACAAGTTAGACGTCCTCTACTTTGTTGTTGCAAGTTTTACGTGGCTGCTACGGGCTGAGCAAGAACCGTTCTTACCTACGCATCAAAAACCATAACGCGGTATAGTGATTGTTGTTTCATCTTCAGAAAGAACCCTGTTCATTGAATCCGATTCAACTAAAGTTGGAGAAACTGACACCCAGTAGCCACCTATGTGCGAAGCACGTCGGTAGAACCAGTCTCGCGTAAGCATACGCGTAATGTCAGTCTGAGCTGCTTCATCCAACAATACCGCTGAATCAAGAATCAACTAGTGACAGCAGGCAATATGTGTATACCCACGCCCACAACTCCTTTGTGTTCTACTCGTGCATATAATATCTACGCATAGACCTGCTCTGATACCACTGTTGGGGAACGCAGTAATTTCAAAGAAATTCCTACGCACACATAAGATCTATCTAGGTGATGCATAGCAACGAGAGGGGAGAGTGTTGTCCACGTACCCTCGTAGACCGTAAGCGGAAGCTTTATGACAACGCGGTTGATGTAGTAGTACGCCTTCACGATCCGACCGATCCTAGCACCGAAGGTACGGCACCTCCGCAATCTGCACACGTTTAGCTCGGTGACGTCCCACGAACTCTAGATCCAGCTGAGTGTCGAGGGAGAGCTTCGTCAGCACGATGGCGTGATGACGGTGACGATGAAGTTACCGACGCAGGGCTTCGCCTAAGCTCTACAACGATATGACCAAGGTGGAAATCTGTGGAGGGGGGCACCGCACACGGCTAAGAGATCAACTTGTGTCTATGGGGTGCCCCCCTCCCCCGTATATAAAGGAGTGGAGGAGGGGAGGGCTGGCCCTCTCTATGGCGCGCCCTAGGGGGAGTCCTACTCCCACCGGGAGTAGGATACCCCCTTTCCCTAGTAGGAGTATGAGAGAAGGAAGGAAGGGGGGCCGGCCCCCCACCCAATTCGGATTGGGCTAGGGGGGCACGCCCTCCACCTTGGCCTTCCTCTCTCTATTCCACTAAGGCCCAATAAGGCCCATATACTCCCCGAGGGGTTTCGGTAACCTCCTCGTACTCCGGTAAATGCCCGAACTCATCAGGAACCATTCTGATGTCCAAACATAGGCTTCCAATATATTGATATTTATGTCTCGACCATTCCGAGACTCCTCGTCATGTCCGTGATCATATCCGGGACTCTGAACTACCTTCAGTACATCAAAACACATAAACTCATAATACCAATCGTCACCGAACATTAAGCGTGCGGACCCTACGAGTTCGAGAACTATGTAAACATGACCGAGACTCATCTCCAGTCAATAACCAATAGTGGAACCTGGATGCTCATATTGGTTCCTACATATTCTACGAAGATCTTTATCGGTCAAACCGCATAACAACATACGTTGTTCCCTTTGTCATCGGTATGTTACTTGCCCGAGATTCGATCGTCGGTATCTCAATACCTTGTTCAATCTCGTTACCGGCAAGTCTCTTTACTCGTTCCGTAATGCATCATCCCGTGGCTAACTCATTAGTCACATTGCTTGCAAGGCTTATAGTGATATGCATTACCGAGAAGGCCCAGAGATACCTCTCCGACAATCGGAGTGACAAATCCTAATCTTGATCTATGCCAACTCAACAAACACCATCGGAGACACCTATAGAGCATCTTTATAGTCACCCAATTACGTTGTGACGTTTGATAGCACACTAAGTGTTCCTACGGTATTCGGGAGTTGCATAATCTCATAGTCATAGGAACATGTATAAGTTATGAAGAAAGCAATAGCAATAAACTAAACGATCATAGTGCTAAGCTAACGGATGGGTCAAGTCAATCACATCATTCTCTAATGATGTGATCCCGTTCATCAAATGACAACTCATGTCTATGGTAAGGAAACTTTAGCCATCTTTGATTAACGAGCTAGTCAAGTAGAGGCATAGTAGTGACACTCTGTTTGTCTATGTATTCACACATGACTAAGTTTCCGGTTAATACAATTCTAGCATGAATAATAAACATTTATCATGATATAAGGAAATATAAATAACAACTTTATTATTGCCTCTAGGGCATATTTCCTTTAGAAAGAAGACCCCCTTTTATAGGACTCCTAAATCCAACCGTTATGTGCTCAGCCCGCACACAAAGTGGTACTACCGCTCCACGGATCGGTACTACCGCTCGGGCAGTAGATCCAGGAAAATAGAGCAAAGGCAAGGAACCTTGGGGAGGTATAGTCGCCGGAGCAGTACTACTGCTCATCCCAACGGTACTACCACGGGAGAAGCACAACACAAGAGTAGAGGAGGTAGGGCAGAGCAGAGCACGGCGACAGTACACCACCAGTGGTACTACCGCCCGACCGTGACGGTACTACCGCTTACAGGCGGTATTGCCGGACCTCACTGCCGTCCTACCACCGCTGAACCAGACACTAAAAACAGAACCCCCAGAATAAGCGGAAGTGCACACATAACTAGAACAGCAGAAGTACCGCTTACACACGGTACTACCGCCCGACTTGGATGGTACTGCCGCTTGCAAGCGGTACTACCACTGCCTAGAGTGGTACTACCGCAGGGGTGCATCAAGCAAGCCCCAAGCAAAATAGATGCAGCAAAAAACCCAGAACTGTCATAACTTCTGCATATGAGCTCCGAATTGGGCAAATTCAAGCTTGTTGGGTAGATGACGATGAGTACTATCCAAACATTGTGAGAAGGGGCAATAGAAAATGCCAATGATATAGAGGTTTAAAATCTTTATGAATGAAGAACCGGCATAAACCCCATCATCGAAAACATCATAGAAGATGCACATGGACTCTGTTTTCGGTGAACTCGAGTTTGTCATGAAGATGACCATAAGCTCTAGAACTCATAAAGAGAAACATCAAACAAGAACCAAGAAATATGATGCAAGGAAGCAATGGTTTGAGCTCTCTATGAACGATACAACCAAGCTACTCACTCGAGAGCCCCCCTTGATAGTATGTGTGACGCCCGGATATTTAAGCTACAGCAACCCTCCACTAATGATGCCATTTCATCACATTACTGTTGCTAACCCTCACTTGATCCAAATCACTCTTCATTTTCAAACTCAAATTTAAAGTCAAAAATTCAAATTCGCTAAACATGAAAACTAAAATGTTCAAAGTGTGGCAAATAATCTCTGGTTATTTGTCATGTTGGAACCAACCTCTTTTGGATTCCCAAGTGCCCCTAGAAATTTATTTAGTGGTCTGCCAACATTTAAAATTGGCCTTTTCAATTTTTAAAAATGGTTAGATAACTCCTTTTGACCTCAAACTTTTTGTGACTCCTAGAAATAATGTGCTTCAGTTATGTGCCAAGTTTCTTGTTCAACAAAAATCATTTGCTATTTTAACTAAATACAAAACTGAGACAATTATTTGACAGAATAGATTAAAGAGAAAAGAGCTAAATAGCTAATGTGCACATGGGCTTGTCGCACAGCACAACAGCCCAGCCCAACTACCCCTGTCTCCTTCTTTCCCTGTTCATCATAGGCGCCGTGGACGCACGCGCCACGTCCATGGCTTCGATTGCCACGCGTGGGCCATCCGGTCCTCCCCGGCGGCCACAAGACCTTCCCCCCTCCTGCTGAAACCCTAGCCCCTCATCCCCCCTCTCGCGCTGTTTCTTCTCTCCCGCAAGAAGCCGAGTCGCCGTCGCCGTGAACCCCGTCGTCCTCGCGCCGACCCAGCTCCCCGGCGCCTGGGAATCTGTCCAAGCGCTCCGCCATCGTCGACTACGTCGACTGCATGGACGGATTCAGCATCGGAGCCCCTACACCGAGTGGATCGAACTCGTCTTCCACATCGACGCCCGAAGATCGCCGCCGTCAACTCGATCCGCCTCGACCCCTTCAAGCTTCCCTGAGCCGTCTCCTTCCTCGAACGCCGACACCCTCGTCGTCGTCTCCGGCCACCCCGACCCGCCCCCTCGAGCCCGCTGCCACCTCCCTACGGCTCTTGGTGAGCCCCTCCTCCGTTTTCCTTCTCTTCTTTCCATCCCGTCGCCATAGCCTGCCGACCCCGTCGTGTTCGAACCCCGCGTACGCGTGTGCGCGTACTGCTACTACTGTTGTTGTTGCATGTGTACTACTGTTGTTGTTGTGCTGCCGCTAGCGCCGTCCATGCCCCACGCCTCCGGCCACCGCGCCTCCTCCGTCGCGGCTACCCGCCATGCCTGCCTGCACCGCGCTGTCGCCTGTCGGTGCACGCGCGCTCGCGGCTCTGCCTTGGCCCCCTGCCTGTGCCACCCTCGCCGGCCAGGCCCCGCGTGCCATGCCTCGCCGGCTCACCTGCTGCCGCCCGCGCCCCGGTGGCTTGCTGCGCCCGGCCCTGCCTCGGCGCGTGCTTGCCTGCTGCCGCAGCTGCCTGCCCGCGTCCGCCGTGCCCCGCTCTTGTACTGCTGCTGTCGCTTGAAGCCTGTTGCCCGTTGCCCTGCTGATGCTCTTATCGCTGCTCTGTTGATGTTGCTGCCTGCTACCGTTGGTACTTGCTATGCTCCTTCTGTTGTGCTACTGCTGCTGCGCCGCTGCCGCCCGCACCTGCTGCCATACCCGCCTGCGTGCACCCCAGCTGCGCCGCGCACGCGCGTCCACACCCACACCCACATGAGCCGGTGCCCTCCCCTGGTAGCGCGCGCTCGCCTGGACAGTGGCCGACTGGCCGTAGCCATGGCTCATGGCTCCCGTGCTGTGCGTGTGTGCACACATGGGGTTGGCCCTGTTTAATATAGTGTACTAAGTTAGATTAGTCTAATTGCCTAGCTAGTTCAACTAGTAGAGTATGACGTGAGGGCCACTTTGCATAATTAACCGAATTAAATGAATCTAATTCAGGTTCTGTCTATGACAGCAGGACCCACCCCCTGACTAAATTAGTTAATTCTTTTAAGTTGCCCATGTGACTACAACAGCTGGGTCCCACTGACCTTGCTGACCAGTTAGTTTGACTGTGTTGACTTTGACCCAGGCCCCACTTGTCTTTGACTCTTGCTACTCTGGCTAGCGCAGTCTAGGTATAAAAAGAATCAGCACTTTTATTTTTTAATTCAAGATAATTCTGGTAATTGCAGAAATCTTCTAAAACTTTGGATAATCATAGAAAATAAACTGTAGCTCCGATGCAAAAGTTTTCTAGATGAAAGATGACCAGAAAAATGAGATGAACCCGAATACGCTATCCAAATACCTGTCAGATGTCTCCATCACTGCAAACATGGAACCTTTCCGTCCGGTTCATCTGTCTGACAGATGTCCGAAACCGGGAAAATGTTCCAGTTATTTTCTCACTTCGTCTGCAACGTGTAGCATCGCGTTAGGTCACCCCCAACGCAACGTTTTGCTTTGTCATGATTCGTTGCTTTGTTATTTATTATGTTCCCCCTCCTTTACTTCTTTTCGGAAGACCCCGAGACCGTTGTCAATGCCCCCATGATCGACTACGTCTCCGACGACCCTTCTTCCTTTACAGCAGAGCTTCCAGGCAAGCAAACCCCTCCTTGAGCATTCCGATATCGCCCATTTCTTTCCCTCTCATGCTTTCATTAGAACTGCTACTGCTTTATGTATGATCCTACTCTGATGCATAGCCTGTTTTTGTTACCTGCTTTCATACCTTACCTGCTTATCCTAAACTTCTTAGTATAGGTTGGTTAGTGATCCATCAGTGACCCCCACCTTGTCCCAGTTGCCCCGCTTTATGTTCAATGACTCGATCAACGTGATCGACATCCAGGCCCCGACACCGCACATCACCCCCCTAGTTGTACGACTCTGTAGAGTTACCATCGAGTGCCGAGGGTGGAACCTCTCACATCACTCCTAATGAGATCGCAGTAGTGTAGCTATACGGCCAAGGTCAACAAGGGTGATTTCCTCCTTAACCACTTCCGTTACGGCTCTGTCGTGCAACCCCTCAAGTGTGAACCTCGAGGGTGGATCCTCTTATGTTCACCTTGATGATAACATCGAGTGGAATTCACCGAGGGTGATTCCTCGGATTTCCACCTTGGTGTTAGACACACAGTTACTATGGTTACTATGACTTTACACTGAACCATGTTACTAAAGACGGGTCGACCCTGAGGGGTACCCGCGCGAGATTAATAGCGAGTGATGTGGAGTCGGGTTGACCTGGAAGGTGCCCGCGAGATACTTACGAGGCGTGGTTGGGCATTCTTAGCCCTTGCCGCAAGTACTCGAGATGGGGCGATGGGGTCACATCGATCGTGAGTCTCTGCTCGTTACCGCGCTTTCCTAATCCACTACGATTTGGATATTTGATCCGAGGGGCCTCTGGCCTGATAGCACTAACCATCACGTGGGCATAGTATGGGCGTTCTGCATCATATACATCAGCCGAAGCTTAATAGACGTCAGCGACTGAGTGGCGCGCGCCGGGTTGGACTGGTAAGCACCTACCTTATTGAAGGAGGTAGCTAGGTCTGCTCACCGGCCGCATACGCAACGTGCAGGAGTTCCCGGGGAGATGGCCCATGACCCCTGGGGAATAGGTTTAGTCCGGCGTGCTGGCCCCTCTATTAAGCCTAGGTCGGGTTGCGGCGTATTGTTTGGCCGAGGCCGGACATGACCCAGGAAAGTGTGTCCGGCCGGAGTTAATCGAGCGTGGTGCGTAAGTTGGTGCACCCCTGCAGGGAAGAAAACATCTATCGATAGACTGTCCTACGGTAACGGACACTTGGAGTTGTATCCCGATCGATACAACTAGAACTGGATACTTGAGATGAGACATGGAGATGAGACTTGGAGATGAGATGATAACTGGATAGTATGGCTCTGGGTTTGCTTTCTCGCAGGGAGTCGAGAAAGGATCTCTGGCCGAGGTTGATAACACTTCTACTACTTTACTGTATGCTACTCTACTCTCTCCTTTTGCTGCAAGATGGTGGTTTCCAGAAAATGCTAGTCTTCGATAGGGCTAGCTTCTCCCCCTCTTATTCTGGCATTTCTGCAGCCCAGTCCACATATACAGCCTTCCTTTGATAATGTTGCATATGTAGTGTAGATCCTTGCTTGCTGAGTACTTCGGATGAGTACTCACGGTTGCTTTGCTTCCTCTTTTCCCCCTTTTTCCATCCTTCGCGGATATCGCAACCAGATGGTGGAGCCCAGGATCCCGACGCCACCTTCGACGACGACTGCTACTACATGAGGGTGCCTACTACTATGTGGAGGCCACCGACGACTAGGAGTAGTTAGGAGGCTCCCAGGCAGGAGACCTTGCCTTTTCGATCGATGTTGCTTTTGTGCTAGCCTTCTTAAGGCAAACTTGTCTAAACTTATGTCTGTACTCAGATATTGTTGCTTCCGCTGACTCTTGTGTTTTCGAGCTTACGTATTCAAGCCCTCGAGGCCCCTGGCTTGTAATATAAAGCTTGTATTATTTAAATTTGTGTCTAGAGTTGTGTTGTGATATCTTCCCGTGAGTCCTTGATTTTGGTCGTACACATTTGCGTGCATGATTAGTAAACGATTGAATCAAGGGCGTCACAAGTTGGTATCAGAGCCGACTGCCTGTAGGTAGCCCCCCTTTCCAACTCCTTGGCCGAAGTTGAGTCTAGTTACTAAAAAAAACTTTTACTAACATGGTTGTGTGCCTTACAGGCCCACGTTGCCATTTGGGTGGTATTAGGATCTTTTATTCCTCGTCTATACTCTTGGACTCTTATCTCTCTTCTATTCGGGTTAAACATTTACTAACTCTGACATTAGGTTCTCGTACCCACTTCCTCCCGGAGAGCCCCGACATTACAAATGATCGCTTGCTTCGCCAGAAGATTCTGCAGATACTCCTCGATGTTTGTCGAGACCCTGTGCCCATTGCCTTGCAGTTCCTGACCACAGATAATCCCCGTGAATAACATTCTTGCCGCTTGTACCTTCGTACCTAGTTGCTCCTATTATTACAAGATGTACTCTCCGTTGTTTTGAGAATCCTTTATGCCTTCTGCTTTGCGACTTCTTTTCGCACTACGGATAATTCGTTGAACCCGTTCATCCCCAGTTGTTCATATGCTTTCCAAAATACTTGGAATTACTATGTGATCTTCCGAAAATCCTCTGCAGCCTATTGCTCTTGATTCTCCTAGCCTACTTGCATTAGGATTAATTCCATATGTCTAGCAGTATTCTTTAAAATTCTTTGTGGTTGTCATTCTGTTCCTATGGATTCAACGTGTGAGCGAATACTCACAATCATCAATTAATCCTTGGAAATTTTCTTTCCGGCTTCGACATCGCTCCGGTTATGAGCTGGTTTTTGCCCAATCAAGATTTGATCATGTGCACCTTGAAGTCTAATCAACTTACTCATCTTTTGATCAGAGCCTCTGCTTCTGATCCTTCGACTTGAAATCATAACTCCTTTGTACTCAAGCATCAAATTATTCAGATGTTTCTATAATCCAATGCCTTTGCATTCCTTCCTTCTTCTGATTGAGTACTGATACTCACATCAGATCCATTAATGACCGCTGAATCCTTTGGTGGATTATTATCTGACAGTTTCCTTCATATTCAAAATTTTGTTCTCTCTTCCCCTGATACATATTGCCTTTGGTAAATTGTATTCTCTGCCTTCTCAACCATGCTCTGCCTTCGAGCTTGTGTTATTTTACTCGTGGAGTTTGTGGTATATGTTCCCAAGATGCCCCTATGGGTTGAACCTATGCCTTCCTTAATCCATGTGAACCCGAGAGTTTTCATGATTCATACTCTTCCGGTGTTTTGCCAGGTAACATTTCAACACTACAACTTCATCGAAAACGAGAAGTAAATGAAATTACATGCATTGAAGAAGTGGGAGTCGACCTTGAACTTTGTGTTCATGCCCGTGGACACGATGTAGATCTTATCATGGAAGCTTCTCTCAAAATTACTTATCCCCTTGGTATAAGATCATCTTATATCTAGGATTTGATCCTTTGCAACCGTCGTTCTGACCATGATTGTTCCCCTTTGATTCCATTTGTCGGACAAGTTAAAGCACTTGTCTTCTGCACATAAATGCATCTTCGCAACCTCTATTTTGATCTCCCGTCGAGTATTAGCCTCCGGTATCTCAAGGATAACAAAGAACCGTTTTGCTTCCTACGACTCTTCATCTGGTATTGCTTCTTAGCGATTTTAGATTTCCCTGGGTTTTGAATTGTTAGTCGATCGAGAACACCGATAAGTGAATCGATTTCGCACTCTGATTCAATAACTCTAAGTAATTTTCGTTGCTTACGAGTTTAGTAATCCTTCAAGTCATTCTAGCCTGATCGGCTATACCTTTACCGTGGTAACTTTTAACTGTGATACCTGGTCCTTCTTCCCGGAGCACAATTTTCGATGATGAGCTAAGCCTACGTCGATCTTCCTCGCCATGTCATTTTGCCTTGAACAACAAACTTGATTTCGAGTTTGTGTCGTACCCGTGGTTCCAATAACCTTTCGCTTCATCATTCCTTTGACTTGATGTCATCGCCGATCGATTACATCTTCATGAAACCTCTCGACAAATGTGTCGTGATCATCATCAACATTCTGAGCTATTCCAGGATATCAATCGAATTCATGATGAGAAATACAATCCTTGCCCCTTGATGATTTGTGTTATCATCGACAACATTCTTGCCTAACATGGTTGAGTCTAATTACTGGAAAAAAAACTTTTACTAACATGGTTGTGTGCCTTACAGGCCCACGTTGCCATTTGGGTGGTATTAGGATCTTTTATTCCTCGTCTATACTCTTGGACTCTTATCTCTCTTCTATTCGGGTTAAACATTTACTAACTCTGACATTAGGTTCTTGTACCCACTTCCTCCCGGAGAGCCCCGACATTACAAATGATCACTTGCTTCGCCAGAAGATTTTGCAGATACTCCTCGATGTTTGTCGAGACCCTGTGCCCACTGCCTTGCAGTTCCTGACCACAGATAATCCCCGTGAATAACATTCTTGCCGCTTGTACCTTCATACCCAGTTGCTCCTATTATTACAAGATGTACTCTCCGTTGTTTTGAGAATCCTTTATACCTTCTGCTTTGCGACTTCTTTTTGCACTACGGATAATTCGTTGAACCCGTTCATCCCCAGTTGTTCATATGCTTTCCAAAATACTTGGAATTACTATGTGATCTTCCAAAAATCCTCTGCAGCCTATTGCTCTTGATTCTCCTTGCCTACTTGCATTAGGATTAATTCCATATGTCTAGCAGTATTCTTTAAAATTCTTTGTGGTTGTCATTCTGTTCCTATGGATTCAACGTGTGAGCGAATACTCACAATCATCAATTAATCCTTGGAAATTTTCTTTCCGGCTTCGACATCGCTCCGGTTATGAGCTGGTTTTTGCCCAATCAAGATTTGATCATGTGCACCTTGAAGTCTAATCAACTTACTCATCTTTTCATCAGAGCCTCTGCTTCTCACCATTCGACTTGAAATCATAACTCCTTTGTACTCAAGCATCAAATTAATCAGATGTTTCTATAATCCAATGCCTTTGCATTCCTTCCTTCTTCTGATTGAGTACTGATACTCACATCAGATCCATTAAGGACCGCTGAATCCTTTGGTGGATTATTATCTGACAGTGTAACACCCTCGATGCGACTATAGCTCCCACGTGTCGAGGCACGACTTAGAGACATAATTGCATTGAAGGCATATGTCGCAAGTTAGGCAATCTTCACAAACATCCCATGTAATGTAATAATAAAAGGGGAGATAACATAGTTGGCTTACACTCTCCACGTCAATCAAGTACATAAATAACATTACATCATCCAAACACTCATGGCCCGACTACGGCGCCAAAATAATAGAGAACCCAACATGCGACACGGTCCCAGTCACCCCCAACTGGGCACCACTACTGATCCTCGGGAAAGGAAACATAGTATCATTGAGAGTCTTCGTCGAACTCCCACTTGAGCTCATACGCGTCTCCTGGAGCGGAATCATCAGGCCCTGCATCTGGTGTAATAGTAATCTGTGAGCCACATTGACTCAGCAATCTCGCACCCTCGCGCTCAAGACTATTTGAGCTTATAGGTAAGGCAAGGTGAAATATGAGTGGAGCTGCAGCAAGTGACTAGCAAGTATGGTGGCTAACTTATTCGCAAAAGAGAGCGAGAAGAGGAGGCAAAGCACGAGCGAGAAACTAGAGAGCAACTTGCGCAAACATTACTCCAACACCGTGTCCACTTCCCGGACTCCGCCGAGAAGAGGCCATCACGGTAACACACTCGGTTGTTACATTTTAATTAATTAAGGTTCATGTTATCTACAACCGGACGTTAACAAATTCCCATCTCCCATAACCGCGGGCACGGCTTTCGAAAGTTCAATCCCCGCAGGGGAGTCCCAACTTAGCCCATGACAAGCTCTCACGGTCAACGAAGGAATAGACCTCCTCCCAAGATGTTCCGATCAGACTCGGTATCTCGGTAACTCAAGACACTTCCACAGGTTAAAACAAGACCAGCAACACCACCCGAATGTGCCGACAAATCCCGATAGGAGCTGCACATATCTCTTTCTCAGGGCACACTCAGATTGTCCTAGGTACGGGTAGGCCAGCCCAGAGTTGGCCCTGGTGGCCACCGGTAGCTGACAGGTGGACCAACACTCAGAGGAGCACTAGCCGGGGGGGGGGTTAAAATAAAATGACCCTTGAGTCTGTAGTACCCAAGGGAAAGAAAAGGCTAGGAGGCTAATGGTAAAACCAATGTTGGGCATTGCTGGAAAAGCTTTAATCAAGGTGAAATATCAAGGGGTTCCCATTATAACCCAACCGCGTAAGGAACGCAAAATCCGGGAACATAACACCGATATGACGGAAACTAGGGCGGCAAGAGTGGAACAAAACACTAGGCGAGAGGCCGAGCCTTCCACCCTCTACCAAGTATATATATGCATTAAGATAACATAGCAATATAATGATATCCCAACAAGTAAATAAAGGTTCCAACAAGGAACGGCCTCCAATCTTCACCTGCTACTAGCTATGCTATAAGAGGGCTGAGCAAAGCGGTAACATGGCCAATCAACGGTTTGCTAGGACATGGTGGGTTAGAGGTTTGACATGACAATTTAGGAGGCTTTCAAGCAAGTGGTAGGCATCGTAGCAATGGCATAGCAAAAGAGCGAGCAAACTAGCATAGCAAAGATAGTAGTGATTTCGAGGGTATGATCATCTTGCCTGCACAGTTGTCAGAGTTGACCGGATCCTCAAAAGCAAACTCAACGGGCTCCTCGTTAGCGAACTCGTCTCCCGGCTCTACCCAAACAAGACAAACAAGCAACAAGTATACAATCAACCACGTGCAAGAACAAGCAATATGATGAAATGATGATATGCTATGCGAGATGCGATGCGGGATGCAAAATGCAAGATATGACAGGAAATGCAGGAACCTGGCCTCAACTTGGAATTCCAAGGGTGCCACTGGAAAGATGAGATGAAATCGCTTGAAAATGATATAAAGAACACCGGAATCGGAGTTACGGTTTGGAAATGGCAAGCGATTCAAATATGACACCGGTCTGCGATTTACAGCAAGTAGGCATCTAAATGCAACGAAATGAACATGCTACAGCACCCAAACATGACAACAAAATACATGGCAGGGAAGCATTCAAGATGCTTAACAAAAGTCTATCACTGAGCTACGGCCAATTCATCCATTAACAGGTTCAAACAAGCATGGCAAAAACGCAAATGGTAAAACAGATCTCAGACTCGGTGAAATTAACACTTGTCTGGAATTTCAGATCATATAGCCCTCTTCAGAGCAACAAAACAACATGCTACAGGACCTGAACATGACAAAGAAAGACATTGCATGGAGCTACTCAACAATCTTAACAAAAGTCCCTTAGTGACCTTGAGCCAAAAGGGATCACAAAATATACTAACAAGCACACGAACATAGCAAAAACATAATCAGTTTTCAGACTTAGTGAAAACTGGGACATGCTGAAACATAACTCGCGAAGGCATGTTTACGAGCTCGATGCACTCACTACAGTGCAAGTCATGGCAAGGCAAGCATACACCCATAAAGAAGGCACAAAACACAAGCTAGACGTGGCAAGAACAATGGCATAGTATGCACGGATCAACTACAATAACATCGGCAAAATCGCAAACAAGTTGACGATCTGCCCAGATTCACAACGAAGCAAAAGTAGAGCTCGATTGACTCAAGCTACGGAGATCCATAATTGCAAACAAAGACATGGATGGATATAGCACTACAACATTAACAAAACTCCCTTACTGATCATCCTCAAAAGAGGCACGGAACAATAGGAAACAGCAAGAACATATGGCATCGTGAGATAAACAATCCCAGGACTTAGTGAAATCACAAAGTCCCTGAAAACAGAATTAGCAAGTGCACCTCTTTGCAAGCTTGCACAAGTCACCACACACATCCTAAAAATATATGGGTTGCACCTCTGGATAGATGACAAATCCCTTAACAAAACATGTGAAGAAGTCACGGGCATAGCATGCACACAATAATCATGGCAAAAATGACAAAAGTGCTAAACGGAGTAACAGATCTGACAATTATCTCAAGTAGCCCTCTTCTAACAGCATTTCGGGCATCAAGGTGAGCTCAAATGAAAATGATGCAATGGAATGAAATGATGTACTCTCTGAGATGAACATTTGATATGCTATATGCCCAAATCGGAGCTACGGATGCAAAGTTACGGAGCCGCGAACATGGGCACTTGGGCTAAAAATCCTGGGGACTTCGCAAAAAAAATCAACCTCTCCTAGGGTTTACTGTAGCTCCGATCCAGATCTGGATCGCACGGAGCCCGAGGATCGCTGGGGTTGGGCCGGCCGGAGTCGAACTTGGCGAGGGGTGGCACGCCGGCCGGTGAGGGAGGAGGCGGCGAGGGGCGGCGACCGGGGCGGCGGTGGCTCGGGTCGCGCGCGGCGCCGGGGCACCGGGCAGCGGGCGGAGACGAGGGCCGGCGGGCGGAGACGAGACTCCGGCGCGGCGGCGGTGAGATTCCGGCGCGGCGGCGGCGATGGCCGGGTGCCACGTGGCAGCATCTGACTGGGCGCGGGGGGCGGCGGACGTTGTCCGGCCCGCTCCGGACACGTCCGGCGGCGGCGGATCTGGGATTTTTAGGGTTAGGGGGGAGAGGATCCGCGAATTGGAATGGGGGTGTATATATAGGCATAGAGGGGGCTAGGAGAGTCCAAATGAGGTGCGGTTTTCGGCCACGCGATCGTGATCGAACGCTCTAGGACATGGATCAGAGTTTGGTGGGTTTTGGGCCAAATTAGAGGGGTGTTGGGCTGCAACACACACGAGGCCTTTTCGGTCCCTCGGTTAACCGTTGGAGTACCAAACGAAGTCCAAATGATACGAAACTTGACAGGCGGTCTACCGGTAGTAAACCAAGGCCGCTTGGCAAGTCTCGGTCCAATCCGGAAATGTTTAATCCCCACACACGAAAGAAAGCTAGAAATGACCACCGGAGGAGAACGAAGCGCCGGAATGCAAAACGGACAACGAAAATGCTCGAATGCATGAGACGAACACGTATGCAAATGCAAAGCACATGATGACATGATATGAGATGCATGACAACAACAACAACACACGGAGACAAAAACCCGAACCCGAGGAAATAAATATAACTTAACGCCGGAAACGGCAAGAGTTGGAGTACAAATTGGGAAAGTTACATCCGGGGTGTTACAGACAGTTTCCTTCATATTCAAAATTTTGTTCTCTCTTCCCCTGATACATATTGCCTTTGGTAAATTGTATTCTCTGCCTTCTCAACCATGCTCTGCCTTCGAGCTTGTGTTATTTTACTCGTGGAGTTTGTGGTATATGTTGCCAAGATGCCCCTATGGGTTGAACCTATGCCTTCATTAATCCATGTGAACACGAGAGTTTCCACGAGTCATACTCTTCCGGTGTTTTGCCAGGTAACATTTCAACACTACAACTTCATCGAAAACGAGAAGTAAATGAAATGATATGCATTGAAAAAGTGGGAGTCGACCTTAAAATTTGTGTTCATGCCCGTGGACACGATGTAGATCTTATCATGGAAGCTTCTCTTAAAATTACTTATCCCCTTGGTATAAGATCATCTTATATCTAGGATTTGATCCTTTGCAACCATGGTTCTGACCATGATTGTTCCCCTTTGATTCCATTTGTTGGACAAGTTAAAGCACTTGTCTTCTGCAGATAAATGCATCTTCGCAACCTCTATTTTGATCTCCCATCAAGTATTAGCCTCCGGTATCTCAAGGATAACAAAGAACCGTTTTGCTTCCTACGACTCTTCATCTGGTATTGCTTCTTAGCGATTTTAGATTTCCCTGGGTTTTGAGTTGTTAGTCAATCGAGAACACCGATAAGTGAATCGATTTCGCACTCCGATTCAATAACTCTAAGTAATTTTCATTGCTTACGAGTTTAGTAATCCTTCAAGTCATTCCTAGCCTGATCGGCTATACCTTTACCGTGGTAACTTTTAACTGTGATACCTGGTCCTTCTTCCCAGAGCACAATTTTCGATGATGAGCTAAGCCTACGTCGATCTTCCTCGCCATATCATTTTTCCTTGAAC
Organism: Triticum urartu; assembly: GCF_056163025.1. Lineage (NCBI taxonomy): Eukaryota > Viridiplantae > Streptophyta > Magnoliopsida > Poales > Poaceae > Triticum > Triticum urartu. The sequence goes on from NC_141875.1 coordinate 178,448,275, forward strand.
AACAAACTTGATTTCGAGTTTGTGTCGTACCCGTGGTTCCAATAATCTTTCGCTTCATCATTCCTTTGACTTGATGTCATCGCCGATCGATTACATCTTCATGAAATCTCTCGACAAATGTGTCGTGATCATCATCAACATTCTGAGCTCTTGCAGGATATCAATCGAATTCATGATGAGAAATACAATCCTTGCCCCTTGATGATTTGTGTTATCATCGACAACATTCTTGCCTTCCCCAACACAAACTTGTTCATATAATTTTGGAAATACATCCTTTTTGACATGTCGATGGATTGTTGCTGAGCCCATCGTCCACACCCTCATTGTTTCCTTGCTGAAATTGTATGACTTATTTTCTAAATTGTTTCCGATTGATCCTTTGTGTATCCAAAGTTTGACCTTTGCTTGAAAACCATGTCAGTGCTATCTCGAAGCATGTATGTGGTAATCCGATCTTCAATAAGAACATTTGAAGCACGATACTAAATTTTCTTTATCAATTATCCAAACACCGTTGTATGGGTAATGTCATGAAATTCCTTTCCCCTTACCTAAATGGTTATACTTCTATCCTGTCATGGATATCATGCTTTGCTTGTCCTTGCGAAGGGTATACCCCTGAAATATGTGTTTAAACACATTTTCCTTTCCATTGTTCTGTTTAATCTGATAATTACATCTTCCTTTCCATTGTCTTGTTTAACCTTTCTTATTATCTATATGATCTAAGCAGAAATAATTCCCTGTTCATGTAAACACCTCGGTGTGAAAGCTCTGTCAGTAAGACCTTGTTACTATTCTTGATGACATTCCGATAACCACCGATGGATGAGAACTTTGCCTATTGGTCCGCCTCGTCTTAACGAGCAGGAAAATGGTTCTCTTTGTCCCTCGCCCTTGGTACCAACGTTGTTGCCAACATAATTGACAGGCTATCCTCTGACCTGCCTTGCTATCATGACCGTGCAAAATGATTAGCGCCTTCCTACTTTTAACCCTCATGTGGGCCCATAACCCACAGTTTTAGAGGATCGAAACCTGACTCTCCTGTACAACCTTGACTCCGAAATATTCTTTTCACTTGGCTTCGCATGTAAATCACGAGGCCACCTTCCTAGTGATCTATTCTGATATCAGATGCAATACTTATTCTCGATGCTCTGAACCCCCTTCACACCCCGTTTCAGAAATCGAACGATTGCCTACCTGGTTGAAGCTTCTTATTACACCTTCTCACCTTGCTCTCGACAAATTTCTTGAATTTCAACTCGAGAGATGCCTCTATGATGCGTTCACTAAGATAGCCCCCAAGTACTTATCTTGTGTTGAACTTCACCCTTCCCAAGTCTTTTCCCCTTGCTCGCCTTTGAATCTCGGGACGAGATTTCTTGTAGTGGAGGAGAATTGTGACGCCCGGATATTTAAGCTACAGCAACCCTCCACTAATGATGCCATGTCATCACATCGCTGTTGCTAACCCTCACTTGATCCAAATCACTCTTCATTTTCAAACTCAAATTTAAAGTCAAAAATTCAAATTCGCCAAACATGAAAACTAAAATGTTCAAAGTGTGGCAAATAATCTCTGGTTATTTGTCATGTTGGAACCAACCTCTTTTGGATTCCCAAGTGCCCCTGGGAATTTATTTAGTGGTCTACCAACATTTAAAATTGGCCTTTTCAATTTTTAAAAATGGTTAGATAACTCCTTTTGACCTCAAACTTTTTGTGACTCCTAGAAATAATGTGCTTCAGTTATGTGCCAAGTTTCTTGTTCAACAAAAATCATTTGCTATTTTAACTAAATGCAAAACTAAGACAATTATTTGATAGAATAGATTAAAGAGAAAAGATCTAAATAGCTAATGTGCACATGGGCTTGTCGCACAGCGCAACAGCCCAGCCCAACTACCCCTGTCTCCTTCTTTCCCTGTTCATCATAGGCGCCATGGACGCACGCACCGCGTCCATGGCTTCGATTGCCACGCGTCGGCCATCCAGTCCTCCCCGGCGGCCATAAGACCTCCCCCCTCCTGCTGAAACCCTAGCCCCTCATCCCCCCTCTCGTGTTGTTTCTTCTCTCCCGCAAGAAGCCAAGTCGCCGTCGCCGTGAACCCCGTCGTCCTCGCGCCGACCCAGCTCCCCGGCGCCTGGGAATCTGTCCAAGCGCTCCGCCGCCGTCGACTACGTCGACTGCGTTGACGGATTCGGCATCGGAGCCCCTACACCGAGTGGATCGAACTCGTCTTCCACATCGACGCCTGAAGCTCGCCGCCGTCAACTCGATCCGCCTCGACCCCTTCAAGCTTCCCTGAGTCGTCTCCTTCCTCGAACGCCGACGCCCTCGTCATCGTCTCCGGCCACGCCGACCCGCCCCCTGGAGCCCGCTGCCACCTCCCTACTACTCTTGGTGAGCCCCTCCTTCGTTTTCCTTCTCTTCTTTCCATCCCGTCGCCGTAGCCTGCCGACCCCGTCGTGTTCGAACCCCGCGTACGCATGTGTGCGTACTGCTACTACTGCTGTTGTTGCATGTGTACTACTGCTGTTGTTGTGCTGCCGCTAGCGCCGTCCATGCCCCACGCCTCCGGCCACCGCGCCTCCTCCGTCGCGGCTACCGGCCATGCCTGCCTGCACCGCGCTGTCGCCTGTCGGCGCACGCGCGCTCGCGGCTCCGCCTTGGCCCCCTGCCTGCGCCACCCTCGCCGGCCAGGCCCCGCGGGCCACGCCTTGCCGGCTCACCTGCTGCTGCCCGCGCCACGGTGGCTTGCTGCGCCCGGCCCTGCCTCGGCGCGTGCTTGCCTGCTGCCGCAGCTGCCTGCCCGCGTCCGCCGTGCCCCGCTCTTGTACTGCTGCTGCCGCTTGAAGCCTGTTGCCCGCTGCCCTGTTGATGCTCTTATCGCTGCTCTGTTGATGTTGCTGCCTGCTACCGTTGGTACTTGCTACGCTCCTTCTGCCGTGTTACTGCTGATGCGCAACCGCCGCCATACCCGCCTGCGTGCACCCCAGCCGCGCCGTGCACGCGCGTCCACACCCACGTGAGCCGGCGCCCTCCCCTGGTAGCGCGTGCTCGCCTGGACAGTGGCCGACTGGCCGTAGCCATGGCCCGTGGCTCCCGTGCTATGCGTGTGTGCACACATGGGGTTGGCCCTGTTTAATATACTGTACTAAGTTAGATTAGTATAACTGCCTAGCTAGTTCAACTAGTAGAGTATGACGTGAGGGCCACTTTGCTTAATTAACTGAATTAAATGAATCTAATTCAGGTTCTGTCTATGAATGCAGGACCCACCCCCTAACTAAATTAGTTAATTCTTTTAAGTTGCCCATGTGACTACAACAGTTGGGTCCCACTCACCTTGTTGACCTGTTAGTTTGACGGTGTTGACTTTGACCCAGGCCCCACTTGTCTTTGACTCTTGCTACTCTGGCTAGCGCAGTCTAGGTATAAAAAGAATCAGCACTTTTATTTTTTAATTTAAGATAATTCTGGTAATTGCAGAAATCTTTTAAAACTTTGGATAATCATAGAAAATAAACCGTAGCTCCGATGCAAAAGTTTTCTAGATGAAAGATGACCAGAAAAATGAGACGAACCCGAATACGCTATCCAAATACCTGTCAGGTGTCTCCATCACTACAAACATGGAACCTTTCCCTCCGGTTCATCTGTCTGATAGATGTCCGAAACCGGGAAAACATTCCAGTTATTTTCTCACTTCGTCTGCAATGTGTAGCATCGCGTTAGGTCACCCCCAACACAACGTTTTGCTTTGTCATGATTTGTTGCTTTGTTATTTATTATGTTCCCCCTCCTTTACTTCTTTTCGGTAGACCCCGAGACCATTGCCGATGCCCCCGTGATCGACTACGTCTCCGACGCCCTTCTTCCTTTACAGCAGAGCTTCCAGGCAAGCAAACCCCCCCCCCTTGAGCATTCCGATATCGCCCATTTCTTTCCCTCTCATGCTTGCATTAGAACTGCTACTCCTTTATGTATGATCCTACTCTGATGCAGAGCCTGTTTTTGTTACCTGCTTTCATACCTTACCTGCTTATCCTAAACTGCTTAGTATAGGTTGGTTAGTGATCCATCAGTGACCCCCACCTTGTCCTAGTTGCCCCGCTTTATGTTCAATGACTCGATCGACGTGATCGACGTCCAGGCCCCGACACCGCACATCACCCCCCTAGTTGTACGACTCTGTAGAGTTACCATCGAGTGTCGAGGGTGGAACCTCTCACATCACTCCTGATGAGATCGCAGTAGTGTAGCTATACGGCCGAGGTCATCGAGGGTGATTTCCTCCTTAACCACTTCCGTTACGGCTCTGTCGTGCAACCCCTCAAGTGTGAACCTCGAGGGTGGATCCTCTTACGTTCACCTTGATGATAACATCGAGTGGAATTCACCGAGGGTGATTCCTCGGATTTCCACCTTGGTGTTAGACACACAGTTACTATGGTTACTATGACTTTACACTGAACCATGTTACTAAAGACGGGTCGACCCTGAGGGGTACCCGCGTGAGATTAATAGCGAGTGATGTGGAGTCGGGTTGACCTGGAAGGTGCCCGCGAGATACTTACGAGGCGTGGTCGGGCATTCTTAGCCCTTGCCGCAAGTACCCGAGACAAGGTGACGGGGTCACATCGATCGTGAGTCTCTGCTCGTTACCGCGCGTTCCTAATCCACTACGATTTGGATATTTGATCCGAGGGGCCTCTGGCCTGATAGCACTAAACATCACGTGGGCATAGTATGGGCGTTCTGCGTCGTATACATCAGCCGAAGCTTAATAGACGTCAGCGATTGAGTGGCGCGCGCCGGGTTGGACTGGTAAGCACCTACCTTGTTGAAGGAGGTAGCTAGGTCTGCTCACCGGCCGCGTACGCAACGTGCAGGAGTTCCCGGGGAGATGGCCCATGACCCCTGGGGAATAGGTTTAGTCCGGCGTGCTGGCCCCTCTATTAAGCCTAGGTCGGGTTGCGGCGTATTGTTTGGCCGAGGCCGGACATGACCCAGGAAAGTGTGTCCGGCCGGAGTTAATCGGGCATGGTGCGTAAGTTGGTGCACCCCTGCAGGGAAGAAAACATCTATCGATAGCCTGTCCTGTAGTAACGGACACTTGGAGTTGTATCCCGATCGATACAACTAGAACTGGATACTTGAGATGAGACATGGAGATGAGACTTGGATATGAGATGATAACTGGATAGTATGGCTCTGGGTTTGCTTTCTCGCAGGGAGTCGAGAAAGGATCTCTGGCCGAGGTTGATAACACTTCTACTACTTTACTGTATGCTACTCTACTCCCTCCTTTTGCTGCAAGATGGTGGTTTCCAGAAAATGCTAGTCTTCAATAGGACTAGCTTCTCCCCCTCTTATTCTGGCATTTCTGCAGCCCAGTCCACATATACAGCCTTCCTTTGATAATGTTGCATATGTACTGTAGATCCTTGCTTGCTGAGTACTTCGGATGAGTACTCACGGTTGCTTTGCTTCCTCTTTTCCCCCTTTTTCCATCCTTCGCGGATGTGGCAACCAGATGGTGGAGCCCAGGATCCCGACGCCACCTTCGATGACGACTACTACTACATGAGGGTGCCTACTACTATGTGGAGGCCGCCGACGACCAGGAGTAGTCAGGAGGCTCCCAGGCAGGAGGCCTTGCCTTTTCGATCGATGTTGCTTTTGTGCTAGCCTTCTTAAGGCAAACTTGTCTAAACTTATGTCTGTACTCAGATATTGTTGCTTCCGCTGACTCTTGTGTTTTCGAGCTTACGTATTCAAGCCGTTGAGGCCCCTGGCTTGTAATATAAAGCTTGTATTATTTAAATTTGTGTCTAGAGTTGTGTTGTGATATCTTCCCGTGAGTCCTTGATTTTGATCGTACACATTTGCGTGCATGATTAGTAAACGATTGAATCAAGGGCGTCACAAGTTGGTATGAGAGCCGACTGCCTGTAGGTAGCCCCCCTTTCCAACTCCTTGGCCAAAGTTGAGTCTAATTACTGAAAAAAAAACTTTTACTAACATGGTTGTGTGCCTTACAGGCCCACGTTGCCATTTGGGTGGTATTAGGATCTTTTATTCCTCGTCTATACTCTTGAACTCTTATCTCTCTTCTATTCGGGTTAAACATTTACTAACTCTGACATTAGGTTCTCGTACCCACTTCCTCCCGGAGAGCCCCGACATTACAAATGATCACTTGCTTCGCCAGAAGATTCTGCAGATACTCCTCGATGTTTGTCGAGACCCTGTGCCCACTGCCTTGCAGTTCCTGACCATAGATAATCCCCGTGAATAACATTCTTGCCGCTTGTACCTTCGTACCCAGTTGCTCCTATTATTACAAGATGTACTCTCCGTTGTTTTGAGAATCCTTTATGCCTTCTGCTTTGCGACTTCTTTTTGCACTACGGATAATTCGTTGAACCCGTTCATCCCCAGTTGTTCATATGCTTTCCAAAATACTTGGAATTACTATGTGATCTTCCGAAAATCCTCTGCAGCCTATTGCTCTTGATTCTCCTTGCCTACTTGCATTAGGATTAATTCCATATGTCTAGCAGTATTCTTTAAAATTCTTTGTGGTTGTCATTCTGTTCCTATGGATTCAACGTGTGAGAGAATACTCACAATCATCAATTAATCCTTGGAAATTTTCTTTCCGGCTTCGACATCGCTCCGGTTATGAGCTGGTTTTTGCCCAATCAAGATTTGATCATGTGCACCTTGAAGTCTAATCAACTTACTCATCTTTTGATCAGAGCCTCTGCTTCTGATCCTTTGACTTGAAATCATAACTCCTTTGTACTCAAGCATCGAATTATTCAGATGTTTCTATAATCCAACGCCTTTGCATTCCTTCCTTCTTCTGATTGAGTACTGATACTCACATCAGATCCATTAAGGACCACTGAATCCTTTGGTGGATTATTATCTTACAGTTTCCTTCATATTCAAAATTTTGTTCTCTCTTCCCCTGATACATATTGCCTTTGGTAAATTGTATTCTCTGCCTTCTCAACCATGCTCTGCCTTCGAGCTTGTGTTATTTTACTCGTGGAGTTTGTGGTATATGTTGCCAAGATGCCCCTATGGGTTGAACCTATGCCTTCATTAATCCATGTGAACACGAGAGTTTTCACGAGTCATACTCTTCTGGTGTTTTGCCAGGTAACATTTCAACACTACAACTTCATCAAAAACGAGAAGTAACTGAAATGATATGCATTGAAGAAGTGGGAGTCGACCTTGAACTTTGTGTTCATGCCCGTGGACACGATGTAGATCTTATCATGGAAGCTTCTCTTAAAATTACTTATCCCCTTGGTATAAGATCATCTTATATCTAGGATTTGATCCTTTGCAACCGTGGTTCTGACCATGATTGTTCCCCTTTGATTCCATTTGTCGGACAAGTTAAAGCACTTGTCTTCTGTAGATAAATGCATCTTCGCAACCTCTATTTTGATCTCCCGTCGAGTATTAGCCTCCGGTATCTCAAGGATAACAAAGAACCGTTTTGCTTCCTACGACTCTTCATCTGGTATTGCTTCTCAGCGATTTTAGATTTCCTTGGGTTTTGAGTTGTTAGGCAATCGAGAACACCGATAAGTGAATAGATTTCACACTCCGATTCAATAACTCTAAGTAATTTTCGTTGCTTACGAGTTTAGTAATCCTTCAAGTCATTCCTAGCCTGATCGGCTATACCTTTACCGTGGTAACTTTTAACTGTGATACCTGGTCCTTCTTCCCGGAGCACAATTTTCGATGATGAGCTAAACCTACGTCGATCTTCCTCGCCATTTCATTTTTCCTTGAACAACAAACTTGATTCCGAGTTTGTGTCGTACCCATGGTTCCAATAACCTTTCGCTTCATCATTCCTTTGACTTGATGTCATCGCCGATCGATTTCATCTTCATGAAATCTCTCGACAAATGTGTCGTGATCATCATCAACATTCTGAGCTCTTCCAGGATATCAATCGAATTCATGATGAGAAATACAATCCTTGCCCCTTGATGATTTGTGTTATCATCGACAACATTCTTGCCTTCCCCAACACAATCTTGTTCATATAATTTTGGAAATACATCCTTTTTGACATGTCGATGGATTGTTGCTGAGCCCATCGTCCACACCCTCATCGTTTCCTTGCTGAAATTGTATGACTTATTTTCTAAATTGTTTCCGATGGATCCTTTGTGTATCCAAAGTTTGACCTTTGCTTGAAAACCATGTCAGTGCTATCTCGAAGCATGTATGTGGTATTCTGATCTTCAATAAGAACATTTGAAGCACGATACTAAATTTCCTTTATCAATTATCCAAACACCATTGTATGTTTAATGTCATGAAATTCCTTTCCCCTTACCTAAATGGTTATACTTCTATCCTGTCATGGATATCATGCTTTGCTTGTCCTTGCGAAGGGTATACCCCTGAAATATGTGTTTAAACACATTTTCCTTTCCATTGTTCTATTTAATTTGATAATTACATCTTCCTTTCCATTGTCTTGTTTAACCTTTCTTGTGATCTATATGATCTAAGCAAAAATAATACCCTGTTCATGTAAACACCTCGGTGTACAAGCTCTGTCAGTAAGACCTTGTTACTATTTTTGATGACATTCCGATAACCACCGATGGATGAGAACTTTGCCTATTGGTCCGCCTCGTCTTAACGAGCAGGAAAATGGTTCACTTTGTCCCTCGCCCTTGGTACCAACATTGTTGCCAACATAATTGACAGGCTATCCTCTGACCTGCCTTGCTATCATGACCGTGCAAAATGATTAGCGCCTTCCTACTTTTAACCCTCATGTGGGCCCATAACCCACAGTTTCAGAGGATCGAAACCTGACTCTCCTGTACAACCTTGACTCCGAAATATTCTTTGCACTTGGCTTCGCATGTAAATCGCGAGGCCACCTTCCTAGTGATCTATTCTGATAACAGATGCAATACTTATTCTCGATGCTCTGAACCCCCTTCACACCCCGTTTCAAAAATCGAACGATTGTCTACCTGGTTGAAGCTTCTTATTACACCTTCTCACCTTGCTCTCGGCGAATTTCTTGAATTTCAACTCGAGAGATGCCTCTATGACGCGTTCACTAAGATAGCCCCCAAGTACTTATCTTGTGTTGAACTTCACCCTTCCCGAGTCTTTTCCCCTTACTCGCCTTTGAATCTCGGGACGAGATTTCTTGTAGTGGAGGAGAATTGTGACGCCCGGATATTTAAGCTACAGCAACCCTCCACTAATGATGCCATGTCATCACATCGTTGTTGCTAACCCTCACTTGATCCAAATCACTCTTCATTTTGAAACTCAAATTTAAAGTCAAAAATTCAAATTCGCCAAACATGAAAACTAAAATGTTCAAAGTGTGGCAAATAATCTCTAGTTATTTGTCATGTTGGAACCAACCTCTTTTGGATTCCCAAGTGCCCCTGGGAATTTATTTAGTGGTCTGCCAACATTTAAAATTGGCCTTTACAATTTTTAAAAATGGTTAGATAACTCATTTTGACCTCAAACTTTTTGTGACTCCTAGAAATAATGTGCTTCAGTTATGTGCCAAGTTTCTTGTTCAACAAAAATCATTTGCTATTTTAACTAAATGCAAAACTGAGACAATTATTTGACAGAATAGATTAAAGAGAAAAGAGCTAAATAGCTAATGTGCACATGGGCTTGCGCACAGCGCAACAGCCCAGCCCAACTACCCCTGTCTCCTTCTTTCCCTGTTCATCATAGGCGCCATGGACGCACGCGCTGCGTCCATGGCTTTGATTGCCACGCGTGGGCCATCCGGTCCTCCCCGGCGGCCACAAGACCTCCCCCCTCCTGCTGAAACCCTAGCCCCTCATCCCCCCTCTCGCGATGTTTCTTCTCTCCCGCAAGAAGCCGAGTGGCCGTCACCGTGAACCCCGTCGTCCTCGCGCCGACCCAGCTCCCCGGCGCCTGGGAATCTGTCCGAGCGCTCCGCCGTCGTCGACTACGTCTACTGCATGGACGGATTCGGCATCGGAGCCCCTACACCAAGTGGATCAAACTCGTCTCCCACATCAACGCCTGAAGCTCGCCGCCGTCAACTCGATCCGCCTCGACCCTTCAAGCTTCCCTGAGTCGTCTCCTTCCTCGAACGCCGACGCCCTCGTTATCGTCTCCGGCCACCCCGACCTGCCCCCTCGAGCCCGCTGCCACCTCCCTACGGCTCTTGGTGAGCCCCTCCTCCGTTTTCCTCCTCTTCTTTCCATCCCATCGCCGTAGCCTGCTGACCCCGTTGTGTTCGAACCCCGCGTACGCGTGTGCGCGTACTGCTACTACTGCTGTTGTTGCATGTGTACTACTGCTGTTGTTGTGCTGCCGCTAGCGCCGTCCATGCCCCATGCCTCCGGCCACCGCGCCTCCTCCGTCGCGGCTACCCGCCATGCCCGCCTGCGCCGCGCTGTCGACTGTCGGCGCACGCGCGCTCGCGGCTCCGCCTTGGCCCCCTGCCTGCGCCACCCTCGCCGGCCAGGCCCCGCGCGCCACGCCTCGCCAGCTCACCTGCTGCCGCCCGCGCCCCGGTGGCTTGCTACGCCTGGCCCTGCCTCGGCGCGTGCTTGCCTGCTGCCGCAGCTGCCTGCCCGCGTCCGTCGTGCCCCGCTCTTGTACTGTTGTTGCCGCTTGAAGCCTGTTGCTCGCTGCCCTGCTGATGCTCTTATCGCTGCTCTGTTGATGTTGGTGCCGGCTACCGTTGGTACTTGCCACGCTCCTTCTGCCGTGCTACTGCTGCTGCCGCCCGCACCCGCCGCCATACCCGCCTGCGTGCACCCCAGCCGCGCCGCGCACGCGCGTCCACACCCACATGAGCCGGCACCCTCCCCTGGTAGCGCGCGCTCGCCTGGACAGTGGCCGATTGGCCGTAGCCATGGCCCGTGGCTCCCGTGCTGTGCGTGTGTGCACACATGGGGTTGGCCCTGTTTAATATACTGTACTAAGTTAGATTAGTATAACTGCCTAGCTAGTTCAACTAGTAGAGTATGACGTGAGGGCCACTTTGCTTAATTAACCGAATTAAATGAATCTAATTCAGGTTCTGTCTATGAAAGCAGGACCCACCCCCTAACTAAATTGGTTAATTCTTTTAAGTTGCCCATGTGACTACAACAGTTGGGTCCCACTCACCTTGTTGACCAGTTAGTTTGACGGTGTTGACTTTGACCCAGGCCCCACTTGTCTTTGACTCTTGCTACTCTGGCTAGCGCAGTCTAGGTATAAAAAGAATCAGCACTTTTATTTTTTAATTTAAGATAATTCTGGTAATTGCAGAAATCTTTTAAAACTTTGGATAATCATAGAAAATAAACCGTAGCTCCGATGCAAAAGTTTTCTAGATGAAAGATGACCAGAAAAATGAGACGAACCTGAATACGCTATCCAAATACCTGTCAGGTGTCTCCATCACTACAAACATGGAACCTTTCCCTCCGGTTCATCTGTCTGACAGATGTCCGAAACCGGGAAAACGTTCCAGTTATTTTCTCACTTCGTCTGCAACGTGTAGCATCGCGTTAGGTCACCCCCAACACAACGTTTTGCTTTGTCATGATTTGTTGCTTTGTTATTTATTATGTTCCCCCTCCTTTACTTCTTTTCGGTAGACCCCGAGACCATTGCCGATGCCCCCGTGATCGACTACGTCTCCGACGCCCTTCTTCCTTTACAGCAGAGCTTCGAGGCAAGCAAACCCCCCCTTGAGCATTCCGATATCGCCCATTTCTTTCCCTCTCATGCTTGCATCAGAACTGCTACTGCTTTATGTATGATCCTACTCTGATGCATAGCCTGTTTTTGTTACCTGCTTTCATACCTTACCTGCTTATCCTAAACTGCTTAGTATAGGTTGGTTAATGATCCATCAGTGACCCCCACCTTGTCCCAGTTGCCCCGCTTTATGTTCAATGACTCGATCGACGTCCAGGCCCCGACACCGCACATCACCCCCCTAGTTGTACGACTCTGCAGAGTTACCATCGAGTGCCGAGGGTGGAACCTCTCACATCACTCCTGATGAGATCGCAGTAGCGTAGCTATACGGCCGAGGTCATCGAGGGTGATTTCCTCCTTAACCACTTCCGTTACGGCTCTGTCGTGCAACCCCTCAAGTGTGAACCTCGAGGGTGGATCCTCTTACGTTCACCTTGATGATAACATCGAGTGGAATTCACCGAGGGTGATTCCTCGGATTTCCACCTTGGCGTTAGACACACAGTTACTATGGTTACTATGACTTTACACTGAACCATGTTACTAAAGATGGGTCGACCCTGAGGGGTACCCGCGCGAGATTAATAGCGAGTGATCTGGAGTCGGGTTGACCTGGAAGGTGCCCGCGAGATACTTACGAGGTGTGGTCGGGCATTCTTAGCCCTTGTCGCAAGTACTAGAGAATAGGCGACGGGGTCACATCGATCGTGAGTCTCTGCTCGTTACCGCGCGTTCCTAATCCACTACGATTTGGATATTTGATCCGAGGGGCCTCTGGCCTGATAGCACTAACCATCACGTGGGCATAGTATGGGCGTTCTGCGTCGTATACATCAGCCGAAGCTTAATAGACGTCAGCGACTGAGTGGCGCGCGCCGGGTTGGACTGGTAAGCACCTACCTTGTTGAAGGAGGTAGCTAGGTCTGCTCACCGGCCGCGTACGCAACGTGCAGGAGTTCCCGGGGAGATGGCCCATGACCCCTGGGGAATAGGTTTAGTCCGGCGTGCTGGCCCCTCTATTAAGCCTAGGTCGGGTTGCGGCGTATTGTTTGGCCGAGGCCGGACATGACCCAGGAAAGTGTGTCCGGCCGGAGTTAATCGAGCGTGGTGCGTAAGTTGGTGCACCCCTGCAGGGAAGAAAACATCTATCGATAGCCTGTCCTATAGTAATGGACACTTGGAGTTGTATCCCGATCGATACAACTAGAACTGGATACTTGAGATGAGACATGGAGATGAGACTTGGATATGATATGATAACTGGATAGTATGGCTCTGGGTTTGCTTTCTCGCAGGGAGTCGAGAAAGGATCTCTGGCCGAGGTTGATAACACTTCTACTACTTTACCGTATGCGACTCTACTCTCTCCTTTTGCTGCAAGATGGTGGTTTCCAGAAAATGCTAGTCTTCGATAGGGCTAGCTTCTCCCCCTCTTATTCTGGCATTTCTGCAGCCCAGTCCACATATACAGCCTTCCTTTGATAATGTTGCATATGTAGTGTAGATCCTTGCTTGCTGAGTACTTCGGATGAGTACTCACGGTTGCTTTGCTTCCTCTTTTCCCCCTTTTTCCATCCTTCGCGGATATCGCAACCAGATGGTGGAGCCCAGGATCCCGACGCCACCTTCGACGACGACTGCTACTACATGAGGGTGCCTACTACTATGTGGAGGCCACCGACGACTAGGTGTAGTTAGGAGGCTCCCAGGCAGGAGACCTTGCCTTTTCGATCGATGTTGCTTTTGTGCTAGCCTTCTTAAGGCAAACTTGTCTAAACTTATGTCTGTACTCAGATATTGTTGCTTCCGCTGACTCTTGTGTTTTCGAGCTTACGTATTCAAGCCCTCGAGGCCCCTGGCTTGTAATATAAAGCTTGTATTATTTAAATTTGTGTCTAGAGTTGTGTTGTGATATCTTCCCGTGAGTCCTTGATTTTGGTCGTACACATTTGCGTGCATGATTAGTAAACGATTGAATCAAGGGCGTCACAAGTTGGTATCAGAGCCGACTGCCTGTAGGTAGCCCCCCTTTCCAACTCCTTGGCCGAAGTTGAGTCTAGTTACTGAAAAAAAACTTTTACTAACATGGTTGTGTGCCTTACAGGCCCACGTTGCCATTTGGGTGGTATTAGGATCTTTTATTCCTCGTCTATACTCTTGGACTCTTATCTCTCTTCTATTCGGGTTAAACATTTACTAACTCTGACATTAGGTTCTCGTACCCACTTCCTCCCGGAGAGCCCCGACATTACAAATGATCGCTTGCTTCGCCAGAAGATTCTGCAGATACTCCTCGATGTTTGTCGAGACCCTGTGCCCATTGCCTTGCAGTTCCTGACCACAGATAATCCCCGTGAATAACATTCTTGCCGCTTGTACCTTCGTACCCAGTTGCTCCTATTATTACAAGATGTACTCTCGTTGTTTTGAGAATCCTTTATGCCTTCTGCTTTGCGACTTCTTTTCGCACTACGGATAATTCGTTGAACCCGTTCATCCCCAGTTGTTCATATGCTTTCCAAAATACTTGGAATTACTATGTGATCTTCCGAAAATCCTCTGCAGCCTATTGCTCTTGATTCTCCTTGCCTACTTGCATTAGGATTAATTCCATATGTCTAGCAGTATTCTTTAAAATTCTTTGTGGTTGTCATTCTGTTCCTATGGATTCAACGTGTGAGCGAATACTCACAATCATCAATTAATCCTTGGAAAATTTCTTTCCGGCTTCGACATCGCTCCGGTTATGAGCTGGTTTTTGCCCAATCAAGATTTGATCATGTGCACCTTGAAGTCTAATCAACTTACTCATCTTTTGATCAGAGCCTCTGCTTCTGATCCTTCGACTTGAAATCATAACTCCTTTGTACTCAAGCATCGAATTATTCAGATGTTTCTATAATCCAATGCCTTTGCATTCCTTCCTTCTTCTGATTGAGTACTGATACTCACATCAGATCCATTAATGACCGCTGAATCCTTTGGTGGATTATTATCTGACAGTTTCCTTCATATTCAAAATTTTGTTCTCTCTTCCCCTGATACATATTGCCTTTGGTAAATTGTATTCTCTGCCTTCTCAACCATGCTCTGCCTTCGAGCTTGTGTTATTTTACTCGTGGAGTTTGTGGTATATGTTCCCAAGATGGCCCTATGGGTTGAACCTATGCCTTCCTTAATCCATGTGAACCCGAGAGTTTTCACGAGTCATACTCTTCCGGTGTTTTGCCAGGTAACATTTCAACACTACAACTTCATCGAAAACGAGAAGTAAATGAAATGATATGCATTGAAGAAGTGGGAGTCGACCTTGAACTTTGTGTTCATGCCCGTGGACACGATGTAGATCTTATCATGGAAGCTTCTCTTAAAATTACTTATCCCCTTGGTATAAGATCATCTTATATCTAGGATTTGATCCTTTGCAACCGTGGTTCTGACCATGATTGTTCCCCTTTGATTCCATTTGTCGGACAAGTTAAAGCACTTGTCTTCTGCAGATAAATGCATCTTCGCAACCTCTATTTTGATCTCCCATCGAGTATTAGCCTCCGGTATCTCAAGGATAACAAAGAACCGTTTTGCTTCCTACGACTCTTCATCTGGTATTGCTTCTCAGCGATTTTAGATTTCCCTGGGTTTTGAGTTGTTAGTCAATCGAGAACACCGATAAGTGAATCGATTTCGCACTCCGATTCAATAACTCTAAGTAATTTTCGTTGCTTACGAGTTTAGTAATCCTTCAAGTCATTCCTAGCCTGATCGGCTATACCTTTACCGTGGTAACTTTTAACTGTGATACCTGGTCCTTCTTCCCGGAGCTCAATTTTCGATGATGAGCTAAACCTACGTCGATCTTCCTCGCCATATCATTTTTCCTTGAACAACAAACTTGATTTCGAGTTTGTGTCATACCCGTGGTTCCAATAACCTTTCGCTTCATCATTCCTTTGACTTGATGTCATCGCCGATCGATTACATCTTCATGAAATCTCTCGACAAATGTGTCGTGATCATCATCAACATTCTGAGCTCTTCCAGGATATCAATCGAATTCATGATGAGAAATACAATCCTTGCCCCTTGATGATTTGTGTTATCATCGACAACATTCTTGCCTTCCCCAACACAATCTTGTTCATATAATTTTGGAAATACATCCTTTTTGACATGTCGATGGATTGTTGCTGAGCCCATCGTCCACACCCTCATCGTTTCCTTGCTGAAATTGTATGACTTATTTTCTAAATTTTTTCTGATGGATCCTTTGTGTATCCAAAGTTTGACCTTTGCTTGAAAACCATGTCAGTGCTATCTCGAAGCATGTATGTGGTAATCCGATCTTCAATAAGAACATTTGAAGCACGATACTAAATTTTCTTTATCAATTATCCAAACACCATTGTATGGGTAATGTCATGAAATTCCTTTCCCCTTACCTAAATGGTTATACTTCTATCCTGTCATGGATATCATGCTTTGCTTGTCCTTGCGAAGGGTATACCCCTGAAATATGTGTTTAAACACATTTTCCTTTCCATTGTTCTGTTTAATCTGATAATTACATCTTCCTTTCCATTGTCTTGTTTAACCTTTCTTGTGATCTATATGATCTAAGCAGAAATAATTCCCTGTTCATGTAAACACCTCGATGTACAAGCTCTGTCAGTAAGACCTTGTTACTATTGTTGATGACATTCCGATAACCACCGATGGATGAGAACTTTGCCTATTGGTCCGCCTCGTCTTAACGAGCAGGAAAATGGTTCTCTTTGTCCCTCGCCCTTGGTACCAATGTTGTTGCCAACATAATTGACAGGCTATCCTCTGACCTGCCTTGCTATCATGACCGTGCAAAATGATTAGCGCCTTCCTACTTTTAACCCTCATGTGGGCCCATAACCCACAGTTTTAGAGGATCGAAACCTGACTCTCCTGTACAACCTTGACTCCGAAATATTCTTTGCACTTGGCTTCGCATGTAAATCGCGAGGCCACCTTCCTAGTGATCTATTCTGATATCAGATGCAATACTTATTATCGATGCTCTGAACCCCCTTCACACCCCGTTTCAGAAATCGAGCAATTGCCTACCTGGTTGAAGCTTCTTATTACACCTTCTCACCTTGCTCTCGACGAATTTCTTGAATTTCAACTCGAGAGATGCCTCTATGACGCGTTCACTAAGATAGCCCCCAAGTACTTATCTTGTGTTGAACTTCACCCTTCCCAAGTCTTTTCCCCTTACTCGCCTTTGAATCTCGGGACGAGATTTCTTGTAGTGGAGGAGAATTGTGACGCCCGGATATTTAAGCTACAGCAACCCTCCACTAATGATGCCATGTCATCACATCGCTGCTGCTAACCCTCACTTGATCCAAATAACTCTTCATTTTCAAACTCAAATTTAAAGTCAAAAATTCAAACTCGCCAAACATGAAAACTAAAATGTTCAAAGTGTGGCAAATAATCTCTGGTTATTTGTCATGTTGGAACCAACCTCTTTTGGATTCCCAAGTGCCCCTGGGAATTTATTTAGTGGTCTGCCAACATTTAAAATTGGCCTTTTCAATTTTTAAAAATGGTTAGATAACTCATTTTGACCTCAAACTTTTTGTGACTCCTAGAAATAATGTGCTTCAGTTATGTGCCAAGTTTCTTGTTCAACAAAAATCATTTGCTATTTTAACTAAATGCAAAACTGAGACAATTATTTGACAGAATAGATTAAAGAGAAAAGAGCTAAATAGCTAATGTGCACATGGGCTTGTCGCACAGCGCAACAGCCCAGCCCAACTACCCCTGTCTCCTTCTTTCCCTGTTCATCATAGGCACCGTGGACGCACGCGCCGCGTCCATGGCTTCAATTGCCACGCGTCGGCCATCCAGTCCTCCCCGGCGGCCATAAGACCTACCCCCTCCTGCTGAAACCCTAGCCCCTCATCCCCCCTCTCGCGTTGTTTCTTCTCTCCCGCAAGAAGCCATGTCGCCGTCGCCGTGAACCCCGTCGTCCTCGCGCCGACCCAGCTCCCCGGCGCCTGGGAATCTGTCCAAGCGCTCCGCTGTCGTCGACAACGTCGACTGCATGGACGGATTCGGCATCGGAGCCCCTACACCGAGTGGATCGAACTCGTCTTCCACATTGGCGCCTGAAGCTCGCCGTCGTCAACTCGATCCGCCTCGACCCCTTCAAGCTTCCCTGAGTCGTCTCCTTCCTCGAACGCCGACGCCCTCGTCATCGTCTCCGGCCACCCCGACCCGCCCCCTCGAGCCCGCTGCCACCTCCCTACGGCTCTTGGTGAGCCCCTCCTCCGTTTTCCTTCTCTTCTTTCCATCCCGTCGCCATAGCCTGCCGACCCCGTCGTGTTCGAACCCCGCGTACGCGTGTGCGCGTACTGCTACTACTGTTGTTGTTGCATGTGTACTACTGTTGTTGTTGTGCTGCCGCTAGCGCCGTCCATGCCCCACGCCTCCCGCCACCGCGCCTCCTCCATCGCGGCTACCCGCCATGCCTGCCTGCACCGCGCTGTCGCCTGTCGGTGCACGCGCGCTCGCGGCTCTGCCTTGGCCCCCTGCCTGTGCCACCCTCGCCGGCCAGGCCCCGCGTGCCATGCCTCGCCGGCTCACCTGCTGCCGCCCGCGCCCCGGTGGCTTGCTGCGCCCGGCCCTGCCTCGGCGCGTGCTTGCCTGCTGCGCAGCTGCCTGCCCGCGTCCGCCGTGCCCCGCTCTTGTACTGCTGCTGCCACTTGAAGCCTGTTGCCCGTTGCCCTGCTGATGCTCTTATCGCTGCTCTGTTGATGTTGCTGCCTGCTACCATTTGTACTTGCTATGCTCCTTCTGCCGTGTTACTGCTGCTGCGCACCCGCCGCTATACCCGCCTGCGTGCACCCAAGCCGCGCCGCGCACGCGCGTCCACACCCACATGAGCCGGCGCCCTCCCCTGGTAGCGCGTGCTCGCCTGGACAGTGGACGACTGGCCGTAGCCATGGCCCGTGGCTCCCGTGCTATGCGTGTGTGCACACATGGGGTTGGCCCTGTTTAATATACTGTACTAAGCTAGATTAGTCTAACTGCCTAGCTAGTTCAACTAGTAGAGTATGACGTGAGGGCCACTTTGCTTAATTAACCGAATTAAATGAATCTAATTCAGGTTCTTTCTATGACAGCAGGACCCACCCCCTAACTAAATTAGTTAATTCTTTTAAGTTGCCCATGTGACTACAACAGTTGGGTCCCACTCACCTTGTTGACCAGTTAGTTTGATGGTGTTGACTTTGACCCAGGCCCCACTTGTCTTTGAATCTTGCTACTCTGGCTAGCGCAGTCTAGGTATAAAAAGAATCAGCACTTTTATTTTTTAATTTAAGATAATTCTGGTAATTACAGAAATCTTTTAAAACTTTGGATAATCATAGAAAATAAACTGTAGCTCCGATGCAAAAGTTTTCTAGATGAAAGATGACCAGAAAAATGAGACGAACCCGAATACGCTATCCAAATACCTGTCAGATGTCTCCATCACTACAAACATGGAACCTTTCCCTCCGGTTCATCTGTCTGACAGATGTCCGAAACCGGGAAAACGTTCCAGTTATTTTCTCACTTCGTCTGCAACGTGTAGCATCGCGTTAGGTCACCCCCAACGCAACATTTTGCTTTGTCATGATTCGTTGCTTTGTTATTTATTATGTTCCCCCTCCTTTACTTCTTTTCAGTAGACCCCGAGACCATTGTCGATGCCCCCGTGATCGACAACGTCTCCGACGACCCTTCGTCCTTTACAGCAGAGCTTCCAGGCAAGCAAACCCCCCCTTGAGCATTCCTATATCGCCCATTTCTTTCCCTCTCATGCTTGCATTAGAACTGCTACTGCTTTATGTATGATCCTACTCTGATGCATAGCCTGTTTTTGTTACCTGCTTTCATACCTTACCTGCTTATCCTAAACTGCTTAGTATAGGTTGGTTAGTGATCCATCAGTGACCCCCACCTTGTCCCAGTTGCCCCACTTTATGTTCAATGACTCGATCAACGTGATCGACGTCCAGGCCCCGACACCGCACATCACCCGCCTAGTTGTATGACTCTGCAGAGTTACCATCGAGTGCCGAGGGTGGAACCTCTCACATCACTCCTGATGAGATCGCAGTAGTGTAGCTATACGGCCGAGGTCATCGAGGGTGATTTCCTCCTTAACCACTTCCGTTACGGCTCTGTCGTGCAACCCCTCAAGTGTGAACCTCGAGGGTGGATCCTCTTACGTTCACCTTGATGATAACATCGAATGGAATTCACCGAGGGTGACTCCTCGGGTTTCCACCTTGGTGTTAGACACACAGTTACTATGGTTACTATGACTTTACACTGAACCATGTTACTAAAGACGGGTCGACCCTGAGGGGTACCCGCACGAGATTAATAGCGAGTGATGTGGAGTCGGGTTGACCTGGAAGGTGCACGCGAGATACTTACGAGGCGTGGTCGGGCATTCTTAGCCCTTGCCGCAAGTACTCGAGACGAGGCGACGGGGTCACATCGATCGTGAGTCTCTGCTCATTACCGCGCATTCCTAATCCACTACGATTTGGATATTTGATCCGAGGGGCCTCTGGCCTGATAGCACTAACCATCACGTGGGCATAGTATGGGCGTTCTGCGTCGTATACATCAGCCGAAGCTTAATAGACGTCAGCGACTGAGTGGCGCGCGCCGGGTTGGACTGGTAAGCACCTACCTTGTTGAAGGAGGTAGCTAGGTCTGCTCACCGGCCGCGTACGCAACGTGCAGGAGTTCCCGGGGAGATGGCCCATGACCCCTGGGGGAATAGGTTTAGTCCGGCGTGCTGGCCCCTCTATTAAGCCTAGGTCGGGTTGCGGCGTATTGTTTGGCCGAGGCCGGACATGACCCAGGAAAGTGTGTCCGGCCGGAGTTAATCGAGCGTGGTGCGTAAGTTGGTGCACCCCTGCAGGGAAGAAAACATCTATCGATAGCCTGTCCTATAGTAATGGACACTTGGAGTTGTATCCCGATCGATACAACTAGAACTGGATACTTGAGATGAGACATGGAGATGAGACTTGGATATGATATGATAACTGGATAGTATGGCTCTGGGTTTGCTTTCTCGCAGGGAGTCGAGAAAGGATCTCTGGCCGAGGTTGATAACACTTCTACTACTTTACTGTATGCTACTCTACTCCCTCCTTTTGCTGCAAGATGGTGGTTTCCAGAATATGCTAGTCTTCAATAGGACTAGCTTCTCCCCCTCTTATTCTGGCATTTCTGCAGCCCAGTCCACATATACAGCCTTCCTTTGATAATGTTGCATATGTAGTGTAGATCCTTGCTTGCTGAGTACTTCGGATGAGTACTCACGGTTGCTTTGCTTCCTCTTTTCCCCCTTTTTCCATCCTTCGTGGATGTCGCAACCAGATGGTGGAGCCCAGGATCCCGACGCCACCTTCGACGACGACTGCTACTACATGAGGGTGCCTACTACTATGTGGAGGCCGCCGACGACCAGGAGTAGTCAGGAGGCTCCCAGGTAGGAGGCCTTGCCTTTTCGATCGATGTTGCTTTTGTGCTAGCCTTCTTAAGGCAAACTTGCCTAAACTTATGTCTGTACTCAGATATTGTTGCTTCCGCTGACTCTTGTGTTTTCGAGCTTACGTATTCAAGCCCTTGAGGCTACTGGCTTGTAATATAAAGCTTGTATTATTTAAATTTGTATCTAGAGTTGTGTTGTGATATCTTCCCGTGAGTCCTTGATTTTGATCGTACACATTTGCATGCATGATTAGTAAACGATTGAATCAAGGGCGTCACAAGTTGGTATGAGAGCCGACTGCCTGTAGGTAGCCCCCCTTTCCAACTCCTTGGCCGAAGTTGAGTCTAATTACTGAAAAAAAATAAACCGTAGCTCCGATGCAAAAGTTTTCTAGATGAAAGATGACCAGAAAAATGAGACGAACCCGACTACGCTATCCAAATACCTGTCAGATGTCTCCATCACTACAAACATGGAACCTTTCCCTCCGGTTCATTTGTCTGACAGATGTCCCAAACCAGGAAAATGTTCCAGTTATTTTCTCACTCCTTCTGCAACGTGTAGCATCGCGTTAGGTCACCCCCAATGCAACGTTTTGCTTTGTCATGATTCATTGCTTTGTTATTTATTATGTTCCCCCTCATTTACTTCTCTTCGGTAAACCCCGAGACTGCTGTCGATGCCCCCGTGATCGACTACGTCTCCGACGACCCTTCTTCCTTTACAGCAGAGCTTCCAGGCAAGCAAACCCCCCCTTGAGCATTCCGATATCGCCCATTTCTTTCCCTCTCATGCTTGCATTAGAACTGCTACTGCTTTATGTACGATCCTACTCTGATGCATAGCCTGTTTTTGTTACCTGCTTTCATACCTTACCTGCTTATCCTAAACTGCTTAGTATAGGTTGGTTAGTGATCCATCAGTGACCCCCACCTTGTCCCAGTTGCCCCGCTTTATGTTCAATGACTCGATCAACGTGATCGACGTCCAGGCCCCGACACCGCACATCACCCCCCCCCCCTAGTTGTACGACTCTGCAGAGTTACCATCGAGTGCCGAGGGTGGAACCTCTCACATCACTCCTGATGAGATCGCAGTAGTGTAGCTATACGGCCGAGGTCATCGAGGGTGATTTCCTCCTTAACCACTTCTGTTACGGCTCTGTCATGCAACCCCTCAAGTGTGAACCTCGAGGGTGGATCCTCTTACGTTCACCTTGATGATAACATCGAATGGAATTCACCGAGGGTGACTCCTCGGGTTTCCACCTTGGTGTTAGACACACGGTTACTATGGTTACTATGACTTTACACTGAACCATGTTACTAAAGACGGGTCGACCCTGAGGGGTACCCGCGCGAGCTTAATAGCGAGTGATGTGGAGTCGGGTTGACCTAGAAGGTGCCTGTGAGATACTTACGAGGCATGGCCGGGCATTCTTAGCCCTTGCTGCAAGTACTCAAGACGAGGTGATGGGGTCACATCGATCGTGAGTCTCTGCTCGTTACCGTGCATTCCTAATCCACTACGATTTGGATATTTGATCTGAGGGGCCTCTGGCCTGATAGCACTAACCATCACGTGGGCATAGTATGGGCGTTCTACGTCGTATACATCAGCCGAAGCTTAATAGACGTCAACGACTGAGCGGCGCGCGCCGGGTTGGACGGGTAAGCACCTACCTTGTTGAAGGAGGTAGCTAGGTCTGCTCACCGGCCACGTACGCAACGTGTAGGAGTTCCCGGGGAGATGGCCCATGATCCCTTGGGGCATTGGTTTAGTCCGGCGTGCTGGCCCCTCTATTAAGCCTAGGTCGGGTTGCGGCGTATTTTTTGGCCGAGGCCGGACATGACCCAGGAAAGTGTGTCCGACCGGAGTTAATCGAGCGTGGTGCGTAAGTTGGTGCACCCCTGCAGGGAAGAAAACATCTATCGATAGCCTGTCCTACGGTAACGGACACTTGGAGTTGTATCCCGATCGATACAACTAGAACTGGATACTTGAGATGAGACATGGAGATGAGACTTGGATATGAGATGATAACTGGATAGTATGGCTCTGGGTTTGCTTTCTCGCAGGGAGTCGAGAAAGGATCTCTGGTCGAGGTTGATAACACTTCTACTACTTTACTGTATGCTACTCTACTCCCTCCTTTTGCTGCAAGATGGTGGTTTCCAGAAAATGCTAGTCTTCGATAGGACTAGCTTCTCCCCCTCTTATTCTGGCATTTATGCAGCCCAGTCCACATATACAGCCTTCCTTTGATAATGTTGCATATGTAGTGTAGATCCTTGCTTGCTGAGTACTTCGGATGAGTACTCGCGGTTGCTTTGCTTCCTCTTTTCCCCCTTTTTCCATCCTTCGCGGATGTCGCAACCAGATGGTGGAGCCCAGGATCCCGACGCCACCTTCGACGACGACTGCTACTACAGTGAGGGTGCCTACTACTATGTGGAGGCCGCCGACGACCAGGAGTAGTTAGGAGGCTCCCAGGCAGGAGGCCTTGCCTTTTCGATCGATGTTGCTGTTGTGCTAGCCTTCTTAAGGCAAACTTGTGTAAACTTATGTCTGTACTCAGATATTGTTGCTTCCGCTGACTCTTGTGTTTTCGAGCTTATGTATTCGAGCCCTCGAGGCCCCTGGCTTGTAATATAAAGCTTGTATTATTTAAATTTGTGTCTAGAGTTGTGTTGTGATATCTTCCCGTGAGTCCTTGATTTTGATCGTACACATTTGCGTGCATGATTAGTGAACGATTGAATCAAGGGCGTCACAGTACGGCAATCGTTCCTATAACCCAGTCAACCAACTATCACCATGAGAACGGTAAAACAGACACCTATCAAGGGAAAACATTTGCCTTGCACATAGTCCACTTGAGCTAGACGATGACGATCTTGACTTCCTCAAGTTGGACCACCTTTCTTGATTGTGTTGGATCGATGAAGACTAGTTTATTGCTCCCCATACTCCACTATGGGTGAGCCACTCTTTGGCACATCTTCACAAGTCCATTGTCACCACAATGGAGGCCAAGCTTCAAGCATGATATCTTCATGATGCTCCACTTGAATTTGCACACCGCAATCTTGATGACGATCACCACTTGATGTCATCCTCCAAGGGTTGTATGCGATCTTCCTCTTGACGCAAGCCCATGGAAACATGCCTAACCCCACATGGAACTCTCACATAGACCTTGGGTTACTACACAAAGCATAATGGACAATGCTTACCTTACCATGGGATCACTTGATCCCTCTCGGTACATCTCATACGCTTTGTGTGTTGATCAACTTGACTCACTCTTTGACTTGGTCTTGATCAACCTCTCATGTGACCAATATTTAGATAATTCCTTGAATAGCACTTTGGTCATCACATACTATCTTGAAACCAACAAATGGACTTCAAGGAAAACCTATGGACAAACCCTTCAAATACAACTCAAGGCAACCATTAGTCCATAGAGATTGTCATCAATTACCAAAACCAAACATGGGGACACCGCATGTTCTTTCACCAGGGTTTCTACCGAAATAGTGCATTCTGTCATGGCTTCATGCGAAGCCAACGAACGAGGCCCCAAAGTCGTTAAGTAGTTGCGAAAGGAGAACTGTCGTATACCGGATTACGATGGAGCAATTATACAACCTCTCTCGAACTCAAGGTATTTATGACTTCCAGTACCATAGACGACAGAATTGTGGTAGCGGGACTGGTTTTATGCCCCAGATCTCCCAAAGAACATAGAGGAACCGGGCGTGCCAATCTTTAGTAACGAGCCTCCACAGGAGTTGTAATCCTCGATCTCGGCGACCATCCTATCCATGGGAACTTCTCAACTAGTGGGGCGGTTTATCAACTCAAGGACGTCGGGCTCACAGGTGTAGGTTCGTGGCTGAAGAGCAAATGTATTCTCAAGATCTGTTAATTCTTTTCATCGTTGGCTCAACCTTTCCATTATTCATTCCGGAGTGCCTCAACAATTCACGGTGGTGTTTCTCGTTGTCATTTGAAGACCGAAGAAGAGTTTCTCTTTAATCTTGCTCCATTCTCTTCAAGATTCGTGATTCTAGCTTGTTGCCATCCTCTCGTAATTGTTTTGATCGTGAGAATTCTTTTCACCCTTCCGGAGAGATTTAAGAGTCTTCTCAGTTTGTTATCCGGAGTCCATCATTTCGGGATTATTCATTCTCAGCTTTCAGTTATCATTCTCCAATTTTACCGGTGAAGGCATTCTCAAGTTGCGATATATCTATCTTAATCCTTTCTACGAGAATAAGTAGTGTGCCAAATCCGTTGAGTGTCATCAATTTAATTGGTGAAGGATACGCATAACATAATTCTTATTCTTGTTCATCCAAGTGATTAATTCTTTATTCCGGAGGCTCATCATATTCTTAGTTCGAGATGCTTTATCTTTTCTGTTACCGGAGTTCCAAGCCCTCTCAACTATATCGTCACAAAGATCCATCTAATCATTGCAAGGGTTCAACCTGTGTTTCAACTTTTCTTTCCATTCGTTTGACCATTCTTTTACCGGAGTTTCTTCATGGAGGCTATACATGAGGGTTCATCAAAGATTATTTCCTTCTCGAAGCGTTCATCGAGATTCTTTTCAGAGGAGTTCAAGCATTCTTCATCTTGCTATCCGGAGTGCAATTCTTTCTTTCTTATCATTGGAGGTGGTATTATGTCATTCTTGATAATTTGAGTTCATGTTTCATGATTCACATATTGTTAAGAATGAGGTATTTTAAATCCATCAATCTCGTCATTGGAGTTACCTTGGGTTATATTCCACCTAAAGCCTTCCCTAAGGTTTGTTGCTAATTATGGTGCTTACAAATGTCCCAAGTTCTTCATTTATCCTCCCGATGAAATAAGTTTCTCGTCTCCTCGTTCATATCAATTCAATTCTTTTTCCCGTGAGTGGCAGGTTGTCACCTCATAATTTGAGATGTATTCCATAAGACCATATCAAGCTTATTCTTTTCATTGTGGTTTTCCAACAACTCCGTTCTAGCATTTGTTGTAAGTGTGCTCTCTCAAGATCGTGTTTCCCTTCGTTCATTCCATTCCATTCTTACTTTTGTTCCGGAAGCATTGTGATGTTGCTCTCTTCAACCCATCTTTTTGTTTGTCAGGATCGTGTTCTTTTCTTGGTTTATCCATTTAACCGGAGTGTTGTGTCCTCTGCAGAAGTTCTTTCTTCTTAACAAGTCTTTCATCTCTTTTAACCGGAGTGCTATCCGAATTGGTTCTTTCTTACTCCTCTTTCTTAACGGAGTGCTTTCAACTTCGTTCATCGCTGTTGCTTCTTTCTTTAAATTTGCTCAACCTTGCAAGGTTCTTTGGTTTCACTCGTTTGTCAAAGAAGCAACTTAGTTTTACCTCTTCTTTTTCTCTTCCGTTTTCCCTCCGGTGCCATTCTAGATCTCGGGACGAGATCCTCTCGTAGTGGTGGAGTGTTGTAACGCCCCGAGACCGATGTGCCAGGTGTCGTCCAGTTATTCGCTGTTGTTGCCTTGTCGTTGCTTGCGTGTCATGCATTGCATATCATGTCATCATGTGCATTTCATTCGCATACGTGCTCGTCTCATGCATCCGAGCATTTTCCCCGTTGTCCGTTTTGCATTCCGGCGCTTCGTTCTCCTCCGGTGGTCATTTCTACCTTTCTTTCATGTGTGGGGGTTAAACATTTCCAGATTGGACCGAGACTTGTCATGCGGCCTTGGTTTACTACCGGTAGACCGCCTGTCAAGTTTCGTATCATTTGGACTTCGTTTGATACTCCAACGGTTAACCGAGGGACCGAAAAGGCCTCGTGTATGTTGCAGCCCAACACCCCTCCATTTTGGCCCAAAAACCCACCAAACTCTGCTCCATCACCTAGAGCGTTCGATCACGATCGCGTGGCCGAAAACCGCACCTCATTTGGACTCTCCTAGCTCCCTCTATGCCTATAAAAAGGCCCCCCGAAATTCGGATCTCTCTCCCTCTCCGAAACCCTAAATCGCCCCACCACCGACGGACATGTCCGCCGCCTGACCGGACACGTCCGCCGCCGCGCCCCAGCCAACCAGCGCCTGACACGTGGCACTTCGCCGCCTCTCCTCCGTGCGGCCCGGCGAGCCCGCGGGAGGCCCGCTCGAGCCGCCACCGGGCCAGATCCGCCCGCGCCGCCCCGCGGCTTCTTCCCCGTCGCCGATCCGCTCCCGCCGCCGCCCTTCGCCGCCATCGCTGCCTCCGGCCGACCCAGCCGCCGCCTCGGCCGGCCGTCGCCTCAACCGTCCGCCGCGGGCCACCGCGCCGGATGCCGCCGACCCCGCCGCCCGGTCTCCCCTCGTCGCCGGAGTCCCGCACCGCCGCCCCTCCACTCGGATCAAGCCGCCGGCCTCCTCCCCCGTCGTCGCCGGTGAACAGGAGCACGAACTCCGGCGAGCTCAGATCTGGCCTCGGTTCGCGCGCCGCGAGGAACCCTAGATCTGGCGGTTGACTTTTTCCCCTCTCCTCTTAGTTTTTTATGCATACTTTGACTGGCCATATCTTTGCATCTGTAGCTCCGATTCATGCATATAGCATATCAAAATGTTCATCTCAGAAAGTACATCATTTCATTCCATTGCATCATTTTCATTTGAGCTCATCTTGATGCCCGAAATGCTGTTAGAAGAGGGCTACTTGAGTTAATTGTCAGATCTGTTACTCCGTTTAGCACTTTTGTCATTTTTGCCATGATTAATGTGTGCATGCTATGCCCGTGAGTTCTTCATATGTTTTGTTAAGGGTTTTGTCATCTTTCCAGAGGTGCAACCCATGTATTTTTAGGATGTGTGTGGTGACTTGTGCAAGCTTGCAAAGTGGTGCACTTGCTAATTCTGTTTTCAGGGACTTAGTGATTTCACTAAGTCCTGGGATTGTTTATCTCATGATGCCATATGTTCAAGTTGTTTCCTAGTGATCCGTGCCTCTTTTGAGGATGATCAGTAAAGGAGTTTTGTTAATATTGTAGTGCTCTATCCATCCAGGTCTTTGTTTGCAATTATGGAGCACCCTAGCTTGAGTCAATCGAGCTCTACTTTTGCTTCGTTGCGAATCTGGGCAGATCGTCAAATTGTTTGCAATTTTGCCGATGTTATTGTAGTTGATCCGTGCATGCTATGCCATTGTTCTTGCCATGTCTAGCTTGCATTTTATGCCTTCTTAAGGGATGTATGCTTGTCTTGCCATGACTTGCACCGTAGTGAGTGCATCGAGCTCGTAAACATGCCTTCGTGAGTTATGTTTCAGCATGTCCCAGTTTTTACTAAGTCTGAAAACTGATTATGTTTTTGCTATGTTCGTGTGCTTGTTAGTATATTTTGTGATCCCTTTTGGCTCAAGGTCACTAAGGGACTTTTGTTAAGATTGTTGAGTAGCTCCATGCCATGTCTTTCTTTGTCATGTTCAGGTCCTGTAGCATGTTTTTTTTTTTGCTCCGAAGAGGGCTATATGATCTGAAATTCCAGACAAGTGTTAATTTCACTAAGTCTGAGATCTGTTTTACCATTTGCGTTTTTGCCATGCTTGTTTGAACCTCCTAATGGATGAATTGACCGTAGCTCAGTGCTAGACTTTTGTTAAGCATCTTGTGTGCATCCCTGCCATGTATTTTGTTGTCATGTTTGGGTGCTGTAGCATGTTCATTTCATTGCATTTAGATGCCTACTTGCTGTAAATCGCAGACCGGTGTCATTTTTGAATCGCTTGCCATTTCCAAACCGTAACTCCGATTCCGGCGTTCTTTATATCGTTTTCAAGCGATTTCATCTCATCTTTCCAGTGGCACACTTGGAATTCCAAGTTGAGGCCAGGTTCATGATTTTCCTGTCCTATCTTGCATTTTGCATCCCGCATAGCATATCATCTTTGCATCGTGTTGTTTGAGTTTGCACGTGGTTGATTGTATCCTTGTTGCTTGTTTGTCTTGTTTGGGTAGAGCCGGGAGACGAGTTCGCTAACGAGGAGCCCGTTGAGTTTGCTTTCGAGGATCCAGTCAACTCTGACAACTGTGCAGGCAAGATGATCCTACCCTCAAAATCACTACTATCTTTGCTATGCTAGTTTGCTCGCTCTTTTGCTATGCCATTGCTACGATGCCTACCACTTGCTTGCAAGCCTCCCAAATTGCCATGTCAAACCTCTAACCCACCATTGTCCTAGCAACCGTTGATTGGCTATGCTACCGCTTTGCTCAGCCCCTCTTATAGCGTTGCTAGTTGCAGGTGAAGATTGGAGGCCGTTCCTTGTTGGAACATTTATTTACTTGTTGGGATATCATTATATTGCTATGTTATCTTAATGCATCTATATACTTGGTAAAGGGTGGAAGGCTCGGCCTCTCGCCTAGTGTTTTGTTCCACTCTTGCCGCCCTAGTTTCCGTCATATCGGTGTTATGTTCCCGGATTTTTGCGTTCCTTACGCGGTTGGGTTATAATGGGAACCCCTTGATAGTTCGCCTTGATTAAAGCTTTTCCAGCAATGCCCAACATTGGTCTTACCATTTTCCACCTAGCCTCTTTTTCCCTCGGGTTTCCGGAGCCCGCGGGTCATCTTATTTTAAACCCCCCGGGCCAGTGCTCCTCTGAGTGTTGGTCCAAACTAGAGTCCTGTGCAGCGCCCCCTCGGGGAAACTCGAGGTTTGGTTTTAGTTGTATGGAGTGCTCATCTGAGTGTGCCTTGAGAAAGAGATATGTGCAGCTCCTATCGGGATTTGTCGGCACATTCGGGCGGTGTTGCTGGTCTTGTTTTAACCTGTCGAAGTGTCTTGAATTATCGAGATACCGAGTCTGATCGGAACGTCTTGGGAGGAGGTCTATTCCTTCGTTGACCGTGAGAGCTTGTCATGGGCTAAGTTGGGACTCCCCTGCAGGGATTTGAACTTTTGAAAGCCGTGCCCGCGGTTATGGGCAGATGGGAATTTGTTAATGTCCGGTTGTAGATAACTTGAACCGTAACTTAATTAAAACGAATCAACTGAGTGTGTTACCGTGATGGCCTCTTCTCGGTGGAGTCCGGGAAGTGGACACGGTGTTGGATTAATGTTTGCGTAGGTTGTTCTCTAGCTTCTCGCTCGTGCTTTGCCTCCTCTTCTCGCTCTCTTTTGTGAATAAGTTAGCCACCATACTTGCTAGTCGCTTGCTGCAGCTCCACTCATATTTTACCTCACCATACCTATAAGCTTAAATAGTCTTGATCGCGAGGGTGCGAGATTGATGAGTCCCTGTGGCTCACAGATTACTATTACACCAGATGCAGGGCCTGATGATTCCGCTCCAGGAGACGCGTATGAGCTCAAGTAGGAGTTCGACGAAGACTCTCAACGATACTACGTTTCCTTTCCCGATGATCAGTAGTGGTGCCCAGTTGGGGGTGAACGGGACCGTTGTCGCATGTTGGGTTCTCTTTTATTTTGGCGCCGTAGTCGGGCCTTGAGTGTATGGATGATGTAATGTTATTTATGTACTTGATTGACGTGGCGAGTGTAAGCCAACTATGTTATCCCCCCTTTATTATCCATATTACATGGGATGTTGTGAAGATTGCCTAACTTGCGACATATGCCTTCAATGCGATTATGTCTCTAAGTCGTGCCTCGACACGTGGGAGCTATAGTCGCATCGAGGGTGTTACATTTCATCTCGCCCCCTCCCCCCCCCCTCCCCCAGCATGAAGGAAACATATTCAAAGAGAGTGGTTAGAGTGGGTTTTAAATAAGAAATTTTGTACAAGCATATGCTGTTCCTAGGGAATCAATAACTATTTCCCTCGTTTTCTTGTCAATTTTTGTGTGCGCCCTTAAGAAGTTGTGACCGCATGGCTTTATGGTGTTCTCAAATTGTATTGGTTTCCCACCGGCATGATGTCTCTCCTCCTCCCTCTCCCATACAGGAATCTTCGTGAAGTACCCCAGGTACCCAAGTGGTGGTCCAATTACTTCCAGGCTTGCAGCACAATGTTCTTCTTACTCGTCTTCTCAAACTCTTCGTTTTCACGTTGACTAACAAATTCACCGCACTCCTCTTCGGTCACCTTGTGCCACCTTGACTTAATGTCCCTGTTTAAATCAACGTCATAATCTAATGACCGCTTAGGTTGACGAAGGTTCTATTGGTTTTATATCTCCAAAAAAATTAACGATCTCCTTCCCGACCACCTCGGCGCTCGCCGGTGGCTCTCGGATCACCTCCAGCTCGGCGCTCCTCGGTGGCGCCACCGGCACAACCCACCTCCTACCTCGTCTCCGCCGCTGCCCGCATCATCGTCGAAATCACCAGCCCACTTCTCCTGAGAAGAGAGTGAGTGAATATAGAGAGGAAAGGAATTAATGGATATGTAATCCCCATGCGCGCTTGACCACGGGGGCGGGAACGCTTTTAGACATCATTGTCAAGTCATCCCGTGTGCCTGTTGGGGAACGTAGCAGAATTTTAAAATTTCCTACGCATCACCAAGATCAATCTATGGAGTCATCTAGCAACGAGGGAGAGAGGAGTGCATCTACATACCCTTGTAGATCACGAGCGGAAGCATTCAAGAGAACGGGGTTGATGGAGTCATACTCGTCGTGATCCAAATCACCGAAGATCCTAGCGCCGAACGGACGGCACCTCCGCGTTCAACACACGTACAAAGTGAGGACGTCTCCCGCGCCTTGATCCAGCAAGGAAGAGGGAGAGATTGAGGAAGAGGGCTCCAACAGCAGCACGACGGCGTGGTGGTGGTGAAGCTGCAGTACTCCGGCAGGGCTTCGCCAAGCTCTTATGGAGGAGGAGAGGTGTTGGGGGGGAGGGGCTGCGCCTTGGATGTTGTGTGCAGCCCTCCCCTCACCCCTCTATTTATAGGGGAAGGGGGAAGGGGGCCGGCCCCCTCTAGATGAGATCTAGAGGGGGGCGGCGGCCAAGGGGAGGGGAGCTTGCCCCCCAAGCAAGGGGGCGCCCCCTTTAGGGTTTCCCCCAAACCCTAGGCGCATGGGCCCTAGGGGGGTGTGGCGCCCCAGCCCACTTGGGCTGGTTCCCTTCTCCATACAGCCCATAAGGCCCTCCGGAAGAGGTGGCCCCTCCCGGTGGACCCCCGAAACCCCTCCGGTGGCCCCGGTACAATACCGATATGCCCCCGAACCTTTTCGGCGACCGTATGACAACTTCCCATATATAAATATTTACCTCCGGACCATTCCGTAACTCCTCGTGACGTCTGGCATCTCATCCGGGACTCCGGACAACATTCGGTAATCACATACAAGTCTTCCTAACAACCCTAGTGTCACCGAACCTTAAGTGTGTAGACCCTACGGGTTCGGGAGACATGCAGACATGACCGAGATGACTCTCCAGTCAATAACCAACAGCGGGATTTGGATACCCATGTTGTCTCCCACAT
This sequence comes from Triticum urartu, assembly GCF_056163025.1. Classification (NCBI taxonomy): domain Eukaryota; kingdom Viridiplantae; phylum Streptophyta; class Magnoliopsida; order Poales; family Poaceae; genus Triticum; species Triticum urartu. The sequence continues at coordinate 178,481,032 of NC_141875.1, forward strand.
GCTCCACGATGATCTCATCGGATGAACCACGATGTCGAGGATTCAATCAATCCGTATACAATTCCCTTTGTCAATCGGTACGTTACTTGCCCGAGACTCGATCGTCGGTATCCCAATACCTTGTTCAGTCTCGTTACCGGCAAGTCACTTTACTCATGTCGTAATGCATGATCCCGTGATCAACCACTTGGTCACATTGAGCTCATTATGATGATGCATTACCGAGTGGGCCCAGAGATACCTCTCCGTCATACAAAGTGACAAATCCCAGTATCGATTCGTGCCAACCCAACACACTTTCGGAGATACCTGTAATGTACCTTTATAGTCACCCAGTTATGTTGTGACGTTTGGCACACCCAAGGCACTCCTACGGTATCCGGGAGTTGCACAATCTCATGGTCTAAGGAAATGATACTTGACATTTAGAAAAGCTACAGCAAACGAACTACACGATCTTTGAGCTAAGCTTAGGATTGAGTCTTGTCCATCACATCATTCTCCTAATGATGTGATCCCGTTATCAATGACATCCAATGTCCATAGTCAGGAAACCATGACTATCTTTTGATCAACGAGCTAGTCAACTAGAGGCTCACTAGGGACGTGTTGTGGTCTATGTATTCACACATGTATTACGATTTCCGGATAACACAATTATAGCATGAACAATAGACAATTATCATGAACAAAGAAATATAATAATAACCATTTTATTATTGCCTCTAGGGCATATTTCCAACAGTCTCCCACTTGCACTAGAGTCAATATTCTAATTACATTGTGATGAATCGAACACCCATGCAGTTCTGGTGTTGATCATGTTTTGCTCTAGGGAGAGGTTTAGTCAACGGATCTGCTACATTCAGGTCCGTATGTACTTTACAAATCTCTATATCTCCATTTTGAACACTTTCACGAATGGAGTTGAAGCGACGCTTGATATGCCTGGTCTTCCTGTGAAACCTGGGCTCCTTGGCAAGGGCAATAGCTCCAGTGTTGTCACAGAAGAGAGTCATCGGGCCCGACGCATTGGGTATGACTCCTAGGTCGGTAATGAACTCCTTCACCCAGACTGCTTCTCGTGCTGCCTCCGAGGCTGCCATGTACTCCGCTTCACATGTAGATCCCGCCACAACACTTTGCTTGCAACTGCACCAGCTTACTGCCCCACCATTCAAAATATACATGTATCCGGTTTGTGACTTAGAGTCATCCAGATCTGTGTCGAAGCTAGCATCGACGTAACCCTTTATGACGAGCTCTTCGTCACCTCCATACACGAGAAACATTTCCTTAGTCCTTTTCAGGTACTTCAGGATATTCTTGACCGCTATCCAGTGTTCCATGCCGGGATTACTTTGGTACCTTCCTACCAAACTTATGGCAAGGTTTACATCAGGTCTGGTACACAGCATAGCATACATGATAGACCCTATGGCCGAGGCATAGGGGATGACACTCATCTTTTCTCTATCTTCTGCCGTGGTCGGGCATTGAGCTGTGCTCAATCTCGTACCTTGCAATACAGGCAAGAACCCCTTCTTTGACTGATCCATTTTGAACTTCTTCAATATCTTGTCAAGGTACATACTCTGTGAAAGACCAATGAGGCGTCTCGATCTATCTCTATAGATCTTGATGCCTAATATATAAGCAGCTTCTCCAAGGTCCTTCATTGAAAAACACTTGTTCAAGTAGGCATTTATGCTTTACAAGAATTCTATATCATTTCCCATCAACAGTATGTCATCCACATACAATATGAGAAATGCTACAGGGCTCCCACTCACTTTCTTGTAAATGCAGGTTTCTCCATAAGTCTGCATAAACCCAAACGCTTTGATCATCTCATCAAAACGAATGTTCCAACTCCGAGATGCTTGCACCAGCCCATAAATCGAGCATTGGAGCTTGCACACCTTGTCAGCATTCTTAGGATCGACAAAACCTTCCGGCTGCATCATATACAATTCTTCCTTAAGGAAACCATTAAGGAATGTCGTTTTGACGTCCATTTGCCATATCTCATAATCATAGAATGCGGCAATTGCTAACATGATTCGGACGGACTTCAGCTTCGCTACGGGTGAGAAAGTCTCATTGTAGTCAACCCCTTGAACTTGTCGATAACCCTTAGCGACAAGCCAAGCTTTATAGATGGTCACATTACCATCCGCGTCTGTCTTCTTCTTAAAGATCCATTTATTTTCTATGGCTCGCCGATCAATGGGCAAGTCAGTCAAAGTCCATACTTCGTTTTCATACATGGATCCTATCTCGGATTTCATGGCTTCCAGCCATTTGTTGGAATCCGGGCCCGCCATCGCTTCTTCATAGTTCGAAGGTTCACCGTTGTCTAACAACATGATTTCCAAGACAGGGTTGCCGTACCACTCTGGTGCGGAACGTGTCCTTGTGGACCTACGAAGTTCAGTAGTAACTTGATCTGAAGTTTCATGATCATCATCATCAACTTCCTCTCTAGTCGGTGCAGGCACCTCAGGAACATTTTCTTGAGCTGCGCCACTTAGCGGTTCAAGAGGTAATACTTCATCAAGTTCTACCTTCCTCCCACTTATTTCTTTCGAGAGAAACTCTTTCTCTAGAAAGGACCCATTCTTGGCAACAAAGATCTTGCCTTCGGATCTGAGGTAGAAGGTATACCCAACAGTTTCTTTAGGGTATCCTATGAAGACGCATTTTTCCAACTTGGGTTCGAGCTTTTCAGGTTGAAGTTTCTTGACATAAGCATCGCATCCCCAAACTTTTAGAAACGACAGCTTAGGTTTCTTCCCAAACCATAATTCATACGGTGTCGTCTCAACGGATTTTGACGGAGCCCTATTTAAAGTGAATGCGGCAGTCTCTAAAGCATAGCCCCAAAATGACAGCGGTAAATCGGTAAGAGACATCATAGATCGCACCATATCTAATAGAGTGCGATTACGACGTTCGGACACATCATTATGCTGAGGTGTTCCAGGCGGCGTGAGTTGTGAAACTATTCCACATTTTCTTAAGTGTGTGCCAAATTCATGACTCAAGTATTCTCCCCCACGATCTGATCGCAAGAACTTGATTTTCCTGTCACGTTGATTCTCAACCTCACTCTGAAATTCCTTGAACTTTTCAAAGGTCTCAGACTTGTGTTTCATTAAGTAGACATACCCATATCTACTCAAGTCATCAGTGAGGGTGAGAACATAACGATAGCCACCGCGAGCCTCAACACTCATTGGACCGCACACATCAGTATGTATGATTTCCAATAAGTTGGTTGCTCGCTCCATTGTTCCTGAGAACGGAGTCTTGGTCATTTTGCCCATGAGGCATGGTTCGCACGTGTCAAATGATTCGTAATCAAGAGACTCTAAAAGTCCATCTGTATGGAGCTTCTTCATGCGTTTGACACTTAAGTGACCAAGGCGGCAGTGCCACAAGTATGTGGGACTATCATTATCAACCTTACATCTTTTGGTATTCACACTATGAATATGTGTAGCATTACGCTCGAGATTCATTAAGAATAAACCATTCACCATCGGAGCATGACCATAAAACATATCTCTCATATAAATAGAACAACCATTATTCTCGGATTTAAATGAGTAGCCATCTCGAATTAAACGAGATCCTGATACAATGTTCATGCTCAAAGCTGGCACTAAATAACAATTATTGAGGTTTAAAACTAATCCTGTAGGTAAATGTAGAGGTAGCGTGCCGACGGCGATCACATCGACCTTGGAACCATTCCCGACGCACATCGTCACCTCGTCCTTCGCCAGTCTCTGCTTATTCCACAGCTCCTGCTTTGAGTTACAAATGTGAGCAACCGCACCGGTATCAAATACCCAGGAGCTACTACGAGTACTGGTAAGGTACACATCAATTACATGTATATCACATATACCTTTCGTGTTGCCGGCCTTCTTGTCCGCTAAGTATTTGGGGCAGTTCCGCTTCCAGTGACCACTTCCCTTGCAATAAAAACACTCAGTCTCGGGCTTGGGTCCATTCTTTGGCTTCTTCCCGGCAGCTTGCTTACCGGGCACGGCAACTCCCTTGCCGTCCTTCTTGAAGTTCTTTTTACCCTTGCCTTTCTTGAACTTAGTGGTTTTATTCACCATCGACACTTGATGTTCCTTTTTGATTTCCACCTCTGCTGATTTCAGCATTGAATATACCTCAGGAATGGTCTTTTCCATCCCCTGTATATTGAAGTTCATCACAAAGCTCTTGTAGCTTGGTGGAAGCGACTGAAGGATTCTTTCAATGACCGCGTCATCCGGAAGATTAACTCCCAGCTGACTCAAGCGGTTATGCAACCCAGACATTTTGAGTATGTGCTCACTGACAGAACTATTTTCCTCCATATTACAGCTGAAGAACTTGTCGGAGACTTCATATCTCTCGACCCGGGAATGAGCTTGAAAAACCATTTTCAGCTCTTCGAACATCTCATATGCTCCGTGTCTCTCAAAACGCTTTTGGAGCCCCGGTTCTAAGCTGTAAAGCATGCCGCACTGAACGAGGGAGTAATCATCAGCACGTGACTGCCAAGCATTCATAACGTCTTGGTTCTCTGGGACAGGTGCGTCACCTAGCGGTGCTTCTAGGACATAATCTTTCTTGGCAGCTATGAGGATGATCCTCAGGTTCTGGACCCAGTCCGTATAGTTGCTGCCATCGTCTTTCGGCTTGGTTTTCTCTAGGAACGCGTTGAAGTTGAGGACAACATGGGGCACTTGATCTACAAGACATATTGTAAAGATTTTAGACTAAGTTCATGATAATTAAGTTTATCTAATCAAATTATTCAATGAACTCCCACTCAGATAGACATCCCTCCAGTCATCTAAGTATAACATGATCCGAGTTAACTAGGCCGTGTCCGATCATCACGTGAGACGGACTAGTCAACATCGGTGAACATCTTCATGTTGATCGTATATTCTATACGACTCATGCTTGACCTTTCGGTCTTCTGTGTTCCGAGGCCATGTCTGTACATGCTAGGCTCGTCAAGTCAACCTAAGTGTATTGCGTGTGTCAATCTGGCTTACACCCGTTGTATTCGAACGTTAGAATCTATCACACCCGATCATCACGTGGTGCTTTGAAACAATGAACCTTCGCAACGGTGCACAGTTAGGGGGAACACTTTCTTGAAATTATTTCGAGGGATCATCTTATTTAAGCTACCGTCGTTCTAAGCAAATAAGATGCAAAACATGATAAACATCATATGCAATCAAATAGTGACATGATATGGCCAATATCATTTGCTCCTTATGATCTCCATCTTCGGGGCTCCATGATCATCGTTGTCACCGGCATGACACCATGATCTCCATCATCATGTCTTCTTGAAGTTGTCTCGTCATCTATTACTTCTACTACTATGGCTAATGCTTTAGCAATAAAGTAAAGTAATTACATGACGTTTATGTTGACACGCAGGTCATAAATAAATAAAGACAACTCCTATGGCTCCTGCCGGTTGTCATACTCATCGACATGCAAGTCGTGATTCCTATTACAAGAACATGATCATCTCATACATCACATATATCATTCATCACATCCTTTGGCCATATCACATCACAAAACACTTGCTGCAAAAACAAGTTAGACGTCCTCTAATTGTTGTTGCAAGTTTTTACGTGGCTGCTATAGGTTTCTAGCAAGAACATTTCTTACCTACGCCAAAACCACAACGTGAATTGCCAATTTCTATCACTACAAGAAATATGTCAACTTGTGACCAGCACTATTGGTCACTGAATGGTCACTGTTTTCAATTTGTGACCTTTTTGTGACCAAAAACATAAGGTCAAAAGCTGGCCGTCATAAACTGACTATAGCGACCTTTCTTCTGGAATGGTCGTAGACGTTTATGACCAAAATACGTCTACTGTGGCGTTTTGGTCACTAGCAACCTCCCCAGGCCACGTAGGCATCCAGCGTGGCAATCTGATGTGGCACAAGATTCAGCCCGGTCCAATTCGATTTTCTACATGGGCCTAGCCCAACAATTCGGCCTTTTTATATATTTTTTCTATCAATTTTTGATCGGCTTCATGGGCCAAGCCCAACATTGCAACTTTTTTTATTGTTGGGTTATGGCATTTTTGTCTAAACGAAATTAGTTTTTCTTTTTTTCCAAAAGAAGGGTCCACTAGTCAGATGGGTCTCGGTTGTCAGGTTCTGGTAACTGGGTCCCATTTGTCATGTTCTGGTAAGTGGGTCCCATCTATCAGGCTCATATTCTTCATATTCGAACCAGTATTTAAATGGGCGGACAAAAAGCATACATAATACTTGAAATAAGAGCAACCAGATCCTTACAAGTGTAATACAGTGGCAATCACAGTAATGACTACAAGTGTAATACAATACATTACAAGCTTTACAAGCAATCACAAACTCACAACATGCCAAACTCGTTGGACTACAATAGTGATATGAACAACATGCCGAACTAGCTGGACAACTATAGTTAGGGCTGGGAACAAACAAAACGACCTTCAAGAAAACAAACAACATGCCTTCCTCGGTCGCCCTGTTACATGAATCAGCAGGGAAGAATCAGAAAAGGTGAAGAATCAGAACAGACCATTCAAGAAAAGGAAACTTATTTAGAATGATAACAAAAATTGAGCTAGTACCATGCTTTTTGTTCTCCAGCTAGTTAAAATGAGATAACTCGTTCATACAAGAAAACAGAGACGCAATATGAACACACAGCAGGGTTGACAAGTACACAGCAGGATTCAATAATTTTTTAGGATCGCAAGACACCAATATAAGCTAGAATTGACAAGTACACATCAAGATTCAATTCATCTTGCCCATATACAGCAACCAACAGACATCTAACATTTCAGCATGCACATACAATTTATTTACTTATTTTTGAGCAAAACCGCCCACTGCCAAACAGAATGTCCTTTCATTTGATAAATAAGAATAGCAGGCCAAAGAAAGGCAAGCGTACAACAAACACACTACAGATAAGCAAGATACTAGAGGTCAGCACACAAGTCATATCATATATTATGTTAACCTTTGACACATCATATAGAATTATGAGCTTGACAGTCGTCGGTCTAACCATATCACGCAAGCAACGGCATACAAACTAATTAGCTGTACTATATATGATGCAGCATACGGATAGAATTTCTACCTTGTTATCATTAGGGAGAAACAGGGGGTGGGGGAAGATTTCGATTGGCTTCATGTCAGCTGCCATCACCACAAACTCGGAGTCTTGGTAGCTGGGGAAAATAGAAAACGGAGATTAAAAATCATAGTAACTGAAATTAGCAGGACCGACCAAAGCACGCAGCTAGGGACTGGTCACCTTCAAGGTAGAACAATGAATTAACTAGTTTTAGTCAAAGTCGTAAGCATGCACATACATACATACATACGAATTGAACCAGAATCCATGTTAGTCTGTGCACTTAATTGTAGGTTCTATCCAACTTGCAATTGGAAGGAGTACAACCTAGTTTACTAGCATCCTAACAAAAGATTCAGGTTCTTGGTTTGGTGCATGAATCCTGATGTCGTAGACAGACAGAGAGGAAAGAGCACTGACGGCACAACTACGACAGCAGAGCGATGCGAGCCAGTTAGGCAGTGCTTGATAAGCTATTGATAAGCAGTTTGCACACAATTAGCAGGCAACCAACAAAGTAATGTTGTATATTGTTCTGCAGTAAAGAGTAGAATTTCTTTCTGTTGGCTCTGAAATTTCTGTCCATGGTGCACACATGACATACCATTGATTTGAATGTGAAACTTAATTCTGCACAATTTAGTTGCTTATAAATTTCATCACCATATTAGCATGTCTCGTTACTAATGAAGTACTTCCTTTATCAATCATAGAATGGAAGGAATCACACAACATCGGGTAGTACTGTAATTGGATTTAGTAGTAAATCTGTAGATACATGTGGTTGGTATCTACTAGTAGGGAGTTGCACAGCATCTGGTGTTCTAATTAGAGAGTTGCTAGTGTGTTTTACTTACCCTGCTCTACTCTTCTTTTCTACATGCGAAAGCAGAGCAGGGAGAGCAAGCACACTACCATAACATACAAAGCCATCTACAACCAGCCCAAAAACATACATACCTACAGGACTCACTCACGCACTGCCATTGTGTTATGGATGAGCAAGTCTAGTGTGTGAGAGAAAATGCAGACAAGTTGAGGTAAAGTGCTGACCCCATGCTGTGAGGAACAGGTCGAGGAGCTAATAACTGGGCAATGCAGCACCAAGTACGACTCTACTACTACTACCTGTGATGCATCATTGTTGATCCATGGTAGATAATAGTAAAGATTAGAATCCATGATTTTGATACAGAAGTTACCTAGCCTGGTAGCCTAGCATAGAACAGCACTACATAGTACTTGGCCAGCAAATTTGAGCAATTCAGTGACCGCATCGCATGACAACAAATATAAAAACTATGAACAACATTGCATACGATGTGTGACAACAGAGAACACATTTGACAATGCAGAACGCATGCGCAACCACACATCCCATAACAGGGTTACAATCTAGAGGCAGTTAGCTAGCTGCTACCAGATCGCTCACTCATCAATATAGAACTGCAAAAGAGCAAAAGAAATAAATCAACGAGAGCATAAGGCATACTGTAGCCATCTAGCTAGATTTCATCTTGAGACTTATCCTTGTGCTTCTGTAGCATCTCGATAACTTGGTCCAGGGGTGGGTCTCCGGGCCTCCGAAAAACCCGGTCGCCGATCTTGAACTTGTACGCCTCCGGCTGCACAGAATGAACTCCTTCAACTACAAAACACATACATCCATGCATGTATACACTTGAGCTAGCATGCACCAACCAGTGTGTAACTAACCAACTACTCCAGCTAATTAACTTCAAGCATGAACAATTAACCAATTAAACAATACAGAAACTAGCATAATGATCTATAAACAAAATGGGAAGTAAGCAGACATGACCTGGAGGTCGTTGGAGAGCTCGGGCGTGACCTGGAGGTACTTGGTCTTGTCCTTGAGCCCGGCCATGGCTACCTTCTTCCCCGAACATGGACACATACACCTTGCACACCTGCAGACACAAACCGGAGCAGAGACAAGGAACTCAGCATCCCAGATTGTAGCGTAGCCGCATCGTTTCGAGGGAGAGTCCGGGCATGACCTGGAGGTCGTTGGAGAGCTCGACGTCGGCGATGGTGGTGGGGGAGGAGAGGTAGCGGTCGGCGCCGAGGGCGGCCTCAGGGAGGACGGCGCGTTGCATGATGGGGTCGCGGGTCAGCATGTCCGCCAGCTCCCGCTGGATCTGCTTCGCCACCATTCGCACCCGTCGCTCCTTGGCCATGCACCGCACCATGCGCAGCCGCCGCACGGAGATGGGCGCCTCGGCGGCGAGGGCCCGTGGCAGCGACGGGGACACCAGCGGCCATCACGGGAACATCCTCGCTGGCTTCATGGTGGTGGGGGATTTTGCGCCGCGGTGAGGCCGTCGGCCGTCGCTGTGGGGAGTGGGAAGGGGAGGGGCGAGAGGAGGAGGGCATGGGGAACGGCGACGAGCTCCGCCGGAGGGAGGTGGTAGCGGCGACGCGAGACAGCGAGGAAACGGGGGATCTGGATGGTGGAAGGAAGGATGGCCAGCGCTGGGGGCGATGAAGAGGTCGACGACGGCGGGGGTGGGGGAGGCCGGCGGCGGGTTTGGGATGGCAGAGAGAGGGAGGTCTGGGTCGGGGAGAGGGGGATCTGGGAGGAGGTGGCGGCAGCGAGGATCTGAGGGAGGAGGAGTGCGGCGGCTGCGAGGAGAGGAGGGGTGCGATGGGGGGGTCGATGGGATCTGACCTAGGGTTTGGGCTGCGGGTGGGGGTATCTCTTTTTCATTTTATTTTCTTTTTTCTGTAGATAGATGGATGGATGGATGTGGGATGGAGAGATGGATGGATGGATGGATGGGCGCCATGTCATCAATCCGTGGGAAGAGTCGTGATTGGTTCGAAAAACCAGTGATTTAAAAAAATGTCTAAGTACTAAAAATAGAGGGATTTTGTGAAGTAGCTAACAAAAATATTTTGCAAAATGGCACCACACAAATTTTCACTAGATTTAGACCACATTTTATGGATAAGGACCAATTTCTATGCATTTCTGATCTTTCTAGCTATTTTTAATCATTTTCCGAGTGCCCAAAATGACTTTTTTTGTGAAGGACCTACCACATATTTGTTGCAAAATTGTATCAAATCAATTTTCTAAAATACTAGGACATATTTAATGCACAATTGACCAAATGATTGGGTGTGAAAATTTTTGATCCACCTCTCATGAAAATGACAAATTTCTGCTCATTCAGCAGGAAACGGGTCAAATTTGAACTGCAGCATCCTCATTGTTTGTTATTTATTTTTTCCAAAAATCATTTCTAGGTACAAAACTATCTATTTAATCAGAGAAACACCAAAAAAATTCCAAGATTCAAGCACTAGCTAGGAACGGTCATTCCCGCCGTTTTGACCACATTTTGAAACGGGCATAAAAAATTCAAAAAAATCAAAAAAATTGGGAAACCTTCGCATTGTGTCATTATATGTGGCCAAGTTCCTAGGAAAAATAACAAACTTGTAATACGGCAATTATTTTAAAAAAGTGTTCTCTTTTTTTTGAGGGGATAAAAAAGTGTTCTCAGAAACGAGCTATCACGTGTGGAGATCAATGGCTTTCAAGCCAAATGATCAATCTTATGGCCACATCCATGGCATAGTTTGTTCAAATGATCTCATATTGTGCACAAGGGTGCATATTGGAATGGCAAACAATGTTGCCTAAGGAAGTTTTCATTTTCTTTGGACAAAAAAACCATTTTCCATTTTTTGAGTGCCCAAAAGGAGGTTTTTTGTGAAGGACCTCCCAAATAATTGTTGCAAAATTGGACCAAATCATTTTTATAAAATACTAGGCCATATTTAATGGACAATTGACCAAATGATTGGGTGTAAAAAATTTCGATCCACCTCTCATGAAAAAGACAAATTTTCGCCGATTCAGCTAGAAGCGGGTCAAATTTGAACTGTAGCTGCCTTGTAGTTTGCTCTTTATTTTTTCCAAAAATCATTTCTAGGTACATAAGTATCTATTTAATCATAGAAACACCAAAAAAATTCCAAGATTCAACCACTAGTTAGGAACGGTCATTCCCACCGTTTTGACCGCATTTTGAAACGGGCATAAAAAATTCAAAAAAAATCAAAAAATTGGGAAACCTTCGCGTTGTGTCGTTATATGTGGCCAAGTTCTTAGGAAAAATAACAAACTTGTAATACGGCAATTATTTTTAAAAAGTGTTCTCAGAAACGAGCTATCACGTGTGGAGATCAATGGCTTTCAAGCCAAATGATCAATCTTATGGCCACATCCATGGCATAGTTTGTTCAAATGATCTCATATTGTGCACAAGGGTGCATATTGGAATGGCAAACAATGTTGCCTAAGGAAGTTTTCATTTTCTTTGGACGAAAAAACCATATTCCATTTTTCGAGTGCCTAAAAGGAGGTTTTTTTGTGAAGGACCTACCAAATAATTGTTGCAAAATTGGACCAAATCATTTTTCTAAAATACTAGGACATATTTAATGCACAATTAACCAAATGGTTGGGTGTAAAAAGTTTTGATCCACCTCTCATGAAAAAGACAAATTTCCGCTGATTCAGGTGGAAGCGGGTCAAATTTGAACTGTAGCTGCCTTGTAGTTTGCTCTTTATTTTTTTTCCAAAAATCATTTCTAGGTACATAAGTATCTATTTAATCATAGAAACACCAAAAAAATTCCAAGATTCAACCACTAGCTAAGAACGGTCATTCCCGCCGTTTTGACCGCATTTTGAAACAGGCATAAAAAATTCAAAAAAATCAAAAAATTGGGAAACCTTCGCATTGTGTCATTATATGTGGCCAAGTTCCTAGGAAAAATAACAAACTTGTAATACGGCAATTATTTTAAAAAAAGTGTTCTCAAAAACGAGCTATCACGTGTGGAGATCAATGGCTTTCAAGCCAAATGATCAATCTTATGGCCGCATTCATGGCATAGTTTGTTCAAATGATCTCATATTGTGCACAAGGGTGCATATTGGAATGGCTAACAATGTTGCCTAAGGAAGTTTTCATTTTTCTTTGGACGAAAAAACCATTTTTTATTTTTCGAGTGCCCAAAAGGAGGTTTTTTTGTGAAGGACCTCCCAAATAATTGTTGCAAAATTGGACCAAATCAATTTTTTAAAATACTAGGACATATTTAATGCACAATTTACAAAATGGTTGGGTGCAAAAAGTTTTGATCCACCTCTCGTGAAAAAGACAAATTTCCACCGATTCAGCTGGAAGCGGGTCAAATTTGAACTGCAGCTGCCTCATAGTTTGCTATTTATTTTTTTCCAAAAATCATTTCTAGTTACATAAGTACCTATTTAATCAGAGAAACACCAAAAAAAATTCAAGATTCAACCACTAGCTAGGAACGGTCATTCCCGCCGTTTTGACCGCATTTTGAAACGGGCATAAAAAATTCAAAAAAAATCAAAAAATTGGGAAACCTTCGCATTGTGTCATTATATGTGGCCAAGTTCCCAGGAAAAATAACAAACTTGTAACACGGCAATTATTTTTAAAAAGTGTTCTCAAAATCGAGCTATCACGTGTGGATATCAATGGCTTTCAAGCCAAATGATCAATCTTATGGCCACATTCATGGCATAATTTGTTCAAATGATCCCATATTGTGCACAAGGGTGTATATTGGAATGGCAAACAATGTTTCCTAAGGAAGTTTTCATTTTCTTTGGACGAAAAAACCATTTTCCATTTTGAGTGCCCAAAAGGAGGTTTTTTGTGAAGGACCTCCCAAATAATTGTTGCAAAATTGGACCAAATCATTTTTATAAAATACTAGGCCATATTTAATGCACAATTGACAAAATTGTTGGGCATAAAAAGTTTTGATCCACCTCTGGTGAAAAAGACAAATTCCCGCCGATTCAGTAGGAAGCGGGTCAAATTTGAACTGCAGCTGCCTCATAGTTTACTATTTATTTTTTCCAAAAATCATTTATAGTTACATAAGTACCTATTTAATCATAAATACATGGTTTGATGGCAATACGTCGAGGTTTGGGCGGTGGCCAAGGCCCCCAACTCTAGAGCGTGTAAACTCGCATGCCCGACGCGTGGTCACCGCGTGACCGTGGCGTTGCCATGTGTTCTGGGCAGCCTAGGCATGTCTAGTGGGTTGGGCACTCCCCAGGTAGGTTCTAGGAAGAAAATTACAACATAAGATTCTCACGAGGAGACCGATCAATGCTCAAACATGAATTAGCAGCCAAGTGTTTGATTAGCGGTACGGGAAATGCACATGGCCAATGGGCGTGAGTTTTTGCTGAGGATGATCATCTACTAAGAAGAATGTCTTCGCAAATTTTCAGATCAAAAGGAGGATCCTAGGTGGTACTTGCTTTGCAAAGTACCACACCGGACAGAAATATGAATGTTGAAGCTGGGCTCGAAATAATGAATGGATTGAGCTGAAATTTGGTGGAGGATGGTTATTTGGGCATTGGAAAGCACCGTAGAAAATTGATACCATTTGTACATGCCAAAGTGGTACTTCCTTCACAACGCTCTTCTATGGACAGAAACTTGGGAAAACTAGTGAGAGAAATTGGATGAATGAAATGAGCTCAAATTTGGTGTAGGTAAGTTACATAGGTATGGTTATGCCTTGGTAGATTTTCAGATCATTTGGGTAAGCCTAGCTAGTACTTACTTCACAAAGCTTCTCTCGAGGTAGAAACTTTGAAAATTTCCTGAGAAAGATTGACTAGAAAAATGGAGCTGAATATTATCATGTGGCAATGATTTGGGTATGGAAGAGTGCCCAAAGAGTTTGAGGTTAATAGCAGGGATCTAGATAACACTTGCTTTGCAACGTGCCAATTTGGCCATAAAATATAAATTGAACCTGGGCTCACATAGATAATTTGCCTGAGCTGCAATTTTGAGGAGGGTGATAATTTTGGCATATGAAGAAACTGTATAAATTTCATGTCATTTGGATATATAAAAAAGTTACTTCCTTCACAATGCTTCTAGGTGGACAAAAACTTTGGAAATTTGCCGAGGAAGATTTGCTAGGCAAGTGGAGCTGAATTTTGTCATGCGGTAATGATTTGGATAGGAAAGAGTGCCCAAAAATTCCGAGGGCAATCAAGAATATATAAATAGCACTTCCTTCATAAAGTGTTGTCGTGAACAGAATAGGAAAATGAATATTGTTGAATTAGTTTTGAACTAGGCAAGGAAGGATTTTTTACATATTTGATGAAGATATGACCCAAAGAATTTATGAGATTTTTTTGGGAATTTTGGGAATGACAGAAATATAGGTTGCTTCACAACCTAGGGCAAAAACTGCCACATGGACATGACACATAGGCAAAACTGATGAGGTAGCGCCTAGTCATAGCAACCCACCACAATTTACAAGGTTATGACCATCTATATTGGTCATGATCAGCTAGAAATAAGGCAGCAGACCAGTGCTATCTGCTTTATGACCATTTCGTGTAAGGAAATTACGACCTTTCTGACCAAAATGGTCGTTATAGTTTAGGTTTTGGAGCCGCCCGAACAAATTTTGACCAATTGGTCTGAAATGGTCATAGATCTATGACCAATTCTTCCAGGGTCACTAACAGAAGGTCATAAGTTGACATATTTCTTGTAGTGTATTTACCCTTCATAAGGACCCTGTTCATCGAATCCGATCCGACTAAAGTGAGAGAGACAGACACCCGCCAGCCACCTTATGCAACTAGTGCATGTCAGTCGGTGGAACCGGTCTCACGTAAGCGTACGTGTAAGGTTGGTCCGGGCCGCTTCATCCCACAATGCCGCCGAATCAAGATAAGACTAGTAACGGCAAGATAATTGACAATATCGACGCCCACAACTGCTTTGTGTTCTACTCGTGCATAGTAACTACGCATAGACCTAGCTCATGATGCCACCGTTGGGGAACGTAGCAGAATTTTAAAATTTTCTACGCATCACCAAGATAAATCTATGGAGTCATCTAGCAACGAGGGAGAGAGGAGTGCATCTACATACCCTTGTAGATCACGAGCGGAAGCGTTCGAGAGAACGGGGTTGATGGAGTCGTACTCGTCGTGATCCAAATCACCGAAGATCCTAGCGCCGAACGGACGGCACCTCTGCGTTCAACACGCGTACGGAGCGAGGACGTCTCCCGCGCCTTGATCCAGCAAGGAGGAGGGATAGGTTGAGGAAGAGGGCTCCAACAGCAGCACGACGGCGTGGTGGTGGTGAAGCTGCAGTACTCCGGCAGGGCTTCGCCAAGCTCTTATGGAGGAGGAGAGGTGTTGGGGAGGGGAGGGGCTGCGCCTTGGATGTTGTGTGCAGCCCTTCCCTCACCCCTCTATTTATAGGGGAAGGGGGAAAGGGGCCGGCCCTCTCTAGATGAGATCTAGAGGGGGGCGGCGGCCAAGGGGAGGGGGCTTGCCCCCCAAGCAAGGGGCGCCCCCTTTAGGGTTTCCCCCAAACCCTAGGCGCATGGGCCCTAGGGGGGTGTGGCGCCCCAGCCCACTTGGGCTGGTTCCCTTCTCCATACAGCCCATAAGGCCCCCCGGAAGAGGTGGCCCCTCCCGGTGGACCCCCGGAACCCCTCCGGTGGCCCCGGTACAATACCGATATGCCCCCGAACCTTTTCGGCGACCGTATGACAACTTCCCATATATAAATCTTTACCTCCGGACCATTCCGGAACTCCTCGTGACATCCGGGATCTCATCCGGGACTCCGAACAACATTTGGTAATCACATACAAGTCTTCCTAACAACCCTAGCGTCACCGAACCTTAAGTGTGTAGACCCTACGGGTTCGGGAGACATGCAGACATGACCGAGACGACTCTCCGGACAATAACCAACAGCGGTATCTGGATACCCATGTTGGCTCCCACATGCTCCACGATGATCTCATCGGATGAACCACGATGTCGAGGATTCAATCAATCCGTATACAATTCCCTTTGTCAATCGGTACGTTACTTGCCCGAGACTCGATCGTCGGTATCCCAATACCTTGTTCAGTCTCGTTACCGGCAAGTCACTTTACTCGTGCCGTAATGCATGATCCCGTGATCAACCACTTGGTCACATTAAGCTCATTATGATGATGCATTACCGAGTGGGCCCAAAGATACCTCTCCGTCATACGGAGTGACAAATCCCAGTCTCGATTCATGCCAACCCAACAGACACTTTCGGAGATACCTGTAATGTACCTTTATAGTCACCCAGTTACGTTGTGACGTTTGGCACACCCAAGGCACTCCTATGGTATCCGGGAGTTGCACAATCTCATGGTCTAAGGAAATGATACTTGACATTCAGAAAAGCTACAGCAAACGAACTACACGATCTTTGAGCTAAGCTTAGGATTGAGTCTTGTCCATCACATCATTCTCCTAATGATGTGATCCCGTTATCAATGACATCCAATGTCCATAGTCAGGAAACCATGACTATCTTTTGATCAACGAGCTAGTCAACTAGAGGCTCACTAGGGACGTGTTGTGGTCTATGTATTCACACATGTATTACGATTTCCGGATAACACAATTATAGCATGAACAATAGACAATTATCATGAACAAAGAAATATAATAATAACCATTTTATTATTGCCTCTAGGGCATATTTCCAACAGTGCCAAGATCTGTGCTTGCCATCGGACGGTTATGGAGGCGAACCCGAACTGACAACAAATATGATGTCAGATATATAAGATTTCCCAATAAAATCACAATCACAGATTTGTCATTTGTTTTCCTCTACTCAAATCAACATAAAAAATCCCGCAATAATACTAGACGTACAGGGTGATTGATACAAGGGAAATGATTAAAATCACTCGGCGGATCATGCTCTTTTCGTCCGCCGTCTTGTGCACACGACACGTGTCAGTGGGCTCGCAGTCTCCACCTTCCCGAAACAACTACCAGATCCAATCGTACTTCATGATAAGCCCATCTTTCTCTTGCATCTCTCCTTCATCCAGACGAGGTGCTGTAGCCGTGCCACCGCCGAACACCCCAGCTGCACCGCCGCGGACGCCGGCGAGCAGGCGCTCCGCCGCCGCGGTCGCCGGTCGCCTCCACCGCCACCATCTTTCCTCCTTCCTCTTCTCGATTGATGGCGCCCGCTCCTACTGCTATTTGGTAATGAAGAAGATGACCTCCGCTCGCCACCGTCCATGGCAAGGCCGTCGTCCACTTCTGCAACATCACTTCTGTTGCAAAAAATAAATTCGCAACATGAACTCCATTGCAAAAAATCAGCAACAACTCTGTTGCAAAAAAACTGCAACAAGACGTTTGTTGCAAAAAAATCCGCAACAAAACCTTTGTTGCATTAAAAAAATCCGCAACAAGACCTCTGTTGCAAAAATATTCCGCAACAAGAGCTCTGTTACGAATGTTTCTGCAACAACCTCTTTGTTGCAAAGCAGTGAAAAGACGTTCGCCCGCTAAATTTGTGTCAGATTCGACGGCTCGCGAGGCGGCGGGTCTTTTTAAAAGATCCACCGGCCGACGCGTAGCAGCCCCCTTGATACAAGAGAAAATTCCTTATTTGACACTGTCTTAAAATCTGGTTCTTTATTTGACACTGAAAAAGTTTTTCTTCCCTATTTGACACTAGTCCTAAATTTTATTCCCTATATGACACTTCCGTCCATTTTGAGCCTAAATGACATCTAAAAAGACGATTTTGCCCCTCACACGGTATGTGTGCGCGCGCGTGTGTGGGTGCACGCGCACATGTGTGCTGCTGCTGCATGTGTGTGTGCATGTGTGCTGTTGCATGTGTGTATGCATGTGTGCTGCCGCGTGTGTGTTTGCTATTGCGTGTGTACGCGCGCGCGCGTGTGTGTGCTGTTGCGTGCCTATGTGCTGCCTGCGTGTGTGTGTATGTGGGTGTGTGCTGCGTGCGTGTGTGTTGCTGCGTGTGTGTGCGCGTGCATGTGTTGCTACGTGTGTGTATGCACGTGCGTGTGTGTTGGTGCATGTGTATGTGTTGCTGCGTGTGTGCTCCTGCCCTCGCACTGATGCTGCGTGTGTACGCTATTGCCCTCCACACACATACCACATGAGGGGCAAAAGAGTTTTTTCAGGTGTCATTTAGGCTTAAAATGGACGGAAATGTTATATAGGGAATACAATTTAGAGTTTGTGTCAAATAGGGAAGACAAATTTTTTCAGTGTCAAATAAGAAAGCAGATTTTAAGATAATGTGAAATAAGGAATTTTCTCTTGATACAAAGCTTTACATGAAGAAAACATGGCCCATCAGCCCCGTAACCTCCCTGTAACTTCCCGTACTTCGCATTGCTCAAAATCCCGTCGTCAATCAGGCCGTTCCGGCCGGACTCCCCACCTCCCCTAGAAACCCTACTCCTTCCCTCCCCACCCGCAATCCTCGCCGCGATTGCAGCGATGACGTCTCCCTTCCTCGCCGCCTCAGGCCCCGACGACTACGCGTTCGTCCGCTGCGCCTCCGGCTGCGACTCCTGGGCCCCCCACCACGCCCGCCTCGACGGCGACTCTTATCGCCTCTGCTCCTCCTGCGTCCTCCTCTCCAACCCCGAGGCCTACTGCTCCGCCTGCCTCCTCCTCCTCTTTCCCGGCGCCTACGCCGCCTCCTCCCGTGAAGCCCACATCGACTTCTCGCCAGGCCCCACCGCCGCCTGCTCCAACTGCGGCGTCTTCGTCGCTCACCTCTCCTGCATCGCGGACCCCTACTCCTTCATCTGCCCGCCGTGCGCCGCCGCCGTCGGCAACATGCCCTTCTCGTACGATCACGCGGGAGTGGGGCGGCGCGCGCTGGAGGGGCGCTCCGCGCGCGTCCTCCTCACCGCGGCGCTGCTTTCGCACGAGTCCGCCTTGCACGACGCCGCCGCGGCCCGCGAGAAGGCGGAGCGTAGCCTACAGGAGGCCGCGGCCGCCCGGAGGCAAGCGCGCGCCATGCTAGACGCCGCGTTTCGCGTCGCAGAGGCGGAGGCCTACAGGGACGCCAAGGAGCAGGCCACGCCGTCCGCGCCCGCAGTCGTGCAGCTTAAGAAGAAGACGCCTGATACCAACGGGCACAAGAGGAAGACCCCCAAGAGCAACGATGCCAACAGGGAGAGGGACAAGCTGCTCAAGTTCAACGACATGCAGCAGCCGGCGCTGGCATTTGCAGCGGCGGCTGCGGCCGCAGCCAGCTCAATGCCATCGCCGATGCCATCATCAAGACTGAACCAGAGTCAAGTGAAACAGGAGGCCATGCCATTGCCGATGCCGTCATCGACATTGGACCGCGGAGGTGAATAAGCATGACATTATTGCAGATGCAGAGCCAATCAATTAACTGTACTGCACAGTAACTGACTAACTGTTGTGTAATTCTTTCAGGTTCAGCAGACAGAGCGGCGAAAGATGATTACAGGGCACTCTTCGGCACCTTGCAATAGTGAGATTGGGGGGTTCCATTATCATTGTCCTGCAGCATTTGGTTCCAGCAATTTAAGGAATGAAAAGTTCCAGGGTCAAAGAATCCCCATCAAGTGTGAATTCCTCTCACTGTAAATTCTAGTATTGAGGATATGTTAGCCGATCGTATCTACACTACTGTTTTCATCTTATATAGCTGCTCTGCATACTGTATCAGTTTGTTATTAATAGAAGAAAAAAATGTTGCTCGTGGATAATAGTTGCTCTCATGAATGCGAGAAAGATCCGTGATGCTACAATGGAACCTATATTTGAACTTTGAACTGTTTGTTCCTTTCAGGTTTCAGAAACCATCTGGCTGATGCATCAAAGCACTCTATCATTGCACTTGGGTGCATATGTTCTTTCATTCATGTCATTTGACATGAGATTGTCAATGTACTTATTTTTCAAGACTACTAGGAAGACTGAAACGAGATGAAGTGTCTCTGATCTTTCGTGTTGCTGCATTTCTAGCATATCTCACTGTGTTTAATCTTGTTGTCACTTTTGTACTCTGCTATTAACTTTTTAGGCTGAAATTAATAGAATGTCATTTTGCTAATAAAAATGTGAAGTTTAACTACATAGATTTCTCCATTCGTCCAACATATATACGGTCATGACCATATGTGTGACTTGCTCATGTTAGAATAAATAGAAGTAGTAGAGATCGTATGCTTAGATATAATATAAGATCATACAAAGCTTGTTTTCTCTGAAGCAGCCTACCTACATAACACAAAACTTCACGTTTGGTGAAAGTATTGCACCCAGACAAGATCTAGCGCGCACAGCAGAGCGGGCGGAGCATGCATTTTTTCCGCAAAAATGTTGTACATAAACATCATCGTGAAGCACTAGAGCTGTGTCCACAGTTAATGCCTTCAGCGCAGGGGCCTTTTCCACAACATGCACAAGAAATTCAAGTTGACCTCTTGCCCCTTTATATCCTGTCATATGCACACTCTTCAGATAATTATATTCACAGTGCTCAAGGTACTGTGGCTTGTCCACAGTACCCTTGGCCGCAAGACAAAGATGACTACCACCGGCAGTAAACTGCAAGATTAAAACAAGGTAGCATATATGATTAGCACGATTTATATGATATAATCCATTACACAAATTTAAAGTAAAGAATAGATACACTAGCATCAACATGAACAAGATAGAAGGGCTAAAACCAAATAGAATATGGTGCCAAAAAACTTTATCTGTTGACACATAAGAATCAAGAACAGTACTTACATGGATCTCTAACTTCTCAATAGATGGAGCTGCTCTCAGAATGGAAACTACACGGGGAAGTTTGTTTATATCTACAAGTGTTATACCCAGTAACAACTGTAAGCACCTAAGATGGGAAAACATGCGTGTGCTATTCAAAAGTGGTTGCATCTGCAAGACAAAAGAAATAAGGTGATTGATGGGCCAGATGATGTTACAAATCAAATGGTAACTTCAGTGCCATTGTAGGAAACAAACCTCTATTCCCAGTTTCAAAATTTGTAGCGTCAGATTTTGCACCCTCGGAATACCATTGAGAACTACACTGACAGCATCATCGAAATTTGCCTTGAAGAGCCATAGTTGTGCATTTTCAAACATGGAATCTCGATTTATAACAATTGGAACAATGTGTCCATGATATACAAATGTATCCAGTTTCAGAATTGGAAGTTCTATCCTGGTTATGTCACACCATACAACTGCTAGGTGTCGAAGGTTGGGCAATGGACGATCCAACTTTAGCTCGTCATTCAGGTAGCATCTGACTAGGCTTAACCATTTAAGATAACAGCAATTGGACAATATAACTTCAAGATCCGTTCTAGTGATATCCACGAATTCTAGGTCAAGCTTTCTTAAGCTTGGGAAACCACTGAATTCCGATGGTGGTCTCAAAGATACAAAGCTAAGTTGAATGCACTCTAGACGTGATATGCTTTCACTATCCAAGAGGTGAAATGGAAATTCGTAATGATCAGGATCCCAAAGCCCCAGTTTATTTGGATCTAAGTAGAAAGCTATCTTCCTTATCTGCGCTGACACTGCAAAATTAACCCAATCATTCAGATGATCAACGAACATGTTGTCAAACTGCAATTTTATATTGAATTCTTCAATCAACTTGCCATGGCAATTTCTCACTACCGCGTTAACATTATTGATGAATTCCTGCATACGTTGGCAGTATTCTTTTCTTTCAAGAATACGATGGGGATACCCAGCAGGAACAGTGAAACATAATTTATAGCAACAAGTAGCCCAGATATATCTCCAATTACTTGACAAAACACTAGCCCTTGAGACCTCTTTAGGAGGCAACTTTGATACAATTGTGCAGAGCACATCCTGTGGGCATCAACATAATATATCCCTTAGTATTAGAAATTCCATCAATACTCAACATTCACATAGAAAATAAATTTGACATACCTGTGGAAGGTCTTCCAATTTAATGTTTGATCTTGCATTCGTGATTGGTTTCCCATGGATATGGTTTGAGGATGTTCTTTTGCAAACTGTATGCCTCGTCATTTTTAATCTGAAATTAACGAGGCAGAGGTCTTCAGATATGATGGTATTAACAAGTGGATAGTAGCAATACTTGTAACTCAGAGGTGACAAGCATGTAATGAAAATATACCCCCCTTGGTTTCGAAATGGAGGATACTTTGTATAACATCTAATATGCATCTTTGACAATTAATTCTTGGAACGTATGCAAGTTCTACCACGCGGCAAGCGTGGTAAAAGCAATCTCAAATTGACAAAAAAAACGTATGCAAGTTCTATATTATAGTAAATTAATGTAAGTAGTACCACATAGATGACTACGTATCAATTGATCCAGAGGCCAGGGGCATAGTCTCCTTGTCAGAAAAAAAAACGTACGTTCAATAATATAGAAAACCCAAATGCTTAAAAGTGTCCATATGCGGCTATTTGGGTGAAGCGAGGGCACCCTTTGGTCGGGAGCATGTGTGGTCCCACATGGGAAGAGGGACAATGGCGTGCATTGCATCACAGAGAGAAAATTCGGTTCCAGAATTATAGGAACTTGCATTTAATTTGCTTTTTTCTAAATTTTAAAGAAGTTATAGCTCTTAAGATAAATGAGTTTGACTGCATAATGTAGAATTTATAAAAATACATCTGCTTCCAGACAGAGTGAGTAGTATAGATGGTTGAAGTTATACTGTCCTTGTATCTGGTATCACAGGGTAATTAAAAATTTATGTTACTCTTTGCACATACTCCCTCTGTAAACAAATGTAGAGGGAGTAACTGCCAAAACGTCTAACATTTGTTTATAGAGGGAGTATATAGCAAACTTCGTCCTTGTTTACTGTGGAACGACAAGTCAGTATGATATGGTAGGAAAAAAGGATTAAAAGGAATTGAGATCTTTAACACACTAGGGTAAACAGGGTAGTTTAGACGGTTTTCTGAGTCTATGTTGTAATGTTAGATGACAGATTCAGCGGATCATTTGGACTTGATTAGACAGAAAAAGATAAGAGCGGTCATCTCGCTGAGCAAGAATCCACAGCTAATCCAGCATATAGCTTGAGAGAGAGGGACAAAGGAGGTTACCAAACCTGTGGAGATCAGCGACGGCGTCACCAGGGTCGAGGAAGCCGTGGCGGCGTTCTTGTGCTCCGGAGGTTTATCCAATTAGTATAGGGGTCTCAGCGGGAAGGTCGAGAGGATTCGTCTACTAGTATAGGGAGGGGCTGTGAAAGAGGGACACGATAATCGAGCAACAAAAGGGCCGAGCCGAGTTCGATTGGGGGTTAAGGGTTTGTATCTGTGCCGGGCTGGGCTCGTCAACTTCTGAGAAAGCGGCCCGGCATGTTCGTTGTTGTCGTGGACGGATCGTAGTGCCTTTTAGCTCTTCGGTCGTCGTTTGGGCCGTCCAGTTGTGCCAGATAGAAGCCTCACAGAACTTTTTTTTTGCGGGGACACATAACATCTTGTACAATCAAGCCTAATGAAAGGCTACTTAAACAGAGACGAGAAAAGGTGCATTTCCATCCAAAAGGAAAAATCTACAACGATCCATCATTCTTCATCAACGGTTTCAGTTCTCACATCAGGAAGAGGGCAGACCACATCGGTTGCTACAATCCCTAGAGTTACACATGGTACAACAACAGGCAAAAAAACATTCAGGCTAGCTTGCTCCTCCGCTGCTCTGGCAGTGAAGCTCCGAACACCTGGGCCAGCACTATCTTCTGCCTCTTGTTCAGTCGGCACAACTGCTGGACCCTGCCGGTGTCACCGTTCAGCAGCCTGCGCCCATCGCCCGCGGCCTTTCTCCTGAGGGAGCAGAGCTGGGCCGACGGGTCAGTTGCAGCAGCCACTCCGTCGGCATCAGCTTCGGGTTCGTCTGCTCCCCAGTCTAACTCGTCGTCTGTCATACCTTTCGATGCCTCATTTGTTGATTCGGAGCCTTCCCGGTTATCGTCTTTCGCGGGAGCGGTCTCTGTGTGGCTATCAGTCCCCCACCATTTCATTGTTTCAGTAGACAGGCCAGATGATGGAAATCCGTACTTGAAATCATCCATGTAGGTGGGGATGTCTTTGGCTTGGCTAAACTGGGACAGGCTTGGCGCATTTTGTCGACCTATAGCTGTTCCTGCCTTCGCACTGCCTTGTTGAGCTTTTGGCACTCCCTGGAAAGCACCTGATGATGACCTATCAATACGACAAAATTAAGGGTCAGACAACTGCTGAAAGTTGTTTATTCATTACAACAATCATCATTTGGTCCATGTATGGTTAAGAGTAATTGTAAGACGCCGCATTGTACCATAAACTGGGAAAATGGAGATGATTAATATCATTCAACAAACTCAGAAATGAACAACAATAAATGAAGCGCTCTGGCCTTTGGAGGTCCTGGAGAGGGATCGTTTAAACAGAGTGGTCACGGTCAGGTTTACCTGGTACCTAACCAGGCTACTGCTCCCATCATCCAAGCCCTCCGAGAGCATATGGGCAGTCAAACCATTAACCAGTAAGAAACACACCTTATGCAAGTGGCACACAGAATAATCTCCACTTGACATTAATTAGCACAAGGATCCATGTTTCAAGTGCTTACAACACAAAGTTGCCAAGTGGGTGAAAGATTGATAAATCAATCTAAGGGTTGTGAGACTAGTAAACACTAAGCAGAGTAAAAGTTGCACCGAGTTTGAGAAGTTAAATCAGGCAACCAATACAACTGGACATAACGTTAAGAAAAATACAACTGGACCTAAATCCAAATCTATTGCATAGAAGTTACATGTGTAGCTTGAGAGGGGGTTGTGCTTTTAGACTACAGATAGATACAGCTCACAAGAAGGGAAACATGCATCATCAACACTACCTTCAATATAAATAATAAAACAGTTCCAATATCTTCTCAGTGGACAGTGAAAGTCGCAAATCATTCTATGTTATGCAGGATCAGGAGCAGGAACCCTAATAATCAGTAAAGTGTACAATCTTATACATGATTAAATTCTATTCATATTCATGGAAAAGATGTGCCGCGGCAAGTTCGACACTGATGTCGATAAAAGTAGTGTGCGACAAATAGACATTGTACTGTTGGCAGGACATGCAATGGATGATCTCCAATAGGCAACAGGAGTTACCGGGGGGCACTGGTGCCATGAACCACCCCTGAACCAAAATAATCAAGATTGCTCTAGTAATACAAGGTCTGTATGTACCATAGCAGATAATTGCCGTCCCATGTACATATGATAGCAGAGCCATATAAAAAGCTCTAACCTTAAGTATTCTTCCTTCGCAGTAATCAAGAAATTGGACTTGTCATGTCTTAAAAAGAACACTTATATGCACTACAATAAACTAAAAATCTTCTATTTCAGCCAAACTGTTATAATAGATACCTCGGTGTAGTATATTAGTTTTTGAAAATCTTCTACTTCAGGCTACTGGGTGTACGTTTCTAGTTAACATTCAGTGACAGTCAAATGCATGAGCCTGGTACCTTGAGAGAGATTTACTGCTACAAGGGAGAGATTAAGTTCTTATACATGGAGAATATCAAGGGAAAGGTACTCACGTCGCTAATGAACCAGAAGAGCTTATAGCCTTTTGTTTTGCAATTTTTGACAACTCAAGAAGCTGCATGGCTTTCTCTCTTTCAGCATTTTTTGCGTCATCACCCTTCCCAGAAACAATCTGCAAGCATGAAGGTCCAAGTAATAATATAAATTATTCAACTTTGTAGGAGTTGCAAGAAAGCCAGAACTAAAAAGTAGACATGTTATTAAATATGTGGCTGCTCCACAGCAGGCCCACACGCCAGCTGGGAAGAGTACACATGCACTTAGTCGCCTAATCGAATGGAAAAGATGTCACACAATTTCGCACCAAAGCACGCTGGCCCACACGCCAGCCACCGTGGAACTCCTGATAGGGTGTGCGTCGGCCTAGCCAGCCATGCATAAATTTGGAGAAGGTTATTTGCAAAGGTTGTATGAAGCACCAGCCATCTCTTAATAACTGCTTGAGTTTTGTTACAGCAGTCACATCCAGATGTAAACGGAAAGCCGTTGGTGTGAGTTATTCTCAGCTGATATTAACAGTTTTTGGCATCTATTTCACTTAGTGACATTTCCAACACTGAAAGGTGTGAAAATGAACAAATAAAACACGTTTTAACATAATAAATAAAGCGCATGAAGGCATTCATGTTCACCCATATCCATACTACTACTATACTATATAAAGTATAAATATATCCAGATCTGAGGACTGGGATTTGGTCAGATGGTTAGGTGCATGAGTGTATACCCGGCCCACCTGCGTTCGAGCCCTGGATATCGCAAAGAGCTCATGTTTGTCGCTCCTTTATAAAGAAGGCTTTCATGAGGGCCTATCTTTTTTTAATATGTACAGATCAATCAATTCATACTATCCCAAAGAATCCACGGGACAACCGGCCACCCCATGGTGGGAATTGATGTGATTAGGCCTACTATACTCGACTTGTGAATTGCTGACCTGATAGGTGCTAAGAACTAATGGGCAATCTTGGTATAACCGTATAATCATCTCGTTTGGTGATTTTTCTAGTTTAAAGACCAGAACATCATGAGTCTTTTTTTGCCATTGATTACAAGGGGAGCCTTGGCACAGCGGTAAAGCTGTTGCCTGGTGACCATGAGCAGTGGCGGAGTGTGACCGAAACAAGAGAGGGGGCCAAACTCCAACACACAATATGGTCCAAAAGAAATTTTTCACATCATTCCACGTGATTTTCTTCATCAGCCACTTTTCTTTTAAAAATGGACTGCATCATTCATAATGCGATGTGGTGGTTCCCCGCAAAACAAAAATTTACTGATGTGGTGGACATCTAGATTACCAAAAGTCCAGAATATCTCCCCTATAAAAAAGGTCCAGAACATCTAAATACATCACATGACATTCAAAAATAGGACATACTGGAACTTGGGCACTTGCACTAAACAGAAACATGATATCAGTGTATTGGACATACCTAATCAAAACCAAGGGTCTAGGCTGTGGTCTAGGGCGTCAGGTGCTGCGTGCCAGCGAGCATTGCCGGCGTGCAGGAGCTGTGGCTCCAACCAACGAGAAGCCAAGAAGAAACCCCAGGCAGCACCTCGGGCGTGGGGCGCTTCCATGCAGCGTGCCGGTGTGTGTGTGTGGTGGTTCTCAAACCGCCGGTCAAGAAGAAGAATAGGAGGAGCAACAGGCCAGGATGAAGACAACCAAGGAGATTAGGTCGCCTCACTATGGACTCATGGAGGCTGGCTGGAGGCATGGATGCGTACGTAAACTAATGGGTCAGGCGGTTAGCAAGCAGGACTAGTGTTCCGCTAGAACGATAGGCTGATTGCTACAAGTGGGCTTTAATTGCTGCCGGACTGGGCCAAAGTATACCTGGTAATTAATCTTGTGCACATTTGAAAGGGGGGTGGGGGGTCATGGCCCAGTTTGGCCTCCACGACGCTTAGCAAGTGACCATGAGGGCACGGGTTTGAGTCCTGGAAACAACCTCTTGCAGAAATGTAGGGAAAGGCTGCATACAAAAGACCCAAAGTGGTCGGACCCTTCCACGGGCCCTGAACAAGCAGGAGCTACGTGCACCAGGCTGACCTGTTTTATAAATTGATTACAAGTGCCAGCATGTCAACAATTCCCCATCCTGATTTAAAACCACATCACCAAGTATCACTCTATGTTTTTAAGGCGACGCCTTACCGCCTTAGGGAGGGGGGGCGCTTTGGCGCCTAGGCGGGCGCTTTGGACGCCTAGGCGCCCAAAGCGGTCGATTTTCCAAAGCGGAGGGGGAGCGCTTCGACGCCTAGGCGTCGCCTTAGGGACGCTTTAAAAACATAGGTATCACTTGTTGCTACCTATATACCAGATAAGAGTAGGCAAGCTAGTACTTATGATGATTTTGAGCACAATTTTGTGATATTTATCTGCCCTGCATTCTGGTTCAAGCTCCGCCCCTGAATCTCAAATCTTATTTGAATGTATATGGTTTTGGGAAAGCAGGCTAGAATTTCCAATCTGTTCAAGAACATGGTAGAGGCGTATTCAGCTTACACTAAACATATGAGGTTTGGCTCGATCACTCCACAGAAGTATTTTTCTGTTGGTGCTAGATGCTAGAGCTTCCACAATACGAGAACAACTGATTGCTGGCAACAGCATGAGGCAGCTCAATATCACAGGCATGATTTAAGTTATAAAAATCTATCAAGGTGTTTTGCTGGGATATTTCCATTGTGTTGCTGCGGAAAAATAACAAAAAGCAATGTGAGTTCGTATTCGTATAGTCACCAAAAGACATCTCCCGATTCAGCTAGTTCCTGTGTTTACAGCAAGCATTCACCAAAAGATATCTGTCCAGTCGGTTAGTCCCTGTGTTTACAGCAAGCATTCATGTTCTCACTGTCTCACAGGTACATGTAGCTGGGGGAAAAGGTACACTTAAGCATGCAATAAATGAACATTAATGCTACAGTAGCAAGGCACGAAACTGATTTCACGAACCAGCCGCAGAACAGACAGGATTTCACCTTTCGATACGGCCATCTGACAATACCGTGGGTGCGGCATATCCGCTTGAGGACGCTGGTGCAAACCCCTGCAGATCAAGCATGGTCACCTACCAGTCAGTACCAGGCAATCGCGAGCGAAAGCGGCGAATTCCGGCAACGTCAGGGGAGAAGGGGCGGGCGTGGTTTACCTAGGATGGAGGCGGCCTCCGCGATGGGGAGGGAGAAGAGCTTGGAGATCTCCTCGTAGGACAGCGACACCCTGGTCGGCTTAATCTGCGCCTGCGCCTGCGGCTGAGGCACCAGCGCCAGCGCCAAGGAGGGAGCCTGCTCCGCCGCTGGCTGCTGCTGCGCCGGGGGAAGCTCCTGGGCGCTGGCAGCCATGGGGGGCGCGGACATAAGAGATTTGAAGCGGGCGGGAGTGGAGAGTGTGGAGCGTGAATGGGATCGAAGCGGTAATGACGAGGTGGGAGCGGCGGCGGCCGGGACGGGACGGATCGGATCGGCAAGGGGATCTATCTATCTATCTGTGTTTCGGTGGGTGGGTCGATCGATTTGGGCGTTGCGCTGATTTTGAGGGCGGCTGTGCTGGTGGTGTGACGGGGCAGGGGCTTTTCTTGCGGAGCCGACAGGTGGGCCTGCTTCTGGGCTTTTTGCATCGTGGTGATCTCTCTAAATCCGAGGTAGTTTTCTCGCCGCACGTGCAGAAAATGGGCAAGGGTTCTCTCTCTATCGCGTGCAGAGAATGTGTACAGGCATGTGCAAGTAAATTTTGTTGTATATATGCATGTGCAAGTAAGTTCAGACAAAAATGTTGTAAAAACATGAGTATTCACGAGCCGTGCAAACAAAAAAAAAGATGAACTTCTAAAACATGCTTTGCATGTATGTGTTTTTAGTCATCTATATAAAACAAATTTTGGGACAATACATCCTGATATGCACTTAATATATATAGATAAAATTTTCTGATTGTTTAAGCTTGCAGGTTTACTAAGAGATGGAGCTAAAAAGAAATTATTCCCTTTATCTTTGGATGGAAGAGCATTGTCTATTAGGGCATCTACAGTCGGACCTCTCAACCCCGTCTCATATGCTCGGGTGGGCCGCTCAGTCACTGACCTGTCACGTTTTTTCGGCCCAGTCGTACGCCTCAAACGGGCTCAAATGCCCGGGCTGACCGGCACCCCTCATATCCAGCCCAAATATGGGGCGGATATGGGGGCGCTCAGGCACGCCCGCTACGTCGGACTCGGCCCATGCTGGCCCACCCGTCCCCACTTATATTCGTCCTCATCCGCTCGCCGGAGCAAACTCTAGCCACTTCACTCCACTCCCCTCCACTCCCCTCTGCCACCCGAGCTCACCTCCGTCGGTTTCCGGCCTTCTCCGGCATGGCAGACAGCGGATCGGACTCCGACCACTCCGGATCTGTTGACTGGGGTTTCATCCCGTGCAGATTGAAGGAGGCAATGGCAGTCCGCATTGCACTCGCCGCTCCTGGGAGGGCAATACCTGACCGATGGACGGATCCGTCCGCTGCGACGCCATAGCGTTGGCTCACCGGACGCTCGGGTCCTCTGGTGCTGGATCCTCACGGTCCTGGCAGCCAGAACACCTCTCTTTCCCCATCACGGGCTGGGTAGACTATGAGTCCCACCGGGAACGGTGCGGCCCGTCGTGGGAAGGAGAGGATAAGAGCCGCCGAGGCCCGTATCGCGGCGGAAATGGCGGCGGCGGGGGTGATTGATGCGGCCCGCAGGCGGCCGTAGAGGAGGAAGCCATCCGCGCCCGCATTGTGAAGAAACGGCAGCGGAGGAACACGCGCGCCCTCGCTCGAGAGCAGAATCGGACGGTCCGTGCCATTGTCGAACTGCCACCGAAGGAGGAGAAGGAGGAACATCGATGACGAGGATAGCTCCGGCGACGAGCAGATCTGGCTCGATATGTACTGCGTCTTCGGTCGGTACTTCCGCAAGAAGGACGGCAAGGGCGCCGGGAAGGGCAAGGGCAGCCGTGGATGAACTCCACCATAGCCAAACATGCCAAATTTTGGTAGTCCGATGGCATGTTTAGTGTAGTGTTGATGGAGTAGCCAGACGATGCGTGTGCGTCGACGTTGGTGCATGAATTTGTATGGATTTGAGATATGGTAATTGAGGTGTCCGGATGTGAATTACATTATTTGAGGGGGGCGGTCAGTGTCCGCGGACGCACCCGGGCGCGTCCGCGGCCGTTTGAGGGGCCGGATTTGCCAAGTCCGGCTGTAGATGCTCTTAGATGAACCCGAGACATGGGGCTGGAACCGACTGAAGCTGGAATTTCATCAGAAATTTTATCCTATGCATTTGGTTCATCGTGATCGGAATATATACGTTTTTACCTCGTGAAGGAGAAAATATCGCTCAAACTTGGAGGAGGCTTAAGGGAATGATGCTCAAATGCCCCAATCATGAGCTCTCGAGAGATATGATTATTCGAAACTTTTATGCTCAGCTTTCTCATAACGATAGAACATTGATTGATTCTTCTTCTGCTGGTTCTATCTCAAAAAGAAGCATTTAATTCAAATGGGATCTTATTGAAAGAATTAAACGCAATTCTGAATATTGGGAGATCGGCAAAGGTAATGAGTCATGTATAAATCTTGAATTTGATTCTGTTAAGTCTTTTGTAGAAACAGATGTTTTTCATGAGCGTAGTGTAAAATATGGACTTGATTCTGACTTAGCTACGTTATGTGAATCCTTTGCTGCTCATGTTGAACTCCCTAAGGAGAAATGGTTTAAATTCCATCCACCCATTAAAGATATTTGTAAAGAATCGATTATTGCTAAAACTAAAATAATTGTTTATACTGCTAATCCGTTTGTGCCTGCTACTTATATTGAGAAACCTCATTTCCCTGTTAGTATTAAGGAATAATAAGGCTACAAATGTGATTCATACGAGTAACATGAAAACACTTATACCATCTGAACAAATTAAAGTGGAATCTCCTATTGCAATGGCTAAAGATCTCTTGGTTGACAATATTGATGGGCATGTTATTAATTTATGTGATGAAGTTGTTAGAATTGTTAAAATTGATAGAACTGACCAAGATATGTTAGATAAGAATAAGAAAGTTGTTGGCATGCCTATTGTTTATGTTAAGGTTGGAGATCATTAATTAATAGCATGGTTTGTGTGATATGAGTGCTAGTATAAGTGTTGTCCCTTTTTCTCTCTATCAAGAAGTCATGCATGAAATTTCACACGCCGAGATAGAAGAGATTGATGTTACTATCACTATTGAAAAAAAGCCTTATAGGTGAACTCAAATGAGTGGCGGGATCGACCTAGCACCCGCTATAGCTACCTTGGAGAGACAGAACTGACGGGTCCATAAACGTGCCCGCCACTGCTACAGTCACAACAGCTGCAGATATTTCTTCATACCCGCCACAGGTAAACTCCCTTTAAGATCGCCGCTTGGTGGAAAACTCTAGTGGCGGACGACGTTAAGTGCCCGCCACTATTCTATCAGTGAGCAGTGGCGGGCCACCCAAAGCGCCCGCCACATATGTCTTTGGGCAACTCACGCCAGAAGGTTTCAAAAATTCCAAAAAATTGAAGTGGCGGGCGCTCTGGGTCGCCCGCTACATGTATCGTGATTGTGAAAAATCTAGTCCCCCCCACAAAACCCTCCATTACGGCCACACTAAGTCAAATCGATTGATATTCTATCTCCTTCTCCGGCATTCGCCCCCTTCGCCTCGCGCGGTGCATCTTCTCTCGTCGTTGAGCCCGTCTGCGCGTTTCCCACCGGTATGTCCCAATCTTCCTCACTCTCCTCCTTCTCTTGACACTAGGGTTAAGGTTAGGGCGTCGCCCCCGCCGCCGCTACTGCTATGGTTAGAGTGTCGCCGCCAGGGCTACGGGTAGGGTGCCACCGCCACCACTGCCGCTAGGGCTATGATTAGGGCGGTGTTGCCGCTGTCATTAGGGCTACGGTTAGGGCGCGGGCCGCTGCGTAGGGTTAGGTCGCCACCACCACTAGCTAGGGATAGGGTTAGGGTGCCGCGGCCGGTAAGGTTATGTCGCCGAAGTGGCTCTTTGAGTATTCCAAACTATAGCAAGTTTTAATTAGGTGGTGATCAAATGTTTTCTATATATAGTTATGCAGGTTCCATGTATACATACTTCATCTTATAGTAGTACTTCTCCAATTTCAAGACAAGTTTGAGTAGTAGAATAGCAAACCTATGTCAAGTAGGATGCGTGCACGTGTGTTGATGTATCATGAGTTGAGAAAAGAGAAATAAACAAAGAAAAAAGTGGCGTGAGACGTGCCCTTGGTTCTATCATTTTTCCGTGCGCGCGTATATTCGTGTTAGAACTTTTGCTAAGAAAAGGAAAGCTTAAATATGACAAGTGCATGGGCTAATTAAGCTGGACATGTTATACATTTTTGTCAGGGATACAAAAATGAGTGCTAGCATTTTGGGAAAACGTTGATTACCTTCCGCTTCGACAAATTTTTGGTACGCAATATGTTTATTTTTTAGCAAAGGTCATGCTGAATTTTTCTGTTCATTTTCATCCTTTGTTAATAATAATAAGTGCATCATATGATTAATAGGGATCATGGTGCTTCCAACGTGCTAAATCTGGAAAAGTAGTTGTGCGGACATCTTGGAAACTGCAAAGGAAGTTAGGATCTTTTTTAATGAGGGGTTCAAAAAATCAGTGGTAATGGTATTTAACTTCAGCATACAATTATAACCATTTTGTAGTTATTTACTGTCATTACCACTAATTTGATTCGCATTTTACTTTACTGTTGCATAGTGTATCCCATGCAACGTAAGGGCGAAATTTAACAATGCAATAGGTGATACTTTGCTCTTCAAGGATGATAAGGGGCGGTCATCTCAAGTTGAAGTGAAGAAAGAAAAGCATAAAACCATCATCTGCGGTGATGGATGGATGAAGTACATTTCAAAAAATAAGCTGACTGGGGGAGACTACATAGCATTTTACTTAGAAGGGTGGGTCAACCATCACTGGTACGCGTCAGTGCTATACAAACGATTTTTAACCCCTTTCCGCGACGGCATTTGGAACTGTTGCCAAGTGAGTGTGGGAGATAGGGGGGTCCTTCCCACACGAACCAGAAATCGTCGGGGATAGGCCCTCCTGGGACACAGGCTAGGGCCGTGTACGATCGGGCGAGGCATCGAAACTCAATCATTTCCGTTTGTATGTTGTGACGCTCGGATATTTAAGCTACAGTGAACCTCTGCTATTGGTGCCACGTCACCTCGATTACTGTTCCTAATCTCGCGATGATTCAAAACTCGTTCAAATTCAAATTTTAAATAAATTCAAACTAGAAAAGTTTTCAAACGTCAAAACTAAAATGTTCGGGTTGTGACAAATAAATCGTAAGTAATTATGGTGGAGAAGCCAAACTTTGATAAACTGTTTAAACACTCTAAAATGAATAAAATAGTAACAATAATAATTATTTAAATGCTTTCAAAATGTTAAACAATTTCAAAACTATTTTGTTTCGGTGCTAAGTGGTTTGTGGCTGTGGCTTAGTTTGCAACCTCTATTTTGGTGCCACTGTAGTATTTTACTAAAATGAGAAATAAAAGAAAACAAATAAACAGAAACTATAAAAGAAAATAAGGTTTATAAAAAATGGAAAGCCCCAGGCCAACTGGGCCATCCGGCCCAACTCCTCCCTGGCCCAACCGGCCTCCCATATCCCCCCACCCCAGGAAACCCTAACCCCCACATCGCACCCACTCCCCACTCCCTCTCGTTAGCCCCCACCTCTCGATCCCATCTGGATCGGGAGGGGTTCGAACCCGGCGCCCTATCGCCGCTGCTTGGAGCTCCTCCGCCCCGTCCTCATCTCCTCTCTGTCTCCGCTCGCTCCGGCGAGCCATGGAGCCATCGCCTCCGCCCAGCGACTCATCCCTCCGTCCTTCGGCGACCGGCCCCGCCCCGAGTGGATCTGGATCGGGGCAACCGACGCCCCGACCCATCGCGCGCCATCGCCCCACCACTCCCGACGCCGACGTCCCAGAGCCCTCCATCGCCGGCCGGCCTGCTTCGCCCTCCCCCACCGGACTGCCTCCTGCTCCGCCGTGTCATCCCCGTCGGCCTCCCCGAACCTCACCGCGCCCATTTCCCCGACCCTACAAAGCCCGGTGAGGCCACGGCCTCCGCCCTCCTCCTTCCCCTGTCCCCGCTCCCCGCGCACTCCGGTGCTCCGCTCGCTCCCTGCACGTCGCTCGGGGTTGAGCCCCGCCGTTGCAGCCGTGCTTGCCCACGCCCACGCTCCCCTGGCCTCGTCCGCAGCCCCCGTGCACTGCCCAGCATCGCCGCCGCTCGCCGACCTCGCCGCTGCCACGCCAGCGCCGTCGTCCTCCCCTCCCGTGGCACCGACTGGCAGCGCCCCGTCCGGGTGCCCGCACCCGCGCGCCTGTTTGCGCCCGCTCCAGTGGCCTCCTGGGCCACTGGCATGTGGGGCCCGCGCCCCTGCATTGTTAAAAAAAGAGAAAAGAATTAAAAGTAATTAAAATAAAAATATTAGTTAATTAAAATAATTAATTAAGTTAATTAACACTATTTAGTTAATTAACTCTAATTAAACCTGCTAATTAAATGTTAACAAATAATTAGTCTCCAGCCAATGACATGTGGGACCCGCCTGTCAGTTTGACTAAGTCAACTAACTGGTTGGCTGATGACATCACGCTGACCTCATGCTGACATCATAATGGCATTTTCTAAATTAAATTAATTCTGTTAATTCTAAGAATGAATTAGAAACTTTGAAAATTAATATTAAATAATCCATAACTCGGATGAAAATACTTTGTACATGAAAGTTGCTCAGAACGACGAGACGAACCCGGATACATAGCCCGTTCGTCCGCCACGCATCCCTAGCATAGCAAACAAGCAATTTTCCCCCTCCGGTTCATCTGCCCGAAAACGCGAGACACCGGGAATACTTTCCCGGATGTTTCCCCCCTTCGCCGGTATCACATAATACCGCGTTAGGGCATACCTAGCACCGCGTATTGCCGCGTCTTGCTTTGTGTTACATTTGATTGCTCTGTTATTTATTGTGTTCCCCCTCCGTTACTTCTTTCCGGTAGACCCTGAGGCCGATGCCGGTACCCCTGTGATCGACTACATCGACGACCCCTCCTTGTCTGAGCAACCAGGCAAGCCCCCCCCCTTGATCACCAGATATCGCCTACTCTCTTCTATACTGCTTGCATTAGAGTAGTGTAGCATGATACTGCTTTCCGTTATTCCTATCCTGATGCATAGCCTGTCCTTGTTACTACTGTTGTTACCTTTACCTGCAATCCTACATGCCTAGTATAGGATGCTAGTGTTCCATCAGTGGCCCTACACTCTTGTCCGTCTGCCATGCTATACTACTGGGCCGTGATGACTTCGGGAGGTGATCACGGGCATATGCTATATACTTTACACTGTTACATTACCTGTGGTACTGTTTGGAGATGGGGGCTGAAGGGGCAGGTGGTTCCACCCAGGTAGTGGTGGGCCTGGGTTCCCAACGGCCCCCGACTGTTACCTTATGGCGGAGCGACAGGGCAGGTTGAGACCACCTAGGAGAGAGATGACCTGGCCCTGGTCGGTGTTCGCGGACACTTAACACGCTTAACGAGATCTGGGTATTTGATCTGAGTCTGGCCATTTGGTCTATACGCACTAACCATCTACGCGGGAGTAGTTATGGGTATCCCGGCGTCGTGGTATCAGCCGAAGCCTTCGTGACGTCAGCGACTGAGTGGCGCGCGCCGCATTGGATCGTAAGCTCGCACTTGTATTAAGGGGGCTAGATCTGCTTCCGGCCGTGTTCGCAACGTGCAGGTGTGCTATGGGCGATGGGCCCAGACCCCTGTGCGCTTAGGTTTAGACCGGCGTGCTGACCTCTCTGTTGTGCCTAGGTGGGGCTGCGACGTGTTGATCTTCCACGGCCGGGCATGACCCAGGAAAGTGTGTCCGGCCAAATGGGATCAAGCGTGTTGGGGTATGTGGTGCACCCCTGCAGGGAAGTTAATCTATTCGAATAGCCGTGATCTTCGGTAACAGGACGACTTGGAGTTGTACCTTGACCTTATGACAACTAGAACCGGATACTTAATAAAACACACCCTTCCAAGTGCCAGATACAACCGGTGATCGCTCTCTCACAGGGCGACGAGGGGAGGATCATCGGTTAGGATTATGCTATGCGATGCTACTTGGAGGACTTCAGTCTATTCTCTTCTGCATGCTGCAAGACGGAGGCTGCCAGAAGCGTAGTCTTCGAAAGGACTAGCTATCCCCCTCTTATTCCGGCATTCTGCAGTTCAGTCCACATATGATAGCCTTATTCCATTTGATACCAATGCATACATATGTAGTGTAGCTCCTTGCTTGCGAGTACTTTGGATGAGTACTCACGGTTGCTTTCTCCTTCTTTTCCCTCTATCCCTTCTACCTGGTTGTTGCAACTAGATGTTGGAGCCCAGGAGCCAGACGCCACCGTCGATGACGACTCCTACTACACCGGAGGTGCCTACTACGTGCTGCCCGCTAACGACGACTAGGAGTAGTTTAGGAGGATCCCAGGCAGGAGGCCTGCGCCTCTTTCGATCTGTATCCTAGTTTGTGCTAGCCTTCTTAAGGCAAACTTGTTTAACTTATGTCGTACTCAGATATTGATGCTTCCGCTGACTCGTCTATGATCGAGCTCTTGTATTCGAGCCCTCGAGGCCCCCTGGCTTGTAATATGATGCTTGTATGACTTATTTATGTTTTAGAGTTGTGTTGTGATATCTTCCCGTGAGTCCCTGATCTTGATCGTACACATTTGCGTGCATGATTAGTGTACGATTAAATCGGGGGCGTCACAAGTTGGTATCAGAGCCGACTGCCTGTAGGAATCCCCCTTCCACACTCCTTGGCCGAAGTCGAGTCTAGTCGATGAAAACTGCTTTACTAACATGACTGTGCGGCCCATGGGCCCACATCGCCATTGGGTGGTATTAGGATCTTTTATTCCTCGACCTATACTCTGGGACTCTGATCTCTCTTCTATTCGGGTTAAATGATTTTGCTAAAATCAAACTCTAGGTTCTCGTTACCACTTCCTACCGGAGAGCCCCTTCATTACAGATGATCGACTGCTTCACTAGAAGATTCCAAAGATAATCTCTGTTGTTCTCTTGAGACACTTGTGCCCATCGCCTTTGCAAATTCCCTACCACTGTTATATTATTATGGATAACTACATACACTTGTCCTTTCAATCCCATTGATCTTGTTATTACAAGATACCTCGAAAATTCTCTCTATTGCTCCGAGAATACTTTGTGCCTACTGCCTTGCAATTCATTACCCACATGAATACCTCTATGGATAAATCCTCGCACTTATCGAGTATCCGCTCATTCCCAGTTGTTCATGTGTTCCGCAAAGGACTTTGAAATACCTTTCGATCTTCCAAAAATCCTCAGGAGCCTATTGCTCTTGAAATTCTTGCTTGCTTACATTTTGGTTAATCCAATAAGTCTAGTAATCCTATTGGCATCCTTTGTCACTATCATTTTAAGTCCATTGATTCTATATGTGTGTGAATGCACGCAATCATCAGTTGATCATTATAAACTACCTTCCGGCTCAGACGTCTTTCGAACATGAGCTGGTTCTTGGCCAATCAGATTGACATCGATCTTACCCCTAAGTCTAGTTGACTTATCCATCCTTGATCAGAGCTTTTGCTCCTGACCCCTTGAATTGAAAATCATAATTACTATGTTATTTAGATGTTGAATTATTCAAATGTTTTATAAATCGATGCATTTGCATTCTTTCTTCCTCTGATTGGGTATTGATACTCACATCAGCTCCATTGTGGATCGCCATATCCACTGTTGGATTATTATCCGACATTGTCCTTCATAATTAATCACCTTGTGAGTTCTTTCTCCGATACATAATGCCTTTGGTAAATTATATCCTCTCCTTTTGCCAACCATGCTCTACTTTCGAGCTGGTGATATCTACTCTTGAAGATTGTGTTATATTTTTCCACGATACCCTAACGGGTTGATCCGATGCCTTCCTTTATATGTGTGAACTCGGAAGTTTTCACGAGTCATACTCATCTGGTATTTCACCAGGTAAAACTTTCAACACTAAGGCCTTTATCAAAGCGAAAAGTGAATGGAAGGTTATACATTGAAGAAGTGGAAGTCGACCTTGAACCTGCGTTCATGCCCAGGGACACGATGTATAACTTATCATGGAAGCTGCTCGTAAAAATAATTACCCCTTGTTATAAGTTCATCTTGTATCCATGGTTCGATCCTTTATGATCGTGGATTCCGACCATGTTCTCCTTTAAATACCATTTCTCGTGCAAGTTTAAGCACTTGTCTTCTGCAGAGCAATACCCTAGTCCAACCTCTACTTTGGTCCGTCATCGAGTATTACCCCCCTCTGGTATCTCGAGATTATCGCGGAACTGCATAACTTCTTATGAGTTATTCTTCAAGTATTATTTCTCACTGATTCCAAAATTTTCCCTGGGTTCTGAGTTGTTAGACACTCAAGGACACCGACAGTGAATCGAGTCTGTACTCCGAATCAATAACTATAAGTAATTTTTATTGCTTATGAGTTTAATAATCCTTCAAGTCATTCCTAGCCCAGTTGGCTATATCATTATCGTGCTAAATTTTAACTGTGCTACCTGGTCCTTCTTCCCGGAACACAACTTTCGACGATGAGCTAAGCTTACATCGATCTTTCTCGTCATATCTTTCACCTTGGACAACAAGCTTGATTTTGAGTTTGTGTCATACCCATGGTTCCGATAACCTTTTGCTTCATAATTCCTTTGACTTGATGTCATCGCCGATAGATTACATCTTCATGAAATCTCTCGACAAATGTGTCGAGATCAGCACCAACATCTTGGGCTCTTCCAGGATATCCATCGAATTCATGATGAGAATTACCATCTTTTCCCTCGGTGATTTATATTATCATCGACCACTTTATTGCCTTCCGTTCAACATAAACTTGTTCGTGTTTTGTGTTACACGTTGAGATCCTTGCTACCCCGCAGTTGTTCTTCTTCACCTTGGAAGTATTACCATCTCTTTTGTCAAGAATGTGGTGAGAATTTCACCACCTCTTAAAAAATCTTGGTATGATAATACTTCTCGCCATCTTCGTACATTCCTTGGTCCCCGTATTGTTTTTGACCGGAATACCGACAATTGAGCTATGACGTGTGAATTCAAAACTTCTAAGCAACCCTATTGATTTGAAGTGAATGGGCGATAGTTTCATTCTAAGTCTTCCGATAATTGAATCACCATTCTAACATTGATCGTGCTACCTAAGCCCATATGTCGGGTGCACCTTTCAACCATTTTTTAATTGTGTATGATTTCCTCGAGCATACATCATAATATCATTTGATCTGACTAATGTTATCTCCTTGTTCACATAATTGTGGAAACCCCTCTTTTGGAAGTCTCGAGGAACTGTTGCTGAGTTCATCAGCCACCCCCTCATCCTCTCCTTGGTTTAATGATGAACTCTGGTTTCAGAACTCGCTCCCATAGTTCATTTCTTGAGAATCTTACATTGCCATCTCGTCAATTTGTGTTGCACCTTTTCTTCTCTGGCATCCTAAGTCAGAGGTATCCTGACACCAATCGGATCTGAACCTCGGTCAGATATGATGGTTGGGGCATATTTCCAAGAGTTATAACATTGGTCCTTATATGACTCGGTAAGGTGATGTCATGCCTAGCACACCTGACCAGAGGACCTATTGTTATAATTTCCTTTTTGGCAAGGAGAACCCTTCTTCCATGAGGGAATTGGATGACTTGATTTATAAATTTTTCCTGATGGATTCTTTGTGTATCCAAAGTCCGACCATCGCTTGAA
Organism: Triticum urartu; assembly: GCF_056163025.1. NCBI lineage: Eukaryota > Viridiplantae > Streptophyta > Magnoliopsida > Poales > Poaceae > Triticum > Triticum urartu. The sequence goes on from NC_141875.1 coordinate 178,521,737, forward strand.
GACCTTGTCAATACTATCTCGAAGCATGTCTGTGGTACTCCAATTTTCCACAAAGAACATTTGAAGCCCAATGCTAAATGTTTCTCTCTCAATTATCCAAACACCATTGTATGGGTAATATCATGAAATTTCTCTCCCCTTACCTAAAGAGATTTCTACTTTAAATCCTGTCATGGATATCATGCCCTACTTGTCCATGGGAAGGATTTACCCCGGGAATATGTGTTTTAACACATTTTCCTTTCCATTGTTCTGTCAATGTGGTAATCATATTTTCCTTTCCATTGTTTGGTTTAACCTTTCTTGTGATCTATATGATCCAAGAAGAAATATTCTCCTGCTTATGTAAACACCTCAGTGTACTATTCTGTCAGCAAGACCCTGTTACTATTGTTGATGACATTTCGGTAGCCACCGATGGACGAGAACTTTGCCTATTGGTCCGCCTCGTTCAACGAGCAGGAAAATGGTTCTCTTCGTCCCTCGCCCTTGGTACCAACGTTGTTGCCAACATAACCGACAGTCTCTTCTCTGACATGCCTGGCTATCATGATGCCTTGCTATCATGACCGTGCAAGATGTCAGTGCCCCCCTACTTTACCCACATGGTGGGCCCATAACCCACAGTTCCACAAGATCGAAACCTGACTCTCTTGTACATCCCTGTTTCAAAGTTATCCCTTATGCTTGGCATCATAGGTAATTCTTGAGCCACCTTCCTACTGCTCTATTCTGGTATCAGACGCAACGCTTACTCTCGCCGCTCTGAACCCCTTTCTCACTCTGGTTCAGACTTTGAGCAGCTAGCTACCCGCTTGGACCCTCCCATTATACCTTCGTATCATACTCTCGATGTGTTTTATATGTTCAACTTGAGAGATAATCTTATGCTCATTCATGGTTAACCCCAGATTGTTTCCCTCGTAAGCATGCTGTCGTAGCCAAGCGGCCCCTTACCTATTCGTAAGTACGTTGGAGTTCCCGGAGAAAAATATGATGACTTCCTCATGGTGACCCAAAGCTGAGGTATGAAGACATCAATGTTATGGATCGACCTCTTCGAGAAGAGCATCCAAGACCGAGAAGATTCGTTAGAATTTCGTGACCAGATCTTTCCCCCTTACTTCCCCTCTTAAATCTCGGGACGAGATTTCTTGTAGTGGAGGAGAATTGTGACGCTCGGATATTTAAGCTACAGTGAACCTCTGCTATTGGTGCCACGTCACCTCGATTACTGTTCCTAATCTCGCGATGATTCAAAACTCGTTCAAATTCAAATTTTAAATAAAGTCAAACTAGAAAAGTTTTCAAACGTCAAAACTAAAATGTTCGGGTTGTGACAAATAAATCGTAAGTAATTATGGTGGAGAAGCCAAACTTTGATAAAATGTTTAAACACTCTAAAATGAATAAAATAGTAACAATAATAATTATTTAAATGCTTTCAAAATGTTAAACAATTTCAAAACTATTTTGTTTCGGTGCTAAGTGGTTTGTGGCTGTGGCTTAGTTTGCAACCTCTATTTTGGTGCCACTGTAGTATTTTACTAAAATGAGAAATAAAAGAAAACAAATAAACAGAAACTATAAAAGAAAATAAGGTTTATAAAAAATGGAAAGCCCCAGGCCAACTGGGCCATCCGGCCCAACTCCTCCCTGGCCCAACCGGCCTCCCATATCCCCCCACCCCAGGAAACCCTAACCCCCACATCGCACCCACTCCCCACTCCCTCTCGTTAGCCCCCACCTCTCGATCCCATATGGATCGGGAGGGGTTCGAACCCGGTGCCCTATCGCCGCTGCTTGGAGCTCCTCCGCCCCGTCCTCATCTCCTCTCTGTCTCCCCTCGCTCCGGCGAGCCGTGGAGCCATCGCCTCCGCCCAGCGACTCCTCCCTCCGTCCTTCCGCGACCGGCCCCGCCCCGAGTGGATCTGGATCAGGGCAACCGATGCCCCGACCCATCACGCGCCATCGCCCCACCACTCCCGACGCCGATGTCCCATAGTGCTCCATCACCGGCCTGCTTTGCCCTCCCCCACCGGACTGCCTCCTGCTCCGCCGTGTCATCCCCGTCGGCCTCCCCGAACCTCACCGCGCCCATTTCCCCGACCCTACAAAGCCCGGTGAGGCCACGGCCTCCGCCCTCCTCCTTCCCCTGTCCCCGCTCCCCGCGCACTCCGGCGCTCCGCTCGCTCCCTGCACGTCGCTCGGGGTCGAGCCCCGCCGTTGCAGCCGTGCTTGCCCACGCCCACGCTCCCCTGGCCTCATCCGCAGCCCCCGTGCACTGCCCAGCATTGCCGCCGCTCGCCGACCTCGCCGCTGCCACGCCGGCGCCGTCATCCTCCCCTCCCGTGGCACCGACTGGCAGCGCCCCGTCCGGGCGCCCGCACCCGCGCGCCTGTTTGCGCCCGCTCCAGTGGCCTCCTGGGCCACTGGCATGTGGGGCCCGCGCCCCTGCACTGTTAAAAAAAGAGAAAAGAATTAAAATAAAAATATTAGTTAATTAAAATAATTAATTAACTTAATTAACACTATTTACTTAATTAACTCTAATTAAACCTGCTAATTAAATGTCAACAAATAATTAGTCTCCAGCCAATGACATGTGGGACCCGCCTGTCAGTTTGACTAAGTCAACTAACTGGTTGGCTGATGACATCACGCTGACCTCATGCTGACATCATAATGGCATTTTCTAAATTAAATTAATTCTGTTAATTCTAAGAATGAATTAGAAACTTTAAAATTAATATTAAATAATCCGTAACTCGGATGAAAATACTTTGTACATGAAAGTTGCTCAGAACGACGAGACGAACCCGGATACACAGCCCGTTCGTCCGCCACGCATCCCTAGCATAGCAAACACGCAATTTTCCCCCTCCGGTTCATCTGCCCGAAAACGCGAGACACCGGGAATACTTTCCCGGATGTTTCCCCCCTTCGCCGGTATCACATAATACCGCGTTAGGGCATACCTAGCACCGCGTATTGCCGCGTCTTGCTTTGTGTTACATTTGATTGCTCTGTTATTTATTGTGTTCCCCCTCCGTTACTTCTTTCCGGTAGACCCTGAGGCCGATGCCGGTACCCCTGTGATCGACTACATCGACGACCCCTCCTTCTTGTCTGAGCAACCAGGCAAGCCCCCCCCCTTGATCACCAGATATCGCCTACTCTCTTCTATACTGCTTGCATTAGAGTAGTGTAGCATGATACTGCTTTCCATTATTCCTATCCTGATGCATAGCCTGTCCTTGTTACTACTGTTGTTACCTTTACCTGCAATCCTACATGCCTAGTATAGGATGCTAGTGTTCCATCAGTGGCCCTACACTCTTGTCCGTCTGCCATGCTATACTACTGGGCCGTGATGACTTCGGGAGGTGATCACGGGCATATGCTATATACTCTACACTGTTACATTACCTGTGGTACTGTTCGGAGATGGGGGCTGAAGGGGCAGGTGGTTCCACCCAGGTAGTGGTGGGCCTGGGTTCCCGACGGCCCCCGACTGTTACCTTGTGGCGGAGCGACAGGGCAGGTTGAGACCACCTAGGAGAGAGGTGACCTGGCCCTGGTCGGCGTTCGCGGACACTTAACACGCTTAACGAGATCTGGGTATTTGATCTGAGTCTGGCCATTTGGTCTATACGCACTAACCATCTACGCGGGAGTAGTTATGGGTATCCCGGCGTCGTGGTATCAGCCGAAGCCTTCGTGACATCAGCGACTGAGTGGCGCGCGCCGCATTGGATCGTAAGCTCGCGCTTGTATTAAGGGGGCTAGATCTGCTTCCGGCCGCGTTCGCAACGTGCAGGTGTGCTATGGGCGATGGGCCCAGACCCCTGTGCGCTTAGGTTTAGACCGGCGTGCTGACCTCTCTGTTGTGCCTAGGTGGGGCTGCGACGTGTTGATCTTCCACGGCCGGGCATGACCCAGGAAAGTGTGTCCGGCCAAATGGGATCAAGCGTGTTGGGGTATGTGGTGCACCCCTGCAGGGAAGTTAATCTATTCGAATAGCCGTGATCTTCGGTAACAGGACGACTTGGAGTTGTACCTTGACCTTATGACAACTAGAACCGGATACTTAATAAAACACACCCTTCCAAGTGCCAGATACAACCGGTGATCGCTCTCTCACAGGGCGATGAGGGGAGGATCATCGGTTAGGATTATGCTATGCGATGCTACTTGGAGGACTTCAGTCTATTCTCTTCTGCATGCTGCAAGACGGAGGCTGCCAGAAGCGTAGTCTTCGAAAGGACTAGCTATCCCCCTCTTATTCCGGCATTCTGTAGTTCAGTCCACATATGATAGCCTTATTCCATTTGATACCAATGCATACATATGTAGTGTAGCTCCTTGCTTGCGAGTACTTTGGATGAGTACTCACGGTTGCTTTCTCCTTCTTTTCCCTCTATCCCTTCTACCTAGTTGTCGCAACCAGATGTTGGAGCCCAGGAGCCAGACGCCACCGTCGATGACGACTCCTACTACACCGGAGGTGCCTACTACGTGATGCCCGCTAACGACGACTAGGAGTAGTTTAGGAGGATCCCAGGCAGGAGGCCTGCGCCTCTTTCGATCTGTATCCCAGTTTGTGCTAGCCTTCTTAAGGCAAACTTGTTTAACTTATGTCTATACTCAGATATTGATGCTTCCGCTGACTCGTCTATGATCGAGCTCTTGTATTCGAGCCCTCGAGGCCCCCTGGCTTGTAATATGATGCTTGTATGACTTATTTATGTTTTAGAGTTGTGTTGTGATATCTTCCCATGAGTCCCTGATCTTGATCATACACATTTGCGTGCATGATTAGTGTACGATTAAATCGGGGGCGTCACATATGTACATCCCACGCGGTGAATCCCAGAAAAATATTTCTGTTCGTATGTATATCACACACAGTCAATCCAAGGAATACGTTTCCGTTATTATGTACATCCCACACAGTCAATCCAGGGAAAACGTTTCCATTCATATGTACATCCCACACAGTCAATTCCGGGGAAATGTTTCCATTCGTATGTACATCCCATACAGTTTTATGTATGCGCTCATGTGTGAAAGGTGTAACTATCACACACACTCTGCCTTGGTTAACTGTTTACTTTTATGAACTACATCACACACGATTTGATGTAGAAAACTATGTGCCATTGGGCTATCCATGACAAGCGCTTTTACTGCCAGAATCCTTTGCAAAGTTTCATGACCGTCTGTTCTCTTTTTACATCGCACACGTTGTTTTCTTTCTAACCGTGTGCACATTATTTTATTAGCTCCTGTATATTTTTTTGCCTGTAATTTATTATTCGAATTGGAAATTTTGAAATATGAAACGTGCAATTCAAATTCTCAGCACAATGGTTCAACAACGAATCCATAAATAAAATTGCTAGTACAATATGTTCAGTAATTACAGGATTAGGCATCAATTAACTATGATGAACCACAATATTTAAAGGCGGTAAAGGTGAAGAGACAAGTGTAAATCATTTTGACCGCCGACGGTATTGAAGAAGCGGAATGCCCATAATGTGCCTTCCTGCATGCCATAGGAACAAACCACTTTTGTCCAACCCCTTGTGACGATCGCCCGCCCATCCTTCACTGCCTTCAGGAAGACTTCTAGAGCATTATCATGGTAGCATGAATTATATACTTTAACATTAGTTGCCTCCACTCCGGTCATGTAGTTTGCAAGGTAATCATCAGTAAATAGCTTCGAAAACCACTGAAAAGAGAATATCAGATACTAAGGTCTAATAGAGTAACTTGTTGTGGGCAAGGGGAAAAGGCAACACATTACTTACCATCCTAAAGTTCAGTGTTGTCTTGGACAAAGTGTAAATAAAGAGCTTAATTACAATCACCTGTTTCTTTCGCCTAATAATATTTCTTAGTTTCCTCACTTGACGCTTGTTGATGAATATCTCATTGCCCCATACGCAAAAGGGATTGAAGCGTGGATCGATACCGCTCATATATGTACCTACAAGCAACCAGTAAATGTTAGAAACTAAACTGAGATTGCACAAATGATGTAAAATACAACTACCTATGTTCCTAAGTACAAGTATTTTTTTTAGATTTCAATATGAACTATATACGGATGTATATAGAATTATAGATATAGTTTAGATTAGAATCTAGATTCGCTCATTTTGCTCCTTATGTAGTCTATATTGGAATCTCTAAAAATACTTATATTTAGGAATAGATGGTGTACAAGACATGGGATGCAGCTAACCTCGACTGCAAATAACAGCATCGCCCATTGTAGCCCTGTCTAAGTACATGGAAAGCCAACGTTAACTACAATAGGGTTAACATCCACCAAAAATAGCAAATGGTAATAAAACGGTAGCATCTGTAGTGATATCTTCATTGCGAAAGAGTAGCACGGTAGCAAAGGGACGAATTAAAAAATGGATACAACTGTTAATTGCAACAGGCTTAACAGCATCCTAATTCATGTTTTGTAAGTTTGTAACCATTGAAATACAACTCTTTAAAAATGTATACAATTGTTAATTGCAACAGGCTTAATGGCCATTCAAACCGGTACTGATAAAAATGCAATTGGCAGAGTTAAACATCACAGGGAGGTGCTGCCAGAGCAGATAGTGGCCCAGTTATCTATAAAAAGGTAGAGAAAATAGCTAAAATGTGTTAGGCATGTTTACTACAACATGCTTAATACATTGGCCATACAAAACATATCCATTAATTGCAACTGGTATTGGTAAGATTGAATTGGTGAGTACATACTTGGTAAGTCCTGAGAGGTAGTTGCTGGGGCACTTCATCTTGGCCAGAGCCCGCCCAAAATCAGCGACGGTGGAGGCGAGCTGTTCCTCCGGGTCAAAGCGTGGACCAGTGCCACTGACATGTGTACCTACAGGCAACTAGTAAATGGTAGAAGTTAAACTACAATTGCACAAATGATGTGAAATACTGTAAGACATGGGATGCAGCTAACCTCAACGAAAAACAATAACATCGGCCGTTATGACCCCGCGTAAGTACATGGACAGGCATGTTAAGTACAACATGGTTAGCATCCACCAAAAATAGCAAATGGGCAACATCTCTAGTATATCTTCATTCGGGAGAGTAGCATGGTTGCAAATGGACAGATTAAAAAATGTATACAACTGTTAATTGCAACAGGCTTAACAGCATCCTAAGTCATGTTTTGCAAGTTTATAGCCATTGAAATACAACTATTTAAAAATGGATTCAACTGTTAATTGCAACAAGCTTAATAGACATTGAAACCGGTACTGATAAAAATGCAATTAGCATGGTTAAACATCACAAGGCAGGTGCTGCCAGAGCAGAGAATGGCCCAGATGTCTATAAAAGGTAGGGAAAGGAGCAAAAACGTGTTAGGCATGTTTACTAGAACATGCTTAATACATCGACCGTATAGAACGTAGCCATTAATTGCAACTGGTATTTGTAAGGTTGAACTGGTGAGTACATACTTGGTAAGTCATGAGAGGTAGTTGCTGGGGCACTTCATCTTGGCCAGAGCCCGCCCAAAGTCAGCGACGACGGAGGCGAGTTATTCCTTCGGGTCGAAGCATGGATCAGTGGCACTGACATGTGTACCTATAGGCAATCAGTAAATGGTAGAAGTTAAATTGCAATTGCACAAATGATGTAAAATACTGTAAGACATGGGATGCATCTAACACTACTACATGTTGCTGCTAACGTGACACTACGATCAGAGACCCTTCGATGAAACTGTGTGCAATGCCATAATCGCAAACGGTGGTGTAAAAAACCCGTCAAAAAGGTGCAAAAGTTTGCGATTGAGGATGCATCAAACACGGTTCAGATTTTAGTTACGTGTGTGATTCAGGGCATACGGTTCAGTTCAATTAACCGTTTTAGATGAGGAGGAACAAAATAAATGGGCAGCCATATGAAGGTGTGTGCGATGTACAACATACGGTTCACTCGGATGAACTGTTTGTGATTAGGCAACACAAAATAAACGGTCAGTCAGATGAAGGTGTGTGCGGTATACGGCATGCGGTTCACTCGGATGAACTGTTTGCGTTGATATAAGAGAACATAAATGGTTCAACTTAACAAGATGTGTGTGTTGTGCGATGGGATTGCGTACAGAACAACAACATTATATACACACTTATAAAGACATGCTTGCATAACCAAATTAAACATTGATACGTTTCCAACGTATCTATAATTTTTGATTGTTCCATGCTATTATATTATCTGTTTTGGATGTTTAATGGGATTTATTATACACTTTTATATTATTTTTAGGACTAACCTACTAACCCAAGGCCCAGTGCAAATTGCTATTTTTTTTGCCAATTTCAGTGTTTCGCAGAAAAGGAATATCAAACGGAATCCAAACGGAATGAAACCTTCGGGAGAGTTATTTTTGGAACAAACATGATCCAGGGGACTTGGAGTAGATGTCAGGAAAGAAACAAGGTGACCACGAGGCAGGGAGGCATGCCTGCCCCCTGGGCGCGCCCCCACCCTCGTGGGCCCCTCGCAGCTCCACCGACCTACTTCTTCCTCCTATACATATATATATATATATCCATATACCCCGAAAACATCCAGGAGCACCATGAAACCCTATTTCACCGCTGCAACCTTCTGTACCCAAGAGATCCCAAGCTCCGCCGGAGGGGGGATCGATCACGCAGGGCTTCTAAATCAACACCATAGCCTCTCCAATGATGTGTGAGTAGTTTACCACAGACCTTTGAGTCCATAGTTATTAGCTAGATGGCTTCTTCTCTCTCTTTGGATCTCAATACAAAGTTCTCCTCGATCTTCTTGGAGATCTTTTCGATGTAATTCTTTTTCCGGTGTGTTTGTCGTGATCTGATGAATTATGGGTTTATGATCAAGATTATCTATGAACAATATTTGATTCTTCTCTGAAATCTTTTATGTATGATTTTTTATCTTTGCAAGTCTCTTCAAATTATCAGTTTGGTTTGGCCTACTAGATTGATCTTTCTTGTATTGGGAGAAGTGCTTAGCTTTAGGTTCAATCTTGAGGTGTCCTTTCCCAGTGATAGCAGGGGCAGCAAGGCACATATTGTATTGTTGCCATCGAGGATAAAAATATGGGGTTTATATCATATTGCTTGAGTTTATCCCTCTACATCATGTCATCTTGCCTAATGTGTTACTCTGTTCTTATGAACTTAATACTCTAGATGCATGCTGGATAGTGGTCGATGTGTGGAGTAATAGTAGTAGATGCAGAATCGTTTCGGTCTACTTGTCGCGGACGTGATGCCTATATATATTATCATGCCTAGATATTCTCATATGCACTTTTCTATCAATTGCTCGACAGTAATTTGTTCACCACAGTAATACTTATGCTATCTTGAGAGAAGCCACTAGTGAAACCTATGGCCCCCAGGTCTATCTTTTATCATATAAGTTTCCAATCTATTTTACTTTGCAATCTTTACTTTCCTATCCATATCATAAAAATACCAAAAATATTTATCTTACTATCTCTATCAGATCTCACTCTCGTAAGTGACCGTGAAGGGCTTTACAACCCCTTTATCATGTTGGTTGCGAGGTTCTTATTTTTTTGTGTAGGTACGAGGGACTTGCGTGTAGTCTCCTACTGGATTGATACCTTGGTTCTCAAAAACTGAGGGAAATACTTACGCTACTTTGCTGCATTACCCTTTCCTCTTCAAGGGAAAACCAACGCAGTGCTCAAGAGGTAGCAAGAAGGATTTCTGGCGCCGTTGCCGGGGAGATCTACGCACAAGTCAAGACATACCAAGTACCCATCACAAACTCTTATCCCTCGCATTACATTATTTTCCATTTGCCTCTTGTTTTCCTCTCCCCCACTTCACCCTTGTCGTTTTATTCGCCCTCTTTCCCCTCACCTCTTTTTCGTTCGCCTCTTTTTGCTTGCTTGTGTGTTGGATTGTTTGTCACGATGGCTCAAGATAATACTAAATTGTGTGATTTTTCCAATACCAGCAATAATGATTTTATTAGCACTGCGATTGCTCCCCTTACCGATGCTAAATCTTGTGAAATTAATACTCCTACGCTGAATCTTGTCATGAAAGATCCGTTTTCCGGCCATCCTAGTGAAGATGCCACTACCCATCTAAACAGCTTTGTTGATTTGTGTGATATGAAAAAGAAGAAATATGTGGATAATGATATTGTTAAATTGAAGCTATTTCTGTTTTCACTTAAAGATCATGCTAAAACTTGGTTTTCGTCTTTGCCTAAAAATAGTATTGATTCTTGAAACAAGTGCAAAGATGCTTTTGTCTCTAAGTATTTTCCTCCCACTAAGATCATCTCCCTTAGAAACAATATTATAAATTTTAAGCAACTTGATCATGAGCATGTTGCACAAGCATGGGAGAGGATGAAATTAATGATATGTAATTGCCCTACACATGGTTTGAATTTGTGGATGATCATACAATTTTTTTATGCTGGATTGAATTTTGCTTCTAGAAATCTTTTAGATTCGGCCGCGAGAGGCACTTTTATGGAAATCACTTTAGGAGAAGCTACCAAACTCCTAGATAATATTATGGTTAATTATTCTCAATGGCACACCGAAAGATCTACTAGTAAAAAGGTTCATGCTATAGAAGAAATTAATGTTTTGAGTGGAAAGATGGATGAACTTATGAAATTGTTTGCTAATAAGAGTGCTTCTTTTGATCCTAATGATATGCCTTTGTCTACTTTGATTGAGAATAATAATGAATCTATGGATGTGAATTTTGTTGGTAGGAACAATTTTGGTAACAACGTGTATAGAGGAAACCTTAATCCTAGGCCGTTTCCTAGTAATTCCTCTAATAATTATGGTAATTCCTACAACAACTCTTATGGAAATTATAATAAGATACCCTCTGATTTTGAATCTAGTATTAAAGAATTTATTTGTTCGTAAAAGAGTTTCAATGCTTTGATTGAAGAAAAATTGTCTAAGATTGATGAGTTGGCTAGGAACGTGGATAGAATTTCTCTTGATGCCGATTCTTTGAAACTTAGATCTATTCCACCTAAGCATGATATCAATGAGTCTCTCAAAGCCATGATAATTTCCATTGATGAGTGCAAAGAAAGAACCGCTAGGATGCGTGCTAAAAAGATTGCTTTATAAAAGCATGTTCTTCTAGTATTGATGATAATAAGGATGAAGATCTAAAAGTGATTGATGTGTCTCCTATTAAATCTTTGTTTTGCAATATGAATCTTGATAATGTTGGGACTGGATATGAGTCAACTTTAGTTAAAAGGCGTCCCAATGATTCAGAGTTTTTAGATCTTGATGCAAAAATTGGTAAAAGTGGGATTGGAGAGGTTAAAACTTTACATAGCAATGAACCCACTATTTTGGATTTCAAGGAATTTAATTATGATAATAGCTCTTTTATAGATTGTATTTCCTTGTTGCAATCCATGCTAAATTCTCCTCATGCTTATAGTCAAAATAAAGCTTTTACTAAACATATCGTTGATTCTTTAATGCAATCTTATGAAGAAAAGCTTGAATTAGAAGTTTCTATCCCTAGAAAACTTCACGATAAGTGGGAACTACTATTAAAATTAAAATTAAAGATCATGAATGCTATGCTTTATGTGATTTGGGTGCTAGCATTTCCACGATTCCAATAACTTTGTGTGATGTGTTAGGTTTTCATGAATTTGATGATTGTTCTTTAAATTTTCATCTTGCGGATTCCACTATTAAGAAACCTATGGGAAGGATTAATGATGTTCTTATTGTTGCAAATAGGAATTATGTGCCCGTATATTTCATTGTTTTTGACATTGATTGCAACCCTACATGTCCCATTATTCTTGGTAGACCTTTCCTTAGAACAATTGGTGCAATTATTGATATGAAAGAAGGGAATATTAGATTTCAATATCCGTTAAGGAAAGGCATGTAACACTTTCCTAGAAAGAAAATTAAATTACCTTATGAATCTATTATGAGGGCCACTTATGGATTGCATACCAAAGATGATAATACCTAGACCTATTCTTGTTTTTATGCCTAGCTAGGGGCGTTAAACGATAGCGCTTGTTGGGAGGCAACCCAATTTTATTTTTGTTTCTTGATTTTTGGTTATGTTTAGTAATAAATAATTCATCTATCCTCTGTTTAGATGTGGTTTTATTCCTTTAATTAGTGTTTGTGCCAAGTAGAACCTTTGGGAAGACTTGGGGGAAGTTTTTGCGATCTTGCTGTAAAAAACAAAAACTTTAGCGCTCACGAGATTTGCTGCCATTTTTTACTGGAGAGTGCGATTAGGTTGATTCTTTTTAAGATGATTAATAGACAAATTCCTCACGTCCACCAATTTATTACAGATTTTTTGGTGTTACAGAAGTATTCTAAACCTATAGATTACTACAGACTATTCTGTTTTTGACAGATTCTGTTTTTCGTGTGTTGTTTGCTTATTTTGTTGAATCTATGGCTAGTATCGGAGGGTATGCACCATAGAGAAGTTGGAATACAGTAGGTTTAACACCAATATAAATAAATAATGATTTCATTACAGTACTTTAAGTGGTGGTTTGTTTTCTTATACTAACGGAGCTCGTGAGATTTTCTATTGAGTTTTGTGTTGTGAAGTTTTCAAGTTTTGGGTAAAGATTTGATGGATTATGGAATAAGGAGTGGCAAGAGCCTAAGCTTGGGGATGCCCAAGGCACCCCAAGGTAAAATTCAAGTACAACGAAAAGCCTAAGCTTGGGGATGCCCCGGAAGGCATCCCCTCTTTCGTCGTCTTCCATTGGTAACTTTACTTGAGGCTATATTTTTATTCACCACATGATATGTGTTTTGCTTGGAGCGTCTTGTATGATTTGAGTCTTTGATTTTTAGTTTACCACAATAATCCTTGCTGTACACACCTTTTGGGATAGACACACATGAATTGGAATTTATTAGAATACTCTATGTGCTTCACTTATATCTTTTGAGCTAGATAATTTTGCTCCAGTGCTTCACTTATATCTTTTAGAGCACAGTGGTGGTTTTATTTTATAGAAATTATTGATCTCTCATGCTTCACTTATATTATTTTTAGAGTCCTTTAGAACAGCATGGTAATTTGCTTTGGTTATAAAATTAGTCCTAATATGATAGGCATCTAGGATGGGTATAATAAAAACTATCATAGAAAGTGCATTGAATACTATGAGAAGTTTGATACTTGATAATTGTTTTGAGATATAAAGATGGTGATATTAGAGTTTGCTAGTTGAGAATTTATGAATTTGAGAAATACTTGTGTTGAAGATTGCAAGTCCCGTAGCATGCACGTATGGTAACTGTTGTGTAACAAATTTGAAACATGAGGTGTTCTTTGATTGTCTTCCTTATGATTGGCGGTCGGGGACGAGCGATGGTCTTTTCCTACCAATCTATCCCCATAGGAGCATGCGCGTAATGCTTGGTTTTTGATGACTTGTAGATTTTTGCAATAAGTATGGGAGTTCTTTATGACTAATGTTGAGTCCATGGATTATATGCACTCTCACCTTTCCATCATTGCTAGCCTTTTCGGTACCGTGCATTGCCCTTTCTCACCTTGAGAGTTGGTGCAAACTTTGCCGGTGCATCCAAAACCTATGATATGATACTCTCTATCACACATAAACCTCCTAATATCTTCCTCAAAACAGCCACCATACCTACCTATTATGGCATTTCCATAGACATTCCGAGATATATTGCCATGCAACCTTTCACCGTTTCATTTATGACACGCTTCATCATTGTCATATTGCTTTGCATGATCATGTAGTTGACATCGTATTTGTGGCAAAGCCACCATGCATAATTTATCATACATGCCACTCTTGATTCATTGCCCTTCCCGGTACACTGCCGGTGGCATTCATATAGAGTCATATTTTGTTCTAGTATCGTGTTGTAATCATTGAGTTATAAATAAATAGAAGTGTGATGATCATCATTAATAGAGCATTATCCCAAATAAAAAAAGAGAAAGGCCAAAAAAGTAAAAAGAAAGGCCCAAAAAAGAAAAAAAAAGAAATAAAAAGGGACAATGTTACTATCCTCTTTTTCCACACTTGTGCTTCAAAGTAGCACCATGATCGTTATGATAGAGAGTCCCTTGTTTTGTCACTTTCATATACTAGTGGGAATTTTTCATTATAGAACTTGGCTTGTATATTCCAACAATGGGCTTCCTCAAATGCCCTAGGTCTTCGTGAGCAAGCAAGTTGGATGCACACCCACTTACTTTCTTTTGTTGAGCTTTCATATATTTATAGCTCTAGTGCATCCGTTGCGTGACAATCCCTACTCCTTGCATTGACATCAATTGATGGGCATCTCCCTAGCCCGTTTTATTAGCCGCGCTGATGTGAGACTTTCTCCTTTTTTTGTCTTCTCCACATAACCCCCATCATCATATTCTATTCCACCCATAGTGCTATATCCATGGCTCACGCTCATGTATTGCATGAAAGTTGAAAAAAGTTTGAGATTACCAAAGTATGAAAAAATTGCTTGGCTTGTCATCGGGGTTGTGCATGATGAGAGCATTCTTGTGTGACGAAAATGGAGCATGACCAAACTATATGATTTTGTAGGGATGAACTTTCTTTTGCCATGTTATATTGAGAAGACATGATTGCTTAGTTAGTATGCTTGAAGTATTATTATTTTTATGTCAATATTAAACTTTTGTCTTGAATCTCTCGGATCTGAATATTCATGCCACAATAAATAAAAATACATTGAGAATTATGCTAGGTAGCATTCCACATCAAAAATTCTGTTTTTTATCATTTACCTACTCAAGGACGAGCATGAATTAAGTGTTTCACAGAAAATACATTGATTGTTCCATGCTATTATATTATCTATTTTGGATGTTTAATGGGCTTTATTATACACTTTTATATTATTTTTGGGACTAACCTACTAACCCAAGGCCTAGTGCAAATTGTTGTTTTTTTGTCTATTTTAGTGTTTCGCAGAAAAGGAATATCAAGCGGAATCCAAACGAAATGAAACCTTCGTGAGAGTTATTTTTGGAACAAACGTGATCCAGGGGACTTGGAGTAGACGTCAAGAAAGAAACGAGGTGGCCACGAGGCAGGGAGGCGCGCTTGCCCCCTGGGCACGCCCCCACCCTTGTGGGCCCCTCGCAACTCCACTGACCTACTTCTTCCTCCTATATATATCCATATACCCCAAAAACATCCAGGAGCACCAGGAAACCCTATTTCCACCACCGCAACCTTCTGTACCCAAGAGATCCCATCTTGGGGCCTTTTCCGGAGCTCCGCCGGAGGGGGAATCGATCACGGAGGGCTTCTACATCAACACCATAGCCTCTCCGATGATGTATGGGTAGTTTACCACAGACCTTCCGGTCCATAGTTATTAGCTAGATGGCTTATTCTCTCTCTTTGGATCTCAATACAAAGTTCTCCTCGATCTTCTTGGAGATCTATTCGATGTAATTCTTTTTGCGGTGTGTTTGTCGAGATCCGATGAATTGTGGGTTTATGATCAAGATTATCTATGAACAATATTTGATTCTTCTCTGAAATCTTTTATGTATGATTTGTTATCTTTGCAAGTCTCTTTGAATTATCAGTTTAGTTTGGCCTACTAGATTGATCTTTCTTGCAATGGGAGAAGTGCTTAGCTTTGGGTTCAATCTTGTGGTGTCATTTCCCAGTGACAGCAGGGGCAGCAAGGCACGTATTGTATTGTTGCCATCGAGGATAAAAAGATGGGGTTTATATCATATTGCTTGAGTTTATCCCTCTACATCATGTCATCTTTCCTAATGTGCTACTCTATTCTTATGAACTTAATACTCTAGATGCATGCTGGATAGCAGTCAATGTGTGGAGTAATAGTAGTAGATGCAGAATCGTTTCGGTCTACTTGTCGTGGATGTGATGCCTATATACATGATCATGCCTAGATATTCTCACAATTATGCACTTTTTTATCAATTGCTTGACAGTTATTTGTTCACCCGCCGTAATACTTATGCTATCTTGAGAGAAGCCACTAGTGAACCCTATGGCCCCCGAGTCTATCTTTTATCATATAAGTTTCCAATCTATTTTACTTTGCAATCTTTACTTTCCTATCCATATCATAAAAATACCAAAAATATTTATCTTACTATCTCTATCGGATCTCACTCTCGTAAGTGACCGTGAAGGGCTTGACAACCCCTTTATCGCGTTGATTGCAAGGTTCTTATTTGTTTGTGTAGGTACGAGGGACTTGCGTGTAGTCTCCTACTGGATTGATACCTTGGTTCTCAAAAACTTAGGGAAATACTTATGCTACTTTGCTGCATCACCCTTTCCTCTTCAAGGGAAAACCAATGCAGTGCTCAAGAGGTAGCAAACATCCACTTACATAGGTGGCTACTACAACCATGGCATTTGCACACACCAAAGTAAACTATTACATGCATAATTACATATGTGGCTACTACACACATGACATTTTCACACACCAATAAAGTAAACTATATATTACATGCATGATTAACCAGCATAAACGATCATCTGATCATCATCTACTTCTTGTGACGCTTGCTCTGCTTGTGGCTCGATCCGGGCTCGTCGATTTGGGTAAGGAGACACTTCCTCATGTCAACGATCCTCCTGTGCATCTCGTAGCATGTGTACACACTCTTGGTCGCGAACCTGAGGTGAGGTTCATCTAGTTGCTGCATCCAGGCCCTGTGCCAGGATAGGGGGCTTGTTCTATGGGCACCCTGCTTCATCTTTTCGTAGTAGGGGTCGATGATGGCCAAGGCGAGTTCGACCAGAGAGTCCTTCTTCGTGCTTCCCCAGACCCTGTAGTGGTCACGGATTTCGGCAAGGTTCTTACAGACCAAGCCCATAACACTGAGCGCTTTTACATCGTCGGTGGTTTCCATCATGGTGAACTTGTAGTCGGTGCTATTGACAAACCTGTTGAAACGGTCGCAAGGCTCTATGGCCATGCAGTAGTGGTAGATGAGGACATGATGGTGCACACACAACTGGGCGACGGCAACCTTCTGATCTATGCCGGGATGACCGGCGGTGTACTGGAGGTTGATGCCAACCACCTTGTACTTGTCTTCAGCAAGCAACTGCTCAACGTTATTGATGTAGTTGTCCACCACGGTCGGGTCAATGGTGTACACCACCGAGAGATCCGTCTCCCTCGTGTGGTTCTCCACTCTATGCTCGCCGAACTCCATTGGAGCGCCGCTGGACATCCCCTCTCTATGTGTCGTCGTGGGTGGGCTTGTTGTGTTGTGGGGCGCGATCGAAAGGTTGAAGAGACTAAGGTTATAATGGCCGCGGGAATTAAAGGGGAAGCCGGACGACTAGGAATATCGGTAGGCCCTGATGACAGTTCTAATTTGCAGCGCGTAACTCCATCATGCTGCACATAACTGCATCACATGGCAACGCGCGCGGCGCAACCGCATGCATAGGGGGCCCCGACGTGATCATGCACACGCCCAACCATTGGCAGAGTGCGCGCGGAGGGACGCGAGCAGAGCGCTCCGCGGTTGCCTCAACGGCGAGCAACCATATATATATATATATATATATATATATATATATATATATATATGGAAAATGGATTCTACCACCTAGTGGTAACTACCACCTAAGAATCCACCATTAGATCTGAGCGTGTTTTTTCTTAGATCGCCACAGAATCATAGAGGGTTAGACTAGATTCCACCGACCCGTTTGGTATTATTATTAATTATATTTATATTAGATTAATTGGTACTTATCCACGGCGTACTGATCGTGAGCTTATCCCATAATTTGGCTAGGTATATAACTACCATCGAACAACCTTGCTAGCTTTTAGATATCGATCTGACCGGCCGGCCGCATACATGCACGGATAAATGATCTTCTTTTGTCCCTGAATCTAAACAAATTTTGTTTTGGCCGCCGATGTTAACTGCAGCCAACTGGATCAGGAGGAGTAGCTCGGATACATGTTTTAACAGATCCATGCATCATCAAAGCATTCATACTGTTCTTAATTGGTTTCTTTTTGACAGATTCTTGATTGTTTTCTTATTTTTTCTGGCTTCTGTAGTCGCCTTTTTTTGTGAGAGGCTTCTGTAGTCACCTGCCGCCATGTGTACATGGTACTATGATTCATTACGGCGAACACTGCTTGCTCCCGCGCGGCATGGAGACGACGATGTATGGCTTCATCTCTAGCACGGTGACAACCTATGGTTGATTATCATGCTCGGCACCAACAGCTAGCGATGATAGTACTTCTCCGGCTTGGTGGCGGGTGGCGGCCAACGACGACGAAGAGTTGCGCCGACATGGCTGCTCCAACATGGTGGACGACGGCAACGACCACGAAAACTATACACCAGTTCTGACTTTGCCGGCATCCTCACGATGTCGTAGGCAGTTCTCATTTTTCTTTCCTCAGGCACAAAGAAACATCATCGCCAAACGGCCAGCCGATCATGAACCCCGGCCGGACGGAACGGATGTCGTGCTAGTCAGCTATACGAATAGAGCCAGAGATCGATGCTTGCTACTCTCCATGATGCACCATACATGCATGACATATTGACATCACATCTGCATCATGTACGTACATGCCATGTACTTCATCTGTTGATCAGTTGCATCTTTTAATGACGTTCAACATACTCTTGTATATCTATACTTCATATTATTACCTCTCCTCTTACATACTTTTGCATGGCTACTACAAAAAAACTATTTTATTTGTGATCATTGCAACTGTATTGATTAAATTTCGACATGGACGTGGCTTGCTGATACATGAACTAAATACTTTATAGTTCATACTATATATTTCATACTCTAAAAAGATCATATATATATATATATTAATAACGATATACTTCATATTCTTTTTAGAAGGACGAAAATGTAATTCATAACGTGTTACTCCAACAATAATACTCCATACTTCACACTCCATACTCCAAACTCCATACTCCATACTCCATACTCCATACTCCATACTACATACTTCATCCTTCATACTCCATACTCCACAAAATATATACTATAAACTCCTTCTCTAAGAAAACTACAGTATATAGACCCCAAAAGGTTATTTTGTATTCTTGATACTCAATAAAAAGTTCATATACACATACTTATTATTCATGCGTGGATACGCTCCAGTCTTTGTAAAAATATCATATACTCCATACTATTTTAAAACTCCTACTACATTTTGCATGTATATATACTCCATACAACTTTCTATGAAAAAATATTTCTGAATTTTCTCTCCCTTATTGAGTGAATATGCTCCCTCTCTTATGAAGGGTCTACATTTATTAATTTGCACGTCATGTACAAACACACCATAGTAAGTTTAGGGAATTTGAAAAAATATGTCATACAAAAAAGTACACGCTCCTAATTCTTAATGGATAATATACATATACTATATACTCATTCCGAAGTAGGATAGTCTAATTTTTCAAGGAGTATAGAGTGGACCTACCATGCACTTATCCATTCAAGTGACGTGCATGCACGCGGCCAAGAAATTAGCAGGTTGTTGTAGGTTGTTACGTATGACAATTATTTAATTACTTAATTGAATTATCTAGTTTTCTAGTTGAGCTAATGGATCCTTGTACGATCAGGTAACCCATCTGGCTTGCACAGACTTGGAGACACGTGGCAGTCAAATAAGTAGGAGGTAACTACCATTGCTTGTAGATAAAATTTGTCCTATATATATATACATAAACACTATTCTGATCACGGGATCAGAATAATATTCTGATCACAACATGAACTTTCCGAGTCACGCGCCTGACCTTCCCCGAGTACTAGGTTGAACTTCAGCTAAAAGGTGTCCAAATGGGGCTTGCGATATATCATTGGATAGCTATTGACATCAGTATCATGACCCAGGTTAAATTTTTGGCAAAATGTAAGCGGTTTAAAAGAAGTTTTGAAAACCGTTTTTTCTTCATACAAAAAATGTGAATCATATTTTCGATCGCATTTTTAAACCGTTTATCGGAATGAGGCAATTAATATGGCGTTGGAAAGCTGATGCAAAACCGCTCCTTCCACATGTTGAAAGTTTTCTCTAATTCCCTACGGTTAAAGAGTTATTTGGAAAATCGTAGAATTTTGCAAACCGAACAGCCGAGTTTGTATTTTCGATGCCATTTCTAAACGGCTAATCCAATTGAGGCAAATAATATGGCGTTGGAAAGCTTATGAAAATGCGCTAATTTTTCATGTTAAAAGTTTTTTCTAATTTTGAACGGTTTAAAAGTAATTTAGAAAACGGTACAAGATCCACCGAGTTCGTATTTTCGAGCTAATTTTTTAACCGCACGTCCAAATGCAGCAAATGATATGGCGTTGGAAAGTTTGAACAAATGCGATTTTTTGTATATATTGTTTCTCCTAATTCATTACGGTTTTATGTCAGTTTTGAAAATGGTTAAAAACGTATTTTTGCCGTAATTTCTACAAACTTTATCGGAATGGGGCAAATAATATACCGTTGAAAAGCTATGGAAAATGCGAAACTTTTTCATGTTGATGGTTTTCTCTGATTCCTAGCCGTTTTCAAGTAATTTAGAAAATGGCAGGATCATTCGTTCTGCCTTTATCGCGAAACAGATTCTTCAAAAATGCACCGCGTGAAGAACTTGAACTTCTCAGCATGTTTACTTGAACTTCACTCTGTTTTTCACATGCTTTTTTCCGTAGCTCTCCATCCACTCGTCGGAACACTCACCGGAATTGAGCAAATAATATACCGGTGGAAAGCTACTGTAAACACACAACTTTTCCGTGTTTGTCATTTTTTCATACTAGCGACAATTTTAAAAGTTTTTCATCTGAAATTCATTCACTATAGTAGTTGAACTTCCTGCTGTTTTCACGTTGAACTTCTGTGACGCATTTTCATTTGTAATTTTCTTATCCATTCATCAGTGTTACACAAATGATATTCTTTTTGTACAAACCTTTCTCACAATAATTTTTTTTACTTTCTCCGATGGAGGACTTGAACTTATAACAACAACAAATTTAGCCTTTGCTTTTTTATTCATTTTTAATACAAAATGCGCACTGTGTAGTACATGAACTTCTGGCAGTTATGAATCTGAACTTCTCTTGGTTACGTGAAAATATATGAGTTTTTTATGAATTTTTAATCTGATTTTCTTAATGCTTTTTTATGAAATTTTGAAGCGCTCTATTTTTAAAAGTTGAACTTCTTGTTATTTTAATTTTGAACTTCTTTTTTCCATTCTTTAATAACGAGGAAATCTGATTTTTCTATAATCATCAAACTTCTCCATCTTTTTAATATGGATTTCCTGGTTTATTTCTTCATCTTTTTAATGAAATTTTGAAGCACTCTATTATTAAATGTTGAACTTCTTGTTATTTAATTTTTAAACTTCTTGTTTCCATTCTTTAATAATGATGAAAATCTAAGTTTCTATAATCATCGAACTTCTCCATCTTTTTAATTTGGACTTATTGTTTTTATTTCTTTTAGTAATAGAAAAAATCCTACTTTCTAATAGACATCAAGCCGCTCCGTTTCAAAATTTGAACTTCTACGTTTATTTTAAGAGAGAAAAACTTTTTTTATAAAATTGTTGAAGATGCTTTTTTTAATTACCTTTTTTGGGTTGTAACAAGCATTGAACTTCTTCGTCTTTTTAATTTGAACTTCTTATTTTAGATTTTGTTTTTAATTTGAACTCCATATTTTTAATGGTATTTCTTTTGTACAAACCTCTCTTAATTTTTTTAACTTTCTCTGGCCGAGGACTTGAACTTATAGCAACAAAAAATTTGGACCTTGCCTTTTTATTCATTTTCTCATATTAAACACACACCATGTAGTACAACTTTTTCCTTTTTATAATTTGAGTTTTTTATTTGCTTTTTGAAATCAAATTGCTCCCAAATTTTGAACTTCTGATCATTTTTTCATACTAGCAACGGTTTTAAAAGTTTTTCATCAGAAATTCATTCAGTGTAGTAGTTAAACTTCCTCATGTTTTCACGTTGAACTTCTGATAGCAACAAATAGTTATTCTAATCTCATGACCATAATAGTGTTGTCCTATTTTTTCTAATATGATACACACACTGTGTAGTAGCAAAACTTCCGGTTGTTTTCATGTTGGACTGCACTTTTTTTAATTTGACCTTCTTGGTTTTGTAATAAACATTTAATCTTCTCCATTGTTTAATCTTGAACCTCCAGTTTTTTAAAGGGAAAATGCATTTAAGTTTTTTAACTGCTATATTTTTAATTCAAACTTCCTTGGGCTATTCTTTTAGTAACATGGAAAATCTAAGTTATGTAATATACATCGAAGCACTCAATTATTTAAATTTGAACTCTGGTTTTATAATCAACCTTGAAAAACCCCATTTTTATAAACTTTGTTGAATTGATTGTTGAAAATTTTGACCTTAGTTTTTTATAAATATTGAGATGAGTTGTTCTTTTTTTAACCATCTTGGTTTTGTAATGAATATTGAACTTCTCCATTATTTAAATTTGAACCACTAGCTTTTTTTGGAAACAGAGAAAATCCACTTAAAAATTGAACTTTTCTTTCAATTCCTTCTCTAAATTTCCAAACATTGGTGGCGCATAATTCTCGCTGCCTGCCACGACCAACACCCAGAGTTTGGAAGACGGCAATGATGGGGCCGAGGATGTGAGCAGTAGTGGTGTTGCACCTGCGCTGGAGGAGTTGCCTGGTGGCTGGCTGTGTACGGGCATAACGATGGGCTGTGCTGCGGAGGGGCACGGTTGCGTCCTGCAGTTTTGTCTAATGATGTCTTTTAGCATATACATGTAGTTGAGCTTGGCGCACAGCCGTAGTAGAACTTCACCAACGCATAGCCATAGTACGTGGCATATTTTTTAGTAGAACTTCACTGTACGTCTCTAGACTTGCTGTGTAGAACTTCTTGAAATTTTTGCAACTAATTTCTTTTACGCTAAATAAATGGGCCTTAAGGCCATCCAACATTTTTGGTCAATGCATTAGGGTATGCACTGCATGCATATACTCAACACTATGCCAAAGCAACTCTAGCGTTACCAAATTTTACTCATCACCTGCATCAGCTTTAGCAAGGAGCGAGATAGCAAATGCAGAGAATACACTGACAAATAATTCCATGTAGCTACATGGATCGCACCTGAATACCATCTACACCCGGCAAATTGCACACTTGATCAACACCATCCAGATTCCATAAACTACAACCGTTTAGGAATTCATCAGACTAACGGGCCAGCACTTGTCGACTAAAAAATGAACTGGATGACAGAAAGCATCATCGGCACATTGGAACATCGGTGATTGAGAGATTGCAGGGGTGCATCTATTGGCGCTATAGTTGGCGGCACACTCGGCTGTTGGTGCAGCAGCTGGCGGCGTCTGGGTAGTCTTCCCCGAACGCGTCGCCGGCGAGGAGAAATTCTTGCACGTGACTCTGTCTTTGAACTACTCGTCGCTTGTGATGAGCAATTTTTTGCACGAGACCTTGTCTTTGAACTTCTCATCGCCTGTGATGAGAAATTCCTGCACGCGGCGCTGTCTTTGAACTTCTCATCAGTTGAGACGATGGAGTCGGGGGTCGAGGTGCTGGATCCCCGAGCAAACCGGGACGAGGATAGGTGCGGTGACCCTCTTTGTTGGTTGTTCATCAGTGATGCAACAGATAAAGGACAATGAGGGAAGGAGTCTCACCATTGTTGGCGGCGGGAGGTGGAGCCCTGCTCGGAGCAAGGTTGATGGAAGCAGAGGAGAGGACGCAGCACAGGCGCTCGATGGAGGTTGTTGTCGGCTTTTGAGCGAACTGGCTGTAGGAGCTGAATGGCATGGAGGGGCTGCATTAACCTGCTGCATCCCATCGTCCAGGCATCTACATACCCATCGGCAGAGGTCCCCGTGTAGGAGTCGGTGACATGGCGAAGCCCTTAATCACCAGGGTGGTCCAAGGTAGCGACGCGCCGAAGCGGGGGATGCAACTCGGGGCAGGAAGGAGGGCGCACGTGGCTCCGATGGCGGCTGATCCCGCTGGATGGATGGGGGCATCTGCTGCAGATCTCACAGGCGGGATGGGGGCAGCCGCCGCGCCGGTCCGGGACGAAGAGCCGTCGCCGTGCGTCGTCGAGGATGAAGAGACGCCGCCGTCGTTGAAGCAAGGGGAAGGGAGGCCGCTGCTGCGGTTGAAGCAGGGGGAGGAAGGACGCAGAGGCGGCGCGGTTGGTGGCCGGGGCAATGGCGGCGGTGGTGGGATCCTGGGGCAGCGGCGACGTCTCCGGTTGGGGGCGGGGCGGGGAGCATGTCGCCGGTTGGGTCAGGAGATGCGGGAGGTGGGGGATCAGGGTCGGGGAAGGTGGCAGATCGAGCTGGGTTGGAATTTTTTTGTCGCTGCCGGTTCAGGAGTTCGGGAGAATCTACTCGCGCCTATATAAGGAAGCCGTGATCCAAATAACTATTTTAATCCTGGGATTAGAATAGTGTTGTCCTATATATATGCATATAGCAGTTGAACACGGAAGGAAAAGCTGTCCACAAGCCAAGCGCGCCGACGGATGATACGTCTCCAATGTATCTATAATTTTTGATTGTTCCATGCTATATTATATTCTGTTTTGGACATTATTGGGATTTATTATACACTTTTATATTATTTTTGGGACTAACCTATTAACCGGAGGCCCAGCACAGAATTGCTGTTTTTTTTGCCTATTTTAGGGTTTCGCAGAAAAAGAATATCAAACGGAGTCCAAACGAAATGAAACCTTCGGGAACGTGATTTTTGGAATGAACATGATCCAGAGGACTTGGACCCTACGTCAAGCAATCAACGAGGAAGGCACGAGGTAGGGGGGCGCTCCTACCCCCCCAGGAGCGCCCTCCACCCTCATGGGCCCCCTGCTGCTCCACCGACGTACTCCTTCCTCCTATATATACCTACGTACCCCCAAACTACCAGATACAGAGCCAAAACCCTAATTCCACCGCGGTAATTTTCTGTATCCATGAGATCCCATCTTGGGGCCTTTTCCGGAGCTCCGCCAGAGGGGGCATCGACCACGGAGGGCTTCTACATCGACACCATAGCCTCTCTGATGAAGTGTGAGTAGTTTAATTCAGACCTACGGGTCCATAGTTATTAGCTAGATGGCTTCTTCTCTCTTTTTGGATCTCAATACAAAGTTTCCCCTCTCTTGTGGAGATCTATTCGATGTAATCTTCTTTTGCGGTGTGTTTGTTGAGACTGATGAATTGTGGGTTTATGATCAAGTTTATCTATGAACAATATTTTAATCTTCTCTGAATTCTTTTATGTATGATTGGTTATCTTTGCAAGTCTCTTCGAATTATCAGTTTGGTTTGGCCTACTAGATTGATCTTTCTTGCAATGGGAGAAGTGCTTAGCTTTGGGTTCAATCTTGCAGTGTCCTTTCCCAGTGACAGTAGGGGCAGCAAGGCACGTATTGTATTGTTGCCATCGAGGATAACAAGATGGGGTTTATATCATATTGCATGAGTTTATCCCTCTACATCATGTCATCTTGCTTAAAGCGTTACTCTGTTCTCTTGAACTTAATACTCTAGATGCATGCTGGATAGCGGTCGATGTGTGGAGTAATAGTAGTAGATGCAGGCAGGAGTTGGTCTACTTGTCTCAGATTTGATGCCTATATACATGATCATACCTAGATATTCTCATAACTACGCTCAATTCTGTCAATTGCTCAATAGTAATTTGTTCACCCACCGTAAATACTTATGCTCTTGAGAGAAGCCACTAGTGAAACCTATGGCCCCCGGGTCTATCTTCCAT
Organism: Triticum urartu; assembly: GCF_056163025.1. Classification (NCBI taxonomy): domain Eukaryota; kingdom Viridiplantae; phylum Streptophyta; class Magnoliopsida; order Poales; family Poaceae; genus Triticum; species Triticum urartu. The sequence goes on from NC_141875.1 coordinate 178,547,693, forward strand.
CATATTAATCTTCCAATACTTAGTTATTTACTTTGCCATTTATTTTACTTTGCATCTTTTATTTCTCTTTATTATAAAAATACCAAAAATATTATCCTATCATATCTATCGGATCTCACTCTCGTAAGTGACCGTGTAGGGATTGACAACCCCTTATCGTGTTGGTTGCGAGGATTTATTTGTTTGTGTAGGTGCGATGGACTTGTGTGCGGCCTCCTACTGGATTGATACCTTGGTTCTAAAAAACCGAGGGAAATACTTACGCTACTTTGCTGCATCACCCTTTCCTCTTCAAGGGAAAACCAACGCAAGTGCTCAAGAGGTAGCAACGGACGCGAGCAGAGCGCGCCGTGGTGCCTAACGGTGAGCACAATGCGCTGCGGAGCCTAACGGCGGGATAGACCTTCATTCAAGCCAATCAAAATAAGACTGGAACGGACATGTCTGTATTGAGCAAAGGGATCGCACATGTCTGTATTGACTGGAACGAGAATGCAATAGCAAAATAAGAATTAAGGCCACGGTGATTCGATCGCAGTGGTGGTTACAGGAAGCAAGAAGAAAGATGCATCCATCAACGTACGACCTCCTCCTCCTCCTCAACTCAGTGCACCGGCCGGGCCACCGAGCGGCGGCTAAGGAGCGGCGGCTTTTGTGGCGAGGTCAAGGTGCTTCTCAGCAAAGGCATCCAAGGCTTCCAGCCGGCTGAAGAAGGCCAACGTCGTAGCGTCCTCACTGGCCTTGTAGATACCTATGTACACGATTCGCTCGTACACATGGATGTGTAGTTTGACGGTTTCTTGTAGGGTGAGGCGCCTCACAGCGAGTGCGACCTCCGGGTGGACATTCTTTGTGGCGTCGGCGGGTGATGTCTACTACACAACCTTCTTCTTGTAGACGTTGTTGGGCCTCCAAGTGCAGAGTTGTAGGACAGTAGCAAATTGCCCTCAAGTGGATGACCTAAGGTTTATCAATCCATGGGAGGCGTAGGATGAAGATGGTCTCTCTCAAACAACCCTGCAAGCAAATAACAAGGAGTCTCTTGTGTCCCCAACACACCCAATACAAAGGTAAATTGTATAGGTGCACTAGTTCGGCGAAGAGATGGTGATACAAGTGCAATATGGATAGTAGATAATGGTTTTTGTAATATGAAAATATAAAAACAGCAATGTAACTAATGATAAAAGTGAGCGTAAACGGTATTGCAATGCTAGGAAACAAGGCCTAGGGTTCATACTTTCACTAGTGCAAGTTCTCTCAACAATAATAACATAATTGGATCACATAACTATCCCTCAACATGCAACAAAGAGTCACTCCAAAGTCACTAATAGCGGAGAACAAACGAAGATATTATGGTAGGGTACGAAACCACCTCAAAGTTATCCTTTCTGATCGATCTATTCAAGAGTCCGTAGTAAAATAACATGAAGCTATTCTTTCCGTTCAATCTATCATAGAGTTCGTACTAGAATAACACCTTAAGACACAAATCAACCAAAACCCTAATGTCACCTAGATACTCCAATGTCACCTCAAGTATCCGTGGGTATGATTATACAATATGCATCACACAATCTCAGATTCATCTATTCAAACCAACACAAAGAACTTCAAAGAGTGCCCAAAAGATTCTACCGGAGAGTCAAGACGAAAATGTGTGCCAACCCCTATGCATAGGTTCATGGGCGGAACCCGCAAGTTGATCACCAAAACATACATCAAGTGGATCAATAGAATACCTCATTGTCACCACGGGTATCCCACGCAAGACATACATCAAGTGTTCTCAAATCCTTAAAGACTCAATCCGATAAGATAACTTCAAAGGGAAAACTCAATCCATTATAAGAGATTAGAGGGGGAGAAACATCATAAGATCCAACTATAATAGCAAAGCTTGCAATACATCAAGATCGTACCACCTCAAGAACACGAGAGAGAGAGATCAAACACATAGCTACTGGTACATACCATCAGCCCCGAGGGAGAACTACTCCCTCCTCGTCATGGAGAGCACCGGGATGATGAAGATGTCCATCGGAGAGGGATTCCCCCTCCGACAGGGTGCCGAAACGGGTCTAGATTGTCTTTCGGTGGCTACGGAGGCTTCTGGCGGCGGAACTCCCGGTCTATTCTTCTCCCAGATGTTTTTAGGGTATATGGGTATATATGGGAGGAAGAAGTACGTCGGTGGATCTCTGGGCTGTCCACGAGGCAGGGGGGCACGCCTAGGGGGTGGGCGCGCCCCCCACCCTCGTGGGCAGCCTGGGACTCTCCTGGTCCATCTCCGATACTCAGTGGGCTTCTTCTGGCCCAAAAATAAGTTCCGTGAAGTTTTAGGTCAATTGGACTCCGTTTGATTTTCCTTTTCTGCGATACTCTAAAACAAGGAAAAAACAGAAACTGGCACTGGGCTCTGGGTTAATAGGTTAGACCCAAAAATAATATAAAAGTGCATAATAAAGCCCATAAACATCCAAAACAGATAATATAATAGCATGGAACAATCAAAAATTATAGATACATTGGAAACGTATCAGCATCCCCAAGCTTAATTCCTGCTCGTCCCCGAGTAGGTAAATGATAAAAATAGAATTTTTGATGTGGAATGCTACCTAACATATTTATCCATGTAATTCTCTTTATTGTGGCAAGAATATTCAGATCCATATGATTCAAGACGAAAGTTTAATATTGACATAGAAATAATAATACTTCAAGCATACTAACTAAGCAATTATGTCTTCTCAAAATAACATGGCCAAAAAAGCTATCCCTACAAAATCATATAGTCTGGCTATGCTCCATCTTCACCACACAATGTATTTAAATCATGCACAACCCCGATGACAAGCCAAGCAACTGTTTCATACTTTTGATGTTCTCAAACTTTTTCAATCTTCACGCAATATATGAGCGTGAGCCATGGATATAGCACTATAGGTGGAATAGAATGGTGGTTGTGGAGAAGACAAAAAGGATAAGATAGTCTCACATCAACTAGGCATATCAACGGGCTATGGAGATACCCATTAATAGATATCAATGTGAGTGAGTAGGGATTGCCATGCAACGGATGCACTAGAGCTATAGGTGTATGAAAGCTCAACAAAATAAACTAAGTGGGTGTGCATCCAACTTGCTTGCTCACGAAGACCTAGGGCACTTAAGGAGGTCCATTGTTGGAATATACAAGCCAAGTTCTATAATGAAAATTTCCCACTAGTATATGAAAGTGACAAAACAAGAGACTCTCTATCATGAAGATCATGGTGCTAATTTGAAGCACAAGTGTGGAAAAAAGGACAGTAGCATTGTTCCTTTTATTTTTTATTTTTATTTGGCCTTTTTTTCCTTTCTTTTTTTATTTGGCATTTTTTTGGACAATGCTCTATTAATGATGATCATCACACTTCTATTTATTTACAACTTCAAAGATTACAACTCGATACTAGAACAAAGTATGACTCTATATGAATGCCTCCGGCGGTGTACCAGGATGTGCAATGACTCACGAGTGACATGTATGAAAGAATTATGAGTGGTGGCTTTGCCACAAATACGATGTCAACTACATGATCATGCAAATCAATATGACAATGATGGAGCGTGTCATAATAAACGAAACGGTGGAAAGTTGCATGGCAATATATCTCGGAATGGCTATGGAAATGCCATAATAGGTAGGTATGGTGACTATTTTGAGGAAGGTATATGGTGGGTTTAAGGTACCAGCGAAAGTTGCGCGGTACTAGAGAGGCTAGCAATGATGGAAGGGTGAGAGTGCGTATAATCCATGGACTCAACATTATTCATAAAGAACTCACATACTTATTGCAAAAATCTATTAGTTATCGAAACAAAGTACTATGCGCATGCTCCTAGGGGGATAGATTGGTAGGAAAAGACCATCACTCGTCCCCGACCGCCACTCATAAGGAAGACAATCAATAAATAAATCATGCTCCGACTTCGTCACCTAATGGTTCACCATACGTGCATGCTACGGGAATCACAAACTTCAACACAAGTATTTCTCAAATTCACAACTACTCAACTAGCATGACTCTAATATCACCATCTCCATATCTCAAAACAATCATCAAGTATCAAACTTCTCATAGTATTCAATGCACTTTATATGAAAGTTTTTATTATATCCCTCTTGGATGCCCATCATATTAGGACTAAATTCATAACCAAGGCAAATTACCATGCTGTTTAGGACTCTCAAAATAATATAAATGATGCATGAGAGTTCATCTATTTCTATAAAATAAAACCACCACCGTGCTCTAAAAAGATGTAAGTGAAGCACTAGAGCAACAACAAACTACTCCGAAAGATATAAGTGAAGATCAATGAGTAGTCGAATAATCATGCAACTATGTGAAGACTCTCTACCATTTAATAATTTCAGATCTTGGTATTTTATTCAAACTGCAAGCAAAATAAAAGAAAATAAAATGACGCTCCAAGCAAAACAAATATCATGTGGTAAATAAAAATATAGCTCCAAGTAAAGTTACCGATGAACGAAGACGAAAGAGGGGATGCCTTCCGGGGCATCCCCAAGCTTAGGCTCTTGGTTGTCCTTCAATGTTTCCTTGGGGTTCCTTGGGAATCCCCAAGATTAGGCTCTTGCCACTCCTTATTCCATAGTCCATCGAATCTTTACCCAAAACTTGAAAACTTCACAACACAAAACTTAACAGAAAATTCGTGAGCTCCGTTAGCGAAAGAAAACAAAACACCACTTCAAGGTACTGTAATGAACTCATTCTTTATTTAAATTGGTGTTAAACCTACTGTATTCCAACTTCTCTATGGTTTATAAACTATTTTACTAGCCATAGATTCATCAAAATAAGCAAACAACACATGAAAAACAAAATCTGTCAAAAACAGAACAGTCTGTAGTAATCTGTAGCTAACACAAACTTATGGAACCCCAAAAATTCTAAAATAAATTGCTGTACGTGAGGAATTTATCTATTAATCATCTTCAAAAATAATTAACTAAATATCACTATCCAAATAAAAATGGCAGCAATTCTCGTGAGCACTAAAGTTTCTGTTTTTTTACAGCAAGATCAACAAGACTTTCCCCAAGTCTTCCCAACGGTTCTACTTGGCACAAACACTAACTAAAACATAAAAACTCAATCATAACAAAGGATAGATAATTTATTTATTATTAAACAGGAACAAAAAATGAAGGAGCAAAAATAAAATTGGGTTGCCTCCCAACAAGCACTATCGTTTAATGCCCCTAGCTAGGCATGATGATTTCAATGATGCTCACATAAAAGATAAGAATTGAAACATAAAGAGAGCATCATGAAGAATATGACTAGCACATTTAAGTCAAACCCACTTCCTATGCATAGGGATTTTGTGAGCAAACAACTTGTGGGAACAATAATCAACTAGCATAGGAGGGCAAAACAAGCATAACTTCAAAACTTTAAGCACATAGAGAGGAAACTTGATATTATTGCAATTCCTACAAGCATATATTCCTACCTCATAATAATTTTCAGTAGCATCATGAATGAATTCAACAATATAACCAGAACCTAAAAGCATTCTTTTCATGATCTACAAGCATAGAAAATTTACTACTCTCCACATAAGCAAGATTATTCTCCTTCGGAATAGTGGGAGTATCATAAGAAACTCGAATACTATAAATTGTTTCCACATTAAAAGAGTAATGTTCAGAAAAAGGGTAATCATAATCATGACAAGTTTTATAAATATAATCATCACTACTTTTTATAGCATAAGTATCATCACAATAATTATCATAAGTGGCAACTTTGTTCTCATCATAATCGATTGAAACCTCTTCCAAGATAGTGGAATCATTGCTAAATAAAGTCATGACCTCTCCAAATCCACTTTCAGAATTATCGCAATAAGATTCAAAATCCTCCAAAATAGTGGGATCATTACTTCCTAAAGTTGACACTCTTCCAAACCCACTTTCATCAATATAATCATCATAAGTAGGAGGCATGCTATCATCATAATAAATTTGCATATCAAAACTTGGGAGACTACAAATATCATCTTCATTAAACATAGCTTCCCCAAGCTTGGGACTAACATTAATTACAACAAATATATTCTCAAAAACATCATCTTCATCAAACATAGCATCCCCAAGCTTGGGCCTTTTCATATCATAAGCATAATCACTTTCATCATTAATAGTATGGATAGCACCAATAGTATAGCAATTATCATCATCACAAGCAGTAGTAGGAACAACATCATTTGGGAGAGATACCTTTTTACCTTTGCTTCTCCGTCTTTTCTTTTTCTTCTTCACATCATGTGTGGGTTCAACCCTCTTTTTGGAGCTCCTTATTAATGAGATTGGTTGAATAGGAGGCTCCTCCTCGTTACCTGATTCATCATAAGAAATAATAGGAGGATATTGGGAAGTCTCTTCCCTTTCATTAGTATTCTCTTCATCTTCTATTTGTTTTCTTTTCTTTATGTAGTTGGCAATATAAGGATTTTCAATACAATTCACCGCACAATACATATAAATTTCCTCTAGATCAAAACCAAGAAGTTTATCACGGGCAAATACTGGAAGATAGTTAGTTATACGTTTCATTTCTTCATAACCCATAAGAAAACTAAGTTCATTATGATGTTCAAGAGAAATCAAGTCATCACAATTTTTGGAAACAATTAGATCATGATTTTTTGCATCGGATGGTTAAATGACCATGTTCATTGCAAAGCTCACAAGTACGGCCAAGAAAATTTAAATTTTCAGCACAAACATCCAGCCTTTCTTGCAACCATTTAGTTTCTAAGTACTTATGCCTATTGCAAAATCTATCTTCCCTAATTGGTGTGTACTTGCAAACTCTATGCACTCCACAAAAATCGACATGCTTATAAGAGACATTCTCATCATCACTAGTGCAATCATCATTAGTACTATTGATATTCAAAGAGTTCATACTAATAACATTGCAATCATGCTCATCATCCAAATTTTTAGTGCCAAACATTCTAATGCATTCTTCTTCTAACACTTTGGCACAATTTTCCTTTCCATCATACGCACGAAAGACATTAAAAAGATGAAGCGTATGAGGCAAACTCAATTCCATTTTTTGTAGTTTTCTTTTATAAACTAAACTAGTGCTAAAACAAGAAACAAAAAGATTCAATTGCAAGATATAAAGATATACCTTCAAGCGCTAACCTCCCCGGCAACGGCGCCAGAAAAGAGCTTGATGTATACTACACAACCTTCTTCTTGTAGACGTTGTTGGGCCTCCAAGTGCAGAGGTTTGTAGGGCAGTAGCAAATTTCCCTCAAGTGGATGACCTAAGGTTTATCAATCCGTGGGAGGCGTAGGATGAAGATGGTCTCTCTCAAACAACCCTGCAAGAAAATAACAAGGAGTCTCTTGTGTCCCCAACACACCCAATACAATGGTAAATTGTATAGGCGCACTAGTTCGGCGAAGAGATGGTGATACAAGTGCAATATGGATAGTAGATAATGGTTTTTGTAATCTGAAAATATAAAAATAGCAAGGTAACTAATGATAAAAGTGAGCGTAAATGGTATTGCAATGCTAGGAAACAAGGCCCAGGGTTCATACTTTCACTAGTGCAAGTTCTCTCAACAATAATAACATGATTGGATCACATAACTATCCCTCAACATGCAACAAACAATCACTCCAAAGTCACTAATAGCGGAGAACAAACGAAGAGATTATGGTAGGGTACGAAACCACCTCAAAGTTATCCTTTCTGATCGATCTATTCAAGAGTCTGTAGTAAAATAACATGAAGCTATTCTTTCCGTTCAATCTATCATAGAGTTCGTACGAGAATAACACCTTAAGACACAAATCAACCAAAACCCTAATGTCACCTAGATACTCTAATGTCACCTCAAGTATCCGTGGGTATGATTATACGATATGCATCACACAATCTCAGATTCATCTATTCAAACCAACACAAAGAACTTCAAAGAGTGCCCCAAAGATTCTACCGGAGAGTCAAGACGAAAACGTGTGCCAACCCCTATGCATAGGTTCATGGGCGGAACCCGCAAGTTGATCACCAAAACATACATCAAGTGGATCAATAGAATACCCCATTGTCACCACGAGTATCCCACGCAAGACATACATCAAGTGTTCTCAAATCCTTAAAGACTCTATCCGATAAGATAACTTCAAAGGGAAAACTCAATCCATTACAAGAGAGTAGAGGGGGAGAAACATCATAAGATCCAACTATAATAGCAAAGCTCACGATACATCAAGATCGTACCACCTCAAGAACACGAGAGAGAGAGAGAGAGAGATCAAACACATAGCTACTGATACATACCCTCAGCCCCGAGGGAGAACTACTCCCTCCTCGTCAAGGAGAGCACCGGGATGATGAAGATGGCCACCGGAGAGGGATTCCCCCTCCGGCAGGGTGCCGAAATGGGTCTAGATTGGCTTTCGGTGGCTACGGAGGCTTCTAGTGGCAGAACTCCCGATCTATTCTGCTCCCTGGTGTTTCTAGGGTATATGGGTATATATGGGAGGAAGAAGTACGTCGGTGGATCTCCAGGCTGTCCACGAGGCAGGGGGCGCGCCCAAGGGGGGTGGGCGCGCCCCCCACCCACGTGGGCAGCCCGGGACTCTCCTGGTCCATCTCCCATACTCCGTGGGCTTCTTCTGGTCCAAAAATAAGTTCCGTGAAGCTTTAGTTCAATTGGACTCTGTTTGATTTTCCTTTTCTGCGATACTCTAAAACAAGGAAAAAAACCGAAACTGGCACTTGGCTCTGGGTTAATAGGTTAGTCTCAAAAGTAATATAAAAGTGCATAATAAAGCCCATAAACATCCAAAATAGATAATATAATAGCATGGAACAATCAAAAATTATAGATACGCTGGAGACATATCAGCGGGCAGTCACAGGGCCACCAGTGCTTGAAAGAGGTTCCGACCATGGAGGCCGATTAGTGTGGCAGGCAATGAGGATCCCAGGCGCGCGGGCTGGAGGAGTACGGCGATGTCGTCCATGAGCTTCTTGACGACGATGAACCTGTTGGTGGTGCAAACGATCATCTGGTACAACTGAGAGTCATAGCTGGCGTCGACGGCGGCCATCCACCAGCCGGTCGCCAACACCGTATGGAGACAATCCACGATGCCATGCTGCACGCCGGCGTCGTGGACCATCTGGCACAGCTGCTGGCTGCTCGCGCGCATGGCCACCATGGGTCTGGAGTGGGCACTTTTGCGCTTATTAGTGTAGGTGCTTAGGCAAATGCTTAGGTGCGTACAATGTGGTAGATGCACTGGAATGGAGGGGCGCCTTTATATGAGTGCACACTGCGATGCATTCACATCGTGCTGCCTCTTTTCACGGTCCTCCCATTACTTCCCTCATGCATTCACACGATGCTAATTAAAGGGGGATGCATCATTGGTCGTTCAACATTTCGGGAACCGCTACCCTCTCCCTCATCTGCATTAAGCCATGTCGGGAACTGCGCCGCCCGGCTGTCAAATCGAATAGTACTGCGCCGCCCACTGCACGCCTAGATGAACACGCCTCCTTGCCTCCATCTATGCTTAATTGCTGAATTTTAGTTGAAACAATTAGATACTGCTAGTGATTTTTAGCTTCATATTTTGACAAATCGCAGTGTTACAAGGTTGGCAAATGGCAATGTTACTAGATCAACAAATGTCAATCTTTCTAGTTTGACAAATGGCAACATACCCAATATGATAGATGCAAATTGCACCAAATTGTTTGTAAGTGGTTCACACGGGTCATCCAAAAGAACCGTTTGTGTTCAAGAGATGCACAAATCCTGCTCTCACTTTGCAAACGGGTGTTCTATCTGAAACCATCATGCTTGTTGTGAGAAGCTCTGGTTTGTGAGAAGCATATACCCAAACCTTCCCCAAATGGGACACAATTTTTACCATGGCATGTTGATGCCGCTCCATGATAGCGTGCCAAGTTTCATGAATTTCAGACGAGTTTTGGATTCACTAGAATTTAAAAACCAGGTATCTCAATGTTTGCGGTCGAGTGACGGTGGTAGGGTGTTTGACATTCATTCCTATTTCTTGCACATGACCTAAGCATGCACCCAAGGACAAAGATTAGATTTTTCAACCAATTTATATGCACTGGAGCATGTGCATGTAGTTCAAATTTGAATTATGCACATAAATGCATTGAAAACTCACTTAATGCATAAAAATGTCCAAACGAACCCCGAAAATCACAAAAATAACACAACACTCCTGTTGTTCTATGTTGACACAAGAAAAAATTTGAAAGCAATAAGAGGCAATGGATATCATTTCGCCCCCAAAGTTGGGGCATTCCCTATCGGAACCATCATGTTTGTTGAGAAGATCTGGTTTGTGAGAATCATATACCCAAACCTGCCCCAAATGGGACAAAAAATTTACCACGACATGTTGATGCCGCTCCATGATAGCATGCCAAGTTTCATGAATTTCAGACGAGTTTTGGATTTACTAGAATTTAAAAACCAGGCATCTCAATGTTTGCGGCTGAGTGACGGTGGCAGGGTGCTTGACATTCATTCCCATTTCTTGCATGGGACCTAAGCATGCACCCAAGGACAAAGATTTGATTTTTCAACCAATTTATATGCACTGGAGCATGTGCATGTAGTTCAAATTTGAATTATGCACATAAATGCATTGAAAACTCACTTAATGCATAAAAATGTCCAAACGAACCTCGAAAAATCACAAAAAATAACACAACACTCATATTGTTCTATGTTGACACGAGAAAAAATTGAAAGCAATAAGAGACAATGGACATCGTTTCGCCCCCAAAGTTGGGGCGTTCCCTACTGAAAGCATCATGCTTGTTGTGAGAAGCTCTGGTTTGTGAGAAGCATGTACCCAAACCTGCCCCAAATGGGACAAAAAAATTTACCACGGCATGTTGATGCCGCTCCATGATAGCATGCCAAGTTTCATGAATTTCAGGCGAGTTTTGGATTTACTAGAATTTAAAAACCATGTATCTCAATATTTGCGGCCGAGTGACGGTGGCAGGGTGTTTGACATTCATTCCCATTTCTTGCATGGGACCTAAGTATGCACCCAAGGGCAAAGATTGATTTTTTCAACCAATTTATATGCACATGAGCATGTGCATGTAGATCAAATTTGAATTATGCACATAAATGCATTGAAAACTCATTTAATGCATAAAAATGTCCAAACGAACCCCGAAAAATCACAAAAAATAACACAACACTCCTGTTGTTCTATGTTGACACGAGAAAAAAATTGGAAAGCAATAAGAGGCAATGGATATCGTTTCGTCCCCAAAGTTGGAGCGTTCCAAACCGAAACCATCATGGTTGTTGTGAGAAGCTCTGGTGTGTGAGAAGCGTATACCCAAACCTGCCCCCAAATGGGACAAAAAATTTACCATGTCATGTTGATGCCGCTACATGGTAGGATGCCATGTTTCATGAATTTCAGACGAGTTTTGGATTTACTAGCAATGTTTGCGGCCGAATGACAGTGGCAGGGTGTTGACATTCATTCCCATTTCTTGCATGGGACCTAAGCATGCACCCAAGGAAAAACGATTTGATTTTTCAACCAAATTATATGCACCGGAGCATGTGCATGTAGTTCAAATTTGAATTATGCACATAAATGCATTGAAAACTCACTTAATGCATAAAAAGTCCAAACGAACCCCCAAAAATCACAAAAAATAACACAACACTCCTGTTGTTCTATGTTGACACGAGAAAAAAATTTGAAAGCAATTAGAGGCAATGGATATCGTTTCGTCCTCAAAGTTGGGGCGTTCCCTACCGAAACCATCATGCCTGTTGTAAGAAGCTCTGGTTTGTGAGAAGCATATACCCAAACCTGCCCCAAATGGGACAAAAAGCTTACCATGCCATGTTCATGCCGCTCCATGATAGCATGCCAAGTTTCATGAATTTTAGACGAGTTTTGGATTTATTAGAATTTAAAAACCAGGTATCTCAATGTTTGCGGCCGAGTGACGGTGGCAGGATGTTTGACATTCGTTCCCATTTCTTGCATGGGACCTAAGCATGCACCCAAGGACAAAGATTTGATTTTCAACCAATTTATATGCACTAGAGCATGTGCATGTAGTTCAAATTTGAATTATGCACATAAATGCATTGAAAACTCACTTAATGCATAAAAAATGTCCAAACGAACCCCGAAAAATCACAAAAAATAACACAACACTCCTATTGTTCTATGTTGACATGAGAAAAAATTTGAAAGCAATTAGAGGCAATGGATGTTTCGTCCCCAAAGTTGGGGCTTTCCCTACCGAAACCATCATGCCTGTTGTGAGAAGCTCTGGTTTGTGAGAAGCATATACCCAAACCTGCCCCAAATGGGACAAAAAGTTCACCATGCCATGTTGATGCCGCTCCATGATAGCATGCCAAGTTTCATGAATTTTAGACGAGTTTTGGATTTACTAGAATTTAAAAACCAGGTATCTCAATGTTTGTGGCCGAGTGACGGTGGCAGGGTGTTTAGCATTCATTCCCATTTCTTGCATGGGACCTAAGCATGCACCCAAGGACAAAGATTTGATTTTTCAACCAATTTATATGCACTGGAGCATGTGCATGTAGTTCAAATTTGAATTATGCACATAAATGCATTGACAACTCACTTAATGCATAAAAATGTCCAAACGAACCCTGAATAATTCCAATTCTTTTATGATCACTGTAGATAAAAGGTCTAGCAATTCAAACACTGTCCATGGCCGCTGTGACCCCATTATGTAATTCAAATCAAGACGAAAAATCAAGTAGATCCCACATAGTTTATTATAACCAACCGTGTGAGATGCAGCACAAAATATCTTGGAGCACCATCGGAGTATAGTACGCATACAGCTTATGCAAGAAGGTGCGACGGCTACAGTCCAAAGCCCGCTCTGAATAAGGGACCGTGTCTGATGACACTTTGTGCGCCAGTTTTTTGGCTGAAGCGATTCCGAATTTTCGGCTTTCGCGGAAATATCTACCTCCCCGCCCCTCCCCTTACCAAAAGCCACATTTCCCCTATTTCCGCCTTCCTTTCCAAGTTGAAACCTTCACTCCTTGCTTGCAGCGCCGCCGCCTCCTCGTCGGCGACCCTCCTTCATGCCGCTCGGCCTTGCCTATCCAGACAGGTAATCCACACCCAACCCCTATACTCCTCCTCCTCCTTCCACATCCCACATGCCCGACCGCTGGCGTGAGCGCGACACCTTCCACCCAAATCACCGACCCCTCCACCAAATAAGTGCCGTCCTAAGCCATGGTGCATGCAGTATAGCTAGGACCTCAAGGAGCATTTGGCAACGGAGAAGCAAATCGCGGCCGCATGGCGGATGAGGTCGCGATGGCTAACATTCGTGCCGACCCCTAGATCTTGGAGGAGCACCTCGCCATCGAGGCCATCGTTGATGCCTCATGCGCCGACACCGCAATGCGGTTGGCTGCTTTAAACGACAGTTCGTGGCGTTTTCTTGAGGCCACCGTGGGTGCCTTCGATGAAGACTAGGAGGTGTTTTCTCGGCGTGCACGTGCTTATCTCATCTCGAGATCCAGCAGGTTGGTGCCCAGAGCGGCTCAGGCAACTCAACACTACAATGAGGGCACCCACGATGTGAAGTCCTCGCTCTCTTCCATCTCCAAGGAGCCAATCGTCATTGATATCTCCGACAATGAGTAGCTTGTCTTATTAGCTCACTATAAGGACCCATGTTCAGTTTGCTAGCTACTGTCTTTCCTTAACAAATTCTAGTGAATTGTGCTATCTACTTTTACCATGTAATCTTGTGCTATAGTGTATATGTTCTATATGTCGTGCAATGTGGTGTTCAGTAAACTGCTTGGTTCAATTCTGCAAATATGATGTTCAATTCTTCAGTGTGCAATATTTCCAAGTCGTTAAGCATGCTTGGTTTGGTTAAATGTCTGATCTTCTATTATGAGTATGTTATATTGTGCAATGTGGTGCTCAGTTAACCTTTGGTTCATTTGTTGTGGTGTTTAGTTAACTGCGTGGTTCAATTCTGTAATGTGATGTTCAATTGCTGTGGCTGCATTCTCTTATTGTATACCACGTGAGGAATAAATCGAATTTGGCTGCACATAATACATGAGAAACATATACAAGTGCTATATTTCCTAGTTCTTAATAATGCTTGGTTTGGATAAGTGGGTTTTCCATGTGGCTTGAATTAATCTGATGAATCTGCAATGTGCTTATTTTTCATCAACATATTTTACTGATAGCATGTGAACCCTTACTTAACCTGATGACTAACTACCTTATATGTGTTGCAGGGAAACAATGGGAAGCACTGAGGTTTACAAGATGGTACTAACTATTATACCTTGCCTTTTTGTATTCCTTTGCCCCATTTCCAATATAGAGAAGATATTTATGCACATCCTTGTTTTCATGCTTCACTGATGATTACCTCTCAAACCACCTCTGTGGTCAGGAGGCGAGGAAAGTTTTCGTACAACACCAACGGTTCAATATTGAAGTGTTCCTGAAGAGGTCGAGGGTTGGACTGTCAATCATCCATAGGGACTAGCCTAAAGTTTCAAAGACCTTCAACATGAATGAAGGCTCAATATTCGCCTCCCGCTTGAGAAGTTTTCCATATGAGATGCATCTCTCTATGTACCGTCTATGATGCTAATTTTGAAAGGTTCTAGATGCTGCATGTGAAACTTGCTGCTAGTGCAGTTGTGTAATGGGGTGGCTGAGTGCTGAAGCTATATCATGCTGTACTACGATGTATTTAAATTATGAAATCTTGCTTCCTTAATGTGGAAATGGAATATATTATGTGGTTAATATGAATGTCAACTAGATTAGTAAATGGATTATTAATAATAGGGAAATTAGCCTCCTAATTGGCCAATTAGCTTGCTAATTGGGTTTTCCTATTGCAAAAAGTTAATGAGAAAACACCGTGGGCGATGACCTGAGGCAACGCACACCGTTTTTAGGAATAAACCGTGTTGGATCAATGAGCAATCACACACGACATTCTCTTGAAAACTATTTGCGTTACGCCACCTTGCGCAAACATTTTCCTTGGAGTGACTGTGTGGGATGTATATACGAACGGAAACGTTTAGCGGTGACTGACTGTGTGGGATGTACTTACAACTGGAAATGATTTTGCCTGTATAATTGTATTTTTTGAGCACTATTGTACGTATTTCTGTATTTGAGTGCTCGCCAGTTGCACATGACCTCATTTTGTTGAGCGTGTGTGCCGGGATGGCATATCCCCGACGGTTTCTGGGTCGTGTGGGAAGGACCCCCTATCGCCCACACTCACTTGGTGATGGTTCCGAATGCCGTCATGGAAAGGGGTTAAAACCGTTTGTTTAGGGCTGACGCGTACCAGTGTAACCTCGATGGCAAACAATAGCATGTACCGTTATGACCCTGCGTAAGTGTAAGGGCATATTTATCCCTAAGGTGTTTTGGTTATTCATGACAACGCGTTTGCGGACTAATCGTGTGCCTTGAGGATCCCAGACATTTCATCGCTAGGCATAAGACGGTTGGGTGCCCCTCGAAGACTGTTGAAGACGACGTCTTTTCTACGTTTCTTTTTGGTGGATTTGAGTCGTAGGAAAGCCGTACTATTAAGAGGGGGTCCGCGTCGGAAAGGTTTCGGTGGAATCATCACGTACACGTCTCTTTCTTGTCCCCTCCTTTTCCCTTGGAGCTTCCTCCGCTTTCTCGCCTCCCTGGTTCTGGCTGCTGAGTTGGGTCGCGGTAGTACTGCTCCCAGGAGAGCGGTAGTATCGTGCGGTGGCGCGGTAGTACCGCAGGTGCCCACGGTAGTACCGCTCCCCTGGAGCGGCACTACCGTTGCCCACCAGGCTAGTACCGCTCCTTCGCGGTAGTAGGGGCAGATGTAATTTTTTACGTCCACACCTACCGCGGTAGTACCGCTTTCGCTCCACGGTAGTACCGTGCTGTGTTGTCAGGCAATAGTACCCCCCCCCTCGGCAGTACTACTGTGTCGGGTTTTTGCTTCTCCCATTTCTTTGCGGAAGTAGGCACGGATGTTTCCTCCCCCCTGGCTAGGGGATTTCTGCCTTGCGGTAGTACCGCATGGCGGCGCGGTAGTACCGCGCTCGCGGAAGTACCGTCCTCAGCTCTTGCGCGTCAGATCTGACCTTGCCGTTGCTGGGGTTGCAGCAATACCGTGGGCTTGTACGGTACTACCGCATGACCGTCCGGTAGTACCGCTTGGAAGCAAGCGGTAGTACCGCGCGGCCCTGCGGTAGTACCGCTGGCCTGGAGCGGTAGTACCGCTGGCCGCAGGCTGGTAGGTGGATAACGGTTGGATCTTTGTCCTACACTATATAAGGGGTCCCCTTCTTCCCCGTTGACTTATCTCTTCCAACCCTAAGCTCCATTGTTGCTCTAAGCTCCATTTTCACCCGATCTCACTCCCTAGCCAATCAAACTTGTTGATTTGCTCGGGAGTGGTTGAGAAGGCCTCGATCCACACTTCCACCAACAGAAATTTGATTCCCCCCACTAATCCCTTGCGGATCTTGTTACTCTTGGGTGGTTGAGCATCCTAGACGGTTGAGGTCACCACGAAGCCATAGTCCATTGTGGTGAAGCTTCATGGTGTCGTTGGGAGCCTCCAATTGAGTTGTGGAGATTGCCCCAACCTTGTTTGTAAAGGTTCGGTCGCCGCCTCCAAGGGCACCAATAGTGGAATCACGGCATCTCGCATTGTGTGAGGGCGTGAGCAGAATACGGTGGCCCTAGTGGCTTCTTGGGGAGCATTGTGCCTCCACACCGCTCCAACGGAGACGTACTTCCTCTCAAAGGGAAGGAACTTCGGCAACACATCCTCGTCTCCACCGTCTCCACTCTTGGTTATCTCGTGCCTTTACTTGTGCAAGCTTATTTGTATCATATCACTTGCTTGTGTTCCTATCCTTGTTGCATCATATAGGTTGCTCACCTAGTTGCATATCTAGACAACCTACTTTGATGCAAAGTTTAAATTGTTAAAGAAAAGCTAAAAATTGTTAGTTTCCTATTCACCCCCCTCTAGTCAACCATATCGATCCTTTCAATTGGTATCAGAGCCTCGTCTCTTTATTAAGGACTTTACCGTCCAAAGAGTATGGTTGATACCGTAGACGGTGTGGAGGAACACTCCGGTGTGAATCCGACCTCGTCTACGAGCGATGGGGGAACCTCGGTCTCTCGTGAGGAGTTCAATGTGGCCTTGGAGACATTGAAAACCTCCATGAAGACCGAGGTTGAAAGCATGTTTACTAAATTCCTTGAGGGGCTTAAACTATCCACCGCACCGTTGAAAGTGGTGCTCCCATCGACAAGGTGACGGATGCTATCTCCGACAAGGGGGAAGCTAGTAGTGAAAAGGCTCCTTCTTCTAGTGGTAAAAATGGAACCGACATCTTTGATCATGTGGAACCACCACTTGTTTATGGTGGACCGGTTCCTTCCACTCATTTGAATCATGCCGGTCCTCCCCCTAAGATTGTGAAAAATGAGGACTTTGATTCTTGGGTTTACCGCTTTAAACGTCATTTAAATCATGTGAACACTAATATTTGGAGAATCATTTAAGAAGGTTTCTATCCGCATGATCCAAGCAACTTCACTCCTCGAGAAGCCGCGGATAATCAATTCAATGAGAATGCTCTCTTCATCATTCAAGATGCAATCCCACCCGAAGACCTACCTCATCTTCGGCCCTTCGCCTTGGCCAAAGGCGCTTGGCTTTGTGTTGTCTCCCTCTACCGGGGAAGCGCAAGCATTCAACGCTCCAACTATGAAGTGGTGCAAGATGAGGCCGATGAGTTTGCAATGAAAGAAGATGAAGAACCTCGTGAGCTTTATCGAAGAGTAACCGAACTCGCGGTCTCACTCCGAGATCATGGGAGCAAGGACAAAGATGACAATTGGATCAAGCGCAAATTCCTCAAGGCAATGATGCCCTACCACAAGGCCATGTCCTCCGTCATTCGTCAAAGACCGGACTTCCACACTTTGACCTCAAGCGAAGTGTTGGATGAGTTTGTGGCCATGAACATTTTGGACAAGACCGCCGACAATGCGGTGCTTCGTTCTCAAATGGCAAAGAAGCCCAACCTTGCATTGAAGGCCAAGCTATCCGTTGAAGAAGAAGAAGAGGAAGAAGAGGAGAGAAACCCCGAGGATACAAAGTATGCATATCATGAACACATTGCACTCGCCTCAAGGCAATTTTGGAGCAAGAAAAACTCGAGGCCAAACTTTAACAAGAACAACTCAAGTGTCATGAAGGGAAAGCAACGTGTAAGGACTTGCTACAATTGTGGCAACGTGAGTCATTTTGTTGCTGAGTGCCCGTATGAGAAGAGGGAAGACAAGGGTGGCAAGCTCATCCGAAACGACAGGGCCAAGTCGTTCCCCAACAAGAGTAACTTCACCAAGAAGACTCCTCCCAAGGCATTGGTGGTACAAGAAGAGTACAATGAGGGTGATGACGATGATGAAGGTGATGAGTCGGTTGCCATGGCCTCCGTTGCCATTACGACGACTCCACGGGTGTCTCTCTTCGACTCACCCAATGAGAGCATCACTGCCAAGTGCCTCATGGCTAAAGCCACCAACAAGGTAACTCCCAGCATCAAAACTACCATCATTAATCATCCTTCTCCGACGGATAGCATTAATGAACTTGAGGGAGCTAATGTGGAGGCAAATGAGTTTGAGGCCTTTATGGGTAAACTTAAGGGAAAATCCAAGAAGCACTTTGTTGCTCTCTTGGAACAACTTGGTGAAGCCAATGACATGATCGAGGCTCACAAAGATACCATCACTAAGATGGAAGGGCATAGTCATGACTATGTGTAGGATCTAGAAGTAGATGTGTCTAGAGGGGGGTGATTAGACACTTAATGCTAAAGTTGCAATTTTTAAGCTTTTTCGGTTTAAGTGGAGTTTAGGCACAATTTCAACATACACAATACATATCAAGCAAGCATGCAAAGAGTATATGAGCAGAGGAATGTAAAGCATGCAACTTGCAAGAATGTAAGGGAAAGGGTTTGGAGAGTTCAAACACAATTGGAGACACGGATGTTTTTCCCGTGGTTCGGATAGGTGGTGCTATCCTACATCCACGTTGATGGAGACTTCAACCCACGAAGGGTAACGGTTGCGCGAGTCCACGGAGGGCTCCACCCACGAAGGGTAACGGTTGCGCGAGTCCACGGAGAGCTCCACCCACGAAGGGTCCACGAAGAAGCAACCACCCACAAAGGGTCCACGAAGTAGCAACCTTGTCTATCCCACCATGGCCATCGCCCACGAAGGACTTGCCTCACTAGCGGTAGATCTTCACGAAGTAGGCGATCTCCTTGCCCTTACAAACTCCTTGGTTCAACTCCACAATCTTGTCGGAGGCTCCCAAGTGACACCTAGCCAATCTAGGAGACACCACTCTCCAAGAAGTAACAAATGGTGTGTAGGTAATGAACTCCTTGCTCTTGTGCTTCAAATGATAGTCTCCCCAACACTCAACTCTCTCTCATAGGATTTGGATTTTGTGGAAAGAAGATTTGAGTGGAAAGCAACTTGGGGAAGGCTAGAGATCAAGATTCATATGGTAGGAATGGAATATCTTGGTCTCAACACATGAGTAGGTGGTTCTCTCTCAGAACATATGGGTTGGAATTGTGTATGTGTTCTGATGGCTCTCTCAACGAATGAAGAGGAGGTGGAGGGGTATATATAGCCTCCACACAAAATCCAACCGTTACACATAGTTTTCCAATCTCGGTGGGACCGAATCAACAAACTCGGTCGGACCGAAAAGGTAAACCTAGTGACCGTTAGAGATTTTCGGTGGGACTGACATGCAACTCGGTAGGACCGATATGGTTAGGGTTTGGGCATAACGTAATCTCGGTGAGACCGATTACACAAACTCGGTGAGACCGAATTTGGTAATTAGCTAACCAGAGAGTTGGTCAGGCAAACTCGGTGGGACCGATTTGCTCTTTCGGTGAGACCGAAAAGTTACAAAAAGGAAACACTGAATTTACATTGCAATCTCGGTGGGACCGATTCGCTCTTTCGGTGAGACCGAAAAGTTCCGAAAGGGAAACAGAGAGTTTGCAATCCCATCTCGGTGAGACCGAGATCCCTATCGGTAGAACCGAATTTCTAGGGTTTGGCAGTGGCTTATGACAAGTGAAACTCGGTGGCGCCGGATAGAAAGAATCGGTAGGACCGAGTTTGGCTTAGGGTTTAGGTCATATGTGGAAGTGGGAAAGTAGCTGAGGATTTTGGAGCATATCATTAAGCACATGAAGCAAGAGGCTCATTAAGCAACACCTCATCCCTCCTTGATAGTATTGGCTTTTCCTATGGACTCAATGTGATCTTGGATCACTAAAATGTAAAATGAAGAGTCTTGAGTTGAAGCTTTAGCCAATCCTTTGTCCTTAGCATCTTGAAGGAGTTCCCACAACCTTTAGTCCATGCCACTCCATTGTTGAACTTATCTGAAACATGCTAGATAGAAATGTTAGTCCAACAAGAGATATGTTGTCATCAATTATGAAAACCACCCAGGGAGCACTTGTGCTTTCAATCTCCCCCTTTTTGGTAATTGATGGCAACATACATCAAAGCTTTAGATAAAGATATAAAGAACAGCAAGTAAAGCTTTGGAAGGACATGTAACAAGCATAGGCTCCCCCTACATGTATGCACTCATGTAAATATGAAATATAGAGGCATGTGAGAGCATAACCATGACAGAGTAGGCAATGTGTTACATGTATCTTGGCCATATGCATCAGAGCAAAAGATTATCAAGGAAAATACCTTCATGCTCATGAGTCCTTCTTGCAAACAGTATGTACATAAGCAAGAACTCCTCATACTCATGATTTTGATGCATATACTTACCTTGTGGTCTTGAGTTGGCTTAGGATGGAATGAACCTGCACAAACAAAGTTAGATAACACAGGTACATCCACTAGCCAGAGCAAACAAAAGAAACCACAAGAATACCAAGACTGGGATGACATGTAGAGAGTGAGTACAAGGTACCACATTGGATTCAACATGTCCCCAAGAATAAAGATATGCAATGAATTTGACTGATTTCTTTCTCTTAGGTGTCTTGCTCCCCCTGAATCTTACATGGGATATTGGGAGAAGATAGGGAACAGAAAATCAGAGCTGAAAGATACAAATGAACATGTCTTTCCCCCTAAAAAGACATGTGACATCTCTCCTCTTGAACGTCAAGCATCAAGAATCTGGGATCCTTGAGTATTCTCTCCCCCTGGAAGTCTCTCTCTCCCCCTTAATACTTTCTCTCTTGTAGGTTTGGTCCTTGAGACTTTTTCTCTCCCTTGATGTGATCTCTCTCTCCTACAAGCTTTGATGTGATCTCTCTCTCCCCCTTTGACATCAATTTCCAAGAAGGGCTTTCTGGAATCCGTCATATAGGTTTGGTCCTTGAGACTCAGCACAAAGCAATGGATAAAACTGTGATGCTTGTAGAGGACAAGATTCATTGAGTAGAGCTGGATCAGAAGAAATATAGAACAAGTGGCAAACTGTTTTTCCTGTTGCAAAGTCGGTGGCACAGAGTGGTATGTTTCGGTGGCACCGAAAAGATTCGGTTGGACCGAAAATTACAAGTCGGTGAAACCGAGTTCACAAAAAAAACACTTGTCACCTCAGCTCACTAGACATGTAGGATCTCACAAAGATTTGCAATGAATTACCTGAAGGATTTGCAAGGAATTGAATGCAGAAAATGCAGTACAAAAACAAAGAGAAAAAAGAAGAAACTGAAAGATCTAGATGAAGTTTTTTTTGTTTTTGAAAAAGAGAAAGAAACTAAACATGCATGAGACAAATGCAATAACACAGAAAAGAACACAAGAGAACTCCTCTAGAGTTGGGCGGTGACATAGTCACCTATGTTAGAGTATATTGACTTAGGAGTCAAGTGAGAACACTTGATCATAGGTCATACTCATCGTTTAAGCTCAAAATGGGGTTACCATTTTTCGTTTAAGCATCTTGATGTATTCACATCTTGTTGAGTTGCTTTGACTCATGTCTTGGAGTAAAGCTTCTCTAAGATGGAATAACATACCTTGGGTGGTGGTGTGGTTCTTGCTCATGTAGTTGAACTTGTGTGGGTGCTCAAGGTTGATGTAGCTCATCAAGAGTTGGGAGCACCACTTGGAGTTTGAGTTCATCTACCTACATGGGTTAGTTCTTTGCAAGGAAGAGCACTTGTGTATCCAAAAATGACAATCATGAAGCTCAACATAGAATTTGTCAAAGGATATGCTTGAATGGTTTTGTGCTTCCTTGTCTTCAACCACCATTGTGTAGAGTCTTGGTGATGTAGAGATTGCTCAAGATGTGAGTGAGTCGCAATCTCATGGAATTAGATTCAACCAAGCATCTATATGGGTTAGACAACATACAAGGTGCAAATATATCCAAGACATAAGATAGTTATCATAAGAGATATATCATGGATTAGTCATAAGCTCATGTCTTGCATGTGTCCAATGGAGTTTCTACTCCAAGTTCGAAGCATCAATGATGTTCAATTCTCCTCTCAACCTCCAAAACACTTTCTCATCACGTGGTTTAGTAAATATATCCGCCAATTGCTTATCAGTGTGAACGTGCTTAAGGTTAATGTCACCCTTAGCAACATGATCTCGAATGAAATGATGACGAACTTCAATATGCTTAGTTCGAGAATGTTGTACAGGATTATGACCAATTTTGATAGCACTTTCATTGTCACAAAGCAGTGGAACATGTTTCACATAAATTCCATAATCTTTAAGAGTTTGGGTCATCCAAAGTAATTGAGCACAACATGAACCAGCGGCAATGTATTCCGCTTCGGCGGTGGATAAGGATACCGAGTTTTGTTTCTTGGAAGACCAAGACACAAGAGATCTACCAAGAAATTGACAAGTACCCGAATTGGACTTTCTATCAACCTTGTCTCCGGCATAATCCAAGTCGGAATAGCCAACAAGATCAAAAGAAGACCTCTTAGGATACCAAATGCCAAAATTTGGTGTATGGATTAAATATCTCACTATCCTTTTCACAGCCTTAAGATGACATTCTTTAGGAGCAGCTTGATATCGTGCACACATGCACACACTTAGCATAATATCGGGACGTGAAGCACATAGGTATAACAATGAACCAATCATAGAGCGATAAACCTTTTGATCAACCGGTTCACCATCTTTGGTTAAATCATTATGTCCACTAGTAGGCATAGGTGTAGACATACCTTTGCATTCTTGCATATTGAACTTCTTGAATAAGTCCTTGGTGTACTTTGTTTGAGAGACAAATGTACCTTCCTTAGTTTGCTTGATTTGCAAACCGAGAAAGAATTTGAGTTCACTCATCATAGACATCTCAAACTTCTCTGACATTAGCTTTCCAAACTTTTCACTAAAGAGAGGGTTAGTTGAACCAAATATGATATCATCGACATAAATTTGGCATACAAATAGTTCTCCATTAACCCTTTTAGTAAAAAGAGTAGAATCAATTTTACCAATTTCAAAACCACTTGTAGTAAGGAACTTGGTCAAGCATTTATACCATGCTCTAGGAGCTTGTTTAAGACCATAAAGAGCTTTGTGAAGTTTGTAAACATGATTTGGTTTCTTAGGATTGATAAAGCCGGGAGGTTGTTTGACATAAACTTCCTCCTCTATTTCACCATTTAGAAAAGCACTTTTAATGTCCATTTGGTACAAGGTGATATTATGGTGATTAGCATAGGCAAGTAAGATGCGAATGGACTCAAGTCTAGCAACGGGAGCATATGTCTCACCATAGTCCATACCTTCGACTTGTGTGTACCCTTGGGCGACGAGACGTGCTTTGTTGCGAACCACTTGTCCATATTCATCTTGCTTGTTGCGAAACACCCATTTGGTACCAATGATGTTGTGGTTGTTGTCGGGCTTCTCAACCAATGTCCAAACTTGGTTTCTCTCAAAATTGTGTAGCTCTTCATGCATAGCGTTTATCCAATCCGGATCTTCCAATGCTTCTTCAACCTTCATAGGTTCAATGCTAGAGATGAATGAATAGTTTTCACAAAAGTTAGCTAAACGAGTTTTTGAGCGAGTGATTCTCCCGGTTTGTATATCATTGAGGATTTGCTCGACGGGATGATCTTTGGCAATTCTTGCTCGAACTCGTGAAAGCTTTTGCTTGGGTCTTTGTTGAACATCTTCTCCATCTTCTTCTTCTTCTTGGCCTTCTTCATTGTTGACATCGTCGTTCTCTTGTCTTGGTGGAGAAGGAGGTTGTTGATGTTCGTCTTGATGTATTTCCTCGTTTTCTTCATCTTGGTGTGTCCCACTTGTGGATGCTTCCGTGTCGATTCTTGGTTCACCTTGTCGCGAAGTAGAAGCTTCCACTTGGACGGATGGAGTACTCTCCTTCACCTCCGTTGGACGAATTTTGCCAATGGACAAGTCTTGGATTGCTTCTGAAGGGTCTTTGTGAAAGTGCAACTATCCCTAGGTGGTTTTGGTAATTCATAACAACATATAGCTCATTGAGCTAATGCTATTCCAAGATGATTATTTCAGGAAATCTCAATGATTGGCATGGCATGGATGTGAAAGTGGAACCCTCAAAATGCTAAGGACAAAGGATTGGCTCAAGCTCAAAAGCTCAAGACTCTTCATTTTATATTTTAGTGATCCAAGATCACATTGAGTCTTTAAGAAAAGCCAATACTATTAAGGAGGGATGAGGTGTTGCTTAATGAGCCTCTTGCTTCATGTGCTTAGTGATATGCTCCAAAACCCTCAACTACTTTCCCATATCCACATATGACCTAAACTCTAAGCCAAACTCGGTCCTACCGATTCTTCCTATCCGGCGCCACCGAGTTTCACTTGTCATAAGCCACTGCCAAACCCTAGCAATTCGGTTCTATCGATAAGGATCTCGGTCTTACCGAGATGGGGTTGCAAACTCTCTGTTTCCCTTTCGTAACTTTTTGGTCTCACCGAAAGAGCGAATCGGTCCCACCGAGATTGCAATGTAAACTCAGTGTTTCCCCTTTGTAACTTTTCGGTCTCACCGAGTTCCACTCGGTCTCACCGAAAGAGCAAATCGGTCCCACCGAGTTTGCCTGAACAACTCTCTGGTTAGCTAATTACCAAATTCGCTCTCACCGAGTTTGTGTAATCGGTCTCACCGAGATTACGTTATGCCCAAACCCTAACCATATCGGTCCTACCGAGTTGCATGTCAGTCCCACCGAAAATCACTAACGGTCACTAGGTTTACATTTTCGGTCCGACCGAGCCTATTGATTCGGTCCCACCGAGATTGGAAAACTGTGTAACGGTTGGATTTTGTGTGGAGGCTATATATACCCCTCCACCTTCTTCTCATTCGATGAGAGAGCCATCAGAACACACACATCATTCCAACTCATATGTTCTGAGAAAGAACCACTTACTCATGTGTTGAGACCAAGACATTCCATTCCTACCATATGAATCTTGATCTCTAGCCTTCCCAAGTTGCTTTCCACTCAAATCTTCTTTCCACCAAATCCAAATCCTATGAGAGAGAGTTGAGTGTTGGGGAGACTATCATTTGAAGCACAAGAGCAAGGAGTTCATTACCTACACACCATTTGTTACTTCTTGGAGAGTGGTGTCTCCTAGATTGGCTAGGTGTCACTTGGGAGCCTCCGACAAGATTGTGGAGTTGAACCAAGGAGTTTGTAAGGGCAAGGAGATCGCCTACTTCGTGAAGATCTACTGCTAGTGAGGCAAGTCCTTCGTGGGCGATGGCCATGGTGGGATAGACAAGGTTGCTTCTTCGTGGACCCTTTGTGGGTGGTTGCTTCTTCGTGGACCCTTCGTGGGTGGAGCCCTGTGTGGACTCGCGCAACCTTTGCCCTTGGGTGGAGCCATGTGTGGACTCGTGCAACCGTTACCCTTCGTGGGTTGAAGTCTCCATCAACGTGGATGTAGGATAGCACCACCTATCCGAACCACGGGAAAAACATCCGTGTCTCCAATAGCGTTTGAATTCTCCAAACCCTTCCCTTTACATTCTTGCAAGTTGCATGCTTTACTTTCCGCTGCCAATATACTCTTTGCATGCTTGCTCGAATTATGTGATGATTGCTTGACTTGTCCCAAAATAGCTAAAATCTGCCAAGAACTAAAATTGGGAAAAGGTTAAGTTTTTATTTGGTCAAGTAGTCTAATCACCCCCCCCTCTAGACATACTTTCGATCCTACACTTTGTCTCCTACATCAATTGGCAATTGCTCTACTTGCGAGCCATTAGGTTCATCAAACTTCACATCTACCATCTCTTCAACCTTTCGGGTGAAATTGTTGTAGACACGGTAAGTGTGAGAGTTTGAGCCATAACCAAGTAGAAAACCTTCATGAGATTTAGGAGCAAACTTTGAACGACGATGCTTATCAAGAATGTAGCACTTTGAGCCAAATACTCGAAAGTATCCAACTTGGGGTTTGTTACCGGTGAGAAGCTCGTATGCCGTCTTGCCGAGTAGCTTGTGAAGATATAAGCGATTTGTTGCGTGACAAGCTGTCTCAACCGCTTCTGCCCAAAAGTGCTTCGGCGTCTTGTATTCATCAAGCATCGTTCTTGCCATTTCGATGAGCGTCCGGTTCTTCCTCTCAACAACTCCATTTTGTTGAGGTGTGTACGTAGCCGAGAACTCGTGTGAAATCCCTTCTTCGTCAAGAAAGGTGTCCACATTTGCGTTCTTGAACTTCGTTCCGTTGTCACTCCGAACCTTCTTGATCTTCACATCAAACTGATTTTGGGCCTTCCTAGCGAAGTTTCTGAATATCTTCTGGACCTGCGACTTGTCATTAAGAAAGAACACCCACGTAAATCTTGAAAAATCATCAACTATAACTAGACCAAAAGAATTTCCACCGAGACTCTTGTAGGCATTGGGACCAAAAAGATCCATATGAAGTAGCTCGAGTGGCCTTCTTGTGGTCATGATGTTCTTCATGGGATGCCTTCCTCCAACCTGTTTACTTGCTTGACAAGCACTGCAAAGTCTATCCTTATCAAATATGACATCGTTAACTCCAAGGATATGATTTCCTTTAATAAGCTTGTCAAGGTTTCTCATGCCAACGTGACCTAGTCGTCTATGCCACAACCAACCTTTTGAGGATTTAGCAACAAAGCAAGTTTTAGGTTGTGCCTTTTTAGAGAAATCGACAATGTAAAGATCACCTCTACGCATACCGGTAAAGACCATTTTATGATTGTCTCGACGAAATACTTGGCAATCTACCTCAGTAAATAGGACATTCAAACCGAAATCAGCAAGTCTAGATACTGAAAGTAAGTTGTAGCCGAGAGATTCAACGAGCATGACATTTTGAATGGAACTATCATGTGAGATGGCCACCTTACCAAGGCCAACCACTTTACCCTTTGAATTATCACCAAAGGTGACATATTTTCGAGGGCCGTCATTTTCAGCAAGCTCACGAAACATCTCTTCATCTCCGGTCATATGATCAGTACATCCACTATCAAGAACCCATTCCTTTCCTCCTGATTCATATCCCCGAAGATTTGCCATAAGACCAAAATGTCTCATTGCATCATCAAGATCGAAGTCACTATCATCATAGTATCCATGTTCATCATGATCTTGTGACTCATCATTTCCTAGAGAGGGTAATTCATTAGATAAATGATCATCAAAGTGGTCACTTTTATGAATTCTTATAGCTTCGAATATGATAACACTAATGATTCCAACATCTCCTTTAGCATGCTTAAGATTGTTAAGTTCAAATAGACAATTACCAAAACTAGGATCACTAGAGTTTATCTTACTCAAGGCAATAGATTTATGGAGAATTTCATCCAAAGTTTTCAAGGAGTGATCGGGAAATCGTTCCTCAAGAAATTTCCATATAGTATAGGCACAATTAAGAGTAGGCAAACTAGCAATCAAATTTTTGGGCAATCCTCTAATGATGAGCTCAATAGTTCTAAGATTGCGAATCATGTCAATATCTTCATCTAGGGTAGGATGCAAAGGATCAATATGAGGTGCACAAGGACTAGCAATATACTTGTTCAAATGATATTGATTGAAGATTACAAGCATCTCATTTTTCCACTCGTGAAAATACTCTCCATCAAGAATAGGCACTCTATGTCTAAGACTCCCTAAGGTAGACACATCCATCTTCCTCCAATGGTGATTAAACCAAGGCAATGGAAACTTGGCTCTGATACCACTTGTAGGATCTAGAAGTAGATGTGTCTAGAGGGACACTTAATGCTAAAGTTGCAATTTTTAAGCTTTTTCGGTTTAAGTGGAGTTTAGGCACAATTTCAACATACACAATACATATCAAGCAAGCATGCAAAGAGTATATGAGCAGCGGAATGTAAAGCATGCAACTTGCAAGAATGTAAGGGAAAGGGTTTGGAGAGTTCAAACGCAATTGGAGACACGGATGTTTTTCCCGTGGTTCGGATAGGTGGTGCTATCCTACATCCACGTTAATGGAGACTTCAACCCACGAAGGGTAACGGTTGCGCGAGTCCACGGAGGGCTCCACCCACGAAGGGTAACGTTTGCGCGAGTCCATGGAGGGCTCCACCCACGAAGGGTCCACGAAGAAGCAACCAGCCACAAAGGGTCCACGAAGTAGCAACCTTGTCTATCCCACCATGGCCATCGCCCACGAAGGACTTGCCTCACTAGCGATAGATCTTCACGAAGTAGGAGATCTCCTTGCCCTTACAAACTCCTTGGTTCAACTCCACAATCTTGTCGGAGGCTCCCAAGTGACACCTAGCCAATCTAGGAGACACCACTCTCCAAGAAGTAACAAATGGTGTGTAGGTAATGAACTCCTTGCTCTTGTGCTTCAAATGATAGTCTCCCCAACACTCAACTCTCTCTCATAGGATTTGGATTTTGTGGAAAGAAGATTTGAGTGGAAAGCAACTTGGGGAAGGCTAGAGATCAAGATTCATATGGTAGGAATGGAATATCTTGGTCTCAACACATGAGTAGGTGGTTCTCTCTCAGAACATATGGGTTGGAATTGTGTATGTGTTCTGATGGCTCTCTCAACGAATGAAGAGGAGGTGGAGGGGTATATATAGCCTCCACACAAAATCCAACCGTTACACACAGTTTTCCAATCTCGGTGGGACCGAATCAACAAACTCGGTCGGACCGAAAAGGTAAACCTAGTGACCGTTAGAGATTTTCGATGGGACTGACATGCAACTTGGTAGGACCGATATGGTTAGGGTTTGGGCATAACGTAATCTCGGTGAGACCGATTACACAAACTCGGTGAGACCGAATTTGGTAATTAGCTAACCAGAGAGTTGGTCAGGCAAACTCGGTGGGACCGATTTGCTCTTTCGGTGAGACCGAAAAGTTACAAAAAGGAAACACTGAATTTACATTGCAATCTCGGTGGGACCGATTCGCTCTTTCGGTGATACCGAAAAGTTATGAAAGGGAAACAGAGAGTTTGCAATCCCGTCTCGGTGAGACCGAGATCCCTATCGGTAGAACCGAATTTCTAGGGTTTGGCAGTGGCTTATGACAAGTGAAACTCGGTGGCGCCGGATAGAAAGAATCGGTAGGACCGAGTTTGGCTTAGGGTTTAGGTCATATGTGGAAGTGCGAAAGTAGCTAAGGATTTTGGAGCATATCATTAAGCACATGAAGCAAGAGGCTCATTAAGCAACACCTCATCCCTCCTTGATAGTATTGGCTTTTCCTATGGACTCAATGTGATCTTGGATC
The DNA here is from genome assembly GCF_056163025.1 of Triticum urartu. Taxonomy (NCBI): domain Eukaryota; kingdom Viridiplantae; phylum Streptophyta; class Magnoliopsida; order Poales; family Poaceae; genus Triticum; species Triticum urartu. Next base: position 178,577,696 of record NC_141875.1, read on the forward strand.
ACTAAAATGTAAAATGAAGAGTCTTGAGTTGAAGCTTTAGCCAATCCTTTGTCCTTAGCATCTTGAAGGAGTTCCCACAACCTTTAGTCCATGCCACTCCATTGTTGAACTTATCTGAAACATGCTAGATAGAAATGTTAGTCCAACAAGAGATATGTTGTCATCAATTATCAAAACCACCTAGGGAGCACTTGTGCTTTCACTATGCCGATGAGATTTCGTATCTTTCCAATGCTCTTGAGGAAGAGCGTGGTCTTCGTTTGGCTCTTGAGGAGTCACACAACATTGATCATGCTAAGTTAAAGAAAGATTATGATCATGTCCTCATTGTTTCTCGTGTGCTAAACTCTGAGAAGGCCGAACTTGAGGTTGGTCTTGCTAGACTCAAAGAGGAGTTTGATCTACTTGAAAAGGCTCACAAGGTCTTGAAGGGTGCTCATGCTAGCCTCAAAGAGTCTCATGATCAACTTCAAGTAAAGCTAACCAAGGAAAAAGCCACCTTTCCTCGTATGATGTTAATTGATAACGCAAATGCTACTAACCCGTGTTGTGAGCATGTGCATCTTGTTGAGGAGAATGCTAAGCTAAAGGGGCAACTTGAGAGAGGTCTTGCGACTTGCATACAAGGCAAGAAGAACCTCAACGACCTCTTGATCAACCAAAAGGGAGTTGTGGCCAAGGAAGGGGTTGGGTACGTGCCCGAGTCCAAGAACAAGAAGAAGAATGACAAGACCAAATGACCTCCTCCTCTCATGCAAACCTTTGTGAAGGAGGGAGAGAGTGCCTCCGAGGAGGAGAAGAAGAACAATGCGAAGGATGGCGTTGTCAAAAAGGGCAATGCCACTCCTCGCATCAAAGCCGGCGACTTTAATCCTTCTTATGTGTTATGCCATGCTAGTGATGGGCATGTCTATGCCAAATTCGTTGGTTCTCCTCATGAATACATTGAATTGTCTATTTGGGTTCCAAAGACCCTTGTTACTAACATCAAAGGACCCATTACAAAATGGGTACCTAAAACCAAGCATTAATCTCTTGTAGGTGTTTGCTTCTGGTGGGGGATCATGGTTTCCCGATAGTGGAGCTACAAATCATATGACCGGAAGCAAGGACTTGGTGGTGGACGTGCACAAGATTCCATCTATGCCCACCAATGTCGAGTGGGGTGAGCCTCATCCTCTAAGGTATTGGGACTTGGCAAGGTGGTCATCTCTCATGATCTCACGATCGAGAAGGTCATGCTTGTTGAGTCCCTTGCATACAATTTACTTTCCGTTCGTCAACTTGCAATCATGGGCTTTGACACTTTCTTTGATATCGATACCGTGGCCCTCTTGTGGAGCAATACTCTTAAAGTAGCCTTTGTTGGGCATGTCGAGAATGGTCTATATGTGATTAACTTTTCGGAGCGACCCAGTAAGACCGCGACATGCCTAATGGCTAAAGTTGATGTGGGATGGCTTTGGCATCGCCGTCTAGCCCATGTCAATATGAGATCTTTGCAAAGTATTCTCAAGGGGGACCATATCCGTGGACTAACGAATGTTAGTTTTGCTAAAGATCGTGCTTGAACTGCTTGTATCGAAGGGAAGCTACATGAGAAGGCTCACCCTCCCACGACTATCATTTACTCAAAGAGGCCTTTGGAGCTCCTTCACATGGATCTCTTTGGGCCTCCATCCTTCGATAGTATTGGGGGTAGGAAGTATTGCTTGGTGATTGTGGATGACTACTCAAGAGACACTTGGATGTATTTCTTCAAGAGGAAGAGCGATACCCAACAAACCGTCATTGACTTTGCAAATGAAGCACAACGTCAACACAATGCAAAGATCTTGATAATAAGAAGTGACAACGGCATCGAGTTCAAGAACTACACCTTGGATGAGTTTCTTAGTGATGAGGGGATCAAGCATCAATATTCCGCACCTTACACCCCTCAACAAAACGGTGTTGCGGAGAGGAAGAATCGGACGTTGATGGATGCGGCAAGGACCATGATGGCGGAGTTCAAGTCTCCGTACAACTTTTGGGCCGAAGCCATCAACACCGCGTGTAATGCATCCAATCGGCTCTACCTCCGCAAGGGCTTGAACAAGACTCCATATGAGATACTCATCGGTAACAAGCCCAACCTCAAGTACTTTCGGGTGTTCGGGTGAAAGTGTTTCATTCTCAAGAAAGGTGTTCGGTTGTCTAAATTTGAGGCTAGAGCTTATGAGGGCATATTTGTTGGTTATGCTACAAACTCTCATGCTTACCGTGTCCTCAATAAATCCACGGGACTTATTGAGGAGACATGTAACGTGGAGTTTGATGAGAATAACGGCTCCCAAGTGGAGCAAAGTGGCACTTGTGATGTAGGTGATGAAATTCCTCCTCAAGCCATAAGAAGAATGGGTGTTGGCTTTATCCTACCCATTGAGGAACCCCTTGTGGCCGAAGGAGAAGGACAATGCTCCACTCAAGTGGAGCCATCACCAACCCAAGGCCCACACGCTTCCGAAGAACAACATGAAGGCCCTCATCCTCAAGAAAATGACCAAGGGCAAGATCATGCTCAAGACGGTGTTGACACATCAAGTTATGCCCAAGGTCAAGTTCTCTCCTCCGAGCAAGTTCAAGAACAAGAACAAGCTCAAGACGACGCTCAAGATGATCAAGTGACCACTCCTCGTCTCACCCTCGAGGAGGAATTGGAGCGTCGTGCCGCCAAGGTTGCTTCCAAGCTCTCCACCAAGGATCATCTCATGACGAATGTGCTTGGAAGCTTAAGAAAGGGGGTAAGCACTCGTAGAAAATTAGCAAACTATTGTGAGCATCATGCGTTTGTCTCTTGTGTCGAACCCCACAAGGTCTATGAGGCGCTAGAAGATCCAGATTGGCTCAATGCCATGCATGAAGAACTCAACAACTTCGAGTGCAACAAAGTGTGGAGATTGGTGCCAAGACCGACGGGGAACCACAATGTCATTAGAACCAAGTGGATATTTAAGAACAAGCAAGATGCCCATGGGATTATCATTCGCAACAAGGCTCGTTTGGTAGCGCAGGGCTACTCCCAAGTCGAGGGTATCGACTACGGTGAAACCTTTGCTCCCGTTGCTCGTCTTGAATCTATTCGCATGTTGATTGCTTATGCTTCTCATCATAACTTGAAGTTACAACAAATGGATGTGAAGACTGCTTTTCTTAATGGTCCCATTAATGAATTGGTTTATGTCAAGCAACCCCCCGGGTTCGAGGATCCCTACTTTCTCGATCATGTGTATCAACTCGATAAGGCACTCTATGGCCTTAAACAAGCCCCACGTGCGTGGTATGACCACCTTACCGAGTTGTTACAAGACCGTGGTTTTGAAGTTGGGCTAATCGACCCCACTCTTTTTACTAAGAAGGTCAAAGGGGAGTTGTTTGTGTGCCAATTATATGTTGATGATATTATCTTTGGTTCCCCTAACAAAGCTTTCAATGAGGAATTTGCCGCTCTCATGACCTCAAAGTTCGAGATGTCTTCCATGGGAGAGTTGAAGTTTTTTCTAGGGTTCAAAGTGAAGCAAAGAAGAGAAGGAACCTTCATCAACCAAGCCAAACATACTCAAGACATGCTCAAGAGATTCAAGCTAAGTGATGTCAAGCCGGCTTCCACTCCAATGCCCACCAAGTGCCAACTTGACATAGATCCCAATGGTAAAGCGGTGGATCAAAAGGTATATCGCTCCATGATAGGCTCCTTACTCTACCTTTGTGCATCTAGACTGGATATCATGTTGAGTGTGGGAATTTGTGCATGGTTTCAAGCCGCACCTAAGGAAAGTCACTATGTGGCGGTCAAACGAATATTTTGATATTTGGCTCATACACCAAACTTTGGCTTATGGTATCCAAGAGGAGCAAACTTCAAGCTTGTAGGATATTCGGATTCCGATTGGGCGGGAGACAAAGTGGATAGGAAGTCCACTTCCGGAGGGTGCCAATTCCTTGGTTGCTCTTTGGTAAGTTGGTCTTCCAAAAAGCAAAGTTGTGTGTCTCTCTCGTCCACCGAAGCGGTGTATGTGGCGGCCGGTAGTTGTTGTGCACTACTCTTATGGATGAGGCAAACTTTAAAGGATTACAGTGTCATTTGTGACAAAGTGCCTCTTTGGTGTGACAATGAAAGTGCCATCAAGATCTCTCTCAACCCGGTACAACACTTCAAGACGAAGCATATTGAGATCCGGTATCACTTCATCCGGGATCACATTAGGCGAGGAGAGATCGAGCTCAACTACGTCAACACTCATGACAACCTTGCAGATATTTTCACGAAGCCCTTGGATGAAGCAAGATTTCGTGAGTTAAGGCATGAGCTAAATATCATTGATTCGAGCAATGTTGCTTGAACCCTTGCACACTCCACCATACTCAACTTGTTGTCTTGTTTAGATGTAGGCATGGACATAGGGGGAGTGTTGATCTCTAAATGAACTCTCCCTCCCCCCATTATGCATAAATTGATCAAGTCTTTCAGATTAGCCATGTTTGATGGTACTTGTGCTTCAAAGATGAGTTTTGGTCATGGACCCAAGGATAATTCTTCGCGGCGCCATACCAATTGACTGAAACATAGGTGGCTATGGCCACCGCCCTCTCTTTGGAGAGGTGGTGTTTCGTGGGTGTTTCGTTTTGTCGTTTGCCTTTCTGCCTTTGTGTGTAGCGTGGTTTTGTGGTGTCGTGTTGCCTCGGAGTGTTCGTGCAAAGACCCCGTTTTTCGTGTGCTTGAAACATGCATCTTCTTGAGCCCATGGTACTACCGCGGCTTGCCGTGGTACTACCGCTTTGAGAGGCACGGTACTACCACGCCAGCGCGCGGTACTACCGCTCAGGTGTGGTACTACCGCGATGAGGCACGGTACTACCGCGCCGTCGAGTGAGCGTGGGGTTATGACTCGGGCATGAGAGTTCCAACTCCCCATACCCATTCACTCGTCTCTCTCCCCACGTCTCTCTCTCTCTTGCTCAAGAACGGCGCCGGAGGTCCTCGCCGGATCTCCGTCTCCGGCCACTCTCCTTGGATTCCGACCGGTGGGATCGTTCCCCACCACTTCCTCTTGCCATGGACCAAGGTTTTTTCCCAAATCCCTCTTTTTCTTGGTTGTTCTCTCGCTTCTAGGTTTTTGGGGAGATGCTTGTTGTTCTTGAGATTTTAGGCCAAATCTATGCAAGAGTAGGATGTAGGAGAGTCGTGTTGCGTAGGAATCATACTTGATATGTTGTCTTGTGGTAGATTTGTCCAACCATAGTACCGCCGCAGTTTCGCGGGCTTTTCTCAGATTTGAACTTGTTCGGATCTGACGCGGTGCGGTACTACCGTGTCTCATGTGCGATACTACTGCTCGTGCGGTACTACCGCCCATCAGGTGCGATACTACCACGCTAGCTCGTGCGGTACTACCGCTCATCAGACGCGGTACTACCGCGCTAGCTGAGGCACTAAGCTCGTACTACCGCTCCTAGACCCGGTACTACCATGACCTTAGACGGTACTACCGCGACTAAGAGCGGTACTACAATCTTAGTTACGCAGCACTTGGCAGTACTACCGTAGGGGTCAAATCTCTCTCTAGGCAATTATCTTGTGTGCTCTCTGCATGTTTCTTTTGCTTTGTTGTGGTCTTTGCATTGATCCCTCTTGTTTGTCGTGGGTGTTTTGCGTTTTGTGTCTCAGGTGGTGGCTCTCGCCGTTCCAATCCCAGTCGTGACACTGGCTCCAAGCGTCTGCGCAACCCCCAAGATGAAACCCCAGAGGGCTCCAATGCCCCAAGCGCACTGTCAAGACCACTGCCAGCAAGCAAAAGGAACCTGCTAAGGGCATGGACGAGATTTCAGTCACTGAGTATGTCGAACGCTGGAATATCAATCCCTATGTGAATCCTCGGGCTATCCTCAGAGGCACCGAGTTGTTCTAGACCAAGCAACAGGCTCTCATCTATCTGGATTTGATCAAGAACAAGCAGAATACCTTCATGGATGTCAAGTGGATAGACATGAATCACATGCGGAATGACAAGTTTCATGACTATTTTGGAGAGGCTCTGGACTTGGTGGAGCAGTTTGCTATTGAGCCGGTGATCTCCTTTCAACTTGACTATGACCCTGAGCTTATTTGTCAGTTCTTTGCCTCAGTTTACTTTCATCCCGGGGATGAGCGGAGGATGACCTGGATGACCAACGGCCGTCAGCTGTCTGCTACATGGAAGGAGTTCATGGATCTGCTTCACATTCCTGATGACGGGCTTCACACCCCCGTTGGTGTTCGCCCCCACGCCAATTCTGAGTCTGCCAACAAGAACCTGCTTCAGCCATTCCTTGTTGAGAAGGTGCTCCCCAATGGCAAGTCAACTTGGGTGCTGAACTCCTTTCTGGATATCATGCATCGCATCTTCCGCAACACTTTGTTCCCACACATTGGCGACAAGGACAAGGTTCATGCCTATCTAGTGGACATGTTGCTCCTGTGTGTAGAGGCACGTTCATCTCAGACTCAGCCACTTGATGTCTCACACATCATGTGGTGTGAGCTTCGGTTTGCGGTGTTCACTCGCAAGGTACCTATCTATGGACCATACCTGTTTTCTGCTGCTCTCCACCACTTGGGAGAAGATGTACCCTGGTGATGAGTTCCTTGCTCCAGACTGGATTCGGCATGAGTCCATCAGCCTTCGCGTCAAGCCCAACTGGGCCAACACCACTACCCGTGCTGAGGTCTCTTCTGCTAGGAGGGCTGTTGGTGAGGAGGAGGCTGCTGCTGAGAATATTGCTGAGGACCGTGCTGCTAGGTCTACCACACCTTCCTCTGAGCCGTTGTGGGCCAAGAAGTTAAAGGACAAGATGAAGACTCTCTTCTGCATGCAGGCAAAGGGACAGTACAGGACTCACGTGGCAGACAGGGAGGGTCGCCGCCGTGACAAGAAGGTTATGAGGATCTTTGGAGAGGATGTGTCTGGCGGTTCTGAGGACGTCATCACGCCTGAGGCTGCCTGGATGACGAAGCAGGGATACAGGTGGACCAGTTCAGAGGAAGACATCGAGGAGCCCGTCCTCGCCGCTGAGTCTGACGAGGAGCAGTGGGACGACTTCTCTGCCCGAGCCACCTCGTGTGTGTAGGTGTCCTCTCTGCCTTTTTGGCGTCTCGATGCCAAAGGGGGAGAGAGTGTAGGGATTTGCGTTGTGTCGTGCTTGGGGTGTTTGTTTGCTTTGTCGTTTGAACCTCGTTTGCCTCGTTTGCTTTTGTTTGGTTTGTGCCTTTGAGACCTATCCTACATATGGTGCAAGACATATGCACTCTATCTATCTTAGTTAACTTATGTTTGTGCTATCTTGTCTAGTGATAGCCTTTCTATTACTAGATATGCCTTGTCTCTATAATATAGGGGGAGCTTTGATCCTAGTATGTGTGTCGTGCATTCCAAAGCACTCATCTAGGTGGCACACATCTAGGGGGAGCCCGTCTATATTCTAGAGAGGAGGGGTTTGCAGTTGCTTAATATTATTTCCCTTGTGCAAATCTAGTATTGTCATCAATCCACCAAAAAGGGGGAGATTGTAAGGGCATATTTATCCCTAAGGTGTTTTGGTGATTGATGACAACGCATTTGCGGACTAATCGTGTGCCTTGAGTATCCTAGACATTTCATCGCTAGGCACAAGACGGTTGGGTGCCCCTCGAAGACTGTTGAAGACGGCATCTTTTCTACGTTTCTTTTTGTGGATTTGAGTCGTAGGAAAGCCGTACTATTAAGAGGGGGTCCGCGTCGGAAAGGTTTGGGTGGAATCATCACGTACACGTCTCTTTCTTGTCCCCTCCTTTTCCCTTGGAGCTTCCTCCGCTTTCTCGCCTCCCTGGTTCTGGCTGCTGAGTTGGGTCGCGGTAGTACTGCTCCCAGGAGAGCGGTAGTACCGTGCGGTGGCGCGGTAGTACCGCAGGTGCCCACGGTAGTACCGCTCCCCTGGAGCTGCACTACCGTTGCCCACCATGCTAGTACCGCTCCTTCGTGGTAGTAGGGGCGGATGTAATTTTTTACATCTGCACCTACCGCGGTAGTACCGCTTTCGCTCTGCGGTAGTACCGTGCTGTGTCAGGCAGTAGTACCGCCCCTCGGCAGTACTACTGTGTCGGGTTTTTGCTTCTTCCATTTCTTTGCGGAAGTAGGCACGGATGTTTCCTCCCCCCTGGCTAGGGGATTTCTGCCTTGCGGTAGTACCACGCTCGCGAAGTACCGCCCTCAGCTCCTGCGCGTCAGATCTGACCTTGCTATTGCTGGGGTTGCGGCAGTACCGCGGGCCTGTACGGTAGTACCGCATGACCGTGCGGTAGTACCGCTTGGAAGCAAGCGGTAGTACCGCGCGGCCCTGCGGTAGTACCGCTGGCCTGGAGTGGTAGTGCCGCTGGCCGCAGGCTGGTAGGTGGATAACGGTTGGATCTATGTCCTACACTATATAAGGGGTCCCCTTCTTCCCCGTTGACTTATCTCTTCCAAACCTAAGCTCCATTGTTGCTCTAAGCTCCATTTTCGCCCGATCTCACTCCCTAGCCAATCAAACTTGTTGATTTGCTCAGGAGTGGTTGAGAAGGCCTCGATCCACACTTCCACCAAGAGAAATTTGATTCCCCCCACTAATCCCTTGTGGATCTTGTTACTCTTGGGTGTTTGAGCATCCTAGACGGTTGAGGTCACCGCGAAGCCATAGTCCATTGTGGTGAAGCTTCGTGGTGTCGTTGGGAGCCTCCAATTGAGTTGTGGAGATTGCCCCAACCTTGTTTGTAAAGGTTCGGTCGCCGCCTCCAAGGGCACCAATAGTGGAATCACGGCATCTCGCATTGTGTGAGGGCGTGAGGAGAATACGGTGGCCCTAGTGGCTTCTTGGGGAGCATTGTTCCTCCACACCGCTCCAACGGAGACGTACTTCCTCTCAAAGGGAAGGAACTTCGGCAACACATCCTCGTCTCCACCGTCTCCACTCTTGGTTATCTTGTGCCTTTACTTGTGCAAGCTTATTTGTATCATATCACTTGCTTGCTTGTGTTCCTATCCTTGTTGCATCATATAGGTTGCTCACCTAGTTGCATATCTAGACAACCTACTTTGATGCAAAGTTTAAATTGTTAAAGAAAAGCTAAAAATTGTTAGTTGCCTATTCACCCCCCTCTAGTCAACCATATCGATCCTTTCAGTAAGTACATGGACTTGCATGTTAAGTACAACAGGGTTAGCATCCACTAAAAAAGCAAATGGGCAACATCTCTAGTGATATCCTGAGTCATGTATTGTAAGTTTGTTGCTGGTATTGGTGAAATTGAGCTGCACACGGTAATATTTGAACATCACATAGTGTGCAGTACTAAAATAAACAAGGCACGAACATGCTTAATACATGAACCGTACAAATCATAGCCGTTGCAAGTGGTATTGGTAAGATTTAGCTAGTTAGATCTCACTTGTTAAGTCCTGCGGGGTAGTCGCTGGGGCACTTCATCTGGGCCAGAGCCTGCACCATGTCGGCGGCGTGGGGGGGGGGGAGGCGAGGTGTTCCTACGGGTCAACTGATACGTCTCCAACGTATCTACTTTTCCAAACACTTTTGCCCTTCTTTTGGACTCTAACTTGCATGATTTCAATGGAACTAACCCGGACTGACGCTGTTTTCAGCAGAATTACCATGGTGTTATTTATGTGCAAGACCAAACATTCTCGGGATGACCTGAAACTTCACGGAGCAACTTTTCAGAAAATAAGAAAAATACCTGCAAAAGATGGAGGCCAGGGGGCCCACCACCTTGCCATGAGGGTGGGGGGCGCGCCCCTACCTCGTGGGCCCCCTGTTGCGTCTCCGACTCCAACTCCACCTCCATATATTGATTTTCGATGAGAAACAAATCAGGAAGAAGAAATCATCGCGTTTTACGATACGGAGCCGCCGCCAAGCCCTAAAACCTCTCGGGAGGGCTGATCTGGAGTCCGTTCGGGGCTCTGGAGAGGGGAATCCGTCGCCATCGTCATCATCAACCATCCTCCATCACCAATTTCATGATGCTCACCGCCGTGCGTGAGTAATTCCATCGTAGGCTTGCTGTACGGTGATGGGTTGGATGGGATCTATCATGTAATCGAGTTAGTTTTGTTAGGGTTTGATCCCTAGTGTCCACTATGTTCTGAGATTGATGTTGCTATGACTTTGCTATGCTTAATGCTTGTCACTAGGGCCCGAGTGCCATGATTTCAGATTTGAACCTATTATGTTTTCATCAATATATGAGTGTTCTTGATCCTATCTTGCAAGTCTATAGTCACCTATTATGTGTTATGATCCGTTAACCCCTATGTGACAATAATCGGGATACTTACCAGTGATGACCGTAGTTTGAGGAGTTCATGTATTCACTATGTGTTAATGCTTTGTTCCGGTTCTCTATTAAAAGGAGGCCTTAATATCCCTTAGTTTCCGTAAGGACCCCGCTGCCACGGGAGGGTAGGACAAAAGATGTCATGCAAGTTCTTTTCCATAAGCATGTATGACTATGTTCAGAATACATGCCTACATTATATCAACGAACTGGAGCTAGTTCTGTGTCACCCTAGGTTATGACTGTTACATGATGAACCGCATCCGGCATAATTCTCCATCACTGATCCATTGCCTACGAGCTTTCCATATATTGTTCTTCGCTTATTTACTTTCTCGTTTCTATTGCTATGATCACTACAAAATACCAAAAACATTACTTTTATTACTGTTACCTTTTGCTACCGTTACCACTACTATCTTATTACTTTGCTACTAAACACTTTGCTGCAGATATTAAGTTTCCAGGTGTGGTTGAATTGACAACTCAGCTGCTAATACTTGAGAATATTCTTTGGCTCCCCTTGTGTTGAATCAATAAATTTGGGTTGAATACTTTACCCTCGAAAACTGTTGGGATCCCCTATACTTGTGGGTTATCAAGACTATTTTCTGGCGCTGTTGCCGGGGAGCATAGCTCTATTCTTTGAGTCACTTGGGATATATATCTGCTTATCATTATGAAGAACTTGAGAGATCCAAAAACCAAGATCTATCCCTCAACTACGAGGGGAGGTAAGGAACTGCCATCTAGCTCTGCACTTGATTCACCTTCTGTTATGAGTAAATTTGCGACACCTACACCTGCTTCTGCTATTCGTTCTGATATGTCGCATATTATTGATGATGCCACTTCTGCTATGCATGATACTTATGATGAAACTACCTCTATGCCTGATACTACTATGCCACTTAGTGATTTCCTTGATGAACAAATTGCTAGGGCTAGAGAAATTGAAAATATTGAATCTCATGATACTGATGAAAGTGATGATGAAGAACCACTTGTTATTCCTAAGGGTTATGTTTTTGATCGAGAAGATTCTTTCGCTATCTTAGCTTGTGAAAATAGAAATGAACTCAAAAGGTTATTATCTAAATGGAGTAAGCAATCTCTAAGTGCTAGAATGAAACCTGGCCCTGCTTTTGCTACTTCACCTATCTGTGTTACCGATAAGGATTATGAATTCTCTGTTGATCCTGATATAATTACTTTAGTTGAATCTGATCCTTTTCATGGTTATGAATCTGAAACTGTTGTGGCACATCTTACTAAATTAAATGATATAGCCACCCTGTTCACTAAAGATGAGAGAACTTGCTACTTTTATATCCTTAAAATATTTCCGTTCTCATTAAAGGGTGATGCTAAGATATGGTTTAATTCTCTTGAACCTGGTTGTGTGCGCAATCCCCAGGATATGATTTATTACTTCTCTGCTAAATATTTCCCTGCTCATAAGAAACAAGCTGCTTTAAGGGATATATATATAATTTTGTGCAAATTGAAGAAGAGAGTCTCCCACAAGCTTGGGGGAGGCTTCTCCAATTACTTAATGCTTTGCCTGATCATCCTCTTAAGAAAAATGAAATACTTGATGTCTTTTATAATGGACTAACCGATGCCTCCAGAGATTACCTGGATAGTTGTGCTGGTTCTATTTTCAGGGAAAGAACACCGGATGAAGCTGAAATTTTATTGAACAATATGTTGAAAAATGAAAATAATTGGACACCTTCGGAGCCAATTCCTGAGCCTATTCCTAAACCAACTCCGAAGAAGAGGGGTATTCTATTTCTCAGTCCTAAAGATATGCAAGAGGCAAAGAAATCTATGAAAGAAAAAGGTATTAAAGCTGAAGATGTTAAGAATTTACCTCCTATTGAAGAAAAACATGGTCTTAATTCACCGCCTATTGAAGAAACATATGATCTTAATCCATTACCTATTGAAGAAGCTCATGGTCTTGATAACCCGACACAGGTAGTAAAGGTAAATTCTCTCTATATATATATGATAAAGTTGAAATCCCATTTACTAAGTTTGCTAGCCCATGCTTAGATGAGTTTGATAAATTTATGGCTAAGCAAGAAGACTTTAATGCTTATTTTGGTAGACAATTGAAATATAATTCAAATATGCTTGAACACTTGGGTGATTATATGGCTAATGTTAAAGGTGAACTTAAACTTATTAGTAAACATGCTTCTATGGTTACCACTCAAGTAGAACAAGTACTTAAAGCTCAAAATGATTTGCTCAATGAATTAAATAGTAAAAACAATGATTATGCTGTTAGAGTGGCTACTAGAACTGGTAGAATGACTCAGGAACCTTTGTATCCTGAAGGCCACCCTAAGAGAATTGAGCAAGATTCTGAGAGAAATAATATAGATGCACCTAGTTCTTCTAAAAAGAAGAAAAAGAAAAATGATAGGACTTTGCATGCTTCTAGTGATCCTATTATTGAAACACCTGAGAATCCAAATGATATTTCTGTTTCTGATGCTGAAACTCAACCTGGTAATGAACCTGAAACTAGTGATAATGTTAATAATAATGTTCATGATGATGCTCAACCTAGTAATGATAATGATATAGAAATTGAACCTGCTGTTGATCTTGATAACCCACAATCAAAGAATCAACGTTATGATAAGAAAGACTTTGTTGCTAGGAAACATGGTAAAGAAAGAGAGCCTTGGGTTCAGAAACCCATGCCTTTTCCTCCCAAACCAGCCAAGAAAAAGGACGATGAGGATTTTGAGCACTTTGCTGAAATGATTAGACCTATCTTTTTGCGTATGCGATTAATTGATATGCTCAAAACCAATCCTTATGCTAAGTACATGAAAGATATCATTACAAATAAAAGAAAGATACCGGAAGCTAAAATTTCCACCATGCTTGCTAATTATACTTTCAAGGGTGGAATACCAAAGAAATTAGGAGACCCCGGTGTACCCACTATACCATGCTCCATTAAAAGAAATTATGTTAAAACTGCTTTATGTGATCTTGGAGCCGGTGTTAGTGTTATGCCTCTCTCTTTATATCGTAGACTTGATTTGAATAAGTTGACACCTACTGAAATATCTTTGCAAATGGCTGATAAATCAACTGCTATACATGTCGGTATTTGTGAGGATGTGCTCGTTGTAGTTGCAAACGTTACTATTTTAACGGACTTTGTTATTCTTGATATTCCCGAGGACGATAGTATGTCTATTATTCTTGGAAGACCCTTTTTGAATACTGCAGGGGCTGTTATTGATTGCACTAAAGGTAATGTCACTTTTCATGTTAATGGTAGTGAGCATATGGTACACTTTCCGAGGAAACAACCTCAAGTTCATAGTATCAACTCTATTGGAAAAATTCCATCGATTATATTTGGAGGTTTTGAATTTCCTCTTCCTACTGTCAAGAAGAAATATGATATTCTTATTATTGGGGATGTGCATATCCTCGTTGAGGTAACATAGTGTTATTCGAAATTTCTCCGATTCCATGTTATTCGGAATGAGTTCGTTAACAATACTTGATCAACCTTGTTAGAGGATTCCTTTTGATGATCATGAGATGGATGAAACTAGAAGGCACAACCTTCTGTACCCCACTTTTACTTTCTGTTATTTATATAAAATGAAATAAAATAAATATTTTTCTGTCTGTTATCTGATTATCAGTGCAATATAAAAATACCTTGAAAATAAAAGTTCTCCAAATGCCCTGAAATTTAAATATGTTTTTTTCTAGAATATTTGAGGATTTATGGAACTAAGAACACACCAGGGGGGGTCAACCACCTGCCCACGAGGGTGGAGGGCGCGCCCACCCCCTAGGCGCACCCCCTGCCTCGTGGGCCCACGGTGGCCCTCCTCCACTTATTCTTTCACCCATACACTTCATCTTCCTCCCACAAACACGAATAACCAGCTCAAACCCGAGTCCAAGCTCATTTTGCTGCCATTTTCGATCTCCTTGCTCAAAGCACCTCTCACAAAACTGCTTGGGGAGATTGTTCCTTGGTATGTGACTCCTCCATTGGTCCAATTAGTTTTTGTTCTAGTGCTTTATTCATTGCAAATTTTTACTGCTTAGGAGACCCTGTTCTTGAGCTTGCATGTCAAATTTATATGGTCAAAAGTAGTTTTGATGCATGATATAGGCCCTAGGCACTTGTAGGAGTAGTTGCTATCAATATTATTGAGTTTGGTTTACTTTTATTTTGAAGTTACTAATTTTTTTCAGAATTTTTCAGAGGAAGAAAAATGCTTAGGAAAATGTTCCAAGGTGGTTCTTCAAGGAAGCAAGGAACCAGGCTTGCAATGCGTGATGCTGACGAAGAGCCACCAAGAAACGCTCCAGTGCGTCCTTGTGAATGACCTTCTGAGAACTTTATGGATCGAGCGGGAATTAAAGAAGAATTTAATGCATATTTGCGTAACGCTGATCTTGTGAGCTTCGAGGAAGAGAAGTGCAGTCAGTATCATAATCTCACTAGCTCCTTTGTGAGGAGGTTTGAATTTTCAACTTCACGTAATTCTCCAACTGTCCTGTTTGATCTTTATGATAAATCTTATACCATGGACTTAGAGGATTTTACCACTGCTTGCAAACTTCCACAATGGGGTAGTATAAGGGATCCTCGCAAATCTGAACTTAGAGATTTTCTTGCTAATATAACTGTGGGAGAATCTAGAGATATTACACAAGCTACCATAGGGAGCATTCACTTTCCTGCTATGCATTATTTTGCTCTCTTCATAGGTAGATGCATAAATGGTAAAGATGAGGCATGTCACATGTGTGTCCCCGATCTTAGTATTCTTAGGAGTGTTGTGTTAGGAGACAAATCATATAATTTGGGAGCCATTGTTGCACATAGGTTGCATCTTAATAGACGTAATGGAGATTTCTTTGGTGGAATTTATGCGACCTACGTAACTAATTTTCTTGGCATAGATGTACGCGAAGATGATATTGAATTACCTCCTGCCTATCTAGATTTTGATGCTATGGTTCACCACCAGTTTGTCAAGAGGAACGAATCACCTCTCCAGTATCGACTAATCTTTGACAGAGGCCGTGCTATCCGTATTACTCTCCCTGCTCATGCTTTCTTTGATTATCAGGCAAGAGGAGGATATACTATTACCAGAGAGGAGGCAGATGAGTACGAGAGGAGAGAGGAGGCCGTTCGTCGCCACGCTGCAGCTCAGCAGGCAATAGCTGCTGCATCACAGTACGACCCCAACTATTATTATGGATATTAGCCAGGCCAGCCATGGCCATAGACCAACTTAGGCCAAAAGCCTAAGCTTGGGGGAGTACGTATTTCTCACCGACATTACATTTATGTTCACACACTCATTGCTAGATGTCGGTGCTCATACTTTTTGATTGTATCATCAATGTTAGTTTAATTTCCTTTTTATGCTTTCTTCTTGTGTGTTTAATAAACCTTAAGAAAAAACAAAAAAATTAGTTGTAGCTTTTAGCTAGTTTTAATTTCCATGCTTGTAGTAGTAATTAAAAAAGAAAACCCAAAAATATTTCCTGTTCTTCTTTTGCGTGTTGGGAGCTTTCCCGTGTAAATAGTTTTATTTCTTTTCTTTTCTTTGGGGGTCGATAGGAGAAGACCATAATTAAATTGTTGAAGTGGCTCTTATATTCATTATTGTTTATCTGACAAAAGAGCCCATATTGCCTTGTCTTCTCATGTTTATTGAATGCTTGCAGATTCCAGCTTAGTCCAATGCACGTGCACTATTATTATTCACACTATTCGGGCGTGCAAGTGAAAGGCAATTATGATGATATATGATGGACTGGCTGAGATAAGAAAAGCTGGTATGAACTCGACCTCTTTTGTTTTTGTAAATATGATTAGTTCATCGTTCCTGATTCAGCCTATTATGAATAAACATGTTTGCAATGACAACTAGAGATCATAGTTTCTTATGCCATGCTTGATTAGCTATGAGTTATAATGGTTTACCTTGCGTGCCAACATGCTATTGAGATGGTTATGATGTGGTATGATAGGGTGGTATCCTCCTCTGAATGATTTAGGTGACTTGACTTGGCACATGTTCACGCATGTAGTTGAAACAAAATCAACATAGCCTTCATGATATTTTTGTTCATGGTGGATTATATCCTACGCATGGTTGCATTCGGTGTTGATTAATTTTAATGCATGTTCATGACTGTTGTCGCTCTCTAGCTGGTCGCTTCCCAGTCTTTTGCTAGCCTTCACTTGTACTAAGCGGGAATACTGCTTGTGCATCCAAAATCCCTTAAACCCCAAAGTTATTCCACATGAGTCCACTATACCTACCTATATACGGTATCTACCTGCCGTTCTAAGTAAAATTTGTATGTGCCAAACTCCAAACCTTCAAATAAATATCCTGTTTTGTATGCTCGAATAGCTCATGTATCAACTAGGGCTGTCTGTATCTTCCATGTTAGGCGGGTTATTCTCAAGAGGAGTGGACTCCGCTCCTCACTCACGAGATAAATGGCTGGTCACTGGGATGCCTAGTCCCATGCTTTATGCAAACTAAATCAAAATAATTGCAAACAAAACTCCCCCTTGGACTCTTGTTAGTTGGAGGCACTCGTTGTTTCGAGCAAGCCATGGATTGATGCTTGTTGGTGGAAGGGGGAGTATAAACTTTACCATTCTGTTTCGGAACCGCCTATAATGTGTGTAGCATGGAAGATATCACCATCTCTTGGTTGTTATGTTGACAATGAAAGTATACCGCTCAAAATATTATTCACCTCTATTTCAAAACCGAGCTCTGGCACCTCTACAAATCCCTGCTTCCCTCTACGAAGGGCCTATCTATTTACTTTTATGCTGAGTCATCATCCTCTTATTAAAAAGCACCAGTTGGAGAGCACCACTGTCATTTGCATTCATTATTGTTAGTTTACATTGAGTATGACTTGACTGGATCTCTTTTACCATGAATTACAATGTCTAGTCAATCCTTGGTCTTTAAAGGTGCTCTGCATTTATGTTTTGCCGTCTCAGAAAGGGCTAGCAAGATACCATCCTATTATATCATATTATGATTGTTTTGAGAAAGTGTTGTCATCCAAGATTTATTATTATGGCTCGCTAGTTGATTATGCTATTGATATGAGTAAACTTGAGACCTATGCGTTATTGTGAATGTGGTTAGTTATACACTACTAGGAAAAGGCCTACTAATGGCGCACCAGTTTTGCCTACTAATGGCGCACTGCTGGTGCGCCATTAGTATCACGCCACTAGTATTTCTTACTAATGGCGCACCACTGGTGCGCCATTAGTATCTGGTATACTAATGGCGCACCAAGCAGTGCGCCATTAGTATAGAACACCATGCGCCATTAGTATGCCTCCCAGGGGGCCATATTTAACCATGTGCTTTGGCATACTAATGGCGCACTGTTGGGTGATGCGCCATTAGTGTGATTATAACAGTGCGCCATTAGTGTCTTGTGTGGTGCGCCACTAGTATGAATATTAGGGATTTTTTTTCATTTCTGATATTTTCACAGGTTAAAAAATATTAGAGATAACATACAACACAGATCTGCTTAGCTTACATACAGGGGGCCATATGTAACGATGTTACCTGCGTCCACCAGATCATATCCAACACACAAGTTTCATCATATATACATACATAGCCAACACATAGTTCCATCGTTACATATTACAAAAGTTTCACAATGTTCATTCAACACCGTTATCCATCAATTCACAAAAGTTTCACATTGATACAAAATAAAAACACAAATGGAAAAAAGCACTTCATCCATGCAAGCTTCCGTGAATTAAATCAAATCTGCAAAATGATAAACAAGAAGTTAGAAGAAGAAGAAGAAGAGAAGAAGAAGAAGACTAGAAGAAGAATAAGAAGAAGAATAAGAAGAATAAGAAGAAGACTATAAGCTTATTATGTAAACTTGACCATTTTGTCCTAACATAAGTAATTTTGGAGCTAACCTATAGGAAACTAAGCATATAAGCTCTAAGTTAGCATATTAGAGCCAACTTAAGTAAAATGAAGCTAACCTATGTCATTTTGGATAAGAATAAGAATAAGAAGAAGACTATAAGCTTATTATGTAAACTTGATCATTTTGTGCTAACATAAGTAATTTTGGAGCTAACCTATAGGAAACTAAGCATATAAGCTCTAAGTTAGCATATTAGAGCCAACTTAGGTAAAATGAAGCTAACCTATGTCATTTTGGATAAGAAGAAGAATAAGAAGAAGACTATAAGCATATTATGTAAACTTGATCATTTTGTGCTAACATAAGTAATTTTGGAGCTAACCTATAGGAAACTAAGCATATAAGCTCTAAGTTAGCATATTAGAGCCAACTTAGGTAAAATGAAGCTAACATATGTCATTTTGGATAAGAAGAAGAATAAGAAGAAGACTATAAGCTTATTATGTAAACTTGATCATTTTGTGCTAACATAAGTAATTTTGGAGCTAACCTATAGGAAACTAAGCATATTAGAGATAAATAGGTAACTAAGTATATATATATATATCATTTTGGAGATCTGACATACCTGACATAGTTCAGTTCTCATTGTTCTTCTCCTTCTCCTTCCTCAGCCTGATGCGCCAAGAGCGGCGAGGCGGTGGAGGCAGCTGTGGGATGTAGTCTTTTACCACAATTGGCGTGGTCATGTCGCCCAGCTGTGGGATCGCCGGCGCCACCACCGGTGCGTGGTAATTGTCAGGCACCACTACCATCGCGAGGCCACCCTCAGCCACCACCATCTCTTGCCCATGGTCAGCCACCACCATCTCTTGCCCATGGTCAGCCACCACCATCTCTTGCACCTGGTCAGCCACCACCATCTCTTGCCCTTGGTCAGCCACCACCAATGCTAGGTCATCCTCAGCCTGATGCCCATCGTCATCCTATAGCTCCTCATCCCCACTCTGCTCCTCTTCTCCCCCACTCCAGTCCGGATCATCCTTCTTGTTGTCTTCGCTGCTGCCAGAATCGCTGCTGCTTTCGCTAAGGCCAGAATCGCTGTTGCTTTTGCTACAGTCATAATCGCTGCTGCTTTGGCTGTAGCCAGTGTTGCTCCTGCTGCTCCCATTGCCTGTCCAAATGCAACAATGACCTTTAAAAATCAATGTGAGACAAAGCCAAATATGGAGGAATAAGAAGAGGCAGAACGCACTGGCATCTTCGTCTTCAGCGTAGCGCATGCGACACATAGTCTTGTTGAAAACCTTCACGATGAGCATTGTGGCATCATCGTCGTACCTCAAGAGAAGAAAGTACCTGGTCCGCGGGTCGTAGGCACTGTAGAACTTCTCCCAGCCACGGCACAGGTACATGTGGCCCTCCTCGATCACCAACTCCACGTCCCACAGCCTGCGAACCCCGCTGCCGGCCTGTCGGAGCTTCACATTATCTGGCGGATCTTCACCCAGCATCTTCATAAAAGCGTCAGGCAGCCTCTGCAATTTGGGACAAGGAGTGACGTAGCAAACAACATAGTTATCATAATGCGATGGGTGAAGGGGAGATCTCTCGTTTTATATACCTGCCTCATGGCTGATACTGAAGAAGAAAGTATGATAGTGAAGAACTCGAAAGCATCCAACTCGTACTCCGGTGAGGCAGAGCGGCGGTGGCTGCTTCCCCCCATCTCTGATAAGCAGCAGAAGAGACCAATTAGTACCCTTACAACATTATAGTAGCATAAATTTTGAGCAGAAGATAATCAACATTAGTCGCAAGTACCCCATATGTCCTATTTTTTTAGCAAAGTCATGCTAAAATTCACGGAAAAATTCAGCATGACCTTTGCTGAAAATAGGACATATGGAGTACCCGAATTTGCCGGAACAGAAGTTAATCGACATTCCGGCAAACTCAAGGGCCTCTCAGGGTACCTGCAAAATCATTACCCCACCCCACCCAGCTGCAACCCCACAACACCCCACAATATCATCACGACACGATGGTCGGAGACAAAACCCCCCAATATCATCAAAATACTCCAGTTATGAAGTAAAATTCCTGAAGTGTTCCAGGAGTAGAACCTGAAGTGTAGTCAGTGGCTTCACCTATGTGCATAAAAATCATAAAAATTCAAAATCATTTGAAACCTGATCACTAGTAATAAAAATTCAAAATCATTCAAAATCAAAATCTACTAATTAGTTCTTGTGCTCATCCAGTAGCAACATCTTTCATACATGATCAGTAGTCATGTACCAAATTTTTATTTAAACTATATTCGCAAATCAACAAGAGCTCTACTAGTTTCAGACTAGATTTACACTAAATACACTAGAGTATTTGACCAGTAGTCATGTGAACTCTTTGAATTTGTAAACACTTCCAGACTTGAGCATTGAGAGTTCACAATTGCAAAAAATGTCCCGTGTTCCTGAACTTGTATTGTACTCCATTCATTTAAGCAAAAAGAAACAATTATTGTTGATACTCATGTGCTTCTTTCCAAATAATTTTATTTATTCAGAGTTTGAGAAATTTTGAACAAAAAAAGAACGCAAGATACAGACTGAATTTGATGTTCAAAAATAACTGATAGTAGCATGCTATGGTACAGATAAAGTTGGGTCATAGTAACACACAGTAATATTTCTGGAATCCAAATTGAAACAATAAATCATAGGTAGCTAGCAACTGAAAATCAAATTGGCACTTTCTCCAAACTCATACATGTCTTCTCTTTTTGTAGCATTAGTGCTCACATCGATGCATTAACTGAATTTTCTACAAACACCAAGTACTTGGGCACACAAAAGTTCTGAAATTTGTGTGCCTAACTGAATTAACTGAATTTTCAGTAACCGAATAAAGTGAATTGTCAAAACTGACAAATATTAATAGGTTGACTATAGCAAATCCAGTTTGCATGCTTCACTACATATAATTTATAATAATCCGAGGGGACAAATACAACACTAGAAAAGTCAATTCAGGTTTATCTGAATTGGCAGCTACAGTGATGCCATTTAAAGCTAGCTAGAGGGAAAAGCCATTTAAAAAAATCCTCTCATCTCATATGAGGAGTGTTAATCCTAAGACTAATAGTTTGTTGTGCCGTACAGCTACAATGATGCCCTGTCCATTTTGTCCCTCCCCGACTAGATACTAGAGTAGCACTGTTGATGCCCTGTTCTTGCTGAACTTTATGACATTATATACAAAAACTTATCCTCTTAAGCCAAAACAACTTTCTAAAAGCCAGATGCAACTTGTTGAGCTAATTTTGAGTAGAACTCCTTGAGGAACTAGCAGAAAAAGGTACTGAACTAGCAGCAAGCTTGTGTTATTGCTTACTAAGGTACTGAACTGATCAGAACTTCAGAACAGTGAGCTTTACATACTAATTTCAGAGGGATTTGAACCTAATTTGACCTAAATTTGAGAGGGATTTGACCTTATTTTGCATCTACACTAGCCCCTAATCCATGGCTAGAGCTAGTAGTAGGAACACATGGTAGAGTAATTAGGCAACCTTGAGGAACCCAAATCCATGGCTGCTAGATCGAATGAAACAAGGAGGGGAGAGGGGATGGAGGGGAGTTGGGGGCACCTTCACCTTGGGTGGCTGAACGACGGCGACTGTGGTGGCTAGGTGCGCCCCTCCTGCTCCTCCTCCTCAAGCAAGACAAGGTCGGCGGCTACACGGTGAGGAGAAGGCCCTCCTCTCCTCTCCGGGTGTCGTCCTGGTCGCTTGCCGGCGCGGTCTACCTGTAGAGAAGAGACAAGAAGGGGTCAGGGGTTTGGAGTGGAGGGGGGCTTACGAGCGGAGGAGGACGGGCGGCGGCGCAGTAGGGGCGGCGGAGGGAGGCGCTGCTGGGCTCCTGTGCCGGCTGCGGGGCAGCGGAGGCTTCGGACGGCTGGGTGCGCCACGGCGTCGGGCTGGCAGTCGTGGCGGTAGGTGGGGGAGCCGGAGCGGGTGTGGAGCGGGCCGGGGGTCGTCGGAGCGGGCGCGGCGGGGGAGGGAAGGGGGATCTGGCGAGGGAGAGGGAAGGAGGGATCGGGCGAAGGGGTATCCAGCTAGACACTATAGCAATGGCGCACCACCCTCTGGTGCGCCATTAGTAGTTTTTTTTTTCTGATAGCAATGGCGCACCCTCCTCTGGTGCGCCATTAGTAACTTTTTTTCTGACAGCAATGGCGCACCCTCGTCTGGTGCGCCATTAGTAACATTTTTTTCTGACAGCAATGGCGCGGCCTCCTCTGGTGCGCCATTAGTAACATTTTTTTTCATTATTTCTTGTTGCATCTAATAATTTGTTTTTTTTTATCAAATTTGTTATTTTCATGAGGACTAGAACAGAAGATATCATCAAATATCATCAATTTTTTTTGAAAATATCATCAAATTTGTTTTTTTATTTTTAATTGAAAATATCATCAAATTTGTTATTTGAAGATATCATCAAATTTCTTATTTGAAAATATCATCAAATTTGTTATTTAAAAATATCTTCAAAAAGTGGGGGAGGGTGCGGGTGTCGGCGGCGGCGGTGGAGCGGGCTGGGGGAAGGTGCGGGGTGTCGGCGACGGCGGTGGAGCAGGGGAGGGTGCGGTGGGTCGGCGGCGGCGGTGGAGCGGGGGAGGGTGCGGTGGGTCGTCGGCGGTGGTGGAGCGGGGGAGGGTGCGGTGGGTCGTCGGTGGCGGTGGAGCGGGGGAGGGTGCGGGGGGTCGTCGGTGGCGGTGGAGCGGGGGGAGGGTGCGGGGGGTGCTCGGCGGCGAGGGGGATCTGGCGAGGGGGATAGCTATCAAGAGGGAGGGGGATCGAGATCGAGTGTCCTCATGAATATTCAATATTTTTTCATATGGAATATGAAAAAATATCATCAAATTTGGAAAAATATTCATGAATTCAAAAAGTGCCCATGAAATTTAAAAATATTCATGATATCAAAAAGTGCCCGAGAAATGAAGGATACAATTTAAATACAGTCGATCTTAGCTAGCTATCTGTTCATAATCTTCTTGCCCTTCTTTTTCGCAAATGGAGTTCTTCTGTGGAACGGACGTCCTTTAGGTAGGGTGGTCCTGCTTCTTCTTGTGGTGTATGCTGCTACTACTTCATCGTCGTCGTCATGTTCGATCTTCGGGTCGCCGTACTTGTTGAAGTCTTGCTCATTGGCTACTCCATCCATTCCGATGATCTTCCTTTTGCCTCTCCTCACGACAACACGACTGGGCTTTGACGGGTCAGTAATGAAGAAGCATTGGTCCACTTGGGAAGCCAGTACCCATGGCTCATTTTTCGCGGTGACGTTTGCGCCCGCGGTCTTGGATTTGGCTTCGGGTATAACCATGGTGGTGAAATACCGGTCTTATTTTAGGACGCTCTTGGCCCATCTGACACGGAACATGGGGACCTTCTCTCCAGCGTAGCTCAGCTCCCAGATCTCCTCGATCCTTCCGTAGTATCTGTCCTTGTCGTTACCGGTGTAGGATTCCATCGTTACCCCGGAGTTCTGATAACCATCGCTCTTCTGTTAACCACACAGACATGCGCCATTAGTAGTTTTGCGAAAAAGTAAAAAAAATAATTTTTATACTAATGGCGCACCGTGGCACAGTGCGCCATTACTAGTTTAAACTAGTAATGGCGCACTATGCAACGGTGTGCCATTAGTAGTTTTGCAAAAAAATTAAAAATACAAAATAGAGTAGTGGCACACTCTATGGCTGGTGCGCCATTAGTAGTTCTAACTACTAATGGCGCACTCTGCCCGGATGCGCCATTAGTATGTTTGAAAAAATGAAAAAAAACATTTTGTTACTAGTGGCGCACCGTGTGCCTGGTGCGCCATTAGTGTCTTCAACACTAATGGCGCATCTCCACATGGTGCGCCATTAGTATATAGTAGTGGCGCACCACTTCTCTGGTGCGCCATTAGTGTCAATTCCATCTATAGCCCTTTTCCTAGTAGTGATAATCTTTGCTGAAAACTTGAATGCTGGCTTTACATATTTACAACAACAAGAGCAAACCGAGTTTGTAAAAGTTTTTCTTTATCACTTTCAGTTTGTCAACTGAATTGCTTGAGGACAAGCAAAGGTTTAAGCTTGGGGGAGTTGATATGTCTCCAACGTATCTACTTTTCCGAACACTTTTGCCCTTGTTTTGGACTCTAACTTGCATGATTTGTATGGAACTAACCTGGACTGACGCTGTTTTCAGCAGAATTACCATGGTGTTATTTATGTGCAGGAGCAAACGTTCTCGGAATGACCTGAAACTTCACGGAGCAACTTTTCAGAAAATAAGAAAAATACCTGCAAAAGATGGAGGCCAGGGGGCCCACCACCTTGCCACGAGGGTGGGGGGCACGCCCCCCTACCTCATGGGCCCCCTGTTGCGTCTTCGACTCCAACTCCACCTCCATATATTGAGTTTGGATGAGAAAAAAATCAGGGAGAAGAAATCATCGCGTTTTAAGATACAGAGCCACCGCCAAGCCCTAAAACTTCTCGGGAGGGCTGATCTGGAGTCCGTTCAGGGCTCCGGAGAGGGGAATCCGTCGCCATCGTCATCATCAACCATCCTCCATCACCAATTTCATGATGCTCACTGCCGTGCGTGAGTAATTCCATCGTAGGCTTGCTGGACGGTGATGGGTTGGATGGGATCTATCATGTAATCGAGTTGTTTTGTTAGGGTTTGATCCGTAGTGTCCACTATGTTCTGAGATTGATGTTGCTATGACTTTGCTATGCTTAATGCTTGTCACTAGGGCCCGAGTGCCATGATTTCAGATCTGAACCTATTATGTTTTCATCAATATATGATTTTTCTTGATCCTATCTTGCAAGTCTATAGTCACCTATTATGTGTTATGATCCGTTAACCCCGAAGTGACAATAATTGGGATACTTACCGGTGATGACCGTAGTTTGAGGAGTTCATGTATTCACTATGTGTTAATGCTTTGTTTCGGTTCTCTATTAAAAGGAGGCCTTAATATCCCTTAGTTTCCGTAAGGACCCCGCTGCCACGGGAGGGTAGGACAAAAGATGTCATGCAAGTTCTTTTCCAAAAGCACATATGACTATGTTCGGAATACATGCCTACATTATATCAACGAACTGGAGCTAGTTCTGTGTCACCCTAGGTTATGACTGTTACATGATGAACCGCATCCGGCATAATTCTCCATCACTGATCCATTGCCTACGAGTTTTCCATATATTGTTCTTCGCTTATTTACTTTCTCGTTGCTATTGCTATGATCACTACAAAATACCAAAAACATTACTTTTATTACTATTACCTTTTGCTACCATTACCACTACCATCATATTACTTTGCTACAAACACTTTGCTGCAGATATTAAGTTTCTAGGTGTGGTTGAATTGACAACTCAGCTGCTAATACTTGAGAATATTCTTTGGCTCCCCTTGTGTCGAATCAATAAATTTGGGTTGAATACTTTACCCTCGAAAACTGTTGCGATCCCCTATACTTGTGGGTTATCATCAACATGCACAGCGGCCATCGCGCCATGGACCACCATCATCTCCTGGCGGTGGGGATTTGGAGGCATGAGGATGTTTCACAGGCGCCATTTAAGCAATCAAGCCAGGGCCGTGATAGAGACCGGTGGGTTACCTGACTGGATCCGAGCAGAACGTAGATGTGGTTGAAGCTGTGGTTGCGGCAGCATCGGTTTGAGATGCCGGTAGGGGGAGGCTCGAGGGGGGGGGGATACTAAGGGTGGGGATGTGGTTGAAGGAATAAATTTTGAAATCGCGTGCCTAATGAAAATTTCGCTATGAAACTTGAAACTTGGGCGGGGGAAACACACAACGCAGACGAAGCGCGGAAAATAATCGTGTGCGAGAAAAAAGAAAGTTGCCAGATCCCGTCTCCAAAAAAATGTACACGTGTAGTTGATTTTTTCGGTCAATGGTACGCCTGGTTTATTAGGAAACATCGCACAGGTAACTGACTTATGGATCATTAACGCACAAAAACGTAGATGGGTACGGCATAGAAACTGTGTGTTTTGTGATCTTCTAATGATTAACACAAAAAATGCACACGGGCACACATGCTAATCAACGCTCAAAGCCCTCAAAGAATGCTCTTACCGATATTGTACGTTAATACAACAAACTTAAAGTACTACTGGTAATTTTCTCTAATACTACAAACTTAAACCACTTCTCACATGCTGCCATCGGGGCATGCTGGCCAGACATTGGCATTCTCCTTCCTGGCCTTGTAGGTGGCATCCCACCGTGCTTCGATCTCCGCCAAGCTCTCCTCACCACGGTGTGTGGCTTCTTTTTTCTTGCGGCGGCGGGACTCTCCTTTTTTGACTGCTTTCTGCTTCCGCGGGATGCCATCACTTCCTTACCAGTTATTGTGTGCCGCGGTGCCATGGACGACGCCTGGAGAGAGCTCTGGGATGAAGGGGCCGGGCAGCCGTATAGTGCGGTGGTATTCAAGAGCTCAACGACAACATAAATTTGGCTTCCCTTAAAATTTTGCTCGTTCATTATCACACACGGTTCATCTCTGTCGCTTCCAGAAACAGTGTGCACTGAGCCTATTATGTGTTGCGTTATGATTGGCCAGAACCCCAGCCACGCGGATAGCGTGTGTGCACCGTAGGATGCGCCGCGATCGAACAACAATCCACGTCCCTCACATCACACTCGTGCACATGTAGATGGATTGGATTTATATACGCTAAATGCCTAGAAAATGCACATAATCCCCTAAATATGGTAAATGAGTCCGAAAAATGCCAAATTTGAACACGGTGATTTGCAGGGTGTATGTTCATCGTAGAAAAAAAACTCCAGGGAAAAGAACGAAGAAAATTTGGATTCCCCTTCAATCTTGGTGATTTCCCTCTCTAAAGCATGGACCTTCCTCGGTGATGGTTCAATTTATGAAGGGCGTGCATGACGACATAAGCCAAACCTTCTCAAATTTGTACCAGGGCATGGTGAGGTCATACCATGGCACACCATGCCAGGTGTCATGTTTTTCAAGCATTTATTTCATTTTTTCTATAGTTGAAAACCCAATAAACAAACGTTTGTGGTTGACTATTGCCACACATTTCATCGAAATATATGTCCCACTACTGCGGGATGCTGCTAACGCGACACTACGATTAGAGGCCCTTCAAGAAACTGTGTGCGATGCAATAATCACAAACGGTGCTGTATGAAAACCGTCAGAAATGTATGAAACGTTTGCGATGACGGATGCATCAAACACGGTTCAGGTTTTAGTTGCGTGTGCGATGAATGGCATACGGTTCAGTTCAATTAATTGTTTGCGATGAGGAGGAACAAAAGAAACGGGCAGCCAGATGAAGGCGTGTCCGTGTGCGATACACAACATACGGTTCACTCGGATGATCCGTTTGTAATTAGTCAGCACAAAAGAAATGGTCAGCCAGATCAAGGTGTGTGTGATTGAGGGCATACACTTCAGAAGGATTAACTGTTTGCGATTAGGCAACAGAATAGAAACGGGTCAGCCAGATCAAAGTGTCTGCGATTGATGGCATACACTTCACATGGATGAACTGTTTGCGATTAGCCACAACAAAGTGAAATAGTTAGATAGATCAACATGTGTGCGCTAGACAGGCACACACATTCTAATTAAAAGACCCGTGCGCGAAGGTGCTGACATTGCCTATTGCAGTGCACCCTATGGTGCAAACTCCACGTACGCGGCCGAGAAGGCGTACGTGCCCACGTTACGCCTTCCGGGAATAGTGCCGCACTTATAACCGTCAGTAAATTTTGAGCATGCGTCCCGTCACATTCCAAATTGCAAACCTGTTCACACCGATCAAAACCTAAACAGTTTCCCACTTAGGAGCGTATTACTACGCAGTTATAAATACTACTACTCCAAGATGGCTGCACATTCCTCCTCAACTCCTCATCCACAAAAAGTCAAAAACAAACAAGTCATTCATCATCGTTCCCTTGCGTCCTCCATGGCTAGCGTGAGTTCTGGGTCGAGAGATTGCCACCAGGGAGAGGCGAGCCTGGAAGCGGGAGCACGAGAGATGTCCCGCCTCGCCGCGAAAGCAGCCAACATGTCCCGCCGCACGGCCGTAGCAGCAGAGAGGTCCCGCCTCGCCGCCGAAGCAGCACAGAGGACCCGCCGTGCCGTCGATACAGCAGACTATTCCGGCCGCGCCACAGAAGCAGAAGAGATGTCCCACCGTGCCGCGAATGTAGCAGAGATGTCCTCCCACACCGCGGCAGCCTGGGAAATTGCCTCACGGGCAGGCAAGGACTCTTACATGCGCATGTGTGCCCTCGTCCTCAGGAAGATGGATCAGATCTCCAGGTGGGAAAGGTTGCAGGATGACCTGCAAGCCTCGTTTGAACAGTCTACCGACATGATCCGGTAACTAAATGAGAGCAATGGGAAGCTCCGGGCCGAGCACGTCCTGCTAAGGGAGAAGATCGTCGGAAGTGCGGAGCAGCAGGAGTAGACCACTACCTTGTTGAAGAGGACCAACGCCATCGTCAAGAAACTTATGGATGAGAATGCCATTCTGCGCATCGAGTGCAGAAGGCCGATGGAGGAATCCGTGGATGCTCTCAACCAGCATCTTGAGGACAAGAAAGAGCTCGTCGCCGCCCGCCGCAAAGACTAGTTCCTGCTGTGGCTTCCTTCTTCTTTTTCCCTTGTGTATATCGGGCGTTGCCACATGTGGTTTTTTTAATTATGTTTATAAATATGTAAGACAATTATTATCCAATGTCATCGTCCTTATATTCGTCATGCTTTCTATGAGTCACAGTCGATGCTATATAGGTCTGTCGGATCTTACATCAAGATCTGTGCAAAACTTTCTTTTTCAGATTTTCATTTTTCTCTCTTAAATCTCAGTCCAGTGAGACATATAGCCATGCCGTAGAACAGGTGCTCGGGCGCCATTAATGGAGACGTTGGGAGGGAGGTGTGCGGCGGGTAGCGGTCAAAAGGGCTCTCCTCCCGATGAGCACGTGCAGGGGTCTGATCGCACGCCTCCCGTACTCAAATAGCTACCCCGCATGACACTTCCTAGCCAATACAAAAAGGGATGCGTTGCCGCACGTAACTGGTAAGTCGAACGCCCACGGTTTCAATCATACTTGTGTTTCTGATTTGTAACGTGACAACACTTTTTCCAAAATGACTTTGTTGATTGTTAATGTGTGCGCCTTCGCAAATCAGACAAAAAAATTATGACAACATGTTGGTGCCATGTCATGAGACCATGCCAAGTTTCGTGATTTTCAGGCGTGTTTTGGAATTACAAAAATTAAAAAACCAAGTTTCTCAATCTTTCTGGCCGAGCCACGACGCCAAGATGTTTGAATTTTACTCACATCTTTTGCATGGGACCTAGAAATTCACCCAAGGACACACATGTGATTTTTCAAACTACTTTGGTGCAGTGGAGCCTGTGCTTGTAGTTCAAATTTGAATTATGCACATTAAATGCCCCGAAACTAAATTAATGTATAAAAAAGGCCAAACGAACCTGGAATAATTCCAAAATTTAGCACGATACTTCTATTTGGTCTAATCTGGCTGTGTAAAAAAAATAAGGTGGGAGAAGGCAGTGTACGTATGTCATTTCGCACATGGAGGTGACACGTTCCCTCTTGGAACCACGAGCCTTCTTGAGGGAAGCTCCAGTTTGCAAGAAGCTTACACCAAAGCTTGTCCCAATTCGGGCAAAAGTATTACCAGAGCATGTTGGTGCCATGTCATGACACCATGGCAAGTTTCATGATTTTTAGGCGTGTTTTGGAATTACATGAATTAAAAAACCAAGTTTCTCAATCTTTCCAGCCAATCCACGACGCCCAGATGGTTGAATTTCACTCCCATCTCTTGCATGGGACCTAGAAATTCACCCAAGGACACACATGCGATTTTTCAAACAACTTTTGTGCACTGGAGCATGTGCTTGTAGTTCAAATTTGATTTATGCACATTAAATGCCTAGAAACTCAATTAATGTATAAAAAGGCAAAATGAGCCCGGAATAATTCCAACATTTAGCACGGTACTTCTATTTGGTCTAATCTGGCTGTGAAAAAATTAAGGCGGGAGAAGGCAGTGTACGCATGTCGTTTCGCACACGGAGGTGACACGTTCCCTGTCAGAACCACGAGCCTTCTTGAGGGAAGCTCCGGTTTGCAAGAATATTACACCAAAGCTTGTCCCAATTCGGCCAAAAAAATTACCGCAACATGTTGGTGCCATGTCATGACACCATGCCAAGTTTCATTATTTTCAGGCGTGTTTTGGAATTACAGAAATTAAAAAACCTTTGTCAATCTTTCCGGTCGAGCCACGACGCCCAGATGTTTGAATTTCACTCAAATCTCTTGCATGGGACCTAGAAATTCACCCAAGGACACACATGTGATTTTTTAAACAACTTTGGTGCACTAGAGCCTGTGCTTGTAGTTCAAATTTGAATTATGCACATTAAATGCCCAGAAACTCAATTATTGTATAAAAAAGGCGAAATGAGCCCGAATAATTCCAAAATTTAGCATGGTACTTCTATTTGGTCTAATTTGGCGGTGTAAAAAAATTAAGGCGGGAGAAGGCAGTGTACGTATGTCGTTTCGCATTAGGTGACACGTTCCCTCTAGGAACCATGAGCCTTCTTGAGGGAAGCACCG
This sequence comes from Triticum urartu, assembly GCF_056163025.1. Classification (NCBI taxonomy): domain Eukaryota; kingdom Viridiplantae; phylum Streptophyta; class Magnoliopsida; order Poales; family Poaceae; genus Triticum; species Triticum urartu. The sequence continues at coordinate 178,608,811 of NC_141875.1, forward strand.
GTTTGCAAGAAGCTTACACCAAAGCTTGTCCCAATTCGGCCAAAAAATTACGGCAACATGTTCGTGCCATGTCATAACACCATGCCAAGTTTCATGATTTTCAGGCGTGTTTTGGAATTACAGGAATAAAAAAACGAAGTTTCTCAATTTTTCTGGCCGAGCCACGACGCCCAGATGTTTGAATTTCAGTCCCATCTCTTGCATGGGACCTAGAAATTCACCCAAGGACACACATGTGATTTTTCAAACAACTTTGGTGCAGTGGAGCCTGTGCTTGTAGTTCAAATTTGAATTATGCACATTAAATGCCCCGAAACTCAATTAATGTATAAAAAGGCCGAACGAACCCGGAATAATTCCAAAATTTAGCACGGTACTTCTATTTGGTCTAATCTGGTTGTGTAAAAAAAATTAAGGCGGGAGAAGGCAATGTATAGATGTTGTTTCGCACACGGAGATGACATGTTCCCTCTCGGAATCACGAGCCTTCTTGAGGGAAGCTCCGGTTTGTAAGAAGCCTACACCAAAGCTTGTCCCAATTTGGCCAAAAAAATTACCGCAACATGTTGGTGCCATGTCATGAGACCATGCCAAGTTTCATGATTTTTCAAACGTGTTTTGGAATTACAGGAATTAAAAAACCAAGTTTCTCAATCTTTCCGGCCGAGCCACGACGCCTAGATGTTTGAATTTCACTCCCATCTCTTGCATGGGACCTAGAAATTCACCCAAGGACACACATGTGATTTTTCAAACAACTTTGGTGCACTAGAGCACGTGCTTGTAGTTCAAATTTGAATTATACACATTAAGTGCGCAGAAACTCAATTAATGTATAAAAAAGGTGAAACAAACACGGAATAATTCCAAAATTTAGCACAGTACTTCTATTTGGTCTAATCTGCCCGTGTAAAAAAATTAAGGCGGGAGAAGGCAGTGTACGTATGTTGTTTCGCACACGGAGGTGACACGTTCCCTCTCGGAACCAGGAGCCTTCTTGAGGGATGGTTTGCAAGAAGCTTACACCAAAGCTTGTCCCAATTAGGCCAAAAAATTTACTGCAACATGTTGGTGCCATGTCATCACACCATGCCAAGTTTCATGATTTTCAGCCGTGTTTTGGATTTACAGGAATTAAAAAACCAAGTTTCTCAATCATTCCGGCCGAGCCACGACACCCATATGTTTGAATTTTATTCTCATTTCTTGCATGGGACCTATAAATTCACACATGTGATTTTTCAGCAAACTTTGGTGCATTGGAGCATGTGCTTGTAGTTCAAATTTGAATTATGCATATTAAATGCCCAGAAACTCAATTAATGCATAAAAATGCCAAACGAACCCGGAATAATACCAAATTTAAACACGACACTGATGTTCTAGTTGCATGTTCACTGTACGTAAATGCTCTAGCAATAGAAACACCATCCTTTCCCTCTGTAACACCATTTTGTCTTTCAAAACATAATGAAAAAATCAGGTATACCACAAACAGTTTAGTAGAAAGAATCGTGTGGGATGCGATATAAAATATCTTGGCGCACCATCTTGTGTGGCTTACACAGGAAGCTTAATCGTCTACAGTCCACCGCCCTGCTTGAACCACACTTGCGTGCCAATTTCTCGCGGCACCAAGCGAAGGTTTTTTGCCACCGCGGAAATATCTATCTCCCTGCCCCTCCCTCCTACCAAAAGCCACATTTCCACTGTTCCTCCTTGCTTTCCAAGTTCAAACCTTCACTGCTGCTTACTGGCAGCTCAACCTCCTCGCCGACGACCCTTCTTCTTGCAGCGCCGCCTCCTCGCCGGCTACCCTTCTTCTTGCAGCGTCGCCTCCTCGCCGGCTACCCTTCTTCTTGCAGCGCCGCCTCCTCGCCGGCGACCCTTCTTCTTGCAGCGCTGCCTCCTCGCCGGCGACCCTTCTTCTTGCTGCACGGCCTCCTCGCCGCCGACCCTTCTTCTTGCTGCGTGGCCTCGTCGATATGGCCAGGTAATCCACACCCCACCCACACCATCGTCCACATGCCCCGACTGACGGAGCGACACCTTCCACCGAAATCACTGCCCCCCTCCTCCAATTAAGCGCCGCCCACAACCATTTTATACGCAGTATAACATAGAGCTGAGTAGTTTGCGGCCGCACGCGTGAACGAGGTTGCTATGGATGACATGCGTGTCGACCGCCAGATCTTGGAGGAGCACCTCGTCTTCGAGGCCACCATCGACACCGCCGCGCGGTTGTCTACTTTAAAATACAGTTCGTGATGTTTTCTTGAGGCCACCGCGAGTGCCTTCTTGTGATTTGTCCTCTATAATGTTAATATGCAATCTGATGTTCAGTTAACCATTTGGTTAACACTTCGGTCCAACAATTGCTACATGTTGTAGTACTGTTCTCAAGCATTCTTTGTTTTGTAAACGGTCTTATCTTCTAGTACATGTTTCTATTCTGCAATGTCATGCTCAGTTAACTATTTTGGTTAATTTGGTCTGCTGTCCATTTAACTGTTTGGTTCAGTTCTGCAATTTGATTTTCATTTGTTGTGGGTACAATTTTGTATTGTTATGCATGTGACACCAATTCAATTTGGCTGTACTCTATACATATTCTACTGATAGTATGGCAACTCTCAGTTAACCTGATCAAGATCTTCCTTATGTGTGTTGCAGGGAAACAATGGGAGACACTGCGGTTTACCATCGAGGTTTGTTCAACCAGGGTCCTTTGGCTAATAGCACATTATTGTGCAGTTGCAGGAATCATTCTAATATTTATGTTTCTTACAATTTGGTCTTGCACATGTAGGTCCTGCTGTCAGAGGCTTAGACCCACTGTTTGACCCATTTTGCATATGGCAAAATGAGATGTCCATGAATATCAGTCAAGTCAAGAAACTCAGAAAGATTGTTAGGATGAAGAAACTTGCGATGAATAACAACAAGATCTTTGTTTACACAATTAAGAAGACATCAGTCAACTATAGGATGGTGCCAACTCTTTTACCTTGTTTTTACCCATTGCGCCATTTCAAAATTTACAACAGCGATTTATGCATAGCTTTGTTTTCAGTACTTTTCAAAGCAGTTCACTGATGATTACCTCTCAAACCACCTGCATGGTCAACAGGCAAGGAAGGTATTCATTCAACACCCACGGTAAAATATTGAAGTCTTGCTGAAGAGGACGAAGGTTGGGAGGGCAATTATCCATAGCCACTGGCCTAAAGTTGCAAGGACATTCAACATCACTGAAGGCTCAATATTTGCCTTCTGCTTCTGCAGTTCCCCAGATGAGATTCTGCTACCTCTTGAGCACTGCGTTGGTTTTCCCTTGAAGAGGACAGAGTGATGCAGCAAAGTAGCATAAGTATTTCCCTCAATTTTTGAGAACCAAGGTATCAATGCAGTAGGAGGCCACACGCAAGTCCCTCGTACCTACACAAACAAATAATGACCTCGCAACCAACGCGATAAAGGAGTTGTCAATCCCTTCACGATCACTTACGAGAGTGAGATCTGATAGAGGTGATAAAATAATATTTTTGGTATTTTTATGATAAAGCTTAAAAGTAAAAATTGCAAAGTAAAGTAGATTGGAAACTTTATATGATAAAAGATATACCCAGGGGCCATAGGTTTCACTAGTGGTTTCTCTCAAGATAGCATAAGTATTACAGTGGGTGAACAAATTACTGTCGAGCAATTGATAAAAAAGCAAATAATTATGAGAATATGTAGGCATGATCATGTATATAGGCATCACGTCCATGAGAAGTAGACCGACTCCTGCCTGCATCTACTACTATTACTCCACACATCGACTGCTATCCAGCATGCATCTAGAGTATTAAGTTCATAAGAACAGAGTAACGCATTAGGTAAGATGACATGATGTAGAGGGACAAACTCAAGCAATATGATATAAACCCCATCTTTTTATCCTCGATGGAAACAATACAATACGTGTCATTTCCCTTTCTGTCACTGGGATCGAGCACCGCAAGATTGAACCCAAAGCTAAGCACTTCTCCCATTGCAAGAAAGATCAATCTAGTAGGCCAAACCAAACTGATAATTCGAATAGACTTTCAAAGATAACCAATCATACATAAAAGATTTCAGATAAGAATCAAATAATGTTCATAGATAGACTTGATCATAAACCCACAATTCATCGGATCTCGACAAACACACCACAAAAAGAGTTACATAGAATAGATCTCCAAGGAGATTGAGGAGAACTTTGTATTGAGATTCAAAGACAGAGAAGAAGCCATCTAGCTAATAACTATGGACAAAAAGGTCTGAAGTAAACTACTCACACATCACCGGAGAGGCCATGGAGTTGATGTAGAGGCCCTCCATGATGGATTCCCCCTCCGGTGGAGCTCTGGAACAGGCCCCAAGATGGGATCTCTTGGGTACAGAAGGTTGCAGTAGTGGAAATAGGGTTTGGTGGTGCTCCTGGATGTTTTCAGGGTATATGAGTATATATAGGAGGAAGAAGTAGGTCGGTTGAGCCACAAGGGACCCACGAGGGGGAGGGCGCGCCCAGGGGGGTAGGCGTGCCCCCTGCTTCGTGGACACCTCGTCTGTTTCCTGACGTCCACTCCAAGTCCTATGGATCACGCTTGTTCCAAAAATCACGTTCCCGAAGGTTTCATTCCATTTGGATTCCGTTTGATATTCCTTTTGTGCGAAACACTCAAATAGGCAAAAAAAACAGCAATTTGCACTGGGCCTTGGGTTAATAGGTTAGTACCAAAAATAATATAAAAGTGTAAAATAAAGCCCATTAACATCCAAAACAGATAATATAATAGCATGGAACAATAAAAAATTATAGATACGTTGGAGACGTATCAAGCATCCCCAAGATTAATTCCTGCTCGTCCTCGAGTAGGTAAATGATAAAAACAGAATTTTTGATGTGGAATGCTAGCTAACATAATTCTCAATGTAATTCTCTTTATTGTGGCATGAATATTCAGATCCGAAAGATTCAAGACAAAAGTTTAATATTGACATAAAAATAATAATACTTCAAGCATAGTAACTAAGCAATTATGTCTTCTCAAAATAACATGGCAAAAGAATGTTCATCCCTACAAAATCATATAGTTTGGTCATGCTCCATTTTTATCACACAAGAATGCTCTCATAATGCACAACCCCGATGACAAGCCAAGCAATTGTTTCACACTTTAGTAATCTCAAACTTTTTTCAACTTTCACGCAATACATGAGCGTGAGCCATGGATATAGCACTATCGGTGGAATAGAATATGATGATGGGGGTTATGTGGAGAAGAAAAAAAGGAGAAAGTCTCACATCGACGCGGCTAATCAATGGGCTATGGAGAAGCCCATCAATTGATGTCAATGCAAGGAGTAGGGATTGCCATGCAACGGATGCACTAGAGCTATAAATGTATGAAAGCTCAACAAAAGAAACTAAGTGGGTGTGCATCCAACTTGCTTGCTCACGAAGACCTAGGGAATTTGAGGAAGCCCATTGTTGGAATATACAAGCCAAGTTCTATAATGAAAAATTCCCACTAGTAATGGAAGTGACAAAACAAGAGACTCTCTATCATAAAGATCATGGTGCTACTTTGAAGCACAAGTGTGGAAAAAAGGATAGTAGCATTACCCCCTTTTTTTGGGCCTTCCTTTTTTGGCCTTTCTCCATTTTTAATTTGGGACAGTGCTCTATTAATGATGATCATCACACTTCTATTTATTTACAACTCAATGATTACAACTCGATACTAGAACAAAGTATGACTCTATATGAATGCCTCCGGCGGTGTACTGGGAAGGGCAATGAATCAAGAGTGACATGTATGAAAAATTGTGAACGGTGTCTTTGCCACAAATATGATGTCAACTACATGATCATGCAAGGCAATATGACAATGATGATTTGTGTCATGATAAATGGAACGGTGGAAAGTTGCATGGCAATATATCTCGGAATGGCTATGGAAATGCCATAATAGGTAGGTATGGTGACTGTTTTGAGGAAGATATAAGGAGGTTTATGTGTGAAGGGGCGTATAATATCAGGGGGTTTGGATGCACCGGCGAAGTTTGCACCAACTCTCAAGGTGAGAAAGGGCAATGCACGGTACCGAAGAGGCTACCATTGATGGAAGGGTGAGAGTGCGTATAATCCATGGACTCAACATTAGTCATAAAGAACTCACATACTTATTGCAAAAATCTACAAGTCGTCAAAACCCTAGCATTACGCGCATGCTCCTAGGGGGGTAGATTGGTAGGAAAAGACCATCGCTCGTCCCCGACCGCCACTCATAAGGAAGACAATCAAATAACACCTCATGTTTCAAATCTGTTACACAACGGTCACCATACGTGCATGCTACGGGACTTGCAAACTTCAACGCAAGTATTTCTCAAATTCACAACAACTCAACTAGCACACTCTAATATTACCACCTTTATATCTCAAAACAATTATCAAGTATCAAACTTCTCCTAGTACTCAATGCACTTTTTATGAAAGTTTTTATTATACCGACCTTGGATGCCTATCATATTAGGACTAAATTCATAACCAAAGCAAATTACCATGCTGTTCTAAGGGACTCTCAAAATAATATAAGTGAAGCATGAGAGATCAATAATTTCTATAAAATAAAACCACCACCGTGCTCTAAAAGATATAAGCGAAGCACTAGAGCAAAATTATCTAGCTAAAAAGGTATAAGTGAAGCACATAGAATATTCTAATAAATTCCAATTCATGTGTATCTCACCCAAAAGGTGTGTACAACAAGGATGATTGTGGTAAACTAAAAAGCAAAGACTCAAATCATACAAGACGCTCCAAGCAAAACACATATCATGTGGTGAATAAAAATATAGTTCCAAGTAAAGTTACCGATGGACGAAGACTAAAGAGGGGATGCCTTCCGGGGCATCCCCAATCTTAGGCTTTTGGTTGTCCTTGGATTTTACCTTGGGGTTCCTTTGGAATCCCCGATCTTAGGCTCTTTCCTCTCCTTGTTCCATAATCCATCAAATCTTTACCCAAAACTTGAAAACTTCACAACACAAAACTTAAAAGAGAATCTCGTGAGCTCCATTAGTGAAAGAAAACAAACCACCACTTCAAGGTACTGTAATGAACTCATTATTTATTTATATTGGTGTTAAACCTACTGTATTCCAACTTTTCTAGAGTTCATAAACTATATTACTAGCCATAGATTCATCAAAATAAGCAAACAACACACGAAAAACATAATATGTCAAAAAACAGAAAGTCTGTAGTAATCTGTAGGTTTCGAATACTTATGCAACGCCAAAAATTCTAAAATAAATTTATGGACGTGAGGAATTTATCTATTAATCATCTGCAAAAATAATTAACTAAATATCACTCTCCAGTAAAAAAATGGCAGCAAATCTCATGAGCGCTAAAGTTTCTGTTTTTTACAGCAAGATCGCAAAGACTTTCCCCAAGTCTTCCCAATGGTTCTACTTGGCACAAACACTGATTAAAAGCATAAAACCACATCTAAACAGAAGCTAGATGAATTATTTATTACTAAACAGAACCAAAAATTAAAGAAAAAAAATAAAATTGGGTTGCCTCCCAACAAGCGCCATCGTTTAACGCCCCTAGCTAGGCATAAAAGCAAGGATAGATCTAGGTATTGTCATCTTTGGTATGCAATCGATAAGTGGCCCTCACAATAGATTCATAAGGTAATTTAATTTTCTTTCTAGGAAAGTGTTCCATGCCCTTCCTTAACGGTAATTGGAATCTAATATTCCCTTCTTTCATATCAATAATTGCACTAGTCGTTCTAAGGAAAGGTCTACCAAGAATAATAGGACATGAAGGATTGCAACCAATGTCAAGAACAATGAAATCTATGGGCACATAATTCCTATTTGCACCAATAAGAACATCATTAATTCTTCCCATAGGTTTTTTAATGGTGGAATCCGCAAGATGCAAGTCTAAAGAACAATCATCAAATTCACGGAAACCTAGCAAATCACACAAAGTTTTAGGAATCGTGGAAACACTAACACCCAAATCACTTAAAGCAAAGCATTCATGATATTTAATTTAAATTTTAATTATAGGTTCCCACTCATCATAAAGTTTTCTTGGGATAGAAACTTCCAATTCAAGCTTTTCTTCATAAGATTGCATTAAAGCATCAACGATATGTTTAATAAAAGCTTTATTTTGACTATAAGCATGGGGAGAATTTAGCATGGATTGCAACAAGGAAATACAATCTATCAAAGAGCAATTATCATAATTAAATTCCTTGAAATCCAAGATAGTGGGTTCAATGCTATGTAAAGTTTTGACCTCTCCAATCCCACTTTTATCAATTTTTGCATCAAGATCTAAAAACTCTGAATCATTGGGATGCCTTCTAACTAAAATTTACCATAATTATGAGAGGAATTACTAGGAAACGGCCTATGATTAAAATTACCTCTATACGCGTTATTACCAAAATTGTTCCTACCAACAAAATTCACATCCATAGATTCATTATTATTCTCAATCAAAGTAGACAAAGGCATATCATTAGGATCAAAAGAAACACTCTTATTACCAAACAATCTCATAAGCTCATCCATCTTTCCACTCAAAACATTGATTTCTTCTATAGCATGCACCTTTTTATTAGTAGATCTTTCAGTATGCCATTGAGAATAATTAACCATAATATTATGTAGGAGTTTAGTAGCTTCTCCTAAAGTGATTTCCATAAAAGTGCCTCCCGCGGCCGAATCTAAAAGATTTCTAGAAGCAAAGTTCAATCCGGCATAAATTTTTTGTATAATCATCCAAAGATTCAAACCATGTGTAAGGCAATTACGTATCGTTAATTTCATCCTCTCCCTAGCTTGTGCAACATGTTCATGATCAAGTTGCTTAAAATTCATAATATCATTTCTAAGAGAGATGATCTTAGCGGGAGGAAAATACTTAGAGATAAAAGGATCTTTGCACTTATTCCGTGAATCAATACTATTTTTAGGCAAAGAAGAAAACCAAGTTTTAGCACGATCTCTAAGTGAAAATGGAAATAGCTTCAATTTTACAATATCATTATCCACATCTTTCTTCTTTTGCATATCACACAAATCAACAAAGCTATTCAGATGGGTAGCGGAATCTTCACTAGGAAGGCTGGAAAACAGATCTTTCATGACAAGAATCAGCAAAGTAGCATTAATTTCACAAGATTCAGCATCGGTAAGAGGAGCAATCGGAGTGCTAATAAAATCATTATTGTTGGTATTGGAAAAGTCACACAATTTAGTATTATCTTGAGCCATCGTGACAAGCAAGCAATCCAACACACAAGCAAACAAGAAACAAGAAAAAAGAGGAGAACTGGAGAAGAGAAGGGGAACAGAAAAGGAGGGCGAATAAAACAGCAAGGGTGAAGTTGGGGAGAGGAAAACGAGAGGAAAATGGCAAATAATGTAATGCGAGGGATAAGAGTTTATGATGGATACTTGGTATGTCTTGACTTGTGCGTAGACTCCCTGGCAACAGCGCCAGAAATCCTTCTTGCTACCTCTTGAGCACTGCTTTGGTTTTCCCTTGAAGAGGAAAGGGTGATGCAGCAAAGTAGCGTAAGTATTTCCCTCAGTTTTTGAGAACCAAGGTATCAATCCAGTAGGAGGCCACACGAAAGTCCCTTGTACCTACACAAACAAATAAGAACCTCGCAACCAACGTGATAAAGGGGTTACCAATCCCTTCACAGTCACTTACGAGAGTGAGATCTGATAGAGATGATAAAATAATATTTTTGGTATTATTATGATAAAGATTAAAAGTAAAGATTGCAAAGTAAAGTAGATTGGAAACTTTATATGATAAAAGATAGACCCGGGGGACATAGGTTTCACTAGTGGCTTCTCTCAAGATCGCATAAGTATTACGGTGGGTGAACAAATTACTGTCGAGCAATTGATAGAAAAGCGAATAATTATGAGAATATCTAGGCATGATCATGTATATAGGCATCACGCCCGTGACAAGTAGACCGACTCCTGCCTGCATCTACTACTATTACTCCACACATCGACTGCTATCCAGCATGCATCTAGAGTATTAAGTTCATAAGAACAGAGTAACGCATTAGGTAAGATGACATGATGTAGAGGGACAAACTCAAGCAATATGATGTAAACCCCCATATTTTTATCCTCGATGGCAACAATACAATATGTGTCGTTTCCCTTTCTGTCATTGGGATCGAGCACCGCAAGATTGAACCCAAAGCTAAGCACTTCTCCCATTGCAAGAAAGATCAATCTAGTAGGCCAAACCAAACTGATAATTCGAAGAGACTTGCAAAGATAACCAATCATACATAAAAGATTTCAGAGAAGAATCAAATATTGTTCATAGATAGACTTGATCATAAACCCACAATTCATCGGATCTCAGTAAACACACCGCAAAAAGAGTTACATCGAATAGATCTCCAAGAAGATCGAGGAGAGCTTTGTATTGAGATTCAAAGAGAGAGAAGAAGCCATCTAGCTAATAACTATGGACCTGAAGGTCTGAAGTAAACTACTCACACATCACCAGAGAGGCCATGGAGTTGATGTAGAGGCCCTCCGTGATCGATGCCCCCTCCGACAGAGCCCCGGAAAAGGCCCCAAGATGGGATCTCTTGGGTACAGAAGGTTGTGGCGGTGGAAATAGGGTTTTGTGGTGTATATATAGGAGGAAGAAGTAGGTCGGTTGAGCCACGAGGGGCCCATGAGGGGGAAGGGCACGCCCAGGGGGTAGGTGCGCCCCCATGCCTCATGGAATCCTCGTTTGTTTCTTGATGTCCACTCCAAGTCTTCTGGATCACGATTGTTCCAAAAATCGCGTTCCCGAAGGTTTCATTCCGTTTGATATTCCTTTTCTGCGAAACACTGGAATAGGCAAAAAACAACAATTTGCACTGGGCCTTGGGTTAATAGGTTAGTCCCGAAAATAATATAAAAGTGTAAAATAAAGCCCATTAACATCCAAAACAGATAATATAATAGCATGGAACAATCAAAAATTATAGATACATTGGAGACATATCAGATTCATTTGTCTATTTACAGTGTATGATGCTACTTCCCAAAGGTTTTTGATGCTGCATGTGAAACTCGGTATTTTGTGTAATGGTGTAACTGAGTGCCGAAGCTATCAGATGTAATTCGATTATGAAATCCTGGTTGCTTTTATACGGATATGAAATATCTGGCATGTTTTATAAGAAATACCAGTTTGATTAGTACATGGATTATCAATAATAGGCTAATTACCATACATATTGGGGTTTTCTATTGCAAACGGTTACTCAGACAGCACCGTGGGCGATGAACTCAAACAACCCGCACGGTTTCTAGAAAGTAGGCGTGTTCGATCAACTAACAATCACACACGGCTTCCGGCAGCGAACTGTTTGCGTTAGGCCACCTTGCACAAACGTTTCCACACCAAGAACGGTGTGGGATGTGCATACCTACGGAAATGATTTTCTAGGATTCACTGTGTGGGATGTACATACCTACGAAAAAGATTTTTGGGATTCACCATGTGGGATGTACATACCTACGGAAATGATTTCTGGGATTCAGCGTGTGGGATGTACATACCTACGAAAATGATTTATGGGATTCACCGTGTGGGATGTACATACCTACGGAAATGATTTTTGGGATTCACCATGTGGGTTGTACATACCTACGGCGTAACATCCCAAATTTTCAATTTGGAATGTTATACATTAGATCATCATGCATATCATATTTTATTTTGCATTTTGGTTGATCCTAGAAATTCTACGCAACTCAATAACCCACGGAGAGAGTTGGGGATTTCGTTATTTTCATATTTGAGTTTTCTCAAATTTTGAAAATAGGATCATTTGATTTTATTTATTTTATCATCAATTATTTCTACTACAAAAATATGAGAGAGGGAATAAAATGACTTTCCCAAAATAAAGAAATATTGAGGATTTAATAATAAAATCAAATAAGATTTTATTTATGAGTTTTTCGGTGTTTTATTTGAATTTAGGAAAAATGTGCATTTTTCAAAATTGCATTTAGGGCCCAAATAAATTTTCACCTTGTGCGGCTTGATTTTAGAAGCCCGTGAAAATTTATTTCGGAATTTTTGGAGTCCGTTTAGTATTTCTTTTTATTTTTTCTTCCGAGCGGAATAATTAAAAAAAATGAACCGACTTCGGGCCGTACCCGAGCGGGACACCGCCCGGGGGCAGCCTTTAAATAGCGCCGCCCCGAGCCGCCCCAGCCCATCAGCCCCGCCTCGATCCGCGCGCACCGCCGGTGCCGCCGCCGCCGCCGACGATCCCGCCGCCCGAGGTTCGTCACGCCTCGTTTTCCGTGCCGAAAAAAAAGAGAGAAAAAAATTCGGCGTTCGTCGTTTTTCTTTTTCTCGGATTAAATCCGTGATTTTTCTGATCGCGATTCCTGATCCGATTTTCGTTTTAGTTTAACTTTTCGCTCGTTTATCGGAATCAGGCGATTCAAGCGCCTGGAGTTTCGTCTCGAAACCCTCTATCCGTTTAACCAACTTAAACAAGTTTTTGCCACAGTAAAATTTGCCCTAGATCCAGATTGCTAGAACGAAGTTGTTTTCTTTCGCCGTTCGACTTTCGTTGCTTCGTTCGATTTGATTCTTTTTGCCAACCGGAGTTCTTAAGTTGAACTTTCTGGTTAGATCTCTTATTTTAGTTTTACCTGTGCATTAGATGAGTACTTATTGTATGCTTGTTTGTTTGTCTGCGATAGAATACCCGGAGTGCGCCGCTTGTTACTTCGAATCGTTAGGTTTTGCGGATCATCAACAAGGCAAGTAACACTTTGATCATACCTTTTCTCCTACCCAGTTTTATTGCATTAGATCAATCCTCACACATTGCATGATTAGGATCTAATTAAATTGTGGGAGGGGAAGTAGATGAGGTAGTACCTATTACCTGTTATCATCAAACCTTTGGGAGTTACTTCTACATTTGCTTATTATGCCATGCTATGCTAGTAGACGTGGATTGGGTGAGTGATATCCATGACAAATGTGAGATTGTTAATTAATGGTTTATCTAAGGTGGCAACTTAAACACACATCTAGGTGGATTGAGGCACCTGGGTATTCCAGGACTTGCCTGTTTTCTTTTGGACCGCCACCGAGGCTCAAAGGGATCATGAGACTATTCATACTAGAAACTTCTGTGTGCAGCCACAAGCTATTATGGGCTCTAGCATAGTTGACTAAGTCGTGCGAACTCTTACAGTGGTAGACTAGCAGATGTAGGGGATGTAGGTGGTACGGTCAACCCGATCGTAAGGTGCTAGCGCTTCTGAAAGACTATGTCTCGGTCATCCGTCTTCTCAAACACCATGTAGTGCGTGAAACCAAACGGAGGCGATCGAGTCTTGTGGGGAAAAGTGCGCAAACCTCTGCAGAGTGTAATAAACTAATCATGGTTAGCCGTGTCCCCGGTTATGGACATCTTGAGTATCTAGTACTTGGATTTTCATGTGAATCTCAACATGTTACCCTAAATTAATTTTGTGGGCTTTGTTTAATGATGATGCTTAATTGGGATTGAGAATGCTGTCAACCATTCTCAATGTTTAACAACCACCATGATAGTAATTAAATCTATTCCTTTGAAGTAGGGAAAAATTGGCTTTACGCAAAACTGTAACCATAGAGCTTTCCACCAGCCAAATATGCATATAGTATAGCTGTTTCATTCCATTACTCTCTATGTGTTACCTTGCCAGCATATTCCATGTGCTGACCTGTTTTCGGGCTGCCATGTTAATGTTGCAGACTTTTCAGACGATGATTAAGGAGTCTTTAGGTCGTGGTTCTATACTCAGTGATGCCGTTGGAGTTGATGGACTCACTTATCTTCCAAGCCTTCCGCTGTTATCGTTATTAGATGGCCTTAAGCCATATTTATTGTAATAAGTTCTCTTTTGAGACACTCGATGTAATAAGTGTGTGATTGCTACTCTGTTATAAATCCTCCGAGTACTGTGTGGTGTCAGCATTACTGGTCCAGGGATGACACCGGAGCACAGAGATCGGACTGTTTGAGGTCTGATCGCTACAGAGATGGTATCAGAGCACACGCTGACTTTAGGACACGACCACTAAGCACAAGACCTAGAACACTATTCACTCTCTTCTCTTCTGACCTCTCATATTTTCTATTCTTTAGGATGGCGGACTCAAGGAACAAGTTCACGCAACCGGATGAAGATACACCCTTTGGACGTCACTTGAAGGAAGTCACTAGATACCTGAATATAGGAGTACCAAGTTTCACCGGAACGTACAACGCCACTTTACCTGAAGAAGAGCGTTGGATGATTCAAGTTCAAGTTCCAGGAAGGACGTTCATGCCAATCACTGAGCCCATAAAATTTTGTTTTGATGCACCAACTTGGAGTCTAGGAAAGAGCATGGCAGCTCACATCGCCATGGGACGCATTGGAGAAGTCTACCGCAAGGATCTCAAGGATACTATCTACCAGATTTGTGGGCGCCGAGATGAACACTGGGATATGATCAGCACTAGGAAGGATAGATCAATCGCAGATTTTATCATGGAGCTAAACCAGCACATTCGACGACAGGAGAACCAGATGTGCGCCGACATGATAGACCTGAAGAAGGCAAAGACTAGAATCAAGGAACTGGAGGAAGAACTCAAGGCTACACGTGAAGATTATGAAGAGGAAATTGAAGTATTGGTGGAGAAGAATGACGACCTGATCAAGAAGACTGGAATATTTATGGGAGACTCTACACCCGTGGATGAAGACGAAGAACCCCAGGAGATTAGCCCGGAAGACTACATCATCATCGACGACACCGATTCGGAAGCAGATAGTAGCGATGATGACTATGTTGATGAAGCTGGAGCAGATATCATGGAGTCAACGACCGTAGAATATTTCTAGTAGACCACCTCATCAGTAGTAGTAGTCCACCATGTAAATATAGTAGTCCGAGCACTTTTGCGATAGATGGATCGATTGTATGCCCTTGTTTGATTGATTGAAGTGAATTGTTTGTTTTGCCTCATGTGCATATGGGTAGTGTTTTCTCTTTAGACCCCCTCTATTCTTATATCTCATCTTTTCTAAAAACCCTCAGATGCCTCCGAGACATGACCCCGGATTTACCTTTCCACCGGAGCTCACCCAGTTGATCCAGCAACAGAACACATTGATGCAGTTGCTAGTCCAGAATCAGAATCAGGGGATTTGTGGATAAGTATAACCTATCAACCCAAGCCCTTAGGTCACCCATGTTAGTAACCTCGCCCGGAGCAGAGTATGTGGCTAGTCTATGGTGTGATCGGTTACCATTAAGGATTGGTAACTATGTTTTTCCCTCAGACCTAATAGTATTGGAATCTCAAGGATTGGATGTGATATTAGGCATGGATTGGTTATCAAAGTATGAAGGGAATATTGAATGTGCTAGTAAGTCAATTTTGCTTACCACACCAGAAGGGAGAAGGATCAAGTATGTATCTCGGCATGAGCCAAAGAGGACTCAAGTAAATTGCCTAACAGGAGTTGTGCAAGAGGAAGTACCAGTGGTAAGGGATTTCCCTGATGTATTTCCAGAGGAGTTGCCAGGCATGCCACCGGATAGAGATATTGAGTTTTTGATTGAGCTATTGCCAGGCACAGGGCCAATATCAAAGAGACCATATAGGATGCCAGCAAAGGATTTGGTGGAAATTAAGAAGCAGATTAAAGAGTTACTGGATAAGGGATATATTCGCCCAAGTTCTTCGCCTTGGGGATCGCCAGTACTTCTAGTGGAGAAGAAAGATGGATCGTTAAGGATGGTTGTTGATTATCGAGGATTGAATGAAGTAACGATCAAGAACAAGTACCCACTACCAATGATCAACGATCTGTTTGATCGATTGCAAGGAGCTAAGGTATTTTCCAAGATCGATCTACGCTTAGGATACCACCAGTTGAAGATTCGAGAACAGGATATTCCTAAGACAGCTTTGACCACCAGGTATGGGCTGTATGAGTATACCGTTATGTCATTTGGTCTGACTAACACACCTGCCTATTTTATGAACATGATGAACAAAGTGTTTATGGAGTTTTTGGATAAGTTCGTCGTAGTGTTCATTGATGATATCCTGGTTTATTCAAAGAATGAAGAGGAGCATAAGGAGCATTTGCGTTTGGTACTTGGAAAGCTCAGAGAACATCAATTATATGCCAAGTTCAGCAAATGTGAGTTTTGGTTGAAGGAAGTAGGATTCCCCGGACATGTTATATCTAGAGAAGGTATAGCAGTAGATCCCGCTAAAGTTGAAACCGTGACCAAGTGGGAAGCCCCAACAACAGTTGGAGAGATCCGGAGTTTCCTTGGACTTGCAGGATACTACCGGCGATTTATTGAGAATTTCTCAAAGATTGCGAAGCCTATGACTGAGTTGTTAAAGAAAGATACCAAGTTCATATGGACATAGGAATGTGAGGCTAGTTTCCAGGAATTGAAGAAACGTTTGGTTACCTCACCAGTGTTGATTTTGCCAGACCAGACCAAAGATTATGAGGTGTATTGCGACGCTTCACGTCGAGGACTTGGAGCAGTGCTTATTCAGGAAGGGAGAGTTGTTTCATATGCCTCAAGACAACTGAAGCCTCATGAATTGAATTATGCTATGCATGATTTGGAGTTAGCAGCCGTAGTGCATGCTTTGAAAGCATGGAGACATTTTCTCATTGGAAACCATTGTGAGGTGTACACGGATCATAAGAGTTTGAATTACATTTTCACCCAGAAGGAGTTGAATCTTAGACAAAGGAGATGGTTGGAGCTTATCAAGGATTATGATATGAAATTGCATTATCACCCCGAAAAGGCTAATGTAGTAGCTGACGCATTAAGTCGCAAGAGCCATGTCAATACATTAATGACGGGAGGAATACCAAGGGAGTTAGCCAAAAATCTTCGTGAACTATGTTTGGAAATAGTTCCGAGAGGTTATGTAGCAGCAATGGAGATTCAATCAACCTTGATGGATAGAATCAGGGAAGCTTAGAAAGCTGACATAGAGATTGCCGCTATAAAGGAGAAACTGAGCAAAGGAAAAGCTAAAGGATTTCGTGAGGATGAGCACGACACCCAATGGTTTGAAGACCGCGTTTACGTGCCCAATGACCCGGAGATCAGGAAGTTTATTTTGCAAGAGGCACACGACTCACCGTATTCAATTCACCCAGGAAATACCAAGATGTATCTGGATTTGAAGGATATTTTCTGGTGGACCGGAATGAAGAAGGATATTGCGGAGTATGTAGCAGTTTGTGATTTTTGCCAGAGAGTAAAGGTAGAGCATCAGAAGCCAGCAGGATTGTTACAACCATTGCCGATACCCGAATGGAAGTGGGATAAGCTAGGCATGGATTTTATCACGGGATTGCCCAGGACTCGTTCAGGCTATGACTCGATTTGGGTTGTAGTTGATCGATTGACGAAGGTAGCTCATTTCATCCCAGTAAAGACCACTTACACCAGTGCTAAGTTGGCAAAGATATACATGACCAGGATCGTATGTCTACATGGAGTTCCAAGGAGTATCGTATTAGATAGAGGAACCCAGTTTACCTCAAAGTTCTGGAAGCAGTTGCACGAAACTTTGGGAACCAGGCTAGAATTCAGTACAGCTTTTCATCCACAGACAGATGGACAGACCGAGAGAGTCAATCAGATTTTGGAGGACATGCTGAGAGCTTGTGCGCTAGATTACGGATCTAGTTGGGACGATAATTTGCCTTATGCAGAGTTCTCTTACAACAACAGTTACCAAACCAGTTTAAAGATGGCCCCTTTCGAAGCCTTGTACGGAAGGAGGTGCAGGACACCGTTGTCATGGGACGAAGTTGGAGACCGCCAGTTGTTTGGTCCTGACTTGATTAAAGAGTCTGAACAGAAGGTGAAATTGATTCGCGATAGGCTCAAGGTAGCCCAGTCCAGACAGAAGAGTTATGCGGATTCTAAACGCAAGGAGACAGTTTACGAAGTTGGAGACAGAGCTTATCTTCGAGTATCTCCACTTCGGGGAACAAAGCATTTTGGAGTTAAAGGGAAGTTAGCACCACGATTTGTAGGAACATATCGAGTTTTGGAGCGTATGGGAGAGTGGCCTACAAGTTGGAATTGCCCGAAGGATTGTCAGGAGTTCATGATGTGTTCCATGTTTCTCAGTTAAAGAAGTGTCACGCGGAGATGGCTGACATACCGTTGAGAGACACAGTGCCTTTGGAAACTATTCAGTTGGATAACAATTTGACCTACGAGGAGAAACCAATTAAGATCCTCGAGTTTGCCAGCCGAGTTACTCGCAGCAAAGTTATTAAGTTTTGCAAAGTTCAGTGGAGCCACCACATGGAGGATGAAGCCACCTAGGAACGAGAGGAAGATTTGCTCAAAGACCACCCTGACCTATTTTCTAGCCAACCCGAATCTCAAGGGCGAGATTCATCTTAAGGGGGGTAGGTTTGTAACATCCCAAATTTTCAATTTGGAATGTTATACATTAGATCATCATGCATATCATATTTTATTTTGCATTTTGGTTGATCCTAGAAATTCTACGCAACTCAATGACCCACGGAGAGAGTTGGGGATTTCGTTATTTTCATATTTGAGTTTTCTCAAATTTTGAGAATAGGATCATTTGATTTTATTATTTTATCATCAATTATTTCTACTACAAAAATATGAGAGAGGGAATAAAATGACTTTCCCAAAATAAAGAAATATTGAGGATTTAATAATAAAATCAAATAAGATTTTATTTATGAGTTTTTCGGTGTTTTATTTGAATTTAGGAAAAATGTGCATTTTTCAAAATTGCATTTAGGGCCCAAATAAATTTTCACCTTGTGCGGCTTGATTTTAGAAGCCCGTGAAAATTTATTTCGGAATTTTTGGAGTCCGTTTAGTATTTCTTTTTATTTTTTCTTCCAAGCGGAATAATTAAAAAAAACGAACCGACTTCGGGCCGTACCCGAGCGGGACACCGCCCGGGGGCAGCCTTTAAATAGCGCCGCCCTAGCCCATCAGCCCTGCCTCGATCCGGCGCGCCGCCGACTATCCCGCCGCCTGAGGTTCGTCGCGCCTCGTTTTTCGTGCCAAAAAAAAGAGAGAAAAAAAAAGAAAACAAATCGGTGTTCGTCGTTTTTCTTTTTCTCGGATTAAATCCGCGATTTTTCTGATCGCGATTCCTGATCCGATTTTCGTTTTAGTTTAACTTTTCGCTCGTTTATCGGAATCAGGCGATTGAAGCGCCTGGAGTTTCGTCTCGGAACCCTCTATCCGTTTAACCAACTTAAACAAGTTTTTGCCACTGTAAAATTTGCCCTAGATCCAGATTGCTAGAGCGAAGTTGTTTTCTTTCGCCGTTTGACTTTCGTTGCTTCGTTCGATTTGATTCTTTTTGCCAACCGGAGTTCTTAAGTTGAACTTTCTGGTTAGATCTCTTATTTGAGTTTTACCTGTGCATTAGATGAGTACTTATTGTATGCTTGTTTGTTTGTCTGCGATAGAATACCCGGAGTGCGCCGCTTATTACTTCGAATCGTTAGGTTTCGCGGATCATCAGCAAGGCAAGTAACACTTTGATCATACCTTTTCTACTACCCAGTTTTATTGCATTAGATCAATCCTCACACATTGCATGATTAGGATCTAATTAAATTGTGGGAGGGGAAGTAGATGAGGTAGTACCTATTACCTGTTATTATCAAACCTTTGGGAGTTACTTCTACGTTTGCTTATTATGCCATGCTATGCTAGTAGACGTGGATTGGGTGAGTGATATCCATGACAGATGTGAGATTGTTAATTAATGGTTTATATAAGGTGGCAACTTAAACACACATCTGGGTGGATTGAGGCACCTGGGTATTCCAGGACTTGCCTGTTTTCTTTTGGACCGCCACCCAGGCTCAAAGGGATCATGAGACTATTCATACTAGAAACTTCCGTGTGAAGCCACAAGCTATTATGGGTTCTAGCATAGTTGACTAAGTCGTGCGAACTCTTACAGTGGTAGACTAGCAGATGTAGGGGATGTAGGTGGTACGGTCTACCCGATCGTAAGGTGCTAGCGCTTCTGAAAGACTATGTCTCGGTCATCCGTCTTCTCAAACACCATGTAGTGCGAGAAACCAAACGGAGGCGACCAGTCTTGTGGGGAAAAGTGCGCAAACCTCTGCAGAGTGTAATAAACTAATCATGGTTAGCCGTGTCCCCGGTTATGGACATCTTGAGTATCTAGTACTTGGATTTTCATGTGAATCTCAACATGTTACCCTAAATTAATTTTGTGGGCTTTGTTTAATGATGATGCTTAATTGGGATTGAGAATGCTGTCAACCATTCTCAATGTTTAACAACCACCATGATAGTAATTAAATCTATTCCTTTGAAGTAGGGAAAAATTGGCTTTACGCAAAACTGTAACCATAGAGCTTTCCACCAGCCAAATATGCATATAGTATAGCTGTTTCATTCCATTACTCTCTATGTGTTACCTTGCCAGCATATTCCATGTGCTGACCCGTTTTCGGGCTGCAACGTTAATGTTGCAGACTTTTCAGATGACGATTAAGGAGTCTTTAGGTCGTGGTTCTATACTCAGTGATGCCGTTGGAGTTGATGGACTCACTTATCTTCCAAGCCTTCCGCTGCTATCGTTATTAGATGGCCTTAAGCCATATTTATTTTAATAAGTTCTCTTTTGAGACACTCGATGTAATAAGTGTGTGATTGCTACTCTGTTATAAATCCTCCGAGTACTGTGTGGTGTCAGCATTACTAATCCAGGGATGACACCGGAGCATAGAGATCAGACTGTTTGAGGTCTGGTCGCTACATACGGAAATGATTGGGTTTCGATTCCTCACCCGATCACACACGGCCCCAGCCTGGGTCCCAGGTGGGCCTATCCCCGACGATTTCTGGGTCATGTGGGAAGGACACCCTATCGCACACACTCACTTGGCGACGGTTCGAAATGCCGTCGCGGAAAGGGGTTTTAAACCATTTGTTTAGGACGTCGTTGTACCAGTGTCCCTTCCTTGTAAAAGGCATGAGAATTTACTAAATGGCACGAGGATGGTTTTCCAGGTCGTTCTTGTGCACCCTTTCATGCACCGATTGTTTGAACTTGAATTATCTGCATTAATGCCTAGGAAATGCACATAATCCCCTAAATATGGCAAATGAACCCCGAAAAAGTGCCAAATTTGAACACGGTGATTTGCAGGTTGTATGTTCATCGTAGAAAAAAACTCGTGGACAAAGGAAATTTGGATCCCCCTTCAATCTTGGTGATTTCCCCCTCGAAAACATGAAACTTCCTCAGTGATGGTTCGATTTGTGAAAGGCGTGCATCACGACACAAGGAAAACATTCTTCAATTCTTACGAGGGCATCGTGAGGCCATACCATGGCACCACACTAGGCGTCATGTTTCCCAACCATGTGTTTCATTTTTTGTATAGTTGTTAACCCAGTAAATGACGTGTTTATGGTTGACTATTGCCACCCATTTCCTTGAAATATTTGCCCATTCCATGTAAAAGGCATGAGAATGTACTAAATAACATGGGCATGGTTTTCCAGACCGTTCTTGTGCACCTTTTCATGCACCGCTTGTTCGAATTTGAATTATGTCCATTAATGCCTAGAAAATGCACATAATCCCATAAAATATAGTAAATGAGCCCAGAAAAATGTCAAATTTGAACATGTTGCATTTGAGGCGGTATGTTGATCGTTGGAAAAAACTGAATAAACTATGACGGAAATTTTGATTCCCCTTCAATCTTGGTGATTTCCCTCTCGAAAGCATGGAACTTACTTGGTGATGGTTCAATTTATGAAGGGCATGCATGACGACATAAGCCAAACCTTCTCAAATTTTTACCAGGGCATGGTGAGGTCATACCATGGCAACATGCCAGGCGTCATGTTTTTCAAGCATTTATTTCATTTTTTCTATAGTTGAAACCCCAACAAACAAACATTTGTGGTTGACTATTGCCACACATTTCATTGAAATATCTGTCCATTCCTTGTAAAAGGCATGATAATTTACTAAATGGCATGAGCATAGTTTTACAGGCCGTTCTTGTGCAACCTTTCATGCACCGATTGTTTGAACTTGAATGATGTCCATTAATGCCTAGGAAATGCACATAATCCCCTAAATATGGCAAATGAACCCGAAAAAGTGCCAAATTGGAACACGGTGATTTGCAGGCTGTTTTTTCATCATAGAAAAAAACTCGTGGACAAAGGACAAAGGAAATTTGGATCCCCCTTCAATCTTGATGATTTCCCCATGAAACCATGAAACTTCCTCGTTGTTGGTTCGATTTATGAAAGGCGTGCATGAAGCCATTTTTACCAGGGCACGGTGAGGCCATACCATGGCACCACACCAGGCGTCATGTTTTTCCAAGCATGTATTTCATTTTTGTATAGTTGTTAACCTAGTAAATGACACGTTTATGGTTGACTATTGCCACACATTTCCTTGAAATATCTACCAATTCCTTGTAAAAGGCATGAAAATGTACTAAATAGCACGAGCATGGTTTTCCAGACCGTTCTTGTTTACCTTTTCATGCACCGATTGTTCGAATTTGAATTATGTGCATAATTAATTCCTAGAAAATGCACATTATCCCCTAAATATGGTAAACGAGTTCGGAAAAATGTCAAATTTGAACATGTTGCATTTGAGGCGGTATGGTGATCATTGGAAAAAAGCTAAATGACAAACTAGGACGGAAATTTCGATCCCCCTTCAATCTTGGTGATTTCCTTCTCGAAAGCATTGAACTTCCTCGGTGATGGTTCAATTTATGAAGGGCGTGCATGATTACATAAATCAAACCTTCTCAGCTTTTAACCAGGGCACGGTGAGGCCATACCATGGCACCATGCCAGGCGTCATGTTTTTCAAGAACGTATTTCATTGTTCTATAGTTGACAAACCCATTAAATGACGTGTTTGTGGTTGACTATTGCCACACATTCCATTAAAATCTCTGCCCATTCCTTGTAAAAGGCTTGAGAAATTATAAATACCATGAGTATGGTTTTTCCAGACCATTCTTGTGCACCTTTTCAAGCACCAATTGTTTGAATTTGAATTATGTGCATTAATGCCTACAAAATGCACATAATCCCCTAAATATTGTAAATGAACCCAGAAAAGTGTCAAATTTGAACACGGTGATTAGCAGGGTTTATGTTCATCATAGAAAAAACTCATGGATGAAGGACAAAGGAAAATTGGATTCCCATTCAATCTCGGTGATTTACTATCACACACGATTCATCTCCGTCGCCTTTGCGAACCGTGTGTGTTCACTCACACATGCAAAAGGAAAAAAGAAAACCCTCGCCCACTTCATCCCCACTCACCATCCGCGGACTGCTCCACAACTCTGCACCCTAAGCTCGACGGATGTTGGCAGCGGGCGTAGGTCGCGCTCCAAACGGCACGGGATTTCTCCCCTACCGCTTTCCGCCGCCTATCTGCACCGACATTCTAGACTCTGGTCGACTGGGGTTTTCTACGGGATTGGGCCAGGAATTTTTCTCATGGAGAAGGTAATCAACTTAGAGAAATATTCACTCATCTCTTATCGCAGTCCGTACGCCGCTGTTAATCAACCAGCGGAAATCACAGTGGAATCATTTTTGTTCTGGCCGATTCCTGGGTGTTCATTCATGTGTCCACAGTGCAAGCACAAATCGGGCAACTGTGGTCGTGGCCAGTCGGAAACAAAGTTCTATCTCACCATTTCGGATGACTTTAGGGAACGCTCGGTATGTTCAATCTCAACCTACCACGGTCGGCATGGCCTAAATTTTTGAACATATACAGTCTGTTGCTACATTATCTATATATTTGCATCAAATCTTTGTTACATTTTTAATTCTATATTTTTGTACTTTCCTTTCATCTATATATTGATCTGTTCTATCAGTTACTCCCATATTTGCATCTTGCTCTATTATTTCAATATATCTAATTTACGATCTTAATTTCATTTCAAGCAATACATCCCTTGCTTTGCAAGAACAGGAATAGAAGGAAATCTTGGGCTTTACTTCGTTAATGACTCCCAGGATGTCATATTGACAACGTAGCATGGATTTACAATGACGGTTAGCATAAAACTTGATAAAGATGGTCATTCCTATTTTAATGCGGAGCTTTGGAGAAAAATGTCTAGGTGTTATGAACTGAAAGCTGGCAATAAAATTCTAGTGAGTGCACCACAACCTGGTCTAATTAATATGGACGTTTATTTCCCCAACGTCATTAGCCGATCCAAGTCTGATCGAGGTTAGTGTCCTTTCAACTTTCTCCATGCTGTCATATTACTTAGCAAAATTGGGGTATTTGTCGTGACTAATTGATCACTATTTAAGCAACCAATTGTGATATCATATTCTGACTCCGTTCCTAGGCAGTAACAAATTATATTTACCAATTTATGTGCACTATATATTCTTCCGCCTTGTTCTGAATAAATAATACCGTTCCACCTTTTAAGCAGGATATGTTGGATGCATAGTGAACGATTTGTATGTTACTAAGCATACCAAATTTCACTAGAAGGGCTTGAAGCATGGCATAAACTTTGCTGATAATCTGAAAGAGATAGCACATCGTATGAACGCTGGATTTTGGATGGGATTAATTAGCCCTATGGTGCACTGAACAAGACCAATTGTGTGCACAAAACGCTGATAAAAAGTCTTATTTTAATGTTCATGCTGATAAACTATATATATATATATATATCTTCAATGATATGTTACAATTGGTTTTTATTCTACATGTCAATAGAAATTGCCCCCTGTAGCAGTTCCTGGATCGATTTCCCAGCGTGGTCGAATTACACTTGTGCTTGCTAATAATGCCAAAGTGATTGCAAGGTACTGCATTTCCCGCAGAAATGGAACCATTCAAATTAACAAATTCTCGCTTCTCGTGGCAATGCATCCATATTGGAAAACTGGAGACACTGTTCTACTCATGCTCTACCAAGGCACATGAGGGCTCTTCCTTTTCATTGACGAGATGCCGAGTCACTGTGATCAAGCTGCTTCCAGTGGATAGTTGTGGTTCTTGGCCCTCAGCCTCTTAAAATGTGCTAGCTGTTACTATATATGTTAAGTATGTATATATGGACCATATGGTTGTCAAAACCGTGTTACGAAGATCCTCCTTTTGTCAAATAGTGTAACCATTATATATATGTTACTCAAATGTTGTTACCCAAGTTCATACATTTTCATGGAAAGTACTAGTATCATACACAGTTCATTGAGTTTAAGCGTGTGCCCGATGTCCAGAAGGCATTTGCATATTAACTGTCCATATTGCAAGTTCACACACATGTTAACATAAGGAAATGTATGTGTAACATACTAATCATCACACACGAGTACTCGCAGACACATCGTGTGCGATACCCCTAGCCACTGCAAGCAACTAGCTTTCATTTTCAAAGTTTTTTGTACACACAGAATCACACATGAAGTAACTGTATTGACCGTCCGTGTTGTAATTTCTCATTCCAAACAGTTCATATGAGTCAGTTGTTTGCCACGTATCACACACATCTTGTTTACACGACTCGTTTGTGTTCTTTTGGCTCATCGGAAACAGTTCATCCATGTGAACTGTATGCCGCATATCACACACATCTTGTTAAGTTGAACTGTTTCTGTTGTGTTCCCTAATGAAAAACAGTTTGTCCGAGTGAATCGTATGTCGTATATCACACACACATTGATATGGTTGCCCGTTTCTGCTGTTCTACCTCATCGCAAACAGTTCAAATGGATTAACCATGTGTCCTGCATCGCACACACATTGATATGGCTACCCGTTTCTGTTGTTCTACCTCATCGCAAATAGTTGGAATGGATTAACCGTGTGCCCTGCATCGCACACGTAACTAAAATCTGAACCGTGTTTGATGGCTCCGCCATCGCAAACGTTTTGCACCTTTTTTGACGGTTTTTTACAGCATCATTTGCGATTGCATCGCACACAGTTTCGGCAAAGGGTCTCTGATCGTAGTGTCGCGTCAGCAGTATCCTGCAGTAATGCGTGTTAAGTATTATCTATTTATGTAGCCAAAATGATGGAATTCGTTAGCAAGGTGATCAGGGTCCTCTCCCTGGTCCTATCGAACCAGTGACTTCTCTCCTGGGATTGAATATGTTTTGCCTTTCCCCGAGGATGGTGAAGATGATGAGAATGATGAGGATAGTGAGGATGGTGATGATGATGAGGATATCCTTGATGATGAGTATGACCAAGAAGATGAAGATAGTCATGATGATGAGTATATCCATGACGATGATGATGACCAAGAAAACGAGGATAGTCAGGATGATTACAATGATGTTCCATTCAATTCTCCGAAAAAATCTCAAATAATGAAGAAGCTTACACATAATGAGAGGAACGATCTCTTGGTGGTCCTACCACCAACTAAGAACTACATGGGGTGCCCCTTGTGCACAGTTTAGCCAAGAAAAACATTGTCAAACATGTCATGGTATGTTTTGTATTATTTCCTCTCTTTTTTGTTCATGTAACACTAACATTGCGAGATGTCTAAACTGCGTGATGTTTGTGTTTCTAATCACGGGGATCATAGAAATTACCCGCGAAAATGGTTTCTGGCCTGAACATCCACGTGGTCGGTTTTGCTGGACTACACCTTGGAGCGGGGGCTGTCACCACCATTAAGTACAAGATCAAAATAGACGGGCGCATATCCTTCCATGAGGCCGGCTAGGGGCACTACAAAAAAATACACTTCCATGATGATATGTGTTTTTCACTGTAGGTCATGTTTTCTGTCATGCATGTACATCCATGACGATTTTATGATAGAATCAAGATAGTCATACCTGTGTTGTCATAGAAGTGTTCCATGACAATACCAAATTTATCATCATGGAAGTGTCCACTTCCATGACGATAAATGGTGTGTCATGGAAGTGTTTTCGTCAAGGGTACCCGACACGTGGCATCCATTGTAACGGGCCACGGTTAAGCTATCGGGTTCCGGTTTGGATCTGATAACCCATTAACAGCGAGGACCAATGGGGATTTTCCATGCGTAAAATTCTCATTCGCCGGAGGATCCACATGTTGGCTTAGCGTTGGGACAGATGCCATCCACTCATTGTACGAGAGGTGCCTATGATACGTCGGCACATGGAAAGGCCCAACAATGGCCCATTTAGGTGAAAGAGGCCGGCCTAGTCAAAATTAGCAAGCCGGCCCATATAGGTCCTACTTGTGTCTAGTCCATTTAAGCTCACGACCCATACGAGATGTGCCAATTCGGCCCGTCAATGGCCCGTTAACTATTTTACACCATTGCAGCCCATCGTCAGTTCGAACCCGTTAACAGCCCGCTATATATTTGGTCTCAATATCGGCCTGATGTGGTTTTAGCCTATTAACGGCCCATTCAAGGGATGGGCCAATTTTTAGAATGTACATCTTTCGGCCTTTTAGCGACCCATTTAAGTGTTGGGCCAACTTCCAGTCCGGTGTGTCTTTCAGCATGTTAATGGCCCATAAATGAGTTGGGCCATTTGCAGTCGGAACTGAGTTTTGGCCTCTTAATGACCCATGCTCTTCATGGTCCAATACCGGCCCTGTTTTTCTTTCGGCCTGCTAAAGGCCCACAACACAGTTGGGCCATATACAGTCCGACCTGACTTTCGATCTCTTAGTGGCCCATGCTCTTCATGATCCAGTACGAGCCCGCTGTCTCTTTCAGCCTGCTAAAGGCCCACAGTACAATTGGGACTTATATAGCCCGACCTTAGTATCAGCCTGTTAACAACCCGTGAAATCGAATGGGCCCACTTATTGCCCGCTTCGATGTCAGCCCATTAACGACCCGGGAGGTAAGAGAGACAAGCATTAACTTTTGGCTCGTTTCAATTATAGCGACCCAATAGAGCTTTAGGCTTGGTTACGACCCATCAATTTAATGGGCCCTCTAAAGTTCGAACATGTCTGTAGGCCCAATTAGATAACGTCGATTCTGGCCCAGCTATAATTTGAGCCCATTACGATGAGCAATTATGGACAGGACCAAAACCGATCAATCAAAGGCCTATGCGAATTTTGGCCCCTGCGAGCCCATTAGGGAAGCCCATTAAGGGCAGTGGGCCGCTAACCTTCATATAGTGCCCAGGACTGTTCATGCTAACTAATAATTTCACTGCCTTTTTGGCTTCTTAGGAAAAATGTACGACATACAAGGAAAAACGTAGCAAATCCAACATATATTACAGGAAATTACATCCAGTGAGCAATCAAAGATTGATAACAGGGAAAAAAATGAACATAACTTACATTCACTAGCGATGGACCCATAGGTCTGTGGTAAACTACTCACGCTTCATCGGAGAGGCAATGGTGTTGATGTAGAAGCCCACCGCGATCGAACCCCCCTCTGTCAGGATGCCGGAAAAGGCCCCTAGATGGGATCTCACGGGTACATAAGGTTGCGGCGGTGGAAAAGTGGTTTCGTGGCTCCTCTGGAAGTTTTTGGGGTATTTGAGAATATATATATATATATGTATATATATATATATATAGGAGGAAGATCTAGGTCAGGGGGTCACCGAGGGGCCCATAAGGTCGGGGCGCGCCCTCCACCCTTGTGGCTGCCTCGTGGCTCTTCTGACTTGCACTCCAAGTCTCTTGGCTGTCTTCTGGTCCAAGAAAAATCTTCGCAAAAGTTTAATTCTGTTTGGACTCCGTTTGTTATTCCTTTTCTGCGAAAGTCTAAAACAAGGAAAAAACAGGAACTGGCACTGGGCTCTAGGTTAGTCCCAAAAATCATATAAAATAGTATATTAATGCATATAAAACATCCAAAACAGATAATATAATAGCATGGAACAATAAAAAATTGTAGATACGTTGGAGACGTATAAGGCATCCCCAAGCTTAATTCCTGCTCATCCTCGAGTAGGTAAATGATAAAAACATAATTTTTGATGTGGAATGCTACCTAACCTATTTATCCATGTAATTCTCTTTATTGTGGAATGAATGTTCAGATCCGCAAGATTGAAAACAAAAGTTTAATATTGACATAAAACAATAATACTTCAAGCATACTAACAAAATAATTATGTCTTCTCGAAATAACATGGCCAAAGAAAGCTTATCCCTACAAAATCATATAGTCTGGCTATGCTCCATCTTCATCACATAAAATATTTATTTCATGCACAACCCCGTTGACAAGCCAAGCAATTATTTCATACTTTTGATGTTCTCAATCTTTTTCAACTTTCACGCAATACATGAGCGTGAGCCATGGACATAACACTATAGGTGGAATAGACGGTGGTTGTGGAGAAGACAAAAAGAAGGAGATAGTCTCACATCAACTAGGCGTATCAATGGGCTACGAAGATGCCCATTAATAGATATCAATGTGACTAAGTAGGGATTGCCATGCAACGGATGCACTAGAGCTATAAGTTTATGAAAGATCAAAAAGAAAACTAAGTGGGTGTGCATCCAACTCGCTTGCTCACAAAGACCTAGGGCATTTTAAGGAATACCATCATTCGAATATACAAGCCAAGTTCTATAATGAAAATTCCTACTAGTATATGAAAGTGACAACATAGGAGACTCCCTATCATGAAGATCATGGTGCTACTTTGAAGCACAAGTGTGGTAAAAGGAATACTAGCATTGCCCCTTCTCTATTTTCTCTCATTTTTTTATTGGGCTTTCTCTCATTTTTTTTGGCCTATTTTATTTTTATTTTTTGTCCGAATCCGACTTGTGGGGGAATCATAGTCTCCATCATCCTTTCCTCACATGGGACAATGCTCTAATAATGAAGATCATCACACTATTATTTACTTACAACTCAAAAATTACAACTCGATACTTAGAACAAAATATGACTCTATGTGAATGCCACCGGCGGTGTACCGGGATGTGCAATGAATCAAGAGCGACATGTATAAAAAATGATGAATGGTGGCTTTGCCACAAATATGATGTCAACTACATGATCATGCAAAGCAATATGACAATGATGGAGCGTGGCATAATAAACGAAACGGTGGAAAGTTGCATGGCAATATATCTCACAATGGCTACGGAAATGCCATAATAGGTAGGTATGGTGGCTGTTTTGAGGAAGGTATATGGTGGGTTTATGGTACCGGTGAAAGTTGCGCAGTACTAGAGAAGCTAGCAATGGCGGAAAGGTGAGAGTGCGTGTAATCCATAGACTCAACATTAGTCATAAAGAACTCACATACTTATTGCGAAAATCTATTAGTCATCGAAACAAAGTACTACACGCATGCTCCTAGGGGGATAGATTGGTAGGAAAATACCATCGCTCGTCCCCGACCGCCACTCATAAGGAAGACAATCAATAAATAAATCATGCTCTGACTTCATCACATAACGTTTCACCATATGTGCATGCTACGGGACTCACAAATTTTAATACAAGTATTTCTCAAATTCACAACTACTCACTAGCATGACTCTAATATCACCATCTTCATATCTTAAAACAATCATAAGGAATCAAACTTCTCATAGTATTCAATGCACTTTATATGAAAGTTTTTATTATATCCCTCTTGGATGCCTATCATATTAGGACTAATTTTATAACAAAAGAAAATTACCATGCTGTTTTAGGGACTCTCAAAATAAGATAAGTGAATTACAAGAGTTCATCAATTTCTTTAAAATAAAGCCACCGCCGTGCTGTAAAAATATATAAGTGAAGCACTAGAGCAAATTTCCCTAGCTCAAAAGATATAAGTGAAGCACATAGAGCATTCTAATAAATCATGATTCATGCGTGTTTCTCTAAAAAGGTGTGTACATCAAGGATGATTGTGGCAAACTAAAAGGCAAATACTCAAATCATACAAGATGCTCCAAGCAAAACACATATCATGTGGTGAATAAAAATATAGCCTCAAGTAAAGCTACCGATAGACGAAGACGAAAGAGGGGATGCCTTCCCGGGGCATCCCCAAGCTTAGGCTCTTGGTGTCCTTGAATATTACCTTGGGGTGCCTTGGGCATCCCCAATCTTATGCTCTTGCCATTCCTTATTCCATAGTCCATCAAATCCTTACCCAAAACTTGAAAACTTCACAACACAAAACTCCAACAGAATATCTCGTAAGCTCCATTAGTATAAGAAAATAAATCACCACTTTTGGTACTGTTGTGAACTCATTATTTATTTATATTGGTGTAATATCTATTGTATTCAAAGTTTTCATGGTTCATACCCCCCCGATACTAGCCATAGATTCATCAAAATAAGCAAACAACACACGAAAAACAGAATCTGTCAAAAACAGAACAGTCTGTAGCAATCTGGAGATTTCTTGTACTTCTGTAACTCCAAAACTCCTGAGAAATTAGGAAGTCCTAATCAATTTTTTTTTAATCCTCAGCAAAAAGAATCAGTATTTATCGCGCTTTTGTTAAAAATGAAAACTAATCTCATGTGCAAAAGTTTCTGTTTTTCAGCAGGATCAAATCAATTATCACCGTAAGCTATCCCAAAGGTCTTACTTGGCACAAACACCGATTAAAACAGAAAACCACATGTAATTAGAGGCTAGATGAAATATTTATTGCAAAATAGGAACTAAAAACAAAAATAAAAATAAAATTGGGTTGCCTCTCAACAAGCGCTATTGTTTAACGCCCTTAGCTAGGCATAAAGCACGAATAGATCTAAGTTTTCTCGTCTTCGTTATGCAATTTTTTTTCTCATCAAGTCTTCCAAAACTCGTCTTAAAAATTCTATTATCTACTTTATTTCCGTCCTAGTATATGAACTTAAATCATGAAAGGAACTTTGATTGGTAATCTTAACATTCATAAACCCATAATCGGGATCATCAGCATAAATGTCATCACACAAAATATGTAGCTCGTTTCTAATGGGTTCCTTCATCATTTTATTCAACCAACCTCTATTAAATCCTACATAAATTCCTCTAGTTATCCAGTCAAACTCATCAAAAGCCTCAAGATACAAAGGTTGAGATATCCCTGAATGAGGAACTCTCCTTCTAAGATTTGCACTATAAGATTGGTAGTCCCTAGATTCCAAACCGCGCATAGTTTCTTTATCATGGAGGATGTCTATAATTGGAGGGTGTTCAACATCCTTTTTATAGAAAGCAAAAATATCCCTAGCTTCTTGTATAATAAAATCAAATTCACGCATAAGGATAATAGTGGCAATCTTTTTAGCTATAGGATGATTGATTTTAGGAAGTTCATAAAACACTGTTTGCAAAGCAGGATGAAGATGCACACATTTTCTTTCTAATTTCTCAACAAGCATAACAATAGCATCAGCATAACAGTTTGTCTCAAGAAGAATAGTTCTTTTATTAATAGGTAAGGATCCCGTACAATCAAAGAATTCTTGGACAACACTTTTCCCAATAATATTACCATCTCCTATACGAAAGATTTTAGTTTTGTAATTAGGAGGCTTTTCAGTTCCGGGATCCAAAGAGCAATTTTCAAGTTTCTCCTCAAGATTTTCAACGATAACATCCCCAATTTCAGACATGGTGGGGCAAACAAGCAAGCGGAGAAGACGAACGAAAGAGGGGCAAAGAAAAGGCGAATCTTTTTTAAAATCGTTTTAGAAGTTGGGGAGAGGAAAACGAGAGGCGAATGGCGAATAATGTAATGCGAGGGATGAGAGTTCATGATGGATACTTGGTATGTCTCAGCTTGGCATAGATCTCCCCAGCAACGGCGCCTGAAATTCTTCCTGCCACCTCTTGAGCTTGCGTTGGTTTTCCCCTTGAAGAGGAAAGGGTGATGCTGCAAAGTAGAGTAAGTATTTCCCTCAGCTTTTGAGAACCAAGGTATCAATCCAGTAGGAGGCAACTCAACAAGCCACCGAATACCTGCACAAACAAACACCAACTTGCACCCAACGCGATAAAGGGGTTGTCAATCCCTTCATGGTTATTTGCAAAGTGAGATCTGATATAGTTGGATAAACAGTAGAATAATATTTTTGGTATTTTTGGTTTATGGAACGCAAAGTAAAATATTGCAAAGAAAATAAATAGGAAACTAGAATTTCAGATCGGAAACTTATATGATGAAAAATAGACCCGGGGGTCATAGGTTTCACTAGAGGCTTCTCTCAAGATAGAAATTATTATGGTGGTGAACAAATTACTGCCGAGCAATTGATAGAAAAGCACAAAGTTATGACGATATCTAAGGCAATGATCATGAATATAGGCATCACGTCTGTGTCAAGTAGACCAAAACGATTCTGCATCTACTACTATTACTCCGCACATCGACCGCTATCCAGCATGCATCTAGAGTATTAAGTTCATAAAGAACGGACTAACGCCTTAAGAAAGATGACATGATGTGGAGGAATTAACTAAAACAATGTGATGAAAACCCCCATCTTTTTCTCCTCAATGGCAACAATACAATACGCGTCGGTTCCCCTTCTGTCACTAGGATCAAGCACCGCAAGATTGAACCCAAAGCTAAGAACTTCTCCCATTGCAAGAAAAACCAATCTAGTTGGCCAAACCAAATCGATAGTTCGAAGAGACTTGCAAAGATATCAAATCATGCATAAAAGAATTCAGAGGAGATTCAAATAATATTCATAGATAAGCTGATCATAAATCCACAATTTGTCGGATCTCGGCAAACACGCCGCAAAAGAGTATTACATAGAATAGATCTCCAAGAACATCGAGGTGAAGACGGTATTGAGAATCAAAGAGAGAGAACAAGCCATCTAGCTACTAGCTATGGACCCATAGGTCGGTGGTAAACTACTCACGCTTCATCGGAGAGGCAATGGTGTTGATGTAGAAGCCCTCCGTGATCGAATCCCCCTCCGGCATGATGCCGGAAAAGGCCCCTAGATGGGATCTCACGGGTACATAAGGTTGCGGCGGTGGAAAATTGGTTTCGTGGCTCTCCTGGAAGTTTTTGGGGTATTTAAAAATATATAGGAGGAAGATCTAAGTCAGGGGGTCACCGAGGGGGCCACAAGGTTGGGGGCGCGCCCTACCCCCCTGGGCGCACCCTCCACCCTTGTGGCCGCCTTGTGGCTCTTCTAACTTACACTCCAAATCTCCTGGGTATCTTCTGGTCCAAGAAAAATCATCATGGAAGTTTTATTCCGTTTGGACTCCGTTTGGTATTCCTTTTCTATGAAACTCTAAAACAAGGAAAAAACATGAACTGGCATTGGGCTCTAGGTTAATAGGTTAGTCCCAAAAATCATATAAAATAGCATATTAATGCATATAAAACATTAAAAACAAATAATATAATAGCATGGAACAATCAAAAATTATAGATACGTTGGAGATGTATCATACATCATAACATAAATTAGGAGGGGAACCAAACATATTAATCAAGAGTTATTGCCATATTACCTGGCCTAGATTTATTGGAAAGAAACAATGGGGTCACCTTGCTGTTTTCAGAGTTTGTCTTCTTATCTTCAGCAGCCTGCACCAAATTAACACACTAGCATTGCTATCATTGGCCAGGTCAGATAAATAGGAAAGCAACATTGACACAACAAACGTTTGGGCAACAGACCACACCAACCTACACCAGATTAACACAATATGGCACATCTATGATGAGCCAGGCAAGGTAATAGGAAAGCAACATGGACACAATGAATGATTAGGCAACCAGAACAACACTACAATTTAGTAATGTGCATGATATGAGATAGTACACTCATGCAGCTCAATATGCAAAACTACCAGGCAGTTTTCCTTACAAAAATCAACATTGTTGCCTTTAATTATACATTTTGCTACAAGTAAGTTTAGATCAGATAAAGGTCGGATTAACGCCGATTGCCAAAATACATGCTGATTTGAAAATATAGTGATATACAAAAGGTACTTACATGAGCATTGGAGCACAGAGAATTCCCGCAAGATACATTCCTCGAACACGATCCCAGTTTAGAAAGTGTTCTATCCTTTAAGCTTATTTTCTAAAAGAGAGATGGGTAAGAAACATGTAGAAAATAAGATCTGAATGCTATAAAATTTCATGATGTGAGGATACGCACACGCTTTTTAGAATGGAGTTGACATATTTTTGCTGGACTGGAGCAGACTAGTTCGTTGGCCACTTGAATCTTCTTATTATCAGTAGGAGTTGGGTTTCTCTGTGTTGGAGTAGTATCTATGAACAGTGGAGTTGGTTTACTATCTCCTGGCATTTGGATCTTTTACAAAGACCTTGTTTGTAACCCTTCGACTTCTAACATAGCCATCTTCCCCCTTGCATGCCTTATATAGAAGAATGGTGCTTCAGTTATAAAACATGCTACGTCAGAGAGATGGAATAGGTACTGAAGAATAGAAAGGCATGACATATTGACATGTATTCCCTCCATCCAGAAATAAATGGATGTGTCTAGGCGTATTTCAGTTCTAGATACATCTATTTTTATCCATTTCTGCGACATGCAATCCGGATAGAGGGATATGATGTAAGAGCTAGGGATATGACAGGACAACACCAAGGCAACATATGCATGTATGATTGAGAAACTAAGATGGCATTGCAACAGACCACTAGAACAACACTTCAATGTAAAAAAACATGGTATGGTAGACAGATGGAGTACATACTGATGAGTAACAATGCATAAGATATTTAGAAGCATGATGTCCAAACTAAGTAGATGGCATTGCGACAGAGTAGAATGAAAGTACTTGAATTTTAAAACATCTTATCATGAATGGAATAGGTACTGAAAAACAGGAAGGCATGACATATTTACATGCATGATCAGCAGGCTAAGCACATGGCATTGTGATACGTCTCCAATGTATCTATAATTTTTTAATGTTCCATGCTATTATATTATCTGTTTTGGATGTTTTATATGCATTAATATGCTTTTTATATTATTTTTGGGACTAACCTATTAACCTAGAGCCCAGTGCCAGTTCCTGGCTTTTCCTTGTTTTAGAGTTTCGCGGAAAAGGAATGCCAAACGGAGTCCAAACGGAATGAAACTTTCGCGATGATTTTTC
The DNA here is from genome assembly GCF_056163025.1 of Triticum urartu. Lineage (NCBI taxonomy): Eukaryota > Viridiplantae > Streptophyta > Magnoliopsida > Poales > Poaceae > Triticum > Triticum urartu. Next base: position 178,645,106 of record NC_141875.1, read on the forward strand.
TTGGACCAGAAGACATCCAGAGGGCTTGGAGTGCACATCAGGAAAGCCACAAGGCGGCCACAAGGTCGAGAGGCACGCCCCTCGCCCTCGTGGGCCCCTCATGACTCCACCGACCTATTTCTTCTGCCTATATATTCTCAAACATCCCAAAAATATCCAGGGAAGCCACCAAACCACTTTTCCACCGCCGCAACCTTTTGTACCCTTGAGATCCCATCTAGGGGCCTTTTCCGGCGTCCTGCCGGAGGGTGATTCGATCATGAAGAGATTCTACATCAACACCATTGCCTCTCTGATGAAGCGTGAGTAGTTTACCACAGACCTACGGGTCCATAGCTAGTAGCTAGATGACTTCTTCTCTCTCTTTGATTCTCAATACCATGTTCTCCTTGATGTTCTTGGAGATCTATTTGATGTAATAATTTTTTGCGGTGTGTTTGCCGAGATCTGATGAATTATGGATTTATGATCAGCTTATCTATGAATATTATTTGGTTCTCAAAAGTTGAGGGAAATACTTACTCTACTTTGCTGTATCACCCTTTCCTCTTCAAGGGAAAAACCGGCGCAAGCTCAAGAGGTAGCAGGAAGAATTTCTGGCACCGTTGCCGGGGAGATCTACGCCAAGCCAAGACATACCAAGTACACATCATAATCTCTCATCCCTCGCATTACATTATTTGCCATCGCCTCTCGTTTTCCTCTCCCCCACTTCTAAAACGACTTTCGAAAAGTTTGGCCTTTTCTTCGCCCCTCTTCTGTCCTTCTTCCCTGCTTGCTTTTTGTGTGCGCGTGTGTTGGATTGCTTTCTTTGTCACGATCACTCAAGATAATACCAAATTGTGTGACTTTTCCAATACCAACAACAATGATTTTATTAGTACTCCGATTTCTCCCACTACTAATGTGGAATCTTGTGAAATTAATACCACTTTGCTGAATCTTGTTATGAAAGATCAATTTTTCAGCCTCCCCAACGAAGATGCCGCATCCCATCTTAATAATTTCGTTGATTTGTGTGATATGCAAAAGAAAAAATATGTGGACAATTATATTGATAAATTGAAGCTATTTCCTTTCTCACTTCGAGATCGTGCTAAAACTTGGTTTTCATCTTTGCCTAAAAATAGTATTGGTTCATGGAATAAGTGCAAAGATGCTTTTATTTGCATGTATTTCCCTCCCGCTAAAATCATCTCCCTTAGGAACGATATTATGAATTTTAAGCAACTTGATCATGAACATGTTGCACGATCTTAGGAGAGGATGAAATTGATGATACGAAATTACCCTACTCATGGTTTGAATTTGTGGGTGATTATACAATTTTTTTATGTCAGGCTGAATTTCGCTTCTAGAAATCTTTTAGATTCGGCCGCAGGAGGTTCTTTTCTGGAAATTACTTAATGATATGCCTTTGTCTACTTTGATTGAGAATAATATTGAGAATAATAATGATGTGAATTTTGTTGGTAGGAACAATTTTGGTAGTAGCGCGTATAGAGGTAATTTTAATCCTAGGCCGTTTCCTAGTAACTCCTCTAATAATTATGGTAATTCCTACAACAGGTCTTATGGAAATTATAATAAGATGCCCTGTGAGTTTGAGAATAGTGTTAAAGAATTTATAAGTTCGTAAAAGAATTTCAATGCTTTGATTGAAGAAAAATTGCTTAAGATTGATGATTTGGCTAGGAACATGGATAGAATTTCTCTTGATGTTGATTCTTTGAAACTTACATATATTCCACCTAAGCATGATATCAATGAGTCTCCCGAAGCCATGAGAATTTCCATTGATGAGTGCAAAGAAAGAACAGCTAAGATGCGTGCTAAAAAATATTGGTTTATAAAAGCGTGTTCTTCTAGTTTGCATGAAAACAATGATGAAGATCTTAAAGTGATTGATGTGACTCCTATTGAATCTTTGATTTCGAATATATATCTTGATAAAGATGGGACTGGAGATGAGTCGACTTTACACTACAAAAAAAGACACATCCGTGAAATTTTGGGCCAAACGAATTTTTTTCTGTCATACTTATGACACTTCTATGACGCTAATTGTGACAAAACCCGGTATCATCATAGATGTGGTGGGGTCCTACTTCTATGACAAAAAATCATGACTGAAAATGGGCTTTTAGTCCTGGGCGGGCCGGAGACGCAGCTGCATGACATTCTTTGGGCCATCCATGACAGAAAAAACCATGGTAGGAGCGAGGGCGAGGAAAATACCAGGGAGTTCCCGGTTATGGTGGGTGGTCGGGGCCGAGCGATGCGTGTTTCTCTCGTATGTACGCGCGTGTGTGCGAGGTGTTGGACTCTAACTGAACCCGAGCGAGGCATTGGGCTCTAAGTGAACCCGAGCGATTGCACTCCAGGCTACGCGTTACTGAACCCGAGCGACCGATTGATCCGTTGCCTTGCTATTAACTGAAACCGAGTGATTCCTTCTCTACTGCTGCTAACTTAAGTTGATCGATGTTGCCTCTGGATGAATAGTGAGCATTGTTGGGGGGTTTGGATGAACAGTTCCCAGTGGGGGTTGGATGAACAGGATCCCGTGGTAGTAGAGGCCGTTGCCGCTGGATGAACACTACCCCGATCGATCGAGCCAGTGGATGAAGAGGACCCCATGGAGGGCTGGATGAACAGGACCCCATGGAGGGCTGGTTGAATAGTAACCGGTGAAGGGCTGGTTGAACAGCAGCTGGTGGAGGGCTGGTTGAACAGTAGCCCGTGGAGGGGTGGTTGAACAGGACCCCGTGGAGAGGGCTGGTTGAACAGTAGTCGGTGGAGTAGCGCACGGTGGAGGCTGGATGAACAGGAGCCTGTTGATGAACAGTCATAGGTGGAGGCTGAAGGAGGTCAAGGGTGGATGAACAGGAGCCCGTGGAGGCTGGACGAGGTCGACTGTGGAGATGAACAGTATCTCGTGGAGTCCCATTTTGCGGTACGCCACATCCCTCCCAATGAACAGGACCCCGTTTCGACCGTAGCGCTCCAAAACAAGTCCGTTTCCTCCGTTTTGCGGTACGCCACACCCCTCCCGATCAACAGGACCCCGTTTCGACCGTAGGAGGTCTGTTTCCTCCGTTTTGCGGTACGCTAGACCCCTCCCGATGAACAGGATCCCATTTCCACCACGGCCGGTCGAACACAAGGCCGTTTCCTCCGTTCTGCGGTACGCCAGACCTCGTTTCCATCGCCTGTTCTGTCCAAGCCGGTTGGCTCCCATGAACAACACATGTTCTGTTGCCTCCCGATGAACACGATGCTTTCCGTTGCCTCCCCATGAAGACTATGACGACGCAGTTTCTCTGTTCCGACCCAGCCACAGCCATGTACACGAGCCCTGGCCGTATGTATGCACAAGTAGGCGTTCGAGACCCCACCCGTATGTACGTACGTGGCCGTATTTTCTTTCTTGCACCCTAGCCGTTGTACGTACATGTACATGCTACGTGCGCGCCTCTACTACGACACGTGCACGCCTCTACATCGACCAGTATGTACGTACACGTTCGCGACCAAAATGACAACGCTACATACGCTTCGACCAGGTGGGTCCTAACTATCGGCACTTCCTTTCGTGCGAAGATGTAGCTGGTGGGTCCCAGCAGTCAGGGGGAACATTTTTTCATGAAATATGGTAGCCCATCGGGTGGGCCCCTGCTGTCAAGTGGAGGAATCATTATTTTCCGCGTAATAAGGAGGCACTTCCTTGCTGCGGCCGTGGACCCAGCTGTCAGCCTCTCCACGTATAGTACTCTTCTGATGGAAGTCGTTCCTTGACCACGTTGACCACGCCGCGCTGAGAGCACCAGGGCGGTAGACGACGGCGAGGCCTAGGAAGGGGACGACGCGGAGCCGGGGATGCCACGACAGTGGTTGCCCACGCAGAGAAGAGTACGAGGGTTCACTGGTTCGGCTGTGGTGTGAGGTCGTCGTCACCGCAGAATAACAGGGGTGTGGGTGAGTTACAGGATGGCCAGGCCAGCGGTGGGAGTAGTAGGGGCGGTGAGGCCTCCGTGGCATCACAGCCGGCCACGGGAGCCAGGAGCACGTAGCACGGCCGGTGCTGGTTTGGGCGGCTGGAGCAAGCAGACCAGAGGTTGAAGAAGCACTAGGGCGTTGGATGGACATCATACGGTCATTGGAGCTAGAATCGTTCATATTGACTAAGTTGACAATAGCCCTCCGTCCCCGTAAACTTAGTGGGCCCACAAGTCAGCCTCCCACTATGGTGGGTCCCAGCTAGCGGGGGGTATTCATTTTTTTGTGCATAATAAGGAGGCACTTCCTTGCGTGTAAAGATATAGCTGGTGGGTCCGACCTCTCAGCGGGAGGGGGGGCTTTTTTCACGAAATACAGAGGCCCTTTCGGTGGGTCCCAGCTGTCAGGTGGAGGAATCATTATTTTGCGCGTAATAATGAGGCATTTCCATTCGTGCGGCCATGGACCCAGCTGTCAGCCTCTCCACGCATAGTCTACTTCCGGTGGATTCGGTCGTTGACCATGTTGACCACTCTGCGCCGAGCGCATCCAAGGTGGTGGACGACGGCGAGGCCTCGGACAGCAATGAGCCAGAGATGGGAAGACACGGGAGTAGAGTCGCAGACAGAGAGGTGTACGAGGGTTAACTGGTTCTAGTGCGGTGTGGTTCGGCAGTCGGTGGAGAAGAACAGGAGGTGTGGAGGGGTGGAGGGATGGCTTGGCCAATGGTGGGGTAGCGCTTCATAGCGAAGCGTGCTAAGCAGAGCTGCTAGCAGCAGGGGGCGGGAGCAGGTGGTCCCGGCGGTGCTGGAGGAAGAAGATGAGAGATTGAAGATGGATGCTGGCCGTTGAATGTAAATCCAACGGCTAACGATGTCAGAATCATTTGTTGACTAAGTTGACAACGACTTGTGTTGGCTTCGACCTATTGGCCCACATTTTAGCCTCCAAAAATGTGGCACGTATTCAACCCATTTTTTTCAGAATTTACAGTCAATTTGATCTCTTTTTTAGAATTATAGTCCATTTGCTGGGCTGGGTGAACAAATAATGTAGCGTCCATGCGGCCCATTTATTTTTTTCCTAAAAAATTACAGGCTATTTGCACTTTCTTGATATACATGATTTTGATGGGCTTATTCTAATTATAATGTCGGGTTGGGCGCAGCAATGTTATCAAAAAGTTAACAGGGGCTGAGCATTTTGTTATAAATATATTTAAATAATAAGTGATTTATTATTACTTTGGTCCTTAATTCTTACCAAGCTTTTGTACACAATCACCAGGATTTTCGTTGCCAAAAAATCCAGGATTTTATTGTTAAGAAATTATTTTTATAAGTTAATAAGATGTGGGATATTGTTTTATTACATATGTAAGTATCTGTTAAATATATAATGACAATAACAATAATATATAATAACAAATAAAATAATTTAAATATAGTTAGAAGGGAAACATAAGTTGGACCAGGCGTTCCTATTCTTATATAGAAAAATAGAACAAACCTCTGTGTTTTCTTTAAAAAAATACATAAATTGGGCTGCCGATGTTTCAGGAAAAATAAAACCTCGGATGGGAGGTCCATAGGCCGGTCGATACATGACGGCCCTCAAAAAAATAAAAACCGGCATGTCATGGGCTGCGCATTTTGAAAAAAGAAAGCCTAGACGGGGCAGCCCAAAACGCAGCTGATACTTGCTGCCCCAGTGATAATAAATGATACGTGCCAGCTCACCGGCTTCGTTGTGAATTTATCTCCTATAGTAACTATGTTGAAGCACCTAAAAATATGTAACTATGTTGACAAACCCGTGGGCCCCAACGTCAGTATAGCATTAGGAGGAAGTATTTTTTCGATGAGGCACTTGCTTGCGTACGGCCATAGACTTGGTGGGTCCCGACTGTCCGCCTCTCCACGTACAGTCCTCTCCAGATTCCTCTCGTTTGTTCAGCGTGTTCACAACGGCAGACAGCGCGGCGAGCGCACAAAGGCGCAGGAGGAGATCGGACCACCTAAGGCAGTGCCCTATTTGTAACAAAAGTACTGACCTAGCCCAGTGGTCGAGTGACACTACCCGACAGGCGACAACTCTTCCGCCCGGGTTCGATTCCACCTAATGCAGGGAAAATATTTCCAAATTTTTTGCCTCTACCATTATTGACATGTGGGTCCCCATTGTCATCTACGCACACCACGTCCAACACTTGCCAAAACTTCATCCCTCGTTTTCTCTGATTTTCGCACACTCAACATTGTGTGGGCATTTTGAAAATAGCATACCTTTTTGACTGTGCATCATATGAAGATGTGCTATGCATGAATGCTGATCAGCATGATGTTAATTGGCTGGTAGTTCCATTTTCGACCATGAATTAAATTTCCAACATGATTTTAACCCTATTTGAAAAGGCCGTGTTAATATAAATGCTCTACCTCTGAAAGTTGCAGTTTCTTATCTGAAACTGAACTTGCAGTTTCTTCTCTGAGAATCACATTGTCTGCACTTTTATACTCCTATGAAACTACATTTTTAAGTGCTAAAAATAGATCTCTAGAATTCATAAAATACTTCATATGCTCAATACTGCAAATTTGAAATTCAAAAGACATTCACATCTGAAATTACTCTCAAAATGCACAACACAAAACACAATTCACAACCTGGAAATACTAACAACACTAAGCTCCTCTGCCTCTTCTCCATTGCAAAACCACCTCCTCCCCTCTCCATCATCTCCATTCCAAAACCACCACCTCGCCTCTCCCTCTTCTCTAATGCAAAACCACATCCTCTCTCCTTGGACGAGGATCCCCTGACATAGCCCATCCTGCCATTGAGACACTGACACATGGGTCCCAACAAGCGCGGGGCCCACCTGTCAGCGACCGAAAGGCAGGGAAACCTCTCCTCTTCATCATCTCCATTCCAAAACCACCGTATCGCCTCTCCCTCTTCTCCATTGCAAAACCACCCCTCTCCTCTCCATCATCTCCATTTCGAAACCACCATCTCGCCTCTCCCTCTTCTCTATTGCAAGACCATCGTCTCTCCTCCCATCTTCCAAAGCTAGCACCGGACCACTCAGAAGGACATCTATGGAGAGGATGCAGTAGCGAATCAGGCAGATCGCCGGCGGCGACCAGGCAAAGTTAGCCAGGTTGAAGGAGATCCTTACTTGGTTTGACAATGAGTGGGAGATTTCGAGGACGGTGAGGGCCATGTGGCAATGTATGCCAAAGAGCGAGACGGTGGCGATGTACTCCTCGACGGCAGTCACGTCGCAGTCCTTCAAGTTCATTGAGTATCTCCTCTGGGTGATGGAGCAGATAGATTCGCCCGAGGCGAAAGTCAGGCGGACGTGGTGGGCATACAGTTCGAAGGTCGAGCACCCAGAGGATAACGAATCAATCGAGTATGGTGTTGGAGATACACATAATAGGCGTAAAGCATGGGGTCCACACAATAGGTGGGTCCAGATAAATATCATTGAGACATACTATCCACTCAGACGAATCGACATATCATCCACTCGGACGACAGGCAACCACTCGGCTATATGACTCACTCGGGCGAGCGAAGACCAACAGTCGGCAAGGCAATTGAAACGTCATCTTCATAGTGGAGGTTTCATAGTGGGCTGATATTATGGCATTGATGCTCTAAATTGTAACATAAGAGGTGAGGGGGTGGCGCACTCTATATAAGCCACCCCCACCGCATAGCTCAGGAGGCTCTTTCTTCTCTCATTCCTCCCCTGGCTCTCTCTCTAGCCATTAGTCTCAAGACTAGCTCGGGCATGGAGATTGGTTATCCTATCTCTCACACACACATATTGTAATCTTCGAATATACACTCAAATAAAACAAAGCCTCTCCGGAGCACGAGACGTAGGGTTGTTATCTCCACCGAGAGAGGCCCGAACTCGCTAAAAGACCATGTCACCCATATACATCTCGATAGATCATGCTCCTTTATCCTACCCCTTTCTTATTGTCAGAATCGTTCCCACAACATACGGTGTGCTGTTCGTGAGGGTGCAGAGCCAGCCGGAGCCACATGAGTATTCGTTCTACCACCGCAAGAGGAGGCCGGATGGTGCGATGTTCCTTCCCCGCCGTTCTCCACGGTTCCCTCGACGCTCGCCTCGTTTCAATGGCGTCGGTATGGTTTAAGGTAAGCTTCGCACAAACCTAATCTTCCATATGCTCATGCTTACAATTAGTGTGACATCTAATAAAAATCATGCTTACAATCACTCTCCGAGTACTACGCCCTAAAATAGCTCTGGACCTTTGGGTCAAAGTTGTGACACTGTGTGCAATAAAGAAAAATAGATTACTCCCTAGAAAAATGCCAATATAAGCTACTAGTATTTTTTGAAGTCTAAGCTGCTAGTTTGGTTAGAGGATTTGCTGCCGAGAAAGATCCGTCCACAGTGAGCGCCACACATCCCACTGGTGGTGGTGGTGGATGCCAATGCTTAGATGGAGTAGGGTTGGTGTTGGTAATTTTTACTTGGCACCTCACACTCTGCGTATATGCCGGTTCCATCTGTACATTTGTGCAGTTCCACCAAAATGCAGCTGAATAACCCTGTTTGCACAGATAATGAAAAAGCGTGATTACATTATAGTGGCACTAGTTGATGAAACATACACTCATAAATAGAAGGAAATATAGCAATAGTATCATAGTATGCCATGTTGCGAGGGCGAGATGGGCCCTGCGACGCCTCATATGGTACGCCTCATACTGGAAATCGACCCAAGTCTCCCGGATACACCTTCTGCCAGAGATGAACATCAGTGTACAGCGGTAGTACAAGGAGGGGCCTTGAGACATTCCAATCTCTATTTTTGTGCAGATCAACTAAAATTAAGCACCCCAGTTTGCAAAAACGCTTAAACATTAACAATGGGACTAGTTGATGAAACATATACTAACAAAGAGAAGCACTTTCTTTATCTACATTGGAAAGGAAATGATAGAGAGGACACTCGCTCTATTTTAACTGTATTATTCACTACAAAAAAAATACACTTCCGTGATGATACGTGTTTGTCACAGTAGGTCGCGTTTTTTGTCATGCATGTACATCCATGATGAGTTTATGACAGAATCAAGATAGTCATACCTGTGCTGTCGTAGAAGTGTTCCATGACATTACCAAAATTATCATCACGGAAGTGTCCACTTCCATGACGATAAATCACGCGTCACAGAAGTACTTTCATTAAGGGTGACCGACACATGGCATCCACCATAATGGAACGCCCTTAAGCTATCGGGTCCGGTTTTGGATCCGATAACCCGTTAACAGCCCCGACCAATGGGTATTTTCCACGTGTAAAATCATCATTGGCTGGAGGAAACACGTGTCGGCTCACCGTTGGGACAGATGTCATCCACTCATTGGACCCAAGGCTCCTATGATACGTCGACACGTGGCACGGCCCAACAGAGGCCCATTCCTGTGAAAAGGCTAGCCCGTTTTACTTTGTCAAAAGGTGGCGGGCCGGCCCACGGAAAGCTTGTTAACGGCATGTTCACATATAGCCCATTTACAACCCGCTAACTCACGGCCCGTTACGGCCTACCGGAATTAGGCCCAGTAGCGTCATCTGGGCCGTCCAATATGATTCTAGCCCATTGTAACTTCCGGCCCATGTATGGCCCATGACGTATTTCAGCCCATATGAGTCCCTTTGTAACTCTTGGCCCATTAACGGCCCGTGGTGAAACTGTCCCGTAATGAATAGTGTATCGCTTTATACCCATTAGCGGCCCATTATTCCATTGGGTCGTTTCCAGCCCATGTTACCTTTCGGACTTCTCAGGGCCCATTTATTCTTGGGCTCATTTCGAGCATTCAGTTACTTACGACCCGTTACTGACCTTTTCTGCTTGTGGGCCAAATTCAGCCCGTGGATACAGTCGACCAGTTTGTGGCCCGTTAATTTCTTGGGCCATTTTCATAGCATCATCAAATACGGCCTATTAACGACCCGTTATGGTCAACCCATAAAACGTACGATTTCCACTCTAGCCCGTTTACGGCCCCTTATACGGCCCGTACAAGGCCCATAGATGAGACGACCCGTAGAAGGCCCATTGATCCGACGGCCCATAGAAGGCCCATTGATCCAACGACCCATAGATGGCCAATGGATCTGACGGCCCACAGAAGGCCCATGGATCTGACAGCCGATAGAAGGCCCATGGATCCGATAGCCCATAGAAGGCCCACGGATCCGACGGCCATAGAAGACCATGGATCGTCTGTCCCGTAGATGGCCCATGGATCATACGGCCTGTGGAGGCCATGGTCACTACAACGTTTGGGCGAGTTGGCCCCCGTTTGAACGATATAGCATATCCAAAGAATTATCCTACTCTATACTATCACCTCTAAAAACATACACTATACAATAAAGAGACTAAGGCATAGAAACGTAGAATAATCCTACACTATACAATAAAGAAATTACAGCCAATTATACCCACTGGGCATTATGATTCGGCACCAGTGATAATAAAGCATACACAAACAGCAAATTACATACATTGGGCAAATACAGCTCCTACATCATAGACATGCATCAACATAACTTACCATTTGAACTATAATCTCTTCAGAAAATAGGATTGGCCAGATTTAGATAGCACAAATTTCAGTCTGCAAAATCTCCAATTCCTTCGTTGTTACCCCAGTGTCTTGTTTCATTTTTTTTGACTCCTGCATCTAATGCCTGCATGTCCAGTCTCAACTTGTTGATTGTACGTTGAGAATCATGTACATGTTGTCTTACCACCTCTAGTTGATGCTCGAGAACATCATCACATTCCAATTCCAATCCATAATCATTCGGTAACGTCCATGCTGCACTGCTCGCAGATCTTTGTGTTGATGTCACTTCATCCTGAAATGTTTCTGTAAGTACACATGACTAGGGCGAAAATATAGTTACAACAGTGAAGCGAGCAAGACAAACTATTTTGTACATGGCAAAATAGGACTAATAATAATGTTACACGTCATGAAGCATAAGTAGGTGATATTTTAAAAATTATAAAAAGGTAGTCTATGCAACCTGCATACAGAAATCTCTCTTACCTCACCAGAGGAGCATGATGTTGGGGCACAATCCAAAACACAGACAAGTTACAAATTTGGACGGCACGTTGCGTAGAAGTAAGCAAGCAGTTGGCCATTCTGTAGCTCAATTAAAGTCTTAGGGAGCATAATGAACAACAGAGGGTTTCGTACAAACATACTACAACAAGCAAAACTATGCAATCATTAGCCTAGTATAAACTAGATTGTGAGCCTCATGCAATAATAGTTGGTTAATAGACTTCAAAGCTTCGGGCACACTTCAGCGGAGTAATTAAATGGTAAGGCCTTTAATTATGTCAACTAATAGTTATACAAGTACCCAACATCAGGCATCATTCTTTGGGCATCTCATTAACTAAGGACAAATAAAGCAATTGAAAAGAGCCTATGCCTAAAACAAACAAGGAATTGAACTGTTGAGTTGGATACAGTGACTTACCTTAACAGGTTGAAGAGGCTTAGCACAGCTCCTACTTCTCTTGCAAGGCTCCTTCCTAACATCTTATACTTGGAAATCCTCAATCTTATCTTCATTGCACCCCCTCTGCAAGGTGACACAAACTAGTTACTCGTCTCCTTGGAAGATAAATATTCATACTTTCCAGTCTGTGAACGCAAAAGGATGAGATTATTACAAAACAACACCACATAATGAAACATGCCGCATCTCTTGCACTTGCACACAATGAAATGAGCATTTACTATGTCTGCACTATGTAAAAACTAGGCATACCTTTGAACTGGATCTCCAGGTACTCTTGGAGAGCCTACTTTAGTGTACAGCCAAACCTTTATGTCACCTATGAGTTAGAAAAGGCCCACTACAGCAGCCCTTAGTGTTTAAATCGTTAACAAGCTCTGTTAGAGTGTTAGGTCAAGAACAGCAAGTAATCAAAGCAAACAGCCCTAGTATGGCTGGCTGATGCAAACAAGCAATTGAACAGATGTGTGAGCAAATCTTACATATCAAGAAAAGAAGCAAAGAAGGAGGCTTAAAGACCATCACTTGACTGACTAGATTTAAGGGGCATTTAAACATCATGTGAAACGTATGAACTAACATAAACATTGCATATTCCAGATGCTACAATGGAATGCACATGTATTAGGTTATGCCATGCATGATGATGCCTAAATGTACACTATAGCAAGCAGGAGTGATTCATCATTTGACGCACAATTGAATTGCAGGTAAAGGGCCAGTTCTATTCCGCCTTCTTAGGGCTTATTATCAAAATAAGTTATACAAGATGTAAAGAAGTCATTTTTGAGTTATGGGCTTGGGCTTAACTAATTTCGCTTTGGAGGGGGGTGTTTCGGGTAGAACCTCACTAAAAATTGAAGGGAAGGGGAATAGTGAAATGACTCTATTGTCTGCCTATATTACATTCAAAACGCAACTATTGATGCCCGCGTCACACCTCACCCTCAAGTAAAAACAAACATGCAAGCGTTCATTGCCCTGGCTTCTTGCATCTCCACTCCCCTTTCCCTCTACCTCGATCCCCTGCCTGCAGCACTAGGGTTCCTCCAGCGAGCCGTCACCACTGGTCCCATCTTGCCTGGTCCTCGATGATGCTCTGTCTAGCTAGGCTACATGGCCGGCAAGTAGGGGAAAATCTCCCTGGCTGCTCCTCCCTCTGGTGCCGCCCCTCATTCTCATGGTCTCCAGCAGCTGCTCCACTGTGGTTCGTCCAACGCACTACTCCGGCAGGCGCTGCACAACTATGGTTGATGCCACACTGCGGCAGAAGGCACCTTATTCCCCCTCCCCACCTCCCAGGCCGTGGCCTTGAGGTGATGTTGAAGGATGAGCTCATCCAACAAGGTGATGATCTCCTCTGAATTTTTGCCAAATTTTCATTCTGATCCACTATACGATGAATTGATATGAGCTCCTTCTACTGCTGCTATATGATGCATTACTATGAGCTGCTCCTGCTGCTGCTATATGATGAATTGCTATGAGCTGCTGCTGCTATATGATGAATTGATATGAGCTGCTGCTGCTATATGATGAATTGATATGAGCTGCTGCTGCTATATGATGAATTGCTATGAGTTGCTGCTGCTATATGATGAGTTGCTATAAGCTGCTCCTGCTGCTGTTGTATGATGAATTGCTATGAGCTGCTCCTGCTGATGCTATATGATGAATTGCTATGAGCTGCTCCTGCTGCTACTATATGATGAATTGCTATGAGTTGCTCCTGCTGCTGCTATATGATGAATTGCTATGAGATGCTCCTGCTAATGATATATGATGAATTGCTATGAGCTGCTGCTGGTATATGATGAATTGCACACTGCTGATGTATGATGAGTTACTATGAGCTGCAGCTGCTGCTATATGATGGTTTCAGGTGGTGCTGCTATATGATAATGACCAGCCACTTGGACCATCGAATTTCAATAAATAATTGTTTTACATTTAAATGTGGGTCATGCATTCTTTGTTTAAATTGGGAAATGGGATCTCTATGGAAAACATTGACCAAAGTAGATTGTGGCAAGTAGATGGTATTTTTGTATTTGCATTTTGAGCAAATAGTGATGGTTTGTTTTCCTATCATATTAATTACTGCACTGGGTTCAATTTGTGATGTTTGCAAGTCAAATTAATTTTCATAGGGGCAGCAAAATGAAAAAATATAATGCAATCTAGACTTTTCACTGATCATACCAAAGATAAGCTGAAAACACAATGAAAATAACTGGTTGGCTCATTACATGGAGCTTATATTCATAGGTGCTTATTTTCTTAGGATAACTCGTAATAATTGTCCCTAAGAAACTTGGCCAATAGAACCGACATACAAATAGCATGTCACAATGATTGCAATGGAGGAGTGGCGTACCACAGCACACTGTATAAGCTCACCGATGCCTCTCCTTTTTTGTGATGTTCCATGAAATTGCCACATACATCTTGTACTTTCTCATTGTGTAACCCTATATGCAAGTTGACACGGCTAATTTTAGACATCTCTACATGATAATACATTGCATATCCCTTGCGCATATTTAAACCACCAATTAATGATTGTGTGCATAACATAAACTAGTCATGACTCTGTGTGGTGGACTAGGAGGCACTCTAAGGGAGCCTAATGTAGTGCACTGGAATTCCTACATGCCACCTACGATTTTGTGTAATGTACTGCCTCTGTTCCTAAATATATGTCTTTGTAGATATTCCAGTATGGACCACATACAGATGTATATAGATGCATTTTCAAGTGTAGATTCACTCATTTTGCTCCATATGTAGCCTATAGTGGAATCTCTAGAAAGACTTATATTTAGGAACGGAGATACGAGGTAATATCATGTATGACATCTATATATCTAATTTAGCAGCCAGCAGTAGAAATCATTGTCTACACAAAGGGATTACTGGTCGAAAATCCTAGCAAAGCATGCTGGCAGGCACAGAACAATACAAGAGAGAGAGAGAGAGACGCACTTACAAGATCATAGCAATGCCTCAGTTCAGGATATTGGTTGGCCAAGCTGTTAGATCCAGAAGAAACATCATCCTTGTAGTTTTTGCCAACTGCATAACAAGTAACAGTGACCTGTTTTTATATTTGAAGTTCATCGGGCAGGTGATGCTGGACGGGTTTAAAGGTGACAAGTACCTAGGGCGTGGCGGGTGCTTGGCGTCTTGTCAGACGGTGGGAATCAGGTTAGAAACGTCAAGGGTGATGACGCTGCGCTGGCTGTCGGGGTCCGGTAAGGAGATATAGAACTGTCGAGTAGGGTGTTTGTGGAGCGGCTCCGGTAGTGTGGACTACGGTGTGGGCGAAGCGGATCTGTGGCCGTGGACGAGGGCGTAGGTGAAGCTACTCCGGTGGTTGGGTTAAGGATGGTGTCGACGATGTCGATCTGCGGCCATGGACGGAGCGTCAGAAGCTTCTCCGGTAGGTTTTATGAGGGTGCGAGGAAGCGGATCTGAGGTTGTGGACTTGTGAGTTGGCAAAGCAGCCCCGGTAGGGTTTAGAATGGTATAGGCGAAGCTACTCCGGTGGGGTTGACGATGGTGTCGGCGAAGCGGCTACGGTAGGGTTGAGGAAGGTGTCGGCGAAGAGGATCAGTGGTCGTCGACGGGGGCGTCGGTGGGGCAGCTCCGGGGGGTGTGGACGAAGTGTCTCCGGTGGGGAGTACGAATGAGCCGCTGCAGATGCGCTGCGGTTGACGAGAGTACCGGTGAAGCAGATCCGGCGCCGTGGACAAGGCCGACACTGAATGGGATGTGGTACAGTGGTGGATGAGTAGTCTACTTGTTTCTAGGGGAGGTGGGAGGGGTAGATACGGCCGCAGAAGCAGATCCGGCGAGGTGGACACCGCTGGCAGTGAATGGGCTCTGGTACGCCGGTGGATGAGCAGTCTAGGGTTTCAAGAGGGGAGGGGAGAAAGGCCGATGAAGTACGGACAGCGTGATGTAAGATGCTCTAGTGCTGTGGAGTTAGTCGTTTTTGCGGGAGGGGGAGAGGAAATGGGGGTGCCGTGTAGTGGGGGGAACCGGAAGTTACCAAAGCAGCCCCGACCTATTATGTAGATGAGGGCGGTATTGTAACTATTGGTCTCCGTGTACCAAGGACAAAAGGGGAATTTTGCATGCTAAAGACTAAGGTGGCAGAAATTTTATAAGGAGGCGGGAGATTTTGCCGCCCACGGGATCGTTCGTATCCAGTTTCAACTAATTTTGGACCGTGCTAGCGGGAAGGTCATGTGAGACTGTGTACACGGGGCACGCGTCAGCAGCTAAAAACTGGTGTGAAGTCCACCCCAGAAAAAAAATACAATAACTCGGGATGATGCGCCGATAACTTGGACGTTCACACGGGCGCGGCCAATCGGACGGGTGTAGTGGCGCGTTCACAAAAAAGGGATCAAACGCTCAGCCTATGTATTTCTCATGTAAATATATAATTTAGTGTAATTGGTTATTTACTTTAAACATAATGCATTGACGTGTTAGTGTAGAGGCACACAAAAATAAATGGATATGGTAGTCCGCTACTTAAAACTGTTACCTCAATGATTACATAGCCTCCATTTCATAAATTGCATACCCGTAGAATTCATATATGAATATTACATATATTACTTCATAATAGAACCTTAAATCATCCAAGACTAATGATTTTGAATGCAAGATTAACAATGGTGCATGTACATGATAGCTACATTGGTTGTTTGAAGAAACATCACTCTAACTTTGGCATGCACAACTGAAAAGGTTTATTTAAATAGAAAAAATGTGATACGTGAGTGTCCAATCTTTATAGCGTTGAATCAATATTGTACCTTTGGCCACGATACGAAGTAGATATTGATTTATGTTCAAGCGATGCACGTCCACGATCGCTAGATAGTGATACGTGAATGAATTGTGCAATCTCTCTCACACGCATACATATCTCATTTCCCTGTGGGCATCGGAATCACACATGCGCACTTCGTGTATTTCTCTCCCTCCGTCAAGGTTAGAATTCGTCTTTCTACCCCGTCCTACAAGTCTCTCACACAGAAACACACATGCTCTCTCTGTCGAACATGCCCACCCCTTTAATTCCGCCCACCCACAGCCACTAATGTCTCAAAGTATAATAATGTCTCTCACACATATGCCTAAGGTTAACTCGAGTTCCAGAACCATATGAATACATACAATGGGATTCCAGCAGAGCACCTTTTGTTTTGAGATTTCGCTCTCTCTCTCTCTCTCTCACTCACACACACACACACACACGCGCGCGCTTGCATTTGCATGCACACCATTTTGTTTATCTTCGTGATGCTTTAAGTATGCATCGCACAAATGCTACCTACCTATCCCTTAATATAGCTAGATATGTGTCACACAAACTCCTTCTCCCTCCTAGCTAGATGCCCATGCGTTGCATGGAACATCAAGATGCATTTGTATGAGTAGTTTATCTTGTGGGAGAAAAGGATGAACGAGGGAATGCCTTATTTGCAAATGCGGAGAGGGGTGTGAGTATCTTTTTACAAAATTGCCACAGTTTCCTTCCTATCTGTCGGATATAAATCGGATGGCCTATATTGCAGGATGGTAGGAACACCATCATCACCAACTTTGTTTTTTATAAGAGTAGAGATATGTAGGTGTCACTGCCCCCCCCAATACACACACAGACACACCCACACACACTTCCCAACACCGAAGGAGTAGGGTGGCACCTCAATCTTGATACTAATATATCGACTGGCTTCTCTCTCAAACACACACACGCACACACACTACCCGACATCAAAGGAGTAGGGTGGCACCTCGATCTTGATAGTAATCTATCTACTCCTCTTTCAAACACACACACACACTCGCTAGCTGTGCCTCTGTGCCTACCGCGCACGATCTCGATACGTCTTTTTCCCCCTCCCCCTCCCCCCCACCCCAACAATGACAACAGAAGGGTAACAACTCGATCTGATCGTAATCTGTCAATTGGTTTCTCTCTCGAACATTGTGTCTCTATGCCTCGCTCAGTAGCCCCCTCGATATGTAAACTTCTCACGCGCACACAGTTGTAGTGAAGATGACACTGAACCCAGTGTGCCTCGTTTTTACCGGCCTCATGTGATAGTTTTCACCCTGTTTTCTGTTAATTAACAAGGCAACATTTTCTTTGTTAGTACTAGTGAATCTGAAATCATTCGGGGCAGACATAAAATATATCACTTAACCCAATTATCGCAGTAACTATTTTAAAAGAAACTAGCTAGATGCCCGTGCGTTGCACGGAACATCAAGATGCATTTGTATGAGTAGTTTATCTTATGAGAGAAAAGGATGAACGAGGGAAGGCTGTATTTGTGAACGTGGAGAGGGGTGTGGGTATATTTTTGCAAAATTGCCATAGTTTCCTTCCTATCCGTTAGATATAAATCCGACGGCCTATATTGCAAGATGGCACGCACACCATCATCACCAACTCTGTTTTCTACTCCCTCTGTTCCTAAATATTTGTCTTTTTAGAGATTTCAACAAGTGACTACATATGGAGCAAAATGAGTGAATCTACACTCTAAAATATGTCTTCATACACATCCGTATGTGGTAGTCCATTTGAAATCTGAAAAAGACAAATGCTCTCTCCATTCCTAAATATAAGACCTTTTAGAGATTCTACTATAAACTACATATAGATGTATATAGACATACTTTAGAGTGTAAATTCACTCATTTTGCTCCGTATATAGTCTATAGTGGAATCCCTAAAAGGTCTTATATTTGGGAACGGAGGGATTATTGAGGAACGGATGGAGTATAAGAGTAGACATGGAGATATATCTCTAGCATGGTCTACAACAAAATGTGCTGGACTGGTTAGCGCCCGATGCCCGCAACGCGATGACATGAGTTCGAATTCTGTCTTTAACTTTAGATTTTTACATTATATATTACTTATTTAATATATACTTCTTTCGCTACTATGCTGATGGTGGAACCCACAGAGTAATTAGAATACAAGATTATGGATGGACTTGTTTCTTTTTAACTTTCAATACGAAGTTGTAGCCACCCTGCAAGTCACGTGTACACTGTACATGCAATTAACTTTTTTATAGAGGGACAATCATACACGCAATTAACTCAAATGGATTTGATGTCACTCTATTATTTCCAGCATAAGAGCATCTCCAACGGCAGCCTGCAAATTTCCTCCCGTTTCCTTCCGCGGAGGACGACATCAAACGCCAGCGACATACATTTTCACGACTCTAACCAACCAGATGAAATTCGTGCAAACATGGACTGATTTCATATAAGCATGAAGGATTTCGTATAAAAAGCCGGATCTTCATATAAACATGACGGATTTCATTACATTTACATGAACTAAGCGGTGCCAATCCGGCTCTCTTGGTATAATTAATACTCCCTTCGTCCGGAAATACGTGTCCTAGAAATGGATGTATCTAGACTTATTTCAGTTATAGATACATACAATTTATCCATTCTTAGAACAAATATTTCCCGCCAGCTGGAGAGGGAGTACATAATCTAAATGGCCGCCCATGGATCCCTTTGTCTTCCTCATGTCCGGCAGACACTTGCGGGGTTGACGAAGGTCCTCATAAGAGATGAAGCAGCAAAGAAACTACCTGAATGTGCAGTCGTCGCCTCGGTGGTGGCCTTCATGGGATCCAAGTGGTGGCGGCCTCCCGTGTTCTACTTCTCCTCGATGATGACGGCGGACACGGAGAAGCTGGCCACCGACTCATCGCTCTCCATGCACCCAGCTTTTGTCTCTGCCTGCATGGCGCTGCCGCAGGAACGGGAGGCGCGCCCACACACACTGGTGGCGCGGTATGATGCGGCAACGACGACGCCGTACCGGTGTGCTCGCCGCCGTGCCAGCGTGGAGCAACTTGCCAATCCTCATCGAGCTGAATTGGAGCGGCGAGTTGCTGAACCACACGCCTGCTTGGGGCGGCAACTGGCTCCGTCAGGCCAAGCGAGGTTGATGAAGCACCGAGCAGCCTCGCCCGTATCCGGAGGGCTCGGCGGGCCACCCAGCCTGGTAATGTGCAGGAGAACGGCTCCTCGGAAGCCATCAGAAGAGTGGAGAAAATGGTGAAGGAGGAGATGGGGGAGCGGCGGAGGGGTGTGATTCTTGCCCGTTGTCTGTATGGCCTCGTGTAAATAGAGGGAGGATGGTAGGAGCTTGGCTGGCATCTGGCCTCGTTTAAACTGAGGGCAGATGGGAGGAGCTTGGCGGGTGTTGCGTTTAATTCCGGCCCGCTCATGAACTGACGTGTGGTCGGAGTAGGTTTCTCGGTTTGCATGCGGGTTTAATGGAGGCGAGGAGGCGTCTTCAGCCGGACATGCAGCGAGCGGCGCAGTACTATTCGATTTGACAGCGGGCGACGCAGTTCCCGATACGGCTTTAATGCAAACGAGGGAGGGAGTAGCAGTTCCCGAAATGTTGAACGATCATTGCATCCTCCTTTAATTAATGCATGAGGGAAGTAATGGGAGGAGGACCGGGAAAAGAGGCTGCACGATGTGAATGCAACGCAGTTTGCCCTCATATAAAGGTGCCCCTCCATTCCAATGCATCTACCACATCGTACGCACCTAAGCATTTGCCTAAGCACCTACACTACGCACAAAAGTCCTCGCTCCAGACCCATGGCGGCGATGCGCGCGAGCGGCCAGCGGCTGTGCCAGATGGTCCACGACGCGGGCCTGCGGCATGGCGCCGAGGATTGTCTCCAGATGGTGTTGGCAATCGGCTAGTGGATGGCCGCCGTCGATGCCAACTACGAGTCCCAGTTGGACCAGATGATCATTGCCACCACCAACAAGTTCACCATCCTCAAGAAGCTCACGGATGACATCGCCGTACTCCTCCAGCCCGCGCACCCGGGCTCCTCATTACCTGCCACCCTAATCGGCCTCCATGGCCGGAACCTCTATCAAGCACTGGTGGCCCTACGACTGCCCGCCGACGCCATGAAGAATGTGCACCTGGAGGTCGCGCTCGCCGCGAGGCGCCTCGCCCTGCAAGAATTCATCGACCTACACATCCACGTGTATGAGAAAATCGTGTACATAGGTATCTACAAGGCCAGTGAGGACGCTACAACGTTAGCCTTCCTCAACCGGCTGGAAGCCTTGGATGCCTTTTCTGAGAAGCACCTCGACCTCACCATAAAAGTCGTCGCTCCTTAGCCGCCGGTTGGTGGCCCGTCGCACTAAGTTGAGGAGGAGGAGGTCGTACGTTGATGGATGCATCTTTCTTCTTGCCTTTTGTAACCACCACTGCGATCGCATCATCATCGTGGCCTTAATCCTTATTATGATGTTGCATTCTCATTCCAGTCAATACCGACATGTGTGATCCCTTTCCTTAATTATATGCATCACTATAACTAGTATTCCATCCGTCAATTTATAAGTTGTGCTTACCTTTTCCATCAACTTCGTGCAACGCGCGGGCATCTTGCTAGAAACACTAGAACATGTCGGACCACATGTGACCAAACCGACGATGCGCCAACCTAGCTACTACGTACCCTGCTTATCTGGCGGAAATAGCCCCGCCCTAGCATTTCCAATCATTATTTCTATCTATCGATCGTGCCAAGGAGCAGAACCAAAATGTTACAATTTATACATGTTTCACTACTCCTACTCCTATAAAAGACTCAGTTGGTGATGGTGGTGTGTCTGCCATCCGTCGTTTCTGACCATTACATCTGCATCTAACGGCTATGAGGTAAGTTGTGGCATTTTTTCAACAATAGCCCACTTCTCTGCTCGAATTTGTAGAAAACCCCTTATTATCTTGAAAGCCACCACATCCCTCCCTCACCTCATCAAAACAGCCTGAGAAATATATTTTGAGTGAAAAGTACTCCCTCCGTTCCTAAATATTTGTCTTTCTAGAGATTTCAATAAGTGACTACATACGGAGCAAAATGAGTGAATCTACACTTAAAAATATGTCTATATAATCCGTATGTGATAGTCCATTTGAAATCTCTAAACAGACAAATATTTAGGAACGGGGGGAGTCATATATTAGGAGTATATCAAAACAAGAGTGATTTCTTTCAAGTTTGTGAACAAGTACTACTATTCTACTACTTTAGATCCGTCGCAACGCACGTGCACATTGCTAGTGAAAGGAAAAGGCCTGCCACGTTCGCTTCGCACTCCCCCCCACACACGCCCGAGAATCGGGAGTACTCCACGGCCCGTCCGGCATGACACATAGCTTAGGGAAGGCGTGTTTCCTACCATTTTCACTTTCATGTGGGACCGCCGTTGAGCAAACCGACTATTCGCAAACCGCACCCCGCCCGCCGCCGGGTTGGAAAACAGAAACATGGGGAAGATCTAGCTATAGCACGGAAGCCAAGAAATTTGGTGTCGGATGGGGCTCGTTGATAGAGTAGGAGCATTCCGTACTACTCTACTCCTACTAGTACCAAGTTTGTACTATACAACTAGTACTACCACTATACAACTAGTAGGTACGTGCACGGCACAACATCGTAGGAACAAAAAACGGGAAGATCTTGTTTAGGGTGATTTATCTTTTTTCAGTTAACGTAGTATGAATAATATGATGTGGGGGGCACCCATGAAGCTTATGTGGCTTGGTTGCATGGCTACGAAAGGTTAAAGAAAAATAAATAGATAATGTGTTTAGAGTGCACTCCACTAAATAGATATACTTTAGATCCATTACAACGGGCCAGCAATCTATATCTATACCCCCTACATAGTGTGTGAATAACTTTGAAAGTTGGTCGTTGGATGAAGCCAATCTGACGTTACAAACATGGCAAATTCGAGCACTACTGGCGTTGGGTATCATCTACATTCCACCAGATTCTGCCACATGTAGAATCTAGAAGACTCCATGGTTGAACTTCATTCATGACTAACTTTGACACAACTAAGCTTAGGCAAAGTGTGTCTGCCACAAAAAATGTGGCTAAAAAAATGGCCACCACAAGTGTGGCAAGATTTGGCAATAAGTTGAGTCTATGACATGTGGACCATGTAGCTAGAAAAGTGTGGCAAGCCACAAGTGTAGCAATGAACCGAACACATGCCTGGTGTGTTTGGTAGGGTGTATGAAGGGTGCATGATCCCAAGAGTTCCCTTCTCGACCCACTTTTGGGTGTTTGGTAGAGTGTATGGAGGGTGCATGAGTCCACACTAGGTTAGCACAAATACACTAGAAGCATGCATGAAGAGAGCATACGTGAAGAGGGGTGTTGAGTTGAGCATGCATGAAGAGGGAACAACTATGCTGAGACGAGAACGCAACCAAACACACTTGTGGCACGCCTAAGCTTAGGCGTGGCAACCTTAGGCTGCAAATGAAACATCTATACCCCGATATAGTGTGTGAATAACTTTGAAAGTTGGTCGTTGGATAAAGCCAATCCGACGGTACAAAGATGGCAAATCCGAGCACTATTGGTCGTTGGATATCATCTACATTCCACCAGATTTTACCACATGTAGAATCTAGAAGACTCCACATGTAGAAGCATAATGCACAAACCACCAAAATCTCATGCGTGCAATGCACGTGTACCTTACTAGTAGTTGGAAGTAGTAGTAAGAAACAAATTCCGGGTTTGGCACGAGCTCGTACTACGGGAGCACCACAAGGCCTGTCGCGGGAGTTACATTTCCCTCTCGGGGCCCACGGGACCGAACTTCAGTGGCTTAGTGCCTGGCCTATGAGTCAATGACATGCAGACCTTAAATGCGGCTGGCCCACATGTCATTCTCATGGTGGTGGTGTGGTTCGCGACTCACTCGTTCGAGATGAACTGGCCGGTGGTGGCGTGGCCATGGGGAGGGTGCCACAGCTGGGCGTCGGGGCGTTACGAGGCGTAGATGGCCACACTGGCGGGTACTACCTATAGTACATAAGTACTCCAGCTGAGGATTGATGCCCGGGACGAAATGTGTCACAGCCGCTGGATGAAAATTCGATGGTGCGAGAGTACGGATTGGAGCACAGTAGTGGAGCAAGCAAACCGCATCCAATCGGGTGTGGCTGTGGTAGAAAGTTAATGGTCGCCGTAGTTCAGCTGGCCTGCATGTCATGCACACAAAGGCAGAGGAGCGGTGGGGCCGAGAGGGATGAGGCGCACGTCGGGGGGATGAGGATCCCGTAACATGAACAATCCTACCATTCTTTCACTGACATGTGGGACCCCCAAGTGTGGGTCCCACCTGTCAGCGAAGTAAAGGCATGGTAAGGCAGTGATAGCCACATCAGAGGATCCATATCCACGTCGAGGACGTCTTGCTTACAGGTAGGGTTGGAGCAGCGTTGTGGGAATCGCGTGTGGGTGTGGCAGTGGTACAAACAAGAAACGTGATGGTTGCCGTGGTTCAACTTCCATGGAGAAGCTGTCATGTCTGCTAACACATGTATATCAATACTAGAGTGTTTATATTGCAAGCACGTGAACAAGTATTATTCTACTACTTTGGATCCATTGCAACGCACGGGCCAGCACATTGGTAGTAGTAGTGTCTATCTCTATCTCTAGAGGCCTTCCCTCATTCATCCTTTTCTCTCACAAGATAAAATACTCATACAAATGCATCTTGATGTTCCATGGAATGCACGAGGATGTTTCCTTGCGGGTCTCTCCAGCACGGCATGGCCGTAGTTGCAAGTTGACGCCCCTTGAGATGCAGACGTTGAGGGGCACTCTGATTCCTCTGATGAGTAGGTAAGATGAGTTTGATCACATAGTAAATGCACTCTAAAGACTACTTCCGTGTCCATTTCCTAATTCTCCCCCTGCCCACTATTTCATAGGTTAGACTTGGTGCGAGTGGAGATTGGCTTGCATATGTACGGGAGGGTACCAACATCAATTTGCACAACATTTACAACGGTGAAACCGTTCCCATAGAACCTTGTCCAACATTGGGATCAGCCATGCAACGGGCCACCGCATGAATTGGTACGATGGAACCACGGTGATATTAAATAAGATAGCACGAACCTTGCACATGGCAGTCAAAGGTGGACCATGCTGTCTGCGGCCGATTTGTTGCCGTACGGGTACGAAGACCAGGTGTATTGAACTAGGGGACTTGTTTCGTATGGGACACATCCTATGATATACTCCCTCTCTCCCAGTTTATTTGTTTTGAATCTTTTCATTTTATAAGTTTCAAATTCAAATTTAGAGCTCCCATCACATGTTGAGATTACAATATCCATTAAATCGCTGTGTGCATGTATAGTAAAGAAACAAATCTCGAGTTTGGCACGAGTTCATGCAGCGGTAGCACCAGCCTAGCGCAGGAGTTACATTTCCCGCTCAGGGCCCTCGGGACTGAGCTTCAGCACCTTACTACACCTGCCTTTGAGTCAATAAAATGTGGACCCGATACGTGGATGGTCCACATGTAATGCTCCTGAAGGCAGAGGGGCAGTGGGGCCGAGAGGGGTGAGCCGGAGGTCGGGGGACGTGTGGTGTCATGGGTTCGTGCGGTGTCTTCGGAATCGCATGTGGCTATGGTAGAAACTTGATGCTCGCCGCATTTAAGCTGGCCCACATGTCATGCACACAAAGGCAGAGGGGCGGTGCGGTCGAGAGGGGTGAGGCGCACGTCGGGGGACGTGGTGCCGTGGTTTGGAGCGGCATCGTGGGAATCGCGAGTGGCAGTGGATGAAACATGATGGTTGTCGTAGTTGAACTTCCATGGACAAGCTGTCATGTCTACGGACACATGCATTGCATACCGATCACTGGAAGGAGTAGTAGAGAAAGCTAGGCAGATAAATAGTTCCTTATAGTCAAGCGGACCCACGCTACTACTTGTTCCAAGACATGCACACCATTGAAATAGTCCATCTATATCAATATACACCAAGACAGAATAATTTTTTTGTACAAGAGAGGAAATAGTTCATCCATCCATAATGCCCTGCTACTGGTGCAGCCTTATCTTCTTCTTCTTCTTCTTCTTCTTCTTCTTCTTCTTCTTCTTATTCTCATTTTCTGTGGGAGACGGCTTCGCAACAATCTCTTTGGACCTTGCAGCTATCTCGAAACTCACACGGGCATCGAGGGTAACATATTTTATCCGCTCGTACGTCAAGGGATAATTCTCCCATCCAGATGACCTTAATGCCACCGTCTCATCACCCTTCTGAAGATTTCTACCGAGCACAAAATTTGCTACATCGAATAGGGATGGTATGTCTATCATAATCTTCTACAGGAATTTTGATTCTGGTTTGTAGGTCAGCGATGCTTTTCAAATCAAGGTTGTATGGCTCCAGCTTCTGTTTGTCCCCTTCGATGGCTGCCCCACAGAAGTATATGCCCTCCCGAGACAACAAATCGTGAAGCTCGCCTGGTGTGGAGGGCGCGTGTATGATGTGGTACACCAAAACATCATCTTCGAGGCACAGCTGAAGGACGGCGGCGCGTTGGATCTTCCCAGTGGCACGCTCCGTGTACTCTGCGTCAAGACCAATGATCCTTGTCTCTACCTTTTCGAGGGAGTTGGATACATTGTTGATCCACTTCCGAACAACCCTTGGGTGGACGGTGATGGTGGAAACTATGCTCAATGAGCCTTCGACGAGGACATGTTGGACACTAAAGACCTGCATCTCGATCTCTTTCGCCATTTGGAACCGCTGGAATGGAGGGCTATGGTTTGGAGAATTAGGATTAGATGGCTAGTCTAACTAAAGTAGTAGATGATTATTTAAAGAGGTTAAAACAATGTGAACGTAGTGGGGTTTGGATGCAACTGCATACGAAGGGGAGGTGAAGAAGCCGAGGAAAATCGGTTCCCGATGGAGAAGTAAATGGGAGAAGTGGCATGTAGGCAGTTGATTAGACGGCTAGGTAGACTAAATGAAAGGGCTATGCGGGTAGACTGAGGAGTCGTACTTGTCCGTGTACGTGCCCATCCTTCCTGATAGGTGGGACCTATGCAAACAGATAAAAAATGTGTCGTAGCTGGTTCAGATGGATATTGGCGCGTGCGTGGGAGATACAACATTCTCTGGTTAAGGAATACACGGTTATCCTCATCAAAAAAGAAAAGGCCCATCTTCGCGCTTCCGCATGCACGAGAATTTGGTTCTTCTCGCAATATGGATGATACCTAGAGGATTAAGTGAACAGGCATGCTAGCACGGGAGACTTATTTCCGCTATACAGTACTGGAGTACTCATGTTCCTACTACTACTACTACTACTACTACTACTACTACTACTACTAGTAGTAGTAGTAGTAGTAGTAGTAGTAGTAGTAGTAGTAGTAGTAGTAGTACAACTGTGGTACACTTGATGGTCAAAATACTATTCATCCAGTCCTCACAGTGAAGTGACAACACCCTGCGCCTGACACTAGTCCAGGTGGCGTGTTCGGGTTACCAAAGTCAGCCTCACCCTGTGCACTGTGCAGTCTGTCACCGCCGTTGTACAGCACATTAGCATGCCTCGCCTCGCCTCGTCTCCCTCTCCCCTCCCATAGCACCACTCCATCTCCATCTCCGTCTCCATCTCACTGTGCCCCCGTGTACCGTCGCCTTGCTCACACCGACAGCCTTCTCCCTCGTAAATCAAGCCCCCAAAAAACCCCACCTTCCAAAGTCCACCATGGCCGAACACGAACCACGCAACATCCATATGAGCCGCGATTGGAGCAGTCTCCCCAGTGACATCCTCGACCTCTATTGTTCGCGTATGGATATGTTGAGCGCCCTGCGGCTGGCTGCATGCTCAAGGGACATGCACAAGGCCATCATCGGAGCTAGGCCTAAGCTTTTCAAGACACCCTGCTTGCTGTTGTCTGGTCTTGCGAGATTGGCTCACCATGATACAGAGGCGTACATGATGCCCCTCGACTTCAATCTGATCTCCATTAGCCGAAACTTCTTTGCAGGTATGTAGTGGGTCGCCGTACATCATTTCCCTCGACTTTGATCCGATCACCATCGCCCGAAACTAGTTGGCAGGTATGTACTGCGGCGGCATGAACTCCCACTGGATGGTTGCCTTCAGAGAAGGGGAAGACGGTAAAAAGTTGGTGCTCGTGAACTTCCAGACCTCCCATGAGATTATCCTTCCTCCGTTGGATTATATAGAGTTTTACCATCGCGGTCCAAGTCATCTAGATTACCACATCAGTTGGATGGACCTTATTTTGTAGAAGATTGTAATCCGCCAAGTGCCCACACGACATGCGAATTACGCAGACTTCAAGCTAATTGCCTTGTTCGACCGTGGACTCACTTATCTTTACGCTGGTGCCTTCTTTAGCTGGAGACAACTCAGCTCGTAGTGGATCATCATCAAAGCTGATACACACTTCTTTGATGCTATTGAACACAATGGCATCATCTACGCGGTCGACAAAGCAGATGGCACCATGTATTGCTAGGACGGCACGTGTAAGTTGTTTCCATCTCATGTTAATGATGACGCCATGACACTGTTTGAACTTTCTGTGATGATTGGCATATCCCTGTTTGAGCAGAATTTGAGTACAACTATGGCAATGTATTAGAGACACCGTAAATTAGCTATATTTGGAATGAGTTTATTCATGCGAATGTGACCATGTCATTGATACGTCTCCAACGTATCTATAATTTTTGATTGCTCCATGCTATATTATCTACTGTTTTGGATGTTTATGGGCTTTATTATACACTTTTATATCATTTTTGGGACTAACCTATTAACCCAGAGCCCAGTGCCAGTTTATGTTTTTACCTTGTTTTAGAATATCGCAGAAAAGGAAAACCAAACGGAATCCAATTGACCTGAAACTTCACGGAACTTATTTTTGGATCAGAAGATGCCTAGAAGACTTGGAGTGCATGTCAGGGGATCTACGAGGAAGCCACGAGGCATGTGGCGCGCCCACCCCCTGGGCGCGCCCTCCACCCTCGTGGGCCCCTCGTGGCCCCCCTGACATACTTCTTCTGCCTATATATCTCCATATACCCTAAAACGATTGAGGAGCACCATAGATCGGGAGTTCCGCCGCCAGAAGCCTCCGTAGCCACCGAAAGCCAATTTAGACCCGTTCCGGCACCCTGCCGGAGGGGGAATCCTTCTCCGGTGGCCATCTTCATCACCCCGGTGCTCTCCATGACGAGGAGGGAGTAGTTCTCCCTCGGGGCTGAGGGTATGTACCAGTAGCTATGTGTTTGAGATCTCTCTCTCTCTCTCGTGTTCTTGAGGTGATACGATCTTGATGTATCGCGAGCTTTGCTATAGTATTTGGATCTTATGATGTTTTCTCCCCCTCTACTCTCTTGTAATGGATTGAGTTTCCCCTTTGAAGTTATATTATTGGATTGAGTCTTTAAAGATTTGAGAACACTTGATGTATGTCTTGTCGTGCGTATCTGTGGTGACAATGGGATATCACGTGATTCACTTGATGTATGTTTTGGTGATCAACTTGCGGGTTCCGCCCATGAACCTATGCAAAGGGGTTGGCACACGTTTTCGTCGTGATTCTCTGGTAGAAACTTTGGGGCACTCTTTGAGGTTCTATGTGTTGGTTGAATAGATGAATCTGAGATTGTGTGATGCTTATCGTATAATCATACCCACGGATACTTGAGGTGACATTGGAGTATCTAGGTGACATTAGGGTTTTGGTTGATTTGTGTCTTAAGGTGTTCTTCTAGTACGAACTCTAGGGCTTTTTGTGACACCTATAGGAATAGCCCAACGGATTGATTGGAAAGAATAACTTTGAGGTGGTTTCGTACCCTACCATAATCTCTTCGTTCGTTCTCTGCAATTAGTCACTTTGGAGTGACTCTTTGTTGCATGTTGAGGTATAGTTATAGGATCCAATTATGTTATTATTGTTGAGGGAACTTTCACTAGCGAAAGTATGAACCCTAGGCCTTGTTTCAACGCATTGCAATACCATTTACGCTCACTTTTATTATTAGTTACCTTGCTGCTTTTATATTTTCAGATTGCAAATACCTTTATCTACTATCCATATTGCACCTGTATCACCATCTCTTCTCTTAACTAGTGCACCTATACAATTTACCATTGTATTGGGTGTGTTGGGGACACAAGAGACTCTTTGTTATTTGGTTGTAGGGTTGCTTGAGAGAGACCATCTTCATCCTACGCCTCCTACGGATTTATAAACCTTAGGTCATCCACTTGAGGGAAATTTGCTACTGTCCTACAAACCTCTGCACTTGGAGTCCCAACAACGTCTACAAGAAGAAGGTTGTGTAGTAGACATCAGTCATTACAGCCAATTTGTATGCCTGAATAATCAAACGGTTAGGAATATATGGATATTCTCCTTATTTTACAGTAATCTATATACTACTTCTAAATATGAGTGTCTATCAATGGCCATGTTAGTTTCCTCATTTTCATGATGTAGAAACATGCACCACACTGTTGGTTTCATCTAACCATACATGATGTAGAAACATGCACCACACTATTGGTTTCATCTAACCATACATTAGGGAAGTAAATGTGCATATGGAGAACTCTATATTTGGAAGTAGTGAAATCATGTAATGCTTACCATGTGTACATACCTATATTCGCCCTTCAGCAATCAATGGCTAGAATCATATCCTCACAAAAAATTTGCCCACAGAACACGAGTATATAACAATGCATGGTCTGTTAGTTACTTGAGAAATTTGTTTGTGAGGACAGAACATGATTACATAACATGCATGACATGGTAGTTTCCTATGAAGAATTGATTGCGAGATAACATGAGTATAACCATGCATGGCACTTCTATATTTTTGAACCCAGTATACATTTCCCTGTATTTTCCTCCCAGTTCCAACAGGGACATATCAATGTTGTTTCTTGAATTATCCTACTCATACTCTGAACAATGCTGATCTTACATTAACAATGCCTGTCCTTTTTGATATGATGCAGTGTCCCTACAGTTACTACCCTTTGTAATCACACCACCTTTGCCAAAAACAAGGAAGCACAACTGGTTCCTCGCTCGATCAGACGATGGCAAAAGACTGATGATCATTCAGACACATGAGCCGGAAAAGTTATATTGCAAAAACCCCACTGTACACAAGCACTGTGAAATACGTGAGTATCCGGACAGTGGTTGTTACGTCTATGAGCAGTATACCAGCTTGTTGGGGCCTCCAGGATTTTTTAGTTGGAGGCGGGTAAACAGCCTTGGTTCACACTCTCTATTTCTCTGACTCAATTATCCAATTAATCAGGAGATCACCGTTGGCAAGGACCTTGATGGCAGAGAGGCTCTGTTTTCTATGGAAAAATCTGTCTACACGGCGAGCCCTGGGAGTTCGGGAGCAAACTCCCCTGATTATCAATGATACAGCCTGCACCCAAAAGAAGGTGAGAATGACAAAGGCATCTGGATTAACTTTGATCCTTGAATGTCTCAATTACGACAGGCAATGATGTGGTTCAAGCCTTCAAGTTGACAGGTAATTGGGTTGTTGCGTCGAAAGGGTGGAGTACTGGTGTCTCCGGATCATTGGTCGCTGAAGCGGGGCTGCATATTATGATGGTGTTGGATCATCTCTTTGAATGACTTTGTTGTCTTGGCTGCCTGTTCTGGAGGGCTAGTTCTTTGTTTTGTTATGCATAGTCCTTGTCATTTGGTCATCCTCGTCTATGTCACTCTTACTATGTAATAGTTGCCTCTGTTTAGAATGTCATTCTCATCAGGATCACGAGAGTCTGAGCGCTACAGATGGGTGCGTTTTGGTGGTTTAGCAAGACTTCTTATGAACTATCATGTCTTCTTGTTTATGTCAGTAGTAGTCACTAGTCAGTGTCTGAATGTTGTATATATCGTTGTTTTGAACTATTTATCTCTTGAACTACTGGTGGGCTAAATGAGGGCATAACCATTCTCTAGTGTTCAGAGTGTAACTCCTTTTTACAAGTTATATAATTTGAGATTAGTGTCTTGTCGATGATGTACAATTGTTTGGGCCAGTGAGGTGTCATTGAATATGGGCCGAGTAGTAACGCAATGCCAAACATGTCAATTATGACTCTCAGGTCGGGCTCTCAAAAGATCCTCAAAAAAAGGCCGGGCTCTCCAAAAAAGAAAGAATAAGGACTCTTAGGCCGACATGTGGGTGCCACCGGTGTTTTCATGCGCTTGTGCGCCGAGAGCATATTGGCGCGTGTTTGAAATTCATGCTACCTTTTCATCCCCAATCTCCCGCCCCTCCCCCACCTCTGGAATCTCGATTCCTACTCCAGTTCCCCCATATCCCCCTCCTGTACTCCCTGTACTCAAGCGCACTATCATGTCATCGGTCAACGCGGATCTCCGAGCCAGAGATCCTAAGGTCTGTCCTGCCTTTGGTCGTTGCGTGTTGTCGCTCAACAGTGGCATGGCGGCGCTCGACGACCAGTTTGCTGGCAAAGTGCTGATGGTAACCATCAACGGCGACCGGCCTCCCGTCTCGCCGGATGACCTTGTCAAAGCTCTTGGCATTGCGCACGGCATCCAAATAAGCGACTGGCTCGTCAAAGTCTGTTCGCCACCGGCTGATAACTTCGTCAGGTCCCGGACAACTTTCGAATGCAGTCATGTGTTCGAATCTTCCCGGGGTTTGTTCTGCGATGGCGTGCTGGTGAGCTTTGATCGGTGGCACCCAGGATGGGGCTCGGTGCCCACTGAGCTTGAGTTTTTAACAAAGCTTACCTTCCATGACATGCCTCGACGTGCTTGGAACAGCGAGTCCATGAATGAGCTTATCAACGACCTTGGAGGTGAGCTCGTAAGTATGTTTGTTCCTCCAGACAGCTGGGCTCTGACGGTTATGGCATGGATGAAGAAGCCGCACACCATACCGAAGGTGATTGGTGTTGAGATACCGGTGCAGGAACCGGGGTTGTACTATTCGTCGCCACCACGGCTGCCGCGGACCACGTTAGGGATGTACCTATATCGAGTGTTCGTGCATGTCGAAGAAGTGGTCAATCCATCAATCGAAGTCCTGCCGCCGCCGCTGGTGCTAGGGTCCGTCTTCGACGTCCATTACAGGAGTCAATGTCAGCCTTTCCCCGTTTTGCTCGGAACGATGGATGGCACAGGGCCTACTCCATCGCGCGGCGGAGGCCACTGCTTCTTTGGGAGAAGAGGCAGGGCTGCCTGCCTGGATGTGCTTTAATTTGAGGTAACAACTGAATCTTGTCAGATACTAGTTAAATCCGAGCTGTGGGTATGAAGCCCAGATGTGCCAGTACATTTGATTGTGACCTGTTCTGATTTTGTACCTGAACTTTTTCAGAAAGGGCTGTACGTCAACTTAATGTGCTCGCAGAACTTATTGTGTTGTCTGTCTGTTTTCTTTGCACAACATTCAAGATATTTCCCCGTCATTGATATAGACGATGAACCATTATGTACGAGTCCGTTGGTTTCAACATAGCCCTACCCGTAGCGATCCACTGCTTCCATCCTGATTGTGCCGCCTGCGTGAAATTTTTGTATGCAAGTTCAGTGTGCTATGACGTTCTATATGATTGTGTCAACTATATAAGTTTTTACTGAGCACCAGCAATGCATATGGCTAAAAGATATATTTACGAGCATCGACCAATGGGTCTCCCTCTCTCTCTCTCACACACACACGCACACACACGCACAAGTGGGACCCGTTGAATTATTTCTTTGCTCGTGACAGCTTTTAATTAGGTTCCACTGTAATCTAACTTTTTTCTTAAGTTATTAATTGAGCTCAGTGACTTCAAAAAGTTGTACAGAAGCCTTGTTTGGGCCTTTCCGGCGTCGCTGAATGTGGGCTGAGTAGCCATGTTAGGTTGTACTGTACTACACAGGCCATGTTAGGTCGCTGAATGTGGGCCGACAGTTGTACACAATATCTGGGTCAACTTGTTATTCTCCGCCCCGCTGGGCTGCAAACTTTCCTAGGAGGTATGCATTAGGCTTAACAAGAAAATGGACTTTGAGAAATAATAAATGGGATGTAATTATAATAACTGGGCAGTAACTATAAAAAATGCACCAAACGTGTAATTAGTGTAAAAATATATTGATTTTTGGAATTTTAAAATTTTAATTTCATTACTTGTTGCGCGCGCAATATTTCATTGGATTTTAACGTAATACAACTTTATTTTGGAATTATATTTAATCTGACTAGAAATTTCAGATAAAAATATTTCGGATCCCATAAAAATGTGGGAAATTTTTTTGAATTCTGTTTTGAGCAGTTGGTTGAAATTATTAATCTTTTTGAGGAATGGTTGAAATTATTAATCATTGTCCTAGCTAGAAAATGGGTTGTACTTTTAACAAACTGTAAATGGGCTGTAGTAAATTCCATTAGAATTAAAAAATGGGATGTACATTTTTACAAATCACAAATGGGTTATATGTTCTCTGCCACACACTTGTGGGCCTTCTAAGTTGACGCGTCCCCTAAAATCCTAAGTTGACGCGTATGCAAGGCTTTGTCAACAACACACGGTTCTGGTAGCTCTGGCCGTTGGATGTCCATCCAACGGATGTCATGCTTCTTCTTCAATCTCAGATATTCTTGCTTCAGCTGCCCAAAATTTTTTTCCTCCTCCTGACATCTAGGGCGCACCGTTTCGGAGGCTGACCTGTGGGCCTACTAAGTTGACGCGTACCAAGGGCTTTGTCAACTTAGTCAATATAAACGATTCTAGCTGAAGTGACCGTACGATGTCCATCCAACGACCGTAGTGCTTCTTCAACCTCTCGTCTTCTTGCTCCAGCCGCCCAAAGCAGCGCCGGTCTTGCTGCGTGCTCCTACCTCCCGTGGCCGGTTGTGATGCCGCGGAGGCCTCACCGCCCCTACTACTCCCACCACTGGCCAGGCCATCCCTCTACTCACCCACACCCCCTGTTATTCTGCGGCAACGGCAGCCTCATGCCGCAGCAAACCAGTGAACCCTCATACTCCTCTACGCGTGGGCATCCACTGCCACGTCTTCCTCGGCTCCGCGTCGTCCCCTTCCTAGGCCTCGCCGCCGTCCACCGCCCTGGTGTTCTCGGCGCGGGGTGGTCAACGTGGTCAAGGAACGGCTTCCATCGAACGTGGACTATACGTGGAGAGGCTGACAGCTGGGTCCACGGCCGTACGCAAGGAAATGCCTCCTTATTACGTGCAAAATAATGATTCCTCCACCTGACATTTGGGACCCACCGAAAGGGCCTCTGTATTTCGCGAAAAAATGTTACCGCCCCTGACAGCTCGGACCCGCCAGCGTCTTCGCACGCAAGGAAGTGCCTCCTTATTACGCACAAAAAATGAATACTCCCCCTGCTAGCTGGGACCCAGTATAGTGGGAGGCTAACTTGTGGGCCTATTAAGTTGACGGGGACGGAGGGCTTTGTCAACTTAGTCAATATGCACAATTCTAGCTCCAATGACCGTACGATGTCCATCCAACGGCCGTAGTGTTTCTTCAACCTATGGTCTTCTTGCTCCAGCCGCCCAAACCAGCGCCGGTCGTGCCTCGTGCTCCCGCCTCCCGTGGCCAACTGCGATGCGGCGGAGGCCTCACTGCCATCTACTACTCCCACCGCTGGCCAGGCCATCCCTCTACTCACCCACACCCCCTGTTATTCTGCGGCAATGGCAGCCTCACACCGCAGCGAACCAGTGAACCCTCATACTCCTCTACGCTTGGGCATCCACTGCCGCGTCTTCCCCGGCTCCATGTCGTCCCCTTCCTAGGCCTCGCCGCTGTCCACCGCCCTGGTGCTCTCGGCGCGACATGGTCAACATGGTCAAGGAACGACTTCCATCGGACGTGGACTGTATGTGGAGAGGCTGATAGCTGGGTCCACGACCGCAGCAAGGAAGTGCCTCCTTATTACGCGGAAAATAATGATTCCTCCACCTGACAGCAGGGACCCACCGGACGGGCAACCGTATTTCGCGAAAAAAAAAGTTTCCCCCTGACTCCTGGGACCTACCAGCGACATCCTCGCACGCAAGGAAGTGCGTCCGGGCAAAAAAACGATTCGCCCCCCTGACTGCTGGGACCCACCAACGACATCTTCGCACGCAAGGAAGTGCCTGACAGTCGGGACCCACCTGGTCGAAGCGTACGTAGCGTTGTCATTCTGGTCGTGAAAATGTACGTACATACTGGTCGATGTAGAGGCGCACGTGTCGTAGTAGAGGCGCGCACGTAGCATGTACATGTACGTACAGCAGCCAGTGTGCAAGAAAGAAAATACGGCCTCGTACGTACATACGGGCGGGGTCTCGAATGCCTACTCGCGCATACGTACGGCCAGGGCTTGTGTACATGGCTGGGTCGGAACAGAGAAATAGCGTCGTTGTCGCCCGCAAAAAAACAACAGCGTCGTCGTCGTGTTCATGGGGAGGCAACGGAATGCGTCGTGTTCATCTGGAGGCAACGGAACGCGTGGGAGCCAACCAGATTGGACGGAACAGCTGATTGAAACGACGCCTGGCATACCGCACAACGGAGGAAACAGCCTTGTGTTCGACCGGCCACGTTCGAAACAGGATCCTATTCATCGGGAGGGGTCTGGCGTACCGCAAAATGGAGGAAACATACCTCCTACGGTCAAAATGGGGTTTTGTTGATCGGGAGGGGTGTGGCGTACCACAAAACGGAGGAAACGGACTTGTGTTGGAGCGCTACGGTCGAAACGGGGGTCCTGTTCATCGAGGGGGTGTGGCATACCGCAAAACGGGACTCTAGGGGATACTGTTCATCTCCACCGTCGACCCCCTCCAGCCTCCACGGGCTACTGTTCATCCACCGTCGACCTCCTCCAGCCCCACCTGCGGCCGTTCATCCACGGGCTCCTGTTCATCCAGCCTCCACCGCGCGCTACTCCACCGGCTAGTGTTCAACCAGCCCTCTCCACACGGGCTCCTGTTCAACCACCCCTCCACGGGCTACTGTTCATCCATCCCTCCACCGTCTCCTGTTCATCCAGCCCTCCACGGGGTGGTCCTGTTCATCCATCCCTCCATGGGGTCCTATTCATCCAGCCCCAACCGGCTCGATCGATCGGGGTCTTGTTCATCCAGAGGTAACACAACGGGGTCCTGTTCATCCACCCCTACCAGGAACTGTTCATCCAACCCCCCCCCCCCAGCAACGGTCACTGTTCATCCAGAGGCAGCATCGATCGGCTTCAGTTAGCAGCAGTAGCGAAGGAATTGCTCGATCGGGTTCAGTTAACAACCATCGATCGATCGCTCGGGTTCAGTAATGCGTAGCCTGCAGTGCAATCGCTCAGGTTCAGTAGGCGAACGCCTCGCTCGGGTTCAGTTAGATCCCAACTCCTCGCACCCACGCGCGTGCATGTATGAGAGAAATGCGCAAACCTCCATGCATCGTTCGGCCCCGACCACCGACCGTAACTAGGAACACCCCGATATTTTCCTTGCCCTCACTTCTACCACGGTTTTTTCCGTCATGGACGGCCCCAAGAATGTCATGCAGCTGCGTCTCCGGCCTGCCTAGGATGAAAAGCCCATTTTCTGTCATGACTTTTTTTCATAGAAGTAGGATCCCACCACATCTATGACGATACCGGGTTTTTTCACAATTATCGTCATAGAAGTGTCATAAGTATGACAGAAAAAAATCGTTCGGCCCAAAATGTCACGGATGTGTCTTTTTTTGAAGTGCATGCTATGGTTAGGTTTACCTTAATACTTCTTTTTTAGTTGCAGATGCTTGCAATAGGGGTTAATCATAAGTGGGATGCTTGTCCAAGGAAGGGCGGTACCCAGGCACCGGTCCACCCACATATCAAATTATCAAAGTACCGAACGCGAATCATATGAACGTGATAAAAACTAGCTTGACGATAATTCCCATGTGTCCTCGGGAGCGCTTTCCTTTATATAAGAGTTTGTCCAGGCTCGTCCTTTGCTGTAAAAAGGATTGGGCCATATTGTTGCACCTTATTTACTTTTATTACTTGTTACTTGTTACAAATTACCTTATCACAAAACTATCTGTTACCGATAATATCAGTGCTTGCAGAGAATACCTTGCTGAAAACCGCTAATCATTTCCTTCTGCTCCTCGTTGGGTTCGACACTCTTACTTATCGAAAAGGCTACGATAGATCCCCTACACTTGTGGGTCATCAAGACTCTTTTCTGGCGCCGTTGCTGGGGAGTGAAGCACCTTTGGTAGGTGGAATTTGGTAAGGAAAATTTTATATAGTGTGCTGAAATTTACTTTCACTTGTTACTATGGAACATAATCCTTTGAGGGGCTTGTTCGGGGTATCTTCACCCCGACCAGTAGAGCAAAGAGTTGCTCCTCAACCTACTGAACCTACTGAAAATGTTACTTTGAAATTCCTTCGGGTATGATAGAGAAACTGCTAGCTAATCCTTTTACAGGAGATGGAACATTGCATCCCAATTTGCACCTAATCCATGTGGGTGAAGTTTGTGGATTATTTAAGCTTGTAGGTATGCCCGAGGATGTTATCAAGAAGAAGGTCTTCCCTTTATCTTTGAAGGGAAAGGCATTGACATGGTTTAGGCTATGTGATGATATGGGATCATGGAACTACAACCGATTGAAATTGGAATTTCATCAGAAGTTTTATCCTATGCATCTTGTTCATCATGATCGTAATTATATATATAATTTTTGGCCTCGTCAAGGAGAAAGCATCGCTCAAGCTTGGGGGAGGCTTAAGTCAATGTTATATTCATGCCCCAATCATGAGCTCTCAAGAGAAATTATTATTCAAAAAAATTATGCTCGGCTTTCTCTCGATAATCGCTCCATGCTCGATACTTCTTGTACTGGATCTTTTATGATGAAGACTATTGGATTCAAATGGGAATTATTGGAAAGAATTAAACGCAACTCTGAAGATTGGGATCTCGGCGAAGGTAAGGAGTCAAGTATAACACCTAAGTTTGATTGTGTTAAATCTTTTATGCATACCGATGCTTTCCGTGAATTTAGCACTAAATATGGACTTGACTCTGAGATAGTAGCTTCTTTCTGTGAATCCTTTGCAACTCATGTTGATCTCCCTAAGGAGAAGTGGTTTAAATATAATACTCCCATTGAAGTAAAAGTAGTTGCACCCATTAAAGTTGAAGAAAATACTATCACTTATAATGATCCTGTTGTCCCTACTACTTATGTTGAGAAACCACCTTTCCCTGCTAGAATAAAGGATCATGCTAAAGCTTCAACTATGGTTCCTAAGAGTAATACTAGAACGCCTACACCCTCTGAGAAAATTAAATTTGAACCTAGTATTGCTATGGTTAAAGATCTCTTGGCCGATAATATTGATGGGCATGTTATTTACTTCTCTGATGAAGCCGCTAGAATTGCTAGACCTGATACTAAAAATAAACATAGACATGTTGTAGGCATGCATGTTATTTCTGTTAAAATAGGAGATCATTGCTATCATGGCTTATGCGATATGGGTGCTAGTGAAAATGCAATACTCATTCCTTATACAAAGAAATTATGCATGATATTGCACCTACTGAGTTAGAAGAAATTGATGTTACAATTAAGCTTGCCAATAGAGATACTATTTCACCAGTTGGGATTGTTAGAGATGTTGAAGTCTTTTGTGTGAAAGTTAAATACCCTGCTGATTTTCTTGTTCTTGGTTCCCCACAAGATGACTTTTGTCCCATTATATTTGGTAGACCCTTCTTGAATACTGTTAATGCCCAGATAGACTGCAAAAAGGATGTTGTTACTATTGGTCTAGGGGATATGTCTCATGAGTTTAATTTTGCTAAATTTCATAGACAACCCCATGATAAATAATTTCCTAGTAAGATGAAATTATTGGTCTTGCTTCTATTGTCGTGCCTCCTAGTGGTCCTTTAGAACAATATTTGCTAGACCATGAAAATGATATGTTTATGAATGAAAGAAGGGAAATAGATGAAGTATTCTTTAAATAGGGACCTATCTTGAAACACAACTTGCCTGTTGAAATCCTAGGGGATCCTCCTCCACCCAAGGGTGACCCCGTGTTTGAGATTAAACCTTTACCTGATACTCTTAAATATGCTTATCTTGATGAGAAAGAGATATATCCTGTTATTATTAGTGCTAACCTTTCAGAGCATGAAGAAAAGAAATTATTGAAAACTCTGAAGAAGCACCATGCTGCTATTGGATATACTCTTGATGATCTTAAGGGCATTAGTCCCACTCTCTACCAGCACAAAGTAAAATTGCAGAAAGACACGAAACCGGTTGTTGATCACCAACACGGTTAAATCCTAAGATGAAAGAAGTGGTAAGAAAAGAAATACTAAAGCTTCTGGAGGCAGGTATAATTTATTCCGTTGCTGATAGTCAGTGGGTGAGGCATTTCCATTGGGTCCCTAAGAAGGGAGGTATTACTATCGTTCCTATTGATAAAGATGAATTAATCCCACAAAGAATTGTTACAGGTTATAGAATGGTAATTGATTTCCGCAAATTAAATAAAGGTACTAAAAAGGATCATTACCCTTTACCTTTTATTGATCAAATGCTAGAAAGATTATCCAAACATACACATTTTTGCTTTGTAGATGGTTATTCTGGTTTCTCTCAAATACATGTGTCCAAAGAGGATCAAGAAAAGACAACTTTTCCTTGCCCTTTCGGTACCTTTTCTTATAGACGTATATCTTTTGGTTTATGCAATGCACCTGCTACTTTTCAAAGATGTATGGCTGCTATATTCTCTGACTTTTGTGAAAATATTGTTGAGGTTTTCATGGATGATTTATCCATTTACGGAACTTCTTTTGATGATTGCTTAAGCAACCTTGATCGAGTTTTGCAGAGATGTGAAGAAACTAATCTTGTCTTGAATTGGGAGAAGTGTCACTTTATGGTTAATGAAGGTATTGTCTTGGGGCATAAAATTTCTGAAGGAGGTATTGAAGTTGATAAAGCTAAAGTTGATGCTATTGAAAAGATGTCGTGTCCTAAGGACATTAAAGGTATAAGAAGTTTCCTTGGTCATGTCGGTTTTTATAGGATGTTCATTAAGGACTTCTCTAAAATTTCTAGGCCTCTGAGTAATCTCCTACAAAATATGTTCCTTTTGCCTTTGATGATGATTGTGTAGAAGCCTTTGAAATACTTAAGAAAGCTTTGATTTCTGCACCTATTGTTCAGCCTCCTGATTGGAATTTACCCTTTGAAATCATGTGTGATGCTAGTGATTATGCTTAGGGGCTGTTCTAGGACAAAGAGTTGATAAGAAATTAAATTTTATCCAATATGCTAGTAAAACTCTAGACAGTGCCCAAAGAAACTATACTACTACTAAAAGGAATTTTTAGCAGTTGTGTTTGCTTGTGATAAGTTCAGACCTTATATTGTTGATTCTAAGGTAACTGCTCACACTGATCATGCTGCTATTAAATATCTTATGGAAAATAAAGATGCTAAACCTAGACTTATTAGATGGGTTCTCTTTCTACAAGAATTTGATTTGCATATTATTGATAGAAAGGGAGCTGAGAACCCCGTGGCAGACAACTTGTCTAGGTTAGAGAATGTTCTCGATGACCCACTACCTATTGATGATAGCTTTCCTGATGAACAATTAGCTGTGATAAATGCTTCTCATAATACTCCATGGTATGCTGATTATGCTAATTATATTGTTGCTAAGTTTATACGACCTAGTTTCACATACCAGCAAAAGAAAAGGTTCTTATATGATTTAAGACATTACTTCTGGGATGACCCACATCTTTATAAAGGAGTAGATGGTGTTATTAGACGTTGTGTACCAGAGCATGAACAGGAACAGATCCTACGCAAGTGTCACTCCGAGGCTTATGGAGGACACCATGCGGGAGGTAGAACTGCACATAAGGTATTTGAGGGAGTCCTGGATTAGGGGGTCTCCGGACAGCCGGACTATAACCTTTGGCAGGACTGTTGGACTATGAAGATACAAGATTGAAGACTTCGTCCCGTGTCCGGATGGGACTCTACTTGGCATGGAAGGCAAGCTAGGCAATACGGATATGCATATCTCCTCCTTTGTAACCGACCTTGTGTAACCCTAGCCTCCTCCGGTGTCTATATAAACCGGAGGGTTTAGTCCGTAGGACAACAGACAATCATACCATATGCTAGCGTCTAGGGTTTAGCCTCTCTGATCTCGCGGTAGATCTACTCTTGTACTACTCATATTATCAAGAATAATCAAGCAGGACGTAGGGTTTTACCTCCATGAAGAGGGCCCGGACCTGGGTAAAACATCATGTCCCCTGCCTCCTGTTACCATCCGCCTTAGACGCACAGTTCGGGACCCCCTACCCGAGATCCGCCGGTTTTGACACCGACATTGGTGCTTTCATTGAGAGTTCCTCTGTGTCGTCACCATTAGGCTTGATGGCTCCTTCGATCATCGATAGCGATGCAGTCCAGGGTGAGACTTTTCTCCCCGGACATATCTTTGTATTCGGCGGCTTCGCACTGCGGGCCAACTCGCTGGCCATCTGGAGCAGATCAAGAGTTATGCCCCTGATCACCAGGTCAAGTTTGGAAGCTTAAACTACACGGCCTACATCCGCGGAGACTTGATCTTCGACAGATTCGAGCCCCTGCCGAGTGCGCCGCACGGTCACGATGAGCATGATTTAGCTCTACCATCGGACGGTGTTCAGGAGACCGCACCGGCAACCGTTCCGACCCTCAATTCGGAGCCAATTGCGCCATCCATGGACGGGTGGATAGACCCTGCCACTGAGGCCGTATTCTCAGCGGCGATCGAGCCAAGTATCGACCTTACCCTTCACGGGAGCTGTGACGCCGAACTGCCGGATTCTTCCCCGGCCACGGACTCCGAACCGCCTGCGCCCGTGCCTATCGTATCCGACTGGGCGCCGATCATGGAGTTCACCTCCGCGGATATCTTTCAGCACTCGCCCTTCGGCGACATACTGAACTTATTAAGGTCTCTCTCCATGTCAAGAGAGTCCTGGCCGAACTATGTCCGGCAGGATTGAGATGCGAATGACGAAGAAATTCGCCGCCCACCCACCACCCACTTAGTAGCCACTGTCGATGATTTGACCAACACGCTCGACTTCGACTCCGAAGACATCGACGGTATGGACGACGATGCAGGAGACGAACAGGAACCACTGCCCACAGTGCACTAGACATCCACCTCATCATATGATATATACATGGTGGACACACACAAAGAAGGCAATGACGACGGGACAACGGAGGCTAACCCCTCCAAGAAGCAACCCAAGCGCCGACGTCAGCGGCGCCGCTCTAAGTCTCGCCAAAGCAAACGTGGTGACACCGGCACAAGAGATAATAGCACTTCGGACAGTGCCGAAGACGACAACAATCCCCTCCAACAAGATTTAGAGCAGGAGGATGGAGAAGCCAACCCTCCCGAGAGAGCGGCAGATGGAGAGGCAGAGGATGATAATTACATGCCTCCCTCTGAAGACGAGGCAAGCCTTGACGACGATGAATTTGTCGTGCCGGAGGATCCCGCCGAGCAAGAGCGCTTCAAGCGATAGCTTATAGCCACGGCAAATAGCCTTAAGAAAAAGCAGCAGCAGCTTCAAGCTGATTAAGATTTGCTAGCTGACAGATGGACTGAAGTCCTTGCGGCCGAGGAATATGAACTCGAACGCCCCTCCAAGAGTTACCCAAAGCGCATGTTGCTACCCCAACTGGAGGAGACAACATTAAAACCTACATCTCCAGCATATGACGCGGCTGATCGGCCACCTCGTGGCTGCGACAGAGAGGCATTTCAGCCGAAAACTCAGCCCGCACCCCGACGCCACTCAAATAAAAATGACAAGGCACGGGGAAACACGCTAGACCTGTGAGACATATTGGAGGACAAAGCAAAACACGCAAGATCGATCTATGGATCACGAGGGCGCGCCACTATGCGAGACAATAACCGCCACGCTGGATACAGTAAAAGAAATCTGGCCGGGCCGAACACAGCGGACAAGACTCATTCAAGCTGCGTCGCGACATAGCCCACTACAGAGGCACCGCACACCCCATATGCTTCACAAAAGAAGTAATGGATCACCAAATCCCAGAGGGTTTCAAACCCGTAAATATCGAATGATACGACGGCACAACATATCCCGCGGTATGGATCGAGGACTTCCTCCTACACATCCACATGGCCCGCGGTGATTATCTACACGCCATCAAATACCTCCCACTCAAGCTCAAAGGACCAGCTCGGCGTTGGCTCAGCAGCCTGCTAGCAGAATCCATTGGCTGTTGGGAAGATCTGGAAGCCGCATTCCTCGACAACTTCCAGGGCACTTATGTGCGACCACCAGATGCCGATGACTTGAGCCACATAATTCAATAGCCAGAGGAATCGGCCAGGCAATTCTGGACATGGTTCCTGACAAAGAAAAATCAAATCATCGACTGTCCGGATGCAGAGGCCCTAGAAGCTTTTAAGCACAACATCCGCGACGAGTGGCTCGCCCGGCACCTCGGCCAGGAAAAGCCGAAATCTATGGCAGCCCTCACGACACTCATGACCCGCTTTTGCGCGGGAGAAGACAGCTGGCTAGCTCGTAGCAATAACATATCAAAGAACCATGGCACTTCAGATACCAAGGATAGCAATGGCAGGTCACGTAGCAACAAACATAAGCGCCGCGTCAATAGCGACAATACTGAGGATACGGTAGTCAATGCCCGATTCAGAGGCTCTAAACCCGGTCAGCGGAAAAAGCCATTCAAAAGAAGCACTCCGGGCCCGTCCAGTTTGGACCGTATACTCGATCGCTCGTGCCAAATACATGGCACCCCCGACAAGCCAGCCAACCACACCAACAGGGAATGTTGGGTGTTCAAGCAGGCCAGCAAGTTAAACGTTGAAAACAAAGATAAGGGGCTACATAGCGATGACGAGGAGGAGCCCCGGCAGCCGAACACCGGAGGGCAGAAGAGGTTCCCCCCACAAGTGCGGACGGTGAACATGATATATGCAACCCACATCCCCAAGAGGGAGCGGAAGCGTGCATTAAGGGATGTATATGCGTTGGAGCCAGTTGCCCCAAAGTTCAACCCATGGTCCTCCTGTCCGATCACCTTCGATCGCAGGGACCATCCCACTAGTATCCGTCATGGCGGATTCGCCGCACTGGTCCTAGACCCAATCATTGACGGATTTCACCTAACTCAAGTCCTTATGGACGGTGGCAGCAGCCTGAACCTGCTTTATCAGGACACAGTGCGCAAAAATGGATATAGACCCCTCAAAGATCAAACCCACAAAAACGACCTTCAAAGGCATCATACC
This sequence comes from Triticum urartu, assembly GCF_056163025.1. Classification (NCBI taxonomy): domain Eukaryota; kingdom Viridiplantae; phylum Streptophyta; class Magnoliopsida; order Poales; family Poaceae; genus Triticum; species Triticum urartu. The sequence continues at coordinate 178,690,093 of NC_141875.1, forward strand.
AGGTGTAGAGGCCCATTGCACAGGCTCAGTCACACTAGAAGTGGTCTTCGGATCCCTAGATAACTTCTGAAGCGAGGAGTTAATCTTTGATATAGTCCCGTTCCGCAGCGGCTATCATGCACTGCTTGGGCGAACCGCATTTGCGAGATTCAACGCAGTACCGCACTATGCATATCTCAAGCTCAAGATGCCAGGACCTCGGGGGATCATCACAATCAATGGAAACACATAGCGCTCTCTCCGCACGGCGGAGCACACTGCGGCCCTCGCAGCAGAAGCGCAAAGCAGCCTCTTAAGGAAATCCACCAGTTCGGCGATTAAAGACCTGGACACCTTCAAGCGCGTCCGGAGTAATCGACAACAAGACCGCCTGGCACGATCCGAGCTTGCATAGCAATGCGGCTCCCACCCCAGTCCCAGCCAAACGGCGAAATCTGTGCCACGCGTACATAATTACGCATTGAAAATACCATGGGCACAGGTGGGGAGGGGGGCACGACTACGGCACGCCCCAAGACGCAGCTCAACCGCACTAGGGGCTTCCCACTTTGTTATTTTTCTATCTTTTAGGACTTTAATCTCTGGAAACCCCGTCCGGCAGTACGATTGCCGGACACACGATGCAACAACCAAGGAGGCAGAAAGCCACGTCGCACCACGGAACTCCCAGGTGCTCTCTGAAAACGAGTGAAATACTTGCTTTAAATACCATTCCTCAGCTTGCCCTTGGAGGGGACATGTCAAATAGTCCTACTTTTTGCTTATCGCACTACTTGTATCATTCTGCTTCGACGCACCTTTTTGAATAAACAATGCATAGCACTAGACTATTGCCGCATTCTCTATATATGTTCATTCATGACATTCAGCACCCGTACACTCTGGTACGGCCCATACGCCATGGGCTTAAGCATACCCCATAATACGGCATGAGAAGTCCGAACACTTTCGACAGTGCGGCACCCCGAACTTATAGCATTATATGCATCAGCTCCGAATCATGTCTTGGGTCAATAGTTGGGTTTGCCCGGCTCCCATGTTTTGGTACCTTACGTTCCGCTATATCGGCTAAGGTAGCACTGGGAGAACTACTGCGATTGTGCCCCGGTTCATCTGGGTTAAGCACCTCAGTAGAGAAAGCTAAAACTGACTGTCATGATAAGGCGAGAGTTGGTCGCTATTCGAGAGGTCTCGAGTCCCTAGAGACTTATGCTGCTTAGAGCGAGGAGTCGGCTTTGTCCGGCTTAAGGCGCGTATAGCGCCCCGAATTCGGCCTTCCGTATACTAGGGGCTTTGCCAAAATTTAAAATTGTAGACTTCTATGGCTAAGTGAGAGTGATAAAGCATTATAGTCTGATTGCCTTGTTCGTTGTGCTGAGCACCTCCCTCGAAGGACCCAACAATGGGAAAAGGAGTGCTCAGATTTATCCCGAACACCCCAGCACTCGTGGCATGGGGGCAGAAGCCGACGACTGGCCATCTCTCAGATTTAACAAACAGCCGCATAGAAGGTAATATTTTAAATTCAAACAAGCGTTGCATAGCGCATATGAACAAGTTTTCATAATACAGGATCACACGAGCAAGTTCATTCAAAAATTACATCCTTCGCACACTCGTCCGCCACAAGACGGGCACCCTTCAGGACACCCTCATAATACATCTCAGGGTGGCGATGCTCCTTGCCCTGCGGTGGCCCCTCCTTCACCAGCTTCTCGGCGCCCGTCTTGGCCCAGTACACCTTCGCACGGGCAAAGGCTCAACGTGCACCTTCGATGCAGACGGACCGCTTTATGGCCTCCAGCCGTGGGCAGGCATCTACAAGCCGCCTCACCAGGCCGAAGTAGCTGTTGGGAAGGGAGTCGCCAGGCCACATCTGGACTATAAGGCCCCTCATGGCCTGTACGGCCACCTTGTGCAGCTCGACCAGTTGCTTCAGCTGGTCGGTCATAGGCATCGGGTGTTCGGTACCAGTTAACTGAGACCAGAACAACTTCTCCATCAAGCTTCCCTCCTCGGCCTGGTAATATTTCGCGGCATCCGACACGCTATGGGGAAAATCTGCGAATGCTCCTAGAGAGCTCCGGACTTGGGTAAGTAACAAGTAATTTACTTTCACATGCTTGCTTTGCATATTGAAGGCCTTACCCGCCGCTATCTTCCTCATCGCCTCAATTTCCTGGAGGGGCTTTCGGGCTTCAGCCTTGGCATGCTTTGTGCTCTCAAGGGCCGTGGCAAGCTCGGACTCTCGCATCTTTGAGTCAAGCTCCAAAGCCTCGTGCTTCTTCACGAGAGCGTGGAGCTCTTGCTGCACCTCGCCCACCCGTGCCTCTTGTTTTTCCTGCTCAGTGCGCTCCTTGGCCGCTTTGTTTTTGGCCTCGGACAACGCTTGCTTCAGGGTCACCACTTCGGTCGTGGCCCCTGGCACATCCATGATGATCCTATCATTTTGCAACCGCATCTTTATATATATATATATATATACATATATATATATACATATATATATATATAGGGCTGGACTATTCTGTTACCCTCGGTCCCTATAAGGGCGCGACGCGCACACCCGTAGAATCTCCCCTGACCCGCCCCCAACCTACCCGCCTCCTTCCGCCGGAGGCAGTCGTCGCGAGCGAGCGAGCGATGGCGGCAGCCGGAGCGAGGGAGCCCATGGCGCCGTGACGGGTCGCTCCTCCGACCCACGTGCTGCCGCCGGCTGGCCGTGTGCACGCCTCCCCGCCGACGGGCTTGCCGGCACCTCCCCGCGCGCCTTCCCTCCGACGGGCGTCGGCCCCTCCCCGCGCACCTTCGCGTCGACAGGTGCCGGATCCTCCCCGCTCGCCCCCCCCTCCGACGAGCTCACCGGCCCGTCCCCGCCTCCGGTGACTGCCGCGCGCCATCCCAGCCTTCCTCTGCCGCCGCGCACCGCCATCCCCGCCCGACGGGGCCATGATCCGCCGCCTCCTGCCTCCCTCCATCGCCGGGGCTCCTTCGTCGGGGTAGTGATCCCCGCAAGACGCTGCATCAATGGCGCCGCCTCCCAAGAACATGCCAGTACGCCGACCACGAGAGGAAGAAGAAGAAGTTCAACAACCATCGATGCAAGTTCAACTTGAGGTAATGTCTACACAGTAAGTTCAATGATACATAATTTAAGAGTACTTCTAGTGTAGTTGCATAAGTTATAGATGACCAAAAGAGAAGACATGCATCAGATTTATATATATGCATATCCATACATCTTTGAAGTTCAATGTTCAGTTTACAAGCAGTGCTAAAAAACAGTACATCAGTGTGTAACATGTACGGTTATACTGTTTGACTGAAAATGGAACCAGATACAAAATAGAGAACAATAGTTTAAATAACAACCATCGATGCAAGTTCAACTTGTACAATGCCTTCAGTGCATGACATGTTACCCATAGCATGTATACGAGAAAAATGCAGAAAAAGATTAATCCCAAAACTGTTGAATGTCATTGCAGAAGCCAGCAAGGCGGCGCACGCAACAAGCGTTTGATGAGCCAAGCAGATATGGGGCACCACCTGGTTGGGTAACACCAGAAATACTACCAGGATACTTCAACAATACAGGTAGATTTCAAGATAGACCGGAATCATTAGAAGCACGGACAAGTTCTTCTATGCAGCAAACACCAATATCTAGGAATACAAGCTATGTCACTCATGGGTTGCAACAAGGCCAGCAATATCCCCAACAACAAATGTTTTCCTTCCGTAACGCATGCAGAAAGCCAAGGACAGGAAGCCGTGGATGGGTTGCAACAAGGCTTCCACCAGTCGCTCCATCAACATCAATCATCCGTGCTGCAAAAGCGGTTGCGACGGGAAGACCAGGCCAAAGAGACAGAAATTTTGGCCGCTCTAACAGGTTCCAAAGTACAAGATATGAGCCATATGGACAGGAGCAACCTCACAACCAATCTGAGGGGAGACGGCTGTACAATGAGAGACGGAGACCTTCTTCAACATTGCTCCCTCCAAGAGATGCATTGCTGCATGTGCCAAGGGTGACACCACCCGCGCCCATATACCAGGGTGAATAGCAAACACCGGAGGCAGCATAGAGCTATACACATGTAAGTATCCACATTCAGAAAAAAACCATACAAGCACTGTCCATACCATGGTACTGTGACCACCCCATCTAAACATTTTCATAACTGCATTTTTGTTTGCTCATTGTTGCGTGCAGCCACCTAACATTGAATCTTATGTTCTGCCAAGGCTAGAGATGCGCTTTGAAACTTTTGAAGAAGCAAAGAACTTCTACAACCTCTATGCGAAGCACGCGGGTTTTGCTATCAGGGAAGGCTCCAAGTTTAAGACCAGAACCTACCTTTATTGCACGTGCTATGGAGTCTATCATTCAAAGGTGTCTGAAGAAAATAGACAACGGAACAAATCGACAGCCAGGACTAACTGCGGGGCTAAAATGAGGCTGAAGATTGAAAAGGATGGAACACTTGTCATAAAAGAGATAGTCTGGGAACACAACCACAGGCTACAGCTCACTCAGCAAATGCTTGTCTTCTTGCACTCCCACAAAAACTTTGACAAAACAATCTTGGAGTACGTCAAGTACCTACAGTTCAAAGGCATTGAACACGCGCAAATCATGAGCATACTGGGCGGTGATGACCCTGGTAGCTACTTCCTCGAAATGAATGCCAAAGACCTGATTAACCTGTAAGTACAAATTTGTTCTCCTCCCATAAACCGCCTATGTCTTTTTTCCTTTGTCAGTACAAACATATTACACAACACATGACCTGACGCCAGTTCAACATGCATTTTTGAATGACTGTTCACTTTTAATATCCAGGAAAGCAAAAAATTCAAGGATGGATGATGTGGACGATGTCCTAAAGACTGTCAACTTCTTTAGGGAGATGAAAGCTATAAACAGGGAATTCTTCTGTGACATGCAACTCGATGAGTCCGACAGAGTTAAGAACATATTCTGGGCGAATGCAAGCTGCCGAGGGGCCTATCAGGACTTCGGCGACTGCGTAACATTTGACACCACATATAAGACCAACAAGTACCATATGCCACTTGGGGTGTTTGTCGGTACTAACAACCACTTCCAGACTACATTCTTTGGTTTCGCCCTGATAAGAGATGAGGATGCAGAATCATTCAGATGGCTGTTCAAGACATTTTTAAGGTGCATGAGAGGGAAGGCTCCTACATGCATCCTCACAGGTACAACCGCGAAAATCACCCCCAACCACCACCACCACCCCCTTCCCCCAAAAAACTAAAAGGAAAATAACATGTTAAAAAATGTTTGTGTCAGTTCTATTTGTATATATGCACCAACATATGCTGACCACTCCACATCTCTTTTCTCATTACCAGACCAGTGCCCGACAATGGCTTTGGCGATAATACAAGTTTTCAAGAACACAGTACACAAGCTGTGCCGCTGGCACATTATGAAGAACTACAAGGAACACCTCGCATACCTGTACTACCTGCACGAAGACTTCAAAGAAGAATTCACATCAATCCTCAACTAGCCCCTCATGCCAACTGAGTTTGAGGATGCCTGGAAAGGACTCATCGATAGGTACAACCTCCATGATGATGCCACGATGCTGGCCATGTGGAACAAGCGTGAGAAATGGATATCAGCCTACTTCAAAGAAATTTTCTGTGCCAAAATGACATCCACACAGCGAAGTGAGAGCATGAACTATGTGCTCAAGAAGAACTTTGTAAGTGAGAGACAAAACCTACACTGGTTTGTCAGCCAGGTAAACTCCTGCATCAAAACCAGGAGGCGTACAGAGAACCAAGAGACAATGGGTAACATAGTATAGCTCTATCACCTGTCATGAGACAAAAAACATGCTTACTAAAGTAAAACTTTATTAGTTAGACAAGTTTTTGCTGCAAGAAAACTAACAATTTGGTCATCATTCTTGCATGTGCAGAAGGAACAAAACACGCTGACCTTCTATGGGTTTGACACCCAGATGGCAAAGGTTTACTCGCGAGCTGTGTACAGCGAGATCAGAAAAAGGCTAAAACTGAGCACACTCTTCACGATGACAGAGACAGAAGAGCCCACAAAGTACCTCGTGCGCTACAACAACCCGCAAAAACTGTCTGCATGGTCTCAGCACGCGTTCCAGGTGGTTGCAGACCCTCTGGGAGAAACATATGAGTGCGAGTGCAGGCTATGGGACCACACAGGTCAGGACTGCAAAAAAAAGATGTTACATACTGTACTACTTTATTTGCAAAGTTTTTGTTCGAATGAAATGACAAAATACATGCACCTCTTCCAAAAAAAATATAGGTCTTTTCTGCGTGCATGTCCTGTGCATGATCCAGACAATTAAAGCTCCCAGCGTTCCAGAGAAATATATCCTCAGGAGATACACCAAACGCCCGAACATCCAGCCAACATTCGAAAGAAATGACTTGAGGACAGTAGCGTCAAACAAGGCATCCCAATACTGCATTGAAAGCTCACTGCTGACGCTCAACATGAGGGTGCACAGAAAAAGTTTGAGAAGCCAAGAGAAAATGGCAAGGTCGCGGGTCGTCATGGACAAACTTGAACAAGAACTCGATGCCATGCATTCTGCTGAAAATGGAGGTGTGGCGGACAATGATGCCATTGAGAAGGATATTGCTACAATGTTATCCGAGATGAATCATATGGGAGCTGTTGACCCGTTCGACAACGAGGAAGAGGAGCAGCAGCAACCAGAGCTTGCCCATGTGCACACTCAAGATCACCAAGAAGCTCACATGCGAGATCATGAGCTTGATGGTGCTGTAGGCGGACGACATGACAATAGCACATCCTACCAGCAGCACCAGGAAAGAGTGATTAAACCACCCATATTCTCAAACACAAAGGGGAGGAAGAGCAAGACGCAGGCAGCGAAAGCAGCAGCCAAAAAGCCGCCACGCCCCATCAAGCGTGTGGAATTTGGCCCGGATGGCAAACCTCTCGGGATAAGGGCATGTGGATTCTGCAACGTCGTGAGCAACCATAACTACCGCACATGCCCACTCTGCACAGATGGCACTCCAACAAGCACAAGCAGATTGGAGCCACCCAGGTTTCTACCAATGGAGACAACACACGTAACAGCTACACTTGCCGCAAGTGTGAGGGAACTGACGGGCATAATTCCCGCACGTGCAAAGTGGGCAAGGAGGTCATTGGCGCTGAACAAACACAGGGCAAGGTGCAGAGTTCTAAAAAATCAAATGAAGATGATGAAGAAGAAGAGTTTGATGAGAATGACGACTGTCGGTGTCAAAACCGGCGGATCTCGGGTAGGGGGTCCCGAACTGTGCGTCTAGGTCAGATGGTAACAGGAGGCAAGGGACACGAAGTTTTACACAGGTTCGGGCCCTCTCGATGGAGGTAAAACCCTATGTCCTACTTGATTAATATTGATGATATGGGTAGTACAAGAGTTGATCTACCACAAGATCAGAGAGGCTAAACCCTAGAAGCTAGCCTATGGTATGATTGTTGATGTGTATGTTGTCCTACGGACTAAAACCCTCCGTTTATATAGACACCAGAGAGGGTTAGGGTTACATAAAGTCGGTTACAATGGTAGGAGATCTGATCATCCGTATCGCCAAGCTTGCCTTCCACGCCAAGGTAAGTCCCTTCCGGACACGGGACGGAGTCTTCAATCTTGTATCTTCATAGTCCAGGAGTCCGGCGGAAGGTATAGTTCGGCTATCCGAACACCCCCTAATCCAGGACTCCCTCAGTAGCCCCTGAACCAGGCTTCAATGACGACGGGTCCGGCGCGCAAATTGTCTTCGGCATTGCAAGGCGGGTTCCTCCTCCAAGTACTTCATAGAAGATCTTAAACACAAAGATAGTGTCCGGCTCTGCAAAATAAGTTTCCACATACTGCCATAGAGAGAATAATATTTACACAAATCTAATCTGCTGACGTATTCCGTGGTGCGACATACCACGGCCAAGCCTTTATCCGAGTCGTTTAATTACCCACCTCAGCGTGTTATGCGAGGTGGTTTCCTTGGCACGTCTTGTTAAAGCAGAGATCGTGTCCCCTTATTATGGGATTCTCATCAATATGGGCGTGGGTAACCCAACCGCTTCTAGGACTCCTAGATCATAGGCAAGTCCAAACGGACACGGGGAGGATGCTTGATATCCACCCTCTTTATAAAGGGACAAAGCTTTTACTTTTCCCTCCCGTGTTCAATCAAATCCTTCCCCCGCCTCAAGCTCAGGTCAGGTGCTCCGAACCTTCAGTCATGTCCGGATCCAGCCTCCAATGCCGATGGATGCCCTCCTCCATCACGGAAGAAGACATCAAAAAGTTGAGGGAGGCCAGGTATCTGACCGCCGAAATGTCGCATCGGCTGCCTCCCCGGCGGCAGGCTGTCCCCTCTCCCAAACCCAACGAGAGCGTCGTGTTCGTCTCCCACTTCCTCCGAGGTCTAGGTTTTGCACTGGATCCTTTCTTCAGGGGCTTGTTGTTTTATTACGGGCTAGATTTCCATGATCTAGCTCCGGACTCCTTCCTGCATATCACGACTTTTGTTGTCGTATGCGAGGCCTTCCTCCGGGTTACCCCCCACTTTGGCTTATGGCTCAAGACCTTTGAAGTAAAGCCGAAGATGATCGAAGGGCAACATGCAGAGTGTGGAGGCGCCTCAATATGCAAGATGACGGGAGCTCCGTGGCCCAAAGGTTCCATCCCAGAGGTGTCTACATTGTGGCAACAGGAGTGGTTCTACAACACGACTCCTAGAAGTGCCAAGTGGGCGGCCGCCCCCGTTTTTCGCTCGCGCCCTCCACCATGACTGATGTCATGGATCAGCAGAGGACTGAGCTGGGGTCCAGCCAAGGACGTGCCTTTACTGCAGAGCCGCATTCAAGATCTCTTCAATGAAGATCTTAGTTTGGTTGCGATAATACAAGTTATGCTGGTTCGTCAAGTCCAGCCTTGCAAACGTCGGCCCCTTCGCTTGTGGGAGTTCAATCCTGAGGGTCCGCATGCCATTCAAAATTTTCTCGGCCTGACGCACGAGGATATGTATAAGTTATTCTTCGGACCTCAAGTAGAGTGTCCGGAAATCACCGAGGATGTGGTCCTGAGTAGTAACCGCGCCGCCGAACAGGTAAGGAATCTTCCGGCCGAACATATTATCTTTCCTTTGTTACGAAGTTATTTCTGAGAGTTTGCTTTTTCAACCAGGACTAGCTAACAAAGGCGAAGTTGATTCGGTGTTTGGCCCCCCTCCCTGAGGGTTTGGAGAATCCGGTATTGGAAAAGATGCTCCAGACCGCACCTTGCCCGGATCCCTTGAAGGAAGATACTATGGAGGATAATGCGGGCGGATGCGGGCCCCCAACACTGCCTATTCTAACCGAGGGAGCGAGCGTCTCCGTGAAGGAAGACGACTGGAAGAGGAAAATGACTGCGCCCGGGAATTCGGAAGCCGAAGCTTCCAAACGGGAGAAGAAATCTTCCACCGGGGGCCCTACCTTGGGGGGCGCTGCTGCCGCACAAAGTCTGCGGGGGGATCAATTCTCCCGGGAGTCGTAAGTGACCCGAAAACTTTAATAGTACAGATATGCCATCCTTTTCTTCCGAGAAAATAACCACCGCATATATTTGTGCAGTTCGGGCCTTAGCCCCTCTCAAATGAGCTCGTCTTCGGGGGATCTTCTTCCAGAGATGATGGAGAGCGAGACGCCTCCTCCGGACTCCTCCGCTCCGGAAGCGGGCGACCCTGAAGTGTCGTCGCGGAGGGCCTCTCCAAGTCCGGTGAGGCCAGAAGGTAATCCTATTGATCCCCGAGGCTCCCAGTGTTCGGCTCCCGAAGAGAGTAGACAAAAGAGTCTGGCGCCGTCTAGTGTGCGATCGGACGTTCTGAGGGATTTGGTGGGGTGAGCGGCCATCTCAGATGATCACTGTGTGGTGATTAATATGGTGATGGAGAGGATATCGTCCGTCAAAAGCGTATTGCATGAAGCTTTTATGAGTCTACTGACAGGCTTTGAGGTACGTAAAAGGAATGTGTAATAGTCCTGCACATGCTAGGTGTGCCCTGTGTAGATAGTAGCCCCTGAGACTCTGGCTGTCGTCGGAAACGATGACGAACGGAGGATCATATTCCCAGGTAATAACCATACTGCCTTTATGTGCAGGAGATGGAAGCTTCGGTGGTCAGCCGGACTAGCCAGTTTGCCCATTTGGAACGGCAGTTGAATGCGGTAGATGCCGACATCGAGCTTGTTAACAAAAGGCTTGACGAGGCGCAGGGTAAGTATCCTTGTCTGGTAAATGCCACATAGGAAGAGTATGATGCCAGTGTTTTTAACATGTTATTACTGCAGATGGAGCTGCCACTGTTGAAGCCTTGCGGGCGGAACTTGCCCGAGCCAAGGAACAAGCAAGATTGGGTAATGCGGCTGCTTTGAAGACGGCCGAAGAGTTGCGAACCGAGAAGGCCGCACATGGCGAGAGCCGGGAGAAGATGGCCAATATGGCCGTAGAATTAAAAGCCGCCATAGACCGTTGTCGGGCTCTTGAAAAGGAAAACCAGGCGAAGGAATTGGACCTTGAGAAGGCTGCTGCAACGGGAAAAGACCTCCGCTCTGCTATGAGGGCAAAGAAGGAGGAGCTGCAGGAAGCCGGGGATATTGTAGCCGGGAAGTCCTTTATGCTGCAGAGGAAGTACGGAGATCCACGGTATGCCCCTCTGGATCAGCTGTGGAGTTCGGAGGATGCGTATATGGATTTGGCGGCGAGCGCTGCCGATGCGGCCAAGTACTTCCAGAGTCAGACAGACCATGAAGTAGACCAGCTGTTTTGGAAGCAATTCCTTTCTCCCGAGCGTCCGCTTTCGTTGACGGACCAATTAGCCGAATGGGACAAACTAAATAGGTTGTCCGGACTCTCCATGAGGTCTGTTATGGATCAGCTATGGCCGGGAAGGTCAAAACCGAGCAGCTATTTCAGCTTGGTGCAGCAGGTCCTCGATGTGGTGCCTCGCAAAAACGCGATGAAGAGGTCAGCGTGCATAGAAGGCGCACGGATGGCCTTTGCCCGTGCTAAATCATACTGGGCAGAGATGGATGCTACCACTGTTGCAGCGCAGGATTCGGCCATAGGTCGAAGGGCTGCTGAGCACTACTTTGAGGAAGTTCTTGAGGGTGCTCGTTTGATAGAGACCCAGTGCTCAAAAAATATTATGTTTGAGTGACATGTAATCTCATTGTAAGTGAAATGCTTTTATAAATTTTTATAAGGCTACTTTTATACTTTTGCCTAAAAGTAATGTGATGCCTCCTGGGCGGCTGTTTATGTATACATGTGTATAACCTGAAAGATTGCAGTCGTCGGCTTCAACCCCCACGCATATAATGCGGAGGTGTTCGTAGAAACACGTGTTCACACTTAACCCAACGTCTTGGTCCTATTAAGGAGGTGATAGCGGAGCGAGCGAGGCAACCGGACTATAATGCTTTAACACTTTCACTTAGCCATAGGAGTTTGACAATGGGGCTACTAGATAGCCCCTGGTGGCTCCGCACTCTCCCGATCCCGAGGTGCGTATATGCCTGGCCGGAAAGCGGCCCTTCGTTAAGGCGGAGGAATTCTAACATTCCCATGGGTCATCGAGTGGTTGACCAGTCTCACGCTAGATCATGACAGTCAGTTTTCGGCTTTCTCTACTGAGGTGCTCGTTCGGATGAACCAGGGCACAATCGCAGTAGTTCTCCTGGTGCTACCTTAGCCGGTAAAGTGGAACGTAAGGTACCAAAACACAGGAGCCAGGCAAACCCAACATTTGACCAAAGACAATGATTCGGAGCTGATGCATATAGGGCCAAACTCGCGACACCGAACACTCCCTAAGGTATTCGGTCTTTGTGGTATAAACCGGGCCTGAAGAATGGCCTTTGTAAGAAGCCCCTTGTGTCCAGGTACGTGCATTGTTCTGGCGTGGCCACATGCCAAGACGTCAGCATCCTTCTCAACGGTGGATATGTATCAACAAGAGACAGTAAAAAAGGTTTACGCAAGGTCTTAATCTAAAAAGAATCCTTGGGTCGGGTCCCTGCTGCACGTCTGCGCCTGTGTCTCCGTTGTGTCGTATCCTGGATGGGTGTAGCACGATGATCATCTGTAAAAGAGAGGAATTTAGGTAAAAAGGTTGTCATGCAAAAGGATAGTTTTCTAAATAAACCATGTATAATTCAAGATAAGAAGAAATCGCCACTCGTCTGCGTGCGTTGAGCCCCTTGTACATTTGAAAGATAGGGGTGTGACCGTTTATTCGATATGAGTAACGGCGCCGGACTTGATTAGTTGTGTCTGAGGTCTTGACGACCTATTGGATGCTCTTGATGGTCTGGGCGCCCTTAGTGTGCGGCTGCCAAGGCAGCCTCACTCTCTTCGGCGCGCAGAGATCGCTTGATACTTCCGTGCACTGAAATGATGCCACGTGGACCGGGCATCTTGAGTGTTAGGGAGGCATAGTGTGGTATTGCATTAAAGCGAGCGAAAGCTTTGCGTCCGAGTAGTTCTTGATAGCCTCTTTGAAACGGAGCAATGTGGAAAGTTAAAAGCTCTCTACGGAAGTTATCGGGGGAGCTGAATATAACTTGTAGTAGGAGGGAGCCCGTACAACGAGCCCCTGGGCCTGGCGTTACTCCTTTAAAGGTAGTATTGCTATGGCGAAATTGTGTTGGGTCTAGCCCCATCCCGCGGATTGTATCCTGGTATATTAGGTTTAGGCTACTGCCGCCATCCATCAAGACTCGTGTGAAGTGGTATCCGCCAATTACTGGGTCTAATTCCAGGGCAGCCCATCTTGCGTGCCAGATACTTGAGGAGTAATCGCGATGGTTAAAGGTGATTGGTTGAGATGACCAGTGGCGAGACTTCGCGGGGACAGGCATTTTGGTATATTTTTCTGGGAGTGCCGCGTTGTTTTTTCTCTTGATCATGTGTAACATGTTTACTGTTTTGACTTCGGGTGGAAATTTCTTTTGTTCCCCCTTGTCTTGCGTGGGAGGTTCGTCCTCGTCTTCACTTGGTGTATCCTTCCCCTTGTGTATGGCGTTGAGCTTGCCGGACTGCTTGAAGACCCAACATTCTCTGTGGGTATGATTAGCAGGTTTGCTAGGGGTACTATGGATCTGACATACTTGGTCTAGAATTTTGTTGAGGCTGGACTGTTCATCCCTGGTGCCTTTGGAGGGCGGCTTTTGGTTTGGCCGAGGGACTTTGAATCCGGCATTTACTGTTGTGCCCTTCGTGCTGTCTTCTTTATTCCGGCGTTTGTTATTGCTATTGCGCCGTGATTTCCCGTTTCCATCTCTAACTTCAGATGTACTAGGGTCGCTGGTGCTGCATCTGGCTAGCCAGCTGTCCTCACCCGCGCAAAAGCGGGTCATGAGGTTTGTTAATGCGGCCATCGTTCTCGGCTTGTTTTGGCCGAGGTGTCTGGCGAGCCATTCGTCGCGGACGCTATGCTTGAAAGCCGCTAAGGCTTCGGCGTCCGGACAGTCGACAATCTGGTTCTTTTTAGTAAGAAACCTATTCCAAAGCTTTCGGGCTGACTCTCCGGGCTGTTGAGTTATGTGACTCAGGTCGTCCGCATCCGGAGGTCGGACATAAGTCCCTTGAAAGTTTGCCCGAAAGGCGTCTTCGAGCTCTTCCCAACTTCCAATGGAGCTTTCGGGGAGGCCTTTGAGCCAGTGACGAGCTGGCCCTTTGAGTTTGAGAGGTAAGTACTTGATGGCATGGAGATCATCCCCTTGAGCCATATGTATATGAAGGATATAGTCCTCAATCAAGACTCCAGGGTCTGTTGTTCCGTCGTATGCCTCTATGTTTACGGGCCTGAATCCCTCTGGAAATTCGTGGTCCAGCACCTCATCGGTGAAACATAGGGGGTGTGCAGCACCCCTGTAGTTGGGTGTGTCGCGTTTCTCGGATGTTTGTTGTGTTGCATTGTATGCTGGGGCGCGCTTGCGTGGTCCATAGATGGATCTTGTTGCACCGTCCTTTGGGTGCGAGCCCTCGCATGGGTCGCGTGTTGTATTGTGAGCGGCGTTGAATGCTGTTCTGTGGTGGTAGAGGGGTTGTCTATCCGACCAGGTGGCTGCTTTGGTATTTGGTTGTGGGGGGTCTGAGGCCTCCTCATCAAATTCGGGTAGCAGCTTCCGCTTTGGGTAGCTCTTGGAGGGGCGATTGTCGCCGTACCTTGCTACAGTGTTGAGTATTTTGCTCCATCTGAATTGGAGCGTGTTTTGTGCGGCCTTGCGCCTCCGCTTCTGCTTTTTGAGGCTCCTTGCGGTGGCAACGAGCCTTTTACGGGCATTCTGCTGCTCCGAGTGCCTGTCCAGCGTTATGTCGTCCGGACCATTATCATTGATTGGATTTGTTTGTTCGGTTTGATTATCCGGATTACCGTTGTCTGGCAGCGGTTCGCCCTGCTCCAGCGCTGCATCAGTGTGATCGCTATTTCTGTCGAGCCGGGATTTGGGGCGGCGCTTGCGTCGCCGCTTTGACTGCTTTTCGAGGGAACAATCCTTCGGTGCGTCCTTCCACTCCTCGTCGTCATCTTTGGGTGCGTCCACCATGTATACGTCATATGATGAGGTGGCGTTCCAGGGCTCGATAGGCGCGGATTCTTCATCGTCTCCTTCATCGGCGTCCATACCGTCAATGTCGTCGGAGTTGAAGTCGAGCATGTCGGTTAAATCATCGACAGTGGCTACCAAGTGGGTGGTGGGTGGGCTTTGAATTTCTTCATCGTCCGAATCCCAACCTTGCTGACCATAGTCTGGCCAGGGCTCTCCTGATAAAGAGAGAGACTTCAGTGACTTCAGGATATCGCTGAAAGGCGAGTGCTGAAAGACGTCCGCGGCCGTGAACTCCATGATCGGCGCCCAATCGGATTCGCTCGGCAGGGGCGCGGAGGGTTCAGAGTCCGGAGAAGAATCCGGCTCCATGGAGTCACGAGTCTTGTAGAGTACAGGGCTGGTTTTCGGCTCAACCGCCGTTGGGATCGCAGCCCCCGAGGTGGCGTCCAACCGCCCATCCTCGATCGGCGCGGTCGGATCCGAACTAGGGGTCGGAGCCGATGCGGGTGCGGCCTCCAGGGCACTGTTCGGCAGCAGAGCTAGATCATGCTCGTCGTGACAGTGCGGCGCGCTTGGCAGTGGTTCGAATCTGTCGAAGATCAAGTCCCCACGGATGTCGGACGTGTAGTTTAAACTTCCGAATCTAACCTGACGGCCAGGGGCGTAGCTTTCGATCTGCTCTAGATGGCCAAGTGAATCGGCCCACAGTGCGAAGCCGCCAAAGACGAAGATCTGTCCGGGGAGGAAGGTCTCACCCTGGACTGCATCGCCATTGAGGATCGTAGGAGCCATCGGGCCTGACGGCGACGGCACAGAGGAACTCTCAATGAAAGCACCAATGTCGGTGTCAAAACCGGTGGATCTCGGGTAGGGGGTCCCAAACTGTGCGTCTAGGCCGGATGGTAATAGGAGGCAAGGGACACGAAGTTTTACCCAGGTCCGGGCCCTCTCGATGGAGGTAAAACCCTACGTCCTGCTTGATTAATATTGATGATATGGGTAGTATAAGAGTTGATCTACCACGAGATCAGAGAGGCTAAACCCTAGAAGCTAGCCTATGGTATGATTGTTGATGTGTATGTTGTCCTACGGACTAAAACCCTCCAGTTTATATTGACACCGGAGAGGGTTAGGGTTACATAAAGTCGGTTACAATGGTAGGAGATCTGATCATCCGTATCGCCAAGCTTGCCTTCCACGCCAAGGTAAGTCCCTTCCGGACACGGGACGGAGTCTTCAATCTTGTATCTTCATAGTCCAGGAGTCCGGCGGAAGGTATAGTTCGGCTATCCGATCACCCCCTAATCCAGGACTCCCTCAACAACCAATCAGAAGAAGACAATGAAGATGACACTGTCGGGGACGAGGAAACTGAGACTGACGATGAAGTTGCCAAGGCTCAACCAGGAAAGGGCGCCGGCAAGGCACAACATTCGGGGCCAGTTAGGAGAAGCTCAAGGTTGAACAAATGAACAATACATAGTGGTCTTCAGTTGCCTCGGCACACAATGAGGAAACATTTCAGAAACACTGTCGTTACCAAAACTTATTTAGCTTTATCGTCGATTTCTCGATCAGTACTATAGTTAAGATATAATTTGTGATTTGTGCCTACTGAACCAGTGACATTATTATGTAAACCAATTGATGATCCTTTTGAATGCAGTCAGAAATACATTTGAAAAAACTTATCTGGATTTACCTGACGCAAACGCTACTGTCGACCAGTAACTCAGCGGCAAAAAAATGTCCAAGGAAAATTTAAACTCCTATAGTACATCAGTACTGATAGTTCTGAGTCGTCAGTACAAAGACAGAGTACACATCAGTACTGATATAATTTGTGATTTGTGCCCGATGGAGCAATCACATTATTATGTAAAACGTTTGATAATCCTTTTGAATGCAGTCACAAAATACATTTGTACTGACGAAAAACACTACTGTCGACCAGTCGTCAGTACAAAGGCGGAGTAAAACAAACACACATGTGAACACCTAAAAAACATCGTTTTGAAAATAACAAAGCTATGTCTGCTTCTGCCAGTCCCAATTCAGAAAGACCATCAGTACATAAAAATAATTACCTCAAACAAAAATGTGAATATAATACATTCTGTACTGATGAAAATCTAGTTTATCTGTAAAATATACTCAGAGATTATCTTGATATAAACAATCCTTTAAAAAATACAAAAATTGTTTTAAAAAACATTAGCATCACACATAGTCTCATTAGTATTTGGTAAGGTCAATTACACTTCAATCACCAGTCCCAAGTACCACAGTAGAGGAGTACAGACCTCCATCATCACCAACCCTGACATATGCAAGTGGGATGAGCAGCCGATAAGTACAGCTTGACAAGATAAATCGGTGCGACAGTAAAATGCCGTCATCACCACCCTTGAGACATGCAAGCGGGATTTAGCAGGTCATTAGTACAGCTTGACAAGACTAGTAAGTGCAGCAGTAAAAACCATTATACTTGGACGGTTACTTCTTCCAGGCCACCACCCGCGCCACCCATTGAGCGGTTGCCACAATGGACTGCAAACGGCGACCCCACGCCACTACACCCACTACACCCACGCCCCCGACGAACCGCCTCCCACAAATCCCCGTCGACGCACTGTAAAAAACCCCATTCTCTTCCATCTCTCCATGATCCCCACAAACAACCATTGCCCTTCCATCTCCCCTGCACACAAACCACAAACTTCTCTCTCACAAGACCACAACCGCCGGAGGAGGGCGATGGCGGAGGAACCATCCACCAAACGTCATCAAGACGAGCCGTCGGACAAGAGCAACAACCTCATCGACGTTCACGTCCCCGGCAAGAAGCGCGAGTACACCAAAACCCTCATAGAGGTTGAGCTCCATGGCAAGGAGACGCTGGAGATCGTCTGCACCAGTGAACCAGACAAGGCCGACGAGGTGATCTCCAGGCTCTGGAGGAAGGCTGGCAGCATGGTTCGTAGGATCGTCGGTGTTGGTGTGCACTACACCAACAGAGATGAACCTCCCCAGATGGCAGCAGTCCTGCAGTTGTGCGTCGACGACCTCTGCTTGGTGTACCACATTGCAGCGACCACAAAATGGTGAGCCATACTACTCATTTGCCCTGTTTTAGTTTATCTGTTTTATTAGTACTGTATCCTGAAAATTTCATCGGACTTGTTTCCCAACTAGATGTACTAGTGTGGCTTCTGAAAAGTGGATGCACTACTGCATTTTCTCAAGTAGATACACTATAAAATGTATTTTTGAACCTGATGCACCGGATTACTATTTGGAAAATCTTGCGGAAGATTAATTTCTGAAGTTGACTGACTAGTCTAATTTCTGAACTTGATCCAATAGTGTAGTTTATGTACTCAATATATTAAAAAGATGTTTCTGAACTTGATGTAGTGAAGTAATTTCTGAATTTGATCTAATGTTATTCTCATAAGAACAAAAACTAAGGACTTGGTGAAGCACTGTTTATGTGTTATCCTATTCAACAAAAGTAAACTAAACTAGTACCAAAGCAGAACATACAACATTGACTGAAACTATGTATAATCCAAAAAAGAAGAATAACATGGTGTACTTAATTTAATTTCAGAACTTTGTTTACTAGTTTATGAAGTACATTCATCTCATTATTTATGCTACATAAACATATACTTAAATGGATTCATTGCTTGTAAGACAAAACAAAAATGAATAATTCAAACATCAAAAGTAATGCTGATTTTCAAAAATGTCTCTCCCCTTGCAGGCCCAAGCACCTGAATGAGTTGCTGCAGCATAAGAAGTTGTTCACATTTGCCGGTTTCAGCATTGAAAGCGACAAAGAGAAGCTGAAGTTGTCCGGTTTGGAGATCAACCCCAACAAGTTCATTGACATTCAGCGCAAGTGGAGAGTACCATACACCGGAAAAGAGTATGACTCCTTGACTGATGTTGCAGCCAACATCATCCATCCATTCTACAAAGGCATGAAGAAGAACATCAACACGCAGGAAGACTACAAACTGTGGGGGACCAGCCCACTGCTAGACAACCTCATCGAGTACACAGGAGTGGATGCATACGCCATGTACAAGGCATGGAGCATCATCGACTACATCACAGATGGTTCGGAAATTACAAAATATCAGGAGGTTGAGAATTACTACGACCAACCCTATTGCCCCTATGCGGGATGAAGATACATCAGAGCCTGCCTTCGTTTTACGTTCGCATGTGCTTGCCTTTTATCTTGTTGTTTCAAATTAGTAGTTTGCTCTTGTTGGGTTGAACCAGTATGATTATGTCGTGCTTGTCATTGTTGAACTAGTTTATTTATGTCATCAAGTACAATGTTTTGCTTATCTCATTATATAAGTTTGGTAGCTTCGTATGTTGTTAATCCATCATTTCAAATTCAAAAGGTAGCTTCTGAATAGAACTTTGTAGCTACTCTAAAGTACTAGTTATGATGCAACTAATCACACAACAATGCTCTATGTCTAGTTTCGATTCAGTATTGTATATAAAACATAACGTTGAGAACAATCAGCACAATTTGAGTTGCTTAACAACGCTTCAAAAGTTGAAGCAAAAATTCTTAGTACTCCATCTAGTGTTCTCATTCATATGTAGCTGCTAGATAATTAACAAGTGCTACAAAACAGAAAAAGTTAAGAAAGCACCAGCACACACTTATGATGGTCGCTTGCAGATTAAGAATCACAGTACTAGTACACTTGATCGGACAGTACATACTTACTACAATAAAAAGTACATAGAAGCATCAGTACGTAAGCGCTACTATGAATGGACTATCGGTACAACTTAATCTAAACGCAAGTACATCTTAAAATTACACTTACACAAAACTGACAAGAACTAGAACAAAAAGTTTCAGTCCAAGTTACTGTTGGAGCCAAGTACTAGATTCAAACAAACAAACAAAAAGAAAAAATTGACCGCCCAAGGTCAAGCGCAGGCCCTGGCGCTGCTAGATACTTAAACTCGAGCCCATAGGCGAATCCCTAGTGATCCGCACATCGCAGGGCCCGCCGATCAGGGCCCACGGGTCAAGAGAGAGAGAGAGAGAGAGAGAGAGAGCCGTGTATAAGCGCTCAGGTAAGTATTCAGAGGATTTCGACCGGTGATCCTCGGCTGCACTTATAAACAGGTTCGGAGCCCCCTCGACTAGCGAGGTGGGACTAAACCCAGAGCGCATGCGCACGCTGCAGTGCACAGCCGCGCGGACGAGATATCTGGGCCGGAAAATGGCCCAATAGCCTGAATCATTTACAAACACCACACCAAATAAGCCCAGTTAAACAAACTAGAGCGCAAGGAAAAAAATATAAACTACAAGAAAAATGTTCAAAACTGAAAATATATAAACTACAATGAACCTCTAAAAAGAAGAGAACTTAATAGCCTATCTGTTGAATGTACATAATTTAAAAAACCGAATTAAATATTACTTTCAAGTTCAACTACTAAAATGCAAAAAGTTCAAACATATAATGTTTGTCAATTATGCTAAATATCTTATTACATAAAATCTAATAAGTTCAACTACTAAAAATGCAAAAATTTCAAACATATAATGTTTGTCAATTATTCTAAATTTCTTATTTACATAAAATCTGACAAGTTCAACTACTAAAATGCAAAAAGTTCAAAATAGAAATTTATTTGTCAATATGCTAAATTTCTAATTTATATAAAATCTCACAAGTTCAACTACTAAAATAAAAGAAGTTCAAATTAGGATTTATTTGTCAATTCTGCTAAATTTCTAATTTATATAAAATTTGTACACACCTCAACGAACGGTCTGGTCGTAAAATAATCTCAATCCCCACAAGACACCTAAAAAAACAAAAAAACTCAGTTCAATCATACATATGACATAAGTACTAAAAAAGCAGGATCAGTCAGGCCACTCACACCACTACGACACCAAATTTCAAAACCGCACGCTGTATGAAATTACATTTCAGTTCACACAGCACTAAACCATAAGTGCACTAAAATGATAATACAAAAACTATAAAGGCCTGACTTAGGTAAGTACAGATGAAAATAAAATAAGTACCGGTTTTGAGCAACAACTCCCGGGGCACTGAAAAATGTCTTCAGATAAACTAGTCTATAAAACTTCAGTGGAAAAACAAATACTTAACATCCTCAGGGAAAAACATCACAAAGCATACGTCACCTAAACAGTCCAAAATGCCGTCATCACCACCCCTGAGATGTGCAAGTGGGATTTAGCAGGTCATAAGTACAGCTTGACAAGACAAGTCAGTGCAGCAGTAAAACCATTTGAATTGGATGGTTGCTTCTTCAAGGCCACCACCCGCGTCATCCACTGAGCGGTTGCCACAAGGGACTGCAAACAGGCACCCCCATGACCACCACACCCACGCCCCTGACGAACCGCCTCCCACACATCCCCGTCGACGCACTGCAAAATACCCCATCATCTTCCATCTCTGCCTCATTTCCAGAAACCACCATTGTCGCTTCAATCTCCACTTCACACAAAACACAAACTTCTCTCTCCCAAGCCCACAGTCGCCACTGGAAGGCGATGGCGGACGAACCATCCGCCAAGCGTCATCATGGTGAGCCATCGGACAAGAGTAGCGACCTCATCAACGTTCACGTCCCCGGTGAGAAGCGCGAGTACACGAGAACCCTCACAGGGGTTGAGCTCCATGGCAAAGAGACGCTGGAGATCGTCTGCACCAGCGAACCAGACAAGGCCGGCGAGGTGATGAGCAGGCTCAGGATGAAGGGCGGCGGCTTGTATCCGAGCTTCATCGGAGTTGATGTGGAGTTCACCAGGGATGATGAACCTCCACAGATGGCGGCAGTCCTGCAGTTGTGCGTCGAGGAACTCTGCTTGGTTTACCACATTGCAGCAGCCACAAAATGGTAACCCATACTACTGTTCATTCATCTATTGTACTAGTACTACTTACTAGAAACTTCATTAAACTAGTTTCCCCAACTAGATGAACTACTATACTTTGTGAAGTGTATGCACGAGTACATTTTTCTCAACTTACATGCAATTCTGAAACTGTGAAGTGGATTGTTTCACCAGATTAGCATCTGAAAAAAAATATTTATAGAATTCTGAACTTGATGCACCAAATTAATTTCTGAAAATGATGTGCTAGCATAGACTATGATCTTGATGCACTAGTATAGTTATATAGAATTGATGTATTAAAAGATGTTTGGTGAAGTGGTATAGGTCCATATCTTGATGCACATGTTTCTCAAATTAATTCCTGAACTTCATATAGAATTGATGTACAAAGATGTATCAAGCACTGGTATAGGTCTTTTATTCAACCAAAAAAGAAAACTAAACTTGAATCAAGCAGCACATATATCATTTAATCTGTTAAAATGATTCTTGAATTTGGTGAAGCACTCAAGACAGCAAAAAAGAAAAATAACATGGTGTAGTTGAATTTAATTTCAGGACTTTGTGTACTAGTTTCTGGACTACATTCATCCATGACTTATACTATTTAAGCATCTACCTCATGGATTATCACTTTCAAAAACAAAAAACAAAAGAATTAAATATTCAAAAAAGAACACTAACCTTCAATGTGTGTCTCCCCCCTTGCAGGCCCAAGCGCCTCAAACAGTTCCTGTAGGAGGAGAAATTGTACACATTTGTCGGTTTCAACATTGGCGATAAGCGGATGCTGAACAGGTCTGGTTTGGAGATCAACCCCAACAACTTCATCGACATGCAGCGCAAGTGGAAAGATCCACACACCACCAAATACTTCAACTCCTTGGCCGATGTTGCAGGCGGCGTCATCCACCCATCCTACAAAGGCATGAAGAATAAGATGGACAAGGGAGAACACAAAAAGTGGGGGACCAGCCCGCTGCCAGACAACCTCATCACGTACGCAGGAATAGATGCGTACGCCACATACAAGTCATGGAAGACAATCGACAACATCGTGACAGATTGGGATATTTCAGAAGAGCAGGAAGCTGACCCCTACTACCACTGCAACTTCGCGGGATGAGGATGCATGAAAGTCTGCATTCGTGTTGCTCGCACTTCTGCCTGTCCTTAATGCTGTTGTTTCAGATTTGTAGTTTGCTTTTGTTATGTTGAACCAGCTACCTTATGTTATGTGTGTCAGGGTTTGAACAAGTTTGCCTATTTATATCATGTACATTGTTTGCTTATGTCAGTTAACAAGTTTGCTAGCTTCCTATTTTTGTTCATCCATCATTTGAAGTTGAAGTAGGTTGAAGTTGAAACTAGTCATGCAGAAACAAAAAATCATACATGGATATTTTCACAAAAAATAACAAAAACAGTGGCAGACTAACTAAGGACAACATCAAAATAGTAGAATTGGACGCTCAGTACAGCTTAGACATTTACGGTAGTACTATCACACTATGAAAATTCAGTTTTTAGTTTCAGAAGAACACTAAAAAGACTAAGTTTCAGCCGAGGACTACTAACAGCATCGTGCTAATAGTAGTTAGAAATTTACTAAGTACTGCAACAGGAAAAGCAAAGAACAATTAGTACACATTTCCAAGCCACTAGCATGCTAGGACTGAGAGTTCTGGTACACTTGAACAAACGGTACATTCATTCTATAAAATATAAAAAGGAATGGGAAGCTTCAGTTCACATTCCATAAAAACATTGACACACTCAAGAATAACACTAATAGTACAACTAAAATGTCAATACAACTTAGTCTATAAGGCAAGTACTATGATTATACAAAACATTGCCTTGAGAAGAACCATAGCCTAGAAAATAGCCCCCCCCCTCGGAGACATATTTAAATGTAGCTAATTTAAACCAGTATTTAAATTTTACTATGAAGTTCAACTACTACAATTCAAAGAAGTTCAAACAAAAATTTGGCTCTCAAATCTTGCTAAATTTCTTATACTTGAATAAAATCTGGCTAGAGATGACATAGCTACTTGGTCGTAAATAAGTTCAATCACAAAAAAACTTCAGTTCTAATACATTATATGAAATCAGTTCTACATAACAAGGAAGCATCACTCCACTCACACTAGATCCACAAGTGCCATCGTGACACCAAAATTTTAAAAGACTAACACTGAACGACATTACAATTCAGTACCAACATAACTATACTATAAGTATAGGAAAAAGAGGGTACAGAAACTATAAAGGTCCAACCTAGGTTGGGACAGATGAAAAATAAATGATAAATCTCACTTTTCCCAGCAACAATTCGCAATGAACTTGGGAAGACATGTTTTCAGTTCAACTAGTTTACAAGACTTCAGTAGTAAAAATAGAACTTAACCAGAACGAATTCCCAATGAAACATACACAAGTGATATACACACAACTATCAAAAATCAAAGACATCCAAACACTACCATCAAAGCCTACAATGCTTTCAAGAGATATATCACACAACTATCCATTTCACTACGCGAATGATGACCATTTCTTCTATGCACCAGGAGCCAAAGGCTGAAACTCCTTGGGAAGCTCCGTCACCACAAGCTGGTTATTCCGGTTGAACACAACTCTATACAGATCCTCAGCCTTCCAATCAACAATACGAGGCTGCAAAACAATGAAACAAATTATCAAAAAAATCATGACACATTAAAAAGAAGAACACACAATCAGCCAAACACGGAAAAGTGAAAAGCTCAACTAGAACCTACATCTTTATCTCGAATGTTCCCAACGATCTTTTAACCATCATAGGATCCTGCATACTTTAGAGTATAATGGCCACATTCATTCGCCCCTTGAAGTGGAACCTTCACAAACGTTGGTTTCTTTGCAAAAAGCTCCCATTTGGCCTGCTTACTCACATTGTACTGAGCATCACCATACACATCCTTCATTACTTGGACCATCCTGGAGATCTGTAAGAAAAGAAAAGAAACCACACATTTTTCAGGTCTAAGAAAAAAGCAGAAACAAAGATGCAGAAAAATTAATCTAGTACAGATAATAAATGTCACTCACAATCTTCTCGCAGTCTTTATGATAGGTGTTCTTTGAAGGGCGATGGTTCTTCGGATAAGGTAAAGGGTCAAGGATGTCGATGCTACTTCGGTACCGATTCATGACATATAAGGAAAAGTGGTTCACTTTCTTATCCTTTGGTAAAACCATAGGCTTGAATAGAGGCATCATGATCTAAAAACAGATGACAAAAAAAGAGATGTTAAATATTCAAAATAAAAACCAGCATGGCAACAAACAAATAAAACCAAAAATCAGCTAGTAGATCTCACAAGGTCGGTAGTGAGCAAGTCTTCATTATCTTTAACATAGCTCTTGAAATCTCTCGCTGCACTCTTCACATTAAACTCTTTATTTTCATCACCGTAAAACATATAGTCAAGCACAACCTGCAAAAAAAGCCAAAAAAGAAATACACAGTGGAAAAGGATAAACAAAGCAAGGTATTATCAAAACTCGTAAAACAAAAAAGGCGTTCTTGTCTAAGAGAAACAAACGATCTGGTTGGTTACCATGATGAAATATGGACTCAGCAATACCCTTTTCCCAGACGCAAAATCAACATTTCTATCGGGATCTTTCTTCCAATCATCAATAAGGAAGTCCAATACATCACCCTCCATCATTTGCCCAGGTGCAAAAACTTCCCAGATGCGTTTCCCAATGAAGCTGCTTACGCTACCATCAGGCTGAGGTATCATTGAGAATGTATTACTGCAGCACGGACAAGAACAAAAAGCAGGGGAAGCAAAGATAAGGCATTCATAGCAGTTCAAGTTGTATAAAAAGTAACAGTTCAGGTCATATCTATCTAGCAGTTACAAACAAAAGAGGAAAAGAAGATGAAACGTAATGAGGGATACTCACTCGGCATACTTCTCACATGCTTCATCGCTAAGCAACAGATTATACAACTTGCGAGCCTGGTCCAGGTGAGGGAATATATGAGGCTGAAGCTGCTGCACACGGGAGCAAAAATTTATAGGAGCTCTGGGTGCACGCTTCATGCTTGTAACATTGCCAGAATCCAAAGCTGGATCCTTCCTAGCACCACCAGCTCTGCGAGCCACTATTCTAGCAAGTGGGGATAAACCCTTGGCAGCAGCAGCGCTCCTGGTGACTCTTCCCATGCCAGCAATCTTGTCAAACGCATCATCATCATTGTCTATCAATTCCACAATGGGATTCTTGGGTGTAGAGGGGCTCTCTGCACAAGCAGCCGTAGAACCTTTCAGAGGTCCCAACCGCCCCTTAAGAACACTAGACCTTGTCTTTTCTGGAGAACGCCACTGGCTAAGATCAATAGATACGCGCTCGAGCTCCGAGAACTGGCTGCCAAAGATCATGTAGTCATGCTCATTAAGATCCAGCCACTCACCTGCAAAAATAAAAAAATAAAAGAAAGCATCAAGGGTAAATTTCAAATACACAAATCATGACAGTACCAATCAAAGAAGTACAAGTTGCAAAAAATTACAAAAGGTCATGCATTACATACAGGGTTCGATGCCAAACAAACCACGGAAGTCAACATCAAACACATTGCTAGTTGCGCAGGTGTACAGAAAAGTCTTCCTAATGTCAAGAATGTCTTCGTGGCTGTAATCTAACATTTCAATCACACCATCCTCCCGGCAATGATAGCTCTTGCAGCTTTGTAGCATAAAGAATCCACAATCATGCCTGTTAACAAAAGAAAAAACAGAATGGGTACATCACAAATCCGAAAACACAGTAACACCACCCTCCCACCAACAAAAACAACTAACAAAAACTCATTAAAAACGGATACTCACGTGTTTTTCTGTTGCGGCACCCGCACAAACTCGCAAGAGAAACCATCAATATGCGCCGGCGAGAACGGTTTCGCCCTGTCTACGCTAGACTCCCTCCAAACCTTCTTTATATTATCTGTCATATTCCTTAAGAATCTAACTGCATCACTCCAGGTTTCATCCCGCAGTGAATCAAGACACTCAAAACGACAGAACCTCAAATTCAGAACAATCAAGCACCAATGCCCAGATTCTTTGCTAGGCTTCATGGTAGCCGCAATGGATGGTGAATCAAAAGAAGGGAAGAGAAGCTGACAAAAAAATCACAGAGGAAAAATGAATTTAACAGAACATAATGTAACAAAAAATTCAGCCTCTAAACAATAAAATAATAGAAAAAAAGTGAAATTCTGAAGTACAAACAAAAAATAAGATAATCATAAGTTTTAATTGGGTAAGCAAAACACTACAAAAAAAATATATGCTACTCTAATTAAAATTGCAACAAACATATCAATTCAATTTCCTTGCGACAATAAGGTCAGCTTCACACAAAAGAAGCACACATCATTCATAAGTGCATGGCTAAAAAGCAGGCTGCTCAAGTTCTTTCAACCACCTCCCAAACTTGCGAGA
The DNA here is from genome assembly GCF_056163025.1 of Triticum urartu. Lineage (NCBI taxonomy): Eukaryota > Viridiplantae > Streptophyta > Magnoliopsida > Poales > Poaceae > Triticum > Triticum urartu. Next base: position 178,717,190 of record NC_141875.1, read on the forward strand.
AAAACATGACAGTTCTAGTTCATGAGTACAAAAAGTACAAGTTCACCTACTTGGTCAAAACCATCAGCGCACGATCTCGTAAACCAATTTAGCACATTGGAATCAATATTTCCATTACGGATCTTGGTCTGTTGTACAAAAAGAACAACAACAGTTAGAAAATTGGCAAAAACAAGTTATCATCCTGTCTACAAAAGCAAAATACTCACCATCACCCATCTGGGAACTATCAACTTGTCAGTGTCTCAGTACTTCTGACGTAGAGAATATAAAACAACGTCAGCACAGTCTGAGTTGAGCATGCCCATGGGGACAAACGCTTTAGCAATAGAACCAACACTGGCATCACACTCTTTATTTTGAAACATCGGCTTGTCACTAAGAAAGCACAAAAAATTACACGAATTAAAACTACTGCAATAAGAATAATAGTCATATGAGAGAAAGAAAAGGATACGAAAATGATACGGGTAAAATCCCAAACTAACCGTTTTGCACGGTTCGTGCGCAACCTCGTAACAGCGAAGAAAAACATATCAACCTTAACAACATTTCCACTTTCTGCTTGCATAAAAAGAAGAAAAATAATAAGTTCAAGCACTGCAAGTGAACATGCCCAAAATGCCAAAATTGAGAAGTACGCCTCATTTACAAGTCCTTACCTGCACTATCAGTGTTTGACGACGACGGTAGTTCCTGCGATGAGACCAATATGCCTCCAGTTTCAGAGTTTGATGATGGCACAGGCACATCCTGAGAGGACACCAATATCGCTGCGCTTTCAGGGTCTGTGGAAAGAAAATCCTGGGACGACATGAGCGCCTCCTGCGTCAAGGGGCCAGAAGAAATCGACAGAAGTAAATCATCATCCTCGGATGGCACCTCCTCCATGCTAGAAGCATCTTGCAATGCATCACCATAATCAAGCCCTCCATGCGGGAAATTTTCCGGCGGCAAATCTTCAAAATCAGAAAGATTTTCATTCCCAGCAATACCAACACCAGACGGTTTGCCATCAAGTATGCTAGCAGCACCAAAATCCTCATCAGCAACTTTGGCACCAACATCGCACCCACTACTCAATGGAACACCATGAGCATCATCTCCACCACTAACAACAGCCTCACAATCAACATCAATCATCTGAAGAAATAAAAATTCAGAAAAAGTGAATAATATGAGCAAAACTAATAATCAAAAACAAGCTAGCGAGAGGTGCACAGAAAAACAAAACCTTAGAAGCATTCACAGAAGCATCATCGATCTTGTTGTTGCTAACATTAAAAGCAACATCACCAACAGGCGAACAAGGCTCGTCGCCAACAACAGCACCCTGATTTCATATGTAATGAAAACAAAAAACAATGCTATTATTAGCAACAATAAACACAAGGAATTAAACCACATTGGTGCACATGAAAATTCAAGAAATATGAATAAACACATTAAAACACAAAAAATAACCATTAACTCCACGGTCAACAACAGCGTCAACATTATGACTGGTCTCCTGCATCAAAGCAAAAAATTAATAAACAGATGAAGATCAGGAAGTTCAACTACAATACTAACAGCAGAACAACATAGTAAAAGCATACAAACACAGAGGACTGACTCACATCAACAACAGGCTGCTCCAAGCCAACATCATTCGTATGGTGATCAGAAACATTAACCTCAGTACCATCATCAGCCCTGATGTCTGTGGCGGCAACCTCATCCTGCTCAATCTGCATGGAAGAAAAATTAATAAACAGATAAAGATGAGAAAGTTCAACTACAATACTGACAGCGGAACAACATAGTAAAAATTGCAAACACCGAAGACTCACTCACATCATCAACAGCACGCTCCAAGCCAACATCATTCGTTTCATGATCGGGAACATTAGCCTCAGTACCATCACCAGCCCTGTTGTCGGTGGCAGCTGTCAGCGTTCTGGGAACGGGGGTCCCCAGACTTGCCTGCCTGCGGCGTGGCTCAAAGGGGGGCCCAACGCGGCCCATCTTCACCAACACAAACCCAAGACCCTCGCGAGGGGCCAAGCCTCACGGGGCGGACGACGCGGAGCTTCCTCGGGCGCGGCCTCGTCAGGCTGGCTCACGAGGAGGCGGAGAGATCAAGGCGGGGTACCTCACGAGGTGCCCGTGACGCAAGCCATGACGACCGGGGGCGCCAGGCGGCTGCCAGCCCGCGCAGTGTCCTCCCTTCCTCTTTGGTGCAAAGGGGGCAAGCGCAGCCGCGGAGTACCGAGGCATCAGGCAAAGGTTGCCGTTTCGGTGCAACGAGACCAAGACCAGGAGGACTACGATACGGAGGTCACCGTGGAGCCCAAGACGGCGTCATCACCAGAGCTTTGCGCAGGAGAACAGTACTTTTGTCAGGATAGCTGATACTAGCTGTCCCCCTTCAAATTAGCCCGCCATTGTTGGCTCCCTTCCCGCTCGATATTTGGGAAGAGGACCAGGGCCTCTATAAACAGGACCAGCCACCCACAGAGCAAAGAGGGCTGGGGGGTTGGAAGGATAGAGAAGATCGGGTAGAGAGAGAGAGAGAAGGGTGACTGAGCTCCTCCCAGCAGTTCATCGCCCCAGCCAAGAAAAGACCCTCGCGAGGTTGTTATTCCTTGTATTGTTCATCATCATCAGCCCAAGAGGCAATCCACCACACCACACACTGGAGTAGGGTATCACACCACAACGGTGGCCCGAACCAGTATAAACCTTGCGTCTCTTGTGTTGTTCTTTCCTTAGTTTAGATCCTAACAAGGCGGAGGAGTGCAGGTAGGTAGGAGGCGAAATCTCCGTGCGCACCCCAGTGTTCGAACCTCAAGGGTCTGCCGGAACCCGAAATCCGACATTTGGCGCGCCAGGTAGGGGTGCGCCGGGATTTGTCTTCCACCACCCCGTTCTCCTCCGACCATCACGCCCATGTCTGACGCTCATCGGGCCCGCGCTGAGCGCCGGGCCGCGCTCGCTTCCCGCGTCGCCCAGACGGCCCCAGTCGGCGGGCGTCCACACCGTTCCCCATCACCTGCCGTCAACACCGCCACCGGCCCGGCGGGGGACGAGCAGCAAGCATCGTCCCAGCATCCGTCCGTGCGGCAAGACGGCCGCACCGCAACTCCCTCGCTCACCCCAGCTGGTTCTTCGTCCCGCGCGCTCCGCGCGCCCATGGAGCCCCGCAACCTCTCCCCCGCCCATCGCGCTGCCCCAACACCCCCGGTCGTCGCAGCCCTCTTGGGCGGCTCGCAGGCACCGCCTACAAGTCACCACGTAAAGCCGTTCATCCGCCGGGTCAGCGCCGCTTCCACGCGGCAGGGGGCTCCCCTGGACCGAGCGGCGCCCGAGGCCGGCCTGACCTTCAGCTCGGAGGACCACCCCTCCAACTCGGCCTGCTTGGGTGCGCTCCCCATGCTGTGCACCCCCACCATCTGCCAGGTGGCCATCACCAGAACCCTCATTGATGGTGGCGCGGGCCTCAGCATGCTCTCGGTCGAGGCCTTCAACCTCCTCTGCATACCCCTGGAACGGCTGCAACCCAGCCAGCCCTTCTCAGGCGCTGGGGGCAAGTCGTCCAGCTCCTTGGGACAGATCCGGCTCCCAGTGACCTTCGGCACCTACGACAACTTCCGCACGGAGCTGGTCGACTTCGACATCGCCCCCATCGGCCTCCCCTACAACGCCATCCTCGGCTACCCAGCGCTGGCCCAGTTCATGGCCGCGACGCACCCGGTGTACAACCTCATGAAGATGCCTGGGAGCAGCGGTGTCCTCACTATGCACGGGGACACCGGGGACGCGCTACGGGTGCTAAAGCTCGCCTTCAAGACGGCGGCGTCGGTGCAGCCCGCTGACTTGGAGACCCCCGGGCCCAAGGGGGCTGCACCCGCCAAGAAGAAACAGTTGTTCACCCAAGACAGGCAGAAACCAAGCAGATACCCGTCGATGAGGACGGATCCACCAACGCCACTTTCACCATAGGCGCCCACCTCAAACCCGAGCAGGAGAAGGCCCTGGTCGGGTTCCTGCGCGCAAACAAGAAGGTATTCGCTTGGGAGCCTGACCAGTTGGCAGGGATCCCCAGGAGTGTAATCGAGCATCACCTCAACGTGTGCCCCAACGTGCGCCCTGTGAAGCAGAAAGCCAGGCGGCAGTCCACAGAAAAGCAGGCCTTCATCGCCCAAGAGACCCGCAAATTAGAAGCCGCTGGGGTCATTCGCGAGGTCCGATACCCGGATTGGTTGGCCAACCCTGTCGTTGTGCCAAAGAAGGAAGGGAAGGAGCGCATGTCTGTCGACTTCACCAATCTCAACAAAGCATGCCCGCAAGATCCGTTCCCACTCCCCCGCATCGACCAGATCGTCGATTCCACTGCGGAATGCGACCTATTATGCTTCTTGGATGCCTTCTCTGGGTATCACCAGATCAATATGGCGGTAGAAGACGTCGAGAAGACAACCTTCCTAACCCCGTGTGGGGTGTACTGCTACACATGCATGCCATTCGGGCTGCGTAACGCAGGGGCGACCTTCCAGCGGCTGATGCACATCACCTTGGGCCCACAGCTCGGGATGAATGTTGAAGCCTACGTCGATGACATGTGGTAAAGTCTCGGGAGGCCGGGACCTTGATACAAGACTTGGAGGAAACCTTCGCGAGCCTCAACGCAGTGAACCTACGGCTCAACCCAGAGAAGTGTGTGTTCGGAGTTCCCTTGGGCAAGCTCTTGGGTTTCCTCGTGTCCCACCGAGGCATCGAGGCTAACCCAGAGAAGGTCAAGGCGGTGGAAGACATGAGCCCGCCAAAGACCCTCAGAGAAATGCAGAAGCTCACGGGGCGCGTGACCGCGCTAGGGCGCTTCATCTCCAAGTTGGGGGAACGAGCACTACCCTTCTTCCAGCTAATGAGGGAAAAGGGGCCCTTCGAGTGGACTGAAGAGGCCGACAAGGCGTTCCAGGATCTCAAGAGATACCTGACCAGCCCACCGGTCATGGTGGCTCCACGCCCTCAAGAGCCCCTGGTGCTTTACCTCGCCGCCACTCCCTACTCCGCCAGCGCAGCCTTGGTGGCAGTCAGAGAGGAGCGCCGAATCAAAACCGCGGCAGCAGCCCGAGACAAGGTAGAACAGGGACAAGGAAGGCCTACAGAAACTGCCACCGCGGCTGAGGAGGATCAGCCGCCGCAGAGGGGCGCACTGGAGGCGGAAGAGGCCCCTCTTCCAGATGGCCAGTCTCAGGAGGCCTCATTACCTCAAGAGGCGCCACGGTCTCCGAAGGGAGCCACCAGCACTGACGCACTCCACCTCGTTGAGCACCCAGTGTACTTCGTCAGCACGGTGTTGCGGGATGCAAGGGCACGGTACCCCATGCCTCAGAAACTCCTCCTCGCGCTACTGGTGGCCTCGCGCAAGCTGCGGCACTATTTTCAGGGTCACCCCATCAAGGTCGTCTCGTCATACCCCCTGGAGAGAGTGCTCAGGAGCCCTAATTCAGCTGGAAGGGTCGCTGAGTGGAACATAGAACTGCAAGCGTTTCAGCTCGAATTCAGCATGACCAGAGTCATCAAGGGAGCAGCGTTGGCGGATTTTGTGGCAGAATGGACGGAGGCGCCAGGCCTCAAGGCCGACGAGGATCGGTCCCTGTCCCCAGGAAGCGAGGCGCCAGAAGGCTGGGTCATGTACATCGATGGGGCGTTCTCCAGGCATGGCGCTAGGGCTGGGGCGGTGCTTATATCGCCCGCTCAGGACAAGCTCTATTACGTCGTGCAGCTCTGTTTCCAGCAAGGTGAGAAGGTCTCCAACAACATAGAGGAGTATGATGGTTTAATAGCGGGCTTGAAGGCCGCGGCTGCCCTGGGGGTGAAACGCCTCACCATCAAGGGTGATTCGCAGCTCCTTGTCAATTTCTCCAACAAGGTGTACAAGCCGAAGGATGAGCACATGGAAGCCTACCTAGCAGAGGTCCGCAAGATGGAGAAGCAGTTCTGGGGGTTGGAGTTGCAGCATGTGCCCCGTGGCACCAATCAGGAGGCCGACGACATCGCCAAACAGGCATCCAGGCGGTTACCTCAAGAGCCTGGCGTTTTCGAGGAGCGTCTCTTCAAGCCATCAGCCCTGCCGTCATTATCAAACATGGCTCAGCCCCGGGAGGAGCTCCCCCAGCCACCTGCCTCAGGGGCTCCGGCCTGTGGCCCAGCCTCAGGAGCACGCCTGCTCCTGACGATAGAACCTCGGGAGGGATGTTGGATCGCGGAGCTCCGGAGTTACCTAACGCAAGGGACCCTGCCGGAGAAGGAGGAGGAAGCGGAGCGAGTGGCACGCCAGGCCACGGCATTTTGCATCAAGGATGGAGAGCTCTACCGGAAGCAGCCAAACGATGTATCCCTGCGATGTATCTCCAGGGAGCAAGGGAAGGAACTGTTGGAAGATATACATGGCGGAGACTGTGGACATCATTCGTCATCACGGACCCTCGTCGGCAAGGCGTTCCGCAGTGGGTTTTATTGGCCCACCGCGCTCAATGACGCCGTCGAACTAGTGAAAGCTTGTGAGGCCTGCCAGTTCCACGCCAAGCAAATCCATCAGCTAGCAGGAGGCTTGCAGACTATACCCCTTTCGTTGCCATTCGCAGTCTGGGGGCTGGACATCTAGGGCCCGTTTCCTCGGGTGCCCGGGGGCTACCGCTACCTCTACGTCACCGTGGACAAGTTCACCAAGTGGGCTGAAGTAGGGGCGGTCCGCACCATTCCCGCGAGTTCCGCGGTCAAGTTCATCAAGGGCATCGTGAGCCGGTTCGGGGTGCCGAATCGCATCATCACGGACAACGGTTCGCAGTTCACCAGTAACCTCTTCAAAACATACTGTGCTAACCTTGGAACGCAGATATGCTACGCTTCGGTGGTGCACCCCCGAAGCAACGGCCAGGCCGAGCGAGCCAATGCGGAGGTCCTGAGGGGCCTCAAGACCAGGACGTTCAAGAAGAAGCTGGAGGCCTACGGCAGAGGTTGGTACGACGAGCTTCAATCCGTGTTGAGGTCCATCCGCACAACCGCGACCAAGCCGACTGGAGAGACCCCGTTCTTCCTGGTCTACGGAGCCGAAGCGGTCCTCCCTCACGAGGTCAGACGTCGCTCCGCGCGGGTCCTGGCATTTGACGAGGCGCAGCAGGACGCCATGCGGGGGATGGACCTCGTGCTGGGGGAGGAACATCGCCGAGAAGCCGTGCTACGAGCGGCGAGGTACCAACAAGCACTGCGGCGATATCACTACCGCAACATACGCCCCAGAACTCTCGAGTTAGGAGACCTCGTGCTCAGGCGGATTCTCTCCAGGGAGGGGCTGCACAAGCTCTCTCCCATGTGGGAGGGCCCGTTCAAAGTTGTTCATGTTTCCAGGCCCGGCTCCATGCGCTTGGAGACTCGGGAGGGGGTGCCAGTCCAGAATGCATGGAACATCCAGCACCTCCGGAAGTTCTACCCCTGAAAAGGCCCAGAGCCTGTGAAGAAGGCGAATGCCTATGAAGCTATCACGTTTTGGAAAAGGCCCAGCGCCTGTGAAGAAGGCGAATGCCTGTGAAGCTATCGCGTTTTGGAGAAGGCCCAGAGCTTGTGAAGAAGGCGAATGCCTGTGAAGCTATCGCGTTTTGGAGAAGGCCCAGAGCCTGTGAAGAAGGCGAATGCCTGTGAAGCTATCGCGTTTTGGAGAAGGCCCAGAGCCTGTGAAGAAGGCGAATGCCTGTGAAGCTATCGCATTTTGGAGAAGGCCCAGAGCCTGTGAAGAAGGCGAATGCCTGTGAAGCTATCGCGTTTTGGAAAAGGCCCACAGCCTGTGAAGAAGGCAAATGCCTGTGAAGCTATCACGTTTTGGAAAAGGCCCAGAGCCTGTGAAGAAGGCGAATGCCTGTGAAGCTATCGCATTTTGGAAAAGGCCCAGAGCCTGTGAAGAAGGCGAATGCCTGTGAAGCTATCGCGTTTTGGAAAAGGCCCGGAGCCTGTGAAGAAGGCCAGCGCCTATGAAGCTCGCCGCCCGTGACACTCTCACGTAATAATGAGTTGGGGCTGTACACGCCCCGGAGTCTCAGGACCGCTGGCCTCAGGCCCTGGGGCTCCCTCCCACGCCCAGTGGCAACACTTAGCTCCGCGCTAGTGAGAAGACGTCGAAGACTAGATTAGGTGCCGGACGCGGCTTTTCATTTGCTTTCCGCAGTTGGCTTGTTCCTTCTCTTTCGAAGTTTTATTGAAGTTGTTGTCGTCTCTGGCTTGTGGTTCTTCGACTTTTCACTCTCCTGCCTCGATTTCTCTTGTGCAAGGCCTCGCGAGGGGGGCAGCTGAGCGCCCTCGCGAGTGTTCCTATCCTAGTCATTCAAAGAGTTCGCGACCTGGGCCCATTACAGGAGCACACCTCCAGTCCGTGTCCCACGGGCACCGCGACACAAACAAAGGGCCTGGGTCGGTCGCCCCCCACGGTCGGGGCCGGGAACTATCGACGCTCGGGCACGTAGCCGGAAGGTACGATAACGAAGGCAAAACGATGATTAACAGCAATAACCCAAACACGCCCCCGCGGGGCTCCACACTACTGTCTTTGTTATGCAGGAAAATGGAAAAGAAAGAACAAATCTGGTGCAGCTCGCCACACACCGGCCCGCAGGGGAGGCCCGAGCTGCCTCCGGAGCTCAGGCGGACTCCCTCTCGCGCTTCACCAGGGCGCGACGGCGGGCGGACACGTTGCCACCTCCCAAGCAGATATGACGGTGTGGAGGCTGACCGCGGCCACCGCTAGAAGAGTCGCCGCCTGAAGAAGAACCGGAGAAGCTTGAGGAACCCTGAGCGCCGCCGGCCGCGCGAGCGCTGCCCTCTCCATCATCGCCGGAGCTGGGTTCCCAGCCACGGTCGTCACCCTCGGGACAACACCCTGCGCAGTGACCATCTTCCCCAAACACCCTCACGTAGAGGGTGGCATCGCTGTCGAACTTGAAATGTAGGGTGCACTGACGGCTCAGGCCACGCGCACGGGCAAACGTCTGCCAACCGTGGGCCAGGGACAGGCTCCCGGCCGCGGAGACCTCCAGTGAGACCCATGAGGCCCGGCTGCAGCAGCCGTCGGCCTAGAGCCAGAGGCCGCCCGGAGCGCCGGCCGGGAGCTCGCCAAGGAGGAAGCAAGGAAGTGGAAGCCGGGTGCTAGTCGGCCCCGCCGACCACACGACGAACTCCGGCAGCACTTCAGCAGCGCGAAAGCGCGGCCTAGGGGGACGCGCAGCCGGAGCGTGCCCCCCGGCCGCAGCAATCCACCCGTCGCTGTGTTGAAGATCGCCCCCACGGCCGCGGGGAGCCACCATGGTGGCCACAGGATGTTTGCGAGGGCGCCCTCAGCTGCGCTTGGGTGGGGTAGAGGCGAGCTCAACCTGGCGAGCCTTCCCCTTCTCTGCGGCCGAGAACCTCCTCAACGGGGCCATGAAGAGAAAGGAGAAGCAAGGGGGGATGAACTGGAAGGGCGCACGCTGTTCCGTACTTATGGCCGGCGAAGGCCAACCTCCTACCTCCATGATTGCAGGTAATCATGACCCACTTTGCATGCAGGGACTTGTCCAATCCGTGCAGTTGCCGAGGCGCCATGGGGAAGTGGAGGCGCCCACGTCCAATCAACCGCCACGCGGCGCCCAAGGCCGCAGGCTGTTAGGGCCCGCGGCGCTTCGCTCTTGCCCTTCCGCCTCCCTGCACGGCCAAGTCCGGGCGCGCCTTGGGCCCGGGGGCTACTGTCGGCATTCTGGAAATGGGGGTCCCCAGACTTGCCTGCCTGCGGCCTGCGGCGTGGCTCAAAGGGGGGCCCAGCGCAGCCCATCTTCACCAACACAAACCCAAGACCCTCGCGAGGGGCCAAGCCTCGCAGCGCGAACGATGCGGAGCTTCCTCAGGCGCGGCCTCATCAGGCTGGCTCACGAGGAGGCGGAGAGATCAAGGCGGGGTACCTCACGAGGTGCCCGTGACGCAAGCCATGACGACCGGGGGCGCCAGGCGGGTGCCAGCCCGCGCAGTGTCCTCCCTTCCTCTTTGGTGCAAAGGGGGCAAGCGCAGCCGCGGAGTACCGAGGCATCAGGCAAAGGTTGCCATTTCGGTGCAACGAGACCAAGACCAGGAGGACTACGAGACGGAGGTCACCGTGGAGCCCAAGACGGCGTCATCACCAGAGCTTTGCGTAGGCGAAGACTACTTTTGTCAGGATAGCTGATACTAGTTGTCCCCCTTCAAATTAGCCCGCCATTGTTGGCTCCCTTCCCGCTCGATATTTGGGAAGAGGACCAGGGCCTCTATAAATAGGACCAGCCACCCACAGAGCAAAGAGGGCCGGGGGGTTGGAAGGATAGAGAAGATCAGGTAGAGAGAGAGAGAAGGGTGACTGAGCTCCTCCCAGCAGTTCATCGCCCCAGCCAAGAACAGACCCTCGCGAGGCTGTTCTTCCTTGTATTGTTCATCATCATCAGCCCAAGAGGCAATCCACCACACCAGACACTGGAGTAGGGTATTACACCATAACGGTGGCCCGAACCAGTATAAACCTTGCGTCTCTTGTGCTGTCCTTTCCTTAGTTTAGATCCTAACAAGGCGGAGGAGTGCAGGTAGGTAGGAGGCGAAATCTCCGCGCGCACCCCAGTGTTTGAACCTCAAGGGTCTGCCGGAACCCGAAATCCGACAGCAGCAGCCTCATCCTGCTCAATCTGCCTGATAACAACTTTTGCACTTTCTTCATATGGCTTGCAGCAAGAGTCTTGCATACTTTTGAAATGCTTCATGTTGTTGAACAGACGAACCGAGCTCTGAACTAGATCAGCAGCACCGTCACGCATATCACCAATTAAAATTCTCTCCATCTCGATATAGTCCACTGTTTCCTCAGCGTTAAATTGATGACCTTCAGGAAGGATACCACTAATACAGCTCATACGCTCAACTGTCCTTGGGACCTTTTGCAGCTCAGAACACACATTTCTAAAAATATCCTCAGCGCGCTCCAACGCAGAAACAGCAACATCAATACCAAAACCATGTCTCTGCGAAGTACTAGCATTACTAGGGCCAGGGGAACATAACCAGCACCCTCAACACCACGATCACCTCTCAACTCATCGTGCAGAGATGAAGACTTGGGAACCTGAGACGACGGCATCTCCAGGACTGGCCGTTTATACTGTCGGAAAAAAACAACCTCCTCTTGAGTTTTCCACTACAAAACAAGGGAAAAAATAGTTAATTAAGCAATGCAACACACAAGGGAAAAATAAAAACATGATATTAACAAATTTAAATCAACAGGACTATCAATCTTTAGCTGTCAGTGCCAATTTATTAGTATTTACCGACATGACAATTTAGCAAAGATATTCAGTTCAACCACACATGAAACAACAGTACTAAAAATCGTACCTAAACCTCACAAAGATTAAGAAACAACAGTACTCTGCGGGACACATGTTCACTCCAGCAGAAAAAAGCTATACCTAAATAAAAAAAGGTCTGCAAGACACGAAAGAAATAAAAACTCACCAGAAGCTTCCCAAACACCCAAGTCTTTGGATCTGCATTGCCTTTTTTATCAAATCTGCATCAACCAGATCAGAAAGCTTGATAAGATCCATGAAACATATGCGGGGGACTCGCATGTCAGGCTCCGTAGTCTTGCCACGGATAAGGCAGTCAAGGTACATTAGTACAGGCCCTATAGCATAGCCTGTGATTGCCTTCCCCATCATAACACCATCTTGGTACCTGACAACAGCCCTTCTAAGCTCATCAACCATCAGCTGACAATAATCCATATTAGCCATGTCCTCAAAGACAAGACCCTCAAACATTGTTGCCTCTCTGGAAACACGCGGGGCGGCACCAGGAAACACAACCTTCATAAACACAATAATGAAGAACACTTTCAGAGCAAGGTCATCTTTGCTAGGATCCTTGACGAGCACCTTGAGCTTATTCCTCAAATCCTTTGTCTTGATATCTATGTTCCTGCTAATGTCAAGCTCCGATCTTAACTTCATCAGAGCGTCGTCATATCCATCCTCTGACGGCCTTGGCGGAGAACGACCACCACGAGGGAACCCAAATAATTGTTGTATACCATCGCTAGTGATGCGAAGCTTCTTATTAGCCTCACCCATGTCAAGAGTCATCGTATCAGGATCTATCCTCAGGTACAAAACTCCCATCAGAGGGCGGGAAATGTTAGACTTCACCCTCCAATTGAAGATAGAACCAAAACCAGTTGCACGAACCCTAGCCACATGCCGACTCTCAAGCAATTTAGCACAAGCTTCAACCTCTCCCAACGAACATCGCACAGTCAAGTTCAATTTCCGTTGGTGACCTTCATCCAAGGCAACTTTTCCGGCATTGCGTCCCACCGGCTTGACCGGACTCATAACGCTAACAGGCTGTAAAATGAAAATAAAGAAGCCACACCTTATATAAATGAATATAAAAAACAAAAACAAGCATATGAAGGCAAGTAGAAAAAAAGAAAAGATTGCACAAGTTCAACTATTGAAACAACATAAGTACCAGCCTCGATTGATGCAAACAATGACCAGCCTCCCCTGGCCAGCATAAAAGCCCAGACACAATTAAATAATTGCATGTACAACTAGTCAGTCACATACAGTACAAAAGACGTACCACTGCAAATTCATCTTCAGAATCAACTTCGATATCATCTTCTTCAGATACAATATCTTCAGCTTCGACACGAGCACGCTTCTTCACACCTTTGTTCACCTTCGCAGGATGAACTTTACGCTTATTATTTTCTTTCAACAAAGAGCGCTCTCGAATAGGAGAAGAAGAAGGCTTCTTGTTTGTGAAAACCTGTGGACTACGATGAACAGGGGAGCCACCAAGTTTGCTTGGACCAATCTTCACAGCAGCACTATACCCATCAGCTTTGCTATTACCAGGTTGGGAACCAGCTTTCACACGTGGACTACGCCTCTGTGTGCCATCAGGATTTCGATCTAACATCTTCCTCTTCAAAACAGCTTTCTTCTCCTTAACTGCATCACGAGTAAACACTTGCGTCAAACGAGTTTGCAATAGGTTTGTCTTCACAGGCATGTCACTTCCATGAGATCCAGCATCAACAGTTGAAAAGGCCGCGTCACCACCTTCATCATCTACGCCTTCAGGAGCTTGAGCAACATCCCGATCACTTCGTTGAACACAGGCAGCCTTTTGACGCCGTTCCAACTCCTTTCTCCTCTGGAAATCACACTTCTTCTTTCTTATCCTTTCATCCTCGAGCTGTAACTGCATAGGAACATCCTCAGCCTGAGTAACAGGCTTAGTGCCATCAACACTCTGTGACTGAGTAACAGACAACTGCAAGCTGCCATCAACATCATCAACGTTAAGAGAATACATTCCATCATTTATATCCTTGACAACATCAGCAATGTCCTCAGCAGCACCATGGCTGTCATTAACTGCATAAACCAACAAACATAAGCATGCACGTATAAGATCAAAACAAAATCAACATTGTAGAGACAAGATAAATAAAGAGCATAGCATCAGACACAAACAAAAGGAACAACTGATGTAGCTAAGCATATTAATGTATTCAAGGCTGATAAAAAAATAGCAAATATAAGGGAAACACCAGCAACATCCGCAAGTTCTTCTAACGGATTTGGTGTCTCAAAAATAACATTCACAAGATCTTGAAAGCGTTCTGATTTTTCAGAATCAGGAGGCACCGGCACTCCAACATCTGCAACAACATCATAATTAGCAAAAAAGTACATGAACAAGCATTCAGTTCAACTATATGAACACTACAAGTACACCCAATAAAACAATATGAACCCACCACTGACGCAACAAAACTTAAGAATGAAAACTCTTTCAACATCATACCAGTTCTTCTCTGACTACTACAACCTATTCAAATGCCAGGACAACAGTTCAAACTATAGAAGGTGATCAGTACTACAACATGTTTGCAGGTCACCTCAACCACCAAACCTATACACACCACACAATCCAGGGCAAATTTAATAGCTATGAAAAAACATACAACTTATAAAGTCGATACGACCACACCTATACATCCTAAAAAACAGATCTGTTAAAACATCATCCAAATTACAAGGAAAAATCACCTGCATTAAACTTGTCCGGACTGGATGATGTACCCATTGAGATCTACAGACCTAAAATCTGCCAAACCAGATCTGCAAGACACATGAACAAAAATTAGGGCTCTGACCTATTTCAGAAAAAGAAGCATGCCATACAAAGCAAAACTCTTACAAGCAAACACAAAATCCGCCACGGAATCTAATATCACTGTCGCCAACCACTCGTTCAAGAGCAAAGGAACCCTAGCGAATCCAGCCTAAAACAGCAAAGAGAGCAAGAGCTAAGAAATAGAGGGAAAATCTGTACATAAGAGGACGCAGGGGAAGTCAATCGCACAGCAAAAGGATCAAACAGAGCACCCAGACCTCCAATCCTGGGGTTCCACCCGCCGGCCGATGCTCCCGCGGCGAAACAGGAGAAGCAACTTCTCTGCAAGAAGAGGGGAACGAAGAAGGAATCAATTTGGAGAGGGGAGTGGAGCAGAACGGGGGAGAGCGGAGGTTAAAAGGTGAGTGGGAGAAAACCGATGGCTAAAGCCCAGAACCGTGGCGAAGCCCACTATCTCTGGGCAGTTACCAAAAATAATAGCAAAAATTAAACACAATAAAAAAATAAATACAATAAAAAATTAATATAGAGGGAGAAAACAAACAACTAAAGTACAGATAATAACTCACAACAGTACAATAAAAATTATCAAAAAGTACAAATGAAATAATAATTCATAACGGTGCTGGTTTTTCAACCAAAAAATAAAGATAAGATAACGGGCGCAAATACTATGCCCCCCGGTGCACTGCGATGCGTGAGCAAGTCCATACAAGGATGATGCGTCGATCCAACTATGCCCCTCCGTGCGATACGGTGCGGGGGCAAGTCATCTTACGGACTCGCCTCTGCATGCGACGTCGCGGCACGCCGCGTCGTCGCCTGCTACAGCTCGTTCCTGGCTCGGCCTCGCTGGGATGGGGGAGGGGGGTCCCGACCCCCCCTCCCCCCCCGGCTCGGCCTCGCGCTAACGCGGCAGTGCGCTCGTTTGACAGGCGTAGTGCGGTTATTTTGTCCCCCCCCCCCACACGCACCCACACACCCCCTAAAAAAGATAGATAATGGGGGCAAGTCCATACAAGGAAGATGTGTCAGTACAACTATGCACCGAGGGGCAGTGCGGTTATTCTGTCCCCCCCCCACACACACGCACCCACACACCCCTAAGATAGATAATGGGGGCAAGTCATGTTATGGACTCGCCTCCGCATGCGACGCCGCGGCACACCGCGTCGTCGCCTGCTACGGCTCGTTCCTGGCTCGGCCTCGCCGGGATGGGGGAGGGGGTCCCGACCCCCCCTCCCCCCCCCCGGCTCAGCCTCGCGCTAACGTGGTAGTGCGCTCGTTTGACAGACGCAATGCGGTTATTCTGTCCCCCCCCCCCACACACACACACGCACCCACACCCCCCTAAAAAGATAGATAATGGGGGCAAGGCCATACAAGGAAGATGTGTCAGTACAACTATGCACCGAGGGGAGTGCAGTTATTCTGTTCCCCCCCCCACACACACACACGCACCCACACACCCCTAAGATAGATAATGGGGGCAAGTCATGTTACGGACTCTCCTCCGCATGCGACGCCGCGGCACGCCACGTCGTCGCCTGCTATGGCTTGTTCCTGGCTCGGCCTCGCCGGGATGGGGGAGGGGGGTCCCGACCCCCCTTCCCCCCCCCCCCCCGACTCGGCCTCGCGCTAACGCGGCAGTGCGCTCGTTTGACAGGCGTAGTGCGGTTATTCTGTTCCCTCCCCCACACGCACCCACACACCCCCTAAAAAAGATAGATAATGGGGGCAAGTCCATACAAGGAAGATGTGTCAGTACAACTATGCACCGAGGGGCAGTGCGGTTATTCTGTCCCCCCCACACACACACGCACCCACACACCCCTAAGATAGATAATGGGGGCAAGTCATGTTACGGACTCGCATCCGCATGCGACGCCGCGGCACGCCGCGTCGTTGCCTGCTACGGCTCGTTCCTGGATCGGCCTCGCCGGGATGGGGGAGGGGGGTCCCGACCCCCCTCCCCCCCGGCTCGGCCTCGCGCTAACGCGGCAGTGCGCTCGTTTGACAGGCGCAGTGCGGTTATTCTGTCCTCCCCCCCACACGCACCCACACACCCCCTAAAAAAGATAGATAATGGGGGCAAGTCCATACAAGGAAGATGTGTCAGTACAACTATGCACCGAGGGGCAGTGCGGTTATTCTGTCCCCCCCCCCACACGCACCCACACACCCCTAAGATAGATAATGGGGGCAAGTCATGTTACGGACTCGCCTCCGCATGCGACGCCGCGGCACACCGCGTCGTCGCCTGCTATGGCTCGTTCCTAGAAAAAAACTCACAAGAACTAGAACAAAAAAGTATCAGTCCAATTTACTGGTGGAATCAAGTACTAGATTCTAAAAAAAATTGACGCCAAAACGATCATAAAAAGTATCAGTCCAATTTACAGGTGGAGTCAAGTACTACATTCGAACAAAAACAACAAAAAATTGACCGCCCAAGGACAGGCCCAGGCCCTGACGCTGCTAGATAACTTGAACTCGAGCCCATAGGCGAATCCCTAGTAGTCCGCACAACGCAGGGCCCCACCGATCAGGGCCCACAGGTCAAAGAGAGAGAGCGAGCGCCATGTATAAGAGCTCTGGTAAGTTTTCAGAGGAGTTCGACTGGTGTGCCTCGCCTGCGCTTATAAACTGGTCTACAACCCCCTCGACTAGCGAGGTGGGACTAAACCCATAGCGCATGCGCACGCCGCGCTGCACAGCCGCGCGGAAGAGCTATCTGGGCCGAAAACAATGACTCAGCCAGATGGCCCAACTCAGTACTTCGCCCCATTACAAAATTCCAGCCGATCACACACGACAAAAAAAATTCAGATATTTAAAAAAAACTCACAAGAAATGAGTTCAAAAACAAAAAATGTAAAAAGTTCAAACACATCTTAACTGTAATAACTAAAAAAATAGAAATACATATGTTTTTTTTGGAAAATTAAACGTAGAATTTGTAAATAAAAATTTCAGAAGCAAAATTATAAAAAGTTCAACTACTACAATTCATAAGGTTCAAGTAAAAAATACTGTGCAGCAAAAGATGAAAATCTTTTAATTCTAAACAATACTAGAAATATCATTATTTAACTGTTTAAAAAATGTGATCCAAAATTCATCTCAAAACATAGGAAAAAATGTTATACAATAAAAAATTTGATTGGTAATTGACAACCTAAAATAGTTCAGTACTATCATTAATAGAATGTAAGTTCAGCAATCTAGAAACCAAAAAAGGGGGTTCTACAAACATCATCAATGTATAGTTCCTTCTCCGAGCTATGTACATGAAAAATATACCAGTCAAAACAAAGGATGCCCATCAGTTCAACTATAGAATTGATCAAGTACTAATATAAAGAAATATATAAATAAAGCAGTTATTCTTGAGCAAAAACAGATAGGAAAAATTATACAAGCCATGCAGCTTTTGACCACAAATCAGTTCAACTTAAGATAAAACATCAGTTCAAAAACTACACATTTCAAAAACATATGCAGATAAAACAACACATTCAGAGGGGAGACAGTTCAATTCATTTATTCATTTCAAACATCTGCTCCCTCACAACACAAATCTTAAAAACATAACATTCACTACTTCAATCATAACGATCAAAGAAATGACGCCATTTAGCCCTAGTGGATGGATGTGGAGCCGTGGCTGCTCTAGCCCTAGCCCAACTGATGATCTGAACATGGTTCCTTCCCCTGCCCTCTGGGAAAAGAAGCTCCAGTTCATTGGAGTTGCAGGTATCCATCACCTTGCGCGCAAGGAGTCTGTTGAACACTGCATCCACTTCCTCCTTGGCAGCAGGTTGTGCCATCTGCTTGCGCCTCCGCCTCCTCCTCCTCCTCTGCTCCACTGCTGCAGCCCTCGCGTCGACGGCTTCCCCCTCCTCCTGGGTTACCTCTCCCAACTTAGGATCCATTCTGGCTTTTCTCTTTGGTTGCAGCTGGTGGAACAAAAGTGACAGAGGGCTCGGCCTTTATACTCAAAGTGCAGAGGGTATGGGGGGTAGGCAGCCAGTACAAGAAACTTGCTCCAATGTCAACTCACAGTAATTGCAAGCTTTGACGTTGAGCAGTCCAACTACAAATACGGCGGCAGTAATTCAAAACAACACTGAAAAACACACAACTTAATTGCGCAAATTTGACCAGATTACAAGAAATCGTAGGCTTCAGTCAGCCACCAAACACCACCTCGGCGAACGACCAATTCCTAGTCTACCGGACACGTTTGAGCTAACGGCCACGCCATTACACGGGAACAAACACTGCAACACTAGCTACTACATGCAGAAAACATAGACTATGAGCATGTACAAGAACGACTCCTGGTGCATTCTTATTCTGACGAAACTGAATAAATCGACACTTAGCTTAACTGAAAAAGGAAGTAGCATGATTCTCTGTCTAACAGCAGCGGCTGTGGCACTGGCAGTAGCAGCGGAAGCAATAGGGGCCACGGCAGGGCGGTCGCAGGCGCGCACAACAGCAGAAGGCATGGGTTTGCACGCATGTGTAGGCGGGTGTGGTCGGAGCAGGCACGATGGGGCGACGCGAGACAGGCAGAGGGCGCGGGCTGGACGAGCCGGCTGTGGGAGTGCGCGTAGGGCGCGACCAGAGGAGCACGGGCACGGTGCAGTGAGCGCAGGGAACGGGTCAATGGGCGTGGCCGGCGCACGATCACGTCGGCGACGATCTACGACTACCAAAGCAGAGCACGAGGAGAGAGGGAGGATGCGGGGCTCACTGTCATTGCAGAGAAGGCCCAGGGACGACTTGAGACGGCCGGAGTCAACGACTGCGGTTGGAGGTCGGGGACAAGGACGACATGCGACGGGGCGGGGCCGATTAGGTGACAACGACGAGAAGCGCACGGCGACTGGGACGAACGCACGACGATGAGGAGCAACGAATGGCCCGCAGCATCGCGCCGGAGAACGCCCGGAAGCTCCACGTTGCATCCCCTGTCTCCGCCGTCGTACACACAGGAAGATCGGTTCAAGTAGAAAACCTCGTCAGTCCAACCTGTACACCACATCAGTTCATGAAGGGTAACAAAATAGCCCAGATACATACATATATATATATATGGACAAGGCATTACTTACCTTTGTTCTCCTCGAGCTGCCTCTTGGCAAGACCGAGCTCTTTCTCGGACCGCTCGAGGTTCTGCCTCAGTGCAGCGACCTCCGCAGTCAGTGCGGCAGAGGTCAGCAGTGAAGCCTGCATACGCATACAGACATACTTATATTAGACTCCTGTAGATATTATTTGATCCTCTATTCGGCTTTTCTTTGTGAACACCAAATAGAGCATCAGGGGCTACTCTCTATGCGGTAATATTTTCCTATATTTTAAATATTTACCTCAAAGCCTGTTAGAAGGCTGGCACAGGCTTCAGTTAGTCCGCTCTTGGCGGACTGAACCTTCTTGATCACCGCACTCATAATAGTGCGGTGCTCTTCATCGATGGAAGCACCGCGAAGTGCTCCCAGCAGGTTGTCCGGTGCCTCTGGTTGGACAGAGGTCACCGGCACGGGCGGCTTGCCCCTCTTGGAAGGGGGCCGCCTACCGGAGTCTGGAACCACTGGAGGTTCCGGCGCGGCGTTCGGCTGGGGGCCGAACTTGGAGCCCTTGGGAGTCTTGCTCCCTTCGCGCCTGGAGTCCGGAAGGTCGCCTAGAGGCACCTCCAGGACTGTCTCCCCCCGGCTCGGTGCCCCTTGAGACAGTACCTCGACATCGTCCGTAGGGCGAGGAGAGGAGGCGGTTGGAAGTGTATCACTATCCATATCCGACGAGTCCAAGGAACCGTCCGATGAGGATATGTCGATACGGGCTCGGGGCGGACTGCATGATCATATTTGACGTTAGGAGAAGCAGTGCGATAAAAGTATGCTATGAGTTACTCTAGTATCCGAATACTTACGACTTCGCCAGGGGCTTGGTCCTGAGTAACCACTCGTCTTCGCCGTCGGCGACGGTGGTGGAACAGTCCGGAAGGAGAGTCCTTCCCTTCTTGG
Source organism: Triticum urartu (assembly GCF_056163025.1). NCBI lineage: Eukaryota > Viridiplantae > Streptophyta > Magnoliopsida > Poales > Poaceae > Triticum > Triticum urartu. The sequence continues at coordinate 178,737,466 of NC_141875.1, forward strand.
CCCCTTCGGCCTTCCCGGTTGGGGCGGCCTTCCTTTTCTTGTCTCCCCCGGCTGGAGGGGGAGAGTCTTCATCTTCCTCCTCCTTGTTTTCACAGGAGGAATGCGTCTTGGAGTTATCGGACGATGAGTTCGATACCACCTGGCGCCGGGAACCCTTTCGGGTTCCCTTGGCCTTCTTCTTGGTCTTCTCCGGCGCCTCATAAGGAGCTGGAGTCCGCATCTCCGTCAGGAGAGCGTCTGCAGGGTCTTCGGGCAGAGGGGCCGGACAGTTAATCTAATCCGATGTCTCCACCTAGTCCTGTCGAAGGCATGGGAGCTCAGACCCCGCACGCAGTTAAGCTACGGGAAATAAATACCCTACCAGATGTACAGAACTTACCGGATTCGCAGGGCGCTTCGCGCTTAGCCTGCGGTCCTCGATAAGAGAAGGAGGGACCTTGGCGCCCTTGAACAACACCTTCCAGACGTCCTTATGCATCGTGTCGAAGAGCTCGCGTAGAGTCTGGTGCTGGGTCGGGTCGAACTCCCATAAGTTGAAAGCCCGTTGTTGACACGTGAGGATCCAGCAGAAGAGCATGACCTGGACTATGTTGACAAGCTTAAGTTTCTTGCTTATCATGTTCCGGATACACTTCTGGAGTCCGTCCAGCTCCACGATGAACCCCAGGACAGGCCCTTCTCCTTCCAGGAAGTGAGCCACGTGGGGATTCCGGATCGAAACTCGGGGGCCGCCACCCAGTTGGTGTCACGCGGCTCGGTGATGTAGAACCACCCCGATTGCCACCCCTTTATGGTCTCCATGAAGGAGCCCTTGAGCCACGTAACGTTGGGCATTTTGCCCACCATGGCTCTGCCGCATTCCGCTTGTTGGCCGCCTACTACCTTCGGCTTGATATTGAAGGTCTTTAGCCACAGGCCGAAGTGGCACCGGATGCGGAGGAAAGCCTCGCACACAACGATGAACGCCGAGATGTTGAGGATGAAATTCAGGGCCAGATCATGAAAGTCCATCCCATAATAGAACATAAAGCCAGGGACGAATGGATGGAGGGGAAACCCCAGTCCGCGGACGAAGTGGGGGAGGAAAACCACCCTTTCGTGAGGTTCCGGGGTAGGGACGATCTGCCCCGCGGCTAGCAGCCGGTGCACGATATCTGCAGCTAAGTATCCGGCCCCACATAGTTTTTTGATGTGTCCCTCCATGACGGAGGAGACCATCCACTTGCCTCCCGCTCCGGACATGTTTGGAGAGAGTTGAGGAGAAGGACGTGGACTTGGGCGCTGGAGCTCGAGTGCGCAAGAATGGATGAGCAAGGAGGAAGAAGGCGTGGGTAGAAAAAGGTGAACCCTTATCCCTTTATAAGGGCGGACTAAACTATGCGCCCCCACTAGCCTGGTAAAACTCGCTTATCCCCCAAGCGCCGTAATTGATGACGCGGTTGGGTTACCCACGTCCGTATTGATGGGAATCCCGTAATAAGGGGACACGATCTCTGCTTCAACAAGACGTGACAAGGAAACCGCCTCGCGAAACACGCTGAGATAGGTTGTGAAAAACGATTCGAATAAAGACCTGGCTGTGGTGTGATGTCACGCTATGGGGTACATCAGCAGATTAGATTTGTGGAAATATTATTCTCTCTACGGTGGTATGTGGAACTTATTTTGCAGGGTCGGACACTATCCTTGTATTCAAACTCTTCCATGGTGTATTCGGAGGAGGAACCCGCCTTGAAATGCCGAAGACAACACTGTGCGTCGGACTCATCGTCATTGAAACCTGGTTCAGGGGCTACTGAGGGAGTCCCGGATTAGGGGGTCTCCGGACAGCCGGACTATATCCTTTGGTCGGACTGTTGGACTATGAAGATACAAGATTTAAGACTTCGTCCCGTGTCCGGATGGGACTCTACTTGGCGTGGAAGGCAAGCTAGGAAATACGGATATGCATATCTCCTCCTTTGTAACCGACCTTGTGTAACCCTAGCCTCCTCCGGTGTCTATATAAACCGGAGGGTTTAGTCCGTAGGACAACAGACAATCATACCATAGGATAGCTTCTAGGGTTTAGCCTCTCTGATCTCATGGTAGATCTACTCTTGTACTACTCATATTATCAAGAATAATCAAGCAGGACGTAGGGTTTTACCTCCATCAAGAGGGCTCGAACCTGGGTAAAACATCATGTCCCCTGCCTCATGTTACCATCCGCCTTAGACGGACAGTTCGGGACCCCCTACCCGAGATCCGCCGGTTTTGACACCGAAAGTATTGCAATCCGGTTTTTATTGGCCCACTCTCTTCAAGGATGCTCGTAAGTTTGTTTTGTCTTGTGATGAATGTCAAAGAATTGGTAATATTAGTAGATGTCAAGAAATGCCTATGAATTGAACCATTTGGGGCTTTGATTATATGGGACCGTTTCCTTCCTCTAATGGGTACACACATATTTTAGTTGCCGTTGATTACGTTACTAAGTGGGTAGAAGCTATTCCAACTAGTAGTGCTGATCATAACACCTATATTAAGATGCTTAAAGAAGTTATTTTTCTGAGGTTTGGAGTCCCTAGATATTTAATGAATGATGGTGGTTCACATTTTATTCATGGTGCCTTTTGTAAAATGCTTGCTAAGTATGATGTTAATCATAGAATTGCATCTCCTTATCACCCACAGTCTAGTGGTCAAGTAGAACTAAGCAATAGAGAGCTTAAATTAATTTTGCAAAAGACTATTAATAGATCTAGAAAGAATTGGTCCAAGAAACATGATGATGCATTATGGGCCTATAGAACTGCATACAAAAATCCTATGGGTATGTCTCCGTATAAAATGGTTTATGGAAAGGCATGTCACTTACCTCTTGAACTAGAACATAAGGCATATTGGGCCATTAAAGAGCTCAATTATGATTTCAAACTTGCCGGTGAGAAGAGGCTTTTTGACATTAGCTCACTTGATGAATGGAGAACCCGGGCTTATGAGAATGCCAAACTATTTAAAGAAAAAGTTAAAAGATGGCATGACAAAAGGATACAAAAACGTGAGTTTAATGTAGGTGATTATGTATTGTCATACAACTCTCGTTTAAGATTTTTTGCAGGAAAACTCCTCTCTAAATGGGAAGGTCCTTACGTCATCGTGGAGGTCTATCGTTCCGGTGCCATAAAAATCAACAACTTCGAAGGCACAAATCCGAGGGTGGTGAACGGTCAAAATATCAAACATTATATCTCAGGTAATCCCATAAATGTTGAAACTAATGTTATTGAAACCGTAACCCGGGAGGAATACATAAGGGACACTTACCGGAACGTTTCAGACTTCGAAAAGGAATAGGTACGTGGTACGGTAAGTAAACCGACTCCAAAACAGTTATAATGGCAATTTTTCTCCGTTTTGGAATATTTAAGAAAATAGGAAAATAAGAAGTAGTCCGGAAAGGACACGAGGCTTCCACGAGGGTGGAGGGCACGGCCTACCCCCTGCCCCCCCCCCCCCCCCCCCCCGCCTCGTGGGCACCTCGTGTGCTCTCCGGACTCTGTTTTCTTACACGATACTTCTTTTGGTCGGTAAAAATTCACTATATAATATCTCGAAGGTTTTGACCACCGTATCACGCAAATATCCTCTGTCTTTGTTTCGAGTTGTTTCTGCTGCAGATTAGAGCAATATGTCATCCCAAGATTCGGAGGGAGAAAGCTATGTGGTTGATTACCTTGCAGATCATAAGGTCTACGGGGACTTGGAGCATTGTGGTTGGACCACGGAAGAAGAAGAAGACTATGAGCCTAAGGGAAAGGAGGAGACGAGCTCAGATGAAGATGAATTCCCATTACCTCAACCTAGGGACATGCATGTGGGGTTCAAAAAGTCAAGCCTCCCCAATAGAGCAAAGAAACCTAAGATCGAGTTTATCCATTTTCATCTCTTACAGGAGAACAAACAAGAACTATGCAAAAAGGTATTAAGCCTTGAGCGGGAGATCGAGGACCTAAGGGAGGAAAATTCTATCCTCAAGCACAAATTAAGGAAGAAGCACACACCATCAACAACTCCATCATCGCCATCCCCGAAGAAAGAGATATAAACACATGGGCATGGGCACCCCCCTTGGCAACTGCCAAGCTTGGGGAAGAGCCCCAGTATCGTATCACCATCACACTTTTATCTTTACCATTTTTCTTAGCTCGATCCTTTTGGTAATATCTTGATCTAGTAGAATAAAGTTTTAGTATGATCTAGTTTTGAGTTTTTGCTTTATGATCCTTCTATGAAATCGAGTCCATGAGCTATATATAATAAAGATTACTGTTGAGTTAAGGGCTTTATTATCTTGCTATGATCTTAAGGGAATAAAATAAAAGAGAAAGAATAAAAAGAATTAAAGAGATCATATGGGTCTTATGGAGAGTAACAACTTCACATAAAGAGTATGATGAATAAAAGTTGTTGAGAGTTGACAAACATACTTTTGGTCATCATTGCAATTAATAGGAAGTAATAAAGAAAGAGGTTTTCACATATAAATATACTATCTTGGACATCTTTTATGATTGTGAACACTCATTAAAATATGACATGCTAAAGAGTTGACGTTGGACAAGGAAGACAACGTAATGGGTTATGCGTTCTTACATCTGAAATAAATTATATTGTCATGGATCGTCCAACATGTTGAGCTTGCCTTTCCCTCTAATGCTAGCCAAATTCTTTGCACCAAGTAGAGATACTACTTGTGCTTCCAAATATCCTGAAACCTAGTTTTGCCATAAGAGTCCACCATATCTACCTATGGATTGAGTAAGATCCTACAAGTAAGTTGTCATCGTTGCAAGCAATAAAAATTGCTCTCTAAATATGTATGATTTATTAGTGCGGAGAAAATAAGCTTTATACGATCTTGTGATGTGGAAGAAATAAAAGCGACGGACTGCATAATAAAGGTCCATATCACAAGTGGCAATATAAAGTGACGTTCTTTTGCACTAAGATTTTGTGCATCCAACCATAAAAGCACATGAAAACCTCTGCTTCCCTCTGCGAAGGGCCTATCTTTCATTCTTGTCTTATACTTCATGCAAGAGTCACAGTGATCTTCACCTTTCCTTTTTACATTTTATCCTTTGGCAAGCACAATGTGTTGGAAAGATCCTGATATATATATATATATATCTAATTGGATGTATGTTTTCATGAGCTATTATTGTTGCCATTACCCTTGAGGTAAAAGGTTGGGAGGCAAAACTATAAGCCCCTATCTTTCTTTGTGTCGGGCTAAAACTTCATAACCATAAATATTGCGTGAGTGTTAGCAATTGTGAAAGACTAAATGATATTTGAGTATGTGGACTTGCTGAAAAGCTCTTATATTGAGTCTTTCCGATGTTATGATAAATTGCAATTGCTTCAATGACTGAGATTATAGTTTGTTAGTTTTCAATGAAGTTTATGATTCATACTTGAAATTGTGATTGAATTATTACTTTAGCATAAGAGATCATATGACAATATATGTATATGTTGTTGTTCTAAGAATGATCATGATGCCCTCATGTCCCTATTTTATTTTTATCGACACCTCTATCTCTAAACATGTGGACATATTTTTCGATTTCGGCTTTCGCTTGAGGACAAGCGAGGTCTAAGCTTGGGGGAGTTGATACGTCCATTTTGCATCATGCTTTTATATCGATATTTATTGCATTATGGGTTGTTATTACACAATATGTCACAATACTTATGCCTATTCTCTCTTATTTTACAAGGTTTACATGAAGAGGGAGAATGCCGGCAGCTGGAATTCTGGGCTGGAAGAGGAGCAAATATTAGAGACCTATTCTGCACAACTCCAAAAGTACTGAAACTTCACGGGAGCATGTTTCGGAATATATAAAAAATATTGGGTGAAAGAAGTACCAGAGGGGGGCCACCCACCGTCCACGAGGGTGGGGGCGCCCTACCCCCCTGGGCGCGCCCCCTGCCTCGTGGGTCCCCTGGCAGCCCTCTGATGCCCATCTTTGGCTATATGGAGTCTTTCGTCGAGGAAAAAAATCATAAGCAAGCTCACGGGACGAAACTTCACCGCCACAAGGCGGAACCTTGGCGGAACCAATCTAGGGCTCCGGCAGAGCTATTCTGCCGGGGAAACTTCCCTCCGGGAGAGGGAAATCATCACCATCGTCATCACCATCGATCCTCTCATCGGTAGGGGGTCAATCTCCATCAACATATTCACCAGCACCATCTCATCTCAAACCCTAGTTCATCTCTTGTATCCAATCTTTGTCTCAAAACCTCAGATTGGTACCTGTGAATTGTTAGTAGTGTTGATTACTCTTTGTAGTTGATGCTAATTGGTTTATTCGGTGGAAGATCATATGTTCAGATCCTTTATGCATATTAATACCCCTCTGGTTATGAACATGAATATGATATGTGAGTAGTTACGTTTGTTCCTGAGGACATGGGAGAAGTCTTGCTATAAGTAGTCATGTGAATTTGGTATTCGTTCGATATTTTGATGAGATGTATGTTGTCTCTCCTCCAGTGGTGTCATGTGAACGTCGACTACATGACACTTCACAATTGCTTGGGCCTAGAGGAAGGCATTGGGAACTAATAAGTAGATGATGGGTTGCTAGAGTGACAGAAGCTTAAACCCTAGTTTGTGAGTTGCTTCGTAAGGGGCTGATTTGGACCCATATGTTTCATGCTATGGTTATGTTTAGCTTAATACTTCTTTTGTAGTTGCGGATGCTTGCAATAAGGGTTAATCATAAGTGAGATGCTTGTCCAAGGAAGGACAGTACCCAAGCACCGGTCCACCCACATATCAAATTATCAAAGTACCGAACGTGAATAATATGAACGTGATGAAAACTAGCTTGAGGATAATTCCCATGTGTCCTCAGGAGCGCTTTCCTTTATATAAGAGTTTGTCCAGGCTTATCCTTAGCTGCAAAAAGGATTGGGCCATACTTCTACACCTTATTTAATTTTATTACTTGTTATTCATTACAAATTACCTTATCCCAAAACTATCTGTTACCGATAATTTCAGGGCTTGCAGAGAATACCTTGCTGAAAACCGCTTAACATTTCCTTTTGCTCCTCGTTGGGTTCGACACTCTTACTTATCGAAAAGGCTATGATATATCCCCTACACTTATGGGTCATCAATCACATCATTCTCTAATGATGTGATCCCGTTCATCAAATGACAAATCATGTCTATGGCTAGGAAACTTAACCATCTTTGATTAACGAGCTAGTCAAGTAGAGGCATACTAGTGACACTCTGTTTGTCTATGTATTCACACATGTACTAAGTTTCCGGTTAATACAATTCTAGCATGAATAATAAACATTTATCATGATATAGGAAATATAAATAACAACTTTATTATTGCATCTAGGGCATATTTCCTTCAGTCTCCCACTTGCACTAGAGTCAATAATCTAGTTCACATCGTCATGTGATTTCACACCAATAGTTCACATCTTTATGTGATTAGTTCACATCTTCATGTGACTAATACCCAAAGGGTTTACTAAGTCAATAATCTAGTTCACATCGCAATGTGATTAACACCCAAAGAGTGATCATGTTTTGCTTATGAGAGAAGTTTAGTCTACGGGTCTGCAACATTCAGATCTGTATGTATTTTACAAATTTCTATGTCTACAATACTCTGCGTGGAGCTACTTTAGCTAATTTCTCCCACTTTCAATATGTATCTAGATCGAGACTTAGAGTCATCTAGATCGATATCAAAAGCTTGCATCGACGTAACTCTTTACGATGAACTCTTTTATCACCTCCATAACCGAGAAATATTTCCTTAGTCCTCTAAGGATAATTCTGACCGCTGTCCAGTGATCTACTCCTAGATCACTATTATACTCCCTTGCCAAACTCATGCTAAGGTATACAATAGGTCTGGTACAGCATAGCATACTTTATAGAACCTATGATTGAGGCATAGAGAATGACTTTTCATTCTCTTTCTATTTTCTGTCATGGTCGGGTTTTGAGTCTTTACTCAACTTCACACCTTGCAACACAGGCAAGAACTCCTTCTTTGACTGGTCCATTTTGAACTCCTTCAAAATCTTGTCAAGGTATGTACTCATTGAAAAAACTTATCAAGCATCTTGCTCAATATGTAAGCAGCTTTACCAAGGTCTTTCTTTGAAAACTCCTTTCAAACACTCCTTTATGCTTTCCAGAAAATTCCACATCATTTTCGATCAACAATATGTCATTCACATATACTTATCAGATAGGCTGTAGTGCTCCCACTCACTTTCTTGTAAATACAGGCTTCACCACAAGTCTGTATAAAACTATATGCTTTGATCAACTCATCAAAGCGTATATTCCAAATCTGAGGTGCTTGCACCAGTCCATAGATGGATCGCTGGAGCTTGCACACTTCGTTAGCATCTTTAGGATTGACAAAACCTTCTGGTTGCATCATATACAACCCTTCTTTAAAAAATCCATTAAGGAATGTAGTTTTGATATCCATTTGCCAAATTTCATAAAATGCGGCAGCTGCTAACATGATTCGGACAGACTTTTAAGCATCGATACGAGTGAGAAAATCTCATCATAGTCAACACCTTGAACTTGTCGAAAACCTTTTGCGACAATTTGAGCTTTGTAGATAGTAACACTACTATCAGCGTTCGCCTTCCTCTTGAATATCCATTTATTCTGAATGGCTCACCAATCAACGGGCAAGTCAATCAAAGTCCATACTTTGTTCTCATACATGGATCCCATCTCAGATTTCATGGCCTTAAGCCATTTCGTGGAATCTGGGCTCATCATCGCTTCCTCATAGTTAGTAGGTTCGTCATGGTCTAGTAACATGACTTCCAGAACAGGATTACCGTACCACTCTAGTGCGGAATGTACTCTGGTTGACCTATGAGGTTTGGTAGTAACTTGATATGAAGTTTTATGATCATCATCATTAACTTCCTCACTATTTTGTGTAGGTATCACTGGAACTGATTTTTGTGATGAACTACTTTCCAATTCGGGATAAGGTACAATTACCTCATCAAGTTCTACTTTCCTCCCACTCACTTCTTTCGAGAGAAACTCCTTCTCTAGAAAGGATCCACTCTTAGCAACAAAGATCTTGCCTTCGGATCTATGATAGAAGGTGTACCCAACAGTTTCTTTTGGGTATCCTATGAAGACGCACTTCTCCGATTTGGGTTTGAGCTTATCAGGCTGAAACTTTTTCACATAAGCATCGCAACCCCAAACTTTAAGAAACGACAGCTTAGGTTTCTTGCTAAACCACAGTTCATACAGTGCCCTATTTAACATGAATGCAGCTGTCTCTAATGCATAAACGATAGTGGTAAATAGGTAAGAGACATCATAGATCGCACCATATCTAATAAAGTACGGTTATGACGTTCGGACACATGATTACGCTGTGGTGTTCCAGGTGGCGTGAGTTGCGAAACTATTCGACATTGTTTCAACTGAAGGCCAAACTCGTAACTCAAATATTTCGTCTCCGTGATCAGATCATAGAAACTTTATTTTCTTGTTACGATGATTCTCCACTTCACTATAAAATTCTTTGAACTTTTTAAACGTTTCAGACTTGTGTTTCATTAAGTAGATATACTCATATCTTCTCAAATCATCCGTGAAGATCAGAAAATAACGATACCCGCCGCAAGCCTCACTACTCATTGGATCGCATACATTAGTATGTACTATTTCTAATAAGTTTGTTTCTCGCTCCATTGTACCGGTGAACGGAGTCTTAGTCATCTTGCCCATGAGGCATGGTTCGCAAGCATCAAGTGATTCATAATCAAGTGATTCCAAAAGTCCATCGGCATGGAGTTTCTTCATGTGCTTTACACCAATATGACCTAAACTCTAGTGCCACAAATATGTTGCACTATCATTATTAACTTTGCATCTTTTGGCTTCAATATTATGAATATGTGTATCATTACGATCGAGATTCAATAAACCATTCACCTTGGGTGTATGACCACAGTAGGTTTTATTCATGTAAATAGAATAACAACTATTCTTTGACTTAAATGAATAATCGTATTGCAATAAACATGATCCAGTCATATTATGCTCAACGCAAACACCAAATAACATTTATTTTAGGTTCAACACTAATCCTGAAGGTAAAGGGAGCGTGCGATGTTGATCTTATCAACCTTGGAATCACTTCCAACACATCGTCACCTTGCTCTCAACTATTCTTTGTTCATTTTGTAACTCCTGTTTCAAGTTACTAATCATAGCAACTGAACCAGTATCAAATACCTAGGGGTTACTATGAACACTAGTGAAGTACACATCAATAACATGTATATCATATGTACTTTTGTTCACTTTGCCATCCTTCTTATCCGCCAAGTATTTGGGGTAGTTCCGCTTCCAGTGACCATTCCCTTTGCAGTAGAAGCACTCAGTTTCAGGCTTAGGTCTAGCTTTAGGCTTCTTCACGGGAGTGGCAACTTGCTTGCCATTCTTCTTGAAGTTCCCTTTCTTTCCCTTGCCCTTTTACTTGAAACTAGTGGTCTTGTCAACCATCAATACTTGATGCTTTTTCTTGATTTCTACCTTCGCCAATTTCAGCATTGCGAAGAGTTTGGGAATCGTTTCCGTTATCCCTTGCATATTATAGTTCATCACGAAGTTCCAGTAACTTGGTGATAGTTGAAGGAAATATGCCCTAGAGGCAATAATAAAGTTGTTATTTATATTTCCTTATATCATGATAAATGTTTATTATTCATGCTAGAATTGTATTAGCGGAAACTTAGTACATGTGTGAATACATAGACAAACAAAGTGTCACTAGTATGCCTCTACTTGACTAGCTCGTTGAAGCAAAGATGGTTAAGTTTCCTAACCATAGACATGAGTTGTCATTTTATTAACGGGATCACATCATTAGAGAATGATGTGATTGACTTGACCCATTCTGTTAGCTTAGATTTGATTGTTTAGTATGTTGCTATTGCTTTCTTCATGACTTATACATGTTCCTATGACTATGAGATTATGCAACTCCCGAATACCGGAGGAACACTTTGTGTGCTACCAAACGTCACAACGTAATTGGGTGATTATAAAGGTGCTCTACAGTGTCTTTGATGGTACTTGTTGAGTTGGCATATATCAAGATTAGGATTTGTCACTCCGATTGTCGGAGAGGTATCTCTGGGCCCTCTCGGTAATGCACATCACTATAAGCCTTGCAAGAAATGCAACTAATGAGTTAGTTGCGAGATGATGTATTACGGAACGAGTAAAGAGACTTGCCGGTAACGAGATTGAACTAGGTATTGAGATACTGACGATCGAATCTCGGGCAAGTAACATACCGATGACAAAGGGAACAACGTATGTTGTTATTCGGTTTGACCGATAAAGATCTTCGTAGAATATGTAGGAACCAATATGAGCATCCAGGTTCCGCTATTGGTTATTGACCGGAGATGAGTCTCGGTCATGTCTACATAGTTCTCGAACCCGTAGGGTCCGCACGCTTAACGTTCAGTGACGATCGGTATTATGAGTTTTTGTGTTTTGATGTACTGAAGGTAGTTTGGAGTCCCGGATGTGATCACGGAAATGACGAGGAGTCTCGAAATGGTCGAGACATAAAGATTGATATATTGGACGGCTACATTCGGACACCGGATGGTTTTCGGGTGATCTCGGAGAAAAGCAGAGTGCCGGAGGGGTTACCGGAACCCCCCGGGGACTAATGGGCCTTAATGGGCCCTAGTGGAGAGAGAGAGGGGCCGGCCAGGGCAGGCCGCGCGCCCCCTCACCTTGAGTCCAAATAGGACAAGGAAGGGGGTGGCGCCGCCCATGCCTTTCCCCTCTCCCACTCCTTCCTTCCCCCTCCTAGTGGGACTAGGAAAGGGGAGTCCTACTCCCACTAGGAGGAGGACTCCTCTGTTGGGGAGCATAGCAGAAATTCAAAATTTTCTACGCATCACCAAGATCAATCTATGGAGTAATCTAGCAACGAGGGGAAGGAGAGTGCATCTACATACCCTTGTAGATCTCTAAGCGGAAGCGTTCAAGTGAACGAGGTTGATGGAGTCGTACTCGTCGTGATCCAAATCACCGATGATCCTAGTGCCGAACGGACGGCACCTCCGCGTTCAACACACGTACAGCCCGGTGACGTCTCATATGCCTTGATCCAGCAAGGGGAGAAGGAGAGGTTGGGGAAGACTCCATCCAGCAGCAGCACGACGGCGTGGTGGTGGTGGAGGAGCGCGGGACTCCAGCAGGGCTTCGCCAAGCACTACGAGAGACGAGGAGGAAGAGGGGTAGGGCTGCGCCACCAGGGGAAGGACTTCATGTGTTGGGCTGCCCCTTTGCCTCCACTATATATAGGGGGAGAGGGAGGGCTGCGCCCCCACCTAGGTTTTCCTCCCTAGGGGTGGCGGCAGCCCTAGATCACATCTAGGGTGGCGGCCACAAGGGGGAGGGGGGAGGCGCACCTGAGGTGGGCCGTAGGGCCCATCTGCCCTAGGGTTTGCCCCCCTCCCCTCTTGGAGGCGCCTTGGGCCTTGGTGGGAGGCGCCCCAGCCCACCTAGGGGCTGGTCCCTTCCCACTATTGGCCCATGTAGGCCTCCGGGGCTGGTGGCCCCACCTGGTGGACCCCCGGACCCCTCCGGTGGTCCCGGTACACTACCGGTGATGCCCGAAACACTTTCGGTGGCCAAAACCATACTTCCTATATATTAATCTTTACCTCCGGACCATTCCGGAACTCCTCGTGACGTCTGGGATCTCATCCGGGACTCCGAACAACATTCGGTAACCGCGTACATACTTTCCCTATAACCCTAGCGTCATCGAACCTTAAGTGTGTAGACCCTACGGGTTCGGGAGTCATGCAGACATGGCCGAGACAACTCTCCGGTCAATAACCAACAGCGGGATCTGGATACCCATGTTGGCTCCCACATGCTCCACGTTGATCTCATCGGATGAACCACGATGTCAAGGATTCAATCAATCCCGTATACAATTCCCTTTGTCTAGCAGTACGATACTTGCCCGAGATTCGATCGTCGGTATCCCGATACCTTGTTCAATCTTGTTACCGGCAAGTCTCTTTACTCGTTCCGTAACACATCATCCCGTGATCAACTCCTTGATCACATTGTGCACATTATGATGATGTCCTACCGAGTGGGCCCAGAGATACCTCTCCGTTTACACGGAGTGACAAATCCCAGTCTCGATTCGTGCCAACCCAACAGACACTTTCGGAGATACCTGTAGTGTACCTTTATAGCCACCCAGTTACGTTGTGACGTTTGGCACACCCAAAGCACTCCTACGGTATCCGGTAGTTGCACAATCTCATGGTCTAAGGAAATGATACTTGACATTAGAAAAGCTTTAGCAAACGAACTACACGATCTTGTGCTAGGCTTAGGATTGGGTCTTGTCCATCACATCATTCTCCTAATGATGTGATCCCGTTATCAACGACATCCAATGTCCATGGTCAGGAAACTGTAACCATCTATTGATCAACGAGCCAGTCAACTAGAGGCTTACTAGGGACATGGTGTTGTCTATGTATCCACACATGTATCTGAGTTTCCTATCAATACAATTCTAGCATGGGTAATAAACGACTATCATGAACAATGAAATATAATAATAACTACTTTAATATTTCCTCTAGGGCATATTTCCAACAGTCTCCCACTTGCACTAGAGTCAATAATCTAGTTCACATCGCCATGTGATTAACACTCACAGGTCACATCGCCATGTGACCAACATCCAAAGAGTTTACTAGACTTAATAATCTAGTTCACATCACTATGTGATTAACACTCAATGAGTTCTGGGTTTGATCATGTTATGCTTGTGAGAGAGGTTGTAGTCAACGGGTCTTGCCATATTCAGATCCCTATGTATTTCGCAAAACTTTATGTCATAGATGCTGCTACCACGTTCCACTTGGAGCTATTCCAAATTGTTGCTCCACTATACGTATCCGGTATCTCTACTTAGAGCTATCCGGATAGGTGTTAAGCTTGCATCGACGTAACTCTTTATGTCGAACTCTTTATCACCTCCATAACCGAGAAACATTTCCTTATTCCTCTAAGGATAATTTTGACTGCTATCTGGTGTTCCATTCCTAGATCACCTTTGTACCCTCTTGCCAGACATGTGGCAAGGCACACATCAGGTGCGGTACTCAGCATGGCATACCATATAGAGCCTATGACAAAAGCATAGGGGATGGCCTTCGTCCTTCCTCTTTCTTCTGCCGTGGTCAATCTTCGAGTCTTACTCAACTTCACACCTTACAACTCAGGTAAGAACCCCTTCTTTGACTGATCTATTTTGAACTCCTTCAAAAACGTGTTAAGGTGTGCGTTCTTTGAAAGTATCATTAGGCGTTTTGATCTATCTCTATAGATCTGGATGCCCAATTTGTAAGCAGCTTTATCCAGGTCTTCCTTTGAAAAACACTCTTCAAACAGCCGTTTATGCTTTCCAGAAATTCTACATTATTTCGAATCAGCAATATGTCATCCACATATACTTATCAGAAATGTTGTAGTGCTCCCACTCACTTTCTTGTAAATACAAGTTTCTTGCAAACATTGTATAAACCTAAAAGCTTTGATCACTCCATCAAAACATATATTCCGATTCTGAGATGCTTGCTCTAGTCCATAGAAGGATTGCTGGAGCCAGCATACCTTTTAGCATCCTTAGGATCGTCAAAACCTTTTATTGTATCACATACAACTTTTCTTACGAAAACTGGTAAGAAAACTTGTTTTGACATCCATCTGTAAGATTTCATAATCGAAAAATATAGCTAATTCTAACATGATTCCGGCGGATTTAAGCATCGCTATGGGTGAGAAATTCTCATCGTAGTCAACTCCTTGAACTTGTGAAAAGACTCTTTCCCACAAGTCGAGCTTCATAGACGGTAACATTACCGCCCATGTCCGTCTTCTTATTAAAAGATCCATTTATCTCAATGGCTTGCCGATCATCGGGCAAGTCCACCAAAGTCCATACTTTGTTCTGATATATGGATCCTATCTCGGATTTCATGGCTTCTAACCATTTGTCGGAATACAGGCCCACCATCGCTTCTCCATAGCTCGTAGGTTCATTGTTGTCTAACAACATGATATCTAAGACAGGATTACCGTACCACTCAGGAGTAGTACATATCCTTGTCGACCTACGAGGTTCGATAGCAACTTGATCCGAAGCTTCATGATCACCATCCTTAACTTCTTCTTCAACAGATGTAGGCGCCACAGAAAACATCTTTCTGTGTTGCATCACTCTCTGGTTGAAGTAAAGGTTCGACGACCTCATCAAGTTCTATCTTCCTCCCACTCAATTCTTTCAAGAGAAACTCCTTCTCGAGAAAGGACCTGTTCTTAGCGACAAACAATTTGCCCTCGAATCTGAGATAGAAGGTATACCCAACTGTAACCTTTGGGTATCCTATGAAGATGTGTTTGTCCGCTTTGGGTTCGAGCTTCTCCGGCTGAAGCCTTAAGCATCGCAGCCCCAAACATTAAGAAACGACAACTTTGGTTTCTTGCCAAACCAATGTTCATACGACATCGTCTCAACGGACTTATATGGTGTCCTATCTAAAGTGAATGCAGTTGTCTCTAACGCATAACCTCAAAATAATAGCGATAGATTGGTAAGAGACATCATAGGTCGCACCATATCTCATAAGGTTCGATTATGACGTCCGGACACACCATTACCTTGTGGTGTTCCAGGTGGCTTCAACTGTGAAACAATTCCACAATGTCTTAAGTGATTGCCAAACTCATAACTCAGAAAATCCCCTTTTGATCAGATCGTAGGAACATGATCTTATTGTTATGATGATTCTTAACTTCACTCTGAAATCGCTTGAACTTTTCAAACATTTCAGACTTGCGCTTCATTAAGTAGATATACCTATATCTACCCAAATCGTCAGTGAAGATGAGAAAATAGCGATATCCACTGCACGCTACAATTCTCATTAGATCACACGCATCAGCATGTATGATTTCCAACAAGTCACTTGCCCGTTTCATTGTACCTGAAAACGGGGTCTTAGTCATCCTGCCCATGAGGCATGGCTCGCATGTGTCAAGCGATTCAAAATTAAGTGACTCCAAACATCCATCGATATGGAGTTTCTTCATGCATCTTACGCCAATATGACCTAAGCGGCAGTGCCACGAGAAAGTGGTACTATCATTATTAACTCTACATCTTTTGGCGTGAAATATGTGTATTACCATGACCGAGATTCAATGAACCATTCACATAGGGTGCATGACCATGAAAGGTATCATTCATGTAAACAGAATAACCATTATTCTCTAACTTAAATGAATAACCGTATTTCAATGAACATGATCTAATCATATTCATGCTCAATGTAGACACCTGATAACATTTATCTAGGTTCAATACTAATCCCGAAGGCAGATGGAGCGCGTGATGGTGATCTCATCAACTTTGGAAACACCTCCAACACACATCGTCACCTCGACCTTAGCCAGTCTCCATTTAGTCCATAGCTTTTGCTTCAAGTCACCAATAATAGCAACTGAACCGGTATCCAATACCCAGGTGCTACCAGGAGTACTAGTGAGGTACACATTAATAACACATATATACTTTGTTGAAGTTGCCAGCCTTCTTATCTACCATGCATTTGGGGTAATTTCGCTACCAGTGACCGTTCCCCTTACAATAGAAGCACTTAGTCTCGGGTTTGGGTTCAACCTTGGGTTCCTTCACTGGAGCGGCAACTGGTTTGCCATCCATGAAGTTTCCCTTCTAGCCATTGCCCTTCTTGAAACCAGTGGTCTTGTTAAACCATCAACACTTGATGCTCCTTCTTGATTTCTACCTTTTGCGGTCTTAAGCACCACGAATAGCTCCGGGATCAATTCCATCCCTTGCATGTCATAGTTCATCACGAAGATCTAGTAGCTTAGTGATAGTGGCTAGAGAACTCTATCAATCACTATCTTATCTGGAAGTTTAACTCCCACTTGATTTAAGTGATTGTAGCACCCAGACATTCTGAGCACATGCTCACTAGCTGAGCTATTCTCCTCCATCTTGTTGGCAAAAGAACTTGTCAGAGGTCTCACACCTCTCGACACGGGCATGAGCCTGAAATCCCAATTTCAGCTCTTGGAACATCTCATATGTTCTATGGCGTTCAAAACATCATTGGAATCCTGATTCTAAGCCGTAAAGTATGGTGCACTAAACTATCAAGTAGTCATCAGGATGTGTCTGTCAGGTGTTCACAACATCCACAGACAACGTTGTAGGGGTTTGCAGATGGAGCGGTGCATCAAAGACGTAAGCCTTCTGTGTAGAAGTGAGGACACTCCTCGGACTACGGACCTAGTCCGCATCATTGCTTACAATATCTTTCAACTTAATCTTTCTCTAGGAACGTATTGAAACAGGGAGCTACAACGTGAGCTATTTATCTACAACATATTTGCAAAGACAATTTAGACTATGTTCATGATAATTGAGTTCATCTAATCAAATTATTTAATGAACTCCCACTCAGATAGACATCCCTCTAGTCATCTAAGTGAAACATGATCCGAATTGACTAGGCCGTGTCCGATCATCACGTGAGACGGACTAGTCATCAACGGTGAACATCTCATGTTGATCGTATCTTCTATACGACTCATGTTCGACCTTTCGGTCTTCCATGTTCCGAGGCCATGTCTGTACATGCTAGGCTCATCAAGTCAACCTAAGTGTATTGCGTGTGTAAATCTGGCTTACACCCGTTGTATTCGAATGTTAGAATCTATCACACCCAATCATCACGTGGTGCTTCGAAATGACGAACCTTCGCAACGGTGCACAGTTAGGGGGAACACTTTCTTGAAATTATTGCGAGGGATCATCTTATTTAAGCTACCGTCGTTCTAAACAAATAAGATGTAAAACATGATAAACATCACATGCAATCAAATAATGACATGATATGGCCAATATCATTTTTCTCCTTTTGATCTCCATCTTCGGGGCTCCATGATCATCGTTGTCACCGGCATGACACCATGATCTCCATCATCGTGTCTTCTTGAAGTTGTCTCGTCATCCATTACTTCTACTACTAAGGCTAATGCTTTAGCAATAAAGTAAAGTAATTACATGATGTTTATGTTGACACGCAGGTCATAAATAAATTAAGACAAGTCCTATGGCTCCTGCCGGTTGTCATACTCATCGACATGCAAGTCGTGATTCCTATTACAAGAACATGATCAATCTCATACATCACATATATCATTCATCACATCCTTTTGGCCATATCACATCACAAGGCAAATGCTGCAAAAACAAGTTAGACGTCCTCTAATTGTTGTTGCAAGTTTTTACGTGGCTGCTATAGGTTTCTAGCAAGAACGTTTCTTACCTACGCGAAAAACCACAACGTGATATGCCAATTTCTATTTACCCTTCATAAGGACCCTTTTCATCAAATCCGATCCAACTAAAGTGGGAGAGACAAACACCCGCTAGCCACCTTATGCAACTAGTGCATGTTAGTCGGTGGAACCAGTCTCACGTAAGAGTACGTGTATGGTCGGTCCGGGCCGCTTCATCCCACGATGCCACCGAATCAAGATAAGACTAGTAACGACAAGCAAATTGACAATATCCACTCCCACAACTGCTTTGTGTTCTGCTCGTGCATAGAAACTACGCATAGACCTAGCTCATGATGCCACTGTTGAGGAACATAGTAGAAATTCAAATTTTTCTACGCATCACCAAGATCAATCTATGGAGTAATCTAGCAACGAGGGGAAGGAGAGTGCATCTACATACCCTTGTAGATCGCTAAGCGGAAGCGTTCAAGTGAACGGGCTTGATGGAGTCGTACTCGTCGTGATCCAAATCACCGATGATCCTAGTGCCGAACGGACGGCACCTCCGCGTTCAACACACGTACAGCCCGGTGACGTCTCCTACGCCTTGATCCAGCAAGGGGAGAAGGAGAGGTTGGGGAAGAATCCATCCAGCAGCAGCACGACGGTGTGGTGGTGGTGGAGGAGCACGGGACTCCAGCAGGGCTTCACCAAGCACTACGAGAGACGAGGAGGAAGAGGGGTAGGGCTGCGCCAACAGGGGAAGGACTTCATGTGTTGGGCTGCCCCTTTGCCTCCACTATATATAGGGGGAGAGGGAGGGCTGCGCCCCACCTAGGTTTTCCTCCCTAGGGGTGGCAGCAGCCCTAGATCCCATCTAGGGTGGCGGCCACAAGGGGGAGAGGGGAGGCGCACGTGAGGTGGGCCTTAGGGCCCATCTGCCCTAGGGTTTGCCCCCCTCCCCTCTTGGAGGCGCCTTGGGCCTTGGTGGGAGGCGCCCCAGTCCACCTAGGGGCTGGTCCCTTCCCACTATTGGCCCATGTAGGCCTCCGGGGCTGGTGGCCCCACCTGGTGGACCCCCGGACCCCTCCGGTGGTCCCGGTACACTACCGGTGATGCCCGAAACACTTCCGGTGGCCAAAACCATACTTCCTATATATTAATCTTTACCTCTGGACCATTCCGGAACTCCTCGTGACGTCCGGGATCTCATCCGGGACTCCGAACAACATTCGGTAACCGCGTACATACTTTCCCTATAACCCTAGCATCGTCGAACCTTAAGTGTGTAGACCCTACGGGTTCGGGAGTCATGCAGACATGGCCGAGACAACTCTCTGGTCAATAACCAACAGCGGGATCTGGATACCCATGTTGGCTCCCACATGCTCCACGATGATCTCATCGGATGAACCATGATGTCAAGGATTCAATCAATCCCGTATACAATTCCCTTTGTCTAGCGGTACGATACTTGCCCGAGATTCGATCGCCGGTATCCCGATACCTTGTTCAATCTCGTTACCGGCAAGTCTCTTTACTCGTTCCGTAACACATCATCCCGTGATCAACTCCTTGATCACATTGTGCACATTATGATGATGTCCTACCGAGTGGGCCCAGAGATACCTCTCCGTTTACACGGAGTGACAAATCCCAGTCTCGATTCGTGCCAACCCAACAGACACTTTCGGAGATACCTGTAGTGTACCTTTATAGCCACCCAGTTACGTTGTGACGTTTGGCACACCCAAAGCACTCCTACGGTATCCGGGAGTTGCACAATCTCATGGTCTAAGGAAATGATACTTGACATTAGAAAAGCTTTAGCAAACGAACTACACGATCTTGTGCTAGGCTTAGGATTGGGTCTTGTCCATCACATCATTCTCCTAATGATGTGATCCCATTATCAACGACATCCAATGTCCATGGTCAGGAAACTGTAACCATCTATTGATCAACGAGCCAGTCAACTAGAGGCTTACTAGGGACATGGTGTTGTCTATGTATCCACACATGTATCTGAGTTTCCTATCAATACAATTCTAGCATGGATAATAAACGATTATCATGAACAATGAAATATAATAATAACTAATTTATTATTGCCTCTAGGGCATATTTCCAACATCCTCCTCTTGGCGCGCCCTCCTAGGGTCGGTCGGCCTCCCCCCTTGCTCCTTTATATACGGGGGCAGGGTGCATCCCATGACACACAAGTTGATCATTGATCTTTTAGCCGTGTGCGGTGCCCCCCTCTACCATAATCCACCTCGGTCATATCGTAGAGGTGCTTAGGCGAAGCCCTGCGTCGGTAGCTTCATCAACACCGTCATCACGCTGTCGTGCTGACGGAACTCTCCCTCGAAGCTCTACTGGATCATGAGGTCATGGGACGTCACTGGGCTGAACGTGTGCAGATCGCGGAGGTGCCGTACGTTCGGTACTAGGATCAGTCGATCGTGAAGACGTACGACTACATCAACTGTGTTGTCATAACTGTAAGTGCATCTAGTGCCACCCCTAGTTGGTTTTGGAGTATTGACGACAAACCTAGTTGAGGGACTAATGTGTTTGTGAGAATTGCAGGATAACACAGGTAGAAGTCCCTCATTGGTTCGGTTTTCCTACCAGAGATGACCCCTAAAAATGTATGAAGACATTGAAGTCAAAGGTGGTATATGAAGATATTCACATTGAAGACTATGACAAGAGAAGACACCGCATGAAGCCTATGGAGCTCGAAGACTTAGATATTTCGTAGTTCTTTTTCTTCTGTGTTGAGTCATAGGAACCACCGTACTATTAAGTGGGGTCCAAGAGAACCAGTCAGAATGACTGAAGTGATGCTTAAACAAAACCTATGTCTTCGAGTGAAGATTTTGAGAGCGAATCTTGTCCAGAGTCAGACAAGTCAGCTTTGCTTGTAGCCCAAGTAAAGTTGCCGTGTGAGTTTGAAATCTGACCGTTGGAACACGTGTCAGTTCCTTAGTGACCCAGGGTCATTTCGGACAAATCAGGTCGGGTTGCCAAGTGGCTATAAATAGCCCACCCCCTACAACCATAAACGGTTGGCTGCTCAGATTCAGAGTACGGCTTTTGTCGTTTGAGAGCAACCCACCTCGAAGCCTTTGAGAGAGAATTCCTTGCGAGGATAAAGCCCTAACCACCCAGAGCCAAAGAGAATTAGCCATCACTTAAGTCTTCTTGTCTGTGTGATCTGAAGACTTATTACACTTGAGGACTGTGCATCCTCCAGCCGGTTAGGCGTCGCGTTCTGAGCATCCAAGAGACATTGTGGATTGCCGGTGAATGAAGTCTGTGAAGGTTTGGGAGTCTACCTTGAAGACTTACCAGAGTGATTGGGCGAGGTCTGTGTGACCTTAGCTCAAGGGGAATACGGTGAGGACTGGGTGTCCTGAGCTGCGTGTTCAGGGCTGGATGTCCGGGACTGTGTGTCCTAAGGTTTAAATACCTAGCCGCCCTAACTAGACGTACAGTTGTCACAGCAACTGGAACTGGTCCAACAAATCATTGTCTTCCGTGAGTCACTGGTTTCATCTTCCCTTCCCTTTACTTACTGTTACTCCTTGTGAAGTCATTGTATGTTTGCACTATCTTTTGTCTTCACTGAGTGACTGTGTGTTCTGTGTGGCTTCACAATATCTTCCTACCTGATCCTTACTACATTGTTGCTATTAGTCATTGTGCTTTTACTCTATTGAATACCTGACTATGGCTTGCCTAGTGTAGTCTACCTTCCGCTACAGGGTAATAGGTTCACTTCTATCGTTTGTCTTCATAACTTCCACGTTTTGAAGACTTTCATAAAAATCGCCTATTCACCCCCCTCTAGTTGATATAATGCACTTTCAATTGGTATCAGAGCAAGGTGCTCCCTTGTTCTGTGTGATTCGGTTTAACCACCTGGAGTTTTAGCTATGTCGACTGTAGGGATAATTAAAGTCTCCGCTGCGTGCCCCGTCTTTGATGGAACTGAATATCCCTACTGGAAGAATAAGATGCGCAAGCATCTTGAAGCCATTGACGTCGACCTATGGTATGTCGTCAAGAACGGTGTTCCCAAGGCTGGAGAAGGTGTCGCTGCTGCTGATGTCAAGAAGTTCATTCAACTGGACTCTACTGCCAAGAATATCATCTGTGGTCATCTGACCAAAGGACAGTATGGCTGTGTGAGTGCTTTGGAAACATCTAAGCTGGTCTGGGACTGGCTCTCCAAGGTCAATGAAGGCGTCTCAACCCAGAGAGATCAGAGAATTAGTGTCCTTCGCAACCTCTTCAACCGCTTCAAGCAAAATGACAATGAGAATGTCTAGCTCACATTTGACCGACTCACTAACATCACAAATGAGCTTCAAGCCCTCGGCGCTACTGAGATCACCAAGCATGAAGTCGTCAAGACACTACTGAGATCACTTGACAGTTCGTTTGACACCCTAGCCCTGATGATTCAAGAACGTCCTGATTTCAAGACACTCGAGCCGTCTGACATACTTGAGAGGCTCAACACACATGAGTTTCAGCTTTCTGAGAAAAGAGATATCTACGGTCCAAACTATGGGCGAACCCGTGCCTTGAAGGCAAAAGTTGTCTCCTCATCTGAAGAAGAATCTGACAGCAGTTCTGATGATCCTGAAGACATTGGGAGGGAACTTGCTATGCTTGTCAAGAAGTTCCAAAAATTCACCAAGAAGAAAGGCTTCAAAAAGTCTTCCCGATCAAGCTCAAGGAATGATGAAGCTTCTGCTCACGACTACAAGAAGAAAACATGTCACAAGTGCAAGAAACCTGGCCACTTCATCTCTGAGTGTCCACAGTGGGAAAATGAGAACAAAAAGAAGAAGAAGAGCAAGGAATATGACTCTGACGACAAGAAGAAGAAGAAATACTCAAAGTCTTCTTCCAAGTCTTCCTCGAAGTCTTCATCACACAAGAAGAGCTCATCTGGCAAGGCACGTGCGTTTGTTGGCAAGGAAATGGATTCAGAGGAGGAGTCCGCTTCTAAGGAGGCGGAGGTGGAGTCTGAGGAGGAGTCCGATTCAGGCGTCGCAAGTCTGGCTACAGCATACGTTGCCAAGTCCATCTTCAACACTGAAGACAATGACTTCATCACCGACACCGATGCACATGACAAGGACTACTCTGATTCTACCTACTGCTTCATGGCACGCGGTGCCAAGGTAAACACACGCACTACTCACTATCAAACATCTAGTGACGATGACTCTGTTTGTGGTTCAAAACCCAGCTACAAAACACTTGCTAAAATTGCAACTGAACAACAGAAATCTATCGAACATATTCAAAAACTGTTAGACAGAAGCGATGATCTGTTAGGTGCTGAAATGACTCGATCTGAATCCTTAATTGAAGACATAAAAAATCTTCACGTTAAGTATCAGGAACTTGAAAGTCGTCATGAAACTCTCTCAACAACTCATGAAAAGCTTTCCTATGATTATCTTCAAAGGAAGCAAGATCTTGAGAAATTGAGAGCGGCTCATGAAGATCTTCAAAAGGAAAATGAGTCACTTCGCGCCAAACAGATCAGTTCCGCTCAGGAAGGATTTGAACCACCATGTCTTAAATGCATTGAGCGTGATAATGCTACTTCTGTTGCTGAATGTTCTACTGCTACTACTGTTGCAATATCTTCAACTGTTGATGTGGTAACTAACCCCTCTGCTGAGGACACCACCGCTATTGTTGATGAGAATGCTAGGTTGAAGACATTGCTTGAAACAGGGATGTACAAAAGTCTTAAAGGGCATCAGACACTATGTGATGTCCTCAAAAAGCAGATTCTGAACCGAAACCCGAGGAAAGAGGGTGTTGGGTTCGTAAGGAAAATGAATGCGGATGGCTCCTACTGGAAACCTGAGCAGTACCCCAAAAACACGTGGGTTGCTGCAAAGGAACCTTCAACAGATCCATCCAATCTATCTGGCTTCACTTGTGCTAACACCATTATCATTGATGAATCCCTTGGTGCAAACTATAAACTGTTTAGGAATCAGAATGGTGAAGTGTTTTCCAGGTACATTGGTACTAACTGCAGGAATGGACCGCCTATGAAGAAGATCTGGGTTCCGAAAAGGTGTCTGGAGAATATTCCTGTGAATGTCATCATGACACCTCACGTGAAGAAGACAAACCTCAGACCAAAGGCTTCATACGGTCCAAAGGCTTCATACAGACAGAGGACTCACCTGAGTCGCACTAACGCAAATGTTTTGTAGGGAAACCATACTCAGGCATATGAATATGAGAGCGGTTCATCAAACCGCCATGTTCATAAGACCAAGAACTATTTTGCTTATTCTTATGAGTACTATTGTCCGCCTGCAAGACTGTTTGCTAGGGCTCCAAAGCCAAAGTTCTCAGATGCTGCACTTAGACTTATTGCTTCTAAGACACCCTTGAAGATGTGGGTGGCTAAGAAAGATTAACTCTCTTTTGCAGGGAAGGGTCTCCAGCAGAAAACCAAAATCGTCTGACGCTATTGCTGGGGACCTTAAACATCTTGTAGGGCGCAAGATCAAATGCCCGAATGGTCTTACTATGTACTTCATTCCTGAATCACTTGCTACTCTCCCTATTAGTCCTAATATGGATCTAAGCTTTCATAACCCACTAGTTCGTCAAATGTTCTTGCTTCACAATGCTCTTGGTGAAGCCTATCCCCCTAACTGCACTGTAGGGTACGACACTAGCGTCTTCAGAATGGATTATTGATAGTGGGTGTACAAATCACATGACTGGCAAAAGAAGCCTTCTTATGGACTCAACCTTACGTCCATCCGACAAGAGCCACATCACATTTGCTGACACTGGTAAAAGTAAGGTATTGGGTCTAGGTAGAGTTGCAATATCAGAAGTGACAATGGCACTGAATTCAAGAACACTGGCCTTGTGTAACATCCCAAAATTCTAAATTTTGGAATGTTATAATAAATAGATAGATTTGATTGATTGTCTGAAAGTGAGTGAATTCAAAACTTTTTGAAAGTTAAATGAGAGGGAATAAAAGGACTTTCCCAAACTTTCATATTTGCTTTCTGATCTCCATGAATTCAAATTATTTTCAAATACAAAACCCTTGAGCGAAGATGATATGACTTCTTCCATTTAAATTAAATGAAAGGGTATTTGAAAATAATTGAATTTCATTTGGAAATATTTCAATTCATAAACTTCATGTAGCTCAATGATTTTCATGAGAGAAGATAAAATGACTTCTTCAAATTATATGAAATATGAGTTGGGAGTTTCAAAGAATTAAATTCAAAGTTCTTTTGAAATTATTTTCAATCTGGAATTGTTTGAGTTTTATTCAAATTATTTTTCTCCAAAATAAAAATATATGGAAAATAGGGTAACATGATTCCCAACAATAGAAAAGTGGAGGAAAATTCATTTGAAATCATTTTGGTATTTTTAAAATGATTTTAGTTGGATTTTAATAGACCAGTAGCACTCTTTGTTTTATCTGAATTTGTGTGGATTTTATTTGAAGTTATAAAAATGTTCACCGTGTAGATAATCTTTTTCTGAAAATTTTGATATATAATATGCCTATATAATATTTTAATTATCTCATTTTATTATTTTATTTGTCTCGAACTTTAATAAAACTTCCCGCCAGGCCAGCCGGCCCAACAGGCCGCGGCCCAGCCGAGCCCCGCGCCCGTTCCCGCAGGTCTCCGGCGCCCACACGTCACCGGCGATGTCGTAGCCGCCGCGGACTCCTCCACCGCCTCACCTTGCCCCTCCCGCAAGCCTCCCCGGCCCTCCCCTTTATATAGAACCGCTCCCCGCCATCGCCGCCTCCTCTCGCTCCGCGCCGCGCCGCTCCTCCCGCATCTCGCCGCTGCCTGCGCCGCCTCTCGCCGCCAACGCCGCATGCGCCGCCGCCACTCGCAGCCGCTTCGCCGCCGCCCGCTGCTGCTGCCCGCGCCGCATCGCCCCGCACCTCTCCCTGCCTCGCCGGAGAGCCGCCGTCGCCGATCTGCCGCCGCCGACGACCCGCTGCCGAACCGGTACAAAAAAACCGCCCGGTTCGCCGGTTTTTTTTCTTAGGTTAGATTTCGTTTAAAACCGGTTTTGTTTAGGTTTTATTATATAGAGAACGTCCGCTGTTTAGACCGTATAAGTGAACGTTCGCCTTTTAGTATTTTTCTTTTTCTGTTATTTTCGGCCAGGGACTTATTTGCAATAAATTTCTTCACAGATTAGTCCCTGTACTTCAAACCCTCATAACTTCTTACTCGTTTGTCCAAATCCAACGAAACCAACGCTCACGTCTTCGTTATGATCTCCTCTATCCGGATAAACAACTTAAACATGTTTTTGAAAAGTTTAAAATTTGAATTAGATCAGTTTTGAATTCAAACTTCTTTTGATCATATCTTTTTATCCGTAACTCCGTTTGAGTTGATTCTTTTTGCCAATCGAAGCTCTTGACCTAAACATTCTAATAAGGCCAAATTCACATAATTTTGGTACTGTTAGAAATTGTTTTATGTTGCAAGAGTTATTTGCTTGGTTTTGATGTTTCCGAATCGACTTCTTCGATCTTTCTAGTCTTTTGAGTGATTGCTTATGTGTGGTTACTATTGCTTGCTTACGATAGATTGACCGGAGTGTGACGAGTAGAGCTATCAAGATTTTTGAGTACGAATCATCTTCATCAACATTGCAGGCAAGTTCACACTTTGATCATACCTTTCCTACAACCCATGTCTTATTGCATTAGATCAATCCTCTCACATTGCATGATTAGGATCTAATTAAATTGTGGGATGGGAAGTAGATGAGGTAGTACCTATTACCTGTATTATTATGAAACCTTTGGGAGTTGCTTCTACGCTTGCTTATTATGCCATGCTATGCTAGTAGACGTGGATTGGGTGAGTGATATCCATGACAGATGTGAGATTGATAATTTAATGGTTTACCTAAGGTGGCAACTTAAACACACATCTGGGTGGATTGAGGCACCTGATGTCTATCAGGACTTGCCTGTTTTTATTTCGGACCGCCACCCAGGCCCAAAGGGATCATGAGATTATTCATACTAGAAACTTCCGTGTGCAGCCACAAGCCATTATGGGCTCTGGCATAGTTGACTAAGTTGTGCGAACTCTTACAGTGGTAGACTAGCAGATGTAGGGGATGTAGGTGGTACGGTCTACCCGATCGTAAGGTGCTAGCGCTTCTGAAAGACTATGTCTCGGTCATCCGTCTTCTCCACCCTGTAGTGCGAGAAACCAAACGGAGGCGATCGAGTCTTGTGGGGAAAAGTGCGCAAACCTCTGCAGAGTGTATAAACTAATCATGGTTAGCCGTGTCCCCGGTTATGGACATCTTGAGTATCTAGTTCTTGGATTATCCTGTTGATCTCATCACGTTACTTTAAATGAATATTGTTGGGTTTAATGATGTTACTTAATTGGGATTGAGAATGCTGTCAACCATTCTCAATGTTCAACAACCACCATGATAGTTAAATAAATTTATTCCTTTGCAGTAGGGAAAAATTGGCTTTTCGCAAAAACCTTATAACCATAGAGCTTTTCCACCAGCCATATATGCATATAGTGATAGCCATTGTTCATCATTTTCTCTATGGTGTGAATTTGCCAGTACATTCAATGTACTGACCCGTTTCGGGCTGCAACGTCTCATGTTGCAGGTTTCTTATGACGAGTAAGTGATACGTTAGGGTTACGATTTCTACAATCAACTTTGCCGTTGGTGTTGATGGGAATCCACAACCTTGTTGCTTCCG
This sequence comes from Triticum urartu, assembly GCF_056163025.1. Lineage (NCBI taxonomy): Eukaryota > Viridiplantae > Streptophyta > Magnoliopsida > Poales > Poaceae > Triticum > Triticum urartu. Next base: position 178,765,752 of record NC_141875.1, read on the forward strand.
CTATATGGATTGAGGTAATAGTATTTACGTTACTTTATACATGTGATTTACCTCTGTTATAAATCCTTCAAGTACTGTGTGTGTCAGCATACCGATCCAGGGATGACACTTAAGCATAGAGACTTGATCCATTCGGGTCGGGTCGCTACAAGATGGTATCAGAGCACATGTTGACTGTAGGACGTGACCCTAGAAACTGGCAAGCCCATAGCAAAGATTTTTCTCTACAACTTTCCCTTTCAAAAAGATCTTTTACCTCTCTTCTCTTCTGAGCTTATTCAAAAATTCCCTTTAGTGAGACCATACCCCTTTCCCCTTTTGACCACACGAAGATTCCACTGATGAGACCACTCCAAGAAGTACAAGATATCGGAAAACCCCGACCACTATGGAATGAAGGAGATTTTACCGTGCATCTGAATAATGGAAACTACAGCTGCTGAAGACTCTGAAGACTAGGAGAATTGGAGGCTCTGAAGAATCCCCAGATTTGTATGACCTAGGAATGCTACCCTTATGGAACTTGGCAGACAATGGAAGTTGTCAATGCCCGAGATCAAGGTGTGTTGGAGAAAGACCGGAGCATGTAGAGTTAAGAACTCAAGGATTTGTCAAGGAAAACCCTAAGGCAGGAGATATCAACTATGGAGAGATAGCTCATGGAAATGACAAGAGAACAACCATGGCTATCCATAAGGTTATCGCCCGCTAATGCTATTGTCACCGTGCTGAGTTAAGCATGCATATGCATGGAAGGATTAAATGGTAGAAGGCTGATGGAGCACCTATCAGTAAGATGAAGTTTTAACCTTAGCCGGTGTATCACCAGGATCTGGAGTAGTACATCAAGAAGTTTAAAGCTACAAGAAGCCATATTTTTACAAGGAGCATTTCGTGAGGAACTCAGGATCCTGAAGATGAGAGTAGCCAAGCTGGAGGAGCTACAACCTCGAGATACCGGAGAATTGTCAGGAACTGAAAGACAGTATGACCATGGTTCATGTGAAGGATGTTGAAACCAGAAGTTTGCAATGCTACTCCAGAATATTAAAGGACGTCACGAGAGACTTCGCATCAACAGAGTTGATCTGTCAAAAGAACTTAAGAAAGACAAGCATGATCGGAAGAAGCCATTGGAGGCATGAACAAGGCTTGAAGAGTTTTAAGAGTTGATGATTTATTGACCTTAGAAGACCAAACCCCTGTTATATACCTACGTTAGATGCGATGTTTGTGAGCTGTCATTTGTTTGATGTTTTTTTTCAACAGCCACAACAAAAATCTATCTTTTAAAACTTTTGTTTGTATTGTGTGTATCCCTCTCTATCTCTCTTATCTCACCCCAAACCCATGGACCCAATAGAGGATAAATGGAGATGAGCTTGTATTTTCTGGACCGATGAGTCAGATAGAGGCAGACCGATGGATTCAGAACATGGAGGATCACATGGAGAATAACCTTGTAGTTGGAAATAATATGACCCAGCATGCTCTTCAGTGCTTTGAAAGAGGTGTTGCTACTTGGTGGAGGATATACCAAACCATGAATGGATGGCAAGGAGTAACCACTTGGAAAGAATTTAAGTTGACTTTGCCAAAGTCTCGGTTTGTGTACCAGAAGTTGAAGCCTTATGGAAAGGATATGAAGAAACCTTGTGCATGCAAGATTTGTGGAGAAATCGGACACACCCATAAAGAACACAAGGATGAGCTCCCTAATGGTGAAGGAAGTCACCCAGTTGAAGAATGCCCAAATAGGCAGATTACTTGTTTCTTGTGTGAAGGGATTTCCCACTATCCTACTCAGTGTCACATTTACCCCATGGTACGAAGGACCGTACAACAGAATAAAGAAGTAATGAAAGGATCCCTTATGGAAAGTTTAGAAGAACCTGTGATGAAGGAAGAGGTGGAGGACACGCCCAAAGAAGAACCAATTAAACCCTGCACCAAGTCATGCTATTCATGTGGAGAAGAAGGACACATCTCCCAAAATTGTTTGAATGGGGATCTAGTAGAATTCCCGACAGAGGAAGTAGAATATGACCCACAGGAAATAGAAGCCATGAATGGCATGGAAAGGTCCAGGAAGAGAAGCAGATTGGATTCCAGGAAGAACCTGAGTCATATCACCTGTTACAGGTGCAAGGAGTCAGGGCACTACCTCAACAAATTGCCCAAAAAAGGAAACCTTGATACTTGTCAGAAGTAATATGTTTTAGTGGTAATGGAGCAGGGCACTTTGCCAGAGAATGCCCCAAGGAGAAGGAAACTTGTGCTAGATAGTTGAGTTTGCAACAAAAGTAATGGAGTAGTAGAAGTGAGAACATTTTCTTGAGGTGTTGAGTTGAGACATGTAATGGAAAAGCGAGAGATTGTAATTAATTGAGAGTGAATAAAGTTGCATCGTTGGTACTGATATGGATTTTATGAGTTGTTACTCCATGAAGAAGGATTTTGACCATATTTTTTTGGATAAGAGAAATATGGTCTATGGAAGATTTGTGCATTTTAAGGGTGGTAGTACCCTGTAAGAACCATTGACCCCTGGAAAAGATAAGGATATTCCACTGAGTGGATTTCGGACAAAATGAATATGAGTTTTGTCTCGATATGTGTGATGCCCCAAGAGTATGTGGGATGAAGTTGGAGACCGTCAGTTGTTTGGACCTAATGTGAACAAGGAGTCGGAAGAGAATGTTAAGTTGATTCGAGATAGACTGAAGGTAGCTCAGTCCAGGCAGAAGAGTTATGTAGACTCAAAAACTCAAGGAGGTAGTCTATGAAATTGGAGACAGAGCATGTCTTCATGTGATCCCTCTGCGAGGAGTTAAAACGAATTGGAGTTAAGGGAAAATTAGCCCCGAGATTTGTAGGACCATACCGAGTTTTGGAGCGTATGGGAGAAGTGGCCTACAAGTTTGAGTTACCCAAAGTACTGTCAAGAGTTCATGATGTGTTTCACGTTTCCCAGTTGAAGAAGTGCCATGCAGAGATGGCCAATATTCCCCTGTAAGGACGCTTGACCGCGGAAAGGATAATGATGTTCCACGAAGTGAATATGGACTTCATAAATATAAGTTTTTATCTCGGTATGTGGGATATCCCACGGGGATGAAGAGATAAATTACTATTGGATATAAAGGAGGTATGATGTGGAAATATGGATCAATGAAAATTCCATGATGAGTCTGAGTAATCATGTCCTAGTTTTGGTGCCAATAGAAGGAAGGAAGACAATACAATTGGATGGATTTAAGAATACTAGGAAGTTGGAAGTTGGAATGATGATAAGTTGCCCAATGATAAGTTCAAGGACTACAAGTGATGAGATGGGCCATAACCCACAGGCCCCAGGACCTGCCAAGAAGCAAGCACATTCTTGCTGAAGGAAAAACCCTGGAAGTGGATATACCTTTGTCGACAGACGATTTTATAGGAGTTTACGCAAAACCTGAGAGTTGTGAAGGAACGATAGATGGTTGTTTGGCTTGCAGAATCTATGGATTTATTCGAACTTGGTTCATCGACAAGAGAAATTCTGCAATGCTTGTGAGGATGACCGAGTGTTAGAGTGCGAGATTCACTAAACTGTATACAAGGTAATGATTTGGGTGCGGGATGGATTGATCACCATACCGACTTACTCTTATTATTCGCCTTGCTATATGGAATGGTAAATCTGAGTGACTTACCTATAGTAGAGAGACGACGATCAAAACCTTGTTTAAGCCTTAGAATGGTATAGGTATTTTTCCCTTGTACAAGGCAGCCTTGCCAACCGTTGGTTATACGGTGAGGATCAACCCAGACCCATTTCCTGCAGGAGAAACCATAAATTGTTGACCACCATGAGATATCGATAGTTGTTTAGTTTTGGCGCCAGACCGGTCAGCTAAGAAGACCCAATCTCGAAATAACCTTACCAAGATGAAAGGACAGAAGAATTGAGGAAAAGGTTATGCCACTACCGGAAGAGCCGGATAAGGAATTATCCTGAAGATCTGAGAAGACCGACACTGTCAAGAATAAGGATGGAGTATATGAGTATTGATGGAACAGTAACGATGTTTCTAAGGGTGGTAGCACCCCAGACCCTGGAGACGATTGATGAAATTTTGAAGAGACCCCGAACCTAACCGATTTCTTTCTAGCCTCTCCGAATCTCGAGGACGAGATTCATTTTAAGGGTGGTAGGTTTGTAACATCCCAAAATTCTAAATTTTGGAATGTTATAATAAATAGATAGATTTGATTGATTGTCTGAAAGTGAGTGAATTCAAAACTTTTTGAAAGTTAAATGAGAGGGAATAAAAGGACTTTCCCAAACTTTCATATTTGCTTTCTGATCTCCATGAATTCAAATTATTTTCAAATACAAAACCCTTGAGCGAAGATGATATGACTTTTTCCATTTAAATTAAATGAAAGGGTATTTGAAAATAATTGAATTTCATTTGGAAATATTTCAATTCATAAACTTCATGCAGCTCAATGATTTTCATGAGAGAAGATAAAATGGCTTCTTCAAATTATATGAAATATGAGTTGGGAGTTTCAAAGAATTAAATTCAAAGTTCTTTTGAAATTATTTTCAATTTGGAATTGTTTGAGTTTTATTCAAATTATTTTTCTCCAAAATAAAAATATATGGAAAATAGGGTAACATGATTCCCTACAATAGAAAAGTGGAGGAAAATTCATTTGAAATCATTTTGGTATTTTTAAAATGATTTTAGTTGGATTTTAATAGACCAGTAGCACTCTTTGTTTTATCTGAATTTGTGTGGATTTTATTTGAAGTTATAAAAATGTTCACCGTGTAGATAATCTTTTTCTGAAAATTTTGATATATAATATGCCTATATAATATTTTTAATTATCTCATTTTATTATTTTATTTGTCTCGAACTTTAAAAAAAAACTTCCCGCCAGGCCAGCCGGACCAATAGGCCGCGGCCCAGCCGAGCCCCGCGCCCGTTCCCGCAGGTCTCCGGCGCCCACACGTCGCCGGCGATGCCGTAGCTGCCGCGGACTCCTTCACCGCCTCACCTTGCCCCTCCCGCAAGCCTCCCCAGCCCTCCCCTTTATATAGAACCGCTCCCCGCCATCGCCGCCTCCTCTCGCTCCGCGCCGCGCCGCTCCTCCCGCATCTCGCTGCTGCCTGCGCCGCCTCTCGCCGCCGACGCCGCATGCGCCGCCGCCACTCGCAGCCGCTTCGCCGCCTCCCGCTGCTGCTGCCCACGCCGCATCGCCCCGCACCTCTCCCTGCCTCGCCGGAGAGCCGCCGTCGCCGATCTGCCGCCGCCGACGACCCGCTGCCGAACCGGTACAAAAAAACCGCCCGGTTCGCCGGTTTTTTTTTTCTTAGGTTAGATTTCGTTTAAAACCGGTTTTGTTTAGGTTTTATTATATAGAGAACGTCCGTTGTTTAGACCGTATAAGTGAACGTTCGCCTTTTAGTATTTTTCTTTTTCTGTTATTTTCGGCCAGGGACTTATTTGCGATAAATTTCTTCACAGATTAGTCCCTGTACTTCAAACCCTCATAACTTCTTACTCGTTTGTCCAAATCCAACGAAACCAACACTCACGTCTTCGTTATGATCTCCTCTATCCGGATAAACAACTTAAACATGTTTTTGAAAAGTTTAAAATTTGAATTAGATCAGTTTTGAATTCAAACTTCTTTTGATCATATCTTTTTATCCGTAACTCCGTTTGAGTTGATTCTTTTTGCCAATCGAAGCTCTTGACCTAAACATTCTAATAAGGCCAAATTCACATAATTTTGGTATTGTTAGAAATTGTTTTATGTTGCAAGAGTTATTTGCTTGGTTTTGATGTTTCTGAATCGACTTCTTCGATCTTTCTGGTCTTTTGAGTGATTGCTTATGTGTGGTTACTATTGCTTGCTTACAATAGATTGACCGGAGTGTGACGAGTAGAGCTATCAAGATTTTTGAGTGCGAATCATCTTCATCAACATTGCAGGCAAGTTCACACTTTGATCATACCTTTCCTACAACCCATGTTTTATTGCATTAGATCAATCCTCTCACATTGCATGATTAGGATCTAATTAAATTGTGGGATGGGAAGTAGATGAGGTAGTACCTATTACCTGTATTATTATGAAACCTTTGGGAGTTGCTTCTACGCTTGCTTATTATGCCATGCTATGCTAGTAGACGTGGATTGGGTGAGTGATATCCATGACAGATGTGAGATTGATAATTTAATGGTTTACCTAAGGTGGCAACTTAAACACACATCTGGGTGGATTGAGGCACCTGATGTCTATCAGGACTTGCCTGTTTTTATTTCGGACCGCCACCCAGGCCCAAAGGGATCATGAGATTATTCATACTAGAAACTTCCGTGTGCAGCCACAAGCCATTATGGGCTCTGGCATAGTTGACTAAGTTGTGCGAACTCTTACAGTGGTAGACTAGCAGATGTAGGGGATGTAGGTGGTACGGTCTACCCGATCGTAAGGTGCTAGCGCTTCTGAAAGACTATGTCTCGGTCATCCGTCTTCTCAAACACCCTGTAGTGCGAGAAACCAAACGGAGGCGATCGAGTCTTGTGGGGAAAAGTGCGCAAACCTCTGCAGAGTGTATAAACTAATCATGGTTAGCTGTGTCCCCAGTTATGGACATCTTGAGTATCTAGTTTTTGGATTATCCTGTTGATCTCATCACGTTACTTTAAATGAATATTGTTGGGTTTAATGATGTTACTTAATTGGGATTGAGAATGCTGTCAACCATTCTCAATGTTCAACAACCACCATGATAGTTAAATAAATTTATTCCTTTGTAGTAGGGAAAAATTGGCTTTTCGCAAAAACCTTATAACCATAGAGCTTTTCCACCAGCCATATATGCATATAGTGATAGCCATTGTTCATCATTTTCTCTATGGTGTGAATTTGCCAGTACATTCAATGTACTGACCCGTTTCGGGCTGCAACGTCTCATGTTGCAGGTTTCTTACGACGAGTAAGTGATACGTTAGGGTTACAATTTTTACACTCAACTTTGCCGTTGGTGTTGATGGGAATCCACAACCTTGTTGCTTCTGCTATATGGATTGAGGTAATAGTATTTACGTTACTTTATACATGGGATTCACCTCTGTTATAAATCCTTCGAGTACTGTGTGTGTCAGCATACCGATCCAGGGATGACACTTAAGCATAGAGACTTGATCCATTCGGGTTGGGTCGCTACACCTTGATACATATCTTGATACCTTGGGCATCACACAAGAATTCTCAGCCCCGTACACGCCACAGCAGAATGGCGTCGTTGAACGCAAGAACAGAACACTCATTGAGATGGCCAGAACGATGCTAGATGAATACAAGACTCCAAGAAAATTCTGGCCTGAAGCCATTGATACTGCATGCCATACAATCAATCGTGTTTATCTTCACAAGCTTCTGAACAAGACATCTTATGAGCTCCTTACTGGCAAGAAGCCAAATGTCAGTTACTTCAGAGTATTTGGCGCCAGGTGCTAGATCAAGGACCCACACCACACCTCAAAGTTTGCACCAAAAGCACATGAGGGTTTTATGCTTGGATATGGAAAGGACTCGCACTCCTACAGAGTCTTCAATCTCTTTCATTACAAAGTGGTTGAAACAGTGGATGTGCGCTTCGATGAGACCAACGGTTCACAAAGAGAGCAACTGCCAAATGTGCTAGATGAAGTTCCATCCAGTGAATCAATCAAGCTAATGGGAACTGGAGAAATTATACCCTCTGAAGCTCATCCTGAAGAATAACTTATCATCTCAGCACCTGATCAACATGAAGACAATGCTCAGCCTGAAGACATTCCTTCTAACAATGACAATGATCAGCAAGAGCAAAATCTTCGCCCTGTACATCCTCGTGTTGCCAATGAAGTGTAGATTGAAAGAATAATTGATAGCATCAATGCACCCGGTCCACTCACTCGTTCAAGGGCAACCCAGCTAGCAAATTTCTGTGGGCACTTCGCATTCGTCTCAATAACAGAACCCAAGAAAGTTGAAGAAGCCTTCATGGAACCTGAATGGATTCAAGCTATGCAAGAAGAGCTTCAACAGTTTGAGCTGAATAATGTATGGGAACTGGTTAAGCGTCCTGATCCACGAAAGCACAATATAATAGGCACCAAATGGATATACCACAACAAGAAATATGAGCATGGTCAAGTTGTCAGAAACAAAGCTCGTCTTGTTGCTCAAGGATATACTCAAGTGGAAGGCATTGACTTCGATGAAACATTTGCTCCTGTGGCTAGACTTGAAGCCATACGCATACTGCTGGCCTATGCAAATCATCATAACATACTTCTATATCAAATGGATGTGAAGAGTGCTTTTCTCAATGGCAAGATTGAAGAAGAAGTATATGTTGCACAACCGCCTAGCTTTGAAGATCCAAGACATCCTGACATGGTATACAAGCTCAACAAGGCACTGTATGGCCTCAAACAAGCCCCTTGGGCCTGGTATGACACACTCAAATACTTCCTGAAGAGCAAAGGCTTCATACCTGGTTCTCTCGACCCCACTCTCTTCATGAAGACATATGATGGTGAACTGTTTGTGTGCCAAATATATGTGGATGACATTATCTTCGGCTGCACCAATCAGAAGTACAGTGAAGAGTTTGGATATATGATGCAAGAGCAATATCAAATGTCTATGATGGGAGAGCTGAAGTTCTTTCTCGGTCTTCAAATACGACAGCAACGCAACAGCATCTTCATATCTCAAGAGAAGTATCTCAAAGATTGCCTGAAGAAGTTCGGTATGGAAGACTGCAAAGGCTTCACGACGCCAATGCCAGCCAAGCATCATCTGGGTCCTGACGACAATGGTAAAGAGTTCGATCAAAAGGTATACCGCTCCATGATTGGTTCTTTACTTTATCTATGTGCATCTAGGCCAGATATTATGCTTAGTGTTTGCATGTGTGCTCGATTTCAAGCGGCACCAAAGGAGTCGCATCACTTAGCTGTGAAGCGAATTCTTCGATATTTGGCTCACACCCCAACTCTAGGATTATGGTATCCAAAGGGCTCAGAGTTTGATCTGGTTGGATTCTCGGATGCTGATTATGCTGGTGACAAAGTTGATCGCAAGTCTACATCAGGCACATGTCACTTTCTGGGACGATCACTTGTATGTTGGTCTTCAAAGAAGCAGAACTGTGTATCTCTCTCCACTGCTGAATCTGAATACATTGCTGCTAGATCTTGCTGCGCTCAACTTCTGTGGATGAAGCAAACTCTCAAGGACTATGGCATTCATCTAAAGCAAGTGCCACTCTACTGCGACAACGAAAGCGCCATCAAGATTGCCAACAACCCAGTTCAGCACTCGAAGACAAAGCACATTGAAATTCGTCATCACTTTCTCAGAGATCATGTTGTGAAGGAAGATATTGATATCATACACGTCAACACTGAAGAGCAATTGGCAGATATCTTCACCAAGCCCTTGGATGAGAAGAGATTTTGCAAGTTACGGTGTGAGCTAAATATCTTGGAATCCTCAAATGTCCTGTGATCAGGCACACATCCTAACACTTATGCATATTGATGGCTTAGATGTGCAACACACGAAGTAAAGTATATCTTCAATCAATGAAGACATACATTCTAAGTGTGAATACATTAATGTGGAATTTGACTTCGGAGCGCCACGATAATTGTGCGCCGTGTCTGGGTCTAATACTTCCTATACGATGGGTAACGCCACCACCACATGTTCTGTTTGAAGTGTTTCACTCATGGCGTTACATTTGCTATGTCTTCACATTTGGTTTGACTTCAATCTCAACATATCTTCATGATTATCTTCACTATGTTGATTATATAGATATATATACTAGTGTTCTGTCCTCTACAGCATTCACTTATAGCTATGTCTTTTTGTTGAATCTTTTGAACTAAGTGAATGTGATCGGACCCTAACCTCTCTATGCTTTCTATCTCAAATTATATCTCTCCAAATCATATGCATTCTATTGAAACTATCGAATGTCTTCTCTGCATCCTTGTCAGCAGAAGATACAGAGACAACCATTAAGTCCGTTTTCAATGCTCATTCCTCCACATGAAATCCAGAGAAGTAGGAACGACCACCCGACAATCCAGGCGTGCGTGGGACGTGGAACAAACCCCAAACTTCCGCATAATGGCCATGTGTTCCTCAGATGCGAATCGCCAGGGGAACCTGTGTAATAACGCAGTGCCGCCCTTGTACCTATAAATACACACTTCACAGCGGTCATTATCTCTTCTTCCACTCTCGCACGAACCCTAGCGCCACCGCTAGCTCTCGACGACGCCAGCGACGAAGCGCTTCGCTGCCGCAACCTCTCCGACGCCGTCTTCACGCCGACCGCGGACATCGTCCTCTTCGCCGTCGCTGTAGGTGTCCTCCGTCGCCAAGTTAGGGCACGGAAGATCGAACTGCTCGGCCTCATCTTCCATTCCGTCTAGCAGTTCTTAGTGTGGTAAATAAAACTTCCTTTTTACAGCACCGTTGATCCTATGGCTTCATCACTTTTTACCACAAGCAGTTTCTATTCACACAAGTCAGATCTCTCTCATACTACATCTCATAACATGCCTAGTATATTCACTTGTGCTTCACAAAGTAGTTAGATTCCTCACTTGTACTGATCTCTGGATTCGTACAAATCTGGAACCAACTCCTTATCTATGAGTGAATGTCTTCGCATGATGAGGTCAATGTCTTCTAAACTGAGTTATATTCAAAATATTCTGAGAATGCATATGACCTCTTCCCCTTCCCTCGCGCCTTAATGTTGTCACAGGTACATGTCCGTGGGAGAATCTCTTGGTTCTCATAGTCTGCATTCATTTGCAGAATTCTTACAGCATCATATCAATTCTCCCGAAGCCAGTTCCTGTCTGACCAGCAAGCGAAAGCCCTTGAAGCCTCTGAACGTATTGAAGCCTTTCAGATTAAGGTTCATGGCTTCAGAAAAATCAGCAAGGAATGGTGGCAGAAAGCGTCGTGGAGAAACATCTAGAGATCTGCCAAATGACCTCTCAGAACTGTACAAGACAGATCCTGAGGAGGATTACAATCAGCGCAAGACCTGAATCCAATGGATTCGAAGATATTGGGTAGAACAATGGTTCAAATACCGATTTGTAATCCAGGAATATGCTGAGAAAAATGCCATCAAGAGACCATGGGGAGACATCCTATACAAGAATCTTCAACCCAGGTCTAGAGATGAAACCATTGAACAAGGCTTCTATCCCTGCATGGTCCATGGGCCACAGCCTGCTGATGCACACCCATCGTCACTACTATGGTGTCGTGACGACAATCTGTTTAAGCGCAACTTCCAGTTTGCCCAGAACTCAGCGAAGCAAAACAAGAAGACATTGGGACTAGACTTCAACCCTGGTCCTTCTGCTCCAAGGGCTGATGGCACACGTGATGCAGAACCCAATGTCGTCGGTCCTTTCTACAACCTTGAAGGTCTCATCACCCATATCTTGGTTCAAGGGACTGCAGTGAATGAGCCTGGAGCTGACGCTGAATCAGATGAAGCGCCTGCAGCGCTGAAGCCAAAGAAGTTGAAGAAGCCTAAAGCTTCAAAGCCTGCCCCTTCACCAAAAATCTCCCGGGCGAAGCCACTGGCAACTGCACCTCCTGAAGACAGTGTGTAGTCTGAAGATTTATCACGCATCTCCAAGCCCCAGAAGGTCAAGATGCCTCTGCCACACACCGGCCAAGAGCTAACGGCTGCTGCCATTCTGCGCAACAACGCCATTGATCTGTCAAGTGATGAAGATCTTGCAGATGACGCTCTTGAGCAACTCATCAAGAGCAAAGAAGAAGCAGAAATCTTCAATGATCTGCCGCTCTTTGATGTAATAATCATCCACAACTTCATTGATGAGTGGTTTGACACGCCAAACATCAGCTTCGAAGATCTTCAACTACCCATTGGCCTCAGTGTCGCCTTCCATGGCGCCATTGCTTCAGAACTAGCTATCGCCCAGCGCATTGTTGAACTAAAGCAGAAGATTGACTTTGAAAAGGCTCAGTTCAAGAAGCATATGTATAAGCTCAGCGTGCAAGAAGTGAAGAACTTCAAGATTATTCTGCACGAGCTCAAGGAAGCCTTTCTAAAGAAACGTGCAGAAGCTCAGGGTTCCCGTGAGCGCATGAAGGTTCTGGCTGATAGATGTGTGCAAGCCTACAATGAGGCTGAGAAGCGCAAGGCCCTTGGGCGTCCTGGCATCGACCCCAGGATGGCCGCAAAGAAGAAGAAGAAGCCCGCTACGGCTGAACCTGACGCACCAAGGCAGGAGGCAGTTCCCCTGGTCTTCCCAACAAGAATGACTGGCTCGAAGCCAAAAAGCCGGTCAACCGCTTCAGAGCTCAAGAAGACGAGGACTGCTGAGGCTGAAGCCAGGAAGAGGAAACATCCTAAAGCCTCTCCTATTGCCCCCTCCAAGAAGAAGAGGAAGACCAAGAAAGATCGGGCTGCTCCCACAGAGCCTTTGATTGTTGAACCCATTTCCATGGTTCACCCCGACGCCGATCCACAAGAACGTCAACTGACTGTCCATGATCCTGCTTTCACAAAGGCTCATGAAGCTGAAGACTTTCCAGCAGCTGATCCCATCGCTGCTGAAGACATTGGTCACCATGACCATGTTGAAGATGATGCAGCCCTTCCTCAGCTAGAACACCAACAGGTATCATCGCCTGTGCTAATGCACAGCGAACTCATCAGCATTGGTCGTCCTCTGACGCCAATTGCTCAGGATGCATCATGGGCTGATCGTCCACAAGCACAAGAGAAAGAAGACTTTGAGGCCCAGCCAACTCCAACTCCACAGGCGTCACCAGCGTTACGCAGGCTTCACAAAGGACCAAGGCCTCCAGTCTCTGAGTCTGAAGCTAAAGCTGCTGAAGACATTCCGGCTGCATCAGCCGATGAAGAAGAAACACCAAGTGTTGTTACACCCCCGTCTCACCAAGAAGCTGTTCTCGAGGAGAACATGACTGTGACCGACCCTCCAGCTCGTCAAGTGGAGGTTGAGAATCTCGAGGCTGCCACCACTAACACCAATGAAGCCAATGACGCTATCATGGCTGAAGCTAATGTGGAGCCTTCACCAACCCAAGCACCAGAAGTCAGCGAAGCCACTGATCCCACTGCTTCTGATCCTGCGCCTGCTGCTGGTCCTCAGTTCGACTATCATGTTGAGCACAGGCCTCGGGTACAGAAGCCAATCCCAAGATTGCCAAGGTTCCCAGGTCCTGCATCAGCACCTGGCTCCTTCAATATCAATGGCTTCAGAGCAGACAACGCATTCTTCAACAGCTCCAGGAACCCCTACTCCAGGGAAAGAATATCTTCTGATCGGTTCTGGAGTTATCCGCAGCGAAGCTATTACTCATGCATTCTTTACAACCAAGGTCGCATCTTCCCACACAAGCGCCTTGACATTGAAGCAATAGCTGGTCTGCCCTGTCTGGAAGAAGCTCTGGATTGCTTCAAAGAGGTTGGACTGCTGCTGTTCGTCACTGACCAAGAGCATTGGAATGAAGAGTTGCTGCTCCAATTCTATGCCACACTTCACATCCGCGGGTATAGCAGAGATCCGAAGACTTGGGTCCTGGAGTGGATGACTGAAAACGTTCATCACGAAGCCAAAGCCTTTGACATCATTGAGCTCACTGGCTTGCCCACTCCTGGCGATCTCTACGAGCATGGCTGTCAGCTTCATAGTGAAGCTATTGAGAGCATCTTTCAGAAGACTGAACCTAATATGAGTCAGATGCTCAGTATGATGAAGCCATTGCCCCAAGATGCTGCTTATCCCACGGAGTTCTTCGTTGAAGACCTTGAGTATCTGCCAAGAACCATTTATCACATCATAAGGCGAACTCTCTGGCCAATCAAAGGACACTCTCCACATTCCAAGCTTGAAGGTGCAATGAAGACTTTGGTCTTTTATATTCTTCATGGAAAATGCTTCAATGCACAGGACTTCTTCATTTGCCAACTTGCTGCATCAGGCTCTGATCTATTTGGCTTGAAGTTCTACGCCCCATGGGTAATGCGGCTGATCAAACTTCACTCCGCTATCTCATATCAGCCATCTGCTCGCAATCATCGGATTTTTCTGCCTGATGTGGATATGTCTACTGAAGCCATCTATCCTGAGCCTGCCAAGGAACCTCTAAGTCTTCAGAATGCAGAGCATCAGAGTTTTTCTCAGAACATTGAAGGAGTTGAAGCAGTCACTCGTGTGTATCCTTTGGCTGGCACTACACGTGCACCACATCCTGCTCTCACTGAAGCCACTGACAGTACAACTGCTCCACGACCCAAGAAGCGCACTCGTGTTCTCAACGACCGAGAGCTTCTTATGGCTCTTCATCAGAAACAGGATAGGCATCATGACTGGCTGAAGCGTCAAATGCAAAGCCTCTTGGTGGATGTTAATCGCATTCGCAATCTTGCCACCAAGAATGCTTTTGTTGCCCATGAAACCTCTCGCCGCACATGGAAAGGGCTAACACTGATGTGTTCTGAAGATGATCTTCAAGAGGATGGCTTCACTGAGCGATTCAAGTTTGACTCCACACCTCCTCGAAGGGCAGTGCTGCAATGAACTCCATCCCTTGAAGACTCTGAGTTCTCTTCCTCTGCTGCAACTATGAATGCCAGAGTGATCGAGGATGAAGACGATACTACTTCACCACCACCTTCTTCAGCACGCTTCGACTCTGCTCCAAGCTCGTCTGCACCGCCAAACACCACCAACGACCCTGCTACTTCACCTACTCTTCATGGGAACGAGTAGATGCTCTATGTCTTCAAACCTTTTTGGTCCTTACTGACAAAAGGGGGAGAAGCATATGAGTTTGATAGTCTTCAAGCGGGTCCATATGGGCGGGTGCTTTATATTTTGCTTCGTGCTTACAACTCTCGTTTTGCTACATTTGGTTCTTTGAGTTGTAACACATAAACTCGATGGTCGTCTGCTACTTATTTGCCACCTTGTGTTGCGATGATAAATTCCGCATGTGCGACGATAAATTCCGCACTTAGATCATACTGCAGACGTCCATTTTCCATTATGCATGTCATTATCTTCACATACCTTCTGATGCATAGTGGATTGTCATCATAAGTTGAAGTGGATCTCCACAAGTACAACCTGCCATGTGCATTTGCATTCCAAAAAGCAAATTACTTATATGCACATCTTCAGGGGGAGCCCTTGCAACTTATGAAGACAATTCCTTATCCTTTACAATTTCACAGATTATATTCCCCGTTGAAAACTTCAACTAGTTTGTCATCAATCACCAAAAAGGGGGAGATTGTAAGTGCATCTAGTGCCACCCCTAGTTGGTTTTGGAGTATTGACGACAAACCTAGTTGAAGGACTAATGTGTTTGTGAGAATTGCAGGATAACACAGGTAGAAGTCCCTCATTGATTCGGTTTTCCTACCAGAGATGACCCCTAAAAATGTATGAAGACATTGAAGTCAAAGGTGGTATATGAAGATATTCACATTGAAGACTATGACAAGAGAAGACACCGCATGAAGCCTATGGAGCTCGAAGACTTAGATCTTTCGTAGTTCTTTTTCTTCTGTGTTGAGTCATAGGAACCACCGTACTATTAAGTGGGGTCCAAGAGAACCAGTCGGAATGACTGAAGTGATGCTTAAACAAAACCTATGTCTTCGAGTGAAGACTTTGAGAGTGAATCTTGTCCAGAGTCGGACAAGTCAGCTTTGCTTGTAGCCCAAGTAAAGTTGCCGTGTGAGTTTGAAATCTGACCGTTGGAACACATGTCAGTTCCTTAGTGACCCAGGGTCATTTCGGACAAATCAGGTCGGGTTGCCAAGTGGCTATAAATAGCCCACCCCCTACAACCATAAACGGTTGGCTGCTCAGATTCAGAGTACGGCTTTTGTCGTTTGAGAGCAACCCACCTCGAAGCCTTTGAGAGAGAATTCCTTGCGAGGATAAAGCCCTAACCACCCAGAGCCAAAGAGAATTAGGCATCACTTAAGTCTTCTTGTCTGTGTGATCTGAAGACTTATTACACTTGAGGACTGTGCATCCTCCAGCCGGTTAGGCGTCGCGTTTTGAGCATCCAAGAGACATTGTGGATTGCCGGTGAACGAAGTCTGTGAAGGTTTGGGAGTCTACCTTGAAGACTTACCAGAGTGATTGGGCGAGGTCTGTGTGACCTTAGCTCAAGGGGAATACGGTGAGGACTGGGTGTCCTGAGCTGCGTGTTCAGGACTGGGTGTCCGGGACTGTGTGTCCTAAGGTTTAAATACCTAGCCGCCCTAACCAGACGTACAGTTGTCACAGCAACTGGAACTGGTCCAACAAATCATTGTCTTCCGCGAGTCACTGGTTTCATCTTCCCTTCCCTTTACTTACCGTTACTCCTTGTGAAGTCATTGTATGTTTGCACTATCTTTTGTCTTCACTGAGTGACTGCGTGTTCCGTGTGGCTTCACAATATCTTCCTACCTGATCCTTACTACATTGTTGCTATTAGTCATTGTGCTTTTACTCTATTGAATACCTGACTATGGCTTGCCTAGTGTAGTCTACCTTCCGCTGCAGGGTAATAGGTTCACTTCTATCGTTTGTCTTCATAACTTCCACGTTTTGAAGACTTTCATAAAAATCGCCGATTCACCCCCCCCCCCCTCTAGTCGATATAACGCACTTTCAATAACGCTTCCGCTTACGGTCTACGAGGGTACATGGACGACACTCTCCCCTCTCGTTGCTATGCATCACCTGATCTTGCGTGTGCGTAGGAATTTTTTTGAAATTACTGCGTTCCCCAACAGTGGCATCCGAGCCAGGTTTATGCGTAGATGTTATATGCATGAGTAGAACACAAAGGAGTTGTGGGTGTGGGTATGTACATACTGCTTGCCGTCACTAGTTGATTCTTGATTCAGCGACATTGTTGGATGAAGCAGCCCAGACCGACATTACACGTACGCTTACGCGAGAGTGGTTCTACCGACATGCTACACACAGGTGGCTAGTGGGTGTCTGTTTCTCCAGCTTAAGTTGAATCGGATTCAATGAGCAGGGTTCTTTCTAAAGATCAAAAAGCAATCACTATACCACGTTGTGGTTTTTGATGCGTAGGTAAGAACGGTTCTTGCTCAGCCACATAAAACTGTCAACAACAAAGTAGAGGACGTCTAACTTGTTTTTGCAGGGTATGTTGTGATGTGATATGGTCAAGACATGATGCTAAATTTTATTATATGAGATGATCATGTTTTGTAACACAGTTATCGGCAACTGGCAGGAGCCATATGGTTTTCGCTTTATTGTATGAAATGCAATCACCATGTAATTGTTTTACTTTATCACTAAGCGGTAGCGATAGTCGTGGAGGCAATAGTTGGTGTGACGACAATGATGCTTCGATGGAGATCAAGGTGTCAAGCCGGTGACGATGGTGGTCATGACGGTGCTTTGGAGATGGAGATCAAAGGCACAAGATGATGAAGGCCATATCATATCACTTATATTGATTGCATGTGATGTTTATCTTTTATGCATATTATCTTGCTTAGATTGACGGTAGCATTGTAAGATGATCCCTCACTAAATCTCAAGGTATAAGTGTTCTCCCTGAGTATGCACCGTTGCGAAAGTTCATCGTGCCGAGACACCACATGATGATCGGGTGTGATAAGCTCTACGTTCACATACAACGGGTGCAAGCCAGTTTTGCACACGCAGAATACTCGGGTTAAACTTGACAAGCCTAGAATATGCAGATATGGCTTCGGAACACTGAGACTGAAAGGTCGAGCGTGAATCATATAGTAGATATGATCAACATAGTGATGTTCACCATTGAAAACTACTCCATCTCACGTGATGATCGGACATGGTTTAGTTGATATGGATCATGTGATCACTTAGATGATTAGAGGGATGTCTGTCTAAGTGGGAGTTCTTAAGTAATTTGATTAATTGAACTTTAATTTATCATGAACTTAGTACCTGATAGTTTTTTGCATGTCTATGTTGTTGTAGATAGATGGCCTGTGCTGTTGTTCCATTGAATTTTAATGCGTTCCTTGAGAAAGCAAAGTTGAAAGATGATGGTAGCAATTACACGGACTGGGTCCGTAACTTGAGGATTATCCTCATTGCTGCACAGAAGAATTATGTCCTGCAAGCACCGCTAGGTGCCAAACCCGCTGCAGGAGCTACGCCAGATGTTATGAATGTCCGGCAGAGCAAAACTGATGACTACTCTATAGTTCAATGTGCCATGCTTTACGGCTTAGAACCGAGACTTCAATGACGTTTTGAACGTCATGGAGCATATGAGATGTTCCAGGAGTTGAAGTTGATATTTCAAGCAAATGCCCAGATTGAGAGATATGAAGTCTCCAATGAGTTCTACAGCTGCAAGATGGAGGAGAATAGTTCTGTCAGTGAACATATACTCAAAATGTCTGGGTATAATAATCACTTGATTCAATTGGGAGTTAATCTTCCAGATGATAGTGTCATTGACAGAATTCTTCAATCACTGCCACCAACCTACAAGAGCTTCGTGATGAACTATAATATGCAAGGGATGGATAAGACTATTCCCGAGCTCTTTGCGATGCTAAAGGCTGCGGAGGTAGAAATCAAGAAGGAGCATCAAGTGTTGATTGTCAATAAGACGACCAGTTTCAAGAAAAAGGGTAAAGGGAAGAAGGGGAACTTCAAGAAGAACAGCAAGCAAGTTGCTACACAAGTGAAGAAGCCTAAGTCTGGACCTAAGCCTGAGACTGAGTGCTTCTACTGCAAAGGGACTGGTCACTGGAAGCGAAACTGCCCCAAGTATTTGGCGGACAAGAAGGATGGCAAGGTGAACAAAGGTATATGTGATATACATGTTATTGATGTGTACCTTACTAATGCTCGCAGTAGCACCTGGGTATTTGATACTGGTTTTGTTGCTAATATCTGCAACTCGAAACAGGGACTACGGATTAAGCGAAGATTGGCTAAGGATGAGGTGACGATGCGCGTGGGAAATGGTTCCAAAGTCGATGTGATCGCGGTCGACACGCTACCTCTACATCTACCTTCGGGATTAGTTTTAGACCTGAATAATTGTTATTTGGTGCCAGCGTTGAGCATGAACATTATATCTGGATCTTGTTTGATGTGAGACAGTTATTCATTTAAATCTGAGAATAATGGTTGTTCTATTTATATGAGTAATATATTTTATGGTCATGCACCCTTGAAGAGTGGTCTATTTTTGATGAATCTTGATAGTAGTGATACACATATTCATAATATTGAAGCCAAAAGATGCAGAGTTCATAATGATAGTGCAACTTATTTGTGGCACTCCCGTTTAGGTCATATTGGTGTAAAGCGCATGAAGAAACTCCATTCTGATGGACTTTTGGAATCTCTTGATTATGAATCACTTGGTACTTGCGAACCATGGCTCATGGGCAAGATGACTAAAACGTCGTTCTCCGGAACAATGGAGCAAGCAACAGATTTGTTGGAAAACATACAAACCGATGTATGTGGTCCGATGAATATAGAGGCTCGCGGCGGGTATCGTTATTTTCTCGCCTTCATAGATGATTTGAGAAGATATGGGTATATCTACTTGATGAAACATAAGTCTGAAACATTTGAAAAGTTCAAAGAATTTCAGAGTGAAGTGGAAAATCATCGTAACAAGAAAATAAAGTTTCTACGATCTGATCGTGGAGGAGAATATTTGAGTTATGAGTTTGGTCTTCATTTGAAACAATGCGGAATAGTTTCGCAACTCATGCCACCCGGAACACCACAGTGTAATGGTGTGTCCGAACGTCGTAATCGTACTTTACTAGATATGGTGCGATCTATGATGTCTCTTACTGATTTACCGCTATCATTTTGGGGTTATGCTTTAGAGACGGTTGCATTCACGTTAAATAGGGCACCATCTAAATCCGTTGAGACGACGCCTTATGAACTGTGGTTTGGCAAGAAACCAAAGTTGTCGTTTCTTAAAGTTTGGGGCTGCGATGCTTATGTGAAAAAGCTTCAACCTGATAAGCTTGAAACCAAATCGGAGAAATGTGTCTTCATAGGACACCCAAAGGAGACTATTGGGTACACCTTCTATCATAGATCCGAAGGCAAGACATTCATTGCTAAGAATGGATCCTTCTAGAGAAGGAGTTTCTCTCGAAGGAAGTGAGTGGGAGGAAAGTAGAACTTGATGAGGTAACTGTACCTGCTCCCTTATTGTAAAGTAGTTCATCACAGAAATCTGTTCCTGTGACTCCTACACCAATTAGTGAGGAAGCTAATGATGATGATCATGTAACTTCAGATCAAGTTACTACCGAACCTTGTAGGTCAACCAGAGTAAGATCCGCACTAGAGTGGTACAGTAATCCTGTTGTGGAGGTCATGTTACTTGACCATGACGAACCTACGAACTATGAGGAAGCGATGATGAGCCCAGATTCCGTAAAATGGCTTGAGGCCATGAAATCTGAGATGGGATCCATGTATGAGAACAAAGTGTGGACTTTGGTTGACTTGCCCGATGATCGGCAAGCCATCGAGAATAATTGGATCTTCAAGACTGACACTGACGGTAATGTTACTGTCTACAAAGCTCGACTTGCTACGAAAGGTTTTCGACAAGTTCAAGGAGTTGACTACGATGAGACATTCTCACCCGTAGCGATGCTTAAGTCTGTCCGAATCATGTTAGCAATTGCTGCATTTTATGATTATGAAATTTGGCAAATGGATGTAAAGACTGCATTCCTGAATGGATTTCTGTAAGAGGAGTTGTATATGATGCAACCTGAAGGTTTTATCGATCAAAAGGATGCTAACAAAGTGTGTAAGCTCCAGCGATCCATCTATGGACTGGTGCAAGCATCTCTAAGTTGGAATAAAAGTTTTGATAGTGTGATCAAAGCATATGGTTTTATACAGACTTTTGGAGAAGCCTGTATTTACAAGAAAGTGAGTGGGAGCTCTGTAGCATTTAAAATATTATATGTGGATGACATATTGTTGATTGGAAATGATATAGAATTTCTGGATAGCATAAAAGGATATTTGAATAAGAGTTTTTCATTGAAAGACCTCGGTGAAGCTGCTTATATATTGGGCATCAAGATATATAGAGATAGATCAAGACGCTTAATTGGACTTTCACAAAGCACATACCTTGATAAAGTTTTGAAGAAGTTCAAAATGGATCAAGAAAAGAAGGGGTTCTTGCCTATGTTACAAGGTGTGAAGTTGAGTCAGACTCAATGCCCGACCACTGCAGAAGATAGAGAAAAAAAATGAAAGGTGGTCCCTATGCTTCAGCCATAGGCTCTATCATGTATGCAATGTTGTGTGCCAGACCTGATGTGTGCCTTGCTATTAGTTTAGCAGGGAGGTACCAAAGTAATCCAGGAGTGGATCACTGGACAACGGTCAAGAACATCCTGAAATACCTGAAAAGGACTAAGGATATGTTTCTCAATTATGGAGGTGACAAAGAGCTCGTCTTAAATGGTTACATCGATGCAAGCTTTGACAGTAATCCGGATGACTCTAAGTCACAAACCGGATACATGTTTATATTGAATGGTGGAGCTGTCAGTTGGTGCAGTTCTAAGCAAAGCGTCATGGCGGGATCTACGTGTGAAGCAGAGTACATAGCTTCTTCAGAAGCAGCAAATGAAGGAGTCTGGATGAAGGAGTTCATATCCGATCTAGGTGTCATACCTAGTGCATCGGGTCCAATTAAAATCTTTTGTGACAATACTGGTGCAATTGCCTTGGCAAAGGAATCCAGATTTCACAAAAGAACCATGCACATCAAGAGACGCTTCAATTCCATCGGTGATCAAGTCAAGGAGGGAGACATAGAGATTTGCAAGATACATACGGATCTGAATGTTGCAGACTCGTTGACTAAGCCTCTCTCACGCGCAAAACATGATCAGCACCAAGACTCCATGGGTGTTAGAATCATTACTGTGTAATCTAGATTATTGACTCTAGTGCAAGTGGGAGACTGAAGGAAATATGCCCTAGAGGCAATAATAAAGTTGTTATTGATATTTCATTATATCAGGATAAATGTTTATTATTCATGCTAGAATTGTATTAACCAAAAACTTAGTACATGTGTGAATACATAGACAAACAAGGTGTCACTAGTATGCCTCTACTTGACTAGCTTGTTGAATCAAAGATGGTTAAGTTTCCTAACCATAGACATGAGTTGTCATTTGATTAATGGGATCGCATCATTAGAGAATGATGTGATTGACTGCCATTCCGTTAGCTTAGCATTTGATCGTTTAGTATGTTGCTATTGCTTTCTTCGTGACTTATACATGTTCCTATGACTATGAGATTATGCAACTCTCGAATACCGGAGGAACACTTTGTGTGCTACCAAACGTCACAGCGTAACTGGGTGATTATAAAGGTGCTCTACAGGTGTCTCCGATGGCACTTGTTGAGTTGCCATAGATCAAGATTAGGATTTGTCACTCCGATTGTCGGAGAGGTATCTCTGGGCCCTCTCGGTAATGCACATCACTATAACCCTTGCAAGCAATGCAACTAATGAGTTAGTTGCGAGATGATGTATTAAGGAACGAGTAAAGAGACTTGCCGGTAACAAGATTGAACTAGGTATTGAGATACTGACGATCGAATCTCGGGCAAGTAACATACCGATGACAAAGCGAACAACGTATATTGTTATGCGGTTTGACCAATAAAGATCTTCATAGAATATGTAGGAACCAATATGAGCATCTAGGTTCAGCTTTTGGTTATTGACCGGAGATGAGTCTCGGTCATGTCTACATAGTTCTCGAACCCGTAGGGCCTGCACGCTTAACGTTTGGTAACGATCGGTATTATGAGTTTATGTGTTTTGATGTACCGAAGGTAGTTTGGAGTCCCGAATGTGATCACGGACATGACGAGGAGTCTCGAAATGGTCGAGACATAAAGATTGATATATTGTACGGCTACATTCGGACACCGGAAGGGTTTCGGGTAATCTCGGAGAAAACCGAAGTGCCGGAGGGGTTACCGGGATCCCCCCGGGGACTAATGGGCCTTAATGGGCTCTAGTGGAGAGAGAGAGAGAGAGAGGGGCCGGCCAGGGCAGGCCGCGTGCCCCCTCCCCTTGAGTCCGAATAGGACAAGGAAGGGGGCGGCGCCCCCCTTGCCTTTCCCCTCTCCCACTCCTTCCTTCCCCCTCCTAGTGGGACTAGGAAAGGGGAGTCCTACTCCCACTAGGAGGAGGACTCCTCCTCTTGGAGCGCCCTCCTAGGGCCGGCCGGCCTCCCCCTTGCTCCTTTATATACGGGGGCAGGGGGCACCCCATGACACACAAGTTGATCATTGATCTTTTAGCCATGTGTGATGCCCCCCTCCACCATAATCCACCTCAGTCATATCGTAGCGGTGCTTAGGCAAAGCCCTGCGTCGGTAGCTTCATCAACACCGTCATCACGTCGTCGTGCTGACGGAACTCTCCCTCGAAGCTCTACTGGATCGTGAGTTCGTGGGACGTCACCGAGCTGAACGTGTGCAGATCGCGGAGGTGCCGTACGTTCGGTACTAGGATCAGTCGATCGTGAAGACGTACGACTACATCAACAGCGTTGTCATAATGCTTCCACTTACGGTCTACGAGGGTACGTGGACGACACTTTCCCCTCTCGTTGCTATGCATCACCATGATCTTGCGTGTGCGTAGGAATTTTTTTGAAATTACTGTGTTCCCCAACAATAGTGACTAGAGAACTCTATCAATCACTATCTTATCTGGAAGATTAACTCCCACTTGATTCAAGTGATTGTAGTACTCAGACATTCTGAGCACATGCTCACTCGTTGAGCTATTCTCCTCCATCTTGTAGGCAAAAATACTTGTCAAAGGTCTCATACCTCTCGACTCTGGCATGAGTCTAAAATACCAATTTCAACTCTTGGAACATCTCATATGCTCCATGCCGTTTCAAAACATTTTTGAAGTCCCGATTCTAAGATGTAAAGCATGGTGCACTAAACTATCAAGTAGTCATCATACCGAGCTTGTCAAACATTCATAATGTCTGCATTTGCTCCTGCAATAGTTCTGTCACCTAGCGGTGCATCAAGGACATAATTCTTTTGTGCAGCAATGAGGATAATCCTCAGATCACGGACCTAGTCCGCATCATTTCTACTATCAACTTTCAATTTAGTTTTCTCTAGGAACATATCATAAATAAAACGGGGAAGCTATACGCGAGCAATTGATCTACAACATAGATATGCAAATACTATTAGGACTAAGTTCATGATAAATTAAAGTTCAATTAATCATATTACTTAAGAACTCCCACTTAGATAGACATGCCTCTAGTCATCTAAATGATCATGTGATCCATATCAACTAAACCATGTTTGATCATCACGTGAGATGGAGTAGCTTTCAATGGTGAACATCACTATGTTGATCATATCTACTATATGAATCACGTTCGACCTTTCGGTCTCAGTGTTCCGAGGCCATATCTGCATATGCTAGGCTCATCAAGTTTAACTCGAGTATTCGGCATGTGCAAAACTGGCTTGCACCCGCTGTATGTGAATGTAGAGCTTATCACACCCAATCATCACGTGGTGTCTTAGCACAAAGAACTGTCGCAACGGTGCATACTCAGGGAGAACACTTATACCTTGAAATTTTAGTAAGGGGTCATCTCATAATGCTACCGTGGTACTAAGCAAAATAAGATGCATAAAAGATAAACATCACATGCAATCAAAATATGTGACATGATATGGCCATCATCATCTTGTGCCTTTGATCTCCATCTCCAAAGTACTGTCATGATCTCCATCGTCACTAGCATGACACCATGATCTCCATCATCTTGATCTTTATCAACGTGTTGTCACATGGTCGTCTCGCCAACTATTGCTTTTGCAAATATTGCTATCGCATAGTGATAAAGTAAAGCAATTATATGGCGCTTGCATCTTATGCAATAAAGAGACAACCATAAGGCTCCTGCAAGTTGCCGATAACTTTAAAAAAACATGATCATCTCATACAACAATGTATATCTCATCACGTCTTGACCATATCACATCACAACATGCCCTGCAAAACAAGTTAGACGTCCTCTACTTTGTTGTTGCAAGTTTTACGTGGCTGCTACGGGCTTCTAGCAAGAACCGTTCTTACCTACGCATCAAAACCACAACGTGGTATAGTGATTGCTTTTTGATCTTCAGAAAGAACCATGTTCATTGAATCCGATTCAACTAAAGTTGGAGAAACTGACACTCACCAGCCACCTGTGTGCAGAGCACGTCGGTAGAACCAGTCTCATGAACGCGGTCATGTAATGTCAGTTCGGGCCGCTTCATCCAACAATACCGCCGAATCAAGAAACAACTAGTGACGGCAAGCCATATGTATATACCCATGCCCACAACTCCTTTGTGTTCTAATCGTGCATATAACATCTACGCATAGACCTGGCTCGGATGCCACTGTTGGGGAACGCAGTATTTCAAAAAAATTCCTACGATCACGCAAGATCTATCTAGGAGATTGATAACCCATAAGTATAGGGGATCGCAACAGCATTCGAGGGTATAGTATTCAACCCAAATTTAT
Source organism: Triticum urartu (assembly GCF_056163025.1). Lineage (NCBI taxonomy): Eukaryota > Viridiplantae > Streptophyta > Magnoliopsida > Poales > Poaceae > Triticum > Triticum urartu. Next base: position 178,791,513 of record NC_141875.1, read on the forward strand.
TGATTTGACAAAGGGGAGACAAATAATATTCTCAAGTATTAGTAGCTGAGTTGTCAATTCAACCACACCTGGAAACTTAGTATCTGCAGCAGAGTGTTTAGTAGCAAAGTAAAACGATAGTGGTGATAACGGTAACAAAAGAGTAACGAAAGCAAAGTAATATTTTTGGTATTATGTAGTGATTGTAACAATAGCAACGGGAAAGTAAATAAGCATAAACCAGTATATGGAAAGCTCGTAGGCATCGGACCAGTGATGGATAATTATGCCGGATGTGGTTCATCATGTAACAGTCATAACATAGGGTGACACAGAACTAGCTCCAATTCATCAATGTAATGTAGGCATGTATTCCGAATATAGTCATACGTGCTTATGGAAAAGAACTTGCATGACATCTTTTGTCCTACCCTCCCGTGGCAGCGGGGTCCTAATGGAAACTAAGGGATATTAAGGCCTCCTTTTAATAGAGAACCGGAACAAAGCATTAGCACATAGTGAATACATGAACTCCTCAAACTACGGTCATCACCGGTAAGTATCCCGATTATTGTCACTTCGGGGTTAATGGATCATAACACATAATAGGTGACTATAGACTTGCAAGATAGGATCAAGAACTCTCATATATTGATGAAAACATAATAGGTTCAGATCTGAAATCATGGCACTCGGGCCCTAGTGACAAGCATTAAGCATAGCAAAGTCATAGCAACATCAATCTCAGAACATAGTGGATACTAGGGATCAAACCCTAACAAAACTAACTCGATTACATGGTAAATCTCATACAACCCATCACCGTCCAGCAAGCCTACGATGGAATTACTCACGCACGGCGGTGAGCATCATGAAATTGGTGATGGAGGATGGTTGATGATGACGACGGCGATGAATCCCCCTCTCCGGAGCCCCGAACGGACTCCAGATCAGCCCTCCCGAGAGGTTTTAGGGCTTGGCGGCGGCTCCGTATCGTAAAACGCGATGAAATCTTCTCTCTTATTTTTTTCTCCCCGAAAGCAGATATATAGAGTTGGAGTTGGAGTCGGGAGGTCTCCAGGGGGCCCACGAGGTAGGGGGCGCCCCCCCCACCCTTGTGGATAGGGTGTGGGCCCCCTAGTCTTCATCTTTGGCGAGGATTTTTTATTATTTATTGTAAGATATTTCGTGGAGTTTCAGGTCATTCCGAGAACTTTTGTTTTCTGCACATAAAACAACATCATGGCAATTCTGCTGAAAACAACGTCAGTCCGGGTTAGTTCCACTCAAATCATACAAAGTCCAAAACAAGGGCAAAAGTGTTTGGAAAAGTAGATACGACGGAGACGTATCAACTCCCCCAAGCTTAAACCCTTGCTTGTCCTCAAGCAATTCAGTTGACAAACTGAAAGAAATAAAGAAAAACTTTTACAAACTCCGTTTGCTCTTGTTGTTATAAATATGTCAAGGTAGCATTCAAGTTTTCAGCAAAGATTATAACTAACCACATTTGCAATAATTCTCAGCTTTCATGATTACCCATATCAATAGCATAATCAACTAGCAAGCCATAATAATAAATCTCGGATGACAACACTTACTCAAAACAATCATAATATGATATAACAAGATGGTATTTTGCTAGCCCTTTCTAAGACCGCAAAACATAAATGCAGAGCACCTTTAAAGATCAAGGACTGTAATTCATGGTAAAAGAGATCCAATCATAGTCACACCCAATATAAATTAACAATGATGAATGCAAATGACAGTTGCGCTCTCCAGCTAGTGCTTTTAATAAGAGGGTGATGACTCAACATAAAAGTAAATAGATAGGCCCTTCGTAGAGGGAAGCAGGGATTTGTAGAGGTGCCAGTGCTCGGTTTTGAAATAGAGGTGAATAATATTTTGAGTGGTATACTTTCATTGTCAACATAACAACCAAGAGATGGCGATATCTTCCATGCTACACACATTATAGGCGGTTCCCAAATAGAATGGTAAAGTTTATACTCCCCCTCCACCAACAAACATCAATCCATGGCTTGCTCGAAACAACGAGTGCCTCCAACTAACAACAGTCCCAGGGGGAGTTTCGTTTTGCAATTATTTTGATTTAGTTTGCATAAAGCATGCGACTGGGCATCCCGGTGACCAGCCATTTTCTCGTGAGTGAGGAGCGGAGTCCACTCCTCTTGAGCCGCCTAGCATGGAAGATACAGACTGCCCTAGTTGATACATGAGCTATTCGAGCATACAAAATAGGATGATTATTTGAAGGTTTAGAGTTTGGCACATACAAATTTACTTGGAACGGCAGGTAGATACCACATATAGGAAGGTATAGTGGACTCATGTGGAATAACTTTGGCGTTTAAGGAGTTTGGATGCACAAGCAGTATTCCCGCTTAGTACAGGTGAAGGCTAGCAAAAGACTGGGAAGCGACCAACTAGAGAGTGACAACAGCCATGTACATGCATTAAAATTAATAAACATTGGATGCAAGCATGAGTAGGATATAATCCACCATGAACATAAATATCATGAAGGCTATGTTGATTTGTTTCAACTACATGCGTGAACATGTGCCAAGTCAAGTCACTTAAATCAATCAAAGGAGGATACCACCCCATCATACCACATCATAACCATCTTAATAGCATGTTGGCACGCAAGGTAAACCATTATAACTCATAGCTAATCAAGCATGGCACAAGCAACTATGATCTCTAATTGTCATTGCGAACATGTTTATTCATAACAAGCTGAATCAAGAACGATGAACTCATCATATTTACAAAAACAAAAGAGGTCAAGTTCATACCAGTTTTTCTCATCTCAGTCAGTCCATCATATATTATCATAATTGCCTTTCACTTGCACGACCGAACGATGTGAATAATAATAAGAGTGCACGTGCATTGGACTAAGCTGGAATCTGCAAGCATTCAATAAACAGGAGAAGACAGAGCAATATGGGCTCTTGGTTAAATCAACAATAAAGCATATAAGAGCCACTTCAACAATTTAATCATGGTCTTCTCCTACTGACCCCCAAAGAAAAGAAATAAAACTATTTACACGGGAAAGCTCCCAACAAGCAAAAGAAGAACGGGAAATATTTCTGGGTTTTCTTTTTAATTATTACTACAGCAAGAAAAGTAAACTACTACTAATTTTTTTGGGGGGTTTTCTTAAGGTTTATCAAACACACAAGAAGAAAGCATAAAAGGAAATAAACTAGCATGGATGACACAATGAAAAGTATGAGCACCGACATCTAGCAATGAGTGTGTGTGAACATAAATGTAATGTCAGTGAGAAATACGTACTCCCCCAAGCATAGGCTTTTGGCCTAAGTTGGTTTATGGCCACGGCTGGCCTGGCTAATATCCATAATAATAGTTGTTGGGGTCGTACTGTGATGAGGAAGAAGAAGGCTCTGATTGCCACTGGCTGGCAATCATCTCCGGATCCCACTGATAGTTAGACAGTCATGAAGGATCAAATTGTGGGTCCGGTTCTGGCTCCTCGGCTGGTGTAGGGTTCCGGTAGGCGTGAATAGCCGTCAACGGAACAAGGTACGTGCCTACAGTCAAATCAAACAAAGAAGGAGCAGGCAAGGTAATAGTCTTAGGATGATGTTTATTAAAGAACAATTGATATTTAAGCTCTCCTGCCCTATTCTTAATAATAAAATCATGTGCCACCATACTTTTATAATCTAGATAAACACGAGGCATCACTTCTTCTTCCTTCTTAGCATGCCTAATAGGTATGTTAAAATGTGCAGCTAGGCGTGTAGCATAGATGCCTCCAAAGATGGGGCCCTTTGTACGGTTCAGACTTAACCGTTTAGCAATAATACCGCCCATACTAAAAGTGTTATCACTGTATAAACCTTGGAGAAAAATAATAATATCAGGGATACTAAGGTTTCCACAGTTTTCGTGACCAATTAAGCAACGACTAGCAAATAATGCAAAGTAACGTAAGATAGAAAATGTATGCTGGTGATTCGTGCATCGGAAACCTTCCTAGTTTCCCCTACAGTGATAGTATCAATAAATCCCTCCACATCATCGTGATGTGGTTCTTCTGTCTTGCCCTCAAAACGGACTAAACAAATCCGACAAAAATCATAAAGTGACATCTCCTTATGCTCATCATATAAATGAAACTCCACCATAGGTGGTGAGTTCCTAGAATGAAAATGAAAGTTTTGCACAAAGGTATTTGTGAGTAAGAGATACTGATTGCATTGGTCGTGAAGGAAAGCGGTGAGGCCTGCATTATGAGCCAATTCATGAAAATCTTCATAAATCCCGGCTACTCTCAAGAAATCCTCGGAAGGCCATTCACACGCCCGAACCTCCGCGGTGCGCGGCAAATTATACTTAGGCTTCGGTGCCTTTTCCTTCGAGCTTTGGCTCGATGAGCCCCTCGGTAATCTCCTCGTCATTTTCTGAAAAATTCTGAAATTTTTAGTAACTTCAAAATAAAAGTAAACCAAACTCAATAATATTGATAGCAACCACTCCTACAAGTGCCTAGGGCCTATATCATGCATCAAAACTACTTTTGACCATATAAATTTGACATGCAAGCTCAAGAACAGGGTCACCTAAGAAGCAAAAATTTGCAATGAATAAAGCACTAGAACAAAAACTAATTGGACCAATGGAGGAGTCACATACCAAGGAACAATCTCCCCAAGCAGTTTTGTGAGAGGTGCTTTGAGCAATGAGATCGAAAATGGCAGCAAAGAGGGCTGGAACTCGTGCTTGAGTTGGTTTTTCGTGTTTGTGGGAGGAAGAAGAAGAAGATGGGTGCAGGAATAAGTGGAGGAGGGCCACCATGGGCCCACGAGGCAGGGGGCGCGCCCTCCACCCTCGTGGCAAGGTGGTTGGCCCCCCTGGTGTGTTCTTTGTTCCATAAATCCTCAAATATTCTAGAAAAAATTATATTTAATTTCTAGGGCATTTGGAGAACTTTTATTTTCGAGGTATTTTTATATTGCACAGATAATCAGATAACAGACAGAAAATTATTTATTTTTACTTTATTTCAACTAAATAACAGAAAGTATAGAGAGGGTACAGAAGGTTGTGCTTCTAGTTTCATCCATCTCATGCTCATCAAAAGGAATCCACTAACAAGGTTGATCAACTCTTGTTAACAAACTCATTCTGATTAACATGAAACCGGAGAAATTTCGAATAACACTAGGTTACCTCAACGGGGATATGCACATCCCCAATAATAAGTATATCATATTTTTTTCTTGACAGTAGGAAGAGGAAATTCAAACCCTCCAAATATAATCGATGAAATTTTTCCGATAGAATTGATACTATGAACTTGAGGTTGTTTCCTCGGAAAATGCACAGTATGCTCATTACCATTAACATGAAAAGTGACATTGCCTTTGTTGCAATCAATAACAGCCCCTGCAGTATTAAGAAAAGGTCTTCCAAGAATAATAGACATACTATCGTCCTCGGGTATATCAAGAATAACAAAGTCCGTTAAAATAGTAACGTTTGCAACTATAACAGGCACATCCTCACAAATACCGACAGGTATAGCAGTTGATTTATCAGCCATTTGCAAAGATATTTCAGCAGGTGTCAACTTATTCAAATCAAGTCTATGATATAAAGAAAGAGGCATAACACTAACACCGGCTCCAAGATCACATAAAGCAGTTTTAACATAGTTTCTTTTAATGGAGCATGGTATAGTGGGTACTCCTGGATCTCCAAGTTTCTTTGGCATTCCACCCTTAAAAGTATAATTAGCAAGCATGGTGGAAATTTCAGCTTCTAGTATCTTTCTTTTATTTGTAATCTTTCATGTACTTAGCATAAGGATTGGTTTTGAGCATATCAGTCAATCGCATACGCAAAAAGATAGGTCTAATCATTTCAGCAAAGCGCTCAAAATCCTCATCATCCTTTTTCTTGGATGGTTTGGGAGGAAAAGGCATGGGTTTCTGAACGCAAGGTTCTCTTTCTTTACCATGTTTCCTAGCAACAAAGTCTTTCTTATCATAACGTTGATTCTTTGATTGTGGGTTATCAAGATCAACAGCAGGTTCAATTTCTACATCATTATCATTACTAGGTTGAGCATTATTATGAACATCATCATTAACATTTTCATTAGGTTCATGTTCATTGCCAGATTGTGTTTCAGCATCAGACATAGGGATATCATTTGGATTATCAGGTGGTTCAGCAATAGCTTCACTAGAAGTTTGCACAGTTCTATCATTTTTCTTTTTCTTCCTTAGGTGCATCAATATTATTTCTCTGAGAATCTTGCTCAATTCTCTTAGGGTGGCCTTCAGGATACAAAGGTTCCTGAGTCATTCTACCAGTTCTAGTAGCCACTTTAATAGCATAATTATTTTTCTTACTATTCATCTCATTGAGCAATTCCTTTTGAGCTTTAAGTACTTGTTCTACTTGAGTGGTAACCATAGAAGCATGTTTGCTAACAAGTTTAAGTTCACCTCTAATATTAGCCATATAATCACCCAAGTATTTAATCATATCAGCATCTTGTTTTAATTGTCTATCGAAATAAGCATTGAAGTCTTCTTGCTTAAACATAAAATTATCAAACTCATCCAAGCATTGACTAGCAATTTTAGCAGGCGGGATTTCAGCTTTATCATATCTACAGAGAGAATTTACCTTTACTACCTGTGTCGGGTTATCGAGGTCTGGAGGTTCTTCAATAAGTAAAGGATCAAGATCATATGTTTCTTCGGCACGCGGTAAATTAAGACCATGTATTTCTTCAATTGGAGATAAATTCTTAACATCTTCAGCTTTAATACCTTTTTCTTTCATAGATTTCTTTGCCTCTTGCATATCTTCGGGACTGAGAAATAGAACACCTCGCTTCTTCGAAGTTGGTTTAGGAATAGGATCATTAATTGGAGTAGGAGCTGGCTCAGGAGGTGCCCAATTATTTTCATTTGTTAACATATTATTTAATAAGATTTCAGCTTCATCTGGTGTTCTTTCCCTGAAAAGAGAACCAGCACAACTATCCAGGTAATCTCTGGAAGCATCGGTTAGTCCATTGTAAAAGATATCAAGTATTTCATTTTTCTTAAGAGGATGATCAGGTAAAGCATTAAGTAACTTGAGAAACCTCCCCCAAGCTTGTGGGAGACTCTCTTCTTTAATTTGCACAAAGTTGTATATTTCCTTTAAAGCAGCTTGTTTCTTATGAGCAGGGAAATATTTAGTAGAGAAGTAGTAAATCATATCCTGGGGACTACGCACACAACCAGGATCAAGAGAATTAAACCATATTTTAGCATCACCCTTTAATGAGAACGGAAATATTTTGAGGATATAAAAGTAGTGAGATCTCTCATCATTAGTGAACAGGGTGGCTATATCATTTAATTTAGTAAGATGTGCCACAACAGTTTCAGATTCCTAGCCATGAAAAGGATCAGATTCAACCAAAGTAATTATATCAGGATCAACAGAGAATTCATAATCCTTATCAGTAACACAGATAGGTGAAGTAGCAAAAGCAGGGTCAGGTTTCATCCTAGCATTTAGAGATTGCTTATTCCATTTAGCTAATAACCTTTTGAGTTCATATCTATCTTTGCAAGCTAAAATAGCTAAAGAAGCTTCTTGATCAAATAAATAACCCTCAGGAATAACAAGTGATTCTTCATCATCACTTTCATCATCATAATCAGATTCAATATTTTCAATCTCTCTAGCCCTAGCAAGTCGTTCCTCGAGAAAATCACCAAGTGGCACAGTAGTATCAAGCATAGAAGTAGTTTCATCAGTATCATGTATAGCAGAAGTAGCATCATCAATAACATGCGACATATCAGAACGAATAGCAGAAGCAGGTTTAGGTGTCGCAAGCTTACTCATAACAGAAGGTGAATCAAGTGCAGAGCTAGATGGCAGTTCCTTACCTCCCCTCGTAGTTGAGGGATAAATTGTTGTCTTAGCGTCTTTCAAATTCTTCATAGTGTCCAGCAGATATAAATCCCAAGTGACTCAAAGAATAGAGCTATGCTCCCCGGCAATGGCACCAGAAATTAGTCTTGATAACCCACAAGTATAGGGGATCGCAACAGCTTTCGAGGGTAGAGTATTCAACCCAAATTTATTGATTCGACACAAGAGGAGCCAAAGAATATTCTCAAGTATTAGCAGCTGAGTTGTCAATTCAACCACACCTGGAAACTTAGTATCTGCAGCAGAGTGTTTAGTAGCAAAGTAATACGATAGTGGTGATAACAGTAACAAAAGAGTAACAAAAGCAAAGTAATATTTTTGGTATTATGTAGTGATTGTAACAATAGCAACGGGAAAGTAAATAACCGTAAACCAGTATATAGAAAGCTCGTTGGCATCGGATCAGTGATGGATAATTATGCCGGATGTGGTTCATCATGTAACAGTCATAACATAGGGTGACACAGAACTAGCTCCAATTCATCAATGTAATGTAGGCATGTATTCTGAATATAGTCATACGTGCTTATGGAAAAGAACTTGCATGACATCTTTTGTCCTACCCTCCCGTGGCAGCGGGGTCCTAATGGAAACTAAGGGATATTAAGGCCTCCTTTTAATAGAGAACCGGAACAAAGCATTAGCACATAGTGAATACATGAACTCCTCAAACTACGGTCATCACCGGTAAGTATCCCGATTATTGTCACTTCGGGGTTAACGGATCATAACACATAATAGGTGACTATAGACTTGCAAGATAGGATCAAGAACTCTCATATATTGATGAAAACATAATAGGTTCAGATCTGAAATCATGGCACTCGGGCCCTAGTGACAAGAATTAAGCATAACAAAGTCATAGCAACATCAATCTCAGAACATAGTGGATACTAGGGATCAAACCCTAACAAAACTAACTCGATTACATGGTAAATCTCATCCAACCCATCACCGTCCAGCAAGCCTACGATGGAATTACTCACGCACGGCGGTGAGCATCATGAAATTGGTGATGGAGGATGGTTGATGATGACGGCGATGAATCCCCCTCTCCGGAGCCCCGAACGGACTCCAGATTAGCCCTCCCGAGAGGTTTTAGGGCTTGGCGGCGGCTCCGTATCCTAAAACACGATGAAATCTTCTCTCTTATTTTTTTCTCCTCGAAAGCAGATATATAGAGTTGGAGTTGGAGTCGGGAGGTCTCCAGGGGGCCCACGAGGTAGGGGCGCGCCCTAGGGGGGGCGCCCCCACCCTCGTGGACAGGGTGTGGGCCCCCTGGTCTTCATCTTTAGCGAGGATTTTTTATTATTTATTGTAAGATATTCCGTGGAGTTTCAGGTCATTCCGAGAACTTTTGTTTTCTGCACATAAAACAACATCATGGCAATTCTGCTGAAAACAGCGTCAGTCCAGGTTAGTTCCATTCAAATCATACAAGTTAGAGTCCAAAACAAGGGCAAAAGTGTTTGGAAAAGTAGATACGACGGAGACGTATCAGAGATGCATAGCAACGAGAGGGGAGAGTGTGTCTATGTACCCTTGTAGACCGAAAACGGAAGCGTTGAGTAACGCGGTTGATGTAGTCGAACGTCTTCGCGATCCAACCTATCAAGTACCGAACGCACGGCACCTCCGTGATTTGCACACGTTCAGCTCGGTGACGTTCCTCAAACTCTAGATCCAGCTGAGGCCGAGGGAGAGTTTCGTTAGCACGACGACGTGTTGACGGTGATGATGAAGTTACCGACGCAGGGCTTCGCCTAAGCACTACGACAATATGATCGAGGTGGAAATCTATGTAGGGGGCACCGCACACGGCTAAGAAATCAACTTGTGTGTCTATGGGGTGCCCCCTCCCCCGTATATAAAGGAGGGGAGGAGGAGGAGGGCCGGCCACAAGGGGCGTTCCCAAAGGGGGGATTCCTACTCCTAGTAGGAGTAGGTTTCGCCCTTTCCTAGTCCAATTAGGAGAAGAAGGAAGGAGAGGAGAGGGAGAAGGAAAGACGGGGCATCGCCCCCTCCCTAGTACAATTCGGACCAGCCCATGGGGGGGCGCGCGGCCACCCCTTAAGGCCCTTCTCTCCTTTCCCGTATGGCCCATTAAGGCCGACTACTTCCCCCGGTGAAATCCGGTAACTCTCTGGTACTCCAAAAAATACCTGAATCACTCGGAACCTTTCCAATGTCCGAATATAGCCTTCCAATATATCGATCTTTATGTCTCGACCATTTCGAGACTCCTCGTCATGTTCGTGATCTCATCCGGGACTCCGAAAAATCTTCGGTACATCAAATCACATAACTCATAATACAAATCGTCATCGAACGTTAAGCGTGCGGACCCTACGGGTTCAAGAACTATGTAGACATGACCAAGACACATCTCCTATCAATAACTAATAGCGGAACCTAGATGCTCATATTGGCTCCTACATATTCTACAAATATCTTTATCGGTCAAACCGCATAACAATATACGTTGTTCCCTTTGTCATCAGTATGTTACTTGCCCGAGATTCGATCGTCGGTATCCTCATACCTAGTTCAATCTCGTTACTAGCAAGTATCTTTACTCGTTCCGTAATGCATCATCCCGTAAATAACTCTTTAGTCACATTGCTTACAAGGCTTATAGTGATGTGCATTACCGAGAGGGCCCAGAGATACCTCTCCGACAATCGGAGTGACAAATCCTAATCTCGATCTATGCCAACTCAACAAACACCATCAAAGACACCTGTAGAGCATCTTTATAATCACCCAGTTACGTTGTGACATTTTATAACACACTAAGTGTTCCTCCGGTATTCGGGAGTTGCATAATCTCATAGTCATAGGGACATGTATAAGTTATGAAGAAAGCAATCGCAATAAACTAAACGATCATAGTGCTAAGCTAATGGATGGGTCAAGTCAATCACATCATTCTCTAATGATGTGATCCCGTTCATCAAATGACAACGCATGTCTATGGCTAGGAACCTTAACCATCTTTGATTAACGAGATAGTCAAGTAGAGGCATACTAGTGACACTCTGTTTGTCTATGTATTCACACGTGTACTAAGTTTCCGGTTAATACAATTCTAGCATGAATAATAAACATTTATCATGATATAAGGAAATATAAATAACAACTTTATTATTGCCTCTAGGGCATATTTTCTTCAGATGATCTTAGGCAGCGCACACAGTTTCTAGCAATAAACCGTGTTGGATTAATGAACAATCACACACGACATCCCCTTGAAAACTGTTTGCGTTAGGTCACCTGGCACAAACATTTACCACATAAAAAATGTGTGTGATGGACAGCCTTTGCCACACAGTTTCTTCTACGCACCGTGTGTGATGCATTTAATAACACAAATAATAAAATTGTTAATATTGTGTGCAATGAAAACGCTATCACAAACGATTTAACGGGAAAAATTTTGCGTGATGTACCTGCGAACAGAAACGTTTTCCTTGGAGCGACCGTGTAGGATGTATATACGAACGGAAATGTTTAGCGGGGACTGACTGTGTGGGATGTACTTACGATTGGAAATGATTTCGCTTGTATAATTATTTTTTTAGCATGACTGTACGTATAACCGTATTTGATCGCTCGCCGGTCGCACATGACCTCATTTTGCCGAGCGTGTGTTGTGACGCCCCAAGACCGGAGCTTCAGATGCCTTCCAGGGTTTTCGGGTTTCGTCGTGTGATTTGTTTGGTTTTTTGCATTCATCATTGCATCGTGTGCACTGCATCATGCCATCATGCCATCATGTCATTTTTTTAACTCAACTAAATAAATGGCATGGATCTTTGATCCATTTAAATCGAGGGAATTCACATGGTGAGTTCTCTTTATAACATATATCCTCCCAATATTATTATGGAGATATTATAAAATATTCCATTAACTTGGAATCACCCATAACCCAATTGCACCACTCTTCAACTTTTCCCTTACCCGACTCAACCTCCTATCCTTCCTTTTCGACCTTTTAAGTTAAATTGCAAATTGGGTTGCAATTTTACTTCCTCCATTAATGTCCCAAATCTGCCCATAAATCACATATATTGTGTAGGGTCACCTCCTATAATTTCAACCCATTTGGAGTTCATTTGAATGGGTTTCGAAATTCGAACTTGCCGAGTTAAATCCAACGCGTGTGGATATTACTTCCTCTAAAAAATCATGAGGCCATTTTTTGTCAAATTCCTCGTATTTTTGTGGGTCCAAAAAAAATTGTCCGCTTGTCCAAGTTCTATCCCTAACTTTTCATTTCTTCTCTTTTTCTTCTTTGTTATTTTCTGTTTATAGTAAATAAGAGAGAGAGAAAGGAGCCCAACCAGCCTGTCGGGCCACCTGGGCCTCCCAACCTCTCCGTAGTCCTCCAGGCCGGCCAAGTCCTTTGCCCCTCTAGGCCCAGCTGGCTCCCGAACCCTAGGCGATCGATCCCTCCTCACTCCCTCGTCTCCCCTTGCGCCGCCACAGGAGGCCCTCGCTCGCCCCAATCCCATCTCTCCCTTCGTTCTCCTCACGCTATCGCCGCCAACCACACACGCCAGAGGAGTCCCGCTTGGTCCCCCTCGTCCTCCTCCCGCGGGAGCCCTCACAGCCGCGCCTGGCCGATTCCCTCCTTCCTCCTGGCGCCTTCCATCTCGCGACCCACCAGTGCCGCTGGCCTCCCCGCCTCTGGCAATGGTCGCCACCAGTCGCGCCATCTTCTGCGTCGTCGCCTCGCCAACCTCGCCGAGACCCTGCCTCCGTCTCTGGTCGCCACCAGCGAGCGACATCGCCAGAGCCACGCTCCCAGCGCCACCTCGAGCGCCCGCATCCGTCGTCCACCGCGCTCGTGCCACCGTCTCCTCCACCAGCAGCCTGCAATGTCCGAGGGGAGCTGAGCTCCTCCCGGTCCCCTTGGTCGCTGCTTCCCCTGCCCCGAGCATCCCTCCAACCGGCGTCCGAGTCCCGGACCCCCCATCTGACCCTTTCCTCCGCACCAAGTTCCGCTGGAACCATGACCGCCACCACAACAGGAACTCCAGCGCCGTTGACCGTCGATCCTGCGAGCTTCTGAGGCATCAGTCTCTCATCCCCTATGACCCGGCAACCGGACCCTTACAGGTGAGCGCTGCGTCGTCGTCCTGCTCGACTCCACCGCCTGGACCTGTTCGGACGTCCATCACTCCGTCGAGACCTGCTGCCCCCTACCGAGTTTGGGTGGTCCCTGCTCAAGCCGCTAAGACTTGTACGTGGACCGTCAAACGTCGTCTCCGAGATCTTTCACCAAGTACCTTTTGGATCCAACAAGTACCCCGATGATGCGAGTACCACTACCGTCGACCCTCGAAGACTCCGTGGATGTCAAGATCCTCGCCATGACCTCGAACATCTATGGAATGTGCACGACTACAAAATGGGTACCACTACCATTGCCGAAGACCCGTGTAACGATATCGTCAAGTTCGACTACCGCCGCGTGAACAACTACTTCCACTACCGCCGTTGAGAGAACGTCTACTTCCCTCTACGAACTCGTTCTGCCCGAAACGCATGCTTCGAAGGTATAACCCCGAGATGACCGCCATGAACGAATGCATGTGTGATGTATGAGATGCTCGTGCTTGCACCGTGCTTGATTTGTCGGTGCACGTTGCCCTCTTTTACCTTGTCACCGTCATGTGGGAACCCGGTAACCGGGAGCACCCCACCTTCTATCGCATGTCACGCTCCCGTCGCACTTCCTTTGCACCGGGATCTCAATCGAGTTACCGGAACCGGAACGTTGCCGTGGCACCGTTTTGTTATCGTTGTCGTGGCTCCCCTTTTCATTTCCGCCACATTGACAAATGCTTCTTAATATGCCCTTGTCAACTTTTCTTAAAATTGCATAAAACTTGCACATGTCATCCGCATCATGATAACAACTTCAAGATTGGTTAAAATTGTTGTTGCACCAAATTGATAATTGCATACGGGGATTTACCGGTTTTTGTTGTTTGTTATATCCGACCCCATTTAAATTGTTTAGATGGTGTAGTTTTGTTATGCCTCATCTCTTGCCATGTTTAACAACATTTAATATTGTTGGGTACCTAACCGGGAGTGAACTAAATAATGATTATGTGGTGTTTTGTCAATATGCATCCCGATGCATATTGAGCTCCACTTAACTTGTAGTGTTGTTTGTGCATTTTGCCATGCCATGCTTCGTTAAACCGGACATGCATCATACTTGATTGTGCATCATGCCATGATTATGTGGTGGTTGTTTACTATGTTGTTTGCTTCTTTCCGGTGTTGCTTATTCGGGTAGTTCCGATAATGTCGCGTTGTGAGGATCCGTTCGACTACGTACGTTTGTCTTCTTCATGGACTCGTTCTTCTTCCTTGCGGGATTTTAGGCAAGATGACCATACCCTCGAAATCACTTCTATCTTTGCTTGCTAGATGCTCGCTCTTTTGCTATGCCTATGCTGCGATACCTATCACTTGCTTATCATGCCTCCCATATTGTTAAACCAAGCCTCTAACCCACATTGTCCTAGCAAACCGTTGTTTGGCTATGTTACCGCTTTGCTCAGCCCCTCTTATAGCGTTGTTAGTTGCAGGTGAAGATGAAGCTTGTTCTAAGTTGGAACATGGATATTTTGTTGGGATATCACAATATCTCTTATTTAATTAATGCATCTATATACTTGGTAAAGGGTGGAAGGATCGGCCTTATGTCTGGTGTTTTGTTCCACTCTTGCCGCCCTAGTTTCCGTCATATCGGTGTTATGTTTCCGGATTTTGTGTTCCTTACGCGGTTGGGTTATAATGGGAACCCCTTGACAGTTCGCCTTGAATAAAATTCCTCCAGCAAGGCCCAACATTGGTTTTACCATTCGCCACCTAGCCTTTTCTTTCCCTTGAGTCGGCCGTCTCAAGGGTCATCTTTATTTAAAACCCCCGGGCCAGTGCTTCTCTAAGTGTTGGTCCAACCCAGAGCACCGTGCGGGGCCGTCCCTTGGCAACTTGGGTTATGTTGGCTCCCATACGCTTAGCTTATCCGGTGTGCCCTGAGAACGAGATATGTGCAGCTCCTATCGGGATTTGTTGGCACATCCGGGCGGTGTTGCTGGACTTATTTTACCATTGTCGAGGATGTCTTGTAACCGGGATGCCGAGTCTGATCGGATTGTCTTGGGAGAAGGAATATGTAACACCCCGGATGTAACTTTCCCAATTTGTACTCCAACTCTTGCCGTTTCCGGCGTTAAGTTATATTTATTTCCTCGGGTTCGGGTTTTGTCTCCATGTGTTGTTGTCGTTGTCATGCATCTCATATCATGTCATCATGTGCATTGCATTTGCATACGTGTTCATCTCATGCATTCGAGTTTTTTCCCCGTTGTCCGTTTTGCATTCCGGCGCTTCGTTCTCCTCCGGTGGTCAATTCTAGCTTTCTTTCGTGTGTGGGGATTAAACATTTCCGGATTGGACCGAGACTTGCCAAGCGGCCTTGGTTTACTACCGGTAGACCGCCTGTCAAGTTTCGTATCATTTGGACTTCGTTTGATACTCCAACAGTTAACCGAGGGACTGAAAAGGCCTCCTGTGTGTTGCAGCCCAACACCCCTCCAATTTGGCCCAAAACCCACCTAACTCTGCTCCATCATCTAGAGCGTTCGATCACGATCGCGTGGCCGAAAACCGCACCTCGTTTGGACTCTCCTAGCTCCCTCTATGCCTATAAATAGGCCCTCCCGAAATTTCGCGGATCCCCTCTCTTCGAAACCCTAAAAATCCACCTCGCGCCGCGCCGGACGTGTCCGTTCCGGCCGGACACGCCGCCGCCGCCTGCCCGCGCCTATCAGACGCTGCCACGTGGCGCCCTCCGCCGCCAACCGCCGCCGCGGCCCGGGAGCCCATCCGCGGCCCTCCCGGCCCGAAGCCTGTCGCCGCCATCCTCGCCTACCCCGCCGCCCGCGCCGCCTTCGTCTCCCCCGCGACCGGCCGCCACCCCGCCGCCCAAGTCCGCCGGCGCCGCCCCGTTCCTCGTCGCCGGCGAGGCAAGCTCGACGCCGGCCGCCGCGAGTCACCGCCGCCCGCCCGACGCGCTCCGGCCGTCGTGCACCGCCCCTCGCCCTCCACGCCGTCCCCTGCTGCCGGATCCGGCGCCTCCCTCTTCTCTAGCCGCCTGCTCCGGCGAGAGCTCCAGCCGGCCATCCTCGAGCGACGTGGGAGCTACAGTGCATCGGCCGGATCTGGGATCTGTTTTTTTAGGGTTGACCCCGTTTCTTTTCCCAAGTCCCTAATCCATGTGCCTTTCTTCCTAGCTCCGTAACTTTTCATCCGTAGCTCTGATTCATGCATATAGCATATCAAAATGTTCATCTCAGAGGGTACATCATTTCATTCCATTGCATCATTTTCATTTGAGCTCATCTTGATGCACGAAATGCTGTTAGAAGAGGGCTACTTGAGTTATTTGTCAGATCTGCTACTCCATTTAGGTTTTTGTCATTTTTGCCATGATTAATGTGTGCATGATATGCCCTGATGCTCTACATGTGTTTTGTTTAGGGTTTTGTCATCTTTCCAGAGGTGCAACCCATGTATTTTTGTGATGTGTGTGGTGACTAGTGCAAGCTTGCAAAGTGGTGCACTTAGTAATTCTGTTTTCAGGGACTTAGCAATTTCACTAAGTCCTTGATCTGTTTATCTCATGATGCCATAAGTTCATGTTGTTTCCTAGTGATCCGTGCCTATTTTGAGGATGATCAGTAAGGATGTTTTGTTAATATTTTAGTGCTCTATTCCATCCATGCCTTTTTTTGCAATTATGGAGAACCCTAGCTTGAGTCAATCGAGCTCTACTTTTGCTACTTTGTGAATCTGGGCAGATTGCCAACTTGTTTGCAATTTTGCCGATGATGTTGTAGTTGATCCGTGCATGATATGCTATTGTTCTTGCCATGTCTAGCTTGTATTTTGTGCCTTCTTGATGGATGTATGCTTGTCTTGCCATGACTTGCTCCGTAGTGAGTGCATCGAGCTCGTAAACATGCCTGCTTGAGTTATATTTCAGCATGTGTCAGTTTTTCACTGTCTGAAAACTGATTATGTTTTTGCTATGTTCACATGCTTGCAATTGTATTTTCTGATCCCTTTTGGCTCAAGGTCACTAAGGGACTTTTGTTAAGCTCTTTGAGTAGCTCCATGCCATGCTTTACTTTGCCATGTTCAGGCCCTGTAGCATGTAGTTTTGTTGCTCCGAAGAGTGCTACCTGATCTGGAATTCCAGACAAGTGTTAATTTCACTAAGTCTGAAATCTGTTTGCCATATGCATTTTTGCCATGCTTGTTTGAACCTGTTAATGGATGAATTGGCCGTAGCTCAGTGCTAGACTTTTGTTAAGAATCTTGTATGCATCCCTGCCATGTATTTTGTTGTCATGTTTGGGTGCTGTAGCATGTTCATCTCATTGCATTTAGTTGGCTACTTGCTGTAAATCGCAGACCGGTGTCATTTTTGAATCGCTTGCCATTTCCAAACCGTAACTCCGATTCCGGCGTTCTTTATATAGTTTTCAAGCGATTTCATCTCATCTTTCCAGTGGCACACTTGGAATCCCAAGTTGAGGCCAGGTTCATGCTTTTCCTGTCATATCTTGCATTTTGCATCCCGCATCGCATCCCGCATAGCATATCATCTTTGCATTGTGTTGTTTGAGTTTGCACGTGGTTGATTGTATCCTTGTTGCTTGTTTGTCTTGTTTGGGTAGAGCTGGGAGACGAGTTCGCTAACGAGGAGCCCGTTGAGTTTGCTTTCGAGGATCCAGTCAACTCTGACAACTGTGCAGGCAAGATGATCATACCCTCGAAATCACTACTATCTTTGCTATGCTAGTTTGCTCGCTCTTTTGCTATGCCAATGCTACGATGCCTACCACTTGCTTTCAAGCCTCCCAAATTGCCATGTCAAACCTCTAACCCACCATGTCCTAGCAAACCGTTGATTGGCTTTGTTACCGCTTTGCTCAGCCCCTCTTATAGCGTTGCTAGTTGTAGGTGAAGATTGGAGGCCGTTCCTTGTTGGAACATTTATTTACTTGTTGGGATATCATTATATTATCTTGTTATCTTAATGCATCTATATACTTGGTAAAGGGTGGAAGGCTCGGCCTCTCGCCTAGTGTTTTGTTCCACTCTTGCCGCCCTAGTTTCCGTCATATCGGTGTTATGTTCCCGGATTTTGCGTTCCTTACGTGGTTGGGTTATAATGGGAACCCCTTGATAGTTCGCCTTGATTAAAGCTTTTCCAGCAATGCCCAACCTTGGTTTTACCATTTGCCACCTAGCCTTTTCTTTCCCTTGGGTTCTGCAGACTCAAGGGTCATCTTTATTTTAACCCCCCCCCCCCGGACCAGTGCTCCTCTGAGTGTTGGTCCAACCTAGAGCCCCTTGCAGCGCCACCTCGGGGAAACTCGAGGGCTGGTTTTAGTTGTACGGATTGCTTATCCGATTGTGCCCTGAGACAGAGATATGTGCAGCTCCTATCGGGATTTGTCGGCACATTCGGGCGGTGTTGCTGGATTTGTTTTAACCTATCGAAGTGTCTTGAAGAACCGAGATACCGAGTCTGATCGGAACGTCTTGGGAGGAGGTCTATTCCTTCGTTGACCGTGAGAGCTTGTCATGGGCTAAGTTGGGACTCCCCTGCAGGGATTTGAACTTTCGAAAGCCGTGCCCGCGGTTATGGGCAGATGGGAATTTGTTAATGTCCGGTTGTAGACAACTTGAACCTTAGTTAATTAAAATGAATCAACTGAGTGTGTTACCGTGATGGCCTCTTCTCGGCGGAGTCCGGGAAGTGGACACGGTGTTGGAGTAATGTTTGCGCAGGCTGCTCTCTAGTTTCTCGCTCGCGCTTTGCCTCCTCTTCTCTCTCTCTTTTGCGAATAAGTTAGCCACCATACTTGCTAGTCGCTTGCTGCAGCTCCACATATATTTACCTAGCCTTACCTATAAGCTTAAATAGTCTTGATCGCGAGGGTGCGAGATTGCTGAGTCCCTCTGGCTCACAGATTACTATTACACCAGATGCAGGGCCTGATGATTCCGCTCCAGCAGACGCGTATGAGCTCAAGTGGGAGTTCGACGAAGACTCTCAACGTTACTATGTTTCCTTTCCCGATGATCAGTAGTGGTGCCCAGTTGGGGGTGATTGGGACCGTGTCGCATGTTGGGTTCTCTTTTATTTTGGCGCCGTAGTCGGGCCATGAGTGTTTGGATGATGTAATGTTATTTATGTACTTGATTGACGTGGCGAGTGTAAGCCAATTATGTTATCTCCCCTTTATTATTTATATTACATGGGATGTTGTGAAGATTGCCTAACTTGCGACATATGCCTTCAATGCGATTATGTCTCTAAGTCGTGCCTCGACACGTGGGAGCTATAGTCGCATCGAGGGTGTTACAGAATATCCTTCGTTGACCGTGAGAGCTTGTGATGGGCTAAGTTGGGACACCCCTGCAGGGATTTGATCTTTCGAAAGCCGTGCCCGCGGTTATGGGCATATGGGAATTTGTTAATGTTCGGTTGTAGAAAACCTGAAGTTTACCTTAATTAAAATGCATCAACCGCGTGTGTAACCGTGATGGTCTCTTCTCGGCGGAGTCCGGGAAGTGAACACGGTGTTGGAGTTATGTTTGGCGTAGGTTGTTCTAGGATCACTTCTTCATCATAGTTTTATCAACCGTGCCTTGCCTTATCTTCTCGCTCTCATTTGCATATGTTAGCCACCATATATGCTAGTCGCTTGCTGCAGCTCCACCTCATACCTTTTACCTTACCTATAAGCTTAAATAGTCTTGATCGCGAGGGTGTGAGATTGCTGAGTCCCCGTGACTCACAGATACTTCCAAAACCAGTTTGCAGGTGCCGATGTTATCGAGCAGGTGACGCAACCAAGCTCAAGGAGGAGCTCATTGAAGATCTTGTCCTTTGTGTCGTTTCGTTCTAGTTGATCAGTAGTGGATCCCAGTTGGGGTCGATCGGGGATCTGTGTAGCATTTGGGGTAGTCTTCCTATTTTGGGTTCCGTAGTCGGACCTTGAGTGTATCTGGATGATGTAATGATTTATTCATGTAATTGTGTGAAGTGGCGATTGTAAGCCATCTATGTATCTTTTTCCCTTATGTATTACATGGGTTTGTGTGAAGATTACCTCACTTGCGACATTGCTTTCAATGCGGTTATGCCTCTAAGTCGTGCTTCGACACGTGGGAGATATAGCCGCATCGAGGGCGTTACAAGTTGGTATCAGAGCCTTCCCCGACTTTAGGAGCCCCCTGCTTGATCGAATCGCTGGCGTTGTTGAGTCTAGAAAAATGTTTTGAGTCATTTAGGATTATATATATCGGAGAGTAGGATTCTTTTACGCCTCAGTCCCTTCATCGCTCTGGTGAGGCATCCTGACGTAGAGTTTTGACTCTTCTCTTCTCAAATTTCACTAAAAAAAATTAGGATCACGCGGGTATCTTGGAATCGTTCCGATGGTTTTGTGACGAGAACATTGTTCTTGGTGCCTCCTGTCATTTAGGGGTTGTGGCAGTGTCCCGGGGAGTTGAGCTCCGAGGTGTTGTCGCCACAATTTTATCGTTGCAGTTCTGGAATACCTGAGTTTAGTTTCGCCGACATCGAAAATCTTTTTTATGCAGTTGTTGGTGAAATAACCTCGACGCCACCCAGTACTGGGGCGGGAGTTCGGAAGTATTGCCATAACTCGTATAACGAATGCTTTTCGAAGGTTGAGGTAAATGATTTCCGAAGGTTTCTTGGTTATGTGTTGAAGGATGGATATAGCTGGATGTAGGATTTGTTAGTTTGGGTGAGATATTATGCTTCCCCTGTATCCCCAACACCTGATTGCATAACCGGAAAATTTTCGGGAGTTTATAAGTGGGAATTCAAGTAGTTCTTCGGATATCTTTCCGTCAGATGTATGATATGAAATTGGGGTTCGACGTCTAGTGGTCCGCCTATTCACGGTTGGTTTTACAATGGTCTCGTAGTGTCTTAAAGAGTCCTTGGCTATGCCGACTCGGGGACGCTTCGTATGTCATGTGCACTGCCTTGTACATGATGGTGTTGTACGATCGAGCCCGTGTAGGCCCCACCATGAAAACTTCGGACGAAATCTCTATCATATGTTTGTTCCGGCTTATTTCGCAAGCCGATCGTTTGTTTTGTTTTGAGTTGTGGTATTCGAGTTGCTTCGATGTCAAGTGTGATTACATACTTTGCCTAAGCGGTGTTCTCATATCCCTATGTGAATACCAACCCTTCATGATAATCGAGATTGTCATGTCAATCCTTTTAAACCGGTGTGTTTTCTCCTCAAGCGAATTCGTTCATTTTCAATGTCCGCAAGATCAATTATCAGTTCTTCTCAACGGTGTTCTTTTCATCCGTCTCCAAATTGTCTTTGTTTTTCCCGCCTGCCCGCCCTTTTTCCTCAAGGACTCAGATGTCTTAATCAAGCATCCATCTTATGGATGTGAAGTCTCTCCATTCTTTTCCGTCAATGTTCTTATCCGGTGATTCTCAGGAAGATTCTAACGGAGCTTCAAGTTCGTCACTCTTCACTCGTTCTCTTCTCTGGTGGATTCAAATCAAGCTTTCGGTGTTTGATCATATTCTTTTCCTTATTTCAAATGTATTCTCTTGCCGGTGCACCTCTCAATCATTAACTTTTCATTATTCATTTGTTCCAGAGTGCTGAAGATATCTTGAAGATTCGTGTTTCCACTCTGCTTTCATTCAAGCTATTTCGAGGTCCTATCGTATTCAAGCCATTTAATTCAACCGGTGCAATCTCTCCTTCAAATAGTTCAACGGTGTATCTTTTGAGTGGGCCCTAACCCACAGGTCTTTTCCTAGGATCTTACCCGACTCTTCTCTTTTCCCGGCGTTACTCTCAAATTCTTTTCCAAGTTCGACGTAAGAATGAATTTTTCATCAGTCAAATGCTTTTCTCCAAGATCTTTCAAAATATTTTCATCGTTGGCTCAACCTCTTCGTTTTGATTCTTCCAGAGTGTCTAAATAATTTGGTGGCGTTTCTCGTCGTAATTCTCAGATTTCGATGACCGAAGAAGAGTTTTCCTCAAAATCTTAACCATTCTCTCAGAGATGCGTAGTTCAAACTTGTTGCCATCCTCTCATAATTGTTTTCGATTGTGGGAATTCTTTTCACCTATCCGGTGCAAATTCAGGAGTCTTTTCAGTTTGATTCTCCGGAGGCCATCATCTCATTATTATTCATTTCAGCTGGCAGCTCTCATTCTCCAAATCTTACCGGTGCATCATTCAAATATTCTTTAATCAATTCATGATCTCTCCGTTCCCTTGTATCTAAATCCTCTCAAGTATCTTCGTGCTTTTTATAATTCTTCCCGGTGATTCATCCCTTTACTTCGTTCATTTTCAATTCTTACGTTGGTTCGTTCAAGAGTTCCTCTTCCTTCATTTATCATATCAATTTATTCGATGTTCCAATCCTACCGGCGGTTCGTTGAAGACATTCTCAAGTTTATGTTATATCTCTCTTAATCTTTTCTACGAGAATAAGTTGTATGCAATCCGTTTGCTCGTCATCAATTTAATTGGTGAAGGAGGAGCATAACATAATTCTTATTCTTGATTCACCCAGATGATTAATTCCCTATTCCAGAGGCTCATCAAATTCCTGATTTCAATTGTTTCATCTTCTCTTTTTCCCGGAGGTCCAACCTTTTTCAATTATATCATCACGGAGATACATCTAAATCATTACAAGGCTTCACCTTGTGTTTCTACTTCTCTTTCCTTCCGTTTGATCATTCTTTTGTTTAACGGAGTTCTTCATGAAGGTTCTATATGATGGTTCTTCAAGGATTTAACTCCTTCTCGAAGGGTTCATCAAGATTCTTTTCAGAGGAGCTCAAGCATTCTTCTTCTTGTAATCCGGAGTGCAATTCTTTCTTCCGTGCCATTGGAGGTGGTATTACGTCATTCTTGATAATTTGAGTTCATGCTTCATGATTCACATATTGTTAAGAATGAGGTATTTTAAATCCATCAACCTATTCATTGGAATTATCTTGGGTTATATTTCACCTAAAGCCTTCCCTAAGGATTGTTGCTATTTATGGTGCTTATAAATGACCCAAATTTCTTCATCTACTCTCCCGGTGAAATAGTTTTCTCGTCTCCTCGTTGATATCAATCCAATCAAATCTTTTCCGTGAGTGGCAACTTGTCTCCTCATAATGTTGAGATGCCTTCTATAAGACCATATCAAGCTTATCCTTTCGTTGTTGGTTTCCCAACAACTCCGTTCGACCCTTCTCCTAAAGATGCCTCTTCAAGCTCTTTTGTGGCAGAAGTTGGCATTTTCTTCTCCATTCTCCTATCTCAATTATCTATCTTCTATTCTTTTGTTCCGGAGGCATTGTGATGTTGCTCTCTTCTACGCATCTTCTTGTCTTTTCATGATAGTGTTCTTTTCTTTGCTTATCCATTCAACCAGAGTGTCGTGTTTTCTTTCGAGCTCTCTCATCTTATCAAATTTTGCATCCCTTCTCAACCGGAGTGCTGTCCAAATTATATCATTCTTATTCCTTCTCTATCTCGTTTTAACCGGAGTGTTGTGACCTTTTTGCTCAAGTTCTTTTCGTCTTATCAAGTCTTTCATCTCTTTTCAACCGAAGTGCTACCCGAATCGGCTCTTTCTTTTCCTCTTTCTTAACGGAGTGTCTTCAACTTCATTCATCTCCGTTTATTCTATTCTCGGAAATGGCTTAACCTTTCAAGGTTCTTTGGTCTCACTCGTTTGTCAAAGAAGCAACTTAGTTTTACCTCTTCTCTTCCTCTTCTTTTTCCCTCCGGTGCCATCCTAGATCTCGGGACGAGATCCTCTCATAGTGGTGGAGTGTTGTGACGCCCCAAGACCAGAGCTTCAGATGCCTTCCAGGGTTTTTGGGTTTCGTCGTGTGATTTGTTTGGTTCTTTGCATTCATCATTGCATCGTGTGCATTGCATCATGTCATCATGCCATCATGTCATTTTTTAACTCAACTAAATAAATGGCATGGATCTTTGATCCATTTAAATCGAGGGAATTCACATGGTGAGTTCTCTTTATAACATATATCCTCCCAATATTATTATGGAGATATTATAAAATATTCCATTAACTTGGAATCACCCATAACCCAATTGCACCACTCTTCAACTCTTCCCTTACCCGACTCAACCTCCTATCCTTCCTTTTCGACCTTTTAAGTTAAATTGCAAATTGGGTTGCAATTTTACTTCCTCCATTAATGTCCCAAATCTGCCCATAAATCACATATATTGTGTAGGGTCACCTCCTATAATTTCAACCCATTTGGAGTTCATTTGAATGGATTTCGAAATTCGAACTTGCCGAGTTAAATCCAACGCGTGTGGATATTACTTCCTCTAAAAAATCGTGAGGCCATTTTTTGTCAAATTCCTCGTATTTTTGTGGGTCCAAAAAAATTGTCCGCGTGTCCAAGTTCTATCCCTAACTTTTCCTTTCTTCTCTTTTTCTTCTTTGTTATTTTCTGTTTATAGTAAATAAGAGAGAGAGAAAGGAGCCCAACCAGCCCGTCGGGCCACCTGGGCCTCCCAACCTCTCCGCAGTCCTCCAGGCCGGCCAAGTCCTTTGCCCCTCTAGGCCCAGCTGGCTCCCGAACCCTAGGCGATCGATCCCTCCTCACTCCCTCATCTCCCCTTGCGCCGCCACAGGAGGCCCTCGCTCGCCCCAATCCCATCTCTCCCTTCGTTCTCCTCCCGCTATCGCCGCCAACCACACACGCCAGAGGAGTCCCGCTTGGTCCCCCTCGTCCTCCTCCTGCAGGAGCCCTCACAGCCGCGCCTGGCCGATTCCCTCCTTCCTCCTGGCGCCTTCCATCTCGCGACCCACCAGTGCCGCTGGCCTCCCCGCCTCTGGCAATGGTCGCCACCAGTTGCGCCATCTTCTGCGTCATCGCCTCGCCATGGCATCGTGCCTCGCCAACCTCGCCGAGACCCTGCCTCCGTCTCTGGTCGCCACCAGCGAGCGGCATCGCCAGAGCCACGCTCCTAGCGCCACCTCGAGCGCCCGCATCCATCGTCCTCCGCGCCCGTGCCACCGTCTCCTCCACCAGCAGCCTGCAATGTCCGAGGGGAGCTGAGCTCCTCCCGGTCCCCTTGGTCGCTGCTTCCCCTGCCCTGAGCATCCCTCCAACCGGCGTTCGAGTCCCGGACCCCCCATCTGACCCTTTCCTCCGCACCAAGTTCCGCTGGAACCATGACCGCCACCGCAACAGGAACTCCAGCGCCGTTGACCGTCGATCCTCCGAGCTTCTGAGGCATCAGTCTCCCATCCCCTATAACCCGGCAACCGGACCCTTACCGGTGAGCGCTGCGTCGTCGTCCTGCTCGACTCCACCGCCTGGACCTGTTCGGACATCCATCACTCCGTCGAGACCTGCTGCCCCCTGCCGAGTTCGGGTGGTCCCTGCTCAAGCCGCTAAGACTTGTACGTGGACCGTCAAACGTCGTCTCCGAGATCTTTCACCAAGTACCTTTTGGATCCAACAAGTACCCCGATGATGCGAGTACCACTACCGTCGACCCTCGAAGACTCCGTGGATGTCAAGATCCTCGCCATGACCTCGAACATCTATGGAATGTGCACGACTACAAAATGGGTACCACTACCATTGCCGAAGACCCGTGTAACGATATCGTCAAGTTCGACTACCGCCGCGTGAACAACTACTTCCACTACCGCCGTTGCGAGAACGTCTACTTCCCTCTACGAACTCGTTCTGCCCGAAACGCATGCTTCGAAGGTATAACCCCGAGATGACCGCCATGAACGAATGCATGTGTGATGTATGAGATGCTCGTGCTTGCACCGTGCTCGATTTGTCGGTGCACGTTGCCCTCTTTTACCTTGTCACCGTCATGTGGGAACCCGGTAACCGGGAGCACCCCACCTTCTATCGCATGTCACGCTCCCGTTGCACTTTCTTTGCACCGGGATCTCAATCGAGTTACCGGAACCGGAACGTTGCCGTGGCACCGTTTTGTTATCGTTGTCGTGGCTCCCCTTTTCATTTCCGCCACGTTGACAAATGCTTCTTAATATGCCCTTGTCAACTTTTCTTAAAATTGCATAAAACTTGCACATGTCATCCGCATCATGATAACAACTTCAAGATTGGTTAAAATTGTTGTTGCGCCAAATTGATAATTGCATATGGGGATTTACCGGTTTTGTTGTTTGTTATATCCGACCCCATTTAAATTGTTTAGATGGTGTAGTTTTGTTATGCCTCATCTCTTGCCATGTTTAACAACATTTAATATTGTTGGGTACCTAACTGGGAGTGAACTAAATAATGATTATGTGGTGTTTTGTCAATATGCATCCCGATGCATATTGAGCTCCACTTAACTTGTAGTGTTGTTTGTGCATTTTGCCATGCCATGCTTCATTAAACCGGACATGCATCATACTTGATTGTGCATCATGCCATGATTATGTGGTGGTTGTTTACTATGTTGTTTGCTTCTTTCCGGTGTTGCTTCTTCGGGTAGTTTCGATAACGTCGCGTTGTGAGGATCCGTTCGACTACGTCCGTTTTGTCTTCTTCATGGACTCGTTCTTCTTCCTTGCGGGATTTCAGGCAAGATGACCATACCCTCGAAATCACTTCTATCTTTGCTTGCTAGATGCTCGCTCTTTTGCTATGCCTATGCTGCGATACCTACCGCTTGCTTATCATGCCTCCCATATTGTTAAACCAAGCCTCTAACCCACATTGTCCTAGCAAACCGTTGTTTGGCTATGTTACCGCTTTGCTCAGCCCCTCTTATAGCGTTGTTAGTTGCAGGTGAAGATGAAGCTTGTTCTATGTTGGAACATGGATATTTTGTTGGGATATCACAATATCTCTTATTTAATTAATGCATCTATATACTTGGTAAAGGGTGGAAGGCTCGGCCTTATGCCTGGTGTTTTGTTCCACTCTTGCCGCCCTAGTTTCCGTCATACCGGTGTTATGTTCCCAGATTTTGCGCTCCTTACGCGGTTGGGTTATAACGGGAACCCCTTGACAGTTCGCCTTGAATAAAATTCCTGCAGCAAGGCCCAACATTGGTTTTACCATTCGCCACCTAGCCTTTTCTTTCCCTTGAGTCGGCCGGCTCAAGGGTCATCTTTATTTAAACCCTGGGCCAGTGCTTCTCTAAGTGTTGGTCCAACCCAGAGCACCGTGCGGGGCCGTCCCTTGGCAACTTGGGTTACGTTGGCTCCCGTACGCTTAGCTTACCCGGTGTGCCCTGAGAACGAGATATATGCAGCTCCTATCGGGATTTGTCGACACATTCGGGCGGTGTTGCTGGACTTGTTTTACCATTGTCGAGGATGTCTTGTAACCAGGATGCCGAGTCTGATCGGATTGTCTTGGGAGAAGGAATATCCTTCGTTGACCATGAGAGCTTGTGATGGGCTAAGTTGGGACACCCCTGTAGGGATTTGATCTTTCGAAAGCCATGCCCACGGTTATGGGCAGATGGGAATTTGTTAATGTCCAGTTGTAGAAAACCTGAAGTTGACCTTAATTAAAATGCATCAACCGCGTGTGTAACCGTGATGGTCTCTTCTCGGCGGAGTCCGGGAAGTGAACACGGTGTTGGAGTTATGTTTGGCGTAGGTTGTTCTAGGATCACTTCTTGATCATAGTTTTATCGACCGTGCCTTGCCTTCTCTTCTCGCTCTCATTTGCGTATGTTAGCCACCATATATGCTAGTCGCTTGCTGTAGCTCCACCTCATACCTTTTACCTTACCTATAAGCTTAAATAGTCTTGATCGTGAGGGTGTGAGATTGCTGAGTCCCCGTGACTCACAGATACTTCCAAAACTAGTTTGCAGGTGCCGATGTTACCGAGCAGGTGACACAACCAAGCTCAAGGAGGAGCTCATTGAAGATCTTGTCCTTTATGTCGTTTCGTTCTAGTTGATCAGTAGTGGAGCTCAGTTGGGGTCGATCGGGGATCTGTGTAGCATTTGGGGTAGTCTTCCTATTTTGGGTTCCGTAGTCGGACCTTGAGTGTATCTGGATGATGTAATGATTTATTCATGTAATTGTGTGAACTGGCGATTGTAAGCCATCTATGTATCTTTTTCCCTTATGTATTACATGGGTTTGTGTGAAGATTACCTCACTTGCGACATGGCTTTCAATGCAGTTATGCCTCTAAGTCGTGCTTCGACACGTGGGAGATATAGCCGCATCGAGGGCGTTACATGTGTGCCAGGAGGGCATATCCCCGACGGTTTCTGGGTTGTGTGGGAAAGACCCCCCCTATCGCCCACTCACTTGACGACGGTTCCAAATGCCATCGCGGAAAGGGGTTAAAAACCGTTTGTATAGCACCTCGCTGTACCAGTGCATGCACCATGGATAGATGAGTCGGTATGTCTTCGGGCATCACACCCCGGGCATCAGGGGGTAAGACGGACAGAGAATCCGCCAAAGGAATGACACCCGTATGTTAATCACCTCAGCTAAACTACATGACGAGCAAATTCTTCGAAAATCATGACTTACCAAAAATCATGTCATCAGTTCGCCGATTCTTTGATTAAGCGGCAGCCAGTCGAGCTTTTAAGCTCTCAATCTCCTAGGCCTGTTGGGCGTTCTCAGCCCTGAGCGCATTAACGCCGTCCACCCTTTGAGTAACCACATGTTGGTTTGCTTGACGCTGCGACTCTGCATACAAAAGATCCCCGTGGGCCTGCTTAAGGTCTCTTTCACGATGACCTAGGGCTTCCGGTGCTACAAGGGATTATGGCATCAGGGCTATCTCATTCCCTCTATAACACCGATAAACGTTGGTAAGAGCACTTACTGTGCGCCTCCCTGGTGAATTTTTTCACCTGTTCCACCTCGGTCAGAGCAGCGTCTAGCTTCACCTTTGTTTGGGCCAACACCTCGGTCAGCTGATCATTCTTCAACCGAGCCTCCTGTTAATGGCAACAAGCACTGATTAGCATTCAAGCCTTGATACGATCCCAGGGGCCCATACCAAGCCTTAGGGGCTACTACCGTAATTGGTAGTCTTATTCGTCTTCAAACAAATAGGTGAAATCCTGAAGCAACAAGAACTCGGGTAAATCCTTACTCGCAAACCCCACGACAAGACGTCCAACGATTGATCAAAGGCACCTCGGGCTGCCCCACAGTATGCATCTACCGCGCTGAGGGCATTGAACTCCTGATCCAAGAAGGCCGAATTCCTTAGAGAAGCTTTCCGTCCGCAATAATTCGCGTCACATTGGATCTTGGACGGAGTAGCCGAGCTGGTCGCTGAGTCCTCGTGCTGAGGGGCCTTAGAGGCGATTCCCGCGGAGGTACGAAGGCCATCGGAGCCATGAACAACGAGGATGGAGATGACGAAGTTGTGAAAGGCAGCGCAACGGTAGACGAGAAAGCATATGTGCGGGAGGCGGTGGTGATGGGCATTGCATGGCGATGATGGTCGGGACGGGAACCTGTGCGAGAAGGAGGCGTCATGCGAGGGGATGAGGGACGAAAAAGGTCGATTGGGGGTAGGTTGGCGGAGGGAAGGAACCCTAATCACCTTCATGTCGCTAGTCTCATGCCCGCTGGATGACATGACAAGAGTATATGTGAGAGGGTAAAAATTGTTGCTATCGTGCGTAGGGTTGAGTCGCTCTAGGTTTTCTTTCAGTTTTGTAGAAATGATAAAACCAGGAATAAAGGAGGTGGGAAGTAAGAGGAGCGGAATATAGAGGAGATATAATCACTAGTTAAAGAGTATAATACCGCAAAAAGGAAAATATTGCAGGATTAGCATGGAAAAAAGGGTCGGTGAAGTTCACGAACATATACTACTCCCTCCGTCTCGGTTTAGAGGGTGTGCGCGTAGTTCTAGATCATCCATTTAACTAACTAAATATGAGTTATATGTCATCAAAAGTATATCATTGGATTCTTAAGCGGATGTAGTTTCTAAATATATATTTTTCATCACATATAATACGTATATAGCTAGTTAAATTATTAACCTAGAACCATGTATATGTCCTGTAAACCGAGACGGAGGAAGTAGTAAAGAAGTGGCAACGGCACGGGCAAAGGCATCCTAAAAATAGTGCAATGTATTTTATTGGCCGTAGTTACACTTGCTAAATTATTTCTAAAATTGTTTCAAGAGCCAGGGCAAATCGGTCAAATCAACCCTAGTCCTGTCTCCGCTTACGTATTGTAACTCGCCATGCGCGCAGAAAATCTGCACGAAATCGAAGGACGGTCGCACGGACGGTGCCACGCGACTGACTGGTGGGGCCACGCACCTCGTCCTTCCTCCCCGTCACTACTGGCATTCGCCTCCGGTCAGGTGCGCCCCCAAAAGGCCAAAAACCCCTGCAAATGCTGTTGGCCTGTTCTTAAATCCCTTGCTCCTCTCGGCGATTCCGCTCCTTGCCACCGCAAATCCGGCCAAGGGAGCCTCGTCCGGTGCGATTGATCCACTCTGAGGCTCTCGACGTCCCATTTGATCCATCGTCGTGCCACTCTGGAATCTGGGTGGATTTCTGGTCCGGGTTCTGGGAAAGGTGAGTCTTTTCGCTCCTCTTTCGGTGATTTTACTCCCCAATCTTATGGATTCCCCTCCTCAAATCCTGCCAGTCTGCAGCTGAATCTCTGATCCGACAATGGATCTCGACATGGACGACTACATGGACCCCTACGAGGAGGCCGAGGCCGAGGCCGCCGCGGAAGCCGCCGGCGTGACCGGCCCAGGCGCCGCATCCGCGGACGAGGAGTCGGACGGCGAGGACGACTCGGAGGCCGAGAGCGACTACGAGGAGGAGTCCTACGGCCTTCTCAAGTCCGGCAAGCACCGGGTGCGCAACCCGGACGGCACCTTCCGCTGCCCCTTCTGCCCCGGCAAGAAGAAGCAGGACTACAAGCTCAAGGACCTCCTCCAGCACGCCGACGGCATTGGCGTCTCCAGCAAGCACCGCCGCCATGGCCGGGAGCGTGCCTTCCACCGTGCCTTTGCCCGCTTTGTCCGCGCCGAGCCGTCCTTTGCGCAGGAGCTCTCCACTATCGTTGGGATTCCCGGTGCCACTGTAACTGCTACTGCTAATGCAGATGCCACTGACAAAGGAAAGGCCGTTGCCAATGGTCACACCAGTGGATCCAGTGCTGTGGCAGTGACTGAGGGACCACCACAGGATGGCGAAGAGAAGTTTGCTTGGCCATGGTGTGGAATTCTTGCAGCTGGTGCAGGGTTCAATGCTGAAAACTTTGCAGATAGAGTGGCCATGTTTAGCCCAGAAGACATTGTGCCTTTAGTTTTCGATGACACAGAAAAGTCGGAATGCTTTGCAATTGTGCGGTTTAGTCCTGGCTGGGGTGGATTTAGTGACGCTCTCGCACTTGAGAACCAATTCAGTGTAAATAAGCTTGGGAAGAAGGAATGGGAGGCAAGGAGCAGCTGTGGAGGTGCTGTGGACGGCGAGGAGAACGAGAATGGTGAGGTTAAGGTTTATGGTTGGGTTGCCCGAGAGGTGGACTACACTGCTGGGGGTTTGGTGGGAAGATACTTGAGGAAGCATACTGACATTAAGACCATAGATGAGATTACCAAGAGTCAGAGGGAGCCATTGGGGAAGATTGTGGCAGCACTGGCAACTCAGCTCGAGGCAAAGAACCAAGACTTGCAGGATCTGGAGACAAAGAAGAATGCAACAGAATTCTCCATTGCAAGGCTTGAGGAGGACAATAGGAGGCTGCATGAGGCATATAATGAAGGTACACTGTGCTGCTTCATTTTCTGTAGATGTACCTGTCTTTACATGGTTTCTGGTCGTGTGCCTTTGCCTGATGGTGCAGAAGATCATTTACCCATGTGTCACTTGGCTACTAATGTTACTGAAACTTGATGAAACCGAGTGATTCAGTCGGTACCTTGTATTTCTGTCTTAAACTACTTGCTAAAAAATCATTTCTAACTGAATGTTAAGACCCCTGAATGATCAACTCTTGTGGGTTTCTATCTATTTATGAATGCAGTATTTGGAGAAATAGTGCTCTTTGTTGATTAGACAGGCAGCAGGAGTGCATAACCAGGACTTTTGTTGGCCTTTCATTATGGATGTAATTTCTTCTTTTGCTCTTATCTGCTTTAACATTGAATACTATGAGATAGTGTTGGTTACGTTTTACAATGCATAGTATTTTTTGCCATTGCAAAATAATTAAAGTAGTGTTGCTCTACCACACACCAATATGCAGCATCTTAATGAGTTTTGCGTTTTCCCCTTCAGAAATGCGCAAGCTGCATCGCAAGGCTCGTGACAATGCTCTGAGGATTTTCCAGGACAATGAAAATTTGAAGCTTGAAATAGAAAATAACAAGAGAGAAATGGTTTTGCGTGCTAAGCAGCTGGAGAAGTTGTCAGTTGAGAATGCCAACGACAGGAAAAAACTTGCAGAACTTTCTGATGAGAAGCAAAAGGTAAACTAAATAACTGTCTGTGTGAGGTACTAAGCTATGCGAATATAGTCTCCTATCATGCCTACAATACACATTAGGAATATTCAGGACATCGACTTTTTTTATACTATTTTAGTGGCTAACTTCAAAATGATACACTACTATGAATTTTCAGGATATCAACTGCTGTTTATGTTTTTGAGTTGCTAACTTCAAAATGAAATCAAGATTGTTACCTGCTGCTTTCTACATTTTATGTTAAATTTGTACCAAGTCATTTAGAGGGATATATAACATGACAATAATTTCATTTTGACATGGTATCTGTTACTTGTTTGTCTAAATTATATGCTATTGTTTAGCTTTTAGTTTATGGGCAGCTCATTTCTTTCTACAGCATAAGAGTAACGCTGAATAATTTTCTAGTTTCCCATAAAGCTACAGTTGCCACTTTCAAGGTATTGAACACTTCTAAACATGGAATATATGATATGATTGCACAAGTGCATACTGTAATTTAAGATATATTCCTATCTTGACCCCCCTTCTACAGGCAAAAGACGATAAAAGTGAACTTGAGCTGGCAAGTATAGAACAGCAGAGGAATGATCAGGATATTTTGAAGCTAGTCGAGGACCAGAAGGTTTGCTACCTTTCTTTACTTATGTTATTTCCTAGATCGGTGCTCGACCCTGGAGATAAGAACTAATCGTGGGAACAACAGAGGGAAAAGGAGGATGCCCTCGCAAGAATGCTTGAGCTGGAAAAGGAGCTGCATGAGAAACGAGAACTTGAGCTCGAAGTGACACGATTGAATGGCACACTCCAAGTGATGAAACATTTGGAAGGAGACGATGATGGGGATATTCATGACAAGATGGAGAAGCTTAGTGAAAAGCTAGAGCATGAAAGGAAACGCCTGGAAGAGCTGAGCGGAGAGCTGGTGAGGAAAGAGCGTGAAAGTAATGATGAGTTACAGGAGGCCCGAAAAGAATTGATAATGGTAGTGCTCCTTTCTCTGCCACGTTTGGAAATTTCCTTGCACTTAATGAATTTTAAATTAGTTGATGAATTGGCTTTCTTTCATTGAATAGTTACTATCACCATGAGCAGGGTTTGGAGGACATACTCAGCGGGCGGACAGCTATCGGTATCAAAAGGATGGGCGAACTTGATGAAAGACCTTTTCAGAATGCATGCAAGAGAAAATATGGAAATGATGATCATGAGACGAGGGCAGCAGAGCTGGTCTCGAGTTGGCAGGAGGAGATAAAGAAGCCAGCCTGGCATCCTTATAAGTTTGTTAAGGCTGAAGACGGAAGTGACAAGGTATCTACTAAGTTTATCTACATTCAATTCCTTTGTATTGTTAGAGGCTACTGTTTTTTCATGACAATCCTCGGGTAATGCAGGAAGTTGTAAATGATGAGGACCCAAGACTGAAGCAATTGTGGATCGAATATGGTGACGATGTGTGCAATGCAGTGAAGACCGCTCTGAGCGAAGTAAATGAGTACAACCCGAGCGGAAGGTACGTGGTGTCAGAGCTGTGGAATTTCAGGAAAAACCGTAAGGCGACGATGAAAGAGGTGCTGAGGTTCATCTTCCAGCAGATGGAGGTGCCCGGCAAGCGCAGGAGGGGTTGATGAACCCTGGGCTGTTTTATTAGCTCTAGTAGGGTGTATGCCTGCTGGTGGTGCCATTGTAGTAGGAGTCCTGACATGGGAGTTGTATTATCTGCATGACATTCTCTTCTTCAGATTAATGCTGTTTGTTCCAGAACTGACATGATCAGTAAACTCAATAATAGCCTTTGGGCTTTGGCTGCTAGCATGTGTGTAGATTGTGCAGGTGTATATTACCTCCGTCTCAAATTACTTGTCTTAGATTTTTCTAGATACAGATGTATCTAGAC
The DNA here is from genome assembly GCF_056163025.1 of Triticum urartu. Lineage (NCBI taxonomy): Eukaryota > Viridiplantae > Streptophyta > Magnoliopsida > Poales > Poaceae > Triticum > Triticum urartu. Next base: position 178,826,004 of record NC_141875.1, read on the forward strand.
ACGTTATTACATACATATCTATCTAGACAAATTTAAGACACGTAATTCAGGGCGGAGGGAGTATTATATATGTATCTTTATTTTTCTGTGCAACGTTGTGAGTTGTGGTACTGATCTTGTTGCGACATCTTCAGCGACCTTGAGCATGTGTCAGTTTGATAGTTGGAGAGCCAAAACGTTTTCTTTTAGAGCTGTTTGGTGAAAGCTGCATTTTTGCTGATCGGAAGATGTTTAGGTGTGAGAGAAAGAGAAGGTACTGAAAACAAATTAGAAGGGAACTTTGCTGGGTAAGGTAACTGATGCTGGCACTTCTGATGCATTGACATTCCTCGCAAAAGTAGGAGAGCTTTAGAATCACATTGGATGTTGTCCTTTTTCTCTCGATGAATTTTATAAATGCATAAACATTTGGATGAAGACAATGGTTGGGATATTCATGGCACTAGATATCAAAATGCTCTAGGATGTTTGGCAGCTGCCATGCAAGATTGCACCTTTATATGTTACTCCCTCCATTCACAAATATAAGATGTTCTACCTTTTTTCTCAATCAAATGTACTACATAGATATACGTACGTTCTAGTGTGTTCGTTCACTCATTTAGTCTGTATATATAATCCATATTGAAATATCCAAAACATCTCATGTTTGTGAACGTAGGGAGTATTTTTAACACTGTACCTTCATGAAAAGTTCGTGTTTCTTTTGAGACATTGAAAAGTTTCTGTTGTCTCACAGCCAAAGAAGATAAAAGCAGAACATGGATTTTTTTTTTCAAAGCTTGGACCAAAACTCCACATCGGCCTGCTTGCCAACGAACAATATGACGGCCCAATATATATTCTCCACTCGGTGCATAGGGTTCAGCTCTTCGCGCCCAGCTTCCGACACAGCGGCGCCCATCCGCACTGTTGTTGCAGCGGCTGGCCGCCGCACCGCCACTGTCCGGCCACGCCGTGCACGTCGCTCCCGTCCGCCTTGGAGGATTCGCCCCCCTTCACCAGCGGCAACCGGTCGATCGCAGCCGCGACAAACGTGGCCACCATTACCACCACCGGACCGGCGGCCACGAGCCCTCCCTCCGCGACGGCGCCGCCCAGGACGCTGCCTCGCGGCCCGGCCAGGAACACTGCGACGCCCGCCGCTGACGCCGAGGGAGACGGGAAGAAGCACCCTGCCAGGCTCAGGATCTCCGTCGTGCCGCGGAGCACCAGCGCCGGCTCCCTGAGTACGACGTCCGCGACGTGCCCGGCCGCGCCCAGCACCAGCGCACCGCAGCGCCCGCGCCGCGCGAACGCCGCGACGCACGACAGGACGTCGCGCCCGGCGGGGACCTCCAGGACGTGGGCGCGCATCGCGCTGGGGCACTCGTGCGCGATCACCACCGGCGCCTTGGGCCCGCGGTTCTTGGAGGAGGAGATCTGCGCCGCCGGCCTCGGCCTGCACGGCTGCCGGAGCTTGTCCGGAGCGGCCGTCGTCGCGGCGGCTGCGGTGGCCATGCCCATGGTAAAAAGATTTTTTGTGTGTGTGCTTCTGCACGTCCCTTGTGGAGGTTAATTACAGGGGTTAGATGGCTTTTTAAGGGCGGGGTCGGTGTTGTTCGAAGTACGAGTATAAGCTGTTAAGCAGGGAAATACGCGTGATGAGTAGTTTAGTGGTAAAGTGTTCGAACATCCTAACAAGCTCCCAACTGTACTGTGTGTGTTTTGTAAAACATTTTCCGCGGCGCGGAGTAGGTATGGTGAGTTTGTTGTGCGAGGTGGTTCATGTTTTACACTTTTACTTCATTTGGTACAGGACTAAAATTGCTTTGTGGGATGAATCATTCTCAAGATTCAAGAATCAATGGTTCTGCCGGGCACCAAAATTTTCAAGTCAGGCTCCAGACCACATGGCAGAAAAAACATCCATTTGTTGAAATGGGCATATGGAAGAGCCTATCAAAGGAAGACGAATCCTATTTGACGTTGCATGTGCCCATTAACGTATATTTCCGCAAACAGATACGCTAAAAATCAGCCGACTGAGTTCTAACGAAGTCTCAGTCGACGTGTCTGGCCATCGGATCGTTTTCAGCTTTTAGATTTGTTATTATGAGGTCGTGGCTTGTGTCGTATAGGCCTGTCCCGGGGGTGTCACCGGCCGTTGTCTTTTCTTTTTTGGCTGTAGGACCGGCTTACACGATGAGTTGGGCCCAAAGGTGGGGGTTGTGGCTTCCTTGTCTGTTTGTTGGGCTTTCTGTTTGACTTCATTCACTGAATAGTCTAAGAAAAGGCTTGGGGTTTATGCATAAATCAGCTTAGAGTAGCATGGTCAGTGTGTTCTATTTTTATTCTTGTTATTGTTAGTTATAGTTGTTCCAGTACACACGACTATGTGTAATTTTTGGCGTGTGAAAACGTCAAAATCATTGTATACTTTTTGCGTGTGGACAACACATGTATTGTATTTTTCTTTCTTATGTTGGGACATCTGTGTAAACACATTTTTAATTTATTTTTAGTTTTATAAAATGTGTGGAAGTGTTGTTATCTCGTGTAAATCTGCCCATACAACCAACATTTTTTCTTGGTTTTTTCACATCAAAGCAGGGTATGGGCGGTGGGTTGGGGACGGGGGCCTTTTTCGTTGTCTGTTGGGGCTTTCTTATTTTCTTTGTTGGGCTGCAACTTTTACATGGTGGGAGAAGGGAGCGGATGCGAGGCATTGATTATTTCCTCCCAACTATAGCTGGCCTTGTGTTTTTCTCAGAGAGCGGAGGGATAGGGGCGGGCCGTTGCAAGTCCGACACTAGGCTAGCAACTGCAAGTGTAGCCCTCGACTGTAGATGCATGCCTACAGACCCAACCGTAATTGGCCCTTTGTTTTGTTGGTGGGCGGTGGGAGAGGGGGCAGTTGCATGTCCGGCACTAGGGTTGCAACCGCAAGTGTCGCCCTAGAATGCAACTGCATGCCAACACACCCAACCACAACCAACCTTTTTTTTGGTCGGTGGGCAGTGGGAAGGGGGGGGGGGGGGGCAGTTGCATGCCTGACACTAGGCTTGCAACTGCAGGTGTCACCCTCGTTTGCAATTTGCATGCCTACACACACGATTGCAACTGATCTTTTGCTTTGTCGGTGATCCCTGGGAGACCGAGGGGGGGGGGGGGTACTCGCATGTATGACACTAGGCATGCAACTGCAAGTGTCACCTTGTATGCAATTGCATGTCGACACGCCTGATTGTAACTAGTGTTTTCTTTTGTTAGCGGGCAGCGGGAGAGGGGGGCGGTTGCATGCCCGACACTAGGCTTGCAACTGCAAGTGTCGCCCTAAATTGCAATTGCATGTCTCCCCCCCCCCCCCGACTGTAACTAGCCTTGTGTTTTTGTCGGATGCTGACGGGAAAGGAGGGGAGCAGTTGCATGCCCAACACTTGGCTTGCAACTGCAAGTGACGCCCTTGACTACAACTGCATGCCTATAGACCAATCACAAATGACCTTTTATTTTGTTGGGCGGCGGGAGGGCGGGGGGGGGGGGGGGGAGGCAGTTGGATTGCAACTGCAAGTGTCGCCCCTAGGATGCAACTGCATGCCTACACACCCAACTGCAGCTAACCATTTTTGGTCGGTGGTCGGTGGGAAGGGGGGCAGTTGCATGCCGGACACTAGGCTTGAAACTACAAGTGTCGCCCTCGACTACAATTGCATGCCTATACACCCGATTGCAACTGATCTTTTGATTTGTCGATGGTCGGTGGGAGACCGGGGGTAGTTGCATGTCCGACACTAGGCATGCATTGCATATCGACACACTCGACTGCAACTGATGTCTTGTTTCGTCGGTCGGCAGCGGGAAAGGAGGCAGTTGCATGCCCGACACTAGGCTTACAACTGCAAATTTCGCCCATGATTTGCAATTGCATGTGTCCCTCCTGACTCCAAGTGGCCTTGTGTTTTTGTCAGAGGCCGACGGGAGAGGAGGAGGGCAGTTGCATGTCCGACATTAGGCTTGCAACTGCAAGTGTCACCCTCGACTGCAATTGCATGACTCCCTCTTGACTGCAACTGGCCTTCTGTTTTTTATGAAGGTAGGTGAGAGAGGAGGGGCAGTTGCATGCCCGACACTAAGCTTGCAACTACAAGTGTCCCCCCCCCCTCCCGACTACAACTTAGTGGTGTTAGTTGGGGTGAAGGAGGCAATTGTATCTGCCACTAGACACGCAACTGGAAGTGTTGTCCCAGACTGCAATTGTATGTCTTCAACACGACTATACTTTAGTGGTGTTTTGTCACGTGTTATCAAGAAAAAACTAATGCACATACCATATCTCAATTGCAACTGCACGGTGTAACATTAAACACAACTATAAGGTGTACAAATGCCTGTAACTAGCCACTTCCTAAACTTTCATTATTTTCCCAAATAAACATTCAACATTTTTATTTTTATTTTACATTTTAAAAATATATGTAAACTATATTTTTAAATCTTATTGAACATTTTGCAACACACAATTAATTTATTTTGTGCACAATGAAATTTTTGAAAATACAGAAACATTTTCATCACTACAAATGTAAATAAGCGCTTTACTTTTATTTTTTTAGTGAACATGGAACTAAAAATGAAAAAAAAAACATTGAACAGACAAAAGGAAAAAAATATAACAGAAAGACTAGGCAAAAACAAACAAAAAACTAGATGCGGGGAAATCATACAAATACGCTGGTGGCCCTTATAGTGCGCTGCCAGAAAAATCACAAAGCAATAAAAAATTGTTGCCGAAAGCACTTGTCTCTATCCCGGGGTTATACTTTTTTTGTTCAACACCTTCTTCCCTTTGTAAAATAATAAATAACAAGCGAGGGAACATCCTAGCCGAAAGACACAAACTAAAAAAGAAGCCCAACTGAAATAAACAAGAAAAGCTCAGAAGTTATGCGGACACAGCCCATCAATCGCCAAGCCGAGAAACGAGCCTAATCTTTTACGTGACATCAGCTGACTGAGCCTAATCTTGATTGCAAACGGGCGCCTGCAGTGCCCCGCGCTGGGCCGACCCATGTAGCGTTTGTTTCCCTGTTCTAAAACACTTAAAAAACGACGCCGAGATAGGAGTCGAACTCGGGATCCTTGCGCTCGTAGGTAACAGCGCGAACAACTACGCCAGCAACCGCCGACTTGTGCAACTTGCGTTTTTCTTTCTTTTATTATTCTTCTTCGGGTTTTTTTCCCAGTTCGCTGTTTAGTTTTCACATGTTTTTTATTTTTCTTTTTTCTTTTTTCTTGTTCTTTTTCTTTGTTTTTTTTCTTTTTAAATGCGCAGATTCTTTTTCAAATTCGATGATTTTTTTAAATTTTGATGAGCTTTTTCTAATTTGCTGAACTTTTTTTCAAATTTGATGAACATGTTTTGAAAAATCTGTGAACTTTTCTTAAATGCGGCGAACTTTTTTTAAATTCGATGAACTATTTTTCAAATTTGATGAACTTTTTATTCAAATTTGATGTTTTCTTTTTCAAAATTATATGCAGTTTTTTATAATTCCATGGACTTTTTTCAAATTTGTGCACTATTTTTTCAAATGAAAGAATCTTTCTTAAATTTGATGAGCTTATTTTAAGGTTTGATGAACTTTTTTCAATATTGGTGAACTTTTTAAAAAAATAAATGAACTTTTTTCAAATTTGATGAAAGATTTTCAATTTCGATGTTTTTTTTCCAAAATTGACGATTTTTTTTCCAAATTTGTGAACTATTTTTTAAAATGAATGAATCTTTTTTAAATTTGATGAGCTTATTTTCAAAATTGATGAACTTTTTTCAAAATCGGTGAAGTTTTTTCAAAATCGATGAACTTTTTTCAAAACCGTTGAACCTTTTTTAAACTCACGAACATTTTTTCAATTTTTGCATTTTTCTCAAACTCATAAACTATTTTCGAGCTTGCAATTTTTTTCATTGATTTTTTTTAAAAATGACTTCTTTTGAAGTCATGAAATCTTTCCATTTTGGCGATTTTTTTAATGTTCGTAATCTTCATTTGAAATCTATGAATATGTTTTAAAATAATTGAAAAATCTGAGTGGTACTATTTAATGTGCAATAAATAGCGCATGTAGCATTAGTTCTTAAAGATTTTGTGATGTAAACAGTCAGTAACTGATAGGTGGTCGAGTGGTTAGGCTTCCTCTACTGGGGAATGTATCTGGTGCACCTGCACTTGTGGTGCTATCGGTGCACCGGATGCCATAAAGTATTTTAAAAATTTTGAAAAAAATCTAGCACGTTAACACAACATCAATGTATGATTTCACAAAATTTAGTGTAAAAAATTGAAATATTTTTTAAGATACAAAAATTACAAATTTGATGTCAGTGTGATAACGGGCCAAATCTGAAGCCCAAGTTATGTTATGTACTATTCAGTGTTGAATTTGCCATTTTCATTTTTCGAGTTATAATTCAAATTTTGACTTGAAATTTTGTGACAACCTACATTGATGTTGTGTGAGTGTGCTAATTTTTTTTAGAATTTTTTGAACAATTTAAAAGCACAATGTGAGTTCGGTGCACCGGTAGCACCACAAGCTCCGGCGCACCAGATATGTTCCCTCCTCTACTGAGGGTGACGACGCTAGTTCGAATCCTCTGTTTACCAATTTTCTGCGTAATTTTTACGTGCCACACTTTGTTCTTAGGCCGGCCCACCTGGACGCGGCTGTGAGCACCGGTTGTGTGCGAAAATTGGTAAAGGGAGGATTCGAACTAGCGCCAGTTGTGTGCAAAACTCCCTCAAAGGAACTGGGATCGATTCGTCGACTTAACAGGTGGTTTCTATTTGACGCGCGCGTGCGTCCAGGAGACGTGACTTCGCTGAAGCGCCCGGAAGCAGCGGCGTGCGATGGGCCGGCCCACTTCGCGAGTTAATGCAGTGCCAGGCAAACCGATTTTGGGAACCTTCTAGTAAACCGATTTCATTCTCAACAAAAAGTAAACCGATTTCTTTCTCTTTTTTCTCTTTGCTGGTTTTCTATTTTTTACTTTTTCTTTATTATTTTGTTCCAGTTTTTTATTCCGTTTCTGTTTCTGTTTCTTTTTTCCTTCTCTTCTTATTTTATCCTTTTTCGTTTTTATTTTCATCCTTTGTTTTCTTTTTTTTTGAAATTTTGCATTTTCTTCATGATTTCAGAAAAAATTCACAGTTTTTTAATTTTGTTCACAATTCAAAATTTGTTCAACGTACATTACATAAATGTTCAACGTATATTTTAAATTTTGTTCGGCGTGTATAACAAAAATGTTCAGTGTGTATTTAAAATTGTTCATCGTATAATGCAAAAATGTTCAATGTATATTTTAAAAATTGTTCATCTTTTTGGAATTTCGAATTTTTTGTTCAACTTTTCAATAATTGTTCATGTTTGAAAAGTTTGTTTGAATTTCAAAAATTGTTCATGGTTTTCATAAGGGTTTCACGTTTGTCATATTTTGTTCAGAATTTTCTAATCTTTTGTTCTCGATTTTCTTGAATTGTTCGAAAACATTGTGGTATACTTTAAGCTCTTGTGCTGCGTTAAAACCAGTAGGACTTATCAGTCCGATTCGATAACCTATAAGATAGCCGAGTGGGAGGTCGCAGGTTCGATCTCTCGCTTGCGCGTCGTATATTTTGCGATTTTTTACACCCACGAGCTCCTGTCATTTAAATGAGCCGGTCCATCTGCATCTACCTTTAGCGAAAGCTCCTCTGCTTGACGCTAACGAGCGTCAGACAGGAGCTCTCGACTTAACAGTAGGAACCTAACATATCTGTTCAAAAATTGGGACTGGCCCATTTGCCTCAAATAACAATAAGAGTTTTTTTTTGTGGGGGTGAAATAACAATAGGAGTTCGGCCATGTTTGGCCCACACAAAAATTGTTTGCATGTTTTTTCCTAATTTACAACTAGCTGCTTTGTGGTTCATCAACGGTTCAACCAAGGTAGCCACACGCATTCTTGACTTGTAGCAGGTTGGCTGGCTAGCTACCTGCATGCGCGACCACACGTGCTAGTGATGCTTGTGCGAGCGGCTCCTGTGTCGTTGGTCAAAAACATCAACACTGCCTGGAGTGCTTCTTTAGAAATGCTAAACATGTAGTACGAGTCCTATCGATCATCTTCACATTGAGACGTGCCTTTCTTTCAACCACGCAACTCCACCCTATCATATATAAATAAGGCCACATTTGATAGCAAAATATTTTCTAAGTATTCTTAGAACACAACAAAAAATTTAATTACCATGAATTTAATTACAATGAGCTGTTAACTTGATAACCCAAATGAAAAAAGGGGCTCACCTGAAGTTCTAATACTTGTGGTGGTGCCGCCTTACAGAATAAATGAACAAAAAAATTCTAAGAAAAATAATAACTATTGGCATCGGTATCACCCTTAAAAATGAAAATATATAAAAATAGTTAAATAAGGACAAAATTTGCATGTAAATTGCACTTTTTATAATATCCAAGAATACACATATAACAGTGAAAATTTTACAAAAAAAGAAGTTCTCTAAGAGGGTCCGGATTAGTGGCATTGGTATTACCCTTGAAGAAGAAATAAAATAAAATAAAAACTAAAACAAAATCAAACTAATGAAGTTTTCGAAGAATGAATTATTGGCATTGGTATTAACCATTAAGAACAAATAAAATAAAATAAAAAGTAAAAAAAATTACAATATGATGTTTTCCAAGGAGAAAGAATTAGTGGCATTTTTATTATCCTTTACAAAGAAATAAAATAAAAAATAATCTAATACAAACAATGTCAAAAAATTTCACAAATTTACATCAAAATTGCACCATTTTATAATATGCAAGAATAAGTATATATAGTGAAATTGTTGCAAAAAAATAAGTTTCCAAATAAGAATGAATTATGAACTAAACAAAACAAAATCAACATGAAATGTAAACTAAAAATAAAATAATTTTTTTCTAAGAAAGAATGAATTAGTAGCATTTGTATTACCATTCAGAAGCAAGAAATGAAATAAAAAATTGGAATATTAAAAAAACAAAACTAGAATATGAAGTTTTCAAAGGAAGAATAATTTAGTGGCATTTGTATTACCTTTTATGAAGAAACAAATAAGAAATTATCTAAAGCAAACAATGTAAAAAAGCCATACAATTTACATAAAAATTGCACTTTTTATAATATGCAAGAATATGAATATAATGACAGGATATTTGGCAAAAAAGAAGTTTCATAAGATGGAATGAGCTAGTGGTTCCCCGCAAAAAAAAAGGAATGAACTAGTGGCATTGGTATTACCCTTAAATAAAAAATGAAATGAAATATAAACTAAAAGAAAATAAAAATAAAAAAGTCTATGTTTTTTTAGTAAATAAAAATCTAAGTAAGAATGAATTAGTGGAATTTGTATTACCTTTTAAGAAGAATAGAAATAAAATATAAATAATCAAGAATCAGAATAATGCAATTTTCTATGAAATATTAAATTATTGGCTTTGGTATTACCCTTTGAAAAGAAAGAAAATAAAATAATAAAGTTTTCTAAGGAATAATTAATTATTGGTATTGGTATTACTATTTAAGAAGGGAAAAAATGAAATACAAATCTAAAACAAGTAATGAAAAATATGCATGCAATGTCTATAAAAATATATGTAGGAATGAGCATATAATAGTGGCTTTCGTATTACCATTCAAGAATAAAGAAAATAAAATAATTGCTAAAACAAATCAACGTAGTGAAGTTTTACAAGGAACAATGAATTAGTGACATTTTATTGCTCCTGTCGTCCCAAAATAAGTGACTCAACTTTAGTACAATTTTGTACTAAAGTTAGTACAAAGTTAAGACACCTAGTTTGGAAGGGAGGGAGTACATTTTAAGAAGAAAAAAATAAATGTAATTTTTTAAAAACTTGTACACAACTTTGCACTGAAATTGCACTTTTTGAACTATGCAGGGAATAATCATATAATCATGCATTTTTCACAAATATTGTATATTATTTGTGTTATATATTTATACTCACCCAACATCTCATAAATACCCACAAAATAAAAAATAAAACTGACTAATAAAGAAAAATAGAAAATAAAAGCGAAACACATAAAACAAAAAAAACAGACTAAAACAATGGTATAAAGGGAAGGGTGGGTCACACATGAAATGGGCTGAGGGATTGACTGATCCAAAACAGTGGCCAGACAAATTATTAACAGCCCAAAACAAGACAGACCACACAAAGAAGGAAAAAAACAGCACAAGTCACAGAGGAAAAATGGAAGGCCAAGAAATTGACTGACCCAAATTTAAAATTCGGCTGATTGACATATATCTAAAGTGTAAAAAATTCGTGTGTTATTTTGGTGGAAGTGGAGCCACTAATGAATGCTATAAGCAAGATTCATTACAACGGGACACACAATATCTGAGCTTGAGCTCAAATGAGTTTAGATGAAGTAAAATAAAAAAATGTAAAATTCGAAATATTCTGAATTGTTTTTTGGTAAACTTTGACACATGTTCTAAGTGCTTGCAAATTTTTACCATGAGATCAGCTCCGGAAATGCTACTTTCGAAAGTATTTTGGAGCATTGATTTTTTTTTTGCCACGCCTTCCACGAGTGTGATCTCATGATGAAAATGTGCAAACCTTAGAACATTTGTCAAAGTTTTCCATAAAATAATTTTAGAATTTTTAGAATTTGTTTTCACTTTACTGCTCATCTGAGTTCATTTGAGCTCGACCTCGGAAGGGTACTTTCGATTACAACGCCCGTTAGTTGGTATCCTTCTCTGCTACCAAGTTACTGACTCGTTTGAGTAATGTACCATGATATTATCTTTTGCCAACACCCCTGGTTCAGGAGTCAGCACTTCAGGCATCACGATTCAACTGCGGTTACAGCGTTGTGCCATTGTTCATCACGCAGATGATGAGACGGACATATCTCCCATGACATTGATAATATAGTACTCCCTCTGTAAAGAAATATAAGGGCGTTTAGATCACTACTTTAAGTAAGGCAAACAAAATTAAGTTTCAGAAATTGCACTACTATCTATCCAGTTTCACACCTGGCTGCATGCACTTTAGCATGAGTAGCACCACTTGGCCAACTGCCTTTGCATGTCTTCTCTGAAAACTGGAATCACGTGATACGTTCTGAAAGTAGCAAAGCCAGTTAATCGTGGATTCACGGCCTGGACGCTCCATCGATCTCGAGAGGTCTCCCTGGTACGCGGTTGTCAGCCAAAATTTTCAACTATGTGCTCTGTACTGATATGCCTTTGTGCACACTTGGTACTGATAGTTCTTCAGACCCGAGGAAAAAAAAATCAGTCTATATAAGTCCAAAGTTGTTCACCTCTTCGAAGACACGAAGACTGGTGCACAAATCAAGTCTTAACCAACACGCGATTTGTCTGTTCCGGAAGCTTCTCCAACCCGAAACAATGGTCGATGTCGCAGTAGTCCAGTGGCCAAGGCCGATACGCGCAGAGCTGGACACCGACGGGCTCGCTCAATCTTCTTCCGAAATATTCGTCGCGTCCTTGTCGCTTGGTGACGAGTGGTGTGATGGATAGGTTTGTCATGCCTGGTTGGCATCTCTCGCGCCCACGTGGTTGCGAAGACCAGAGGAGAGCACCGCACGGACAATCATATCTCGGTCAATGCCGTCTCCGCTCTTCAACCTCTTTTGCCTTGCATCCATCATCCTACTACCAAAATCTTCTCCTCCTCCAACTCCTAGCGTGGATATCTGCTTTTCCCCATTCACATATATTCTGATGGGAGTAACTGAGAAGCAACGTGAGTTTACGTAGCATGGCATGCAATTATGTGGGGATTAGTATTAGTAGAGTCGGTCGAAACATTGGCATCGCCTCATGCAAGTTCGTAGTATTGGTCAAGTCCAAGATGCTCCTTCTCTTGCTTTCGAGGAGGATAAAGTGGCACATTGAAAAGGCACTCCGGAGTGTCCGGTATGGATATGCCTTTCCGTTCCGGAAAGAAGAGAAGAGCTTTTCTGTTGGTCCGGAACAGAACTGAAAGAGATATCCCCTACTTTTGCATCTCCTTGCACAAGAGCGGAAAAGGAAAGAAGAGGAGATTGTTCATCATATATCATAATTTAGATTGAGCAACAAGGTTGCAAAACAGTGTTAGCAAAGTTCCCCGATTAGGTGCACCCACTAATCATTTTTCAACGTGAGTGATGGGCATGAGAGAGAGAGAGAGAGAGAGAGAGGTTGTTGAGTAGACACGGTGGTTTCTTTCTTTCCTGGGCGGTCTACGCGGGTTCAATCGTCTGCGTCAAAAAGGCGCCGGTCCAAGAAATCAGCCGTGGAAGACGTGCGGGGGCCGGCCGGCCGTACCGCGGGCGCCGGCATCGCCCGGAGTTCACACGGCTTATCACTCGACGCTCCATCACATCACCATCCGATAGGCTACTCTAATGCTACTAATCTAGCTACACCATGTTATTCTCTTCTTCTCTACATGGACATCGCTCGAGTTTCGCAGCACCTGATGAGAGCAAGAAGACTTTCCTTTTGTCGGTTTACAGCAAGTCAATGAGGGCAGATTAAATAGATCTCACGGATAATAACGTACTTTAATCAGCCGAGTTACGTGCTTTCTATCATCTACTACCAGCTAAGCTAGCCCGTAGACGCTTAGCCCGTCGTCTCTCTCTTCATTTCTTATCTCCACGACGGAAAGGGACAGGTGTCTTGTCCATGCTAATCCCTAAAGATAAAATTAGGCTGGTCATAGTGGGGAGTAACTTAGACTAGTGTAATGCATATGATACTAGCCTAAGTTAGTATCTTTATAATGCAAAGTAATATAATAATAGTATCTTAGATGACTTCGTTTATTATCTTACAGACTCATCTTGTCTTAGAAATCGCTATATTACAGTAACATATTATGTTATCACCTTTCATTAATTACTTGCCACATAAGTAAAAATTTCTTGAAATGTGCTATGTTACTAGCTAAGTTACTCCCACTATGACTAGCCTTAGTCTAATCGGGGTTAACTAGGCTGTTAATCACTGGGGACACGTACGTATGTGCTGGGCGGCGACCCGAGGGAGGGGAGGAAGTCCCGTTCAGGTGACTGCATGAAGACCAGATCCACCAATCAGGGGGTGGCGTCTCCAGGGGGCGACGACGCTTCCATTTTTCTTTTCTAGCCGTACGGCGTGGGCAACCACACCCGCGCTCTGGAATTCAGAATTACACCTAACATTTTAGAAAACCCTTCAACTAATAATAGTATACAACAGTTCCAATTTCCGGAGAGAACTAGTATAACCTTTGAAAAGAATGTATTCACGTTTGTCTGGAGTTTTTCTTCTACAAGTTTGATAGCTCCATATATACACAGCGTTGATATTTTATTTTTTGCTTAGACTTCTTCGATGCAGGAAACGTGATATGTATTTGGGAGAAGACTGGCGCGAGACTGTACGATTGATCGTGGACAGACGTGATAGCACACTCCTCTCGTGCAAGTCGTTGGAGGAAATAGTAGTAGAAATGTAGTGCTACTACTACGTGGGTCGAAGATCACGCGACCCGCGAGTAGCGCTAATCCAGCTCTACGCGTGTCCTCGAATAGCTTTGTTAATCACCGCTAGTTAACAAATCATCTGGGTCGCTGCCACACGTGGTTGCGGTGACATCGGTGGAAATACTTTTGTCAACGGGCGACCGGTTGCTTCCACTGACTTTTGTGTCCTCCATGGCATCACTACGCCAGCTACGTATTCTAGGTTCAGTTCATAATTTTTTTTTTTTGCGAATACAGTTCACAAATATTAACACCGAAACTGGGTAGCATTTTTTCTCTAAATATTAAAAAAAATCTGACATTGGATTTTTAGGATTTTCAAGCGAAGACTTCAGATTTGCTATGTGAATACAGATAAATTTGTCATGCTGTTGTATAAGGATTTGCCATGTTTTAAAGTGAAAATTGTCATGTATGGTGTAAATAATTGTCAGAAAAATCGTCACGCTGCAGCGAATAAGTGCCATGTATTCGACGGGAACCCGACGTAGCTCAGGGCGTCATATTTTTTACGCTAATAATCTGACGTCAGATGTATATTGAAATCCTCTTTTTTCGGTTTTGGCTAGAATTTATTTTGGACAAATAGGTGTTTCGTTTCTTAACAAAATGATACAACTGTTTTATAGGGTCTAGTGTTGGGGAACGTAGCATAAATTCAAAATTTTCCTACGTGTCACCAAGATCTATCTATGGAGTCATCTAGCAACGAGGGAGGATTGGATCTACATACCCTTGTAGATCGCGCGCGGAAGCGTTCAAGAGAACGGGGTTGATGGAGTCGTACTCGTCGTGATTCAAATCACCGATGATCCTAGCGCCGAACGGACGGCACCTCCGCGTTCAACACACGTACGGAACGGAGACGTCTCCCACGCCTTGATCCAGCAAGGAGGAGGGAGAGGTTGATGGAGATCCAGCAGCACGACGGCGTGGTGGAAGTAGCGGGATTCCAACAGGGCTTCGCCAAGCGCTGCGGGAGGAGGGAGTTGTCTCACGGGAGGGAGAGGGAGGCGCCAGGGCTCAGGTATGTTTGCTCCTCCTTTTCTCCACTATATATAGGGCCAAGGGAGAGGGGGGAGGCGCAGCCCTTGCCCCTTCCTCCAAGTAAGGGTGCGGCCAAGGGGGGGAGGAGTCCATCCTCCCCAAGGCACCTCGGAGGTGCCTTCCCCCTTTAGGACTCTCCCCTTTTTCTCTTCTCTTGGCGCATGGGCCTCTAGGGGCTGGTGCCCTTGGACCATATAGGCCAAGGCGCACCCCCTACAGCCCATGTGGCCCCCGGGGCAGGTGGCCCCACCTGGTGGACCCCCGGGACCCTTTCGGTGGTCCCGGTACAATACCGGTGACCCCGAAACTTGTCTCGATGGCCGAAATAGCACTTCCTATATATAATTCTTTACCTCCGGACCATTCCGGAACTCCTCGTGACGTCCGGGATCTCATCCGGGACTCCGAACAACTTTCGGGTTACCGCATACTAATATCTCTATAACCCTAGCGTCACCGAACCTTAAGTGTGTAGACCCTACGGGTTCGGGAGACATGCAGACATGACCGAGACGTTCTCCGGTCAATAACCAACAGCGGGATCTGGATACCCATGTTGGCTCCCACATGTTCCACGATGATCTCATCGGATGAACCATGATGTCAAGGACTTAATCAATCCCGTATACAATTCCCTTTGTCTAGCGGTATTGTACTTGCCCGAGATTCGATCGTCGGTATCCCGATACCTTGTTCAATCTCGTTACCGGCAAGTCTCTTTACTCGTTCCGTAACACATCATCCCGTGATCAACTCCTTGATTACATTGTGCACATTATGATGATGTCCTACCGAGTGGGCCCAGAGATACCTCTCCGCTTACACGGAGTGACAAATCCCAGTCTCGATTCGTGCCAACCCAACAGACACTTTCGGAGATACCTGTAGTGTACCTTTATAGCCACCCAGTTACGTTGTGACGTTTGGCACACCCAAAGCATTCCTACGGTATCCGGGAGTTGCACAATCTCATGGTCTAAGGAAATGATACTTGACATTAGAAAAGCTTTAGCATACGAACTACACGATCTTTGTGCTAGGCTTAGGATTGGGTCTTGTCCATCACATCATTCTCCTAATGATGTGATCCCGTTATCAATGACATCCAATGTCCATGGTCAGGAAACCGTAACCATCTATTGATCAACGAGCTAGTCAACTAGAGGCTTACTAGGGACATGGTGTTGTCTATGTATCCACACATGTATCTGAGTTTCCTATCAATACAATTATAGCATGGATAATAAACGATTATCATGAACAAGGAAATATAATAATAACTAATTATTATTGCCTCTAGGGCATATTTCCAACATCTAGATCGCTCAAAGTAAACAAAAGGAGCACATGGGTTTTAGGTTTTCTAATGCCAAAATTAATATCTATAAGATCAGCGGAGAGGCCTCCCTTCCAAACCCGCCTCCATTCCAACCTCATGCGCTGCTATTGCCTATTGGGGCCAAAGACCTCACAATGGTTGTTGTCTAATGACGAGGATGGCAACATGAGACGCATGTCGTAGCTGAATAATGTTGCGCGACCTTCCACCTCTTGGTGGATGGCAGCAGTGAGGCGCTTATTGTTCGTCCACCATGGCGGTCGACCGACAACGATGATGAAACGGAACTTCGGATCAGTCTGAGATTGCACTCACAACATCGATTCCCACCCTTTGGCAAGTGCAAGGCGCTCACGAATGTTGCAATCACATTCTTACTAGTGTGGTGTGGTCGGTAGACTAGTAGTGGCATGTCTTAACTTACGAGGTGGCTTACCGGCTCGAAGACTTTTGTGGCACAGGCTTGTGACAAATGGGCGTGTCACTTTGTCAAAGCCAAAATAAAAAGAGTGCACATTTAATTTGTCAAATTTCTCTCGCAAACTATTATATAGATGTACGAGTTCATATCGAAATAGTGTTAGTCTGCTGCATAGTTGCCATTTGCTCATTTCCAAAGCCATCAAACATTTAACTAGTTGAGGGTGGTCATAGTGGGGAGTATCAATACTACATTCATAGTGCATAGTAGTATAATAGATTACTATCATAGGTGATCTCATTTATTGACATGTATGACACACAATAACATACCATTTATTACGATATGGTATCTACTACCTATGTTACTATCTCTGTCCTGGTTTATAAAGTCTCCTTTGTATTTTGTGCTAAATTTTGACTAAAGATTTAACTAGCGAAATATTAATGCATGTCACAAAAACATATATTGTTGCATTTGTATTTGAACATGATTTTCAATTATATTATTTCTTATGATATGCATTAATATTTTTTAGTTAAATTTAAGGTTAAAATTTGATACAGAATATGAAGAGGACTAATAAACCAGGACAGAGGTAGTACTATATAACTCTCTGACTTTTTTAATTGTTTGACATATAAGCATGTTTACGAGTCCCTACCGATCATATTATCCCCACTATGGCCAGCCTGAAAGGTACGTTGTACCCTTTCAGCCCACCTGCGGTCAAACATGCATGTGTCTTGTTATGACAGAAAATATTTCAATGAGACGCGATGTTTTTATATATGGTGACTTCGTCAATCTAAAAATTCCACGACTCCAGTTTTCAATAGACGTTGTGTGAATATGTGCATGCGATGACAATGTTTTAGAAAGAAGAAGGGTCGCTCAACTCTGGGCTGCTACTAAATTGTCCGGCCGAGACGATCCAAAATGAACCGAAGTAATTCTCCATCGTTACGTGGGTTGATTTTGATCGCCAGTTTAGACTAGTTTTATTGTGCAAGTTGTGATGTTTGAGGTCGCGCTAGTACTGTGAGCAGGGTGGAAAATCTCCCCATGTGTTGCGGAAGCTGGGCGATCCTTAAATGACACCGCTCTGGAAGACGCCTAGAAATCTCAGGTAATCAGATCCCGAGTTGACGCTGTTCACACAGAACCGGAGTTTCCTTATTCGGTGCATGCATGCATGCACGCTCGTCTCATCTCTCATGCAAGTGGAGGGTGGGTACTTTGACATTTTCACCTACGTGCTTGAAATGTGGCCGTACCCCGCAAATAAAAATGTGGCCGTACACAGACAGAACTTACATGAGTAGCGTGATCCGACGGGACCGGGTAACCAGGATCGGTTGCCCATCTTGGCGGCAGTTGACTTCATGCCCTCCATGATTTACTGCCTGTACGTGGTACTACCGGTCAGTTGCCCATCTCCGTGGAGTACTCTTCGGCGCAGGAGCAGGACCGGTTAGCTAGATATATACGACCGGTCAATCTCGAATCAAGCCGATCACGTTGCCACTGCTGGATTCCCCACGGGCAAGTCGGCAACGACGACTGGTGTTCAAAGTTGCACAGCACGGCGTGATTGCATGCGCACTCCGTCACTCGGTGCGTATACCTATACTCCCGTATCGGTTGGGTCAAGGAAAAAACGGAGCGGCATCTCTCTGCCCAGTTGGCCACTTTCTCATATCAGAATCAACTATCGTTTACTACATCGCAAAACGATCTTATATTGTGAAATGGAGGGAGTTTCTACTATCCGGTGATTCCAGTCTCCACGTCTAGAGCTGCACACTTGCCCAGTGGAAGCCATGCAGCCACAACTCGTCCATGCCTACCCGCTCGCTTGACTGCCTATCAGTATTTGGTGTCCAGCCTCGACGTCTAGAACTGCATACTTGCCCAGTTGAAGGCATGCAACTACTCCTACTGGGTAGTAGTCGCCCATCCCTACCCACTCGCTTGACTCCCTATAAGCTGCAGGATCCGTAGGATGTGATATGTGGCCGAAGTCAGTGCTTCTCGTGGAAATGATTGGACCCGCGGGGCGTCCGTCGCCGATACCGACGCCCAACTGCATGCAACGCACCGGCTACGAGGAGTAACTGCACGTACCGGGCACGGATCGGGGGCAAAATACGAGGCCCCAGCCGGTCAACCCCAACTGGCTCGCGGCTCCGTGGGGATGGAACTGGTGAAAGATCGACACGAGAGCGGTGGTCCACCGGCGCCGCAATCCACGGACGGGACGGGTTCTCCGTCTTCTCCCGCTGCTGGGTGGGGGCGCGGGGACCGGAGACCGCGGCGAGAGGGGGTGGACGCACGGTCAGAGACGCGGAGCGGCTGCTACCGGTTGGGCCCTCGTCCACGTCTGGTCGTTACCGTCGCGGGTTGTGCACGTTGTCCCTTCTCAGGCGCCGGAACGGAAATGGTGAGACGGTGGTGACGTTAGACTGCTGCCAATGCATGAGTGTTTAGATGAGGTGCTAAACACATTAAATAGCTTAGCAACTATACTCCCCAATGTATAGGTGCTTAGCTTATGGTTGCCAAGCTTACTTCATTTAATGATTTAACAACTAAACCTCTTCGTGTAGTGGTGGGCTTTCTTCTTTTAAATGTTTTGCCTAGATTCACGCGCTTAGCATCGTTTCTTTCTGGGGTCATCATACTCATCTCTTTCTTCTTAAATAACTCGCCACATCAGATTTTTTGTCTACGTGGAAGGCTTAGCACCTGTACAAGGTGGAGCATTGGGAGAGGCCTTAGGCTTTGGTGGGGGAAGAACGTTTTCTCCGTTTTGTTTTTCTTTCTTCTGTATTTTGAGAGATTCCTTCTTGCTGCTGTATATTATACGGAGTATGTGTCTTTGTTTGCAACGGGGATTTTCCTTTTCACTGCTCTGGAACCGCGGGGAAAGAAGAAGATAATTTGCAATCAGATTTTTTTTTGTACTACTCATATACACAAAAACTATGTGTTTGTTCAACTAGTTATCGCACTCTTCAGCTCTCACGCCTCATATCTTGTTTAAGGGCGCACACAGTGATGTTGTCTTCGGATTCAAAGGAACAGAAAAAAGCATAAAAAATGCACCACAAAATGTACATAGATAAACAGAAGTAAAATAGTGATTGTCGGTGCTAAAACCGGGGTTAGGGGGTCCCAAACTAGGTGATCTGAGCTAGATGGTAACATGAAAAAGTAGGGCATGATGTTTACCCAGGTTCAGGACCTCCTGATGAGGTAAAACTCTACGTCCTGCTTTCGATATGTTGATTGTGATGGGGTATAGAGTACAGCATGATCTACTTCTAGATCGTATAGAGGAGTTCTAAGCTCTAAACCTTATAATTGTGTCTCTACAGATTAAACCCCATGACTTATATAGGCACGGGTAGTATCTAGGGTTTACACATGAGCGGTTACAATCTAGGGATAAGCATGTCGATCATTCAAATATGCTTGAAGTGTACACCAAGCCTTTAGGAGATCATCATCTTGATTACGTCGAGGGCCAGGGCATGCATGGCCCATTCATCAATCTTCGATGGGTCCTCGGTCCAGCCCATAACCGGCCAGCCGACGTGGCAAGCACCCCCTAATCCAGGACACCAACAGTAACCCCTGAACTAGTCTTCAAGCCGAGGACATCGAGTAGCTTCTGCGCGATAACTTCACAATTTTGATTCTCCGGCTTCGTATGCGAGTTCCATCCTCCACGCCGGCTTTCGATTCCGAGGTTATGCCCGGCTCCGAGGTCTTCTTGGCCTTCCCGATCACAACCATGTGTTTGAAAATAATAGGAATATTCTTCAGTAAGCGTTTTGTTTTCTCAACTCACTACAACTAGTAAGGCCGAAGTATATTTTTAACTTAGCAGCGAAGGCTGGCCATGGGAGGCTTGACAGGGTCCAGCCTTGGTAGCCTTTTCGGCTGAGAACCGAAGCGTCATCTCCCGCGGCAGAGTCAAACCATCTCATCAATAGTCATTATTAGGTCTATGGTGGCCCAAGGCCGTTCTTACCGACATGTCCTGTCACTAAAGAGATCATGCTACCGGATTTCTAGCGGTGTCATCAATGCACACGGCTTAACCTCTGCGCGCATATACTACGTGGTGCATTGGGAAGGGCAATCCGTTTCCTATGGTGAGGCGACCGCTGGTCTTTGACCGCCCTATATAAGAGGGAACCAGTAAATTAAGCTTACCCACACTTTCAGCCCTTGCTCCAGGGCCAAGAAATCCTCCGCAAGCCCCAATGTTTCGAGATGCACCTCTAGCCTCCATCCTATCCTCTTCCCCTACCACCATGACTGGTAAAGCACTACTACAGGATGCTGCTAACGCGACACTACGATCATAGACCCTTCGAGAAACTGTGTGCGATGCAATAATCGCAAACGGTGGTGTATGAAAACCGTCAAAAATGTATAAAACGTTTGCGATGATGGAAGCATCAAACACGGTTCAGATTTTAGTTGCGTGTGCGATGAAGGGCATACGGTTCGGTTCAATTAACTGTTTGCAATGAGGAGGCACAAAAGAAATGGGCAGCCAGATGAAGGCGTGTGCGATATACAGGATACGGTTCACTCGGATGAACTGTTTGTGATTAGGCAACACGAAAGAAACAGGCAGCCATATGAAGGTGTGTGTGATATACAACATATGGTTCACTTGGACGAACTGTTTGTGATTAGGCAACACAAAAGAAATGGTCAGCCAGATCAAGGTGTGTGCGATATACGCATGCGGTTCACTCGGCCCTTTGTCGTCAATTTGTGACCTCTGTGGCAACTGTTCGCTCCCCAGGCGCCTCTTCGTGTACCGTGGCAACCGTCCACTGACTCTTTGCCTTTTGATGACCCACAAGTATAGGGGATCTATCATAGTCCTTTCGATAAGTAAGAGTATCGAACCCAACGAGGAGCAGAAGGAAATGATAAGCGGTTTTCAGCAAGGTATTCTCTGCAAGTACTGAAATAAGTGGTAACAGATAGTTTTGTGATAGGATAATTTATAACGAGCAACAAGTAACAAAAGTAAATAAAGTGCAGCAAGGTGTCCTAATCCTTTTTGTAGCAAAGGACAAGCCTGGACAAACTCTTATATAGAGAAAAGCTAGTTTTCATCACGTTCATATGATTCGCGTTCGGTACTTTGATAATTTGGTATGCGGGTGGACCAGTGCTTGGGTATTGTCCTTACTTGGACAAGCATCCCACTTATGATTAACCTCTATTGCAAGCATCCGCAACTACAACAAAAGTATTAAGGTAAACCTAACCATAACATGAAACATATGGATCCAAATCAGCCCCTTACGAAGCAACGCATAAACTAGGGTTTAAGCTTCTGTCACTCTAACAACCCATCATCTACTTATTACTTTCCAATGCCTTCCTCTAGGCCCCAATAATGGTGAAGTGTTATGTAGTCGACGTTCACATACCACCACTAGAGGAGAGACAACATACATCTCATCAAAATATCGAACGAATACCAAATTCACATGACTACTTATAGCAAGACTTCTCCCATGTCCCCAGGAACAAAGGTAACTACTCACAAAGCATATTTATGTTCATAATCATAGGGGTATTAATATTGTTGGAAATATGCCCTAGAGGCAATAATAAAAGCATTATTATTATATTTCCTTGTTCATGATAATTGTCTTTATTCATGCTATAATTGTGTTATCCGGAAATCGTAATACATGTGTGAATAACAGACACCAACATGTCCCTAGTAAGCCTCTAGTTGACTAGCTCGTTGATCAACAGATAGTCATGGTTTCCTGACTATGGACATTGGATGTCATTGATAACGAGATCACATCATTAGGAGAATGATGTGATGGACAAGACCCAATCCTAAACATAGCTTAAAGATCGTATAGTTCATTTGCTAGAGTTTTTCCAATGTCAAAGTATCTTTTCCTTAGACCATGAGATCGTGTAACTCCCGGATACCGTAGGAGTGCTTTGGGTATACCAAACGTCACAACGTAACTGGGTGACTATAAAGGTAGACTACGGGTATCTCCGAAAGTGTCTGTTGGGTTGACACGGATCAAGACTGGGATTTGTCACTCCGTATGACGGAGAGGTATCACTGGGCCCACTCGGTAATGCATCATCATAATGAGCTCAAAGTGACCAAGTGTCTGGTCACGGGATCATGCATTATGGTACGAGTAAAGTGACTTGCCGGTAACGAGATTGAACAAGGTATTGGGATACCGACGATCGAATCTCGGGCAAGTAACATATCGATTGACAAAGGGAATTGTATACGGGGTTGCTTGAATCCTCGACATCGTGGTTCATCCGATGAGATCATCGTGGAGTATGTGGGAGCCAACATGGGTATCCAGATCCCGCTGTTGGTTATTGACCGGAGAGTCGTCTTGGTCATGTCTACATATCTCCCGAACCCGTAGGGTCTACACACTTAAGGTTCGGTGACGCTAGGGTTGTAGGGATATGTATATGCAGTAACCCGAATGTTGTTCGGAGTCCCGGATGAGATCCCGGACGTCACGAGGAGTTCCGGAATGGTCCGGAGGTAAAGAATTATATATAGGAAGTGCTGTTTCGGCCATCGGGACAAGTTTCGGGGTCACCGGTATTGTACCGGGACCACCGGAAGGGTCCAGGGGGTCCACCGGGTGGGTCCACCTGCCCCGGGGGCCACATGGGCTGTAGGGGGGTGCGCCTTGGCCTACATGGGCCAAGGGCACCAGCCCCAAGGGGCCCATGCACCTAGGGTTTCCAAAGGGGAAGAGTCCCACAAGTGGAAGGCACCCCTAGGTGCCTTGGGGGGGAGGGAAACCTCCCTTGGCCGCCGCCCCCTAGGAGATTGGATCTCCTAGGGCCGGCGCCCCCCCTAGGCCCTCCTATATATAGTGGGGGAAGGAGGGCCTTTTCATCCATGCCTTTGGTTGCCTCCTTCTCCCTCTCCAACACCTCCTCCTCCTCCATAGCGCTTGGCGAAGCCCTGACGGAGTACTGCAGCTCCATCACCACCACGCCGTCGTGCTGCTGCTGGAGCCATCTTCCTCAACTTCTCCTTCCCTCTTGCTGGATCAAGAAGAAGGAGACGTTACGCTGACCGTACGTGTGTTGAACGCGGAGGTGCCGTCCGTTCGGTGCTAGGATCTCCGGTGATTTGGATCACGTCGTGTTCGACTACCTCATCCCCGTTCTTTGAACGCTTCCGCTCACGATCTACAAAGGTATGTAGATGCATCCGATCACTCGTTGCTAGATGAACTCATAGATGGATCTTGGTGAAACCATAGGAAATTTTTTGTTTTCTGCAACGTTCCCCAACAAATATGCATATAGGATCTGAACATATGATCTTCCACCAAATAAACCAACTAGCATCAAATACAAGGAGTAATTAACACTGCTAGCAACCTACTAGTACCAATCTCAGACTTGGAGACAAGAATTGGATACAAGAGATGAACTAGGGTTTTGAGAGGAGACGGTGCTGGTAAGATGTTGATGGAGATTGCCCTCTCCTGATGAGAGGAGCATTGGTGATGACGATGGCGAAGATTTCCCCCTCCCGGAGGGAAGTTTCCTCGGCAGAACAGCTCTGCCGGAGCCCTAGATTGGATCCGCCAAGGTTCCGCCTCGTGGCGGCGGAGTTTCGTCCGAGGAGATGGCTTATGATTCTTTCCTCATCGAAAGACTCCATATAGCGGAAGATGGACATCGGAGGGCCACCAGTGGGCCCACGAGGTAGGTGGGGGGTGGGCGCCCAGGGGGTAGGGCGCGCCCCCACCCTCGTGGGCAGGGTGGGGCCCCCCTGGTGAACTTCTTGCGCTTAGTATTTTTTATATATTCTGAAAACATCTTCCGTGAAGTTTCAAGACTTTTGGAGCTGTGCAGAATAGGTCTCTAATATTTTCTCCTTTTCCAGCTCAGAATCCCAGCTGCCGGCATTCTCCCTCTTTATGTAAACCTTGTAAAATAAGAGAGAATAGGCATAAGTATTGTGACATAATGTGTAATAACAACCCATAATGCAAGAAATATCGATATAAAAGCATGATGCAAAATGGACGCATCAACTCCCCCAAGCTTAGACCTCGCTTGTCCTCAAGCGAAAGCCGAAATCGAAAATATGTCCACATGTTTAGAGATAGAGGTGTCGATAAATGTAAAATACGGACATGAGGGCATCATGATCATTCTTAGAACTGCAACTTACATAATTCTTGTCATATGATTTCTTATGCTAGAGTAATAATTCAATCACAATTTCAGGTATGAATTGTAAACTTCATTGAAAACTAACAAACTATAATCTTAGTCATTGGAGCAATTGCAATTTATCATAACATAGGAAAGAGTCAATATATAAGAGCTTTTCAGCAAGTCCACATACTCAACTATCATATAGTCTTTCACAATTGCTGACACTCACACAATACTTATGGGAATGGAGTTTTAATCGGACACAGAGAAAGATAGGGGCTTATAGTTTTGCCTCCCAACGTTTTACCTCAAGGGTAATGTCAACAATAATAGTTCATGAAAACTCACATCCAATTAGCCATATATACCAGGATCTTTCCAACATACTGTGCTTGCCAAAGGATAAAATGTAAAAAGGAAGGGTGAAGCTCACCATGACTCTTATGCAAGGTAGGAGATAAAAGTAAAAGATAGGCCCTTCGCAGAGGGAAGCAGAGATTGTCATGCGCTTTTATGGTTGGATGCACAAAATCTTAATGCGAAAGAACGTCACTTTATATTGCCACTTGTGATATGGACCTTTATTATGCAGTCTGTCACTTTTATTTCTTCCATATCACACGATCGTATAAAGTTTATTTTCTCCCACACTAATAAGTCATACATATTAGAGAGCAATTTTTATTGCTTGAACCAATGACAACTTATTCGGAGGATCTTACTCAATCCATAGGTAGGTATGGTGGACTCTCATGGCAAAACTGGTTTAAGGGTATTTGGAAGCACAAGTAGTATCTCTACTTGGTGCGATGAATTTGGCTAGCATGAAGGGGAAAGGCAAGCTCAACCATGTTGGATGATCCATGACAATATAATTTATCTCAGATGTAAGAAAACATAACCCATTATGTTGTCTTCCTTGTCCAACGTCAACTCTTTAGCATGTCATATTTTAATGAGTGCTCACAATCATAAAAGATGTCCAAGATAGTATATTTATACGTGAAGACCTCTCTTTCTTTATTACTTCCTATTAATTGCAACGATGACCAAAACTATGTTTGTCAACTCTCAACAACTTTTATTCATCATACTTTTTCTATGTGAGCTCATTACTCTCCATAAGATCCATATGATCTCTTTGTTTCCTTTTTTATTTATTTCTCTTTTTCTTTTATTCACTTAGGATCATGGAAAAATAATCAAGCCCTTGACTCAACACTAATCTTTCTTATATATAGCTCACGGACTCGATTACATAGAGGGATCATAAAGCAAAACTCAAAACTAGATCATGCCATAAACTTTATTCTACTAGATCAAGATATTACCAAAAGGATCGAACTAAGAAAAACGGTAAAGATAAAAGTGACGGTGATATGATACCGGGGCACTCCCCCAAGCTTGGCAGTTGCCAAGGGGAGTGCCCATACCAGATACTCAATTCTTCTTTGTTGGTGGAGAAGGTGATGGTTTTTTTTATGGCGTAGGCTTGTCGTCCTTCTTCCAAGGCATAGGCTCACCATCATAGAAGGATGATCGAGTCTCCTGAAACCTCAAATCTGCAGCCAAACTCATCCTCTTGAATCTATATTCATACTCACAGTTTTGATTTTGTAGGTCATAGATCTAGGCTTGGAGGTGCTCGATTTTCTCATGAAGCTTGAAGATGGTCTCCCGAATGTCCTTGACGTCCAGCTTGTGGTTATTGGTGAACTCTGTGATCATAATGTGATTGGAATCGAGTCCACGCTCCACCATCTCCTGACACTTGAAAACTTTTTGCTCCAATGCCTCGAGCCTTGTCTCCGTGCTTTCGGTCTTCCTTGGTCCCTCAACATCGTAGATGTGCAACAACCCCTCACGCATCTCAATGGTTTGAGGGTGTTGCAGCACCTCCGCGAGGTAGGGATTGATGACCTTCTTGAAGAACTGGTCCTTGGGGGCACTTGAAGATGACATGACGTCCTGGATCTGTCAGAAAAACAGCTCAAAACAAAGACAGAAGATTTTTGCGTGATACGGGAGTCAAAACCTCTGGGAGATTATATAATGATTTTTTACCGACCAAATTACGTGTCGTGTAAGAAAACGGAGTCTGGAAAGCGCATGAGGTGCCCACGAGGTAGGGGGCGCGCCCTCCACCCTCGTGGAGCCCTCGTGTACTTCCCGGACTCCTTCTTATTTTTCTATTTTTCTAAATATTCCAAAACGGAGAAATATTGCCTTAAAAACTGTTTTGGAGTCGGTTTACTTACCGTACCATATACCTATTCCTTTTCGGAGTCTGAAACGTTCCGGAAAGTGTCCCTTACGTATTCCTCCGGGGTTACAGTTTCAATAACATTGGTTTCAACATTTATGGGATTACCTGAGATATAATGTTTGATTCTTTGACCGTTCACCACCTTCGGATTTGTGCGTTCGAAGTTGTTGATTTTTATGGCACCGGAACGATAGACCTCCTCGATAACATAAGGACCTTCCCATTTAGAGAGAAGTTTTCCTGCAAAAGATCTTAAACGAGGGTTCTATAGCAATACATAATCACCTACATTAAACTCACGCTTTTGTATCCTTTTATCATGCCATCTTTTAACCTTTTCTTTAATCAACTTGGCATTTTCGTAGGCTTGGGTTCTCCATTCATCGAGTGAGCTAATATCAAATAACCTCTTCTCACCGGCAAGTTTAAAATCATAATTGAGCTCTTTAATAGCCCAATATGCCTTGTGTTCTAGTTCGAGAGGTAAGTGACATTCTTTTCCATAAACCATTTTATACGGAGACATACCCATAGGATTTGTATATGCAGTTCTATAGGCCCATAATGAATCATCAAGTTTCTTGGACCAATTCTTTCTAGACCTATTGACAGTCTTTTGCAAAATTAATTTGATCTCTCAATTACTCAATTCTACTTGACCACTAGACTGAGGGAGATAAGGAGATGCAATTCTATGATTAACATCATACTTAGCAAGCATTTTACGGAAAGCACCATGAATAAAATGTGAACTGATGACCCACAAGTATAGGGGATCTATCGTAGTCCTTTTGATAAGTAAGAGTGTTGAACCCAACGAGGAGCAGAAGGAAATGATAAGCGGTTTTCAGCAAGGTATTCTCTGCAAGTACTGAAATAAGTGGTAACAGATAGTTTTGTGATAGGATGAGTTGTAATGAGCAATGAGTAACAAAAGTAAATAAAGTGCAGCAAGGTGTCCCAATCCTTTTGTAGCAAAGGACAAGCCGGAACAAACTCTTATAATAGGAAAAGCTCTCCCGAGGACACATGGGAATATTGTCAAGCTAGTTTTCATCACGTTCATATGATTCGCGTTCGATACTTTGATAATTTGATATGTGGGTGGACCGGTGCTTGGGCGCTGTTCTTACTTGAACAAGCATCCCACTTATGATTAACCTCTATTGCAAGCATCCGCAACTACAACAAAAGTATTAAGGTAAACCTAACCATAGAATGAAACATATGGATCCAAATCAGCCCCTTACGAAGCAACGCATAAACTAGGGTTTAAGCTTCTGTCACTCTAGCAACCCATCATCTACTTATTACTTCCCAATGCCTTCCTCTAGGCCCAAATAATGGTGAAGTGTTATGTAGTCGACGTTCACATAACACCACTAGAGGCTAGAAAACATACATCTTATCAAAATATCAAACGAATACCAAATTCACATGACTACTCATAGCAAGAATTCTCCCTTGTCCTCAGGAACGAACGTAATTACTCACCAAGCATATTCATGTTCATAATCAGAGGGGTCATAATATGCATATACAATCTGAACATATGATCTTCCACCAAATAAACCAACTAGCATCAACTACAAGGAGTAATCAACACTACTAGCAACCTACTAGCACCAATCCCGGACTTTGAGACAAGAATTGGATACAAGAGATGAACTAGGGTTTGGAGATGAGATGGTGCTGGTGAAGATGTTGATGGAGATTGCCCTCTCCCGATGAGAGGAGCGCTGGTGATGACGATGGTGATGATTTCCCCCTCCCGGAGGGAAGTATCCCCGGCAGAACAGCTCTGCCGGAGCTCTAGATTGGATCCGCCAAGGTTCCGCTTCGTGGCGGCGGAGTGTCATCCCGAAAAGTTCCTCTCTATTTTTTTTCTCATCGAAAGACCTCATATAGGAGAAGATGGGCGTCGAAGAGCCACCAGGGGGCCCACGAGGTTGGGGGGCGCGCCCTAGGGGGGGGGGCGCCCTAGGGGGGGGCGCCCCCACCCTCGTGAGCAGGGTGTGGGCCCCTGGCCTTCATCTTTTGCATGGATTTTTCTTTATTTCTTTTAAGACGTTCCGTGGAGTTTCAGGACTTTTGGAGTTGCGCAGAAAAGGTCTCTAATATTTGCTCCTTTTCCAGACCAGAATTCCAGTTGCCGGCATTCTCCCTCCTTATGTAAACCTTGTAAAATAAGAGAGAATAGCCATAAGTATTATGACATAAAGTGAAATAACAGTCCATAATGCGATAAATATTGATATAAAAGCATGATGCAAAATGGACGTATCAACTCCCCCAAGCTTAGACCTCGCTTGTCCTCAAGCGAAAAGCCGATAACAATAAATATGTCCTTATGTTTAGAGGTAGAGGCGTCGATAAAAATAAAATACAGACATGAAGGCATCATGATTATTCTCATACAGCAACATATATAGATTTTGTCATATGATTACTTATGTTCAAGTGATGATCTATTCACAATGCAAAAGTATAAATCATAAACCTTATTGGGCTCCAACAAACTATAATCTCAGCCATTGAAGCAATTGCAATTTATCATAACATCGGAAAGAGTCTATGTCAGAGCTAAAAAACAAGTCCACATATTCAACTATCATTTAGTCCTCCATAATTGCTAACACTCACGCGATACTTGTGGTTACGGAGTTTTAATCGGACATAGAGAAAGATAGGGGCTTATAGTTTTGCCCCACAACCTTTTACCTCAAGGGTAATGTCAACAATAATGGTTCATGCTCCCCTACATCCAATTAGATATATATATCATGTTCTTTCCAACATGCTGAGCTTGCCAAAGGATAAAATGAAAAAGAAAAGGTGAAGATCACCATGACTCTTGCATAAGGTAGAAGATACTAATAAAGGATAGGCCCTTCGCAGAGGGAAGCAGAGGTTGCCATGCGCTTTTATGGTTGGACATATAAAATCTCAATGCGAAAGAACGTCACTTTATATTGCCCCTTGTGATATGAACCTTTATTATGCAGTCTGTCGCTTTTATTACTTCCACATCACAAGATCGTATAAAGCTTATTTCTCCCACACCAATCAATCATACATATTTAGAGCAATTTTTATTGCTTTGCACCGATGACAATTTACTTGAAGGATCTTACTCAATCCATAGGTAGATATGGTGGACTTTCATGGCAAAACTGGTTTAAGGGTATTTTGGAAGCACAAGTAGTATTTCTACTTAGTGCTAAGAATTTGGCCAGCATGAGGGGGAAAGGCAAGCTCAACAAGTTAGAGGATCCATGACAACATACTTTATCTCAGATATAAGAAATACATAACTCATTACATTGTCTTCCTTGTCCAACATCAACTCTTTAGCATGTCATATTTTAATGAGTGCTCCCAATCATAAAAGATGTCAATGATAATATGATAATATATCTATATGTGAAAACCTCTCTTTCCTTATTACTTCCTATTAATTGCAACAATGACCAAAGCTATGTCTGCCAACTCCCAACAACTTTTAATCATCACACTCTTTCTATGTGGAGTCATTACTCTCAATAAGATCAATATGAACTTTTTGTTTCTTTTTATTCTTTTCTCTTTTCTTTTATTCACCAAGATCATGGAAAAATAATCAAGCCCTTAACTCAACACTAATCTTTATTATATATAGCTCACGAACTCGATTACAAAGAAATATCATAAAGCAAAAGTCAAAACTAGATCATGCCATAAACTTTATTCTACTAGATCAAGATACTACTAATAGGATCGAACTAAGAAAAACGGTAAAGATAGGAGTTGTGATTGTGATACGATACCGGGGCACCTCCCCCAAGCTTGGCAGTTGCCAAGGGGAGTGCCCATACCCATGTGATTATATCTCCTTTGTCGGTGAAGAAGGTGGAGGTGGCGGATAGTCGCACATCGAGTGTAAGAGGTCCTCCAGCTTACGAATAATGCCCTTGAGTGCAACAATATGCTCCTTCAACAAAATATTTTCTTGTGTGAGATACTTGTTTTGTATACGAGCTAACTCAATTATCTTGAAGGCTTCGATCTCAGTTGGGGTAAGAAGGTTATGATCAAGTTGAAGTATGTCTTTTGCTGCTGGAGCTTGATCCTTCGTGGCCTTCTTGATCCTTTCATCCTTGTTGACCCTCGTGGGTTCTTCCCTCTTCAGATCTATCTTCATTAGCCAAGCATCGTTGTCACCATTGTTGGAGGAGGGAGACGACATGATGCCTAGCCTGGAAAACCCTGACAGAAAACAGCTCGAAACAAGAACAGAGGAGATTTGCGTGATACGGGAGTCAAAACCTTCGGGAGAATATATAATGATTTTTTACCGACCAAAATACGTAACGTGCAAGAAAACAGAGTCCGGAAGGCACACGAGGTGCTCACGAGGTAGGGGGGCACGCCCAGGGGGTAGGGCGCGCCCACCACCCTCATGGGGCCCTCGTGTCCTTCCCGGACTGCTACTTATTTTTCTATTTTTCTAAATCTTCCAAAACGAAGAAATATTGCCTTAAAAGTTGTTTTGGAGTCGGTTTACTTACCATACCACATACCTATTCCTTTTCGGAGTCTGAAACGTTCCAGAATGTGTCTCTTATGTATTCCTCCGGGGTTACGGTTTCAATAATATTGGTTTCAACATTTATGGGATTACCTGAGATATAATGTTTGATTCTTTGACCGTTTACCACCTTCGGATTTGTGCCCTCGAAGTTGTTGATTTTTATGGCACCGGAACAATAGACCTCTTCGATAACATAGGGGCCTTCCCATTTAGAGAGAATTTTTCCTGCAAAAAATCTTAAACGAGAGTTGTATAGCAATACATAATCACCTACATTAAACTCACGCTTTTGTATCCTTTTGTCATGCCATCTTTTAACTTTTTCTTTAAACAACTTGGCATTTTCATAAGCTTGGGTTCTCCATTCATCAAGTGAGCTAATATCAAATAACCTCTTTTCACTGGCAAGTTTAAAATCATAGTTAAGCTCCTTAATAGCCCAATATGCCTGATGTTCTAGTTCGAGAGGTAAGTGACATGCTTTTCCATAGACCATTTTATACGGAGACATACCCATAGGATTTTTGTATGCAGTTCTATAAGCCCACAAAGCATCATCAAGTTTTTTGGACCAATTCTTTCTAGACCTATTAACAGTCTTTTGCAAAATTAATTTGAGCTCTCTATTGCTCAACTCCACTTGACCACTAGACTGTGGGTGATAAGGAGATGCAATTCTATGATTAACATCATATTTAGCAAGCATTTTACGGAAAGCACCATGAATAAAGTGTGAACCACCATCAGTCATTAAATATCTAGGGACTCCAAACCTCGGGAAAATAACTTCCTTAAGCATTTTAATAGAAGTGTTATGATCAGCACTACTAGTTGGAATAGCTTCTACCCACTTAGTAACATAATCAACAGCAACTAGAATATGTGTGTATCCATTAGAGGCAGGAAAAGGTCCCATATAATCAAAGCCCCAAACGTCAAACGGTTCAATAACAAGAGAATAATTCATAGGCATTTCTTGACGTCTACTAATATTACCAATTCTTTGACATTCGTCACAAGACAAGACAAACTTACGGGCATCCTTGAAGAGAGTAGGCCAATAAAAACCAGATTGCAATACCTTATGTGCAGTTCTATCTCCAGCGTGGTGTCCTCCATAAGACTCGGAATGACACTTGCGTAGGATCTGTTCCTGTTCATGCTCAGGTACACAATGTCTAATAACACCATCTACTCCTTCTTTATAAAGATGTGGGTCATCCCAAAAGTAATGTCTTAAATCATAGAAAAACTTTTTTCTTTTGTTGGTATGTGAAGCTAGGTGGTATAAATTTAGCAACAATATAATTAGCATAATCAGCATACCATGGAGTACTACGAGAAGTACTTATAACATTTAATTGTTCATCAGGAAATCTATCATTAATAGGTAGTGGGTCATCAAGAATATTTCTAACCTAGACAGGTTGTCTGCAACGGGGTTCTCAGCTCCCTTTCTATCAACAATATGCAAATCAAATTCTTGTAGCAAGAGAACCCATCTAATAAGTCTAGGTTTAACATCTTTCTTTTCCATAAGATATTTAATAGCAACATGATCAGTTTGAATAGTTACTTTAGAATCAACAATATAAGATCTGAACTTATCACAAGCAAATACAACTACTAAGAGTTCTTTTTCAGTAGTAGCATAATTTCTTTGAGCATTGTCTAG
This sequence comes from Triticum urartu, assembly GCF_056163025.1. NCBI lineage: Eukaryota > Viridiplantae > Streptophyta > Magnoliopsida > Poales > Poaceae > Triticum > Triticum urartu. The sequence continues at coordinate 178,859,157 of NC_141875.1, forward strand.
AGTTTTACTAGCATAATGAATAACATTTAATTTCTTGTCAACTCTTTGCCCTAGAACCGCACCTACAACATTATCACTAGCATCACACATAATTTCAAAGGGTAGGTTCCAGTCAGGTGGCTGAACAACAGGTGCAGAGGCTAATGCTTTCTTAAGTATTTCAAATGCTTCTACACAATCATCATCAAAGACAAATGGTATATTTTTGCAATAAATTAGTCAGAGGCCGAGAAATTTTTGAGAAGTCCTTAATGAACCTCCTATAAAATCCAGCGTGACCAAGGAAAATTCTTATACCTTTGATGTCCTTGGGACATGGCATCTTTTCAATAGCATGAACCTTGGCTTTATCAACTTCAATACCTATTTCAGAAACTTTGTGCCCCAAGACAATACCTTCATTAACCATAAAGTGGCACTTTTCCCAATTCAAGACAAGATTAGTTTCTTCACATCTCTGCAAAACTCGATCAAGATTGCTCAACCAATCATCAAAAGAGGAACCATAGACGGAAAAGTCGTCCATGAAAACCTCACAAATCTTTTCACAAAAGTCAGAGAATATAGCCATCATGCATCTTTGAAAGGTAGCAGGTGCATTACATAAACCAAAAGGCATACGTCTATAAGCAAAAGTACCAAAAGGGCATGTAAAAGTAGTCTTTGATTGATCTCTAGCCGACACAGGTATTTGAGAGAAACCAGAATAACCATCTAGAAAGCAATAGTGTGTATGTTTGCATAATCTTTCTAGCATTTGATCAATAAAAGGTAAGGGGTAATGATCTTTCTTAGTAGCTTTATTTAATTTGCAGAAATCAATCACCATCCTATAACCTGTGATAATTCTTTGTGGAATCAATTCATGTTTATCATTAGGAACAACAGTAATACCTCCCTTCTTAGGGACACAATGGACAGGACTTACCCACTCACTATCAGCAACGGGATAGATTATACCTGCCTCCAGAAGCTTTAATATTTCTTTTCTTACCACTTCTTTCATTTTAGGATTCAGACATCATTGAGGATCACGAACTGGCTTGGCATCTGCTTCCAAATTTATTTTATGTTGACATAGAGTGGGACTAATGCCCTTAAGATCATCAAGAGTATATCCAATAGCAGCACGATGCTTCTTCAGAGTTTTCAATAATCTTTGTTGTTCATGCTCTGAAAGGTTAGCACTAATAATAACAGTATATATCTTCTTTTCATCAAGATAAGCATATTTAAGATTATCAGGCAAAGGTTTAAGCTCAAACACGGGATCACCCTTGCGTGGAGGAGGATCCCCTAAGATTTCAACAGGCAAGTTGTGATGCAGAATAGGTTCTTGTTTAAATAATACTTCATCTATTTCCCTTCTTTCATTCATGAACATATCATTTTCATGGTCTAGCAAATAGTGTTCTAAAGGATCACTAGGAGGTACGGCAATAGAAGCAAGACCAATAATTTCATCCTTACTAGGTAATTCTTCCTCACGATGTTGTTTACTAAATTTAGAGAAATTAAACTCATGAACCATATCACCCAAGCCAACAGTAACAACATTCTTTGTGCAATCTATGGTAGCATTGACAATATTTAAGAAGGGTCTACCAAATATAATGGGACAAAAGCTATCTTGCGGATAAGTAAGAACAAGAAAATCAGCAGGATATTTAGTTTTCCCACACAATACTTCAACATCTCCAACAATTCCAATTGGTGCAATAGTATCTCTATTAGCAAGTTTAATAGTAACATCAATATCTTCTAACTCAATAGGTGCAATTTCATTCTTAATTTCTTTGTATAAGTCATGAGGTATAACACAAGCACTAGCACCCATATCACATAAGCCATGATAACAATGATCTCCTATTTTAACAGAAATAATAGGCACGCCTACCACAGGTCTATGTTTATCCTTATCACAAGGTTTAGCAATTATAGCAGTTTCACCTTCGAACTGAATAACATGCCCATCAATATTATCAGACAAGAGATCTTTAACAATAGCAATATTAGGTTCTACTTTAACTTGCTCAGGAGGTGTATAAGTTCTAATATTACTTTTACGAACAACAGTTGAAGCTTTAGCATGATCCTTTATTCTAACAGGGAAAGGTGGTTTCTCAATATAAGAAGTAGGAACAATAGGATCATTACAAGTGACAGTCTTTTCTTCAACTTTAATAGGTGCAGATACTTTTACTTCTATGGGAGGATGATATTTAAACCACTTATCCTTAGGGAGATCAACATAAGTAGCAAAAAATTCACAGAAAGAAGCTACTTTCTCAGAGTCAAGTCCATATTTAGTGCTAAACTTACGGAAAATATCGGTGTCCATAAAAGATTTAACACAATCAAACTTAGGTGTCATACCTGACTCCTTACCTTCGTCGAGGTCCCAATCTTCAGAGTTGCGTTTAATTCTATCCAATAAATTCCATCTCAATTCAATAGTCTTCATCATAAAAGAGCCAACACAAGAAGTATCGAGCATGGTGCGATTGTTTTCAGAAAGCCGAGCATAGAAACTTTGCATAATAATTTCTCTTGAGAGCTCATGATTGGGGCATTAATATAACATTGATTTAAGCCTCCCCCAAGCTTGAGCGATGCTTTCTCCTTCGCGAGGCCAGAAATTATATATATAATTGCGATCACGATGAACAAGATGCATAGGGTAATACTTCTGATGAAATTCTAGCTTCAATCTCTTATAGTCCCATGATCTCATATCATCACATAGCCTATACCATATCAATGCGTCTCCCTTCAAAGATAAAGGGAAGACCTTCTTCTTAGCAACATCATCGGGTATACCTGAAAGCTTAAACAATCCACAAACTTCATCCACATATATTAAGTGCTCATTAGGATGCTTTGTTCCATCTTCTGTAAAAGGGTTAGCTAGCAGTCTTTCCATCATACCCGAAGGAAATTCAAAAGGAGTTTCATTTTCAATAGGTTTAGTAGGTTGAGGAGCAACTCTTTGCTCTACTGGACGGGGTGAAGATACCCCGAACAAGCCCCTCAGAGAATTACTTTCCATAGTAACAAGTGACAGTAAATTTCAGCACACTATATAAATTTTTCCTTACCAAATTCCACCTACCAAAGGCGCTACACTCCCCTGCAACGGCGCCAGAAAAGAGTCTTGATGACCCACAAGTATAGGGGATCTATCGTAGTCCTTTCGATAAGTAAGAGTGTCGAACCCAACAAGGAGCAGAAGGAAATGATAAGCAGTTTTCAGCAAGGTATTCTCTGCAAGTACTGAAATAAGTGGTAACAGATAGTTTTGTGATAGGATGAGTTGTAACGAGCAACGAGTAACAGAAGTAAATAAAGTGCAGCAAGGTGGCCCAATCATTTTGTAGCAAAGGACAAGCTGGAACAAACTCTTATAATAGGAAAAGCGCTCCCGAGGACACATGGGAATATCGTCAAGCTAGTTTTCATCACGTTCATATGATTTTTCTTTATTTCCTTTAAGACGTTCCGTGGAGTTTCAGGACTTTTGGAGTTGCGCAGAATAGGTCTCTAATATTTTCTCCTTTTCCAGACCAGAATTCTAGCTGCCGGCATTCTCCCTCCTTCTGTAAACCTGGTAAAATAAGAGAGAATAGCCATAAGTATTGTGACATAAAGTGAAATAACAGTCCATGATGCGATAAATATCGATATAAAAGCATGATGCAAAATGGACGTATCATGAACCACCATCAGTCATTAAATGTCAGGACCGGATTTTCGGGATAATAATTTCCCAGAAAATGGCCCTTATGCTCACCAGCCCCAGGATTACCGTTAGCTGATGAGACACCAACTTGATACAGAAACTCCAAGCAAAATACAAAATGAGTAGTACAAGACCATTCTGGCCTATTAGTACAATAAATGGTTTCTAGTGGTCGATGGCGGAAGCGGTTTGCGGATCATCAGCGTCTATGGGGCTCCATTTCCAACAGGAACAGCTGACTTGGATATCTCCTATCTTCACGAGTCTGCTATCACCATTGCATAAGTTCCGGGTTGTCATCGCGATGCTCCTCTCCACGCAAGAAATCTGGCCAAGACAATAGCCAGGGACAAGCCAGTGAGTACTTTTGAATGTACTCGCAAACATTATGAACACAGGTATAATATAACAAATGATAATCATGCTCTGAATTATTCTATGATCTCACGTCAGTCACAAAATAAACATCCAGGATGCACGCAAGCAGGTTATTCACATACAACATGAATATGTAATAAGGGAGTAGAAAAAGAATGCACCGATCGGGTGTCGGAAGCGATGCCTCGAAAGGTTAATAATATAAAGCATGCCTCAGTCGGGCATTTGAGCGACGTCGCATAAAGGGCTTATAAAGGAAATAAGCGGCAAACATGCCACAGTCGGGCGTCTGTGCGACACCACATAAAGGGCTTATATAGTAAGTAAATAACAAGCATGCCACAGTCGGGCGTCTCAGCAACACCACATAAAGGGCTTATAAACTAAGTAAATAACCAACATGCACAGTCGGGCGTCTCAGCGACACCACATAAAGGGCTTATAAAATAAATGAATAACAAGAGTGCCATAGTCGGGCGTCTCCGCGACACCACATAAAGGGCTTATAAAGTAAATGAATAACAAGAGTGCCACAGTCGGGCGTCTCCGCGACACCACATAAAGGGCTTATATGAGAGTAAACACAGTGAACATCCAGGAGGTAGAACCGTCCCAGGGATGCTCAATGATTCAAATAATGTAAATGGTTAGTTCATAATAATAATAATCATAGTCATCACGAGTCATAAGTCATGATCCATGTTCTGGTTTAGCAATTGTTCCTTCGAAGACCGACACTTGACCCATCCCAGACTGTAGTCCTTAACCATGGACACGACTATTCGAATAGATATAATGTCTGCAGAGGGTGTACTCTTTACCCACGAGTAATGGATTCCTTTAGTCCGTCGGGACTAATTCTGTCTATGGTCTTTTAATTGAAAACACACCTGACTGCACACACCAGCCTAACTTACCGGTGTCTGGAATCACCCATGACACCCGTTAAGCGAAACTCTAAATGGGGAGGCTACAACCTCGACTAGCATGGGATCACAAAAATTATAACGCGCGCAAACTAGGGGAGCTACCCCCTTCGGCTCCAACCGAAACACCCATGCCCCCGGACCAGGTGGCATGCCTACCGGATGCAGCCGGTATCTTCCACCATGGCCTCTCTATACGGTGTGTGCTAGGAAGGGGTTGACAACTGACTGAACCGTACCCTACCTATGGCAGGGACAAGTGGTAGTACGAGACAAGTATGGGAGTTACTGGAACAAGACTCGATCTATGGTCGACTCAGGAGGTTAAAGCATTACCTGCATGATAAGCATAAGAAGTATATTTCATACCAATCAGACAGAATCACCGCTCATCTTACCCCACCATGCCTTACCGGACATAACCGTCTCGACGAAGAACTAGGGACAAGCTCGTGTCTACCCAAGACAGAGGCTTTCCCGGATTCCTTCCGGTGGGCATGAAAGGCATAAGAGGGCGATTACTATCACAAGCATATCAAATTTTAACCGCAAGAAATCTTCATTTGCGCACTCATGAGTATGATCATATCGTCACATAAAATAACGAATACTTCGTGTCAAGATGGTGTTGTACCGTATGAAACAACACACAACAATATTATGCGCGGGTTCAGAATGCTTGCCTTCAAGAGTATGCAAGCGGGGGTGCACTTTTTGAAAGTTGCCTTCTCTCTCCAAAAATCCTATTTAAGAAAATTTCGAATTAACACATAGTTTCAAAACCGTACAAAAAAGTTGCTTGGAAAATTTTCAAATAAATATGAAAATAAACTAGACAAAATTTGAGAAACAACATAAAAAGAATCAAGTCAATTGGACTTATATTTAAAAAGTTATAGCCAGTCAAAGTTCAGACAATCCTCTGTTTTTAATTAAAACAGAAAAAGAAAACGGTTCGAATGAAAATACGTTTTCGGGGTAGGGAAGACGTACTCTGGGTTTTACGCTTTCACTTAAAAACAGCGTGGGCCGTCGCTGGGTCACTGCCAGTGGGTCCCTTGGGCCCACTGGTCAGGTTTGACCAGTCGCCCACGTTTTCTTCCTCCTCTGTCCGAGAGGAGGTGGAGCTCCGGCGATCAACGCCGGCGATTGGTGGCTTCTGACGGGGCTCCGAGGGTAGGGATGGATCCGCCAGTCCCGGGCGGTCCTCCCAGTGGTTGCTAGGTTCGCAGGGGTGGAGGGAGTCGCCGGCGGCGAGCTCCGCGGCGGAGGTGGCTTCGGGAGGATTTGGGGGTTTGGGCTACGGTGGTTCCCGGTCGAAGCTGAGGGGTGGGTTGGCTCCGCAAGGTCAAGGGGAAGAGGATGGGAGCACTGGATGGACGGGGGAGGTCCTGCTTGCGACGAATTGAACCGGAGCGTGGCGGAGGCTGAACTGGCCGGAGATGAGGAAGACGGCCCCCCTCCATCGATGGCTGGCTATGGGGGCGCTAGTGAGATGGCTTGAGGCTGCCTGGGGGTCTGGACGAGCTCGGGGCTCCTTTTTATAGCGTGACTAGGTCGGTTCCGCGGCGGCCGTGGATAGGATCGACGGCGGCAGTGGATAGGAACGGCGAACCGCAGTTCTGTAGTTTGCAGCACGACGTGTCGAGGCTGGGGATGATGGCAGAGGCTAGCAGACGAGCGGGCACTGCTTCAGGGGCGAGCTGGCGAGCGAGAGTGGCTCGGGCGGTGCCGTCCATGGCAGGAGCCTGCTGTGTCCGGCCGCTAGCTGCCATGGCTGACCTGACGGCGGCGCTGTGGGGCTCTAGGGGCGGCCTGGAGGGTTCTGGTGAGCGAGCGAGGCTGGAGCACGGCCCTGTGGGCGAGCAAAGGCCAGGGGCATGACGCGGCGGCTCGGCTACATGGGCGTGCAAAACGTGCGCTCTGGGCGCGCCTAGAGCACGCACGCTACTTGTTCGGCAAAATGCCAAGGCATGCTAGGAGGCTTGGATGGGGCTGGGGATTAATAGATCTAGGTTAGAGGTAGCTAGGAGCTTAGTGGACATGCTGGTTAGGCAAAGCAAGTAGGTCCAATGTGCAAACTAAAAACCATGTCAAATCTGACCATGCACACAAGGTGCTTGACAGAAAGCTATGGCCATCTAAGCATCTCTTGGGGTGGCCAAAAACTCCAGATCATAGTCACTTTATATGAGAAAGAGGTTGGCAAGGTTAGTTTGTCAAGAACAAAAACTTGTTAGTGCATGTTTTTGAGAAAACCAAATCTGGACAGAATGAAAAGGGCATTATTGCGTGGACCAAAAATACTCTAATGGGTCCAATCTCCTTGACTTCAGGGTTTGGTAGGGTGGACTATAAGGAGGAAAAAGCTCATGGGCACTAGAGCAAAATAAACTAGGGTTGCAGTAGAAAATGCCAAACTGGACCAGAGAGCAAAAGAGGATATTTTGCTCAAAAATTTCAAAGAACTTTAATGGGTTTTTGCATAAAGTTGAATTATACACTACTACTAACATCCCCTAATTTTGGTGGAAGCTTTAATGAAATATTTAAATATGTTGTAGTGCAATTTTACAAATTGGATCAGATTTGAAAATTTGGGGTAGAGCTCAAAATTTCCAAATGACTAAAAGAGATTTTTGCATAAAAGTGATGTGGGAGAATCCCATGACATCTCCAAATTTTGGTGAAACTTATAACTAGTTTTACCAGAGGGTTGTAGTGCAAAAGAGGCTCTAAAACTTATGAAAAATCATTACTAAAGAGATAAAGCTCAGGGAAAATAATTATGCAAATAAATCCACCGATAAAAGAAATGTTTTTCTTGAGAGGATAAACAAGTCCAACAGTATTTTTGAAAGGTTTTCACTTGGGGTGAACACTCCACAATATCAAGGAAAAGAGTGGTTCTAAAATCAAAAGATAATTCCACAAAAATGAAAATTTAATTTCTTGGCAAAATTTTAATAAACAAATCATGGTTAAAATTTTTGGGGTGTTACAACACTACCCCCCTTAAGAAAAATCTCGTCCTCGAGATTGGCTAAGGGCTGCTTTGAAAAAGAATTACTCTTACTATCTCAAAGTAATATCACAAAACTAACCATCCTACTCATGCAATAAAATGTTGCTACAGTGAATAGGCAAATAAGTGGTGCAAAACTACAATGTGGAATACTGGTGTTGCGTGGAAAAATCCATGGTTGGGGAAAACGAGATTTTTTTACTTTTGGTTACAGAATTTCTAAAATACGCTGGTCGTACCCGAGAGCACAATGCTCTCTCTGGCTGACAAGTGGACCCGGGGCCCATTTTCAGTCTCTTCTTCTACCTCTGGCTCTCTCTTCTTCCTCTCTCGCGCACGCTTTCCCGCACTTTCTCCACCGGCGACGTCTAGCACGTAGGGCATCTAGGCCGTACCGCGGTAGTGCGCGGTGTGCTAGCTGCCGGTGCAGCGTGCACTCACCTCGCGGTCCAGTGCGCTATCGGCACTGCTCGCGGATTCGCCTCCGAACACCGGCGATCGAGCGACGAGCGGCGCTGGTGGACTTCGCCCACCGTGCACTGACCTCGGGCTATAAAATGACCGAGGTGCTCCTTTCTTCTTCATCGCACCTGGCCTTGCTTCTCCTTCTCCTTCCTTCTCCTCCATTTCTGCTTGCAGGAGCTCGAGACGAGGCTCTAATGGCAGAGGTGATGCCGGACTGGTACATGATCCTGGTGTGCGGAGGGTTGACGACATTGTTGGGGTTCTCCGCGCTCTTGTGCGCGATGATCCTCGATGATCGTCGTGATGCTGCTGCTCGAGTGTTAGCTCTCCGCGGCGGCGGCGATCATGAGGATTAGGTGCTGTTGTCGGGTGCTAACTGCTGCCGGTGTGCTGCAGGCGACTTGCACCCGATTAATAACCCACAAATCTTTCCTTCAGAGATTGTGGTGTGTTAGGGAGGAAATCAGTTAGATGCAACATGTGCACACGGATTTGCAATTAGTGCACGTGGTCGAGTGGTTGTGAGACCGCTGTCGTGGTGCTGCAAGAATAAAAAAATATCTATGTCGTGAAGAGATGTATGCTGCAACAACTCAAAAAAAAATCTTACTTCCAAAATTACCGAGAGCGACGACAGTTAATCAAAATTAACAGCAGTAAAAACTACTTCATATTAATTGAAACCAATTATTTAATTTGTCGCACAAATCTAGGATACCACACATAAGTTGCAACACATAAATAAATGCTGGGACAATAAACATAGCAGTGACGCGTACAATGAAAACGGTAAATAGACAGGGTCTTGAGAAAACGTCTCTGGCACTGGGGTACACTCTTCTTCTATCAGGGGAAGCGGATTGACTAGTCGATGAATGCGTCTCTCCTGGTCGGGCCTCAGTGGCCTGCCAATGGCGATCTGAGGGTTTAAATCAGCGTGGCTCTGGAGATAACCCATTACTCGCTGGGTCAAACGCTCTTGAGCGATGACATACTGGGCAAGGTTGGCTAGTACTAGGTCTCTCTCGATTCGTCCACCGGGAAACGATGCTACTTCTCCGGGTGTTGCATGACTCGGTAAGTAATAATACCCTCGTTCGCTGGCATAGGGTACCGCGAATCGAAGGCGAGCAAGTGCTTCGTACACAGCAGCTTCTATGGCCATTTGCAGGGTCGGCATAGATTTTCCCACGAAGGAGATTTCCGTTGGGTCTTGGTTTGGGTTTGCGGGAGGGATGTGCACTACTGCCCAATACTTCGAGGTGGATGGGGTGATCCTCGATTTGAGCAACTCGTACTGGGGTGGATGGATAGAACTCATGGTACTACAGGTAAAGTCCCACAATATTTTAACAAAACTACCTGGGGTTGCATCTGGAGTTCTCAGATAAATACTAGGGCTCGGCATGGCAAAGAAATGGCTGTGAGAGTTGTGCACAAGGTGAGGGATGCTTGGTAAGGTCACGAGGTGGCCTTTTATACATCATCTGGGCTGGGTCTTTTATCACGGTGAGGGGCAACTAGTCTGTCGGTTCTGCTCTATGGGGCCGGGGTTAATGCCACAGATACACATATCTCACAAGAGTGACGTATTACTGTGGGTGTCGTTGGGGTGGTTTTTGGTAGCTACACCCGGAATTAAAAAAATGCAATCGTACGCCAACATACTTATGCATGGCTATTATTTAAAATAGGGGCGCATAAGCAGACAATATTTAATTATGGCGATACAAGATCACACAATTACAGGGAGTGGACATACTAAGACTCGTTACTACTCGAGTGACTTAGTCTACCTCATTTATATCTAAGCGGGCATGCCTTGTGGACGCCGAGGCTTCTCCACGGGTTTCACCGTCGGGGTTAGCTGGAGGGGGTTGAGGAGCTGCAGGGTCGGGGTAGCGATGATGACCATCGCGGGGGTTGTTGGCCACGATCCCGTTGGAGCGTGTTCCCAAAAGGCGACGAAGCACTTCTGGGGACACCAAAGTGTTTTGGTCGATGGCTAGGGCAGACCTCAAGGACTCGATCGGTTGCCCGAACAGTACGACTAGGTTATCGGCGTCGGGCTCATCTCCTCTTCTTGCCGGGCCTCGGCGAATCAGTTCTCCATGGGCTGCGATCAGATCAAGGGTGATTTGATCGAACAGTTCCTCTAGTGCACTTACATAGCGCACCAGATGCAATAATGCAGGATCCGTCTCGTGATCTCCGTTGGCAACCTGGGGTGGTCTACCATATCCGTCATGGCTGGGGTAGTAGTAGAACGAGCGACAATTAACTATGGGTGACAAGTGCCAGAGTTGAACTATAGCCTCTCAAGCAGCTAGTTGAATGGCTTGTGGCTCAAAGGAAGTTGTTCTTCCGGTGAACCTGTAGGGGCGTTCTGGCGATAGACCTCTACCATAGACATGCACAGTGGCCCAGAATTGACGGCTCTCACCGCTCATGGGCCCTTGGTACACGACATATTCTGGGGGCTCTTCTAATGCAAAGGCACGGCGGGTGAGGTTTGCTAACACGGTCACAAAACCTCCAAGGTTGGTTGCTGTGGTCTCATTGTGAACAACGGGTCCATGCATTTTAGCTCGGTTTGGGGTAGACGCTGTGCTGTGTTGGGTTGAGGCTAGCGTGCCCTTTTTATAGAAAAAGGGGACGGAGTCTTCCTTCGCACGCTTGTGAATGAGACATTTTAGGTGTTGGTCACTGGCGTGTGATCGACAGGCTAGGCTGATAGGTTAGGCACCGACTGCCAAAAGGTGTCGGGGTCACTGCGTGGCTATCTTACACAAGAAGCTTGGCCGGAGTTAGGTTAAGGTCTGGTAGGTTGATTTACCTAGGTTTATTGACCTAGCCAAGATAGTATTAGCCAATGGTCAGCCTGGCTCTGATACCAAGGTTGTCAGGACCGAATTTTCGGGATATTAATTTCCCAGAAAATGGCCCTTATGCTCACCAGCCCCAGGATTACTGTTAGCTGATGAGACACCAAATTGATACAGAAACTACAAGCAAAATACAAAATGAGTAGTACAAGACCATTCTGGCCTATTAGTACAACAAAAGGTTTCTAGAGGTCGATGGCGGAAGCGGTTTGCGGATCATCAGTGTCTATGGGACTCAATTTCCCACAGGAACAACTGACCTGGATAACTCCTATCTTCACGAGGCTGCTATCACCATTGCGTAAGTTCTGGGTTGTCATCGCGACGCTCCTCTCCACGCAAGAAATCTAGCCAAGACAATAGCCAGGGACAAGCCAGTGAGTACTTTTGAATGTACTCGCAAACATTATGAACACAGGTATAATATAACAAATGATAATCATGCTCTGAATTATTCTATGATTTCATGTCAGTCACAAAATAAACATCCAAGATGCACACAAGCATGTTATTCACATACAACATGAATATGTAATAAGGGAGTAGAAAAAGAATGCACCGATCGGGTGTCGGAAGCGACGCCTCAAAAGGTTAATAATATAAAGCATGCCTCAGTCGGGCGTCTGAGCGACGTCGCATAAAGGGCTTATAAAGGAAATAAGCGGCAAACATGCCACAGTCGGGCGTCTGTGCGACACCACATAAAGGGCTTATAGAGTAAGTAAATAACAAGCATGCCACAGTCGGGCGTCTCAGCGACACCACATAAAGGGCTTATAAACTAAGTAAATAACCAACATGTCACAGTCGGGCATCTCAGCGACACCACATAAAGGGCTTATAAAATAAATGAATAACAAGAGTGCCACAGTAGGGCGTCTCCGCGACACCACATAAAGGGCTTATAAAGTAAATGAATAACAAGCATGCCACAGTCAGGCATCTCCACGACACCACATAAAGGGCTTATATGAGAGTAATCACAGTGAACATCCAGGAGGTAGAACCGTCCCAGGGATGCTCAATGATTCAAATAATGTAAATGGTTAGTTAATAATAATAATAATAATCATAGTCATCACGAGTCACAAGTCATGATCCATGTTCTGGTTTAGCAATTGTTCCTCCGAAGACCGACACTAAGACCGACACTTGACCCATCCCAGGCTGTAGTCCTTAACCATGGACACGACTATTCGAATAGATATAATCTTTGCAGAGGGTGTACTCTTTACCCACGAGTAACGGATTCCTTTAGTCCGTCGGGACTAATTCCGTCTACAGTCTTTTAATTGAAAACACACCTGACTGCACACACCAGCCTAACTTACCGGTGTCTGGAATCACCCATGACATCCGTTATGCGAAACTCTAAATGGGGAGGCTACAACCTCGACTAGCATGGGATCACAAAATTTATAACGCGCGCAAACTAGGGGAGCTACCCCCTTCGGCTCCAACCGAAACACCCATGCCCCCGGACCAGGTGGCATGCCTACCGGATGCAGCCGTTATCTTCCACCATGGCCTCTCTGTACGGTGTGTGCTAGGAAGGGGTTGACAACTGACTGAACCGTACCCTACCTATGGCAGGGACAAGTGGTAGTACGAGACAAGTATGGGAGTTACTAGAACAAGACTCGATCTATGGTCGACTTAGGAGGTTAAAGCATTACCTGCATGATAAGCATAAGAAGTATATTTCATACCAATCAGACAGAATCACCGCTCATCGTACCCCACCATGCCTTACCGGACATAATCGTCTCGACGAAGAACTAGGGACAAGCTCGTGTCTACCCAAGACAGAGGCTTTCCCGGATTCCTTCCGGTGGGCATGAAAGGCATAAGAGGGTGATTACTATCACAAGCATATCAAATTTTAACCGCAAGAAATCTTTATTTGCGCACTCATGAGTATGATCATATCGTCACATAAAATAACGAATACTTCGTGTCAAGATGGTGTTGTACCGTATCAAACAACACACAACAATATTATGCCCGGGTTCAGAATGCTTGCCTTCAAGAGTATGCAAGTGGGGGTGCACTTTTTGAAAGTTGCCTTCTCTCTCCAAAAATCCTATTTAAGAAAATTTTGAATTAACACATAGTTTCAAAACCATACAAAAAAGTTGCTTGGAAAATTTTCAAATAAATATGAAAATAAACTAGAGAAAATTTGAGAAACAACATAAAAAGAATCAAGTCAAGTGGACTTATATTTAAAAAGTTATAGCTAGTCAAAGTTCAGCCAAAACTCTGTTTTTAATTAAAACAGAAAAAGAAAACGGTTCGAATGAAAATACGTTTTCGGGGCAGGGAAGACGTACTCTGGGTTTTACGATTTCACTTAAAAACAACGCCGGCCGTCGCTGGGTCACTGCCAGTGGGTCCCTTGGGCCCACTGGTCAGGTTTGACCAGTCACCCGCGTTTTCTTCCTCCTCTGTCCGAGAGGAGGCGGAGCTCCGGCGATCAACGCCGGCGATTGGTGGCTTCTAACGGGGCTCCGAGGGCAGGGATGGATCCGCTAGTCCCGGGCAGTCCTCCCAGTGGTTGCTTGGTTGGCAGGGGTGGAAGGAGTCACCGGTGGCGAGCTCCGCAGCGGAGGTGGCTTCGGGAGGATTTGGGGGTTTGGGCTACGGTGGTTCCCGGTTGAAGCTGAGGGGTGGGTTGGCTCCGCAAGGTCAAGGGGAAGAGGATGGGAGCACTGGATGGACGGGGGAGGTCCTGCTTGCGATGAATTGAACCGGAGCGTGGTGGCGGCCGAACTGGCTGGAGATGAGGAAGACGGCCTCCCTCCGTCTATGGCTGGCTATGGGGGCGCTAGTGAGATGGCTTGAGGCTGCCTGGGGGTCTGGACGAGCTTGGGGCTCCTTTTTATAGTGTGACTAGGTCAGTTCCGCGGGGGCCGTGGATAGGATCGACGACGGCAGTGGATAGGAACGACGAACCGTAGTTCTGTAGCTTGCAGCGTGACGTGTCGAGGCTGGGGATGGCGGCAGAGGCTAGCAGACGAGCGGGCACTGCTTCAGGGGCGAGCTGGCGAGCGAGAGTGGCTCGGGCGGCGCCGTCCATGGCAGGAGCCTGCTGTGGCCGGCCGCTAGCTGCCATGGCCGACCTGACGGCGGTGCTGTGGGGCTCCAGGGGCGGCCTGGAGGGTTCTGGTGAGCGGGCGAGGCCGGGGCGCGGCCCTGTGGGCGAGCAAAGGCCAGGGGCACGACGCGGCGGCTCGGCTGCACGCGCGTGCAAAACGTGCGCTTTGGGCGCGCCCAGAGCACGCACGCTACGTGTTCGGCAAAATGCCAAGACATGCCAGGAGGCTTGTATGGGGCTGGGGATTAACAGATCTAGGTTAGAGGTAGCTAGGAGCTTAGTGGACATGCTGGTTAGGCAAAGCAAGTAGGTCCAATGTGCAAACTAAAAACCATGTCAAATCTGACCATGCACACAAGGTGCTTGACAGAAAGCTATGGCCATCTAAGCATCTCTTGGGGTGGCCAAAAACTCCAGATCATAGTCTCTTTAGATGACAAAGAGGGTGGCAAGGTTAGTTTGTCAAGAACAAAAACTTGTTAGTGCATCTGAGAAAACCAAATCTGAACAGAATGAAAAGGGCATTATTGCATGGACCAAAAATACTCCAATGGGTCCAATCTCCTGGACTTAAGGTTTTGGTAGGGTGGACTATAAGCAGGAAAAAGCTCATGGGCACTAGAGCAAAATAAACTAGGGTTGGAGTAGAAAATGCCAAATTGGACCGGAGAGCAAAAGAGGATGTTTTGCTCAAAATTTTCAAAGAACATTAATGGGTTTTTGCATAAAGTTGAATTATACACTACTATTAACATCCCCTAGTTTTGGTGGAAGCTTTAAAGAAATATTTAAATAGGTTGTAGTGTAATTTTACAAACTGGATCAGATTTGAAAATTTGGGGTAGAGCTCAAAATTTCCAAATGACTAAAAGAGATTTTTGCATAAAAGTGATGTGGGAGCATCCCATGACATCTCCAAATTTTGGTGAAACTTATAACTAGTTTTACCAAAGGGTTGTAGTGCAAAAGAGGCTCCAAAACTTATGAAAAATCATTTCTAAAGAGATAAAGCTCAGGGAAAATAATTATGCAAATAAATCCACTGATAAAAGAAATGTTTTTCTTGAGAGGGTAAACAAGTCCAACAATATTTTTGAAAGGTTTTCACTTGGGGTGAACACTCCACAATATCAAGGAAAAGAGTGCTTCTGAAATCAAAAGATAATTCCACAAAAATGAAAATTTAATTTCTTGGCAATATTTTAATAAACAAATCAGGATAAAATTTTTGGGGTGTTACATTAAATATCTAGGGACTCCAAATCTTGGAAAAATAACTTCTTTAAGCATTTTAATAGAAGTGCTATGATTAGCACTACTAGTTGGAATAGCTTCTACCCACTTAGTAACGTAATCAACAGTAGCTAAAATATGTGTATATCCATTAGAGGCAGGAAAAGGTCCCACATAGTCAAATCCCCAAACAACAAATGGTTCAATAATGAGTGAATAGTTCATAGGCATTTCTTGACGTCTACTTATATTACCAATTCTTTGACATTCATCGCAAGATAATACAAACTTACGGGCATCTTTGAAGAGAGTAGGCCAATAAAAACCAGATTGCAATACCTTATGTGCAGTTCTATCTCCAGCATGGTCTCCTCCATAAGCTTCGGAGTGACACTTGCGAAGGATCTGTTCCTATTCATGCTCAGGTACACAACGTCTAATGACACCATCTACTCCTTCTTTATAAAGATGTGGGTCATCCCAAAAGTAATGCCTCAAATCATAGAAGAACTTTTTCTTTTGTTGGTATGTGAAACTAGGTGGTATGAATTTGGCAACAATGTAATTAGCATAATCAGCATACCATGGAGCAGTATGAGAAGCATTTATGACATTTAATTGCTCATCAGGAAAGCTATCATCAATAGGTAGTGGGTCATCAAGCACATTTTCTAACCTAGACAAGTTGTCTGCAACGGGGTTCTCAGCTCCCTTTCTATCAACAATATGTAAGTCAAATTCTTGTAGCAAGAGAACCCATCTAATAAGTCTAGGTTTAGCATCTTTCTTTTCCATAAGATATTTAATAGCAGCATGATCAGTGTGAATAGTTACTTTAGAATGAACAATATAAGGTCTGAACTTATCACAAGCAAATACAACTGCTAAGAATTCTTTTTCAGTAGTAGCATAATTTCTTTGAGCATTGTCTAGGGTTTTACTAGCATATTGAATAACATTTAATTTCTTATCAACTCTTTACCCTAGAACAGCACCTACATCATAATCACTAGCATCACACATAATTTCAAAGGGTAAATTCCAGTCAGGTGGCTGAACATTAGGTGCAGAGATCAATGCTTTCTTAAGTATTTCAAATGCTTCTACACAATCATCATCAAAGAAAAATGGTATATCTTTTTGTAATAAATTAGTCAGAGGCCGAGAAATTTTTGAGAAGTCCTTAATGAACCTCCTATAAAATCCGGCGTGACCAAGGAAACTTCTTATACCTTTGATGTCCTTGGGGCATGGCATCTTTTCAATAGCATCAACCTTGGCTTTATCAACTTCAATACCTCTTTCCGAAACTTTATGCCCCAAGACAATACCTTCATTAACCATAAAGTGGCACTTTTCCCAATTCAAGACAAGATTATTTTCTTCACATCTCTGGAAAACTCGATCAAGGTTTCTCAAGCAATCATTAAAAGAAGATCCATAGACGGAGAAATCATCCATGAAAACCTCACAAATCTTTTCACAAAAGTTAGAGAATATAGCCATCATGCATCTTTAAAAGTAGCAAGTGCATTACATAAACCAAAAGGCATACGTCTATAAGCAAAAGTACCAAAAGGGCAAGTAAAAGTAGTCTTTGATTGATCCTTGGCTGACACAGGTATTTGAGAGAAATCAGAATAACCATCTAGATAGCAAAAATGTGTATGTTTGGATAATCTTTCTAGCATTTGATCGATAAAAGGTAAGGGGCAATGATCCTTTTTAGTGGCCTTATTTAATTTGCGGAAATCAATTACCATCCTATAACCTGTAATAATTCTTTGAGGAATCAATTCATCTTTATCATTAGGAATGACAGTAATACCTCCCTTCTTAGGGACACAATGGACAAGACTTACCCACTGACTATCAGCAACGGGATAGATTATACCTGCCTCAAGGATCTTTAGTATTTCCTTTATCACCACTTCTTTCATTTTAGGATTCAATCGTCGTTGATGATCATGAACTAGTTTAGCATCTTCTTCCAAATTTATTTTATGTTGACATAGAGTGGGACTAATGCCCTTAAGATCATCAAGAGTATACCCAATAGTAGCACGGTGCTTCTTCAGAGTTTTCAATAATCTTTCTTCCTCATGCTCTGAAAGGTTAGCACTAATAATAACATGATATATCTTTTTCTCATCAAGATAAGCATATTTAAGAGTATCAGGCAACGGTTTAAGCTCAAACATGGGATCACCCTTGGGTGGAGGAGGATCCCCTAGGATTTCAACAGGCAAATTGTGTTTCAGAATAGGTTCTTGTTTAAAGAATACTTCATCTATTTCCCTTCTTTCATTCATAAACATATCATTTTCATGGTCTAGCGAATATTGTTCTAAAGGATCACTAGGAGGTACGGCAATAGAAGCAAGACCAATAATTTCATCCTTACTAGGTAATTCTTCTTCACGGTGTTGTCTACTAAATTTAGAGAAATTAAATTCATGAGACATATCATCTAACCCGATAGTAACAACATCCTTTTTGCAATCTATCTTAGCATTAACAGTGTTTAAGAAGGGTCTACCAAATATAATGGGACAAAAGCTATCTTGTGGGGAACCAAGAACAAGAAAACCAGCAGGATATTTAGTTTTCCCACACAAGACTTCAACATCTCTAACAATTCCCATTGGTGAAATAGTATCTCTATTGGCAAGTTTAATCGTGACATCTATATCTTCTATCTCAGCAGGTGCAATATCATGCATAATTTCTTTGTATAAGTTGTAAGGTATTGCACTAGCACTAGCACCCATATCACATAAGCCATGATAACAATGATCTCCTATTTTAATAGAAATAACAGGCATGCCTACCACATGTTTGTTTTTTATCCTTAGCACAAGGTTTAGCAATTCTAGCAGTCTCATCAAGGAAATGAATAACGTGCCCATCAATATTATCAGACAAGAGATCTTTGACAATAGCAATATCAGGTTCAACTTTAATTTGCTCAGAAGGTGTATAAGTCTTATTATTGCTTTTACGAACCACAGTTGAAGCTTTAGCATGATCCTTTATCCTAACATGGAAAGGTGGTTTCTCAACATAAGAAGTAGGAACAATAGGATCATTATAAGTGATAGTCTTTTCTTCAACTTCAATAGGTGCAGCTACTTTTACTTCTATGGGAGGATGATATTTAAACCACTTCTCCTTGGGGAGATCAACATAAGTAGCAAAAGATTCATAGAAAGAAGCTACTATCTCAGAGTCGAGTCCATATTTAGTGCTAAATTTACGGAAAACATCGATATCCATAAAAGATTTAACACAGTCAAACTTAGGCGTTATACCTGACTCCTTACCTTCGTCGAGGTCCCAATCTTCAGAGTTGCGTTTAATTCTTTCCAATAAATCCCATTTGAATTCAATAGTCTTCGTCATAAAAGAGCCATCACAAGAAGTATCGAGCATGGTGCGATTGTTATCAGAAAGCCGAGCATATAAATTTTGAATAATCATCTCTCTTGAGAGCTCATGATTGAGGAATGAATATAACATTGATTTAAGCCTCCCCCAAGCTTGAGCGATGCTTTATCCTTCGCGAGGCCAAAAATTATACATATATAATTGCGATCACGATGAACAAGATGCATAGGATAAAACTTCTGATGAAATTCCAATTTCAATCGTTTGTAGTTCCATGACCCCGTATCATCACATAGCCTATACCATGTCAATGCATCTTCCTTCAAAGATAAAGGGAAGAACTTCTTCTTAGTAACATCTCCGGGTACACCTGCAAGCTTAAATAATCCACAAACTTCATCCACATATATTAGGTGCTCATCAGGATGCGTTGTTCCGTCTCCTGCAAAAGGATTAGCTAGCAGTTTTTCTATCATACCCGAAGGGATTTCAAAGCATACATTTTCATTTTCAGTAGGTTCAGTAGGTTGAGGAGCAACTCTTTGCTCTAGTGGTCGGGGTGAAGATACCCAGAACAGGCCCCTCAGAGGATTACTTTCCATAGTAACAAGTGACAGTAAATTTCAGCACACTATATAAATTTTCCTTACCAAATTCCACCTACCAAAGGAGCTTCACTCCCCGGCAACGGCGCTTGAAAAGAGTCTTGATGACCCACAAGTATATGGGATCTATCGTAGTCCTTTCGATAAGTAAGAGTGTCGAACCCAATGAGCAGCAGAAGGAAATGATAAGCGGTTTTCACCAAGGTATTCTCTGCAAGTACTGAAATAAGTGGTAACAGATAGTTTTGTGATAGGATAATTTGTAACGAGCAACAAGTAACAAAAGTAAATAAAGTGCAGCAAGGTGGCCCAATCCTTTTGTAGCAAAGGACAAGCCTGGACAAACTCTTATATAGAGAAAAGCGCTCTCGAGGACACATGGGAATATCGTCAAGCTAGTTTTCATCACGTTCATATGATTCGCGTTCGGCACTTTGATAATTTGGTATGTGGGTGGACCAGTGCTTGGGTACTGTCCTTACTTGGACAAGCATCCCACTTATGATTAACCTCTATTGCAAGCATCCGCAACTACAACAAAAGTATTAAGGTAAACCTAACCATAGCATGAAACATATGGATCCAAATCAGCCCCTTACGAAGCAACACATAAACTAGGGTTTAAGCTTCTGTCACTCTAACAACCCATCATCTACTTATTACTTCCCAATGCCTTCCTCTAGGCCCAAATAATGGTGAAGTGTTATGTAGTCGACGTTCACATAACACCACTAGAGGAGAGACAACATACATCTCATCAAAGTATCGAACGAATACCAAATTCACATGACTACTAATAACAAGACTTCTCCCATGTCCTCAGGAACAAAGGTAACTACTCACAAAGCATATTCATGTTCATAATCAGAGGGATATTAATATGCATATAGGATCTGAACATATGATCTTCCACCAAATAAACCAACTAGCATCAATTACAGGGAGTAATTAACACTATTAGCAACCTACTAGTACCAATTCCGGACTTGGAGACAAGAATTGGATACAAGAGATGAACTAGGGTTTTGTGAGGAGATGGTGCTGGTGAAGATGTTGATGGAGATTGCCCTCTCCCGATGAGAGGAGCGTTGGTGATGACGATGGCGATGATTTCCCCCTCCCGGAGGGAAGTTTCCCTGGCAGAACAGCTCTGCCGAAGCCCTAGATTGGATCCGCCAAGGTTCCGCCTCGTGGCGGCGGAGTTTCATCCGAGGAGATGGCTTATCATTTTTTCCTCATCGAAAGACTCCATATAGTGGAAGATGGACATCGGAGGGCCACCAGGGGGCCCACGAGGTAGGGGGCGCGCCCAGGGGGTAGGGCGCGCCCCCATCCTCGTGGGCAGGGTGTGGCCCCCCTGGTGAACTTCTTGCACTCAGTATTTTTTATATACTAGTTAATTGCCCGTGTGTTGCAAGGGGCAATATATGTTTAGGTGGTTCAACACTTATCGTCTAACACATACTTTATGATCCTCATGTATACAAATCTGTAGTACAATAGACGGTTGTTTACAATTTAATCACTCTTCTTCCACCCACTAACTCCGCGTCCCGAATGCAGGCTCGTCATCTCTGCCAATTGTGCATTCATTCACTATGTCTGCCTCCACAATGCAAGCTCATCATCATTGTCAATTGCACATTTGACTCACAATCTCTCCTTCTAACCCACCCCATACACGTTGAATTTCAAACCCGCCCCCTTCCCCCTCTCTGTCCCCCATTACGATCAAACTCTTTCCCTCACTCTCCTCTCTTCTCTCATGTGTTAAATGTATTGTAGTTTTTTGAAACTACATATCAAAAGTAACATACATATCTTTATCTCCCCCTATTACAATAAAACTCACTCTTTTCCTCGCATTTGTTCCCCACTCCCCTCTTCTCTCCCGTGTTGAAGTATTATAGTTTTTGGAAACTACAGATCCCATATTATCCCCCAATCTAAATGACACTTTGCAAATTCTCAAGATAACAATCACCAAATTGAACAAAACAACCATATGTACCAATCTATTGCCAAAACTCGACTTAACAAAAAAAGAATTAACCAAATACAACTAACTGGCTTGCTCTATTAGAAGGTCATAGATTCATGAAGAACATCTAGATGTAGGCGCTAACTTATGTAAAGGAAAGCTACCTTATTTCAATCAACATTAGGTGGAGCGTAGTATTTGAGTATATGACACAACACCAGGATCACTTGTTGGTGTCTGGCCTACTCAAGTAGTCGAGGATTTCTGCCCTGGTGCGCATGATTTGGTGGAACATCTCCCGCACCTATCAGTCATTTTTGAGGTCCCCGCACACCTGCTCCATCCACTATGCGGCCTCCTGCACCTCAGGGTCCTTCTCCTCCTGGGGTAACTGCACGGCGTCCGTGATGTCCATGAGCTGCAAGGACCATTGCTTTGTATGTATCTTTTGAATCTGAACCAATGTTTTCCTAAGACCGAAAGGCGCCTTATGTTTCTTCTA
Organism: Triticum urartu; assembly: GCF_056163025.1. NCBI lineage: Eukaryota > Viridiplantae > Streptophyta > Magnoliopsida > Poales > Poaceae > Triticum > Triticum urartu. The sequence continues at coordinate 178,881,380 of NC_141875.1, forward strand.
ATTCTGAAGCAAAAGGTATCCAAAATGACATTTTTTAGTTAATCCCATCCTCTCAATAAACAAATGAAGGATCCCTAAAAAAAAACGAAGGTGAGTCGCCTATGGAAGCACATACTTAAACCACACCGTCATCCCCACGCACCACACCCCCCCCCCCCCCAAATTTTTTTACCAAGGTGAGTCCCAGCCACTAATCCTAAGCCAATTAACTACGTCCAAATTAGCCGTTACATAAAAACCTCACGTAACTTTTTGTGGGTCTAGGGACGCCGCCACATCCCACTTCTTCCCCCTTCTCCTTCGACCACTGTTCTCCATGTCACCCACAGACCCGCTAGCACCCTGTCTCTCGAGTAGAACCACACCATCACTGACGTCCCCACTATTTTTTGTAGGCTATGATGGAGTGAGCATTCAAGAAAATAATAATAATTTCTACTCAAGGATCAATCTGACTATTCAATGGAAGAACAAAAAAACACAAATATGTTTGAGTAACACTGCCTACTAAAAGAATTACTACGAATAATTGTCACCAAGAATCACCTTCGAAGAAAAAAATATGAAGAGCGAGTGCGCAAGAGGCCAAATTGTTTACAATATCTTCAGTAATATAAATCCCACTATTCTTGCACACCCTCGATAGCATACCGTTTTTTCCTTCAAACTATACTCTCTTTTTTTCTCTCTTTGCTTTTGTTTGTGTTGTTGTGTTGTTTTGTTGTTGGTTGTAAGGGCTTCATTAATTTAAAGCCGGGCGACAGCCTTTTTTATAAAAATAATATAAAGCATCACCAACAGTTTAGTAATACAATTACCATTATTCTTGCACACCATGTGGATAAAGACATAGCATACGATCCTTCTTACCTTCTGACTGCACTTCTATTTGTGACCTATTCTAGGAAGTAGAAGACGATTTAGAAAATACAACAATTGGAATAAGGGAATCCATATAAACTGAATCATGTAGATAATATCACATGTACATTATTGGCCTCTAAGATGGACCAAAACTAAAAACTTCCCAGAACAACACACAAATCTGACTGCCAATTTTAAAATCCATATCTCCTAAACCACCTAACCAAAATTTATGGAATAAGACTTTGCAAAAAAAAATCTGCAATACACGCATAATTCCACTATACTGCTTTATCTCCGCCTGAAGCTTGCATTACTAACTCTAGTTCAGCAAATCCCTATGAGTAAGAGTCATTTGGTGAGCAAGGGAGAGAGATGAGAGGAGCTGCCTGAACATCAGTAAGTGTCATTGGTAAGAATCTGAACATTTTAACTCCGCTATACCATATCCAAAAACTGAGTTACTAATAGAAATAATGAAAGTACAATGTCAAGCATAAGCAGTCTATTGAGAGGAATCATTCCCAAAAGCAATTTTGAGCTGAACACCGCAGCATAGCAAGTTGTCACAACTCACAACCCAAATGAAAAGCAGATTTATGTCAACTGCCTGTAGCATCACAGTACAGACGTCAAAACCATAGAGAGGATGAAGCATGTGAGGAACACAATCACTTCTCGCATGCATACCTACTGGTAACCTTGCTGCCATTACCACTCGTACTCCCCTGTGTATCCTTCATGGTCATCTTTCCCTCATCAAACAAATCCTGCAAACACACACAACCAGATCACCTAATGCTTCGGCAACTCCAACATCACTTACAGGTTCGTCCCTGGTTCCTAAACTCAAAGAAATCAATTAATAAAATCCCATCGCACACAAAGAGAGATGAGAGACCAAATTATCCCAGGGAGAGATATGAGAGGAGCTAACCTACAGAGCGCACATTCACCTGCATCGCTGCTGCCGCTGCAGAGATCACACGACCATCGCCGCAAGAGGGTGAGTGTTGAGATTGGGGTTTGAGGATCGTGCTCAAGGTGGTGGCGACTTGCATGCGTGAGTATGTAGGCGGCATCCATCGGCGGCAGCGTGCGTGCGCGAGCAGGCAGCCTCCATGCGCGGATTGATGGGGAATTGGTGGCGGCGGCGTTCCGGCGTGAGGGCTGGGTACGCGACGTCCAGTGCGTGACACGGGGGGGAATCAATCTATATCTGGAGTACAATTGCTTTCCGATGATTGCGTGTCGATTTTTTAGAAAGATTGGGAGGCAACGCTCTAATTCTATCCCGATAATTGCGTCCCAGTTTTCTCAATCAAAGATGGGCGAGAAAATGCGATGTCGGATGGAGAAAATCAGTGGAAAAAACCCGACGCGAAGCAGACGACGTAAGATGGGAAACAGAACACTACGTTTCTTTTAGGTAGTAGAGATTCTGAAAACATCTTCCGTGAAGTTTCAGGACTTTTGGAGCTGTGGAGAATAGGTCTTTAATATTTGCTCCTTTTCTAGCCCAGAATCCCAGCTGCTGACAGTCTCCATCTTTATGTAAACCTTGTAAAATAAGAGAGAATAGGCATAAGTATTGTGACATAATGTGTAATAACATCCCATAATGCAATAAATATCGATATAAAAGCATGATGCAAAATGGACGTATCACCTTTCCCTCTCGATTTGGAACTGCTGTCGCATGCTAGCTCTTCCTCCCTCCTCCATTTCCCTTCACCCTTCCTTCTGCCATTGTTCGATCGTCTTCTCCATGGAGGGAACAGGCCGGAAACGACCCCGTTATTCTTGCCCCGATTTGAGTGATGACGCGGTGGAGGAACTCATTGATCGGTGCGACGTCATCACCTCGGCTAGCATGGCAGGTTCATTCAAGACCATTCTCGACTCAACTAATAACATCATTATAAGGAACCCAAGGGTCCAGGAGCGGTTTGATCTCCCCTATCTTCTTCGCCGTGACCCTGCTGACTAGCGCGGGGACGAGGGAAGCCTCGCCTTGTGTAAGTTGATGCCGCTTGATAATGATACATATGATGTTAAGATGCCATCGCTTGAGGGCAAGCCTTGGGCAGGTGCAAATGGAGATTGGGTTGTTTATATTGGTTACAACTGCGAGTGGGAACTTGTGAATGTGTACACTCGTCACCGGGTTCCACTTCCAAAAATCTCAGACGACTGCCGAGAGGTTGAGTACATTGGTATTCTACGTGAGTTCAAATACGATCATGCTAACTGTCGTCTACGGAAGATAGCTATTTATCGAGTTCCCAACCGCTCTTGGGATTACACGAACTATGAAGTTGTTGCTATCTTCGACAAGCTTGTTGCCATCCTTACTTCCACGTTTCGATGGATATTGCTCAAAAATCAATTTCTGTATGCTACCTCTTGAGCATGCGTTGGTTTTCCCTTGAAGAGGAAAGGGTGATGCAACAAAGTAGCGTAAGTATTTCCCTCAGTTTTGAGAACCAAAGTATCAATTTAGTAGGAGACAACGCACAAGTCACCTAGTACCTGCACAAACAATCAAGAACCTTGCAACCAACGCGATAAAGGGGTTGTCAATCCCTTCACGGTCACTCGCAAAAGTGAGATCTAATAAAGATAGTAAAGTAAATATTTTTGGTATTTTTGTTGTATAGATTGGAAAGTAAAGATTGCAAAATAGTAAATGAGATGCGATGTAAATAAAAGAGATGCAATATAATAAGAAAGAGACATGGGGGCCATAGGTTTCACTAGTGGCTTATCTCAAGATAGCATGTATTACGGTGGGTGAACAAATTACTGCCGAGCAATTGATAGAAAAGCGCATAGTTATGAAGATATCTAAGGCAATGATCATGAATATAGGCATCACGTCCGTGTCAAGTAGACCGAAACGATTTTGCATCTACTAATATTACTCCACACATCGACCGCTATCCATCATGCATCTAGAGTATTAAGTTCATACGAACAGAGTAATGCATTAAGCAAGATGACATGATGTAGATGGATAAACTCAAACAATATGATATAAACCCCATCTTTTTATCCTCGATGGCAACAATACAATACATGCCTTACTGCCTCTACTGGCACTGGGAAAGGACACCACAAGATTGAACCAAAACCTAAGCACTTCTCCCATTGCAAGAAAGATCAATCTAGTAGGCCAAACTAAACCGGTAACTTGAAGAGACTTGCAAAGATATCAAATCATGCATATAAGAATTCAGAGAAGAACCAAATAATATTCATAGATAATCTTGTTCATAAATCAACAATTCATCGAATCTCGGCAAACACACGGCAAAAGAGTATTACATCGAATAGATCTCCAAGAACATCGAGGAGAACTTTGTATTGAGAATCAAAGAGAAAGATGAAGCCATCTAGCTAATAACTATGGACCCGAAGGTCTGTGGTAAACTACTCATGCTTCATCGGAGAGGCAATGGTGTTGATTTAGAAGCCCTCCGTGATCGATTCCCCCTCCAGCAGATCGCCGGAAAAGGCCCCAAGATGGGATCTCATGGGTACAGAAGGTTGCGGCGGTAGAAAAGTGGTTTCGTGGCTCTCTGCGATCGATCTAGGGTATAAGAGTATATATAGGTGAAAGAAGTACGTCGGTGGAGCTACGAGGGGCCCACGAGGGTGGGGGCGCGCCCTCCTGCCTCGTGGCCACCTCATGGAGTTCCAGACTTTGACTCCAAGTCTTTTGGATTGCTTTCGGTCCAAGAAAGATCATTGCGAAGGTTTCAGTCCGTTTGGACTCCGTTTGGTATTCCTTTTCTGCGAAACTCTAAAATAGGCAAAAAAAATAGAAACTGGCACTGGGCCTTCGATCGGTTAATAGGTTAGTCCCAAAAAAATATAAAAGTGCATATTAAAGCCCATTAAACATCCAAAACAGATAATATAATAGCATGGAACAATAAAAAATTATAGATACGTTGGAGACGTATCAAGCATCCCCAAGTTTAATTCCTGCTCGTCCTCGAGTAGGTAAATGATAAAAACATAATTTTTGATGTGGAATGCTACCTAACATAATTATCAATGTAATTTTATTTATTGTGGCATGAATGTTCAGATCCGAAAGATTCAAGACAAAAGTTTAATATTGACATAAAAATAATAATACTTCAAGCGTACTAACAAAGTAATCATGTCTTCTCAAAATAACATGGCCAAAGAAAGTTCATCCCTAAAAAATCATATAGTTTAGCTATGCTCCACCTTCGTCACACAAAATATTTAGATCATGCACAACCCCGATGACAAGCCAAGCAATTGTTTCATACTTTAGTATTTTCAAACTTTTTCAACTTTCACGCAATACATGAGCGTGAGCCATGGACATAGCAGTATAGGTGGAATAGAGTGGTGGTTGTGGAGAAGACAAAAAGGAGGAAGATTGTCTCACATCAACTAGGCGTATTAATGGGCTATGGAGATGCCCAGCAATAGATATCAATGTGAGTGAGTTGGGATTGCCATGTAACGGATGCACTAAAGCTATAAATGTATGAAAGCTCAACAAAAGAAACTAAGTGGGTGTGCATCCAACTTGCTTGCTCACGAAGACCTAGGGCATTTTGAGGAAGCCCATTATTGGAATATACAAGCCAAGTTCTATAACGAAAATTCCCACTAGTATATGAAAGTGACAAAGTAAGAGACTCTCTATCATGAAGATCATGGTGCTACTTTGAAGCACAAGTGTGGAAAAAGGATAGTAGCATTGTCCCTTCTCTCTTTTTCTCATTATATTTTTTTTGTTTGGCTTCTTTGGCCTGTTTTTTCCCTCACACGGGACAATGCTCTAATAATGATGATCAACACACTTCTATTTATTTACAACTCAAGGATTACAACTCGATACTTAGAACAAAATATGACTCTATATGAGTGCCTCCGGTGGTGTACCGGGATGTGCAATGAATCAAGAGTGACATGTATGAAAACATTATGAATGGTGGCTTTGCCACAAATACGATGTCAACTACATGATCATGCAAGGCAATATGACAATGATGGAGCGTGTCATAATAGATGGAATGGCGGAAAGTTGCATGGCAATATATCTCGGAATGGCTATGGAAATGCCATAATAGGTAGGTATGGTGGCTGTTTTGAGAAAGGTAAATGGTGGGTTTATGGTATCGGCGAAAGTTGCGCGGTACTAGAGAGGCTAGCAACGGTGGAAGGGTGAGAGTGCGTATAATCCATGTACTCAACATTAGTCATAAAGAACTCACATAATTATTGCAAAAATCTACAAGTAATCAAAACCAAGCACTACGCGCATGATCCTAGGGGGATAGATTGGTAGAAAAAGACCATCGCTCGTCCCCGACCGCCACTCATAAGGAAGACAATCGAAGAAACACCTCATGCTTCAAATTCGTTACACAACGGTTACCATATGTGCATGCTACGGGACTTGCAAAGCTCAACACAAGTATTTCTCAAATTCACAATTAATCTACTAGCATGACTCTAATATCACCATCCTCATGTCTCAAAACAATCATCAAGCATCAAACTTCTCCTAGTATTCAACGCACTTTATATGAAAGTTTTCATTATACCCATCTTGGATGTCCATCATATTAGGACTAGTTTTATAGCCAAAGCAAATTACCATGCTGTTCTAAAAGACTCTCAAAATAATATAAGTGAAGCATGAGAGATCAATAATTTCTATAAAATAAAACCACCACCGTGCTCTAAAAAGATATAAGTGAGGCACTAGAGCAAAATTATCTAGCTCAAAAGATATAAGTGAAGCACATAGAGTATTCTAATAAATTCCGATTCATGTGTGTCTCTCCCAAAATGTGTGTACATAAAGTATGATTGTGGTAAACTAAAAATCAAAGACTCAAATCATACAATACGCTCCAAGCAAAACACATATCACGTGGTGAATAAAAATATAGCCTCAAGTAAAGTTACCGATAGACGAAGACGAAAGAGGGGATGCCTTCCGCGGCATCCCCAAGCTTAGGATTTTGGTCGTCCTTGAATTTTACCTTGGGGTGCCTTGGGCATCCCCAAGCTTAGGCTCTTTCCACTCCTTATTCCAAAATCCATCAAATCTTTACACAAATTTGAAAACTTCACAACACAAAACTTCAACAGAAAATCTCATGAGCTCCGTTAGTATAAGAAAATAAACCACCACTTTAAGGCACTGTAATGAACTCATTTTTTATTTATATTGGTGTTAAACCTACTATATTCCAACTTCTCTATGGTTCATACCCCCCGATACTACTCATAGATTCATCAAAATAAGCAAACAACACGCGAAAAACAGAATCTGTCAAAAACAGAACAATCTGTAGCAATTTGGAGGTTTCGAATACTTCTGTAACTCCAAATATTCTGAAAAATTAGGATGACCAGGATAAAAAGTATATTGATCTACTGCAGTTGGAATTGGTATTTCATAGCTTTCTGCTAAAAAATGATAATTATTTTTTTGAGCGCATACTTTCTGTTTTTATCAGCAAGATCAAACAACAATCACCCAAGAAGATCCTAAAGGCTTTACTTGGGACCAACACTAATTAAAACATAAAATACACAATCATAACAGAATCTAGATGAATTATTTTATTACTAAACAGGAACAAAAAGCAAAGAACAAAAATAAAATTGGGTTGCCTCCCAACAAGCGCTATCGTTTAACGCCCCTATGTAGGCATTAATAATTTTGATGATGCTCACATGAAAGACAAGAATTGAAGCGCAAAGAGAGCATCATGAAACACATGACAAACAAATTTAAGTATAACATACTTACTATGCATAGGAATCTTATAGGCAAACAAATTATCATAGCAAGCAAAAACTAGCATATGCAAGGAAGAGGAAAGAAACAATAGCAATCTCAACATAATGAGAGGTAATTTAGCAACATGAAAATTTCTACAACCATATTTCCCTTTCTCATAATAATTACATGTAGTATCATAATTAATTTCAACAATATAATTATCACATAAAATTTTCTCTTCATGATCCACATGCATGCAAAGTTGACACCCTTCTGAAATAGTGGGATTATCATAAAATAAAGTCATGACCTCTCCGAACCCACTTTTATCAAAAACTTCATAAGACTGAACATTATCCAAATATGTGGGATCTAAAGTTGACACTCTTCCAAACCCACTTTCAGTATTATTGCAAACATTATTACTAGTCTCATATTCATCATTGGGCTTAAATAAATTTTCAAGATCATAAGAAGAATCACCCCAATCATGATCATTGCAACAAGTAGTAGACATAGCAAAATTAGCATCCCCAAGCTTAGGGTTTTACATATTATTAGCAAAATTTACATTAATAGAATTTATAGTGACATCATTGCAATCATACTTTTCATTCAAAGATCTATCGTGGATCACTTTATAAAGCACTTCATCACAATTTTCAGATTCACGGATTTCAAGCAAAACTCCATAAAGATAATCTAGTGCACTCAACTCACTAGCAATTGGTTCATCATACTTGGATCCTTTAAAAATATTAGCAAGTGGATGGGGATCCATAAACTTATAGCAAGCGAAGATGCAAGCAAAAATAAGGCACATGGTAACACAAGATAGAACGGAAGAGGGGAGAAGCAAAGGCGAATCTTTTTGAAAATCATTTTAGAAGTGAGGGAGAGGAAAAAGGAGAGGCGAATGGCAAATAATGTAATGAGAGGGAGAAGAGTTTATGATGGGTACTTGGTATGTCTTGACTTGGCGTAGATCTCCCCAGCAACGACGCCAGAAATCCTTCTTGCTACCTGAAAGTGCAACTATCCCTAGGTGGTTTTGGTAATTCATAACAACATATAGCTCATTGAGCTAATGCTATTCCAAGATGATTATTTCAGAAAAGCTCAATGATTGGCATGGCATGGATGTGAAAGTGGAACCCTCAAAATTCTAAGGACAAAGGATTGGCTCAAGCTCAAAAGCTCAAGACTCTTCATTTTATATTTTAGTGATCCAAGATCACATTGAGTCTTTAGGAAAAGCCAATACTATCAAGGAGGGATGAGGTGTTGCTTAATGAGCCTCTTGCTTCATGTGCTTGGTGATATGCTCCAAAACCCTCAACTACTTTCCCATATCCACATATGACCTAAACCCTAAGCCAAACTCGGTCCTACCGATTCTTCCTATCCGGCGCCACCGAGTTTCACTTGTCATAAGCCACTGCCAAACCCTAGCAATTCGGTTCTACCGATAGGGATCTCGGTCTCACCGAGATGGGATTGCAAACTCTCTGTTTCCCTTTCTTAACTTTTCGGTCTCACCGAAAGAGCGAATCGGTCCCACCGAGATTGCAATGTAAATTCAGTGTTTCCCTTTGTAACTTTTCGGTCTCACCGAAAGAGCAAATCGGTCCCACCGAGTTTGCCTGACCAACTCTCTGGTTAGCTAATTACCAAATTCGATCTCACCGAGTTTCTGTAATCGATCTCACCGAGATTACGTTATGCCCAAACCCTAACCATATCGGTCCTACCGAGTTGCATGTCAGTCCCACCGAAAATCTCTAACGGTCACTAGGTTTACATTTTCGGTCCGACCGAGTTTGTTGATTCGGTCCCACCGAGATTGGAAAACCGTGTGTAACAGTTGGATTTTGTGTGGAGGCTATATATACCCCTCCACCTCCTCTTCATTCGAAGAGAGAGCCATCGGAACAAATACACCATTCCAACTCATATGTTCTGAGAGAGAACCACCTACTCATGTGTTGAGACCAAGATATTCCATTCCTACCATATGAATCTTGATCTCTAGCCTCTCCAAGTTGCTTTCCACTCAAATCTTCTTTCCACAAAATCCAAATCCTATGAGAGAGAGTTGAGTGTTGGGGAGACTATCATTTGAAGCACAAGAGCAAGGAGTTCATTACCTACACACCATTTGTTACTTCTTGGAGAGTGGTGTCTCCTAGATTGGCTAGGTGTCACTTGGGAGCCTCCGACAAGATTGTGGAGTTGAACCAAGGAGTTTGTAAGGGCAAGGATATCGCCTACTTCATGAAGATCTACCGCTAGTGAGGCAAGTCCTATGTGGGCGATGGCCATGGTGGGATAGACAAGGTTGCTTCTTCGTGGACACTTTGTGGGTGGTTGCTTCTTCGTGGACCCTTCGTGGGTGGAGCCCTGTGTGGACTCGCGCAACAGTTACCCTTTGTGGGTGGAGCCCTCCGTGGACTCACGCAACCGTTACCCTTTGTGGGTTGAAGTCTCCATCAACGTGGATGTAGGATAGCACCACCTATCTGAACCACGGGAAAAACATCCATGTCTCCAATTGCGTTTGAATTCTCCAAACCCTTCCCTTTACATTCTTGCAAGTTGCATGGTTTACTTTGCGCTGCCAATATACTCTTTGCATGCTTGCTTGAATTGTGTGATGATTGCTTGACTTGTCCTAAAATAGCTAAAATCTGCCAAGAACTAAAATTGGGAAAAGGTTAAGTTTTTATTTGGTCAAGTAGTCTAATCACCCCCTCTAGACATACTTTCGATCCTACAAGTGGTATCAGAGCTTTGGTCTCCATTTGCTTTGATCTCCATAGCTTTTGGTGGTCATAGCCTTGGTTTCCCAACCTAGGAGAGTATGGCGTCTAGCGAGGGAAATTATCACCGTAGAGGTCCCTACTTTGATGGTATTAATTTTGCAAGTTGGAAGCATAAAATGAAAATGCATATTCTTGGACATAACCCCGCCGTTTGGGCTATTGTGTGTGTTGGTTTGCAAGGTGACTTCTTTGATGGGAGAGAACCAAACCGTGAAGCTACCGCGGATGAGTTGAAGATGTTGCAATACAATGCTCAAGCTTGTGATATTCTCTTCAACGGATTGTGTTGGGTTTCGTAGTAATTTCAAAAAATTTCCTACGCACACGCAAGATCATGGTGATGCATAGCAACGATAGGAGAGAGTGTTGTCTACGTACCCACGCAGACCGACTGCGGAAGCGTTGACGCAACGTAGAGGAAGTAGTCGTACGTCTTCCCGATCCGACCGATCAAGCACCGAAACTACGGCACCTCCGAGTTCAAGCACACGTTCAGCTCGATGACGATCCCCGGACTCCGATCCAGCAAAGTGTCGGGGAAGAGTTCCGTCAGCACGACGGCGTGGTGACGATCTTGATGTACTACAGCAGCAGGGCTTCGCCTAAACTCCGCTACAGTATTATCGAGGAATATGGTGGCTGGGGGCACCGCACACGGCTAAGGAATAGATCACGTGGATCAACTTGTGTGTTTCTGGGGTGCCTCTGCCTCAGTATATAAAGGAGCCAAGGGGGAGGGGGGCGCCGGCCAGGAGGAGGGCGCAGGAGGAGTCCTACTCCTTCCGGGAGTAGGACTCTCCCCCCAATCCTAGTTGGACTAGGATTCCCCGAGGGGGAAAGAGGGAGAGGGGGGCCGGCCACCTCTCCTAGTCCTAATAGGACTAGGGGAGGGGGGAGGCGCGCAGCCACCTTGGCTGCCCCTTTCTCCTTTCCACTAAAGCCCATTAAGGCCCATATGGCTCCCGGGGGGTTCCGGTAACCTCCCGGTACTCCAGTAAAATCCCGATTTCACCCGGAACACTTCCGATATCCAAACATAGGCTTCCAATATATCAATATTTACGTCTCGACCATTTCGAGACTCCTCGTCATGTCCGTGATCATATCCGGGACTCCGAACAACCTTCGGTACATCAAAATGCATAAACTCATAATATAACTGTCATCGTAACCTTAAGCGTGCGGACCCTACGGGTTCGAGAACAATGTAGACATGACCGAGACACGTCTCCGGTCAATAACCAATAGCGGGACCTGGATGCCCATATTGGCTCCTACATATTCTACGAAGATCTTTATCGGTCAGACCGCATAACAACATACGTTGTTCCCTTTGTCATCGGTATGTTACTTGCCCGAGATTCGATCGTCGGTATCCAATACCTAGTTCAATCTCGTTACCGGCAAGTCTCTTTACTCGTTCCGTAATACATCATCTCACAACTAACATATTAGTTGTAATGCTTGCAAGGCTTATGTGATGTGCATTACCGAGAGGGCCCAGAGATACCTCTCCGACAATCGGAGTGACAAATCCTAATCTCGAAATACGCCAACCCAACATGTACCTTTGGAGACACCTGTAGTACTCCTTTATAATCACCCAGTTACGTTGTGACGTTTGGTAGCACCCAAAGTGTTCCTCCGGTAAACGGGAGTTGCATAATCTCATAGTTATAGGAACATGTATAAGTCATGAAGAAAGCAATAGCAACATACTAAATGATCGGGTGCTAAGCTAATGGAATGGGTCATGCCAATCAGATCATTCAACTAATGATGTGACCTCGTTAATCAAATAACAACACTTTGTTCATGGTCAGGAAACATAACCATCTTTGATTAACGAGCTAGTCAAGTAGAGGCATACTAGTGACACTAAGTTTGTCTATGTATTCACACATGTATTATGTTTCCGGTTAATACAATTCTAGCATGAATAATAAACATTTATCATGATATAAGGAAATAAATAATAACTTTATTATTACCTCTAGGGCATATTTCCTTCAGTCTCCCACTTGCACTAGAGTCAATAATCTAGATCACATCACTATGTGATTAATATCGATAGTTCACATCATCATGTGATTAACACCCATAGTTCACATCGCCATGTGACCAACACCCAAATGGTTTACTAGATTCGGTAATCTAGTTCACATCGCTATGCGATTAACACGCAAAGAGTACTAAGGTGTGATCATGTTTTGCTTGTGAGAGAATCTTAGTCAACGGTCTTTCACATTCAGATCCGTTATGTATTTTGCAATCTTCTATGTCTACAATGCTCTGCACGGAGCTACTCTAGCTAATTGCTCCCACTTTCAATACGTATCTAGATCGAGACTTAGAGTCATCCAGATCAGTGTCAAAACTTGCATCGACGTAACCCTTTACGGCGAACCTTTTTTGTCACGTCCATAATCGAGAAACATATCCTTATTTCACTAAGGATAATTCTGACCGCTGTCCAGTGATCTACTCCTAGATCACTATTGTACTCCCTTGCCAAATCTGTGCAGGGTACACAATAGATCTGGTATACAGCATGACATACTTTATAGAACCTATGGCCAAGGCATAGGGAATGACTTTCATTCTCTTTCTATCATCTGCCGTGGTCGGGCTTTGAGTCTTACTCAACTTCACACCTTGTAATACAGGCAAGAACTCTTTCTTTGACTGCTCCATTTTGAACTACTTCAAAATCTTGTCAAGGTATGTACTCATTGAAAAAACTTATCAAGCGTCTTGATCTATCTTTATAGATCTTGAAGCTCAATATGTAAGCAGCTTCATCGAAGTATTTCTTTGAAAAACTCCTTTCAAACACTCCTTTATGCTTTACAGAATAATTCTACATTATTTCCGATCAACAATATGTCATTCACATATACTTATCAGAAATGCTGTAGTGCTCCCACTCACTTTCTTGTAAATACAGGCTTCACCGCAAGTCTGTATAAAACTATATGCTTTGATCAACTCATCAAAGCGTATATTCCAACTCTGAGATGCCTGCACCAGTCCACAGATGGATCACTGGAGCTTGCACAATTTGTTAGCACCTTTTGGATTGACAAAACCTTCTGGTTGCATCATATACAACTCTTCTTTAATAAATCCATTAAGGAATGCAGTTTTGTTTATCTATTTGCCAGATTTCATAAAATGCGGCAATTACTAACATGATTCGGACAGACTCAAGCATAGATACGAGTGAGAAACTCTCATCGTAGTCAACACCTTGAACTTGTCGAAAACCTTTTTGCGACAATTCTAGCTTTGTTAGATAGTAACACTACTATCAGCGTCCGTCTTCCTCTTGAAGATCCATTTATTTTCTATGGCTTGCCGATCATCGGGCAAGTCAACCAAAGTCCATACTTTGTTCTCATACATGGATCCCATCTCAGATTTTATGGCCTCAAACCATTTCGCGGAATCTGGGCTCATCATCGCTTCCTCATAGTTCGCAAGTTCGTCATGGTCTAGTAACATGACTTCCAGAACAGGATTACCGTACCACTCTGGTGCGGATTTCACTCTGGTTTACCTACGAGATTCAGTAGTAACTTGATCTGAAGTTACATGATCATCATCATTAGCTTCCTCACTAATTGGTGTAGTAGTCACAAGAACAGAATTTCTGTGATGAACTACTTTCCAATAAGGGAGAAGGTACAATTACCTTATCAAGTTTTCTACTTTCCTCCCACTCACTTCTTTCGAGATAAACTCCTTCTCTAGAAAGTTTCCGAATTTAGCAACAAAAGTCTTGCCTTCGGATCTGTGATAGAAGGTGTATCCAATAGTTTCCTTTGGATATCCTATGAAGACACATTTCTCCGATTTGGATTTGAGCTTATCAGGTTGAAACTTTTTCACATAAGCATCACAACCCCAAACTTTAAGAAATGACAACTTTGGTTTCTTGCCAAACCACAGTTCATAAGGCGTCGTCTCAACGGATTTTGATGGTGCCCTATTTAACGTGAATGCAGCTGTCTCTAATGCATAACCCCAAAACGATAGTGGTAGATCGGTAAGATACATCATAGATTGCACTATATCCAATAAAGTACGGTTATGACGTTCGGACACACCATTACATTGTGGTGTTCCAGGTGGCATGAGTAGTGAAACTATTTCACATTGTTTTTAACTGAAGGCCAAACTCGTAACTCAAATACTCTTCTCTACGATCAGATCGTAGAAACTTTATTTTCTTGTTACGATGATTTTTCACTTCACTCTGAAATTCTTTGAACTTTTCAAATGTTTCAGACTTATGTTTCATCAAGTAGATATACTCATATCTGCTCAAATCATCTGTGAAGATCAGAAAATAATGATACTTGTCGCGAGCCTCAATATTCATCGGACCACATACATCAGTATGTATGATTTCCAACAAATCTGTTGCTCGCTCCATTGTTCCGAAGAACAGAGTCTTAGTCATCTTGCCCATGAGGCATGGTTTGCAAGCATCAACTGATTCATAATCAAGTGATTCCAAAAGCCCATCAGCATGGAGTTTCTTCATGCGCTTTACACCAATATGACCTAAACGGCAGTGCTACAGATAAGTTGCACTATCATTATTAACTTTGCATCTTTTGGTTTCAATATTATGATTATGTGTATCACTACGATCGAGATCCAACGAACTATTTTCATTGGGTGTGTAACCATATAAGGTTTTATTCATATAAACAGAACAACAATTTATTCTCTTACTTAAATGAATAACCGTATTACAATAAACATGATCAAATCATATTCATGCTCAACGCAAACACTAAATAACACTTATTTAGGTTCAACACTAATCTCGAAATTATAGGGAGTGTGCGATGATGATCATATCAATCTTGGAACCACTTCCAACACACATCGTCACTTCACCCTTAACTAGTCTCTGTTTATTCTGCAACTCCCGTTTCGAGTTACTAATCTTAGCAACTGAACTAGTATCAAATACTGAGGGTTTGCTATAAACACTAGTAAAGTACACATCAATAACATGTATATCAAATATACTTATGTTCATTTTGCCATCCTTCTTATACGCCAATCACTTGGGGTAGTTCCGCTTCCAGTGACCAGTCCCTTTGCAGTAGAAGCACTTAGTCTCAGGCTTAGGACTAGACATGGGCTTCTTCACTTGAGCAGCAACTTGCTTGCTGTTCTTCTTGAAGTTCCCCTTCTTCCCTCTGCCCTTTTCTTGAAACTAGTGATCTTGTCAACCATCAACACTTGATGTTTTTCTTGATTTCTACCTTCGTTGATTTCAGCATCACGAAGAGCTTGGGAGTTGTTTCCGTTATCCCTTGCATATTATAGTTCATCACGAAGTTCTACTAACTTGGTGATGGTGACTAGAGAATTCTATCAATCACTATCTTATCTGGGAGATTAACTCCCACTTGATTCAAGCGATTGTAGTACCCAGACAATCTGAGCACATGCTCACTAGTTGAGCGATTCTCCTCCATCTTTTAGCTATAGAACTTGTTGGAGACTTCATATCTCTCAACTCGGGTATTTGCTTGAAATATTAACTTCAACTCCTGGAACATCTCATATGTTCCATGACGTTCAAAACGTCTTTGAAGTCCCGATTCTAAGCCATTAAGCATGGTGCACTAAACTATCAAGTAGTCATCATATTGAGCTAGCCAAACGTTCATAACGTCTGCATCTGCTCCTGCAATAGGTCCGTCACCTAGCGGTGCATCAAGGACATAATTCTTCTGTGCAGCAATGAGGATAAACCTCAGATCACGGATCCAATCCGCATCATTGCTACTAACATCTTTCAACACAATTTTCTCTTGGAACATATCAAAATAAACACAGGGAAGCAACAATGCGAGCTATTGATCTACAACATAATTTGCAAAATACTACCAGGACTAAGTTCATGATAAATTTAAGTTCAATTAATCAAATTAATTAAAGAACTCCCACTTAGATAGACATCCCTCTAATCCTCTAAGTGATTACGTGATCCAAATCAACTAAACCATAACTGATCATCACGTGAGATGGAGTAGTTTTCAATGGTGAACATCGTTATGTTGATCATATCTACTATATGATTCACGCTCGACCTTTCGGTCTCCGTGTTCCGAGGCCATATCTGCATATGCTAGGCTCGTCAAGTTTAACCTGAGTATTCTGCGTGTGCAAAACTAGCTTGCACCCGTTGTAGATGGACGTAGAGCTTATGACACCCGATCATGACGTGGTGTCTGGGCACGACGAACTTTGGCAATGGTGCATACTCAGGGAGAACACTTCTTGATAATTTAGTGAGAGATCATATTATAATGCTACCGTCAATCAAAGCAAGATAAGATGCATAAAAGGATAAACATCACATGCAATCAATATAAGTGATATGATATGGCCATCATCATCTTGTGCTTGTGATCTCCATCTCCGAAGCACCGTTATGATCACCATCGTCACCGGCGCGACACCTTGATCTCCATCGTAGCATCGTTGTCGTCTCGCCAAACTTATGCTTCCACGACTATCACTACCGTTTAGTAATAAAGTAAAGCATTACATCGCGATTGCATTGCATACAATAAAGCGACAACCATATGGCTCCTGCCAGTTGCCGATAACTCGGTTACAAAACATGATCATCTCATACAATAAAATTCAGCATCATGTCTTGACCATATCACATCACAACATGCCCTGCAAAAACAAGTTAGACGTCTTCTACTTTGTTGTTGCAAGTTTTACGTGGCTGCTACGGGCTTAAGCAAGAAACAATCTCACCTACGCATCAAAACCACAACGATAGTTTGTCAAATAGACTCCGTTTTAACCTTCGCAAGGACCGGGCGTAGCCATACTTGGTTCAACTAAAGTTGGAGAGACAGTCGCCCGCAAGCCACCTATGTGCAAAGCACACCGGGGAAACCAGTCTCGCATAAGCGTACGCGTAATGTTGGTCCGGGTCGTCTCGTCCAACAATGCCGCCGAACCAAAGTATGACATGCTGGTAGGCAGTATGACTTATATCGCCAACAACTCACTTGTGTTCTACTCGTGCATATAACATCAACATAAATAACCTAGGCTCGGATGCCACTGTTGGGTTTCGTAGTAATTTCAAAAAATTTCCTACGCACACGCAAGATCATGGTGATGCATAGCAATGAGAGGGGAGAGTGTTGTCTATGTACCCACGCAGACCGACTGCGGAAGCGTTGACGCAACGTAGAGGAAGTAGTCGTACGTCTTCCCGATTCGACCGATCAAGCACCGAAACTACGGCACCTCCGAGTTCGAGCACACGTTCAGCTCGATGACGATCCCCGGACTCCGATCCAGCAAAGTGTCGGGGAAGAGTTCCGTCAGCACGACGGCGTGGTGACGATCTTGATGTACTACAGCAGCAGGGCTTCGCCTAAACTCCGCTACAGTATTATCGAGGAATATGGTGGCTGGGGGCACCGCACACGGCTAAGGAATAGATCACGTGGATCAACTTGTGTGTTTCTGGGGTGCCTCTGCCTCAGTATATAAAGGAGCCAAGGGGGAGGGGGGCGCCGGCCAGGAGGAGGGCGCAGGAGGAGTCCTACTCCTTCCGGGAGTAGGACTCTCCCCCCAATCCTAGTTGGACTAGGATTCCCCGAGGGGGAAAGAGGGAGAGGGGGGCCGGCCACCTCTCCTAGTCCTAATAGGACTAGGGGAGGGGGGAGGCGCGCGGCCACCTTGGGCTGCCCCTTTCTCCTTTCCACTAAAGTCCATTAAGGCCCATATGGCTCCCGGGGGGTTCCGGTAACCTCCCGGTACTCCGGTAAAATCCCGATTTCACCCGGAACACTTCCGATATCCAAACATAGGCTTCCAATATATCAATATTTACGTCTCGACCATTTCGAGACTCCTCGTCATGTCCGTGATCACATCCGGGACTCCGAACAACCTTCGGTACATCAAAATGCATAAACTCATAATATAACTGTCATCGTAACCTTAAGCGTGCGGACCCTGCGGGTTCGAGAACAATGTAGACATGACCGAGACACGTCTCCGGTCAATAACCAATAGCGGGACCTGGATGCCCATATTGGCTCCTACATATTCTACGAAGATCTTTATCGGTCAGACCGCATAACAACATACGTTGTTCCCTTTGTCATCGGTATGTTACTTGCCCGAGATTCGATCGTCGGTATCCAATACCTAGTTCAATCTCGTTACCGGCAAGTCTCTTTACTCGTTCCGTAATACATCATCTCACAACTAACATATTAGTTGTAATGCTTGCAAGGCTTATGTGATGTGCATTACCGAGAGGGCCCAGAGATACCTCTCCGACAATCGGAGTGACAAATCCTAATCTCGAAATACGCCAACCCAACATGTACCTTTGGAGACACCTGTAGTACTCCTTTATAATCACCCAGTTACGTTGTGACGTTTGGTAGCACCCAAAGTGTTCCTCCGGTAAACGGGAGTTGCATAATCTCATAGTTATAGGAACATGTATAAGTCATGAAGAAAGCAATAGCAACATACTAAACGATCGGGTGCTAAGCTAATGGAATGGGTCATGCCAATCAGATCATTCAACTAATGATGTGACCTCGTTAATCAAATAACAACACTTTGTTCATGGTCAGGAAACATAACCATCTTTGATTAACGAGCTAGTCAAGTAGAGGCATACTAGTGACACTAAGTTTGTCTATGTATTCACACATGTATTATGTTTCCGGTTAATACAATTCTAGCATGAATAATAAACATTTATCATGATATAAGGAAATAAATAATAACTTTATTATTGCCTCTAGGGCATATTTCCTTCAGATTGTGCCCCGAAGAATTCAACAAAATCAGCCGTCTTGAGAATGCGAAGGAAATTTGGGACACTTTGATTGATATGCACGAAGGTACCGACTCCATCAAGGAATCCAAGTTGGATGTGCTTCAGAGCCAACTTGACAAGTTCAAGATGAAGGATGGTGAAGGTGTCGCTGAAATGTACTCTAGGCTTGCTCTCATCACAAATGAGATTGCCGGCTTAGGAAGTGAAGAGATGACCGATAGATTCATCATCAAGAAGATTCTAAGAGCCTTGGATGGAAAATATGATACTGTGTGCACATTGATCCAAATGATGCCCAATTACAAAGATCTCAAGCCAACGGAGGTGATTGGAAGAATTGTTGCTCATGAGATGTCACTTAAGGATAAAGAGGAACTTCACAACAAATCAAGTGGTGCCTATAAAGCCTCATGTGAAGCCCCTACATCATCAAGTGAGAAACAAGACTTCAATGATGAATTGAGCTTAATGGTGAAGAACTTCAACAAGTTCTACAAGAGTAGAAGCAAAGATAGAAGCTTCAAGTCAAGGTCCTACAATGACAAAAGATCTTCTAGTCGAGAGCGAAACTGCTACAGTTGTGGAAGACCCGGACACTATTCCAATGAGTGTATGGCTGCCTACAAGAGAAGAGAAGATTCTCCAAAAAGAAGAAGCAAAGAATCACCACCAAGAGAGAGAAGGAGTAGAGATGATCGTTATGAACGAAGATACTCACGGAGAAGCAAGGATTCGGAAAGGAAGGAAAAATCATCAAGGAGCTACACAAGACGAAGACATCAAGCTCATGTTGGTGAATGGGTATCCGGCTCCGACTCCGATAGCCATTCCGAGAGAAGTTATCACTCCGACTCCGAAGATACTCAAGATGAAGGTGCTGCCGGTCTAGCACTTGTGTCAACCAACTCCTACGACATATTTGACTCACCAAATGAAGGAATTGGAAGATGCTTCATGGCCAAAGGTCCTAAGGTAACACACCCCGAGTATGTTGATTTCAATAGTGATGAAGATGACTTGTTAGGTGATGATTTGCTTATTGACAACTCTAATGATGAAATGTCAATTAATCATGCTAATCAAGATAAAACGAATGACAATGATAAGGAAAAGATTGAGGCTCTAACTAAAGAACTAAACACTCTTAATTTAGCTCATGAAACTATCTTCGAAGATCATCGAGAACTTTTAAGAGCTCATGAGAAATTACGCTTTGAAAAGCTCAATCTTGAGCAAGAGCCGGAGTTCTTAAAAGCAATCAATGATGATCTCCGCAAGAAAAGTTCTTCTTACATTGCCAAGCATTTACTCTTATCCACTTACATGCCTCAAGTCAAGTCTAGTAACAAGAACAAGAAAGATTCTTCCTCTAGCAGTAACAATGATCATGCTAAATCCAATATTGTTGCTTCTAGTAGTTCTCTTGATTCCACTAATGACTCTCTTAGACAAGTTACACTTGAGCAAGAAAATAGCTTATTGAAGGGAATTATAGAGAAAGGAGTGTACAAAAGCCTTGCCGGGAGCAAGCAATTCAAGGAAATTGTGCGCAAGCAAGGAATGCACCGGAAGAATCAAGGCGTTGGTTTTGAACGAAAGTTCAATGCCAATGGAGTTGAGTGGGAAGAAGATCAATACCCCAAGACAAAGTTTGTTCCTCAACAAGAGAAGTATGATACTTCTTTCAAGGGGACACAAGCTCAAGATGATCTTCCACCACAAGACTACAAGCAAAAAGGCAAGGATAAGCTTCAAGAGGAAATTGACGCATTTGAAGAAGCTCCTAAGACCTTAGTCAAGTGGATTCCCAAGACTACTTCAAGTTCCACTTCATCAAGTATGACTACAACTCCAAGGATTCCCATCAAGATGATGTGGATCCAAAAGAAGAAGAACTAGAGAGTCCTTGAGGGTGACTCCGCCAACATACTTCACTCTTATCATTTTGCCAAGAACAAGTGCAATCAACTTCCACATCCTGCACTAGTTCAAGGAGTCACAAACCCTCTTGTTGGTAAGACAAGGGACAAGGTAACCTAAAAGTTTTCATGGACATCATCTTGTGTGTGCATCACTCTATGTCTATGGATATCCTTGTTTGTTCCTTGTGGGACTAACCCATGTAGGTATTGAAAGTGCAATTCACTCAAATGGATAGCTCCAAGTGATCTACATCAACATTGAGCATCCACATCTTCAACATCTACATGAAGTCATCATCGACGAAACCCAAGGTTAATTCATCCCTCCAAGGGGGGATATCACATCTAGGGGGAGCTTTACTCTAAGACTTGAGCTAAAGCAACTCTAAAGATGTGAACACAAAAATGCTTTATGTAAAAGTGGTAACCCCACTTGAGCTTAAACGATGAGTATGACCTATGATCAAGTGTTATCACTTGACTCCTAAGTCAATATACTCATATATAGATGACCTTGTCATCGCAAATTGCTTGATAGATGCTAGAATTGGTTGTGCATGCCTTGCCACATATTTCATTTGCCATCTTATTGTGTGAGCATGCTGGTTGCATATTTTACTCATTCGAGGACATACACTTGTTGTTTTGATCGTTTGGGTTTATTTCCTTTGCCAAGTGGATGGACAAGAATGCCTAAGAACCTCCTCTAGCTATCTATGCTTTTCTCGTCTCAAACTCTATTCATGCTGCATCACAAAATTTGATCAAGTCAGATTTGAACCACTCTGTGTGAGGAGCGCTCGGAGTCCCCGATTCGTCATAGACTTAAACTTCCAAAACCTCTTTATGATTCTCGGTCTGACCGATACCCCACTTTCGGTCCTACCGAGATCATTAAGTTGATCTAGGTTTTCGATCTCGGTGCAACCGATTTGAACATTTTGGTCACACCGAGTTTCAGTAACTGCATGCAGTTATGAATCTCGGTGCCACCGAGTTGTTCCACTCGGTCACACCGACAGGGTCGGGCTATATATAGTCACGGGCAAAATTTGGAAATTTCTCTGAACCCCTTCGCCCGCGCGATAGCCTGCTCTGCCAACGTGGTCTCCGGATCGTCTTCTCGCCGCCAGCCGCCTCCAGTCGCTGGTCTCAGTCGCCGTCAACGGAATTCTGCCCCGCCGTTGCCGCCGTAGCGAGTCTCTGCCGAGCTAGGGTATGGACTCGATCTTTGTGCTATTCTCCAATCCAATTCTCAGCACATTGTGATCATCATGATTCTTGCCACGATTGAAACACTCCTATCCAGTCAATACGCTCGTAGATTAGCTTTGATTCGAAAATTTTAGGGTTAGGTTTCCGCCGAAACCATCTCGGATCCACCGAGTTGAAAAACTCGGTCCCACCGATTTGGCTTATGCCATTGCACAAGTGAGACTCGGTCTGACCGAGAATTACTTATCGGTGTGACCGATTTTGGAACTCTGTGAAACCCTAGCAGTCTCGGTGCCACCGAACTGTGACTCGGTCTGACCGAGTTCACTAGTTTAGGTGCCAAAACTGCTTCGGTATCACCGAGTTTAAAAATCGGTAGATCCGAGATGATTTCAGTGGGAAACTAAAACTAAATTTTTGAATCATTCTTTTGCAAAAATCTCTGCATTTTGTGATGCTCATCTATTCTACCTCATCTATAAACTATTCACAGGGTCAGCAGTCAGAGCTTGCAACATGTCTGATCAGAGTGACAGCCAGAACTTGTCAGAGCAGCAAGTGCAGATGAGTAAGGGCACTAGTCCCTCCAGCTCTTCAGATGATGGCAGCAGAAGTACCCCAAGCAATCTGCCAAAAGCTGCCACTAGACAAAGGAAGAAGAGAACTTCTGATTCTGAAGATGAAGATTATGTGGCAGAGGAAGAGACCACATCAAAGAGAGTTGAGCCAGCTCAAGGCACAAAGCCAGGTCTAAAGATCAAAAGGCCAGCAGGCAGGCAACCTATGTCAAAGGCTAGAGCCTCAACTGAGAAGCCCACTCCCAAAGAGCCAGTTGCTGCAGAAGGCAAGAAGAGGAAGGAAAGGGTCAAGAAGACCGTAGCCAGAGTGCTAGGAAAGGCTTCCATCATGGAAGAGGAAGAGGTAGCTGCACCAGCACCTAAGGCACCCAAGCTGATGGGTGATGCCATAAGATCAGGGGCTACTGCATCTAAGCCCAAAGCTGCCTCCAAGCCAAAACCAAAGAGGAATACAAGGAGCATTCCTGCAGATGAGAAGAACAAGGCCCCAGTGCCTGAGACTGTTGCTGAAGAAGAGGATGAAGAGAAAGTTCTTAGAAAGCTCAAGCCCAAGATCCCAGACCACAACGATGCTCATCCTGTGGCTGAGGACATGAAGCTCAGGAGAGATTCAGGGCTGAGGAAGTGGAGAGAAGCAGACCCGTATGCTTCAAGGAGAAGGACTGCTGTGGATTACAAATTTCATACCAAGGAACAACAGGACTTCTATGAGACAGTGCTGCTAGATAAGAAGCCCATTGTTTGTGACATGAGATGGGTCGACTGGACCTACATGAAGGAAAATGAGGAACACTACCCTGGAGTGTATGACAGCTTTAGTGCTTGTGGAGTTGCTGACTTTGTTGGGCAGAAGCTCACAAAGTGGAACGAGGAGCTTATCATGCAATTCTACTCCACGGCACACTTTTATCTAGATGGGAGGATAACTTGGATGTCTGAGGGTACGAGGTACCAATCTACAGTTGCTGAATGGGCTCAACTGATCAATGCCCCAGAGGAGCAAGCAGATGACTTGGACATTTATGCTAAGAAAAAGATGGATCATAACTCAATGTCCAACATGTACAAGGAAATTCCAAATGAAGCTCTTGACACTTTCAAGTTTGGCTCAGTGCATTATCTTCTGTCAGGGCTGCCAACCATCAATTGGATATTGAGGCACACCTTATTGCCCAAGTCTGGAGATCACAAGATGATCAGAGGCCATGCAATCAACTTGCTTCATGTATTTGATGTGCCACAGAAATTCAAGGTCATGAGCCTCATAGTAGAGACTATCAAGAGGACTGCAGCAGATCAGAAGAGGAGCTGTGGATATGCACCTCAAATTCAGGAGCTCATCAACTCTAAGATGGGCACGGGCATATATTTATTGGACAAGGAACACCTACCCATCCGTCCAGATTTTGAGGACAATCAAGTTGTCATGACTGAGAATGAGCCATCGTCTGCCCAAGCACAAGCAAAGAAGGAGAAGGCAAGGAAGGAGAAAGCTGCCAAGATGCCAACTCAAGAGGAGGCATCTGAGTATTTCTTGAAGACCAAACAAGAGCAGCTTGGTTACCTGATTGCATCCACCCTGCGGATTGAGAAAGGACTAGCCACCCTAACTCAAAACCAGGCAAGCCTAGAGAGAATCATGGAACAAAAGTTCTATGACTTGGATGTCAAGGTGACAGAGATTCAGACTGCAGTGGAGCAGCTCCAGGATGACATGCAGGAGAGGAGAGGCAGGACTACCACTGATGCCTTTGCCAGAGTGCCACGAGGTCCGAGGTCGTCTGCCGTGCCAGTTGCTGCCACCAGAGCCACCACCTCAGCACCAGCTACAGCCTCAGTTCCACCAGCTCCAGCATCTACTTCAGCTCCAACTCCAGCGTCTACTTCAGCGTCTACAGAAGCCTTCGTCCTTGGAGTGATCCGGACTCCACCACCACCAGAAGATCAAGACTGAGCGTCGATCTAGCACTATGCTTTTTCTAGGAACTTTTTGGTAACTTGTTGCCAAAGGGGGAGAAGATGTATAGATCATAGGCTTCGAGAGAGAGAGTGTTGCTTTTCTCTCTTGCTTTATTTGGTGGTTTTTTGAACTTGTTTGCTTTTGAGTGCTTGAGATACTATGTCATTGCTTGTGAGGCATTGATGATCATGTGTTTGATCATAAGCTACACTTAATGCTTGCTTAATGCTATTATCTTATCTATCTTATGTGATCATTCACTATTCTTGGTGATGAGTGCATGTATTTCATTCTTATCATTTTAAGCGCTCCACCAAGATGTATGTGACATGGAAGAGTAACCCATGACTCTAACTCCTTGTGCATTTGCAGTCCAAAGCAAACTTTAAATATGCACAAACTTAGGGGGAGCTCTTACTTATCACATACTTCTCAAAGCGACGATATATTTCATGCTTATTATCATTTGTCAAAGCTTTGATCTATATGTTGTCATCAATTACCAAAAAGGGGGAGATTGAAAGTGCAACTATCCCTAGGCGGTTTTGGTAATTCATAACAACATATAGCTCATTGAGCTAATGCTATTCCAAGATGATTATTTCAGGAAAGCTCAATGATTGGCATGGCATGGATGTGAAAGTGGAACCCTCAAAATGCTAAGGACAAAGGATTGGCTCAAGCTCAAAAGCTCAAGACTCTTCATTTTATATTTTAGTGATCCAAGATCACATTGAGTCTTTAGGAAAAGCCAATACTATCAAGGAGGGATGAGGTGTTGCTTAATGAGCCTCTTGCTTCATGTGCTTGGTGATATGCTCCAAAACCCTCAACTACTTTCCCATATCCACATATGACCTAAACCCTAAGCCAAACTCGGTCCTACCGATTCTTCCTATCCGGCGCCACCGAGTTTCACTTGTCATAAGCCACTGCCAAACCCTAGCAATTCGGTTCTACCGATAGGGATCTCGGTCTCACCGAGATGGGATTGCAAACTCTCTGTTTCCCGTTCGTAACTTTTCGGTCTCACCGAAAGAGCGAATCGGTCCCACCGAGATTGCAATGTAAATTCAGTGTTTCCCTTTGTAACTTTTCGGTCTCACCGAAAGAGGAAATCGGTCCCACCGAGTTTTCCTGACCAACTCTCTGGTTAGCTAATTACCAAATTCGGTCTCACCGAGTTTGTGTAATCGGTCTCACCGAGATTACGTTATGCCCAAACCCTAACCATATCGGTCCTACCGAGTTGCATGTCAGTCCCACCGAAAATCTCTAACGGTCACTAGGTTTACATTTTCGGTCCGACCGAGTTTGTTGATTCGGTCCCACCGAGATTGGAAAACTGTGTGTAACGGTTGGATTTTGTGTGGAGGCTATATATACCCCTCCACCTCCTCTTCATTCGAAGAGAGAGCCATCAGAACAAATACACCATTCCAACTCATATGTTCTGAGAGAGAACCACCTACTCATGTATTGAGACCAAGATATTCCATTCCTACCATATGAATCTTGATCTCTAGCCTCTCCAAGTTGCTTTCCACTCAAATCTCCTTTCCACAAAATCCAAATCCTATGAGAGAGAGTTGAGTGTTGGGGAGACTATCATTTGAAGCACAAGAGCAAGGAGTTCATTACCTACACACCATTTGTTACTTCTTGGAGAGTGGTGTCTCCTAGATTGGCTAGGTGTCACTTGGGAGCCTCCAACAAGATTGTGGAGTTGAACCAAGGAGTTTGTAGGGGTAAGGAGATCGCCTACTTCGTGAAGATCTACCGCTAGTGAGGCAAGTCCTGTGTGGGCGATGGCCATGGTGGGATAGACAAGGTTGCTTCTTCGTGGACCCTTTGTGGGTGGTTGCTTCTTCGTGGACCCTTCGTGGGTGGAGCCCTGTGTGGACTCGCGCAACCGTTACCCTTTGTGGGTGGAGCCCTCCGTGGACTCTCGCAACCGTTACCCTTTGTGGGTTGAAGTCTCCATCAACGTGGATGTAGGATAGCACCACCTATCCGAACCACGGGAAAAACATCCGTGTCTCCAATTGCGTTTGAATTCTCCAAACCCTTCCCTTTACATTCTTGCAAGTTGCATGCTTTACTTTCCGCTGCCAATATACTCTTTGCATGCTTGCTTGAATTGTGTGATGATTGCTTGACTTGTCCTAAAATAGATAAAATCTGCCAAGAACTAAAATTGGAAAAAGGTTAAGTTTTTATTTGGTCAAGTAGTCTAATCACCCCCCTCTAGACATACTTTCGATCCTACACTACCTCTTGAGCATGCGTTGGTTTTCCCTTGAAGAGGAAAGGGTGATGCAGCAAAGTAACGTAAGTATTTCCCTCAGTTTTGAGAACCAAGGTATCAATCCAGTAGGAGACAACGCACAAGTCACCTAGTACCTTCACAAACAATCGAGAACCTTGCAACCAATGCAATAAAGGGGTTGTCAATCCCTTCACGGTCACTCGCAAAAGTGAGATCTAATAAATATAGTAAAGTAAATATTTTTGGTATTTTTGTTGTATAGATTGGAAAGTAAAGATTGCAAAATAGTAAACGAGATGCGATGTAAATAAAAGAGATGCAATATAATAAGAAAGAGACCCGGGGGCCATAGGTTTCACTAGTGGCTTCTCTCAAGATAGCATGTATTACGGTGGGTGAACAAATTACTGCCGAGCAATTGATAGAAAAGCACATAGTTATGAAGATATCTAAGGCAATGATAATGAATATAGGCATCACGTCTGTGTCAAGTAGACCGAAATGATTATGCATCTACTACTATTACTCCACACATCGACCGCTATCCAGCATGCTTCTAGAGTATTAAGTTCATAAGAACAGAGTAACACATTAAGCAAGATGACATGATGTAGAGGGATAAACTCAAACAGTATGATATAAACCCCATCTTTTTATCCTCGATGGCAACGATACAATACGTGCCTTGCTGCCCCTACTGTCACTGGGAAAGGACACCGCAAGATTGAACCCAAAGCTAAGCACTTCTCCCATTGCAAGAAAGATCAATCTAGTAGGCCAAACTAAACCGATAATTCAAAGAGACTTGCAAAGATATCAAATCATGCATATAAGAATTCAGAGAAGAACCAAATAATATTCATAGATAATCTTGTTCATAAATCAACAATTCATCGAATCTCGGCAAACACACCGGAAAAGAGTATTACATTGAATAGATCTCCAAGAACATCGAGGAGAACTTTGTATTGAGAATCAACGAGAGAGAAGAAGCCATCTAGATAATAACTATGGACCCGAAGGTCTGTGGTAAACTACTCACCCTTCATCAGAGAGGCAATGATGTTGATGTAGAAGCCCTCCGTGATCGATCCCCCCTCCGGCAGATCGCCGGAAAAGGTCCCAAGATGGGATCTCACGGGTACAGAAGGTTGCGGCGGTGGAAAAGTGGTTTCGTGGCTCTCTGCGATCGATCTAGGGTATAAGAGTATATATAGGTTAAAGTAGTATGTCGGTGGAAGTACGAGGGGCCCATGAGGGTGGGGGGTGCGCTACCCCCCGGGCGCGCCCTCCTGACTCGTGGCCGCCTCGTGGAGTTCCAGACTTCGACTCCAAGTCTTATGGATTGCTTTCGGTCCAAGAAAGATCATCGCGAAGGTTTTAGTCCATTTGGTATTCCTTTTCTGCGGCACTCTCAAATAGGCAAAAAAACAGAAACTGGCACTGGGCCTTCGGTTAATAGGTTAGTCCCAAAAATAATATAAAAGTGCATATTAAAGCCCATTAAACATCCAAAACAGATAATATAATAGCATGGAACAATAAAAAATTATAGATACGTTGGAGACGTATCACTGTACACGGATGAGTATTGTGATGCAATTCAATACGAGGGTCTTGTGTTTGCTGCCACCACTCGTGGCACTGTTTTTGCATGGAATCCTGATGCTTTCGGTACGTTTGTCTTCCACCGTAATTATAATTGTTTCATCCACATGCATGCGGGTTAGCTAGTTTCCCTTTACTAATTAACCTTTTTGTGTTTCCAATGTCCTGTGAACATTCCACCACCTATACTTGAAAATTTTTATAACCAATGGGGAGATGACGATGCTGATGATCACGAGCATGAGGATGAGCAGGACCCATATACTCAGTGGCGCCTGAAACTTATTCCGATGGATCACCTCTTCTTGTCTGTATACAAGGCACTGCTAATGTTACTAAGGAAGCAGGTGTTGTCTCGCATGGTCGCACTCTCCGGACCTATTCCAACATCTGTTGCAGGGTATTCGGGATGGATACTAGTGTACTAGCGCCAACACCTTCTCCCTGGTTTAGTATTGGAAGTCCTGGAGGAAACTCGCTCTTCCTTGGACAAAACTATCCAATGATTGTGGAAGGCGATCCAACTGATGTTGACACAACATTACTACCATTTATGAGAAGCAACTGTATCTATACCTCGGACACTACTATGCTTCCCTACTGTCCCAATATGAGTCCTGACATAGGCCGCTTCAGCCTCGATGATCAGTCCTGCGTTGGTCTCGAGATTGACAGTAGCCGGACCTTCCCAGAGAATCACTTTTGGTTCAAAGCAAGCGTTTCCAATGCCGACGAGTGGTTGAGCTGAAGTTCATTTCATCGCTTTGTTATTTGTTGTGTGAGAAAAACTTTACTAGAATGTTTTGTTGGAAATGATCTATAATCTAATGTGTATCCTCGTTGTCATTGTGGGTTGATGACTTGTTGTATGTAATCAATGGTACATTTTCATATGCGTCCATCAACTCACGCCTGCTAGTGGTGTCCATATGAACAGTGCTAGTGATTTTAGTTGCAAAAATTAGATAGTGCTAGTGATTTGTAGCTGCATATTTTGACAAATCATAGTGTTACAAGGTTGACAAATGGCAATGTTACTAGATAAACAAATGTCAATCTTTCCAGTTTGACAAATGGCAACATACCCAAAATGACAGATATGCAAATCTTACCCAATTGTTTGTACGTGGTTGCACACGGGTCATGCAAAACAATCGTTTGCGTTGAAGGGATGCATAAATCCTGCTCGGCACATTTTCCCTTGGCTTTCTGGGGAAGCTGTCGGTTTGCATACGGGTGTTCTAACTAAAATGTTTGCGATGAGTGTTTTATATTTAAAAACCATTGACATTTTATCAAAAGAAAATTGTTTGATAAGTCTGTACATTAAGAGAGAAAAACGCAAGTTCGTTCAAACCATATCTTTCATTCAGTCACACTGCGAATTTATATTCATATGATCGAGAATTGGAGATACAGTATTAAACCCCCCAAAAACTATTTCCGGCGGCGGCGGAGGCGGCGTGCCGCGCCGTCGTTGTCCTCCAGGACGCCGTTGTTGAAGTCCTCAAGGCAGCACAAATGTTCTTCACTTGTAAACCAAACATTCTTCACTTGTAAACCAAACATCATGTCGTCGCGCGATCGATGGGCGGGGCGCGGGAGGACGGCAACTGGCGCCGCTGAGAGGTAGCGGTCGATGGCAGTGTCCCATGCCACTGAGGGGGGCGCGCGCACGGGCACGGGCATGATGGGTGCAACCAAACACACAGGGACCGGCGCCACGGTGGGTGGAGGGGCGCGCACGGGCGCGGCGGGTGCAGCCATACGCATGAGGGCCGGCGCCACGCTGGGTGGAGGGGCGCGCACGGGCACGAGCGCTGGCGCTGGCATGTACATGAGCTCGCGTGGGTCCGCGGAGACCTTGCTGACGCCCGCGGCTTCCAGCTCTGCGATAGTGCTCGGCGACCAGCCCGTCAATGCTACGGGGATGGTCGCTGGCGCGGGCACGGGGATGGGAGCTGGGACGGAAGCGGGGGCAGCAATCGCTGCGGCCAGCTCATTCTGGGCCATGTCCATGAGGCCCCATTGCTCCTTATTTTCTATCCCCTCTGGCTCGGAATCGATTTCACCTAACTTGAAGACTAGTGACAGATGATCATTCTGCGCCATGACATTGGTGGAGGTCTGCGGGAGGGAGGGGAATGGGAGGCGAACAGTAAGGCCGCTCGTATTAAACAGCGACTCGGGCGCCATTAATGGAGAGGAAGGCGGGGGGACATGGAAGTCAAAGGGCTTGCTTCCTAGTGAGCATGCACAGTGTACAACTCGCACGCTTCCCGGTGAGCCTGTGCATTGGAGGACAGCTTGCATGCCTCTCGGTCAGCCTGCGCACTAGACTACGCTCGCACGCCTCCTGTTCAGTCAAGGTCAAGCAGCTGTCCGCATGGCACCTCCTACAGACATTAAAACCAAGACACATGGCGTCACGTGAATGGTTAACAGAATGCACACGGATTGAATTATACAAACGTTTGAGATATTAAAGTGGCAGCTATTTTTTCAAAATGCCTTTGTTGGCTGTCACTATTCGAGTGCGCCTTCTCTCAAAATGGACACGAAAAATACCACATCATGTCAGGTGCCGTTCCATGATAGCATGCCAAGTTTCATAAATTTCAAACGAGTTTTGGATTTACTAGAATTTAAAAACCAGGCATCTCAATGTTTTGCCGGCAATCAATGGTGCCCTAGTGTTTGAAATTCATTCCTATTTCTTGCATGGGACCTAATCATGCACCCAAGGACACATATTTGATTTTTCAACCAATTTATATGCACTAGAGCATGTGCATGTAGTTCAAATTTGAATTATGCACATAATGCATTGAAAACTCAATTGATGCATAAAAATGTCCAAACGAACCCCGAAAAATCACAAAAATTGACACACCACTCCTGTTGTTCTATGTTGACACGAGAATTTTTTTGGAAGCAATAAGAGGCAGTGGATATCGTTTCGTCCCCAAAGGTGGGATGTTCCCTACCGAAACCATGATGCTTGTTGTGAGAACCTCAGGTTTGTGAAAATCATATACCCAAACCTGCCCCAAACGGGACGAAAATTTTTACGACGGCATGTTGATGCCGCTCCCTGAAATCATGCCAAGTTTCATGAATTTCAGATGAGTTTTGGATTTACTAGAATTAAAAACCAGGCATCTCAATGTTTTGCCGGCAATCAACGGTGCTCTGGTGTTTGAAATTCATTCTCATTTCTTACATGAGACCTAAGCATGCATCCAAGGACACATATTTGATTTTTCAACCAATTTATATGCACTGGAGCATGTGCATGTAGTTCAAATTTGATTTATGCACATAAATGCATTGAAAACTCAGCTAATGCATAAAAATGTCCAAGCGAACCCCGAAAAATCCCAAAAATTGACACAACACTCCTGTTGTTCTATGTTGAAACGAGAATTTTTTTTAAAAGCAATAAGAGGCAATGGATATCGTTTCGTCCCCAAAGGTGGGATGTTCCCTACCGAAACCATCATGCTTGTTGTGAGAAGCTCTGGTTTGTGAGAAGCGTATATCTGAACCTGCCCCGAATGGGAAACAAATTTAACACGACATATTGATGCCACTCCTTGATAGCATGCCAAGTTTCATGAATTTCATACGAGTTTTGGATTTACTAGCAGAAAGGCCTGTGCGTTGCAATGGATGAAAATCAATATCACATGCCCCTTGCCATTTCATTGCTTCTCCTCTTCCCCGCCCTTGTCGGCGATAGCTGTCATGTCTATGTGATCACAATGCACCCAAATGTGATCAATCCAAAAATGATGAGTTAATTCACCACATAACACACTATCTATGTAGGCTAGCATTGATGGACAAACTTATGTAGAATCCGTTATCATACATGGATATCATTAATAGCTAACGGCAAACAGATGCCCCGCGGTGTAACCTGGCCGGAAGTATAACCCGGTTGGACTTGGCGATTCACCGGCGACCCGCACTGACCAAACGGTTTACAAGCAACCTGACTCATTGGTAACTCGGCGGGCGGGACAGATCGATGATAAGGCCCAAGGCCCAGAAGACCAGTTTATGTTAATAGTGGACCGGTTTAAGAGAAAAGATGTGAGGAATATTTCCCTTAAAAGGAGTCAAGACCCGGACTTGTATCCAGTTTGTATTAGAAGATAGACTAGTCCTAATCCTAATAGGACTCCACATGTAACCCGCCCCTTCAACATATATAAGGAGGGGCAGGGCTCCCCAAAGGGGGAGGGGAAAGAAGAACAATCTTCAAGGCTAGATACAAAGAGCCGGTTTACCGGTGACTCCCTGATGATGATAATGAGACCTAGCCACAAACAGCATGTAGGCCTATTACCGGATGATGTTTCTCGGGGCCCGAAGCTGTCTAAATCCTTATCTTGTGTTGTGTCTCTTGATTCCGCTCAACCCCTCTCAAGTTACTACATAGATGCGTTAGCCTCACAACTAAGTCCTCACACTAGGACATCTGCCGTGACAATTCTACGACAGTTGGCGCCCACCGTGGGGCCTGTGTATGGTGGTGTTGAGTTCTTGAATGGATTTTTCCAAGGATCGCGAAGCTCGCTATTGAGGAAGAAACCTGCGCGGAACAATCGCATAGGGACAAGTGGGCGCCGAACCAGCATATTCATTGTTTTTCGATCTGATCGGTGATTAACTTTGGAGTTCACATATACCAATTGGAGACCAGAGATTAAGGTTACAACTTGTGCGCCACTACAGGCATCTTGGCGATCTGTCGATCCGAGGAGAGATTGATTTTTCTGTTGCAATAGCCGAAGAGATCCATCGAGACGGACATGAATTTGTCTACTTGTGCCAAATGTATCGGAAGTTCCATCACACACGGCCTCATCTTCCCATGAAAACAGCAGCATGCAGGACAAGTTGGAGTCCAACCCAGGCTTGGTTGGTAACAAGCACAGAATCGGAAGAAGTATTACCGAAAGAAAAGTAGTTGCTATTTTTGACAGGGTGGACTCGGATGGGTGTAGCAGCTCAAGTACTACCTTGACTCAAATATGGATGAAAAAAAGAGACGGACGTGGATGGTCAAACCAACAACTACTAGGACGAGGAAGTGGACGGGGGATGGACTCGGACTCCTTCGCTGCTGTTTGTATGACTCCGCGGCCGAGTTGCCGGTCTCCGTCGAGCCAGCGAGCTGAGTCGCCGCCGTTCTCCACCTCCAAGCCGCACCCCTGCCGCGCCGCCCTGCCTCCGCTGGCTCATTGGTGGCCAGTCCTCTGCCATGGCGGAGTCGTCTGAGACCCCGCGCGACCTCGTCGCTGAGTCGCTGGGCTCCGCTGCGGCCCTGCCTTGCATCACCTCCATTGGTCCGCCGCTGCGGCCCGTCCCTGTCGATGCGGTGCGGAGCCGCCTTTGCCGCACCACCGGAGAGCCGCTCTTGCACTACCCTTGAGCCACCGTTGCCTCGACAAATCGCTGCTGTGGCCAAATCAATCATCGGCCGTCTCTGCCTCAACGCATGTGAGCCGCCGTTGCGATTTCTACTTCAGGCTTTAAACCACCTTGGTTCCGGGTCCGTCGGCTCTCCGCGCGCTCCCGGCCCTCGTCTCCAGCAGCGGCCTGAGCCGCCTGAGGCGCCAAGCCGCCCCTGAACGGTGAGCCGCCGAGCTGACCTGCCGCGTCCCATACTACGGCTGCTGGAGCTCACGTGGTAGGAGATGTTGTGGTTGCTGGAGCTGAACCTGACCTGTAAGGCCAACTTCACCGCGCGACCCCAAACGAACGTCCGTTTTGTCCTGTTTTTATCCTTTTAAATAGAGATTTGAGGTCGTGTCCGAGTCTGTCCTGGGATGCGGTGGCCATGCGCCCAGCGCGCGGCCGTATCCTTTTGCCCCATCCTGTCCGTCGGGGTCAAGAATTGCCCAAATTTGCATTAAAACTAGTTTCGAACCCAAATATTTGTCTGAAAATTAAAATAGTTTTACAACCCAATTGAAATTGTCTTGACTAAACATAAAATGGACAAATACATCTATTGGTTGCCAACGTGATCCCACACGTGCTCAACCAAGTCATTTTGAAGATTCACATGAGTTTGCCAATCACGCATCTCACGGTGGAATTGGGCAAACTGTTCAAATGTGGCCGGGTCTTGGTGCAGGGGCTCAATATTTTCACCTTGATAATCAAATCCTTGGTCGAAGATACTCTCATCACGCTCGTCCTCGACGATCATGTTGTGCATGATCACACAAGCAGTCATCACCTCCTAAAGCTTCCTTTCATCTCATAACAGTGCAGGGTTTCGAACGATACCCCACCGGGATTGAAGCACACCAAAAGCACGTTCCACATCCTTTCTAACACTCTCTTGCATTTGGGCAAATCTCTTTCTCTTCTCACCTTGGGGTTTCGAGATTGTCTTCACAAAAGTTGACCACTGAGGGTATATACCATCTGCTAGATAGTATTCCTTGTTGTAATGGTGGCAGTTGATCTCAAAGTTGACAGGTGGGGAGTGGCCTTCTGCAAGCCTCGCGAAGACTGGAGAACGCTGCAGCACGTTGATATCATTGTGAGAACCTGCCATGCCGAAGAAAGAATGCCATATCCAAAGATCTTGTGATGCCACCGCTTCTAATATGACAGTGCACCCGCTAACATGCCCCTTGTACTGGCCCTGCCAAGCAAATGGACAGTTCTTCCACTCCCAGTGCATACAATCTATGCTGCCAAGCATACTTGGAAAGCCTCTAGCTGCGTTGGTCGCCAACAATCTCTCTGTATCAGCGGCAGTTGGCTGCCTCAAGTACTCTGGGACAAAGATCTCGATCACAGCCTGGCAAAACTTGTACATTGACATCAGACATGTTGTCTCACTCATACGCACATACTCATCCACCAGATCGCCTGGAATTCCATATGCAAGCATGCGGATGGCCACGGTGCATTTCTGGTAGGAGGAGAATCCAAGCTTGCCAAGGGCATCCGTCTTGCACTCGAAGTATGGGTCATGAGCAACCACTCCCTCTCGGATACGATTGAACACATGCCTGGCCATACGAAAATGGCGACGAAATTTATCCGGCCTGAAGAGCGGGGTGTTGGCAAAGTAATCTGCATAGAGCAGGGCATGGCCTCTCTCCCTGTTGCGGTTCAGGTTGGGAGCACGGCCAGGGACTGACCCCCTGTACCGAGGAAGCTGCCGTTGAATATGGTCGTGAACGACCAGTGCAGCCACCACAAGATCGTCATCATCCGATGAACAAAGGAAGTGATGGTAGAAAAACTCGTCTCCAATGTCCATACCTTTGTTGGCAAAAGGTCGAACACCTTGCGCTCGTGGTGGCGAAGAGGCCGCGATGATCACCTCGACGCAGCAGGGTGGTTTCCGGCCGGCTACAGGCCGCTCTGGAGCTCTCGTCGGAATCTGACTCGGCCGCCGTGGTACGTCGCCGGCAGTCGTGTCCCCTCTGCCACCGGCAAGGACGACGAGGGCCAAACCTCCTCCGATCGACGACCAAAACTACGGCGGAAGCGCGGGCGTGGTGGCGGTCATGTCGAGACGTGGTTTGGTACGGACGGCGGGGGGGGGGGGGGGGGCTGCGCGATGAGGAGGCGGCCGGAGAATAGCGGCGGCGCCGGCGGCGGGGCGGGGAGAGAGGGTGAAGCGTTGGGAGCGGAGGGACTGCTAGTGTTCCCGACAGGCGGGCCACGGGGGGGACAAGGGTGTGCATCGAGGCCGTCCGCGCGCGTCCGTTTCACCCCAAACCGAGCGCAAGTTTGGGCCGGGAATGGGTCGAAAGCGGACGGAATCCGGACATTTGTCCGTTTGCGCCCGCACGCTGGGCTGTCTCGTTTGCCCCTTTTACTCCAAACGAATGGGGGCGGACATGATAGGGTCGCGCCGTGGAGTTGGCCTAACTCACGGATGAGGGGAAGGTGCTACAGGGTCCTCAGACGCTGACAATTGCCATTGCCCGTGCACAAGAGCAGATGAACCACACGTGAGATCAAGGATAATTTACATTTTGGTTGCTAGTGCTACTACTGTTTCTAGAAGCACTAGTACTAGTTGGGCTGGGAACTGCTACTCCACTGTCCACGTTCATCGAAAGAAAATAGACCATTATTCATTACAAAGGTGTGGCAAAGAGGTATACGTCAACATTATTTTTGCAATAGAGCTCGTCTGTGCCATGCTGCTCGACGGATACATATGCAAATTGCTGCTCCCGTTACATCAACACACGCGGCTGACTTGTCGTCCGCACTTGCGGCCGAATCGCCCGCGTCCGTGCCGTTTCCAACACCGCGGCCGACTCTCTTGTCCGCGCCGGCTTAAAACGCCGCGACCGACTCGCCCGTGATTAATTTCAGTTTCACCGTGATGGTCATCAACTCTGCAGCGGATAATTTCCGGTTTAACATATCAGGTGAAATCCATCCAGTATGTTTTTTTTACATATTTAAGAGCAATTACTTTGGATTATAAATTATTTGATGCAGGACAAATTGTCTACTGCAAAGATAACCGTCATGTTACAGAGTTTATTGAATAACTCATACTGGGGATATACAATAAGTATTGCGAAGATTATCAACTCGCCACCTTGTTTCCGGCTTCAACATATTCCAGCATTTCTGCTGTTCAACTATATGCCGGTTTATATCACGTCCAAGTATGAAGAATATCAAGCTAACTCCCCGAGTCGTCTTGAGACTCGGGGGCTACAATGATGTAACTCAGCAAATGTTGCCGGTTTTCAGTGAACTCAAGAACCCCAGGACGTTGGAGGGAAAGATAACCTGGCCCCAGAGGATACTGCCATATTGATGAAAATTTGAAGGCCGTCAGAAAATTTCCGGTTCAAAAAGGAATTAACTTCTCGCAAGTTCAAGTTTAAAGGCCGTCAGAAAATTTCTAGCTGAAAATGGAGACTCCGGTTTAAAATCCGGTTCAAGGGAAAGATGTCACCCATAATGCTTTGAAGCTCTTCATATCCGGTTTAACATCCGGTTCAAGAAGAAATATCTCTCGCAAAGTTCGAGTTCTCAGAAAAGTTAAAGGTTGCCGAAGAGGACTTGTTGCCATGATGCGCGGTTTAAACATGGGTATCCCGCCTTATTGGCATGTCACATTATTGATCACATGGGGGCTTCTGCTTATAAAGAGGCGTTCGGTTTACCCATTGATTCAGCTTATCAAAGCTTTCTACAATATCACTTGGGGCTTGGTCGTATTCGAACCGTAGCTACACCTCTTGATCCGGCTATCAAGCCAATATTATCATAAGGGGCCAAAGAGAGTCTGCTGCACAGCACAGCTCAAACATGGGTATCCCTTGAGCACAGCTCACAATATCACTTGGGGCTATGTTCGAACCATAGTCACACCTCTTGATAGGCTTAAAGCCACCAGGGAAATCATTTGGGGGCTCTGGTCGTATCCGAACCATAGCTTATACCCTCTTGATAAGCATAAGGGCACCAGGAAAATCACTTGGGGGCTTGGTCGTATCCGAACCATAGCTACACCTCTTGATAGGCATAAGGCCACCAGGAAAATCATTTGGGGGCTATGGGTTCGAACTATAGTTACACCTCTTGATAGGCATAAGGGCACTAGGGAAATCACTTGGGGCT
Organism: Triticum urartu; assembly: GCF_056163025.1. Classification (NCBI taxonomy): domain Eukaryota; kingdom Viridiplantae; phylum Streptophyta; class Magnoliopsida; order Poales; family Poaceae; genus Triticum; species Triticum urartu. The sequence continues at coordinate 178,919,910 of NC_141875.1, forward strand.
TGGTCATATTCGAACCATAGTTACACCTTTTGATCGGCGCAATGCCACAATTATGACTACATGGGGGCTCTGGTCGTATCCGAACCATAGCTTAAACCCTCTTGATCATACATATACATCATCATATATTGCATCATACGTTGCATCATCCTTACATCATCATAGCATGTATCATATGTGCATGGATATACCGGCGTTCATTAACCCGACTTGACTTTCAACGGCAAGTTGTTTGTACATGATCAGTTATAATCCGGCGCTTATTAACCTGATCTGGTTTTGACTAACAAGTTGCCAGTGTTATAAGGAAAATCCGGTGTTTATTATATCCCGATACGGTTTATTATCATAATCTGGCAAATTAAGGAAGGAGTTCTCAATACCCAAAGATTGGGGTTACCACCCTCACTGCAAGAATTGGTTAAACCAACGAGGTGATTCAATGTCACATGGATCATCTATGTCATATTTGATTATCTTCAATTACAGCTTTGGTTATAAACCCTGGCTATTTATATGGGCATTATGACCCGCCCTGTGGTAAGCCGCCAAGGATTCTTGTGATCTACTTGTGTGCAAGATAAGGATGCATTTGGGTGGCTACCCACCCTGGCTTTCGACGTTAAGTCGCTAGGGCATATGTTATTTACACTTTGAGCAGGATTTGCAGAATTATGACATATAAATTCAAGCTCATCATCAAAATTGATGCTTCAAAAAGGTTATCCATTTTGGATTTTCTCAAAGGCTATCAGCCGCCGGGTTATAAAAATTCCGGCTTACAGTGAATGCGCATTAAGTCACCATCAGCCAAGAGCCGCCGAGTATTTAAACTCCGGATTTACTTATCAACTGATAAGATATTCATATCTTTCATAGCCAAAATTGGCTGGATTTTCATGATGATATTGAATGATTGAGGTTTTTAAACCGGATTATATTATTCAAATCTTCAAATAGCCAAACATGGCTGGATTTTTTATGGTTATCAATAACCAGTATTATGATTGAGGTTTTCAGAGTCGCTTTAAGCACAATGGATATTATGTTATAAATAGATATAATTTTTTTCTACAATTGAAGGAATAGTCCCGAGTCGCTACAGGCTTACGACCCGGCACTTGAGGGTTGCATTATTCAAGTTGAGATTACATTAAATATACAAGTCTCATGTCGCTGCAAGCATGCACCATGACACTTGGGGGCTACCAATTGCTCCTTGGGGGCTACCAATTGCTCACCTTATTGAAGACCCGACTCATCACATTGTAATGAGCCGGCCCTTGGGGGCTACCAATTGGTCCTATCAATGATTCAAGGTACACATGTCTTTCCGTTATATTCAAGGGTCTACTGCTTTGTTGGTAAAACACAAAGCACTTAACCTTCTGGACATGGGTTCAAGCCCCAAGGTGGAGTTACATCATATGATATTATTTTCAATGAAGCATGATTATATTTATAAAGTCCCTGCTCATTATTGCATAATGACCCGGCCCTTGGGGGCTACACTGGTTGAATTTTTTTGAGCATCCGGCAATTACAAGTCCCAGGTTGCTGCAAGCATGACAACCCGGCACTTGGGGGCTACAGAGTATGGAGTATTCAGTTTTTACTAAGCGACTGGGATCAACAACATGGATTTATTAAGTGGCAGTATTTATATTGAAGCAAGTCTTAAGTCATCACTTTGTTCTGTTCAAGACTTGGGGGCTACAGATAATATGGATATAAGGGAGAAAAAATCTTCAAATTCTCAGTTTTGAATAAACCAGATTAACCCGGTGTCATCAATAATCATGAACCAGCGTTGGCAACAATCATGAACCGGCGTTGGCAACAATCATGACCCGGAATTATCAGTTTTTATAACCCACCGATATTGGAAATCATAGCTTGGCAAATTCTAGATTTTCAAGCCGGCTGAATATCAGTTGAATATTTGAGGACCAATATTTTTGTCAACTCAGAGCATTGAAGGCTGACTCAAATGGATTCTTTATTTACAATATTTATTCTACAAGCAAATTGATTATGAAGCTGGTTTATTGACCCTGATTTTCTAGAAAGAGGAAATGACAAGGACTTAAGGATGATCAGATGCCAGTTTACAAGAATTCTTAGCCCGGAGCACAACCTGTCAAATTTGTTCTTGTGTTTATTTTGCAGCATAAGTTTACCATGGATAAATCCAAGCTAAACTTGGGGGCTAATGTCGCGGATATACCCCGCGGTGTAACCCGGCCGGAAGTATAACCCGGCTGGACTTGGCGATTCACCGGCGACCCGCACTGACCAGACGGTTTACAAGCAACCTAACTCATTGGTAACCCGGCGGGTGGGACAGATGGATGACAAGGCCCAAGGCCCAGAAGACCGGTTTATGTTAATAGTGGGCCGATTTAAGAGAAAAGGTGTGAGGAATATTTCCCTTAAAAGGAGTCAAGACCCGGACTTGTATCTGGTTTGTATTAGAAGATATACTAGTCCTAATCCTAATAGGACTCCACATGTAACCCGCCCCTTCAACATATATAAGGAGGGGCAGGGCTCCCCAAAGGGGGAGGGGAAAGAAGAACAATCTTCAGGGCTAGATACAAAGAGTCGGTTTACCGGTGACTCCCTGATGATGATAATGAGACCTAGCCACAAACAGCATGTAGGGCTATTACTGGATGATGTTTTCCGGGGCCCAAAGCTGTCTAAATCCTTGTCTTGTGTTGCGTCTCTCGATTCCGCTCAACCCCTCTCAAGCTACTACATAGATGCGTTGGCCTCACGACTAAGTCCTCACACTAGGACATCTGCCGTGACAATTCTACGACACAAGAGTCTTTAAAATCCTGAGCAAATTAACATGCACAATCATCCGGCGCTTGTAGCTACATTGTGTATACTTTTTTCTAGTGTCCAATTCTAGGTTATGTGTCGATGCTAGGAAAGTAGTTCGGACGATGCGAAAACTGCCGGATTTTATTCCTAGGGACTGCATTGTACGTGCCCTGACCAAGTTACAGTGGCAAAAAATACTCATAATTTTCTGAAAGAAAACTGAGATGACTTTTCTAAACTCTTCTTTATCATCTACATCCATATGGTAGTGAGCCTCCCAAAGCTCACAAGCAAAAGAACAATCGCGGCGAGGCAACATATGTTTGTTCCGTTGTGGACATCTTATTATGGAGATGAAGGAGCTCCTCGATCTGCATGGATTTGGTCCGTTCAAAATTGAGCGTAACGAAAATAAAGTTGCTCATAATCTAGTTAATATTGTTCGTTCTGGAGGTGCCGCCGCAAGTTGGTTGCGACGGTTTCTACCAGTGATTCTAAGTTTGTATCATAGTACTATAACACTATTACATTTATTCTGCAAAAATATGTTTGCTGACAATTGGTATGGACACGCACTTGGGCAACACAACCGATGATGGCACTGACAACATCAGTGACGAATTCAAGAGGATGTCAAGGAAGTGGAAGAAAATAAAAAGCGCATAGCCATGAGTAGAGAGAGCGCCTTTTCTCTCTTTCATTTTTAAACTTTTTTTAGAATCTCTTTCGTTTTTTAAATAGAGCTGCAAAAAACGTCATTAGGCCACATGAATTTATACCACACTCAACACAAATTCTGAGTATGTGAACCAGTTCGGTGATTGTGGCCTTTTACACCAATCAGTGCCCTTTTTCTGTTCATTGACCAACGTGCAACCTGTTTAATTCGCACTTCTTTTATTTTTATATATAGAAGGCCCTCCTTTCTTTCCTTATTTATATCCTCCCCCTTTCCTTCCTTATTTTTGTTACTACGTCACTTCTCTTTTCTTCCCTTTCCTTCCTTATTTCTGTGACTTTGTCCCAGGCTTTGAGAGTTGTATCTAGGAGTGATCATATAGCAAAAGTTTCTTTCTTTTGCATGGAACATGGGTTAGCTCAGTTGGCTAGCAGCTGTGTGCTCTTTCCTAGGCAACCTAGGTCGATTCCGCTTGTTAGCATCTTTTTTTGGTAGTTCTGATGGTGACCTGCAGGTACACGATACAGGCAACCAAGAGAAATCGTGTCATATGAAATGGACAAAAAAACTACGTGATGGACCAAAAAAAGTGGAGAAACAATCCTCCCTTTAATATTAGATACTAGAATTTAAAACCAGGCATCTCAATGTTTTGTCGGCAATCAACAATGCCCTAGCGTTTGAATTTCATTCCCATTTTTTGCATGGGACATAGAAATTCACCCAAGGACACAGATTAGATTTTTCAATAAACCTTAGTGCATTGGAGCATGTGCTTGTAGTTCAAATTTAAATTATGCACATAAAATGCCTAGAAAAGCCAGTTAATGCATAAAAATGTCCAAACAAACCCCGAAAAATCACAAAAATTGATACAACACTCCTGTTGTTCTATGTTGACACTAGAATTTTTTGAAAGCAATAAGAGGCAATGGATATCGTTTCGTCCCCAAAGGTGGGACGTTCCCTATCAAAACCATCATGCTTTTGAGAAGCTCTGGTTTGTGAGAAGCTTATACCCGAACCTACCCCAAATGGGACAATTTTTTTTACCATGGCATGTTAATGCCTCTCCATGATAGCGTGCCAAGTTTCATGAATTTCAGACGAGTTTTGGATTTACTAGAATTTAAAAACCAGTCATCTCAACGTTTTGCCGGCAATCAATAGTGCCCTAGTGTTTGAATTTCATTCCCATCTCTTGAATGGGACCTAGAAATTCACCCAAGGACACAAATGTGATTTTTCAACCAACTTTAGTGCATTGGAGCATGTGCTAGTAGTTCAAATTTGAATTATGCACACAAAATGCCTAGAAAACCTAGTTAATGTATAAAAAGACCAAACGAACCCCGAAAAATTCCAAGATTAAACACAACACTCCTGTTGTTCTATGTTGACACTAGAAATTTTTTGAAAGCAATAAGAGGCACCGAATATCGTCCCGTCCCCAAAGGTGTTACGTTCCCTATCGAAACCATCATGTGCTTGTTGTGAGAAGCTCTGGTTTGTGAGAAGCTTATACCCGATCCTTCCCCAAATGGGACAAATTTTTTACCACGACATGTTGATGCCGCTCAATGATAGCATGCCAAGTTTCATGAATTTCATACGAGTTTTGGATTTACTAGACTTTAAAAACCAGGCGTCTCAACATTTTGTCAGCAATCAACAGTGCCATGGTGTTTCAATTTCATTCCCATCTCTTGCATGGGACCTAGAAATTCACGCAAGGATACACATGTGATTTTTCAACCAACTTTGGTGCATTGGAGCATGTGCTTGTAGTTCAAATTTGAATTATGCACATAAAATGCCTAGAGAACCCAGTTAATGTATAAAAAAGGCCAAACGAACCCCAAAAAATTCCATGATTAAACACAACACTCCTGTTGTTCTATGTTGACACTAGAAAATTTTTGAAAGCAATAAGAGGCAACGGATATCGTCCCGTCCCCAAAGGTGGTACGTTCCCTATCGAAATCATCATGCTTGTTGTGAGAAGCTTTGGTTTGTGTGAAGCTTATACCCAAACCTGCCCCAAGTGGGACAAAATTTTCACCATGGCATGTTGATGCCGCTCCATGATAGCATGCCAAGTTTCATCAATTTCAGACGAGTTTTGGATTTACTAGTATTTAAAAACCAGGTATCTCAATGTTTTGCCGACAATCAACAACGCCCTGGTGTTTGAAATTCATTCCCATCTCTTGCATGGGACCTAGAAATTCACCCAAGGACACACATGTGATTTTTCAACCAACTTTAGTGCATTGGAGCATGTGCTTGTAGTTCAAATTTTAATTATGCACATAAAATGCCTAGAAAACCCAGTTAATGCAGAAAAAGGCCAAACGAACCCCAAAAAATTCATTCCCATTTCTTGCATGGGACCTAAGCATGCACTGAAGGACACATATTTGATTTTTCAACCAATTTGTATGCACCCGAGCATGTGCATGTAGTTTAATTTTGAATTATGCACCTAAAATGGCTAGAAAACCAGTTTAATGTGTAAAATGCCCAAACGAACCCTGAATAATTCCAATTCTTTTACGATACACATATAGTTGCATGTTCACTGGAGATAAAATGTCTAGCAATTCAAACAGCGTCCATTGCCGCTGTGACCCCATTTTGTAATTCAAATCAAGTAGATCCCACACAGTATATTATCACCAACTGTGTGAGATGTAGTACAAAATATCTTGGAGCACCGTCGGTGTATAGTACACCTATGGCTTATGCGAGAAGGTGCGTCGGCTACAGTCCACAACCGGCGTCTCAAGCACACTAGCTCGCTCCCTAAAAACTCCCGCCACTGCATCCCTCGCAATCTCGAAAATATCTACCGCCTGGAAGGTTTTATTGTTAGATAGCACACGATTAGTATGTGCAAACCGTGTGCGATGTCTGTTATTCCCGCTCTGCTTCAGTCCCTTGATTCAAATTTTCAGTAGCCCCGGCATTTTACTCCCGCCTCTCCATCCCTCGCAATCTCAAAAATATCTGCTCGCCCTTGATCCAAATTTTCAGTAGCCCCGCCTTGTTACTCCCGCGTTGTAAATTTTTTAGTTGCCACAGTATTTCCTCAAACACAACCTCGGCTCACACAGGCACAGACAACCCTCGAAACCATTGGTAGGTCGCCGCCATCGCCGACGCCTCCATCCTCAACCTTTGCCTGTGTGCCTGGGAGCTCGAGGATCCAATGGCCAAAAAGAGATTTATCGCGGCCTTTTCGCCCGACGCCAGTGAGGTGGCCGCCGAGGTGTCCCCGTCGTCCTTCGCGGGCCCGATCTGCCATCGCCGGTCCCCCGATCAGCCAGCCGCCGCGCCCCTACGCCGGTTCGAGGACTTCCCTGTCCTCCCCTGACCCGACAGCTAACGAAGTCCTACCTCGGGGTCCGACAACGGCGGTGGGGGACGTGGGTCACCAAGATTATAGATCAAGAGACTCGCACCCGCCAGTGGCTCGGTAGCTTCCACACGGCCGAGCTCGCGGCCAAGGAGTACGGCCGTTGGCAGGTCCGCTACCACGGCGCGACAGCTAGGCTCAATTACCCCTTCAACACACGTCCGATCCACCTCGTTCCGCCGGAGCAAGGGGTGGTGAGCTCGGCTATGGCGCAGGAGGACCGCGAGGCGTGGGAGCGCCTCGAGGCTGAGCCTGTCGACGAGGCATACATGCAAGAGCTCCATCGGCAGCACCTAGAGCTCATGGTGGAGGAGCAGGAGATCTTTGCGGGCACGGAGGGTAGCAAGGTTATCGTGCTCTCCTCCGATGACGAGGTCAAAGGCGGCAAGGACAGTGACGAGGAGGGCGGCGAGGTTATCGCGCTCACCTTTGATGATGAGGTCGAAGGCGACGGCGACGGTGGCGTGGAGGGCATCGAGGTGGGCCCCGAGGACGAGGAGATCGACATCGACGTCGACGAGTGGAGGAGTGCCTTCCCCAACGACCCTGACGACGGTACAGGCCCGAACCCGGCTCGTGGCACACCGTACTTGACAAGGAAGGATTGGCTCGACCTCTACTTCGACCGAAAGTAGTTTAGCTTAGTTTAAATTTATGTTTTATGTTCGGTTATGCAAAACTATCTATGTTTATGTTTGGATGCATGCTACTTTCGGTTGAACCTGCTTTGAACTTGATCAAGTTGAAGTTTACAACCTTAAGTTTAGGGGATCGACTAGAAAAGGCCAAAAATTGCTGGAGTATATATATATCCACTAAGGGTTTTAGTCCTTTAACTTTTTAAGGATCGCCTAGAGATGTCCTTATGAATTGTTTATTTCAGTTCTTCACAATGTGATACTCTATATGTGCAACTATTTGCCGTGCAGTTCAATTTCATCAATAACAGTTTCAACAATACCACTATGAATTACGATATTTGGTTGTTGTTAAGGATATTGCAGTTAACATGCCTTTTCATTTTTAATTGTTGTTTAGCAACATGCATTGTAATGAATGACTAAATATGCAATCCCAGGGTACATAACAACAAGGAAGAGTGTTACCTTAATGTTCTGATGATGTCTAGATATACGTGTAATAAAATCTTATATAATGGGATGGATGGAGTGTTGTACTACATCATTTTTCACTTGTTGTTTAGCTTCTAATATTAACTTCGTGCTTTTAGGTACATATATCATTGCCAAAGATCCACACTTCGACCCTTTCTGCATATGGGGCAATGAGATATTCATGAACCAACATCAAGTGAGGAAACTGATAAAGATTGTTATTAAAATGGGTCAAAAGATGTAAATCGAACTATTTGTTTACACTTTATGCAAGACAACAGTGAACTGCAGGATGGTAAGTAAGAACCATGTAGCCTTCTTTTGACTGCTCGTAATGAGTTGTGTTAGATGACAATATCTGAATCTTTTTTCTTTTGCAGTGGATCCTGAAGAAATTTACTCAAGATTACCTCTCAAACTACATGATTGGCGGCCGGCCATCACAAGGGGTTGGACTAGAGTCCTGCATGCCTTCTGCATCAAGGAGATCACAATAGGGCCGTTCCGCTTCTCCTTATTCAGCAACTGGAATGTTTGTCGCCTCTTTCTTTACCATCTGTAATAGTACAAGTATAAAACCTTGGTACATCATTCTTTATTTGCTTCTTCTGTAATTCTTAAACATATGTACCGGTGAATCGAATAATGCATTGGTTTTTTGAACCTGATGGATATGAATAAAGCTATAACCTACTTTCAAGTTTAAATTAGGTGCAATTTTAAATAGCAGCAATTAAATAAGGGCAGAATTACGTCGTGCAGGTCATTACAGCACACACAGTTGGTAAAACACAAAGGTTTGCGATATACACCATAATCTGAGACGGTTCACAGAGAGGAAACGTGTGCAAGCATGCACACAGTTGCCGTTTGCAAAGCGTGTGTGATGTCAGACACTATCACATACGGTGCAGGAAAACTAAATGTGTGTGATTGTCTACCTATCGTACACGGTTTATAATCATGAACTGTTTGTGATGTGCCAGGCATCGTAAAACTCCCGTGCCTGGAATCTGCCTGGTTTTAGGCAGAAGCACAAAACTCCGACTGCGATGGCAATGTGAGCACAAACGAGTAGCAAGCATGAAGCGTTTGGGATATTCAAGATATTGGAAATGGTTATATAGGGACAACTGTATGCATCAAGGCGGAAAGGGGATAAAAACTGTTTGTTTAGAACCATGCTACCTCTTGAGCATGCGTTGGTTTTCCCTTGAAGAGGAAAGGGTGATGCAGCAAAGTAGCGTAAGTATTTCCATCAGTTTTGAGAACCAAGGTATCAATCCAGTAGGAGATAACACACAACTCACATAGTACATGCACAAACAAACAAGAACCTCGCAACCAACGCGATAAAGGGATTGCCAATCCCTTCACGGCCACTTACGAAAGTGAGATCTGATAGAGATAATATAAGATAAATATTTTTGGTATTTTTGTGATATAGATTGTAAAATAAAGATTGCAAAATAAACAGTAATAGAAATAACAAGTTGATATGGAAATAATATGATGGAAGATAGACCCGGGGGCCATAGGTTTCACTAGTGGCTACTCTCAAGATAGCAAATTCTACGGTGGGTGAACAAATTAATGTCGAGCAATTGATAGAAAAGCGAATACTTATGAGAATATCTAGGCATGGTCATGTATATAGGCATCACGTCCGTGACAAGTAGACCAAAACGATTCTGCATCTACTACTATTACTCCACACATCGATTGCTATCCAACATGCATCTAGTATATTAAGTTCATAAGAATAGAGTAACACATTAGGCAAGATGACATGATGTAGAGGGATAAACTCAAGCAATATGATATAAACCCCATCTTTTTATCGTCGATGCCAACAATACAATACGTGCCTTGCTGCCCCTGCTGTCACTGGGAAAGGACACCGCAAGATTGAACCCAAAGCTAAGCACTTCTCCCATTGCAAGAACGATCAATCTAGTAGGCCAAACCAAACTGATAATTTGAAGAGACTTGCAAATATATTTAAATCATGCATAAAAGGTTTCAGAGAAGAATCTAATATTGTTCATAGATAATCTTAATCATAAACCCACAATTCATCGGGTCTTGACAAACACACATCAAAAAGAATTACATCGAATAGATCTCCAAGAGAATCTAATAGAACTTTGTATTGAGATCGAAAGAGAGAGAAGAAGCCATCTAGCTAATAACTATGGACCCGAAGGTCTGTGGTAAACTACTCACATATCATCAAAGAGGCTATGGTGTTGATGTAGAAGCCCTCCGTGATTGATTCCCCCTCTGGCAGAGCGCCGAAAAAGGCCCCAAGATGGTATCTCACGGGTATAGAAGGTTGCGGTGGTGGAAAGAGGGTTTCGTGGTGCTCCTGGATGTTTTCGGGGTGTATGGGTATATATAGGAGGAAGAAGTACGTCGGTGGAGTTGCGAGGGGCCCACGAGGGTGGGGGCGCACCTACGCCTCTGGGCGCGCCTCCCTGCCTCGTAGGCTCCTCGCTTCTTTCTTGACGTACATTCCAAGTCTCCTGGATCATGTTTGTTCGAAAAATAACTCTCCCGAAGGTTTCATTCCATTTGATATTCCTTTTCTGCGAAACACTAAAATAGGCAAAAAACAACAATTTGCACTAGGCCTTTGGTTAGTAGGTTAGTCCCAAAAATAATATAAAAAGGTAAATTAAAGCCCATTAAACATCCAAAACAGATAATATAATAGCATGGAACAATAAAAAATTATAGATACGTTGGAGACATATCAATCATCCCCAAGCTAAATTCCTGCTCGTCCTCGAGTAGGTAAATGATAAAAACAGAATTGATTTGGAATGCTACCTAGCATAATTCTCAATGTAATTTTCTTTATCGTGGCATGAATGTTCAGATCCGGAAGATTTAAGACAAACGTTTAATATTGACATAAAAATAATAATACTTCAAGCATACTAACAAAGCAATCACGTCTTCTCAAAATAACATGACCAAAGAAAGTTATCGCTACAAAATGATATAGTCTGGCTATGCTTCATCTTCACCACACAAAATATTTAAATTATGCACAACCCCGATGACAAGCCAAGCAATTGTTTCATACTTTTGGTGTTCTCAAAATTTTTCAATCTTCATGCAATACATGAGCATGAGCCATGGATATATCACTATAGGTGGAATAGAATGGTGGTTGTGGAGAAGACAAAAGGACAAGATAGTATCACATCAACTAGGCGTATCAACGGGCTATGGAGATGCCCATCAATAGATATCAATGTGAGTGAGTAGGGATTGTCATTCAACGGATGCACTAGAGCTATAAGTGTACGAAAGCTAAAAAATAAACTAAGTGGGTGTGCATCCAACTCGCTTGCTCATGAAGACCTAAATCTTGAATAACCCCTTTTCCAATAATATTAGCACTACCAATCCGAAAGTTTTTTGTGTGTAAAATAGTAGGTTCTTCATGAGGATCAACAAAAGCATCAAAGTTTTCCATGTTATTACCACTATCCTTATCAACGATAACCTCCCCAATTTCAGACATGATGGCAGCAAGAGGCAAGAAAAAAGAGGCGAATGAAAAAGAGGTGAACGGAAAAGAGGGTGAATAAAACGACAAGGGTGAAGTGGGGGAGAGGAAAACGAGAGGCCAATGGCAAATAATGTAATGCGAGGGATAAGAGTTTGTGATGTGTACTTGGTATGTCTTGACTTGATGCAACCTCCCCGACAACGGCGCCAGAAATGGCTTGTTGACAGGAGATCACATCTTGACTTGACTTGGTGCAACCTCCCCGACAACGGCGCCAGAAATCCTTCTTGCTACCTCTTGAGCATGCGTTGGTTTTCCCTTGAAGAGGAAAGGGTGATGCAGCAAAGTAGCGTAAGTATTTCCCTCACTTTTGAGAACCAAGGTATCAATCCAGTAGGAGATAACACACAAGTCACCTAGTACCTGCACAAACAAACAAGAACCTCGCAAGCAACGTGATAAATGGGTTGTCAATCCCTTCACGATCACTTACGAAAGTGAGATCTGATAGAGATAATAAGATAAATATTTTTTGGTATTTTTATGATATAGATTGGAAAATAAAGATTGCAAAATAAACAATAATAGAAATAGCAAATTGATATGGAAATAATATGATGGAAGATAGACCCGGGGGCCATAGGTTTCACTAGTTGTCGTGGTTTTGTCACGACAGATGTCCTCATGAAAGGACTTAGTCATGGAGCCATCACAAAGGGTTAGCTTGAAGGGGTTAAAGCGGGCAAGGGACGCAAGGAATTATATTGGTTCAGCCCCTTACGATGAAGGTAAAAGCCTACGTCCAGTTGCGATGGAATTGCTTGGGTTTCGATGACCAGGGAGCGAATCCGCTTTGCCTGGCTCTCGAGTTATCGTTTCTTGTCTGTCCCTAAACTACCGTCGGGTCGTCCCTTTATATACACAGGTTGACGCTTGGCGGTTTACAGAATCCCGAGGCCGGCTCATAAACGTGCCCGTCTCGGTTTATACCTTTCCTTACCTTACAACATAAGTTACATATCATATGGCGGTTTATATCTACGGGCCCTAATCCGCCTTTGGGTCCTGGGTCTTCATGTAGATCTCCTCTTTAAAGCGCCATATCCCTTGCCTTCATGGGCTTCGAACATGACTAACTCCTGGTGGGCATAACCCGGCCCCTCATGGCTAGTTTATATTTAATGGTAATGTCCCCAACATTAGGCCCCAGATTGATTTGAAGTCTTTCATGTCAATCTTCAACACTTAGAAAAATTCCTCCTTCTGCACCTTTGCACAGATCTTGTAAACCGCCATGACGTCATCTTCTAGGTTCGTAATAACTGCCACGATGTCACATGTTCATTAAAACCGAAGATACCCTTTATTAATGATCCTCCAACAATTGAGGCAACAACCTTGCCGCACATCCATTTTTTTGGGCTCCTCGATTTCCGCGCCTGTCACTTATCTCCTTGTCTTATAAATAGGGCCGAGGGTCCCTTTCCTTTCCTCCTGTTGCCTCTTCGTCTCTCTTCTATCTCTCATCGCCTCAGCACCCGAGCGCCGCCGCCGTCGTCGACCTTCGCTTCTGGCTTAACTCCGGCCGCTACATCACCCTGACCGTACCAGAAAAACGCGGCGCGCCTTCGCGGCTTCAACAGCTTCAGTAAGTCGTTCTTCCTTTCCTCTATAGATTCGCTAGGGTTCACGCGAGTTCATAGAAAAACTTCATGGTGTTCTTCCCTTATTGTTCATTAGATCCTATGCAATTAACTCCAAACTTGATGTACTTCCATGCGGTGGTAATGATAACCCTTATTTCATCATCAAACCATGTTCTTTGTGCGTAAAAATCCGATCTGGAACTTCACAAACTGCTGAGGCACCAACTTTTTAGGTCTAAATATTTTCCTTTTCCTGACATGTGGTAGATCTGAATTTCCAATGTGAACCTGTGAAACTTGTTTTTCCTCACTTAGTCATTTTTTGCTTCAGATCTGTAGTTTCATTGCCTGCGTAGGCGGTTTATCCTTTAGAAAATAATCTGCCATATGCCATTAGTCCCCTCGTAAACCGCCAGTCGCCTTACCATTTATAATAGCATCAACCTCCAGTTTAATAATTTTACATGCTTGAATGCTTTTTCCTTAACCTGCTACGCTTTATACTTGCTAATCATTAGTCTTAAACCAACATCAATCTTTTCCAGCTCCTCATTCGAAATGGCCAAACAGTTCTATGCTTGTAACTGGGTCCCTTCCCGGGTTACTGAAGCGCAGCTAGATGGATGTGTCAGAACTGGCATTTTACCAAAACAAAGCGAAATCCACTGGCGTATTCCTAGTCCAGAAAATCCTCCTACCCCAAAAGAGGCGAGGTAGTGATATTTGTTGATCACATGAACTGTGGTTTTAAACCGCCCGGATCCAAGTTCTTCCGTGATGTGCTTGGCAGCTTCCAGATCCACCCTCAAGATATTGGACCCAACTCTGTGTCCAGTATTTGCGACTTTCAAGTATTTTGTGAAGCCTATCTGCAAGAAGAGCCAACTGTTGAATTGTTCCGGGATTTCTTCTATTTAAACCATCATACTGAATTCGTGGATGGGCCCAACACTGAACTTGGCAGCGTGTCTGTCGGTGTCAAAACCGGCGGATCTCGGGTAGGGGGTCCTGAACTGTGCGTCTAGGCCGGATGGTAACAGGAGGCAAGGGACATGAAGTTTTACCCAGGTTCGGGCCCTCTTGATGGATTTAAAACCCTACGTCCTGCTTGATTAATATTGATGATATGGGTAGTACAAGAGTAGATCTACCACGAGATCGGAGAGGCTAAACCCTAGAAGCTAGCCTATGGTATGATTGTTGTTCTGTATGTTGTCCTACGGACTAAAACCCTCCGGTTTATATAGACACCGGAGAGGGTTAGGGTTTACACAAAGTCGGTTACAATGGTAGGAGATCTATATATCCGTATTGCCAAGCTTGCCTTCCATGCCAAGGAAAGTCCCTTCCGGACACAGGATGAAGTCTTTAATCTTGCATCTTCATAATCCAGGAGTCCGGCTGAAGGTATAGTCCGGCCATCCGGACACCCCCTAATCCAGGACTCCCTTAGTAGCCCCTGAACCAGGCTTCAATGACGACGAGTCCGGCGCGCAGATTGTCTTCGGCATTGCAAGGCGGGTTCCTCCTCCAAGTACTTCATAGAAGATTTTTGAACACAAAGATAGTGTCCGGCTCTGCAAAATAAGTTTCCACATATTGCCATAGAGAGAATAATATTTACACAAATCTAATCTGCTGACGTATTCCGTAGTGCGACGCACCACGGCCAAGCCTTTATTCGAATCGTTTTATTATCCCACCTCAGTGTGTCACGCGAGGCGGTTTCCTTGGCACGTCTTGTTAAAGCAGAGATCGTGTCCCCTTATTCCGGGATTCTCATCAATACGGGCGTGGGTAACCCAACCGCGCCATTGATTACGGTGCTTGGAGATAAGCGAGTTTTACCAGGCTGGTGGGGACACGTAGTTGCCTCCACCCATATAAGGGGATAAGGATCCACCTTTTCACCTACGCCTTCTTCCTCCTTTGCCTATCCATTTTCGCGCACTCGAGCTCCAGCACCCAAATCCGCACTCCCCACCTCAACCATCTCCAGCCATGTCCGGAGCGGGAGGCAAGTGAATGGGCTCCTCCGTCACGGAGGGACACATCAAAAAACTGAGGAAGGCCGGATACTTGTCTAACGACATCGTGCACCGGCTTCGCGAAGAGGGGCAGCTCCTCCCCACCCCAAGGCCCCATGAGAGGGTAGTGTTCCTTCCCCACTTCCTCCGCGGTCTGGGCTTTCCAATCCACCCATTCGTCCGGGGACTCATGTTCTACTACGGCCTGGATTTCCATGATCTGGCCCCGAATTTCATCCTCAACATCTCGGCGTTTATCATCGTGTGCGAGGCTTTCCTCTGCATCCGCCCCCATTTCGGCCTATGGATCAAGACTTTCAATGTCAAGCCAAAGGTGGTGCGCGGCAACCAGGTGGAGTGCAGAGGCGCCATGGTGGGCAAGATGCCAACGTCTTATGGCTCGAGGGCTCCTTTGTGGAAACCCTGAAGGGGTGGCAATCGGGGTGGTTTTACATCACCGAGCCATGCGACCCTGAGTGGGTCGCAGCCCCCGCGTTCCGGTCCGGACCCCCGACGCGGCTCACGTCCTGGAAAGAGACGGGTCTGTCGTGGGGCAGCAAAGGAGAGGTGACTGGACTGCAAACATGCATCCAAACCCTGGTGGACAAGCAGCTCAGGCTTGTCAACGTAGTCCAGGTCATGCTCATCCGCCGGATCCTCCCGTGTCAACAACGGGCCTTCAATCTGTGGGAGTTCAACCCGGCGCAGCACCGAACTCTGAACAGGCTCTTCGACACGATGTATGAAGACGTCTGGAAGGTGCTTTTCAAGGGCGCCGAGGCTCCCGCATCTGCTACCGAGGATCGCGGATTCAGCCGGCAGCGTCACGCCAGCGCGGTAAGTTGTTTGTGCCTTTTACAGGGTATTAGTTTTTCATAGTTTAACTCTATGCAGGATCTAAGCTCCCTTACCTTTGACAGGTTTGGCAGGTGAAGTCCGGACAGATCAACTATCCGGCTCCTTTGCCTGAAGACCCAGCCGATGCCCGCTTGGCGAAGCTGCTGGTTCCGGCACCCTATGTGGTGCCAGAGAAGAAGGCCATGAAGAGGGCCACGGGGACTCGAAAAAGTGCCCGGCGCCAGGAGGTGTTGGGTTCATCATCCGACGGCTCCAAGGAGCAGTCCTCCCGTGAAGACGAGGAGGAGGAAGAAGAGACCTCTCCCCCTCCAGGGGGGGAGAGAAGAAAAGGAAGGACGCCCTCACTGAGGAGGCCGAAGGGTCCAAGAAGGGGAAAACCCTTTCTCCGGACTACTCCACCGACGCCGACGACGGCAGAGAGGAGTGGCCACTCAAGGCCAAGCCCCTGGTGAAATCGTAAGTATCCGGATACTAGAGTAATTCATAGTATTCCTTTATTGCACAACTTTCCCTTATGTTGAATATGTTTATGCAGCCCACCCAAAGACCGGCTCGACGCGTCGTCGAGCGGTTCACTGGACTTGTCGGATGTGAATTCGCTTCCGATGGCTTCCTCCCCCCGCCCTACGGACGACGCCGAAGTGTTGTCCCAACAGGCTCCAAGCCAGGAGGAGGTGGTCCTGGAGGCGCCACAAGGCGACCTCCCGGACTCCAGGAGTAAAGGGGATAAAACCCCCCAGGGCTCCAAGTCCGGCTCTAGGCCGGACACCGCTCCGGAACCTTCAAAGGTTCCAGAGTCCGGCGGGTGACCTCCTTCCAAGAGGAGCAAGCCCACCGTGCCGGTGACCCCCGTCCAACCGGAGGCGCCGGACAATCTGTTGGAGGTTCTCAAAGGTGCCTCCATCGACGAGGAGCACCGCACTATTATGAGTGCGGTGGTCCAGAAGGTTCAGTCCGCCAAGAGCGGAGTGACTGAAGCTTGTGCTAGCCTTTTAACAGGCTTTGAGGTAAGTAAAGAATGTGTAAATAATATTACCGCATAGACAGTAGCCCCTGATGCTATGTTTGGCGTTCGGGAAGAAAAGCCGAATAGAGGATCAAATTAAATTCGCAGGAGTCTAACAAAAAAGAGTCAATATGCGTAAGCAGGCTTCTCTGCTGGCGTCCGCCGTACTGACTGCGGAAGTGGACATGCTAAAACAGAACCTCGAGCAGTCCGAGCAAGAGCTCGGGCGTGCCAAGAAGTAGCTCGAGGACAAGGAAGGTAAGAAATATATATATATATATATATATATATATATATATATAAAAGGTGCAATTGCAAAAAATGACAGGATTATCGTGGCTATTGTAGGGGCCACGTCTGAGGTGGCGACCCTTAAGCAAGCACTGCTCGAGGCCGAGAAGAGGGCAGCCACGGAGCGCACCGAGCGGGAGAAGTATGAGGCCCAGGTTGGCAAGGTGCAGCAAGAGCTCCAGGTTCTCATGAAAAAACATGAGAGTTTGGAGCTTAACTCAAAGACGCGAGCGTCTGAGCTCGTGGATGCTATTGAAAATGCCAAGTCTACCAAGGCCGAATCCCAGAAGACCCTCCAGGAGTTGGATGCGGTGAAAAAGATAGCAGCGGGCAAGGCATTCTTTATGCAAAGCAAACACATAAACGTGAGTTACTTGTTACTTACCCGAATCCGGAGCTCTCCAGGAGCGTTCGCCGATCTTCCCCGTAGCGTGTCTGATGCCGCCGCATTCTATCGAGCCGAGGAGGGAAGCTCGACAGAGAAGGTGTTCTGGTCTCAGTATGCTGAGGCCGGACACCCCGTGCCCCTGAGCGACCAGCTGAAGCAACTGGTCGAGCTCCACAAGGCGGCCGAACAGGCCATGAAGGGCCTCATAGTTCGGCTATGGCCTGGAGAGGCTCTGCCTGGGAGCTATTTCGGGCTGGTGCGGCGGCTGGTGGGGGCTTGTCCAAGGCTCGAAGTCATCAAGCGCTCCATCTGCATTGAAGGTGCCTGTAGGGCACTTGCCCGTGCTAAGGTGCACTGGGGCAAGCTGGATGCTGAGAAGCTTGTGAAGGATGGGCCACCGCCGGGGAAGGAGCATCGCAAGCCCGAGAATTATTATACGGATGTTCTGAAGGGTGCCCGCCTTGTGGCAGATGAATGTTCCAGGGATGTAATTTTTGAGTAAGACTCACTCGTTTTTTCCTGTGCACTGAAAACTTGTTCATATGCGCTAAGCAATGCTGTTGGAATTTAAAATATTACCTTTTGTGTGGCTGTTTATCGATTCTGAGAGATGGCGAGTCGTCGGCTTCTGCCCCCGTGCCGCTAGTGCTGGGGTGTTCGGGGATAAACCTGAGCGCTCTTTTTCCCATGTTTGGGTCCTTCGAGGGAGGCGCTCAGCACAACGAACAAGGCAATCGGACTATAATGCGTGAACACTCTCACTTAGCCATAGAATTCTATAATTTTAAATTTCGGCGAAGCGCCTGGTATTCGGAAGACCGAGTTCAGGGCGCTATCCACGCCTTGGCCGGACGGAGCCGACTCCTCGCTCTAAGCGTCATAAGTCTTTAGGGACTCGAAAAACCTCTCGAACAGCGACCAGCTCTCGCTTCATCATGACAGTCAGTTTTAGCTTTCTTACTGAGGTGCTCAACCCAGCTCAACTGGGGCACAATCGCAGTAGTTCTCCTAGTGCTACCTTAGCCGATATAGCGGAACGTAAGGCACCAAAACATAGGAGCCGGGCAAACCCAACTATTGACCCAAGACATGATTCGGAGCCGATGCATATAATGCTATAAGTTCGGGGTGCCGCACTTGTTAAATTGTTCGGACTTCTCACACCATATTGAGGGGTACAAAAGCCCCTGGCGTATTTTGGCCATACCAAAGTGTACGGGTGCAGCATGTCGTTAAGGAACATATATTTGTAAAAAAAGAGTAATGCAAAAATAGACAAAAGCTATGCATTGTTTATTAAAAAGGGCTGCGATCAAAGTAGAACGATACAAAATAATGCGATAAGAAAAAGGTTAGACTATTTAACATGTCCGTTCCAAGGGCAGGCTGCGGAATGGTATGCGAAACAGGTATACTGCTCATGATAGAGACCACCTGGGAGTTCCGTAATGCGGCATGGCTTGTCTGCTTCCCTGGTTCTTGCATCGTTTGTGCGGCAATTGAACTACCGAACAGGCCTTCCGAAGAATGGAGTCCTGAAAGTAAGAGAAAATTAAAAAATTGGCAGCCCCTGGTGCGGTTTAAGCCGTGTTCCGGGCGTGCCGTGATGGTGCCCCTCCCCTGTACCCATGGTATTTCTAGAGCGTAGTTATGTACGCGAAGCACTGGTGTCGCATTTTAGCGAGGGCTGGGGTTGGGGCCGCATTGCTACGCCTGCTCGGAACGTGCCAGGCGGTCTTGTTGTAGGTTACTCCGGGCGCGCTTGACGGTGTCTAGACGTTTAATGGCCGGACTGGAGAACTGCCTGGAGAGGCTGCTTTGTACTTCCGCTGCAAGGGCCGCCGTGTGCTCCTCCGTTCGGAGGGAGCGTTCGGTGTTTCCATTGACCATAATTACTCCTCGAGGGCCTGGAATCTTGAGCTTAAGGTATGCGTAGTGCGGTACCGCATTGAACTTGGAGAATGCGGTTCGCCCGAGCAGTGCGTGATAGCCACTACAGAATGGGACTATGTCGAAGATTAACTCCTCGCTTCGGAAATTATCTGAAGATCCGAAGACCACTTCAAGTGTGACTGAGCCTGTACAGTTGGCCTCTACACTTGGTATTACGCCTTTAAAGGTCGTTTTGGTGGGCTTAATCCTCGAGGGATCTATGCCCATTTTCCGCACTGTATCCTGGTAAAGCAGGTTCAGGCTGCTGCCGCTGTCCATAAGGACTCTAGTGAGATGAAATTCGTCAATAATTGGGTCTAGAACCAATGCGGAGAATCTGCCATGACGGATGCTAGTGGGATGGTCCCTTCGATCAAAGGTGATCGGGCAGGAGGACCATGGGTTGAACTTTGGGGCGACTGGCTCTACTGCGTATACGTCCCTTAACGCGCGCTTCCGCTCCCTCTTGGGGATGTGGGTTGCGTATATCATGTTCACCGTCCGCACTTGTGGAGGAAAACCCTTCTATCCACTGTTGTTCGGCGGTCGGGGCTCTTCGTCGTCATCGCTATGCAGCCCCTTGTCAGTATTTTCGGCATTACACTTGCCTGCCTGCTTGAACACCCAACAATCCCGGTTGGTGTGATTGGCCGGCTTTTTGGGGGTGCCGTGTATCTGGCACAAGCGGTCGAGTATTCAGTCCAAACTGGACGGCCCCTAGGATTTCTTTTGAATGGCTTTTTCCGCTGACCGGATTTATAGCCTCTGAATCCGGCATTAACTGCCGTATCCTCAACATTGTCGCCGTTAATGCGGCGCTTCTGCTTGTTGCGACACGACCTGCCACTACTGTCCCTGGTATCCGAATTACCAGGGTTCTTGGTCATATTGTTGCTACGAGCAAGCCAGCTGCCTTCTCCCGCGCAAAAGCGAGTCATGTGTGTCGTGAGTGCTGCCATAGATTTCGGCTTTTCCTGTCTAAGGTGCCGGGCAAGCCACTCGTCACGGATATTGTGCTTGAAGGCTGCTAGGGCCTCTGCGTCCGGACAATCGACTATTTGATTTTTCTTTGTTAGGAACCGTGTCCAGAATTGTCTGGCCGATTCATCTGGCTGCTGAATTACGTGGCTTAGGTCATGTGTGTCTAGGGGTCGCACATAAGTGCCCTGGAAATTGTCGAGGAACGCGGCTTCCAGGTCCTCCCAACAACTGATTGATCCTACTGGCAAGCTGTTAAGCCAATGCCGAGCTGGTCCTTTAAGCTTGAGTGGGAGGTATTTGATGGCATGGAGATCATCGCCACGGGCCATATGGATATGAAGGAGATAATCTTCGATCCATACCGCAGGGTTTGTTGTGCCATCATATGATTCGATGTTTACGGGTTTGAAACCCTCGGGGATTTGATGATCCATTACTTCGTCTGTGAAGCATAGTGGGTGTGCGGCACCTCCGTACTGGGCTATATCACGACGTAGCTCCAATGAACTTTGTCTACCGTGTTCGGCCCTGCCGGATTTGTGTCCGGCGTGACGGTTACCGTCTCGAGTCGTGGGGCGCCCACGCGATCCGTAGATCGATCTTGTTTGCCTTGCCTTGTCCTCCAACATATCTCGCAGGTCAGGCGCATTTTCCCGTGCCTTGGTACGGGGTGCGGCTTGAGTGGAGGGCCGAGAGGCCTCTCTGTCGCGGCCACGAGGTGGCCGGTCAGCCGTATCAAGTGCTGGTGATGTAGGTTTAAGTGCTTCCTCCTCTAATCGGGGTAGCAACCTGCGCTTTGGGTAGCTCTTGGAGGGGCGTTCGAGTTTATGCTCTTCGGCCGTAAGGACTTCAGTCCATCTGTCGACTAGCAAATCTTGATCAGCTCTAAGTTGTTGCTGTTTTTTCTTGAGGCTTCTTGCCGTGGCCATAAGCCTGCATTGAAAACGCTCTTGCTCGACGGGATCCTCTGGCAGGATGAATTCGTCGTCGTCGAGGCTTGCCTCGTCTTCGGAGGGAGGCGTATAATTATCGTCCTCGACCTCTCTGTTTGCCGCTCTCTCATGAGGGCTGGCTTCTCCATCCTCCTGTGCTGAATCTTGCTGGAGGGGGTTTTCTTCGGCACTCTCCGGAGTATTATTATCTCCCGTGCTGGAATCACCGTGTTTGCTTTGGCGGGATTTTGAGCGGCGCTGCTGACGCCGGCGCTTAGGCTGTTTCTTGGAGGGGTCATCCTCCGCTGTTCCATCGCCATCTCCTTCTTTTGGGGTGTCCACCATGTATATGTCATACGACGAGGTGGCTTTCCAGGGCCCAATAGGCGCTGGTTCTTCATCGTCTCCTGCATCGGTGTCCATACCGTCGATGTCTTCGGAGTCGAAGTCGAGCATGTTGGTTAAATCGTCGACAGTGGCTACAAAGTGGGTGGTGGGTGGGCTCTGAATTTCTTCATTGTCCGTATCCCAACCTTGCTGACCATAGTCTGGCCAGGGCTCTCCTGATAAAGAGAGAGACTTTAGTGTTTTCATAATATCGCTGAAAGGCGAGTGCTGAAAGATGTCCGCGGCAGTAAACTCCATGATCGGCGCCCAATTGGATTCGATCGGCAGGGGCGCGGAGGGTTCGGAGTCCGGAGAGGAGTCCGGATCCTTGGAGTCACGAGTCTCGCGGAGTGCAGGGCTTGTGTTCGGCTCGATCACTGTTGGGATCGCAGCCCCCGAGGCGGCGTCCAACCACCCATCCTCGATCGGCGCAGTTGGCTCCGAATTAAGGGTCGAAGCCGATGTGGGTGCGGCCACCAGGGCACTGTTCGGCGGCAGAGCTAGATCATGCTCGTTGTGACAGTGCGGCGCAGTCGGCAGTGGCTCGAATCCGTCGAGGA
The DNA here is from genome assembly GCF_056163025.1 of Triticum urartu. Lineage (NCBI taxonomy): Eukaryota > Viridiplantae > Streptophyta > Magnoliopsida > Poales > Poaceae > Triticum > Triticum urartu. Next base: position 178,942,485 of record NC_141875.1, read on the forward strand.
TCAAGTCCCCGCGGATGTCAGCCGTGTAGTTTAAACTTCCAAATCTGACCCGACGGCCAGGGGCATAGCTTTCGATCTGCTCCAGATGGCCAAGTGAATTGGCCCGCAGTGCGAAGCTGCCGAAGACGAAGATCTGTCCGGGGAGGAAGGTCTCACCCTGGACTGCATCGCTATTGATGATCGTAGGAGCCATCAAGCCTAACGGCGACGACACAGAGGAACTCTTAATGAAAGCACCAATGTCGGTGTCAAAACCGGCGAATCTCGGGTAGGGGGTCCCGAACAGTGCTTCTAGGCCGGATGGTAACATGAGGCATGGGACATGAAGTTTTACCCAGGTTTGAGACCTCTTGATGGAGGTAAAACCCTACGTCCTGCTTGATTAATATTGATGATATGGGTAGTACAAGAGTAGATCTACCACGAGATCGGAGAGGCTAAACCCTAGAAGCTAGCCTATGGTATGATTGTTGTTCTGTATGTTGTCCTACGGACTAAAACCCTCCAGTTTATATAGACACCGGAGAGGGTTAGGGTTTACACAAAGTCGGTTACAATGGTAGGAGATCTATATATCCGTATTGCCAAGCTTGCCTTCCACGCCAAGGAAAGTCCCTTCCGGACACGGGACGAAGTCTTTAATCTTGCATCTTCATAATCCAGGAGTCCGACTGAAGGTATAGTCCGGCCATCCGGACACCCCCTAATCCAGGAGTCCCTCAGTGCCCATTCAGAAAAGGAAGGATGTCAGCTTCCCTCACGCCAAACTTGACAATCATCCTAAGGATTGGAACCAGGCTTGGTTCTACTATAAGGATACTTCCCCTGAAGATGAGAACCCTCTGCCAGGTTATCGTGCTCACCGGCTGACCAACACACACCCACTCCCTCAACGACTGACTTCCAAGGAACGGTCCACATTCGCACCACAACTCGCCAAGCTCAGAGCCTTCGTGGCTAACGGTTTGACAGGAGTAGACTTTTTTCGTTGCTGGATATCTTGGAGTATTTTACCGTTAAGCCGTCGCTCCGGTTTAATGTGTGAGTACACAGGGGATTCAAAAGATCCTCAACGTCATATTAATATTCAGCTAACAGAGGCTGAAGTTACTGAGTCTGTTAAGAAGATGCTGAATGAACCGGAAGCCGTTTGCAGTAGGACCGGGCTAAGCCCCTTTTATACATTGAATAAACCGCCAGCTGTAAGAACTGCCTCACTCCTGCTTTGTACTTAATATTCTTAACTGTGCAATCTTTTATATCCTCTGTCCATCTTTTAACAGGGTGATGACCCATTCTGGAAGAAGAAATCGCAAGATAAGCCGGCCAAGACCCCTCGACCAAAGACGAAGGTTGTCAAAATACCTGCCAAGAAAAAGATAGCTGAACCCATCGGTTTAAACCTTGATGACGCAGAGGTAATTATCCTTTCCTCTGGTTCAGACCCTCTGCCAACACAAAAAATCTGTCAAGCAGTCCGGAAAGTACGATTTCCTCACCCCTAGCTCACTTGGACCCACACTTTCTTTTGAAGAAGCAGCAACACGAAGCTCGCCGCACAACCCAACACAGCGGCCAAGTAGTTACTTTGGCTGGTTTACCGAACACTCCGGTTCGGAAGCGTCGATGTGAGGTCTCAAACACTTCTGATACTTCTTATCCCAAGGCGGGTTATTTCCTACAGCCTCTTAACCCATCCGATTCAAATTATTAGGGAGCGCCTCTTTCATCATCCGGCGAGTCAACGGCCACACAGCTCCCTCCTCTTAAGACTGTCCCTGGGTAAATACTTTAAACTTACTCCTTTTGACGCTTTATATTTACGTGTTATACTGACTGATACGTCTCCAATGTATCTATAATTTTTGATTGCTCCATGCTATATTATCTACTGTTTTGAATGTTTATGGGCTTTATTATACACTTTTATATCATTATTGGGACTAACCTATTAACCCAGAGCCCAGTGCCAGTTTCTGTTTTTACCCTGTTTTAGGGTTTCGAAGAAAAGGAAAATCAAACGGAGTCCAATTGACCTGAAACTTCATGGAACTCATTTTTGGAAGGAAAGAAGCCCAAAAGACTTGGAGTGCACGTCAGGGGATCTGCGAGGAGGCCACGAGGTAGGGGGGCGCGCCCACCCCCTTGGGCGCGCCCTCCACCCTCGTGGGCCCCTCGTGGCCCCCCTGACATACTTCTTCCGCCTATATATCTCCATATACCCTAAAAACATCGGAGAGCACAATAGATCGGGAGTTCCGCCGCCATAAGCCTCCGTAGCCACCAAAAGCCAATCTAAACCCATTCTGGCACCCTGCCAGAGGGGGCAATCCTTCTCCGGTGGCCATCTTCATCATCCCGGTGCTCTCCATGACGAGGAGGGAGTAGTTCTCCCTCGGGGCTGAGGGTATGTACCAGTAGCTATGTGTTTGATCTCTCTCTCTCTCTCGTGTTCTTGAGATGATACGATCTTGATGTATTGCGATCTTTGCTATTATATTTGGATCCTATGATGTTTCTTCCCCCCTCTTCTCTCTTGTAATGAGTTGAGTTTCCCCTTTGAAGTAATCTTATCAGATTGAGTCTTTAAAGATTTGAGAACACTTGATGTATGTCTTGCCGTGCGTATCTGTGGTGACAATGGGATATCACGTGATGTATGTTTTGGTGATCAACTTGCGGGTTCCGCCCATGAACCTATGCATAGGGGTTGGCACACGTTTTCGTCGTGATTCTCCGGTAGAAACTTTGGGCACACTTTAAGGTTCTATGTGTTGGTTGAATAGATGAATCTGAGATTGTGTGATGCATATCGTATAATCATGCCCACGGATACTTGAGGTGACATTGGAGTATCTAGGTGACATTAGGGTTTTGGTTGATTTGTGTCTTAAGGTGTTATTCTAGTACGAACTCTAGGGATGTTTGTGACACTTATAGGAATAGCCCAATGGATTGATTGGAAAGAATAACTTTGAGGTGGTTTCGTACCCTACCATAATCTCTTCGTTTGTTCTCCGCTATTAGTGACTTTGGAGTGACTCTTTGTTGCATGTTGAGGGATAGTTATGTGATCCAATTATGTTATTATTGTTGAGAGGACTTGCACTATTGAAAGTATGAACCCTAGGCCTTGTTTCCTAGCATTGCAATATCGTTTACGCTCACTTTTATCGCTTGCTACCTTGCTGTTTTTATAATTTCAGATTACAAATACCTTTATCTACTATCCATATACCACTTGTATCACCATCTCTTTGCCGAACTAGTGCACCTATACAATTTACCATTGTATTGGGTGTGTTGGGTACACAAGAGACTCTTTGTTATTTGGTTGCAGGGTTGCTTGAGAGAGACCATCTTCATCCTACGCCTCCTACGGATTGATAAACCTTAGGTCATCCACTTGAGGGAAATTTGCTACTGTCCTACAAACCTCTGCACTTGGAGGCCCAACAACATCTACAAGAAGAAGGTTGTGTAGTAGACATCAAGCTGTTTTCTGGCGCCGTTGCCGGGGAGGTGAGTGCTTGAAGGTATATCTTTAGATCTTGCAATCGAGTCTTTTAGTTTCTTGTTTTATCACTAGTTTAGTTTATAAAAGAAAATTACGAAAAATGGAATTAAGTTTGTCTCATACGCTTCACCTTTTTAATATCTTTCGTGAGTATGATGGAAAGGATAATTGTGCTCAAGTGCTAGAAGAAGAAATCTATAAAATGTTTGGCACTAAATATTTGAATGATGGGCATGCTTGCAATGTTGTTAGTATGAATTCCTTGAATATCCATGATGCTAATGATATGCAAAGCCACAAGCTTGGGGAAGCTATATTTGATGAAGATGATATTTTTTGTCCCCCAAGTTTTGATGAGGAAATTTATTATGATGAAATCATGCCTCCTATTTATGATGATTATATTGATGAAAGTGGATTTGGAGAGGTCATGACTTTAATTTGTGATGAATCCACTATTTCGGAAGAGGTTCCAATTGATTATGAGAACAAAGTTACTATTATGATGATTATTGTGATGACTTGTATGCTATAAATAATAATGATAACCATGAAAATTGTCATCATGATTTTAGTTTTCAATTGGATTATGCCTCACATGATAATTATTTTGTTGAGTTTGCTCCCACTACTATTAATGAGAAGAATTTTGCTTGTGTGGAGAGTGATAAAATTTCTATGCTTATGCATCATGAAAATAATGCTTTAGGTGCTGGTTATATTGTTGAATTCATTCATGATGCTACTGAAAATTATTATGAGGGAGGAACATATGCTTGTAGGAATTGCAATAATATCAAGTTTCCTCTCTATGTGCTTAAAATCTTGAAGTTATGCTTGTTTTGCTTTCCTATGCTAGTTGATTATTGTTCCCATAAATTGTTTGCTCACAAAATCCCTATGCATAGGAAGAGGGTTAGGCTTAAATGTGCTAGTTATATTCTTCATGATGCTCTCTTTATGTTACAATTCTTATCCTTTATGTGAGCATCATTGAAATCATCATGCCTAGCTAGGGGCATTAAACGATAGCGCTTGTTGGGAGGCAACCCAACTTTATTTTTTTTCCTTGCTTTTTGTCCCTGTTTAGTAATAAATAATCCATATAGCCTCTGTTTAGATGTGGTTTTATGCTTTTAATTAGTGTTTGTGCCAAGTAGAACCTTTGGGAAGACTTGGGTGAAGTCTTTATGATCATGCTGTAACTTAGCGCTCAGGAGAATTGCTTCCATTTTTATTTGGAGAGTGCTATTTAGTTAATTCTTTTTGCAGATTATTAATAGATAAATTCCTCAGGTCCATCAATCTATTTGAGAATTTTATTAGTTCCAGAAGTATACGTTTGATCCAGATTACTACAGACTGTTCTGTTTTTGACAGATTCTGTTTTTCGTGTGTTGTTTGCTTATTTTGATGAATCTATGGCTAGTAAAATAGTTTATAAACCATAGAGAAGTTGGAATACAGTAGGTTTAACACCAATATAAATAAAGAATGATTTCATTACAGTACCTTGAAGTGGTGATTTATTTTCTTATACTAACGGAGCTTACGAGTTTTCTGTTAAGTTTTGTGTTGTGAAGTTTTCAAGTTTTGGGTAAGGATTCGATGGACTATGGAATAAGGAGTGACAAGAGCCTAAGCTTGGGGATGCCCGAGGCACCCCAAGGTAATATTCAAGGATAGCCAAGAGCCTAAGCCTGGGGATGCCCCGGAAGGCATCCCCTCTTTCGTCTTCGTTCATCAGTAACTTTACTTGGAACTATATTTTTATTCACCACATGATATGTGTTTTGCTTGGAGCATCAATTTATTTTATTAAGATTTGCTTTCTGTTATTTAGAACAATGTTTTGCATCTTTTATTTCAATAAAAGTGGCATTGATAGCCTTTACTATGCCTATTTTAGAAGTCCACATGTTGCTGTTTGAAAAAAGAAAGTTTACCGCTGTTGCAATAATTCCCTAGAAAAGTCAGAATGTGATAAAATGTTGAAACATTTTTCATATTAAGATCTGATAAATTTACTACAGTGGGAATTTTATTTCATAATTTTTGGAGCTAGGGAAGTATGGATGTTGCAGCATTCTTTATAGACTATCCTGTTTAGGCAGATTGCTGTTATGTTTGCATTGTTTGCATATGTTTGCTTCTTTAATGATTCTATTTGAGGATAGGACTATTAAATATGTAGAGGCATTTAGTATGCAATGTTGAATAATAATTTTAGTGATTTGCTACAGTAGAGTATGATAAGGTTTTTGCAATGGTTTATACTAAGTTATCTCACGAGTCCTTGTTGAATTTTGTGTGGATGAAGCTTTTGAGATTTAGGGAGACCGTGATATGAGAGGAATTAAGGAGACACAAAAGCTCAATCTTGGGGATGCCCAAGGCACCCCAAGATAATATTTCAAGAAGTCTCAAGCGTCTATGCTTGGGGATGCCCCGGTTGGCATCCCACCTTTCTTCTTCAACAACTATCGGTTAGTATCGGTTGATCCTAAGTTTTTGCTTCTTCACATGATGTTTGCTATTCTTAGAATGCCATTTTATTTTGCTTTGCTTGCTGTTTGAATAGAATACCAAGATCTGAAATTATTAAATGTTAGAGAGTCTTCACATAGTTGCATGATTATTCAACTACTCATTGATCTTCACTTTTATCTTTCGGAGTAGTTTGTTGTTTGCTCTAGTACTTCACTTATATCTTTTAGAGCACGATGGTGGATTTGTTTTATAGAAACTATTGATCTCTCATGCTTCACTTAGATTATTTTGAGAGTCTTAATGCATGGTAATTTCCTTAAAATCCTAATATGCCAGGTATTCAAGAATAATAAAATTCTCTTATGAGAGTGTTGAATACTAAGAGAAGTTTGATACTTGATGATTGTTTTGAGATATGAGGATGGTAATATTAGAGTCATGCTAGTTGAGTAGTTGTGAATTTGAGAAATACTTGTGTTGAAGTTTGTGATTCCCGTAGCATGCACGTATGGTGAACCTTTATGTGATGAAGTCGGAGCATGCTTTATTTATTGATTGCCTTCTTTATGAGTGGCGGTCGGGGACGAGCGATGGTCTTTTCCTACCAATCTATCCCCCTAGGAGCATGCACGTAGTACTTTGTTTCAATAACTAATAGAATTTTGCAATAAGTATGTGAGTTCTTTATGACTAATGTTGAGTCCATGGATTATACGCACTCTCACCCTTCCACCATTGCTAGCCTCTCTAGTACCGCGCAACTTTTGCCGGTACCATAAACCCACCATATACCTTCCTCAAAACAGCCACCATACCTACCTATTATGGCATTTCCATAGCCATTCCGAGATATATTGCCATGCAAATTTCCACCATTCCGTTTATTATGACACGCTTCATCATTGTCATATTGCTTTGCATGATCATGTAGTTGACATCGTATTTGTGGCAAGGCCACCGTTCATAATACTTTCATACATGTCACTCATGCATCATTGCACATCCCGGTACACCGCCGGAGGCATTCATATAGAGTCATATCTTGTTCTAAGTATCGAGTTGTAATTCTTGAGTTGTAAGAAAAATAAAAGTGTGATGATCATCATTATTAGAGCATTGTCCCAGTGAGGAAAGGATGATGGAGACTATGATTCCCCCACAAGTCGGGATGAGACTCCGGACAAAAAATAAAAAAGAGGCCAAAGAAGCCCAAATAAAAAAAGAGGCCATAAAAAAGAGAAGGCCCAAATAAAAAATAAAAAATAAAAAAATGAGAGAAAAAGAGAGAAGGGGCAATGCTACTATCCTCTTACCACACTTGTGCTTCAAAGTAGCACCATGATCTTGATGATATATAGTCTCCTATGTTGTCACTTTCATATACTAGTGGGAATCTTTCATTATAGAACTTGGCTTGTATATTCCAATGATGGGCTTCCTCAAAATGCCCTAGGTCTTCGTGAGCAAGCGAGTTGGATGCACACCCACTAGTTTCTTTTGTTGAGCTTTCATACACTTATAGCTCTAGTGCATCCGTTGCATGGCAATCCCTACTCACTCACATTGATATCTTTTGATGGGCATCTCCATAGCCCGTTGATATGCCTAGTTGACGTGAGACTATCTTCTCCCTTTTTGTCTTCTCCACAACCACCATTCTATTCCACCTATAGTGCTATGTCCATGGCTCATGCTTATGTATTGCGTGAAGATTGAAAAAGTTTGAGAACATCAAAAGTATGAAACAATTGCTTGGCTTGTCATCGGGGTTGTGCATGATTTAAATATTTTGTGTGGTGAAGATAGAGCATAGCCAGACTATATGATTTTGTAGGGATAACTTTCTTTGGCCATGTTATTTTGAGAAGACATGATTGCCAAGTTAGTATGCTTGAAGTATTATTATTTCTATGTCAATATGAACTTTTGTCTTGAATCTTATGGATCTGAATATTCATGCCACAATTAAGAAGAATTGCATTGAAATTATACCAAGTAGCACCCCGCATCAAAAATTCTGTTTTTATCATTTACCTACTCGAGGACGAGCAGGAATTAAGCTTGGGGATGCTCATACGTCTCCAACGTATCTATAATTTTTGATTGCTCCATGCTATATTATCTACTGTTTTGAATGTTTATGGGCTTTATTATACACTTTTATATCATTTTTGGGACTAACCTATTAACCCAGTGCCCAGTGCCAGTTTCTGTTTTTACCCTGTTTTAGGGTTTCGAAGAAAAGGAAAATCAAACGGAGTCCAATTGACCTGAAACTTCACGGAACTCATTTTTGGAAGGAAAGAAGCCCAGAAGACTTGGAGTGCACGTCGGGGGACCTGCGAGGAGGCCACGAGGCAGGGGGGCGTGCCCACCCCCTGGGCGCGCCCTCCACCCTCATGGGCCCCTCGTGGCCCCCCTGACGTACTTCTTCCGCCTATATATCTCCATATACCCTAAAAACAATGGAGAGCACAATAGATCGGGAGTTCCGCTGCCAGAAGCCTCCGTAGCCACCGAAAGCCAATCTAGACCCGTTCCGGCACCCTGCCAGAGGGGGCAATCCTTCTCCGGTGGCCATCTTCATCATCCCGGTGCTCTCCATGATGAGGAGGGAGTAGTTCTCCCTCGGGGCTGAGGGTATGTACCGGTAGCTATGTGTTTGATCTCTCTCTCTCTCGTGTTCTTGAGATGATACGATCTTGATGTATCGCGAGCTTTGCTGTTATATTTGGATCCTATGATGTTTCTTCCCCCCTCTTCTCTCTTGTAATGAATTGAGTTTACCCTTTGAAGTAATCTTATCGGATTGAGTCTTTAAAGATTTGAGAACACTTGATGTATGTCTTGCCGTGCGTATCTGTGGTGACAATGGGATATCACGTGATTCACTTGATGTATGTTTTGGTGATCAACTTGCGGGTTCCGCCCATGAACCTATGCATAGGGGTTGGCATATGTTTTCGTCTTGATTCTCCGGTAGAAACTTTGGGGCACTCTTTGAGGTTCTATGTGTTGGTTGAATAGATGAATCTGAGATTGTGGGATGCATATCGTATAATCATGCCCACGGATACTTGAGGTGACATTGGAGTATCTAGGTGACATTAGGGTTTTGGTTGATTTGTGTCTTAAGGTGTTATTCTAGTATGAACTCTAGGGATGTTTGTGACACTTATAGGAATAGCCCAACGGATTGATTGGAAAGAATAACTTTGAGGTGGTTTCGTACCCTACCATAATCTCTTCGTTTGTTCTTCGCTATTAGTGACTTCGGAGTGACTCTTTGTTGCATGTTGAGGGATAGCTATGTGATCCAATTATGTTATTATTGTTGAGAGGACTTGCACTAGTGAAAGTATGAACCCTAGGCCTTGTTTCCTAGCACTGCAATATCGTTTACGCTCACTTTTATCGCTTGCTACCTTGCTGTTTTTATAATTTAAGATTACAAATACCTTTATCTGCTATCCGTATACCACTTGTATCACCATCTCTTCGCCGAACTAGTGCACCTATACAATTTACCATTGTATTGGGTGTGTTGGGGGACACAAGAGACTCTTTGTTATTCGGTTGCAGGGTTGCTTGAGAGAGACCATCTTCATCCTACGCCTCCTACGGATTGATAAACCTTAGGTCATCCACTTGAGGGAAATTTGCTACTGTCATACAAACCTCTGCACTTGGAGGCCCAACAACGTCTATAAGAAGAAGGTTGTGTAGTAGACATCACTGACCTTTATATATTTTTCTTTCAGAGCCAAGGCCAGACCCAGCAAGAAAGCTTGTGTAGATAAACCGTCTAATGACCATGTGGTTGTTGAACCGGAGAGAACTCCAGAACTGGAAAGAACCAATGCTGATGCCATGCTTGATGATCCGCCCCCTCAAGACCATGATTTTGTTGAACCAGTAGAAGTTGATGCAACAGGTCATACTGATAAACCGGCAAGCCCGGTCCTAACTGATGATAAACCGTCAAGTCCAGCTAAGGCTGCTGATGAATCGTCAACTCCAGTAGAGGCTGCTAGTGACAAGGAAGATGATGTTATAATTACTGGTGTTAGCCACATCACCCCTGGCAATCCCGTTGCATTATCAAAGCATAGTGCCAAGGAGGAACTCTCTGCTATGGGCAAAGGCAAGTGGAGCACAGACTTGTCAAGCTACGCCCACCTCAACGCCCAAGAACTTCATTCTCATTTCTTAAACCGTCTGTACAAAAACCGTGACTACGAAGCCGGTTTAGTGAATCTGATGAAGGAGCGATATGAGGTAACTTCATAACTGTTTCTCTTTTATGTCCAAGTTCTAGTACAAACTCCAGTAGCCCCCAAGTGCCGATTTATGATGCCAATCTAAACCTGGACTTTGCAATATCGCAACTCTGCATGCTTATCTTCCAAGGGCCGGTTTATCTTTTTAGGATGAACCAGTACTTTTAACTTTGTAATCTTGAAACTTTCGTTAGTGTAGTCCCCAAGGGCTGGTTTATCTTTCCAAGGTGAACCGGGACTTTAACCAGTGTTACTTTGAGCAAACATACATTAGCCCCCAAGTGTCAAGAATAATACTTGTATTGTGCTTGTGACTTGTTAAAAAAATTCTAATAATCAAGCAAATAGGCATTAGCCCCCAAGTGCCAAGTGTATAACTTGTTATGTTCTTGGGACTTCCAAATTTCACTGCCACCTCATAATATGTCTTTCTCTTATAGGCTGAGCTGAGCAAAAAGGAAGCCCAAACCGCCGACCTTTAAGAAAATATCAAAACCCAGCAAGCAGAGTCCTCCAAAGCCAAAGAAGAATTAACCAGTGCCTTAACAGCCATGGAGAAGCTGAAGGAAACTTTGAAGAAGGATCATGCAGACTGGGGCATAGAGAAAGCCGCTTTACAAAAGAGAGCCGAAGATGCAGAGGCAGCTCTTAAACCGGTGGTTGAAGAGCTGACCGGTTTAAAGCGGCAGATCAATGCCATGACCTCTGTTGTTTTTGGTAAGTACCTCACCTGAAGCTTTTCAATATACATTATCTCATCAGTTGTTGGTTTACTGATGCTTGCAATGACACAGGAACTCGCATTACCCATCTGGGCTCTGACATGCGGATGAAGCTGAAGGCTGCTTATACACTGATAGAACAATTATATTCCGGAGCCCAACGGGCCATTTGCACCGCTGCGATTAACAAACCGCCTCCAACCTTTATAAAGGAAACCATTAAGAAGTTGTCAATGCTGCCTACCCAGTTGGATGAACTAAAAAGATCAGCTGTAAGGTCAGGTGCGCTGACTACGCTAATTCGGGCAAAGGCAGGGATACCAGATCTTGAACCGTCGGATATAGGCAATGGCTATCCTGGTGTAAAGGAGGACGGCTCAGAATTTAACAACGACGATCTTCGAAGGTTGACAAGGGAAATGCGCCCTATAGCAAGCAAATTGGCTAAAGAAATGGATCTCTCTCACTATCAGTCGGTTTATGATTCTGATCAGAAAAGATATCCTACGCTAACACATGATGTAGAAGTTCTTATTCCGCCAATCCGTAAGCACACCTATACCCCTGATGTTGACCCCTCAAACCTTATAAGTGATGGATCTGTGTTCCAAGCCTTAACTGGAATCGATTGGGCACACCTAACATGTGCATTACTATCACATATTATCTCACGTACCTCAAAGCCTGTAAGTAGACTCATAAAGGCTTCATGTAATCCGCTTTCGGCGGACGAAATTTTCTCCATCACCGTACCCATCAGCGTACAGTGTTCTTCTGAGATGGCCGCTCGCCCCACCAGCTCCCTCAGAAAGTCCGACCGCATACCAGACGGTGACGGACTCTTTTGTCTGTTCTCTTCGGGAGCCGGACGCTGGGGACTTCGGGGGTCTGTGGGATTATCTTCTGGCCTCACCGGATCCGGAGAGGCCCTCCATGACGACACTTCGGGGACGCCCGCTTCTTGAGCGGAGGAGTCCGGGGGAGGCGTTTCGCTCTCCATCATCTCTGGAAGAAGATCCCCCGAAGACGAGCTCAGCTGAGAAGGGCTAAGGCCCGAACTGCAAGATATATGCGGTGGTTATTTTCTCAGAAAAAAAGATAGCATACCTTTACTATTAAAGTATTTTGGATCACTTACGACTCGTTGGAGGGCTGATCCCCCCGCGGACTTTGTGCAGCACAAACACCCCCCGAGGCAGGACCCTCTATGGGAGACTTCTTCTCCCATTTGGAGGCTTCGGCTTCTGAATCCTCGGAACCAGTCCTTTTCCTCCCCCGGTTATCTTCCTTCATGGAGACGCTCATTCCCTCGGTTGGAACGGGCAGCGATGGGGGCCCGCGTCCGCTCGTATCATCCCCCCGTATCTTCCTTCGAGGGCTTCGGGCAAGGTGCGACCTCGAGCATCTTTTCCAATACCGGATTTTCCAAACCCTCAGGGAGGGGGGCCAAACACCGAATCATCTTCGCCTTTGTTAGCCAGTCCTGGTCAAAAAGCGAACTCTCGAAAATAACTTCATGACGAGTAAAAGATAGTGTGTTCGGCTAGAGGATTTCTTACTTGTTCGGTGGCGCGGTTACTGCTCAGGCCCACGTCCTCGGTAATATCCGGACACTCTACTTGAGGTCTGAAGAATGACTTGTACTTCTCCTCGTGCGTCAGGCCGAGGAAACCTTGAATGGCATGCGGTCCCTCTGGGTTGAACTCCCACAAGCGAAGGGGCCGGCGTTTGCAAGGCTGGACTTGAGGAACCAGCATAACTTGTATTACCGCAACCAAATTAAAATCTCCCTCGAAGAGATCTCGGATGCGGCTTTGCAATATAGGCACGTCCTTGGCTGGACCCCAGCTCAGACCTCTGCTAATCCATGACATCAGTTGTGGTGGGGGCCCGAGCGGAAAGCGGGGGCAGCCACCCACTTGGCACTTCTGGGAGCTGTGACGTAAAACCACTCCCGCTGCCATAATTTAGACACCTCTGGAAAGGAACCTTTCGGCCATGGAGCTCCTACCATCTTGCCTATTGATGCACCTCCGCACGCTGCATGTTGCCCCTCGATCATCTTCGGCTTCACTTCAAAGGTCTTGAGCCACAAGCCGAAGTGAGGGGTAATGCGGAGGAAGGCCTCACACACGACAATAAATGTCGAGATGTGGAGAAAGGAGACCAGAGCTAGATCATGGAAATCTAGCCCGTAATAGAACATCAAACCCCTGATGAAGGGATCCAGAGTGAGGCCTAGGCCTCGAAGGAAGTGGGAGACGAACACGACGTTCTCGTTAGGTTCGGAAGTAGGGACGACCTACCCTTGAGCAGGAAGCCGATGCGAAACCTCGGCGGTCAGGTATCTGGCCTCCCTCAACTTCTTGATGTCCTCTTCCGTCATGGAGGAGGGCATCCATCGGCCTTGAAGGCTGGATCTGGACATGATTGAAGATCCGGATCACCTAACCTGGGCTTTGGGTGTTAGAACTCGAGGCGGGGGAAGGGTTCGATTGAGCATGAGAGGGAAAAAGCGAAAACCTTGTCCCTTTATAAAGAGGGTGAATATCAAGCGTCCTCTCCGTAGACGTTTAGGACTTGCCTATAATCTAGGAGTCCTAGACACGGTTGGGTTACCCACGACCGCATTAATGAGAATCCCGTAATTGGGGGAACATGATCTCTGCTTCGACAAGACGTGTCAAGAAACCGCCTCGCGTTATGTGTGGAGCTGGTTGAAGAAAAATGGTTCGAATAATCGCCGGGCCATGACACAATGTCATGCTGCCAAAACAGGTCAGCAAATTGGATTTGCGAAAATATTATTCTCTCTACGACGGTATGTGGAACTTATTTGCAGGGTCGGACACTATCCTCGTATTCAAATTCTTCTATGATGTATTCGGAGAAGGAACCCGCCTTGCAATGCCGAAGACAATATTGCGCGTCGGACTCATCGTCATTGAAGCCTGGTTCAGGGGCTACTGAGGGAGTCCTGGATTAGGGGGTCTCCGGATAGCCGGACTATCTCCATTGTCCGGACTGTTAGACTATGAAGATACAAGATTGATGACTTCGTCCCGTGTCCGGATGGGACTCTACTTGGCGTGGAAGGCAAGCTAGGCAATACGGATATGGATATTTCCTGCTTTGTAACCGACCTTGTGTAACCCTAACCCTCTCCGGTGTCTATATAAACAAAAGGGTTTTAGTCCGTAGGACAACAATCACAACATACAATCATACCATAGGCTAGCTTCTAGGGTTTAGCCTCTCTGATCTCGTGGTATATCTACTCTTGTACTACCCATATCATCAATATTAATCAAGCAGGACGTAGTGTTTTACCTCCATCAAGAGGGCCCGAACCTGGGTAAAGCATCGTGTCCCCTGCCTCCTGTTACCATCTGGCCTAGACGCACAGTTCGGGACCCCCTACCCGAGATCCGCCGGTTTTGACACCGACACCGGGCATTAGCTACCACATACAACAACAAAGGCTCTTTATCAACAGGAGCAACAAGGACAGGCGGCTCAGCTAGTTGCCGCTTTAGACTCTCAAACGCTTCATTGGTAGCCTCACTCCAAACAAAGTCATCCTTCTTCTTCGGCATCTGATACAAAGGGATGGCCTTCTCCCCTAACCGACTGATAAACCGGCTTAATGCTACAATACGGCCCGCCAGATGCTGAACATCGTTAATACACGCTGGTTTAGCCAGAGACATAATAGCTTTGATCTTCTCTAGATTAGCTTCAATGCCCCTGTTAGACACCAGAAAACCCAAGAGCTTGCCTGCGGTACACCAAAGACACATTTGGCCAGATTAAGCATCATCTTATAAACCCGGAGGTTATCAAAAGTCTCCTTCAAATCATCTATCAATGTTTCCTTCTTTCTGGACTTCACCACAATATCATCCATATAAGCATGAACATTGCGGCCGATCTGATTGTGAAGACAACTCGGTACACAGTGCTGATAAGTCGCCTGGGCACTCTTGAGCCCAAAAGGCATAGATACATAGCAGAAGGCTCCAAAGGGAGTTGTGAAAGCTGTCTTCTCCTGGTCCTTAGCTGCCATTTTGATCTGATGATAACCGGAATAAGAGTCCAGAAAACACAAACGGTCACAACCCGCCGTAGCATCAATGATTTGATCAATACGAGGGAGAGCAAAGGGATCAGCTGGACATGCCTTGTTCAGATCTGTGTAGTCTACACACATACACCAAGTGCCGTTCTTCTTAAGTACCAGTACCGGATTAGCTAGCCACTCAGGATGAAAGACCTCCACAATAAACCCTATTGCCAAGAGCCTGGCTACCTCCTCTCCAATAGCCTTGTGCTTTTCTTCATTGAAGCGACAGAGAAACTGCCTGACCGGTTTAAAATTAGGATCTATATTAAGAGTGTGCTCAGCGACCCTCGGTACACCTGGCATGTCAGAAAGTTTCCATGCAACGATGTCCCGGTTCTCACGGATGAACTCGATGAGCACGCTTTCCTATTTCGGATCCAGGTTAGCGCTGATGCTGAACTTCCTGGATGAATCGTCGGGAACAAAGTCAACCAGCTTAGTCTCCTCGGCCGATTTGAACTTCAAAGCCGGATCATGCTCTGTAGTTGGTTTTTTTCAGAGAGGTCATATCCGCCGGATCAACATTGTCTTTGTAAAACTTCAACTCCTCTGTTGCACAAACCGACTCAGCGTAGGCCGCATCGCCTTCTTCACATTCCAAAGCAATCTTTTGGCTCCCACGCACTATGATGCTCCCCTTATGACCCGGCATCTTAAGCTGCAGATAAACATAACAGGGCCTTGCCATGAACTTAGCATAAGCCAGCCGTCCAAACAGGGTATGATATGGGCTCTTGATTTTTACCACTTCAAAATTCAATGTTTCTGATCTTGAATCATGATCATCTCCAAAAGCAACCTCTAGAGCTAT
This sequence comes from Triticum urartu, assembly GCF_056163025.1. Lineage (NCBI taxonomy): Eukaryota > Viridiplantae > Streptophyta > Magnoliopsida > Poales > Poaceae > Triticum > Triticum urartu. Next base: position 178,958,428 of record NC_141875.1, read on the forward strand.
CTTACCAACTGGGTACACCGATTTACCAAGCACCACGCCATGAAAGATGGTGTTCGACGGTTTAAGATTCTTATCCGTCAACCCCATGCGACGGAAGGTTTCATAATAAAGGATATTGATATTGCTCCCTCTGTCCATGAGTACCTTGGTGAACTTGTACCCCCCAACCCGAGGTGCCACCACTAAGGACAGATGACCCGGATTATCAACCCGGGGTGGATGATCCTCTCGACTCCACACGATGGGTTGTTCAGACCAACGCAGATAACGAGGCACTGCCGGTTCAACGGAGTTCACTGCCCTTTTATGAAGCTTCTGATCGCGCTTACATAGGCTAGTGGTGAAGACATGATATTGCCCACTGTTTAACTGCTTCGGGTTACTCCGATAACCCAATATTTGCTGCTGCTGACCTCCCTAATGATTATAACCGCCCTGGTTACCCTGATTGCCTTGATTGCCATGAAATCCTGAACCGGAGCTGCGTCCGCCATAACCCGGCCCATGAGAACCGCCTCCTGAACCGCCGTGCGGTCCCTGGTCGTACTGGAAAGAACTTGAATTTTTAAACTCCCGCATGATAAAACAATCCTTCCAAAGGTGTGTAGCTGGCTTCTCTCGCGACCTGTGCTATGGGCAAGGTTCATTTAACAGGCGTTCAAGATTGGGACCTGAACCTCTACCCCCGCTGTGGTGGTTTACCCTTGCGGCGCTGACCATTATCCTGGGTGTTGGTGTTAGCCACAAAATCCAAGCTGTTATCTGCCTTGCGCTTACCGTTGTTCCCATGACCCACCGGGTTATGCTGCTGCCCCTTGGCACTGTCATTCTTATTTCCCTTTCCAGTCTTTTCATCCTCAGACTCAGGGTCCTTGGTATTGTCTGGATCGACATACTTAACCAGAGCTTCCATAAGCGTGGCCATGTCATTGCAGTGACGCTTGAGCCTTCCCAGCTTCAGCTTCAAGGGCATAGACCGACAATTTCCTTCCAATGTTAAGACGGCCATGTCAGCATTGATGCGGTCTGATGAATGCAGAATAGTTGAGACTCGCTTTACCCAATGGGTGGTGGACTCCCCTCCTCTTGAACACAGGCGGCTAAGTCCACAATTGACATCGGCTATTTGCAGTGGCTTTGAAATTCTGGATAAACCGGCTTTTCAACTCGGCCCATGGTCCAATGGAGTTAGTTGGTAAGCTTTTTAACCAAGTATGAGCTGTCCCTTCCAGCATCATGGTGAAGTACTTAGCACATGCCGCATCATCCACATCCAGCATCTCCATCGCCATCTCATAACTCTCAACCCATGACTCAGGGGGCAAATCGGCAGTGTAATTGGGCACCTTACGAGGACCCTTGAAGTCCTTGGGTAGCCGCATGTTACGTATGGCTGGGGAAAGACACGGCACCCCAAAGAATTGAAAGCCACGCCTGGTTCCACTGAAGTATTTGGATGAACCGGAGTGAGCTGACGGGCCGCGTACTGTGCTGCTAACTCGGCTTCTCGACGCGCTCTACCGTGATCCACCACATCCTGGGCATTAGCACCGCCGCCCGCCGGGTTTTGACCTCGCGGCGGGTTATGATTTCTCACACTGCTTGATACGGCCGGTTCATCAGTATGCCTGCTATAGCTCCGACTTGGACGGGGGGTGGAATGAATCCTCTTGCGACTGCGTGAATAAGCCTGCTGCTGAGTCAAAGCTGTCTGAAGGAGCTCCCTAGCCCGTCGTGTTTCAACTGCTACTAGTGACTCGCCATCGAGAGAGCTCCCAATCGTGAAGCTGCGGCAACGATGTTATCCAACGGGTTAGAGTAATGACCCGGAGGCGTTGGGACATGCTGTGATGGGACATTGTTCTGACGAGGCGGATCCATCGCGCGCGGCTGAACCGGCACCCCTGTTCCAGGGGCCTCCGCCCGGTTTACCACTAGCTGGTTGCTGGCGCCTGTCGGATTTCGGGTTCTGGCAGACCCTTGAGGTTCGAACACTGGGGTGCGCGCAGAGATTTCGCCTTCTCTGCACCCCTCCGCCTCGCTAAGATCTAAGCTATGGAAAGAACAACACAAGAGACACAGGGTTTATACTGGTTCGGGCCACCGTTGTGGTGTAATACCCTACTCCAGTGTGTGGTGTGGTGGATTGCCTCTTGGGCTGATGATGATGAGCAATACAAGGAAGAACAGCCTCGCGAGGGTCTGTTCTTGGCTGGGGGGATGAACTGCTAGGAGGAGTTCAGTCACCCTTCTCTCTCTCTCTTCTCTGATTTCCCCCCTCTTGCTACCCTGGGGGTGGCTAGTCCTATTTATAGGCAAAGGCCCTGGGCCTCTTCCCCAAATATTGAGCGGGAAGGGTGCCAACAATTGGCCATTTTGAAGGGGAACATCTGGTACACTTATCCTGACTAAAGTTGGTCCTCGCCTGCCAAAGGCTCTGGTGGTGACGCTGGCTTGGGCTCCACAATGACTTCCTCCCTGCCGTTGGACTGGTCTTGGTCTCGTTGCACCGAAACGGGTGCCTTTGCTCGATGCTCTCGCCTGCGCTTGCTCCCTTTGCACCAAAGAGGAAAGGAGGACACTGCGCGGGCTGGCGCTCGCCTGGCGCCCTTGGTCGTCATGGCTTGCGTCACGGGCACCTCGTGAGGTACCCCGCCTTGATCTCTCCGCCTCCTCGCGAGCCAGCCTAATGAGGCCGTGCCTGAGGAAGCTCCGTGTCGTCCGCCCCACGAGGCTTGGCCCCTCGCGAGGGTCTTGGGTCTGTGTTGATGAAGACGGGCCGTGCTGGGCCCCCTTTGAGCCACGCCACAGGCCGCAAGCAGGCAAGTCTGGGGACCCCCGTTCCCAGAACGCCGACAGTAGCCCCCGGGCCCAAGGCGCGCCCGGACTTGGCCGTGCAGGGAGGCGAAAGGGCAAGGGCGAAGCACCGCGGTCCCTAACAGCCTGCGGCCTTGGGTGCTGCGTGGAGGTTGACTGGACGTGGGCGTCTCCACAACCGCGCGAGTTGATAAAGGAGCGGCATCTGCCTAGGCTTTGCTTTTTTGCTTTCTCCGGTTGTTGCTCAGATCCCCTTTCTTGCGCCTCTCCTTCCTTCCTCCAAAATTTCCAGATCTACTCCGATCGCGTGACCTAGGAAGCCATGGTGCCTCGTCAGTCCCCGGCCGGAGCTTGGTACTCGTCTGCCCTGGACTCGCCGAATGTGTCGGAGGCGAGCCTTGCCCGGTTGCGCCGGATGGCGGCGGCGCAGGGCATCGATGCGGCGAAGGTGTTCAAGGCCGGCTCCGCCACCCCTGAGGGCCAAGGGAGCACCTTCTATCCGTTCTTTGTAAGCGCCATTGCTGCTGGCCTGGTGCCTCCCTTCTCCGACTTCTTCTTCTCTTTCCTCCGCCATTATAAGCTACAGGCTCTGCATCTCCACCCCAACTCCGTCCTTCTCCTAGCAATCTTCGCCTATTACTGCGAGGCTCACGTAGGGGTGCAGCCCTCGGTGGCCTTGCTGCGCCACTACTTCTACCTCCGGACCTCTCGCGGTCTTGCTTCCGCGTGCGTGAGCTTCATCGCGTACGGTGGCGCCATTGCCATTTCTAACCCCGGGAAAAGGATTGAGGGCTTCCGGAGCAAGTGGGTCTTGGCAGATGCTGGGCGTATCCACCCTTGGCTGATCTTTCCCACGGAGCAACCCACGAGCTCCAGCGATTGGGGTCGAGCGGAGCTTGCGGACCCCCGCGCGAAGCTGGTGTTGGAGAAGATGGACGCGGATCTGAGGCCGGCCAACATGGCAGCGGCGAAGCTGACCGGCGTGTCGCTACTACGGGAATTCCTGGAGCACCAGCTGGCTCCGCTTCGGCAGTACTCACTTCCAATGTGGAGGCCCCATCCGAGCCCCGCGGCCTTGGCCAACGGAGATCTGGCTGCGGTCCTCCAATCTCTGGTCGGGGGCGATGTGGCGAGGTTGGAGGGCGCTCCTACACCCTTGTTCCTCCGCGACGACTGGGAGCAGGTAGTGGAGTCCATGCCCGTCTTCAACGGGGACGGGCCCGTGCCCATGGAGACTCTCGCGGAATCGGTGGACGTGTCCTCCGACGACTCCAGCAAAGAGGAGGAAGGAGGGGAGCGGGAAAAAGGGCCTGACTCCGAGGCGACTGACGGAGAGTCGAGGGCTCCCCTCCCCCGGCGCAGGTCCCGCGTTCTCCGCCTCTCTCCGAGCGATGACGACAAGGATGATGATGAGCAGGACGGCGGGAGCTTGCCCCCGATCCCGAAGAAGGACAGGACCGGGCTGATCTCCCGCGGGTCTGCCCCGGCCCCGAGGCGGACTGCAGACGTGCCTTCGCTTCCAAGCTTCCCGAGGTTGACCCTTCCAGCCGGCTTTCACGCTTCAAATTTGGCCGGAGGCCGCTTGAGCTTACTGGCGACGACCCGTAAGCGCTTGATTCTTGTCTTTATTTCTTGTTCTGCTTCTGAGGCTTGACGTCCGCATCTCTTGCATAGGCTGGCGCCCGCAGCAAAGAATCCGAAGGGAGCTCCTGAGGTTCCATCCATGGCAGCGCCTCTGCCCGCGAAGGAAGGTGACCGCGACGCACGGGCTTCTCCTGCCCGGTCATCCTCGTGAGGCCTGGCTGAGCCGACTGGGGCGAGCTCAGCCCCCATGGCCCAAGTGACTCCCGAGGTGCCTTTGCCTGCTGCCGCCACTTCAGCCGTTGGGGCGCAGCAAGTTCCGCCTCAGGATGCTGTGGTCGCGCTGCCGCCTTCTCCTCCTACTCCACCGACTGCTGTCTCTCCGACTCCTCCTGCTGTTCTGGATCATGATATTGCTGAGCTGGACCGGTTGCGGCAGGATCTTCTTGGTGCCGACCCTTGCTTGGTGGCCGGGCGCTTGGAGCTGGCTTCAGGATGGATTCGCTCCGACGCTTCGATTCGGGCGGCGCTGGTCCAGGCCTCGACGGCTTGCGATGAGGAGAGGCAGGCCGTCCTTGAGGCGAAGGCTGCTCGCGACACAGCCCTGGGGGAGGTGGCCGACGTCCGTGGACGCTGCAAGGCGCTGGAGGACGAGCTGCAAGGCCTGCGGGACCAGCTCGCGAAAGAGGTCCGCCTTCGCCAAGAGCAGGAAGAAGGTGTGAAGGCTCGCGAGGCGGCCGTCGAGGGCCGGGAGGCCAAGCTCAGGAAGCGCCGCAACCGCCTAGGTGTGCTGGAGCAGGAGCTGGGGGCGAGGAAGGTCGAGCTGGACGGCAAGGCCCAGGTTCTTGCCGAGGACCGCGTGGCCTTCGCGGAAATGGAGGCGAAGGCTCGCTCCTCGCTGAGGACGCTTTACGACAGCGGCCTGGAGAGCCCGCTGGCTGGCGCCGAGGATGGCCCCGCCAAGCTGCTTCCCTTCCTGGTTCGCGCTCTTGAAGATGTCGCTCTTGGCCTTGGCCCCACGGCTGAGGCCGAGGCGCGTGTCCTGTCTTCTGCAGCGCTGACGCAGGTCCTCACCCACATCTACCTTCGCGATCCCAGCGTCGACCTCGACAGCCTGCTGGAGCCAGTAAGCGGCGAGCATGCCGCTGCCACTGCCGAGGCCGTGAAGGGTCGCGCGGAGGCTCTGCTGGGGAAGTTCCGGGCCTTCAGCACCAAGCCGAAGCAAGGCGCTGCCGACCCCACTGCTCCATGAGGCGAACCCACTCCGCGCTGCTCCACCGCCGACAAGTGACTCCGTTGTGGCTCCTGTCCTGCCTTTAATTCCTGCACATGTATCATGCCTCGGGGAGGCGTTTAAACTTGCGTTTGGCATTGAGATAACAGTGTGGACTGTAATATTTGCTTTTGAATTCATTGAAATTTACGCTTTTCCTTCCTACCTGCTTATGTTCTACGCCGGCAGAGCCCGGCCCCGCGCATACCTCAGCCGCCGTTAGCCCCGACCGGAAACTAGGACGGGACCAAGGAGTGAGGGGCTACGTGACAAGTTAGGCTCCTGAGTCGCGATGCTCAGGAGTCCCCCTTGGCGCACGAACAGCAAGTAGGGACGTGTGATGTGGGTGGATCTACCGTTCTACGTCTGCAGGGCCCGGCCGCGCGCATACCTCAACCGCCGTTAGCCTTTCGGAACTAAGGAGTGAGGGGCTATGTGACCAGTTAGGCTCCTGAGTCGCGATGCTCAGGAGTCCCCCTTGACGCTCAAACGGCCTTCGTACCTTGGCTCCACTCGGGGAGAGACGCGCGACGAACCAGGCCCGGGGGGGCCTGGCTGGGTGGCGTGCGTCTGGGCGTGACCCAGGCGTAGCCCCCGTGCCCAGCGCCCTCGTGCGGCACTCCTGAGGGGAGGCGTTACGATAAGGCTAGACACTGAGCTCTGGGCTCCCTGAGGTTGATGCGGCCCGGGGGCCGCCCTTAGTTGTTTATCACCAGCGCGGAGCATAGCGCTTCCGTATGTGTACGGGCATAGCTGCTCCTCGGCAGTGTCATCAGCCAGCGCGGAGCATGGTGCTTCCACTGGTACGTGGGAGGGGGCTCCCCTCCGGGAGGAGCCCCCAGGGCGTGTACAGCCTTGCCCTAACACATGGCTGGCACGGTAGGGCCTGGTGAGGTGTATTTGGGCACCCGTGAGCCAGCGCGGGACTCACGGGGCCCTACCTCTAGGCGGGTTGCGCCTGGCACTGGGCCTTATCTTGTGATGTGTCCCTGCAAATTTGGTTAGATGCCGGCACTCTACGTCCTCAGGTCCCGGCCCTCGAGCTGGTCTCAGCCGTCGCTGGTATGCCAGGTCGCGATGCCGTGGACAAGGCCAGAGGGTGAGGGCTGGAGAGCCAGTAAGAGCCCTGAGTCGCGATGCTCAGGTACCCCCCCCCTTTAACGTGCAAGTGGTCGGAATGGAGAAGAAGAGGTGCCATGGACAGGCATCAAATAATCAAGCATGGTGGGTCGAACGCATAGCAGGAAATAAACGCAAAAGGGATACATGCCGATGGGTCTGGCCCGAGCGACTTGGGGGATGATGCAGCCCGTGGGGCGCCCGCAACAAGGTAAGCTAACAACATGAAATAAAAGGGATACATGCCGCAGGGACGGACCCACGCGGCCTGGGAATAATGCAACCCTGGGGGGGGGCGCTCCCAGCTGGAAATGAAACTTGAAAGATGTCACCTAATGATGTTGGGGACGAAGGAGTGTTGGTGTAGCTGACTCGATGGGCTGCGGAAGCCGATCCTCACGAGCCCCCAGGCCCAGGGGCCTCGGGAGGCTCCGGAGACGCTGGTGGCTCCTCGCGGACCATGTCCATCTCCGCCAGGGCTGCGGAACGCCTGGCCTCTTGAGCCTCCATGATGCCATTCATGAGGCGCTGGTACGTGGCAGCCGCATTCGGCAAGCCGTAAGGCATGCGAGCGTAGCTGTGGGGTGGACCTTCGCAGCGCCCCACTCGCGAGGGCCAGAGGCGCTCTAGAGAGGTGACTCGATTGAGCCCTGGTATGTCGATGCAGATGCGCAGCCCACCATCCTCGCCTGGATGGGGAGCCACAGCGGGTAGGCGGCGGCCGCCTCTCATGACTCTTGACTCCTGTAGCTCTTGAATGGCCTTGCTAACGAACTCCCGAGGGTCTGGCCCTCCTTTCCTTACTCCTTCTTGAGGGAAACGTGCTTTGAAACACGCCTCCATGTGGTGCCCAAGCACCTCCCTCGTGACCTTAGCCAGGTCGGTGGCCCTCCAGGGGAGAGCCCACCAGCCCTGCCTAAGGAGGGCGCCGGGCGCGCTTTCCTATGCGATGGAAGGAGGTTCCCCTGGGCAGGCGCGGGCCCTGAGGGGCTAGGCCGGACGATGTCTTCTTCTTCTTGGGGGCGGTCTCGGGAAGCCTCCTGCTTTCGCGATCCGGGTCTTCCAGTGATGCGGCCTGAAAGGCTCATTCCAGGGAACACACTGCGTCCTTCTCTTCACAGGGCACCGTGATGACTCCGCCACTTCCTGGCATCTTGAGGACGTTGTAGCCTTGGTGAGTTACGGCCATGAACTTGGCCAGCGCGGGGTACCCAAGGATGGCGTTGTACGGCAGGCGAATGTGAGCGACGTCGAAGTCGATGAGCTCGGTGCGGTAGTTGTCGCGTGCCCCGAAGGTGACATGGAGGCGGACCTACCCAATCGGGACCGTGGAGCCGTCGGTGACTCCGGAGAAAGGCTTGGTTGGCTGAAGCTGGGTGTAGGGCACTTGGAGATTGTTGAATGTTTCCACGGACAGGACGTTGAGCCCTTCCCCGCCATCGATGAGGGTCCTGGTGACCACCACGTTGCTGATGATTGGGGAACAAAGCATCGGGAGGACTCCGGCTGTGGCCGCACACTTGAGCTGATCTGCTGAGCTGAACGTGATGGCGCACGCCGACCACCTGAGAGGGCGCGTGGCTTCGAGCTTGGGGAGGACTGCATTCACTTCGCGGGCGAACTGCTTGAAGATGCGTTGAGAGGCTGGGGCTTGAGCCCCGCCCAGGATGCAGGCGATCACGTGCGGATCCTGGAAGCCCCCAGCCCCCTCGTCCTGATGGCGGTGCTCGTCCCTCCTTGGCTGCGGTGGCAGCGGAGGGAGGCCTGCGTTGCCTTGCGGGCGATCCTCACGAGGCTGATCCCTCCAGTCTCCCTCGCGAGGCGGGTCTTGCCAGTGATCCTCGCGAGGTCGATCGCGCCACCCCTGGCGCGGGCAGCGGTCTTTCCTGTGTCCTGCATTCCTTACTCCTCCTCGACCGTAGCCCCGGTCACCGCTGTCGGGGCGACGGCCGATCCTTCCTTCTCGCACGGCTCGAAGCTCTTGACATTCGTTGGTGTTGTGGGTGTGGAGGTTGTGGTACACACAGTACCGACTGCCTTGGAAGGTTTGGGCTGATCTCTGCCCCGCTTGGTGTCTGGTTCTGCCGCGAGCACGGTAGCCCCCTTGCGCTTCACATCCTTGGCCTTGGGCTTCTTCTCTTCTGGGTCTGCGGCAGGCAGCTCGAGGAGGGAGAGACGCCCTTCCTCAGCCCTGGCGCACTTGGTTGCCAAGTTGAACAACTCCAAGGAAGTGCACAGGTCTTCATGCATCACCAGCTCCTCCTTCATCTTGACATCACGCACGCCGTCGGAGAAGGCTGAGATGATGGCCTCCTCGGTCACCTTGGGAATCTTAAGGCGTGCGTTGTGGAAGCGCTAGATGTACTTCTGCAGGGTCTCTCCGGGCTGTTGCTTGATGCGGCGCATGTCGCTCACGGCGGGTGGCTGGTCGCGAGTACCTTGGAAGTTGGCGATGAAGCGGGCGCGCATCTCGTCCCAGGAGGAGATCGTGCCTGGAGCCAGGTTCAGGAGCCAGGTGCGGGCCCCGTCCTTGAGCGCCATGGGAAACCAGTTCGCCATGACCTTCTCGTCTCCGTCGGCAGCTTCGATGCCCAGCTCATAGAGCTGGAGGAACTCCGCAGGGTCGGCCGTGCCGTCGTAACGAGGAGGCAGGTCTGGCTTGAACTTGCCGGGCCACGCGATGCTACATAGCTCAGTGGTGAAGGCACGACAGCCTGCTGTGGTCACGGGAGGCCTTGGGTGACGGAGAGCTTGGTCTTGCATGTCCCCACGCGCTGCAGCTGGGAGCAGCGTGGGGTCTTGACGCGCGGGAGCAGGAGCATGGTCGCGACGTGCTGGAGCAAGGAGCGCCCGGGCAGCTTCTTGCGGGCGAGGGACTTCTGGGCAGCTCTGCTCTTTCCGCGCTGGCACCTGACGGAGCGGGTTCCGCCCAGGGGCCACGCGCCTTGGAGCCATGGCACCTTCTTGAGGAGGAGGCGGCCGGGGCGCCGCCGGAGCTTCGTCGCCCGCGCGGGGCGGGGTGCGGTGCAACGGAACGGACGGCGCAGACGAGCTCGGCGACGCGGTCGAGCCATTCTTCGTAGACGTTGTCGACGGGACGGTAGCGCAGGAGCTCGTTTGCCGCGATGAGCGTAGCTCGAGCCTCCATGGGTGCGCGGAGAGCGCGGGACGAAGAACCAGCTGGGGTGAGCGAGGGAGTAGCGGTGCGGCCGTCTTGCCGCACGGTTGGATGCTGAGACGACGCTTGCTGCTCGTCCCCCGCCGGGCCGGTGGCGGCGTTGACGGCAGGTGACGGGGAACGGCGAGGACGCCCGCCGACAGGAGCCGTCTGGGCGACGCGGGAAGCGAGAGCGGCCCGACGCTCGACGCGGGCCCGACGAGCGTCAGACATGGACGCGATGGTCGGAGAACGGGGTGGTGGAAGACGAATTCCGGCGCACCCCTACCTGGCGCGCCAAATGTCGGATTTCGGGTTCCGGCAGACCCTTGAGGTTCGAACACTGGGGTACGCACGGAGATTTCTCCTTCTACCTACCTGCACCCCTCCGCCTCGCTAAGATCTAAGCTATGGAAAGAACATCACAAGAGACACAGGGTTTATACTGGTTCGGGCCACCGTTGTGGTGTAATACCCTACTCCAGTGTGTGGTGTGGTGGATTGCCTCTTGGGCTGATGATGATGAGCAATACAAGGAAGAACAGCCTCGCGAGGGTCTGTTCTTGGCTGGGGGGATGAACTGCTAGGAGGAGTTTAGTCACCCTTCTCTCTCTCTCTCTTCTCCGATTTTCCCCCTCTTGCTACCTTGGGGGTGGCTAGTCCTATTTATAGGCAAAGGCCCTGGGCCTCTTCCCCAAATATTGAGCGGGAAGGGCGCCAACAATTGGCCATTTTGAAGGGGAACATCTGGTACACTTATCCTGACTAAAGTTGGTCCTCGCCTGCCAAAGGCTCTGGTGGTGACGCTGGCTTGGGCTCCACAATGACTTCCTCCCTGCCGTTGGACTGGTCTTGGTCTCGTTGCACCGAAACGGGTGCCTTTGCTCGATGCTCTCGCCTGCGCTTGCTCCCTTTGCACCAAAGAGGAAAGGAGGACACTGCGCGGGCTGGCGCCCGCCTGGCGCCCTTGGTCGTCATGGCTTGCGTCACGGGCACCTCGTGAGGTACCCCGCCTTGATCTCTCCGCCTCCTCGCGAGCCAGCCTAATGAGGCCGTGCCTGAGGAAGCTCCGTGTCATCCGCCCCACGAGGCTTGGCCCCTCGCGAGGGTCTTGGGTCTGTGTTGATGAAGACGGGCCGTGCTGGGCCCCCTTTGAGCCACTCCGCAGGCCGCTGGCAGGCAAGTCTGGGGACCCCCGTTCCCAGAACGCCGACAGCGCCTGCTCCTGGCATGTTAAAGAGGTTCCTTCACTCGTAAACCGGCGGCAGGTGAGACCGGTATCTTCTCCTCATGACATCATCTGATGCACTCTGATCCAGCATAAGCTGATAGGCCTGTGCCTCTAATCCGGCCCGCTCAGCGGCCATCCTGGTGTTCTCCGCTGCCAGATCTGCCTTAGCTTGAGCTATCTGATCCTTCACCTTTGCAATTTCCACGTTATGCTGATCCTGGTTTGCCGCGTCAACCTCAGCTGCTAGCAACGTTGACAAAGTGTCAAATAAGTCGGACGAAGCCTGAGTTGGCGGTGGAGTAGAGCCTCCTGCCCCGGTTGGTGTTGCCGCCACTGAACTGGACATCACCGCTGCGGCGATAGAAGAATGCTGCACCGATTGTGTACCAGCCATGAAGATCGCAACTCGGCTCGGCGGTTCAAGGAGGTTTGGAATACTGTCGCCATCGGAACCACCACTGACCCGGCCATCATGCAGCTGATATAGCGACTCGGTTTCTCCGGTTGAAGACTCATCATCAGAGTAGATGACGGTTTCGCCACCAGATACCGGTCTATCCTTAGATTCCGCTCCCTGGATGACTCCTACGAAGGCACGCTTCACGGCAGGCTGAACGCGGGAAGGTCTTGCACACTGACCCGTCTCGATGATGCCAGTGCAGATGTCCGGCTCAGGGCCCGATTCACCGATCTTGCCAATGAAGACGTGTATTCCGCCAAAGGGGACCCGATACCCGTACTCGATCGAGCCGGCCTCGGGGCCCCAGCCTACGTCATCGATGTAGAGCTTGCCGCGATGACTCTTGGTCATCCGACCCACAGCGTATCCCTTGAGTCCTTCGAAGATGCCCTTCAAGAACTCAAAACCATCGTGCGATAGCCCCATGGTGGGCGCCAACTGTCGTGGTTTTGTCACGACAGATGTCCTCGTGAAAGGACTTAGTCGTGGAGCCATCACAACGGGTTAACTTGAAGGGGTTAAAGCGGATAAGGGACACGAGGAATTATACTGGTTCAGCCCCTTACGACGATGGTAAAAGCCTACGTGCATTTGCGATGGAATTGCTTTGGTTTCGATGACCAGAGAGCGAATCCGCTTTGCCTGGCTCTCGAGTCATCGTTTCTTTCCTGTCCCTAAACTGCCACTGGGTCGTCCCTTTATATACATAGGTTGACGCCCGGCGGTTTACAGAATCCCGAGGCCGGCTCATAAACGTGCCCGGCTTGGTTTCTACCTTTCGTTGCCTTACAACATAAGTTACATATCATATGGCGGTTTATATCTACGGGCCCTAATCCGCCTTTGGGCCCTGGGCCTTCATGTAGATCTCCTCTTTAAAGCGCCATATCCCTTGCCTGCATGGGCTTCGAACATGACTAACTCCTGGTGGGCATAACCCGGCCCCTCATGGCCGGTTTATATTTAATAGTAATATCCCCAACACTAGTGGCTTCTCTCAAGATAGCAAATTCTATGGTGGGTGAACAAATTACTGTCGAGCAATTCATAGAAAAGCGAATACTTATGATAATATATAGGCATGATCATGTATATAGGCATCACGTCCGCGACAAGTAGACCAAAACGGTTCTGCATCTACTACTATTACTCCACACATCAACCGCTATCCAGCATGCATCTAAAGTATTAAGGTCATAAGAATAGAGTAACGCATTAGGCAAGATGACATGATGTAGAGGGATAAACTCAAGTAATATGATATAAACCCCATCTTTTTATCCTCGATGGCAACAATACAATACATGCGTTGCTGCCCCTGCTGTCACTGGGAAGGACACCGCAAGATTGAACCCAAAGCTAAGCACGTCTCCCATTGCAAGAACGATCAATCTAGTAGGCCAAACCAAACTGATAATTCGAAGAGCCTTGCAAAGATATTTAAATCATGCATAAAAGATTTCAGAGAAGAATCAAATATTGTTCATAGATAATCTTGATCATAAACCCACAATTCATTGGATCTCGACAAACACACTGCAAAAAGAATTACATAGAATAGATCTCCAAGAGAATCGAGGAGAACTTTGTATTGAGATCCAAAGAGAGAGAAGAAGCCATCTAACTAATAACTATGGACTCGAAGGTCTGTGGTAAACTACTCACATATCATCGAAGAGGCTATGGTGTTGATGTAGAAGCCCTCCGTGATCGATTCTCCCTCCGGCAGAGCGCCGGAAAAGTCCCCAAGATGGGATCTCATGGGTCCAGAAGGTTGCGGCGGTGGAAATAGGGTTTCGTGGTGCTCCTGGATGTTTTGGGGGTATATGGGTACACATAAGAGGAATAAGTACGTCGGTGGAGCTGCGAGGGGCCCACGAGGGTGGGGGGCGCGCCTCCCTGCCTCGTGGATTCCTCGCTTCTTTCTTGACGTCCACTCCAAGTCTCCTGGATCATGTTTGTTTCAAAAATAACTCTCCCGAAGGTTTCATTCCGTTTGGATTCCGTTTGATATTCCTTTTCTGCGGAACACTGAAATAGGCAAAAAACAACAATTTGCACTGGGTCTTTGGTTAGTAGGTTAGTCCCAAAAATAATATAAAAAGGTCAATTAAAGCCCATTAAACATCCAAAACAGATAATATAATAGTATGGAACAATCAACAATTATAGATACGTTGGAGACGTATCAGACCAATGCGCACCAGTGAAGGGAGAGATTCCGCGGTCGAGGCCACCAACAGAGGGGGTCAATGGTTGTGCTCTACTGTCACCGCTGGTACCATCGTGAAGCTCCAGGCCGATGGATACCTCTTCAGCGAAGTTGTGTGCCGGTCTCCTATAGAGGCGGGCATTAATCGCTTGTCTTCTGCCATCCCCACTCCCCTCAAATAAGAGAGGGTGTTTTTCGTTCCCCACCTCATCCGAGGCCTGGGTTCTCTTCTCCATCCTTTTGTTCGGGGACTCTGGTTTTACTATGGGCTTGATTTCCATCATTTAACCCCAAACTCCATCGTCAATATTGCCAGCTTCATAATTTTTTGTGAGGCCTTCCTTCAAGTTGAGCCCCACTTTGGACTTTGGCCAAAGGTGTTCGGCGTTAAGCCGCACAACAGCAGCATCCAGCTTGCAGAGTGTGGCTGGGTGACTATTAGCCAACATGAGGGCACTTTCATCAAACAGTGAAGCTCTGGCAACATGAGTGCTTTTATGCAGCATACCCCTCGACAGGGGCCCAGGAAGGGTCCCCTCATTTTTTGGCGGAACCGCTAAAGAGGCAGGTATCTTGGACAAACCACAATCTCGACTTGGGAAACCCGAAGGAAGTGAAGGTGCTTCAACGGATGCTCAATGCTGTGGTCAGCGAGGGCATGAATCTAGTGGACATAGTCCATGTGATGCCCCATCGTCGGATCCTACCGCTTCAATCCCGAGGCCTCCCAATGTGGGAGTTCAAGACCAAGGGCGATGCGGTGGTTCGGGAGTTCTTCCAAGGAGAGGACCTTGCACTACTGCAGGATGCTACTAATGCGACATTACGATCAGAGACCCTTCTACAAAACTGTGTGCGATGCAATAATCGCAAACGATGGTGTAAAAAACCCATAAAAAAGGTGCAAAACGTTTGCGATGGAGGATGCATCAAACACGGTTTAGATTTTAGTTGCTTGTTGATACGTCGCCAATGTATCTATAATTTTTGATTGTTCCATGCTATTATATTATCTGTTTTGGATGTTTAATGGGCTTTAATATACCTTCTTATATTATTTTTGGGACTAACCTATTGACCAAAGGCCCAGTGCAAATTGTTGTTTTTTTGCCTATTTTAGTGTTTCACAGAAAAGGAATATCACACGGAATGAAACCTTTGGGAGAGTTAATTTTGGAATAAACGTGATCCAGGAGACTTGGAGTGGACGTCAAGAAAGAAGCAAGGAGGCCACGAGGCAGGAGGGCGCGCCCAGGGGGGTACGCGCACCCCCACCCTCGTGGGCCCCTCATAGCTCCACCGGCATACTTCTTCCTCCTATATATACCCATATACCCCGAAAACATCCAGGAGCACCACGAAACCTTATTTCTACTGCCGCAACCTTCTGTACCCATGAGATCCCATCTTGGGGCCTTTTCCGGCACTCTGCCGGAGGGGGAATCGATCACGGAGGGCTTCTACATCAACACCATAGCCTCTCCGATGATGTGTGAGTAGTTTACCATAGACCTTCGGGTCCATGGTTATTAGCTAGATGGCTTCTTCTCTCTCTTTGGATCTCAATAAAAGTTCTCCTCGATTCTCTTGGAGATCTATTCGATGTAATTCTTTTTGCGGTGTGTTTGTCGAGATCCGATGAATTGTGGGTTTATGATCAAGATTATCTATGAACAATATTTGATTCTTCTCTGAAATCTTTTATGCATGATTTAAATATCTTTGCAAGTCTCTTCGAATTATCAGTTTGGTTTGGCCTACTAGATTGATCTTTCTTGCAATGGGAGAAGTGCTTAGCTTTGGGTTCAATCTTGCGGTGTCCCTTCCCAGTGACAGCAGGGGCTGCAACGCATGTATTGTATTGTTGCCATCGAGGATAAAAAGATGGGGTTTATATCATATTTCTTGAGTTTATCCCTCTACATCATGTCATCTTGTCTAATGCGTTACTCTGTTCTTACGAACTTAATACTCTAGATGCATGCTAGATAACAGTCGATGTGTGGAGTAATAGTAGTAGATGCAGAATTTCGGTCTACTTGTCGCGGACGTGATGCCTATATACATGATCATGCCTAGATATTCTCATAATTATTCGCTTTTCTATCAATTGCTCGACAGTAATTTGTTCACCCACCGTAGAATTTGCTGTCTTGAGAGAAGCCACTAGTGAAACCTATGGCCCCTGGGTCTATCTTCCATCATATTATTTTCGTATCAACTTGCTATTTCTATTACCATTTATTTTGCAATCTTTATTTTCCAATCTAGATCATAAAAACACCAAAAATATTTATCTTATTATCTCTATCAGATCTCACTTTCATAAGTGACCGTGAAGGGATTAGCAACCCCTTTATTGCATTGGTTGCGAGGTTCTTGTTTGTTTGTGCAGGTACTAGGTGACTTGCGTGTTACCTTCTACTGGATTGATACCTTGGTTCTCAAAAACTAAGGGAAATACTTACGCTACTGTGCTGCATCACCCTTTCCTCTTCAAGGGAAAACCAACGCGTGCTTAAGAGGTAGCAAGAAGGATTTCTGGCACCGTTGCCGGGGAGGTTGCATCAAGTCAAGACATACCAAGTACCCATCACAAACTCTTATCCCTCGCATTACATTATTTGCCATTTGCCTCTCATTTTCCTCTCCCCCATTTCTAAAACGATTTTCGAGAACCTTTGCCTTTTCTTCGCCTTCTTCCCGTATGTTTATTTGTTTGTGTTTCCATGTGCCTTCTATTTGCTTGCATCTTTGCTTGCTAAAAATCTACTGATATGGATCCACTTAAAGTGTTCTACTTGGATCATCTTCGATCCTTATGCGCTCGTGCTGAAACCCAACTAGCCTAGTTGATGGGAAATCATTAGATGAGCATGCTCATTTTGTGCGTCACCGTTTGTCTTAAAAAGGGAGACTCTTATGGGATCAAATGAACAGATTGTTATGTTATGCTTGGAATCTTTGTGAAATTTATGATTTTACTTATTGCTCTAAGAACCCTAAAAACACCTCCCCTACCTACGTGAGTTTAATGATAATGAAATCTTATCTTCTTATGCAAAGGGTGTTTATAGTTACTACGATATCGAACAAATTGAAGAATTTGTTGCTTTTAAGGGTGCTTATGAAGTTGCTTCTTTGATTGAAAAGTATGATATTACTCTCTACGAATCTGAAAATTTTAACATACTGAAATATTGCTATGAAAACTATGCTCATAATGTCTATGTCAAAGAATTTATTGAAAGAATGACTGTTGCTTCGGAAGAAAATAATGATACACATGAATCTATAGATAATTATGATTCTGATGATTTGATTGAAATATCCCTTGATGAACATGATGCTTGCTATTCTTGTGTCCATGATGCCAATATTTATGAAGATGAATTTGCTATAGTTCCTTATGTTAAACATGAGATCGTTGCTATTGCACCCATACTTGATAGTTCCTTCGATGAAAAGCATGATTGCAATGATGTTATTATAAATTCTATTAATGTCAATTGTGCTAATGATATGCAAAACATCAAGCTTGGGGATGCTAGTTTTGCTATGACTACTATTTGTTGCAATGATCATGATTGGGGTGATTCTTCTTTTGATCTTGAAAATTTTTTAAGCCCCATGATGAATATGAGATTGATAATAGTGTTTGCAATATTATTGAAAGTGGGTTTGGAAGAGTATCAACTTTAGATCCCACATATTTGGAGAATGTTCAATCTCATGATTTTTTTTGATAAAAATGGGTTTGGAGTGGTCATGACTTTAGTTAATGTTAATCCCACTATTTTGGAAGAGTGTCAACTTCGCATGCATGTGGACCGTGTTGAAAATATTTTATGTGATAGCTATTTTGTTGAATTTGCTTATGATCCAACATGTAATTATTATGAGAGAGTAAAATATGGATGTAGAAATTTTCATGTTACAAAATTACCTCTCGTTATGTTGAGATTGCTATTGTTTCTTTCCACTTTCTTGCATATGCTAGTTTTTGCTTGCTATGATAATTTGTTTGCCTATAAGATGCCTATGCATAGGAAGTGTGCTAGACTTATATGTGTTTGTCACGTGTTTGATGATGCTTTCTTTGCGCTTCAATTCTTGTCTTTCATGTGAGCATCATTAAAATTGTCAATGCCTAGCTAGGGGCGTTAAACGATAGCGCTTGTTGGGAGGCAACCCAATTTTATTTTATTTTCTTATTTTTGTTCCTATTTAGTAATAAATAATTCATCTAGCTTCTTTTTAGATGTGGTTTTATGCTTTTAATTAGTGTTTGTGCCAAGTAGAACCTTTGGGAAGACTTGGGGGAAGTCTTTGTGATCTTGCTATAAAAAATAGAAACTTTAGCGCTCACGAGATTTGCTGCATTTTTTTCTGGAGAGTGAGATTAGGTTGACTATTTTTGAAGATGATTAATAGACAAACTCCTCACGTCCACCAATTTATTTCAGAATTTTTGGGGTTACAGAAGTATTCGAAACCTACATATTACTATAGACTGTTCTATTTTTGACTGATTCTGTTTTTCGTGTGTTGTTTGCTTATTTTGATGAATCTATGGCTAGTATCGGGGGGTATGAACCATAGAGAAGTGGGAATACAGTAGGTTTAACACCAATATAAATAAAGAATGAGTTCATTACAGTACCTTGAAGTGGTGGTTTGTTTTCTTATACTAACGGAGCTCATGAGATTTTCTGTTGAGTTTTGTGTTGTGATGTTTTCAAGTTTTGGGTAAAGATTTGATGGATTTTGGAATAAGGAGTGGCAAGTGCCTAAGCTTGGGGATTAACAAGGAACCCCAATGTAAAATTTAAGTTCAACCAAAAAGCCTAAGCTTGTGGATGCCCCGGAAGGCATCCCTCTTTCGTCTTCGTCTATCGGTAACTTTACTTGAGGCTATATTTTTATTCACCACATGATATGTGTTTTGCTTGGAGCGTCTTGTATGATTTGAGTCTTGCTTTTCAGGTTACCGCAATCATACTTGATGTACACACCTTTTGGGAGAGACACACATGAATCGGAATTTATTAGAATACTCTATGTGCTTCACTTATATCTTTTGAGCTAGATAATTTTGCTCTAGTGCTTCACTTATATCTTCTTAGAGCGTGGTGGTGATTTTATTTTATAGAAATTATTGATGTCTCATGCATCACTTATATTATTTTGAGAGTCTTATAGAACAGCATGGTAATTTGCTTTGGCTATAAAATTAGTCCTAATATGATAGGCATCCAAGATGGGTATAATAAAACTATCATAAAAAGTGCATTGAATACAATGAGAAGTTCGATACTTGATGATTGTTTTGAGATATAAAGATGGTGATATTAGAGTCATGATAGTTGAGTAGTTGTGAATTTGAGAGATACTTGTGTTAAAGTTTGTGATTCACGTAGCATGCACGTATGGTGAACCATTATGTGATGAAGTCAAAGCATGATTTATTTATTGATTGTCTTCCTTATGAGTGGCGGTCGGGGGCAAGCGATGGTATTTTCCTACCAATCTACCCCCCTAGGAGCATGCGCGTTGTACTTTGTTTCGATAACTAACAGATTTTTGCAATAAGTATGTGAGTTCATATGACTAATGTTGAGTCCATGGATTATACGCACTCTCGCCCTGCCACCATTGCTAGCCTCTCTAGTACCGCACAACTTTCGCCGGTACCATACACCCACCTTATACCTTCCTCAAAACAGCCACCATACCTACCTATTATGGCATTTCCATAGCCATTCCGAGATATATTGCCATGCAACTTACCACCACTACAAAAAAGACACATTCGTGACATTTTGGGCCGAACGAAAATATTTTGTGTCATACTTATGACACTTCTATGACGATAATTGTGACAAAACCCAGTATCATCATAGATGGGGTGGGGTCCTACTTCTATGACAAAAAATCATGACAGAAAATGGGCTTTTCGTCCTGGGCGGGCCGGAGACGCAGCTGCATGACATTCTTTGGGCCGTCCATGATGGAAAAAACCATGGTAGAAGCGAGGGCGCGGAAAATATCAGGGAGTCCCCGGTTACGGTGGGTGGTCGGGGGCTGAGCGATTCTCTCGTACGCGTGTGTGTGCGAGGCATTGGGCTCTAACTGAACCCGAGCGAGACGTTGTGCTCTAACTGAACCCGAGCAATTGCACTGCAGGCTACGCGTTACTAAACCCGAGCGATCGATCGATGGCTGTTAACTGAACCCGATCGAGCGATTCCTTCACTACTGCTGCTAACTGAAGCCGATTGATGCTGCCTCTAGATGAACAGTGAGCATTGCACGCGCGGGGGGGGGGGGGGGGGGGGTGGTTGGATGAACAGTTCTCGGACGGGGTGGATGAACAGGACCTCGTGGTGTTGCCTCTGGATGAACAGTACCCCGACCGATCGAGCCAGTTGGGGCTGGATGAACAGGACCCCGTGGAGGGCAGGATGAATAGGAACACCCCATGGAGGGTAGGATGAATAGTAGACGGTGGAGGGCAGGATGATCAGTAGTCCGTGGAGGGGTGGTTGAACAGGAGCCCGTGGAGAGGGCTGGTTGAACAGTAGCCGGTGGAGTAACGTGCAGTGGAAGCTGGATGAATAGGAGCCCGTGGATGAACAGTCGCAGGTGGAGGCTGGAGGAGGTCGACGGTGGATGAAAAGTAGCCCGTGGAGGCTGGAGGGGGTCGACGATGGAGATGAACAGTATCCCGTGGAGTCCCGTCTTGCCGTACGCCACACCCCTCTTGATGAACAAGACCCCCATTTCGACCGTAGCGCTCCAACACAAGTCCGTTTCCTCCGCTTTACGATACTCAACACCCCTCTCGATAACCAGGACACCTGTGTCGACCGTAGGAGGTCAGTTTCCTCCATTTTGCGGTACGCCAGACCCCTCCCGATGAACAGGATCTCGTTTAGAATGTGGCCGGTCGAACACAAGGCCGTTTCCTCCATTCTGCGGTACGCCAGGCCTCGTTTCCATCGGCTGTTTCGTCCAAGCCCTCCCGATGAACACGACAACGCATACCGTTCCGACCCAGCCAGGTGGCTCCCCATGAACACAACGACGACGCTGTTTCTCCGTTCCGACCCAACCATGTACACGAGCCCTGGCCGTACATATGCGCGAGTAGGCGTTCGAGACCCTGCCCGTATGTACATACGTGTCAGTATTTTCTTTCTTGCACACTGGCCACTGTACGTACGTGTACATGCTACATGTGTGCCTCTACTACGACACGTGCGCGCCTCTACATCGACCAGTATGTTCGTACACGTTCATGACCAGAATGACAATGCTACGTATGCTTTGACCAGGTTGGGTCCTGACTATCAGGCACTTCCTTGCGTGCAAAGATGTAGCTGGTGGGTCCCAGCAGTCAGTGAGGCGAATCGTTTTTTTGCCCGGACACACTTCCTTGCATGCGAAGATGTAGCTGGTGGGTCCCAGCACTCAGTGGGGCGAATCATTTTTTTGCCCGGACGCACTTCCTTGTGTGCGAAGATGTAGCTGGTAGGTCCCAGCAGTTAGGGGGAAACGTTTTTTTCATGAAATACGGTGGCCCGTCTGGTGGGTCCCCGCTGTCAGGTGGAGGTATAATTATTTTGCGCGTAATAAGGAGGCACTTCCTTACTGTGGCCCTGGACCTAGCTGTCAGCCTCTCCACGTACAATCCACGTCCGATGGAAGCCGTTCCTTGACCACATTGACCACGCCATGCCGAGAGTACTAGGGCGGTGGACGACAGCGAGGCCTAGGAAGGGGATGACGCGGAGCCGGGGAAAACGCGACAGTGGAAGCCCGCGTGGAGAGGAGTACGAGGGTTCACTGGTTCGGCTGCGGTGCGAGGCTGCCGTCGCCGCAGGGCCTGGCCATCGGTGGGAATAGTAGGGGGCAATCAGGCCTCCACGGCAGCACAACCGACCATGGGAGGCAGGAGCATGTGGCACGACCGGCGCTGCTTTGGGCAGCTGGAGCAATAAGACCAGAGGTCGAAGAAGCACTATGGCTGTTGGATGGACATCGTACGGTCACTGGAGCTAGAATCGCTCATATTAACTAAGTTGACAAAGCACTCCATCCCCGTCAACTTAGTAGGCCCACAAGTCAGCCTCCCACCAAGGTGGGTCCCAACTAGTAGGGGGAGTATTCATTTTTTGTGCGTAATAAGGAGGCACTTCCTTGCGTGCGAAGATATAGCTGGTGGGTCCGACCTGTCAACGGTGGGAATGTTTTTTTGCGAAATACAGAGGCCCTTCCGGTGGGTCCCAGCTTTCAGGTGGAGGAATCATTATTTTGCGTGTAATAAGGAGGCATTTCCTTGCGTGCGGCCGTGGACCCAGCTGTCAGCCTCTCCACGCACAGTCTACTTCCGATGGTGTCGTTCGTTGACCACGTTGACCACTCCGTGCCGAGTGCATCCAAGGTGGTGGACGACGGCGAGGCCCCGGACAGCAACGAGCCGGAGATGGGAAAACGTGGGAGTAGAGTCGCAGACGGAGAGTGATGTCTACTACACAACCTTCTTCTTGTAGACGTTGTTGGACCTCCAAGTGCAGAGGTTTGTAGGACAGTAGCAAATTTCCCTCAAGTGGATGACCTAAGGTTTATCAATCCGTAGGAGGCGTAGGATGAAGATAGTCTCTCTCAAGCAACCCTGCAACCAAATAACAAAGAGTCTCTTGTGTCCCCAACACACCCAATACAATGGTAAATTGTATAGGTGCACTAGTTCGGCGAAGAGATGGTGAAACAAGTGGTATGTGGATAGTAGATAAAGGTATTTGTAATCTGAAATAATAAAAACAGCAAGGTAACTAATGATAAAAGTGAGCGTAAACGGTATTGCAATGCTAGGAAATAAGGCCTAGGGTTCATACTTTCACTAGTGTAAGTCGTCTCAACAATACTAACATAATTGGATCATAAAACTATCCCTCAACATGCAACAAAGAGTCACTCCAAAGTCACTAATAGCGGAGAATGAACGAAGAGATTATGGTAGGGTACGAAACTACCTCAAAGTTATTCTTTCCAATCAATCCTTTGGGCTATTCCCATAAGTGCCACAAACAACCCTAGAGTTCGTACTAGAATAACACCTTAAGACACAAATCAACCAAAACCCTAATGTCACCTAGATACTCTAATGTCACCTCAAGTATCCGTGGGTATGATTATACGATATGCATCACACAATCTCAGATTCATCTATTCAACCAACACAAAGGACCTCAAAGAGTGCCCCAAAGTTTCTACCGGAGAATCACGACGAAAACGTGTGCCAACCCCTATGCATCGGTTCATGGGCGGAACCCGCAAGTTGATCACCAAAACATACATCAAGTGAATCACGTGATATCCCATTGTCACCACAGATATCCACGGCAAGACATACATCAAGTGTTCTCAAATCTTTAAAGACTCAATCCGATAAGATTACTTCAAAGGGGAAACTCGATTCATTACAAGAGAGAAGAGGGGGAGGAGAAACATAAGATCCAACTATAATAGCAAAGCTCGCGATACATCAACATCGTGCCAAATCAAGAACACGAGAGAGAGAGAGAGAGATCAAACACATAGCTACTGGTACATACCCTCATCCCCGAGGGACAACTACTCCCTCCTCGTCATGGAGAGCACCGGGATGATGAAGATGGCCACCGGAGAGGGATTTCCCCCTCCGGCAAGGTGCCGGAACGGGTCTAGATTGGTTTTCGGTGGCTACGGAGGCTCCTGGCGGTGGAACTCCCGATCTATTGTGCTCTCGGATGTTTTAAGGTATATGGAGATATATAGGCGGAAGAAGTACGTCAGGGGGGCCACGAGGGGCTCACAAGTGTGGAGGGCGCGCCTAGGGGGTGGGCGCGTCCCCTGCCTCGTGACCTCCTCGCAGATCCCCCGACATGCACTCCAAGTCTTCTGGACTTCTTTCCTTACAAAAATGAGTTCCGTGAAGTTTCAGGTCAATTGGTCTCCGTTTGGTTTTCCTTTTCTTCGAAACCCTAAAACAGGGTAAAAAAGGAAACTGGCACTGGGCTCTGGGTTAATAGGTTAGTCCTAAAAATGATATAAAAGTGTATAATAAAGCCCATAAACATTCAAAACAGTAGATAATATAGCATGGAGCAATCAAAAATTATAGATACGTTGGAGACGTATCAGCATCCCCAAGCTTAATTCCTTCTCGTCCTCGAGTAGGTAAATGATAAAAACATAATTTTTGATGCGGAGTGCTACTTGGAATAATTTCAATGTGATTCTTCTTAATTGTGGCAAGAATATTCAGATCCATAAGATTCAAGACAAAAGTTCATATTGACATAGAAATAATAATACTTCAAGCATACTAACTAAGCAATTATGTCTTCTCAGAATAACATGGCCAAAGGGAGCTATCCCTACAAAATCATATAGTCTGGCTATGCTCCATCTTCACCACACAAAATATTTAAATCATGCACAACCCCGATGAAAAGCCAAGCAATTGTTTCATACTTTTGATGTTCTCAAACTTTTTCAATCTTCACGCAATATATGAGCGTGAGCCATGGATATAGCACTATAGGTGGAACAGAATGGTGGTTGTGGAGAAGACAAAAAGGGAGAAGATAGTCTCACATCAACTATGCGGATCAACGGGCTATGGAGATGCCCATCAATAGATATCAATGTGAGTGAGTAGGGATTGCCATGCAACAGATGCACTAGAGCTATAAGTGTATGAAAGCTCAAAAGAAACTAAGTGGGTGTGCATCCAACTTGCTTGCTCACGAAGACCTAGGGCATTTTGAGGAAGCCCATCATTGGAATATACAAGCCAAGTTCTATAATGAAAGATTCCCACTAGTATATGAAAGTGACAACATAGGAGACTCTCTATCATGAAGATCATGGTGCTACTTTGAAGCAGAAGTGTGGCAAAAAGATAGTAGCATTGCCCCTTCTCTCTTTTTCTCTCATTTTTCTAGGCCTTCTCTTTTTTATGGCCTCTTTTCTCTTTTTTTATTTGGGCTTCTTTGGCCTCTTTTATTTATTTATTTTCGTCCGGAGTCTCATCCCGACTTATGGGGGAATCATAGTCTCCATCATCCTTTCCTCACTGGGACAATGCTCTAATAATGATGATCATCACAATTTTATTTACTTACAACTCAAGAATCACAACTCGATACTTAGAACAAGATATGACTCTATATGAATGCCTCCGGCGGTGTACCGGGATGTGCAATGACTCATGAGTGACATGTATGAAGGAATTATGAATGGTGGCTTTGCCACAAATACAATGTCAACTACATGATCATGCAAAGCAATATGACAATAATGAAGCGTGTCATAATAAACGGAATGGTAGAAAGTTGCATGGCAATATATCTCGGAATGGCTATGGAAATGCCATAATAGGTAGGTATGGTGGCTGTTTTGAGGAAGGTATATGGTGGGTTTATGGTACCGGCGAAAGTTGTGCGGTACTAGAGAGGCTAGCAATGGCGGAAGGGTGAGAGTGCGTATAATCCATGGACTCAACATTAGTCATAAAGAACTCATATACTTATTGCAAAAATCTACAAGTTATGAAAGCAAAGTATTACGTGCATGCTCCTAGGGGGATAGATTGGTAGGAGAAGTCCATCGCTCGTCCCCGACCGCCACTCATAAGGTAGACAATCAATAAATAAATCATGCTCCGACTTCATCACATAACGGTTCACCATACGTGAATGCTATGGGAATTACAAACTTTAACACACGTATTTCTCAAATTCACAACTACTCAACTAGCATGACTATAATATTACCATCCTCATATCTCAAAACAGTCATCAAGTATCAAACTTCTCTTAGTATTCAACACACTCATAAGAGAATTTTATTATTAATCTTGTATACCTAGCATATTAGGATTTTAAGGAAATTAACATGCTATTTAAGACTCTCAAAATAATCTAAGTGAAGAATGAGAGTTCATCTATTTCTTCAAAATAAAACTACGACCATGCTCTAAAAGATATAAGTGAAGCACTA